>NC_060124.1:414332752-415582752 GCF_021461395.2 Schistocerca americana | reverse complement strand
AGGCTCGGTAATATTAACGAAGTAAATAAATATTTCCCGTCTCTCTGTTGCATCAAAAGAATGATTTAGTAACTTCCGATCACGGGTTAAATGTTGGACATGATCGTAACGATGCTGAATATTGGCGTCAGCCTAATCGACACTCTGCTACGTGGGTCATCAGTAAACCTAATCAGTCACACTGCCTCTAGCTATACACGTAGGATCACTGAGCGCATGCCTACACAGAAGCCACACATGCTTGTCAAAATCTGTTCAAAAAAACATAGCTCGTTCGCTCAAAACTAATACTGCAGCCGCTTTCACTACCAATAACATTGTCACGCACTTCTTCTCTGCACCTGAGGGACAACTGAATTATCAGACCACAGCTTGTCTTACACCAACGACTTCCAACTGGTCTCTTCCGGCTCATCACTACCTGCCCGCTGCAACGTACAATAACAAGCAGTTCACGCGCAAAACCGCTCAGGGCCCACTATCTCACAACAACATGCATTGCACTACTCAGGACTACACAGCTGACCGCAACAGGCTGACAGCCTTAGTACAGCTACTCCCATGCTAATAACCCTTTACAACTGCCACCTTGCAGCTGCCATCCTTCCTTTCAATAAAACCCGCTCACGTGGCCTCACCACGCCCTAGGTGTCGACTAGCTGAGGCACTCACTCTCGAGGTTGTCAGTGAAACCTAAATACTTCCCATGTAGAAGATAGATATCAAATTCGACCAGTGAGCTGTCGCAAATGGGTATGCAAATATACATAATCTGAATGAAAGGAAGCTGAATCGACATCTTTGAAGGCGGATGTTTTCCCTCACTAATCCTCACAACAGTATCGATTTCTTCCCCATGCGATTTCCATATATATATATATATATATATATATATATATATATATATATATATTTTTTTTTTTTTTTTTGGAGCTATGAAGAGAGACATCCGTGGTCGTCGATTTGCACGCCTAGGAAAACGCAAACGTTTTTCCATAAAGACACTGGCCATCTTACCTCACAATGGGATAAATGTATGAACTTACGTTTTTCATGTGTCTCGTTGTAGTTGATTGATCCTTTCTATGTTTGGAGCATAGGATTGTATGGAAGGGAGTCATGGACTGTGAGAAATCGGCAAAATATGTAATGCTTTAGAAGGATGTCCAAAATTATGTGGACTGGTAAGATAAGAATTAAGGATGTTTTCTGCAAAATCGGCGGTGAGAGGAACGTATGGAAGGCATTGAGAAGAAAAAGAGAAGGGGTGGTACTAGAGGGTGCTGCGACGGGCAAATCTATAGAGAAAGATTAACTATATCCAGCAAATAATTGAGGACGGTCGGTGTAACAGCCACTTCGAGATGAAGAGGTTGGCATAGTTAAGGAATTCACAATGCGTCTCATCAAACCAGTCAGAAGATGATTATAAGAAAGACCAGCTATGTGATAAATATGTATTTCTGAACCAACCAGTTTCGTAGCGTTAGAGCCACATCTTCAGGGATAAGTTAACCTACGCCAGAATGCAGCGAACATCATTCAGCCGTATGTTAAAATGCCTACCGACTTCCTGACGGTTAGACATTTTAAATTCAATGGGGCAGAGAATGTTGAGTGATATACTGCTTGTCGCTTGAACTAAGTTATGAAATAAATATGTAGCCCTGAAGATTTGGCTCTAACATCCTTAAATTAGTTGATTTTAATAAATATATATATTGGAGCAGTCTTTCCGTCATGATAAAGTCAGAAGACAGTTGACACTAACTAAAATAGAATAACTTTGTATGAGAGGTACATCCGTAAGGAAAAAGCGTAACAGTGGACAGTATGAATACGGACGAATGAAAGGATGTATGAGTAAGACTCGGGGCTGGTTGTTTAATCATTTGCGTCGAAGTTGGGCTGGGCTCAGCGGTAGGTGCTACTGGGAGAGAAGCAAGCCATCCCTGTGGACACAGGGGAAGGGGCGGGCGCCCCAACCCCCCCTCCCCCCCAGCCCTGCTGGGGACCGTTGCGATCCTCACATGTGGTGGTGCGACCGTGGGCGTAATCCTACGCGGTCGCTCTATCCGCCTAACGCTGCTGGTGCGAGGGCGTTCTGCCCCAGACATTTGTTTTCAATTCCCTGGTGGATTCCAGCCCCTAGTTTCACTCTCTCCGTACTCTATAAGCTCCACAGCTCCGACAGTGAGAGCTTTCTCATTGGTCATCCTCATTACATTGATAGATCATGTGACTCCGTGAGTATGTAGATGACCTAACCGGTCGCACAGTATTGGAACGAGGTAAGATGAGTTTGTTTTACGGCCGAATGCTAGCTAGCCCACAGCTCAAGGCACGTCGCAGCAGGGTGACCGTTACAGGCGTGTGCAGGCACAAAAATGAGCAGCGCTGCTAGAGATGGGTAAATCCCAAATCTGGGAATTGGGACGACTGCTGATCGCATGGCCTTCGTGTAACAGATGCTTCAAGAAACGGCGGGGTGCTAGAGAAGGTGAAAGTTGGCTTTTTACAGCTCTTCAAAAGTCTATAATAATTTACGATCAAATATTAATGCGAATCTGAATACATCAACGATCCCAGATACATGAGGCACATGCAGTGGCAGAACGATAATTTCGATTAAAACAAAAAGTTAATATTACAGTGGCTAAATATTTGCACAATGAACCTATAAATTAACAGCTTTTAAACGTTCCCGTCGATTTCAACAAACGATATCTCATTTGACAGCATAGCCCAATAGTGAACCTCACTGAAAGCTACTCATCTGTATCTATTTTATTAATTGACTTACGTTTTTTACATCTTTTCATTACGCAAATGTCAGAACATCGTATCCTCCACCACTACTCAGCAAATTATTACTGCATGAAAAACCTCATACTTTGTCTTACTTGTGTATTTATTTAATGAACAATTTATTATTTGCGAGTAATTTTATTTAAATGTTGATTACAGGTGCTATTAAAAACTGTGCTCTAGGGCCAATCGCATGTGTTAGCAGACACCACCATCGTCCGCCCCCAGTAGCTGAATGGACAGCGTGACGGATTGTCAGCCCTCTGGGCCCGGGTTCGATTCCTGGCTGGGTCGGGGAATTTTCTCCGCCCATGGACTGGGTGTTGTGCTGTGCTTATCATCATCGTATCATCCTCATCGACTACAGGTCGTCCAAGTGGCGTCAAATTGAAAGATCGGTACCCAGCGAACGGCTCTAGTCTTACGATAGAATAAAAAAAAAAAAAATCATCAAAATGAGAACTAAAATTGGCATCTCTCAAGAAGACATAAATAATTGTTTAAACAAAATTTAACGACAGTTCATTGTCGTTTAAAACGTGCGCCCTTGTACAAGAATAGTAGTTTATTTATTTGCAAACAAGCCTTCACTTACAATTATTGTGAATGATCTGAGTGTGACCGAATACTTATAAGATTTCTTTATTTAGATATTGCAATATGTTAGTTTAGTTTGGGGAGTCCTCAGGTTGAATGACATCATGTTTATGGAACTTAAGAACGATTTATTTTTGTTGGGGATGGCCAGCCATTGCAAAAGCGGGCAGTAATGTAACACGAGACTGAAGCTCAGACTAGGATTTTTTGAGTGAAGAGCTCAAGAGAACGATTCTGGACACTTTCACACGATTGCCGGAAGAAGGAAATCCTGTCTACAGTGACGCACATGATTTGTACAATTTTGGTAAACATTTTTGGAAAGCAGTGATCAATTAATTGTTATATTTTGACTAAAGTTCAGTCTTGATCACGTCATGTATGTTTTAATGGTACAGGTAACGGGTTCGGTTCTTTCTACAAAACCATCATCAGACCCATGGCTCCCTTAGGATGGTAGGCGGAGCTCTCCTCGCTGTTACGCAGTCAACAGATCAGTCGACTGCGTAGCAGCGAGGAGAGCTCCGCCTACCATCCTAAGGGAGCCATGGGTCTGATGATGGTTTTGTAGAAAGAACCGAAACCGGTTACCTGTATCATTAAAACATACATGACGTGATCAAGACTGAACTCTAGTCAAAATAGCACATGATTTGGTCTTCGTGTCAGTGAATGGCCGCTTACATACAACTTCAGAAGTGACATATTTCGAAAGGTCTATATGTGCTCCAGTGTAGAATTAACTTTTTCCGCTTGTATTATGGAACTCAGGCTAGACAGAGTATGAGTTACTATTGTTTGTATCGCGTGTGTGAATTTGTGAAAAATCATATTTTGAGCTGGTGAATATTTCATGCATTGTGATCACGAAATGGAGATAATTTTCGCATATCTTTGATGACTCTTCAATTGGGAATTTTGCTACCATTCTCGTAAAGCTCTCAAACTAATTTCATTGCATTTTATAAGGCCATTTTCTGTCTGTTTTAACTGAATATCGTAGGACCACGTCCCGTTTATATGAATGTTCTTTCTTGAATAAACATTGTTCAACATAACCCTCTGTCGTCTACACCGGTTACAATAGAATCCTTGTTATTAAATCATTCCTTTAACTTTTATTTTGTATTTCTGCGTATTAAATTAACTTGCAATTCTACCCATTGATGAGGCTATTTGTCTGTAAGATCACAGCTACAGGTTATTATTTGCAGCGAACTAATTGGGAGGCATTAAAGCAGGGCGGCCCTATGACTACATGGAGCTATTCTTTTTAAACAGAGCCGTGAATAGCCTACGTATCTGAAGTACAACCACAGGTAAAGACACAATTGGTTTTCTGGAATGTTAACTGTTTAAAAAAGCAACTACACTCAGGTATAGCCGTTAGGTACCATCGCAGTTAACACACATTCTGCTAATGAAAGTAATCAAACAATTTCAGTTCTGTACCAAGATTCAGCTCTATCACAATTCCATTATCTCCTACACACTGACTCACTTTCTACACCATCTTCTTTCGATACCTTCTGCAATATGCTGACAGTGTCCCTTAAAGTACCCCCAGTGAAATTTGCGCCCAGCGATACTTATGCCCAGAAAAGGTCGATGAAGTGGACTGGAGATGCTCGAACAAGAGCTATAACGTCATATTTAACTTACAATCCAAAGTGATCAAAGATCACTTTATTTTTTTTCTGACAGCATCACAAAGTTTTTACCTACGAACTCATCTTAATAAACTACCGTGGAAAACATAAAAATCAAATTACGAATAAGAGATTTAAAAATCATATGTCTACTACATGAACAATGATAATTTAAAGTAACAATACAGTGACATATGGTCCACACCTGTGGTATATGTAATGTATTTTAGATTCGTTGCCATAGCAGCTAAAAGGCGAAGAGTATGCACATGTATAGGTGATACAAACTGTACATAGCTGTTCTGGCATTTCAGTAGCAAAATTATACTCCCGATCGGAATATATTTTAGACATCGGAATGTTTTCCTGTTGTGCCCTCTTCTTTACCTGATGCAGAGTTCTATGTACTTCTAAGCGAGCTTTCACCGGAGCTCTACATTGAGTTCGTTTGAATCAAGCACCTTACATTTTTTAGTCCTGAACATTCCTCACCACTACTAAATTTTCCTCTCCCTCAACTATCTGAATAATTTCTTTCATCGCATCATACATTTCTTCAATCTATTCATCATCTGTGGGGCTAGTCAGCACACAAACTTGTACTACTGAGGTGGGCGTGGGCTTTGTGTCTATTTTGGCTACAATAATGCATTCATTATGCTGTGCATAGTAGCTGTTCCATGTTCCATATTTTTTTATTCGTTACTGAACCCACTCCTGCAACACCGTTATTTGATTTTGTATTTATAACCTGGTATTCACCTGATCAGAAGTTTTGTTCCTCCTGTCACAGAACTTCAGTAACCACCGCTATATCTGACTTTAACCTATCCATTTCCCTTGTAAAATTTTTAAACCTACCTACCTGATTAAGGGCTCTGTCATTCCACACTCCAATCCGTAGAACGCCAGTTCTCTTTCTCCTGATTCTCCCCCTGAGTAGTCCCTGCCCAGAGATCCAGAGGACGCCACCATAATTTAACCATACAGTAGAGCTGCATGCCCTCATCAAAATCTCTGGCTGTAGTTCCCGCTTGCCTTCAACCGTTCGCAGTACGGGTACAGCAAAGCCGTTTTGGTTAATGTTACAAGGCCAGATCACTCAACCATACAGACTATTGCTCCTGCCACTACTGAAGAGGCTGCTGCTCCTCTTCCGGAGCCACACATATGTCTAGACTGTCAACATGTCAATGCACAGATGGACAAAACATCTGAATTGTCTTATCAAGCCAATGGTTTTAAGCAGACATTCTAAATACATACGAACCTTGCCCTGTAAGGCATCTAATATCAGATGTGGATAATAACAGATCATTGAAAATGGTGCTGTCACGTAACTGGAATGCATGAACTAATAAAAGTGAAAGTGTACGATCTATTCTAGAACGACAACACAAATATAACTTTTTTTTTATCTGCATATAATTTATCAACTATGCTTTCAAGGATCAAGTGATACACAACAATCATGTTCAATTACTTTTGACACTCAACAAAATATCTAAATCTTGGATATATTGAACTGACAATTATTAAAATAGTTATCTCTACACATATGGAAAAATTTTCATCACAGGAAAGAATGATCAAAAATCTTCGTCATCTCATTTACATCTATGTTGTCGTAGCTGGTCAATGTACTGAGTTGATGGAGAGTAATTCTACTTTTTGAACCAATGAAAAAACTCTCATGTACAGAATTTGAGGGTGGGTTAGTACCCAAGCTTTTGATATTCAGTGGTCAAAGTACACGCAAGCTGAAGTGAGCAAAATCTAGACTCAGCATTTACTGTGACCTAATGCGTGATGGTACATTACCAAGCAGCATCTGCAATGGCGTTGTCTCTGTGCTGGATCTGAAACGATAATACCCTATTCTGGCCTTGACTGATTTCTCTCAGTCTCAACTTTCCTGCGTTCCATAGAACGTTAATCTGTCTCTTGTCGAGATAATGGGTACTGCACACTTGCTAAGGGTTGGAGTTATGTGCACAATTTCTTTGCCCACAAAATTTACCGCAGGAATGATTAACTGCCTCTTTGCTATCTGTCGCTACGGTACATGAAGTGTATCGTCCTCACATCGCAGAAAGCAAAGCTCTCAATGATCTCGCTATTTTACACACACTTGTGCTGTCTGCTGCAAGATGAGAGGGAGATCAAGCCATTTTAGTTCTTAAAACGCTTTTATATAATGGGGATCTCCCCATCTCTGTCGCCCAACATGGCTTCTGCCAATGACTATCACGCTAGATGTGAATTTTATTTTTCTTGCTGGTTCGCAGCCTAGCCCTGTTCATGCCATGCAGCCATTTACCCTCGGACCCGGCAGTATTTACTTTAAAAGGATAACGTGTTTTGTTCTGACCTAATCCCTTTCTGCACTAAAGCTCGCCATTCTCTTGTTAAATTCGTGTTTTCCGATGTCATTAACCATCTGCATGGTTGAACTCCAATATGCGTTTCACTTTAAGTTGTTCATTCATGTCCTGTCTGCTGGAATCGATGCCATAATCTTGAGATCACACTTTGTATCACACAGAGGGCCCGTGCTTTAACCTGCTGTATTTGACCAGCATCCAGTCGCCCTAGTGTTCTACCCCTCATAATATCATCAATATATGTTCTTTGAGCCATTTTCAAAACACATTCACCATTAGCATGTCTGAAAACGTCTGCACACTTACTCGCTGCACCGTATTCTGACATGCACCAACACATTTCTGGGTATGTGGACTGCTGCCAGCGCCACCGTGCGACGACCACAGCTCAAATGCATTCCATGGACATACCTCGAGACGATTTAAACCCGCAAAGCGCCCACCAGAGCGTGGTTTCACCATGTATCAGCGTTATCCTTAATTTATGAGAATGAGCGTATTTCTTGATTATTACTTTAGAAAAAACAGTAGATGGGAGCATTTCACTGCATTTAAAATTAGTTGCGATTCTTAACATTTGACTCACCAGAGGGGACGTGACGCTGTTGGCCAGGTAACACCAACGGCGAGCCATCTTTCCCTACCACGCCGCCAGCGGTTCAGTTAATAAAGCGCCCCAGTTGCCACGCCGTGGATAAATGGTATAGGTCGTGCAGGGTATGGTAGCCGACACACAGTGGCCAGATTTCGTCCAAATCGTTGGGCCAGTTCATTGGTTTGTTCAGAAGGGGAGGCCGACAAGAGCTCGCCACCTTTCGGCCGGTTGGCGATGAGAGAACTGACGCGCACCCCCTGCAGTCTTTCTCAAACGATTTTATACAAACTATTTGGTAAGAAAATTTCATTTTTCTTTTACTTCTAGCTTTATTTGCCAGTTTCATTATGATGTGCTATCATTAAGTTAATTCTCTTGCTTATTTAGATATGTACGTGGAAGTAAGACACATGCCATCCCCTCCAAATTAATTTTGTACTGCTGTGATCAATGGTTCAGGCATAGCTCATTACAGTGCAAAACTATAATTTCAAATAATTTTAATCATTGTAAAGCTACTTGTCTCTCTTACACTACATGATGTCGTTTTAAAATAATTTTTTTTTATTTCAAATGTATTGCTTTACGGTATTTCTATTTAGATGATTATTATGTAGCTTTACAGTCCTTTACAGACATTTGAATAATCTTAAAACATTTTTCTCTCTGGTACTTGTGAATAATTATGTTAATATGGTTCATCCACCCTTTACATTGTCTCTTGACAATAACCTCTTACATTCCAAAATTCTCAAACACCCATGATATTGATGATTGTGAAAGATGACTGACGTTAAGGAAGCATTTGTTTCTCTTATCTACTCTCAATACATAAATGCTACATCAGTATTACAATTTGTCCTCATAAGCAAACATGTATTTACTTAAGTGACATTATATATGTAAAATAGTTAATAATTTTGCATATTTTTGTACACATTAACACAAAATTTATATTCATTCACATTATTTATCATTAAAACACATGTTTCCAAAATATCTACAATACAATGTCCATAAAATCCGGACGCCTTACAAACATATACTCCTCTGTTCAGGTTGCACCTATGGTACAGCTATCTGTATCGCTGAGGTACGCAAGCCTCCCAACCAACATTGATCCCTGGTTCAGGGCGGGGGGGGGGGGGGGGGGGGGGGGAGGGGGCGGGGGGGAGGGGGGGGAGCGGATACACTACATGGTCACCTGTGCTTCATTTTTGTCCTACATTCCCCCCTGAGATGAAGCAATAACTAAAGTGTTCACTATATTGAGTGAAATTATGAACAATTTCGCTGGTTTCAATTCTGTCATTACTTATTAGTGCAATAAAACTGACTCTAGGAGAATTTGTCAAATTAAAATGAAGATATAAATAATGGAAAATGTTTCGAGATCGTTTTTAAAGTTATACTCTTTTTCGGGACCTCTTTGTATTCCAATGCAACAATTAATGTCCTGGAAATGGTCTTTTACAGAAATCGATCATTTACTGAAGAATAACTTCAACAGCAGGTTATGGAGTTAAACGATGTCATTTCTAGTGTTCATAAAAGGTGTAGACAACAAACAACAGGAAATATTATCTGTATATTTTACTTTTTTGCCTTTAAATTGTGTTCCATCTTCGATCTGCCATTGTTTTTAAATTATTTCTGATACTTAAACAGGGCCAGTGTTGGCGCAATACCTATGCCGTAATATGTTGCCTACTGCTATTTTATTGAAACAGTGTGGTGCTTGTAGGACTGAAGGCGCAATATACTTATGAAATTTCTAGTCGCTACATACTACTGTTTAAATTGCAGCAGCGTTCACACAATTAAAAGGCGCATGTCATGGGCTGGCCGTTGGCCGTTGCTGTGAGCGCACGTAAACCAGGGCCCATCTTTCCAGAGTGTGACAGGTACTCACAACAGACGCGTGCGTCATTTCTTTGTCTAAATAAACGTTGCCCGAAAACATTAAAGCGAATATTTGTTTTAAATTTCGTCGAATGTTTTTATTCCCTTAGTTCGTCATAATTCAAAATGTTGAATAATGTCATACTTCCTCGTTTGTTTACACAGAGCAGAGTCCGCGTCTCTCTCCCTGCAGCCGAATCGTTCGCACCAGGAAATGAAACGAACCTCAGTGTTCCGCGTTTACTCACAAAACTTGCAATGAATTATGTAATTCAGCGAAGAGGGTTCTTTCCGTTGCCTGTTTCATATTCTCTGAATGCTGCCCTCACCATGTATAGGGTTACACACAGCAGAGTGTAAAGCTTAGAAATTTATAGAAAGTATCTGAACCGAAATTTGCTGCTGTGCTGCTTATTGTAATTATAAGTCTGTTAACTTTAGTTCGGTAGAAAGCACTTAGAATGATTTTGCCTACTTATTTGTCCATATAACAGAAACGTAATACTATGACAAGAGTTGAAACTACAAATTTTTCCTCTTTTTCAACACGAATTAATCTCTTGTTTCTGAAGGGGCAACTAGCTCTCGCTTTAAACTGTTCCAAAAAATTCTCGTTGGTATCTCGCACAACATAATTCCAGCGCAGAGAAAGCATTAGTTTTACTAGGATTCATAGAGACAAGAATCGTAAAGCTAAGAAAGTTTTGCTTGTAGATGAATTTCTGCGATTTCCATTGATGTTCTGAATATGCTTCGTTAGTACTAACCTATGAGGAAGCAATGTAAATATTCAGTACATTTACTTTATCGCTACACTGGGTGAGATATTCTACGATGTTGAACAGTGCAAAATATAGAATGACTGGTAAAAAGTAAGAGTATCGATAAATTCTTGATTGAGTCTCTTCGAATGGTATTAGAAGGAGACTAAGAACACTAAACGACCACATAAGCATAAAAATCTACATTGCAGATGCAAATTTAAAATCTGGGGAGAGAAAAGAGTGAAAACGAAAGGAAAAGATCAGTGTTAGAAACGTCTGAAGCCAAATGGAAAGTGAGATAGTTTCTTGAATGGAAGAAACTACACTAGGCTCCTGAATAGAAAGATTTTTTTTTCTGTTTCTCAGTAAATACGAGTACAGTGTGACCAGACCTGTAGTGTTTGTAGTCTCTTTTTCGCATCAGGTAGAATTAACGTGTTGTTATGATTTCGTTCATTTGCATTTCTGGTATAAATTACTTAAAGACAAATTAACTGGTATTCAAGAATCAGGTTAGTTTTTGAACGTTATCAAGAGAGGTTCGAAATTAATATCTGACACATATTCTAATTTCATAGTGTACCATTTATTGCACAAGAATATCTACATCAAAATGTCAAAAAAAATGACCAGGCATTCAATGTTACATTTTAACTTTCTCGCCCGTTTCTAGTCTGTTGATTCGAATCATATTGTAACAGTAACCGGCTGTGATAAAAGGAACGCTTTTTCAATCATACCACGTTTAAAGCATACAAATGTCTTCATGGGAACTTTGACAGTTATCATCGGATACGGCACTGCAACTTTCCGTTAAGTATTGTAGAATCTTAGACGATATATCTCGACACCCTACTATTATGTCATTCGCCATAGGTTTGTAAGTCGGCAAATCTTCTTCTTCCGAGGACTTTATTTGGTGTTATCTTTCTAAACAAAGAGCTCTTTTCGTTTGCGTTTGCGTTTGCGTTTAACTTCGTTGATTTCCAAGTTTTTTGCTGAAAGACAATCGAATTCATTAATTGCATATGCAGATTATTAGCCTACTGGATTCATCACTATTATCTATTGGATTAATATGCTATCTTTGATTTGAATCGAGAAATATATCATATCTTCAAAAGGTAACAAACTTTCAGTCTACTAATTTTTGTTCTTCCTTTTTATTTTCACTCAGGCTCTGGATCGTAGTGATATTTTTGGCCACGACAACCCCACTCACAAAGGGCCCTTATTTAATTCGTGCCACCTTGCTGCACTTCCAATGACAAAGCAATTATTTAGAAGCCCCAAGATGTTTTCTGTTTGTTTTGATTCTATTAAAATGAAATCTGCATATACCCTTAGGCTGTATAGCTCTCATTGATGAAGTTGACGTGCGTAACAAGGAAAGAGCGCATTTTATATCCGTTACTGAACAAAACATCCTTGAGAGGGGTTTTCCTCACACATGTATTCACTTCTATGACCGTTACTCAAAATTATTCCTGACGACGACGTTCGGTTTCTAGGTATGAATTCCACGTGCTAAATTGGTTTAAGATGATTCACTACGTGCCATAATTAAAACTATTCCTAACCCGTGGTCAGCGGATATCGCCTCTGACTACTAACCGAGCTACATGGTCCTCGGATTAGAAACCACCCACTGCTTAAAATTTGAATAAAAATCGTCATCATTAGCGACGGAAGACTTCCAGCGTAAGACGTAATCCTCGTTCTGCCAACGGCCTTGCAAAAGGGAACTGAAGAGCAGAAAGACGTTCAGGTCACTCTCTTCTATATGCAATGGGAAACTAGTCCTAAAAGGCGGAGGAATCAGCAATGGTCAACGGCATGATAATGCAGAAGGCAATGGAAACCACCTCATTAAAGTCACATATTGTGTATCCATAGTACTTGTGGCTTTTAATTAAAGAGAGTGTCACCAAAGTACACGTGGCCTGCAATTTAAGCGTATCATGACGATTTATCGACGGGCAAAATATTCCGGAATATTCCCCCATTCGGATCTCCGGAGGGAGACTGTCTAGAGGGAGGGGACCAGATGGAAAATGTGTGTTAACATTGTACTAATTGATGCACGGAATGTTGTAAGTCTTTAGATACAAGAAAAGGGAAATGCAAAGGCTCAGTCTAGATATAGTGAGCGTCAGTGAATTAAAATGGTAAGAATATAAGGTTTCCTGGTCACAAATATAGGGCAATATCAACAGCAGTCGAAAATGCTATCTGAATGATTCGTTGTGAATAGGAAAGTAGGAAAGAGAGTGAGCTCCTGTGAATAGTTCAGTGATAGGACTGTTCTTATCAGTCCCGACAGCAAACCAACGCAAACCAGCGTCTACAACGACAGTTCGGGAATACGAGTCAAAGTCAGAAGCAGCAGATGAAGAGATAGTGAAATTAAATGTAGATACTGAAACAGGTAATTCAGAACGTGAAGGGAGATGAATATCTAATAGTCGTGGGTGATTTGAACGCCGTTGCATGGAAAGGAATAGGTTAAGAGACAATATGGGCGTGGCAATAGAAACAATAGAGGAGTAAAACTTATTGACTTGTGCAATGAATTCTAGATAAGGACAGCGAGTACTTTGGTCAAGAATCACTAGTTTGAGAGACACGGGAAGGTTCCAGCTGGATTACATCGTGGTCAGAGATCCTGAAATAAGATATTGGCTTGTAAGGCATACCAAGGTGCAGATATAGATTCGCATCACAATTAAGTAATGATGAAGAGTAGACTGAAGTTTAAGAGAATCGTACGGAAGAGTTATTGCGGAAGGAAGTAGGATTCTGGAGTACTGTACGTTGATGAATGCGTTTGAAGTTAGATAAGGATGTAACAACTGCGATAAGGAATACTTTAGTAACCAGTTTAGTTGAGAATGGATGGACATCTCTGAAATTGGCAATCACAGTTGTTTGGCGATTAGACATAGGTACAAGGAACGAAGAGACATTGGATATCAAAAGAAATACACTAACTGATAGACAAAAGAAGTAAGTAAAAAAACGTTCAGGGACAGACAGTAATATAAACCCATTAGGAATGAAATAAACAGCAAATGCAGGGTAGTCAAGGGAAAATGACTGCAGGGAAGATGTGAGGAATTCGAAAAAGACGTGATGGTCGGGAGGACTGATTCAGCATACAGAGAAGTCAAAACAACCTCCGGTAAAATTGAAAGCAAGGATGTAAAGGACTGTGCGGCTGGAGGTTCGAGTCCTCCCGCGGGCATGGGTGTGTGTGTTTGTCCTTAGGATACTTTAGGTTAAATGGTGTGTAAGCTTAGGGACTGATGACCTTAGCAGTTAAGTCCCATTACATTTTATACACACATACACAAGGATGTTAATGTTAAGAATGCAATTCCAATTGTGTTGTTATACGTAGGAGAGAGAGCAGATGGGTGGAAAAGGTTGCTACGATGAGAAGCACTCATCTGACGTGTTAGAAGAAGAAAATGGATACTTCCAGCATGATGGATGTTATGGGACAGCAATAATTATTTAATTATAATGCAAAGCGGCAGCCAGAGTTGTGAATAAAATATATGTTTATTCATTAGATTACTGGTTTCTGGTTAATACCTATTTTAGAACCAACTAAGGCTAGCAACGTTAAATGTTATTTTGGACGTGTAACTTTGAAAGCCTTGGTTGGTTCGAAAATAAAAATTAGTCCGAAAGAATTCTGAAGAAAACCCATAATACAAGAAAAAAATTAAGAAAGCCGTCAAAGTTTTTGAACTGTTTTTCCAAAATACTTTAAACAAAATGGATCAGAGAAACGTCTGGCACTATTTTGAATGACGCTCGAAGTCATTTACAGCAATAAACCCTTTAGGAAAACTGGTAAAATGTTTTACCGCTTTGCTTCTCATAGCAATAGTATCTCTAGGCCACAAAACAGCAGATTTAATGATCTACATTATCCACATGTAGAGAACTTGCTCCCGCAACACAAATGCCCTGATTCCGACTCTCGGTCCGGCTCACTGGTTTAATCTGAAGCAAGTTTCCAAAAATTTAAGTGCTCTTTACAACCTTTAGTGCTCTTTACAATTACTATTACGTGTCAGACACTGAACTTGAAGTTCCCAGGAGGTACCTCATTATTGTACATGGTCTCAAGCCTCTTTCAAAGGCGAATCTAATCTGCTTTATTTGTTACGTTGTAGCCTAAAAAATGGTTCAAATGGCTCTGAGCACTATGGGACTCAACTGCTGTGGTCATAAGTCCCCTAGAACTCAGAACTACTTAAACCTACCTAACCTAAGGACATCACACACATCCATGCCCAAGGCAGGATTCGAACCTGCGACCGTAGCGGTCTTGCGGTTCCAGACTGTAGCGCCTTTAACCGCTCGGCCACTCCGGCCGGCAAGTTGTAGCCCACCCACAATTTTTTTTTTCCTGTGTAGAATTTAGCTGAACTTTACTTCCCATTCTATAAAAGTCTACATATTACCGTAACTATGTATTCACGAACTGTTGTGCAACTTACACTCGTATGACTAAACAGAGCATAATTTCAACTGAACTGTAACTGATCTGAATGCAGCTTGTCTTTGTATTAAACGCATAACAGATGTAAAAGAATTAACTGGCCCTAATCAAACTGTGGTGTGCGTACTGTAAGACGTTCAGTACACACACCATCAGATTATTTTACTTGTCGCTCTAACAAAGTAGGCGAGTGTCAGGAACATGTCTCGTGGTCTTATCGTGGCGTGTTTATCTCCTGCCGTTAGGTCAGACGATAGAAATGCCACTTCCACGCTTAGAGTAGCAGATTGACGGTGACCAACTTTAAACAGAACTTGATTAATTTTCACACACATTTATTAAAATAATAACAATCATAAAGCTTACTTAACTTGGTTCTGAATGCTATTTACAATTGACAATCTGAAGTTCCTTTGCTATTGGTACGTTAATCTTATTCTCACATATATCTCTCTATAGACTGGTACAGACAAATGTAGAACTCGTACAGACTGCTACAGACTGATGCTGACTGACTAATCGGAGGTCTGTACACTCGTTGTAATACCTCGCGCGTTTATGTATCACTGCGCGAGTGTGATCCGTGAGGAGAAAAGGTTCTACGTAAGCAGCAATCTCATTGGCTGCGTTACATATTAATACGCGGATCGGCGGAAGCAGAATTTGGTCCGCCTCTAATGCATCACCACCTCGTAGTGCGGAGACGGACGAGCGCTGCGCCTGCGCTGTTGTGCTTAGCGGGGCGCGCTCTAGTGGGAAAGTTGTGTACGCGCTGACTACGCGGAACCATTTACACAACACAAACCTTCCACTTACCTCGCGACTTGACAATACTGTTGCAGATTTCCCGAAAGCACAACAGCAAGCTGGCGGTGGCTACGCTAGATTTCTGTTTCTAAATACATATTAAAACTGTTGCATGTAGTAATGTGTAGCTCTGCCTCGTGATGGCTGGGTGTTGTGTGCTGTCCTTAGGTTAGTTAGGTTTAAGTAGTTCTAAGTTCTAGGGGACTTATGACCACAGAAGTTGAGTCCCATAGTGCTCAGAGCCATTTGAACCATTAGTAATGTGTAGTGATAGACAGTGGGTTGGGGAGAGTTACTATTACTGTGAAACGATATGACAAGACAACGATTTTAGAATGAAGAATATATGCAAAAAGACAGAGTATACCTTCACGGATAACATGGGTCTGAAAAATTCTACACTTGACAAAGTTAACAGAGAATGTCTATAAAATTGATACGGCTTAATCAACTAATATTGCATAACTTAGGAAAGTGTGAGGTCCTTCTCTCAGCTCTCAGCAAGTTAAGTAGGTGACAATAATCATTCCGAGCTGTGGAAGTAGCAATCTTACTTGCATACTTCTCCTCTTTAAAAACAATAGCATTATTCAAAATATATATATACCTTTCACCATTCAATGTCCACATCATACTCATCCTTTCTCTCCTTTACCATATTCTTTATCTGACAGATCACCCTCCAACTAAGAATGTATCAGATGGCGCTGAGGAAAACGCTGTTCCAAGACAAGATCAAATATTAATTAACAGTAACGAAAATCACTCTTTCTCTCTCTCTCTGACGTGCGCATAGTTGTTGCTGATGTGGTCTTCAGTCCTGAGACTGGTTTGATGCAGCTATGCAGCTCTCGTTGCTACTCTATCCTGTGCAAGCTGCTTCATCTCCCAGTTCATACTGCGGCCTACATCCTTCTGAATCTGCTTAGTGTATTCATCTCTTGGTCTCCCTCTACGATTTTTACCCTCCATGCTGCCCTCCAATACTAAATTGGTGACCCCTTGATGCCTCAGAACATGTTCTACCAACCGATTCCTTCCTCTAGTCAAGGTGTGCCACAAACTCCTCTTCTACCCAATTCTAATACCTCCACATTAATTATGTGATCTACACATCTAATCTTCTGCATTCTTCTGTAGTACCACATTTCGAAAGCTTCTATTCTCTTTTTGTCCAAACTATTTATCGTCCACGTTTCACTTCCATACATGGCTACACTCCATACAAATACTTTCAGAAACGACTTCCTGACACTTAAATCTATACTCGATGTTAACAAATTTCTCTTCTTCAGAAACGCTTTCCCTGCCACTGCCAGTCTACATTTTATGTCCTCTCTACTTCGACCATCATCATTTATTTTGCTCCGCAAATAGCAAAACTCGCTTACTACTTTAAGTGCCTCGTTTCCTAACCTAATTCCCTCAGCATCACCCGAGTTAATTCGGCTACATCCCACTATCCTCGTTTTGCTTTTTTTTATGTTCATCTTATATCCTCCTTTCAAGACACTGTCCATTCCGTTCAACTGCTCTTCCAAGTCCTTTGCTGTCTCTGACAGAATTACAATGTCATCGGCGAATCTCCAACTTATTTCTTCTCCATGGATTTTAATACCTACTCCGAATTTTTCTTTTGTTTCCTTCACTGCTTGCTCAATATACAGATTGAATAACATCGGGTATAGGCTACAACCTTGTCTCACTCCCTTCCCAACCACTGGTTACTTTTCATGTCCCTCGACTCTTATAACTGCCATCTGGTTTCTGTACAACTTGTAAATAGCGTTTCGCTCCCTGTATTTTACCCCTGTCACCTCCAGAATTTGAAAAAGAGTATTCCAGTCAACATTGTCAAAAGTTTCTCCAAGTCTACAAATGCTAGAAACGTAGGTTTGCCTTTTCTTTATCTAGGTTCTATGATAAGCCGTAGGGTTAGTATTGCCTCATGTGCTCCAACATTTCTACGGTGTGCGTAGATGACATACAGAAATCATAATGACATGACCTCTTTACAACTTTCAGAAAATCATTTTATAAGACATTTCACGTGTGTTTTCATTTTTTTAAGGTCCTATCTTCTGGTAGAGACGATAAAGGTATCATTATGGCTCTATTTTTGTTACTTAATGAACAATTTAATGTCGTGTATCACGCGAAAGGTTGTCAAACGGTGTGAGGAATTCCACGCGGCGTATTGCACGTGCTGTCAAACCGGTAATGCGGCGGGAAAGCGCAGCGCTTATGCGCTGTCGCCTGGGCGACCGGGCGGCCGCGTCAGACCGCGACAAACCTACCCACACACGCTCACACAGACACACCCACACACGCGCAGAGCCGGCGGGTGAAGGACCCGCTCCCGCGCCTCCAAGGCCAGACACAACACACAGCGCCGGCCGTCCTCGCGGCTGGAAGGGACGCCGTGCAAAAGACAACAGAGCCAGACAATAGCGCACCTGGTACCGTCTCAGGCCGCCTCACCTTAGAGCTCCAAGCTTTTTGTCCTTTCTGATAGTACAGAAGCAGAATCGATTGCCCTGTTGGCAGTTCTATTCATTCATGATGACGATGATGATGATGATGATGATGATGTCCCATACTCCTTGACAGAGCGTAGGGGACAATGCGGCAGACCCGCACCGCCGTACTAGGCAAGGTCCTAGCGGAGGTGGTTTGCTATTGCCTTCTTCCGATCAGCAACTGCCTTCCTTCAGGTCAGCAACTGGAAGCAGTTAATTCCATAAATGATCTTGGAGTAGGCATTAGGAGTGATTGAAAATGGAATGGTCGTATAAAGTTGGTCGTCGGTAAAGCAGATGCCAGACTGAGATTCATTTGAAGAATCCTAAGAAACTGCAATCCGAAAACAAAGGAAGTAGGTTATAGTACACTTGTTCACACGCTGCATTCATTGCTCAGCAGTGTGGGATCCGTACCAGATAGGGTTGATAGAAGAGATAGAGAAAATCCATCGGAGAACAGCGTGCTTCGTTACAGGATCATTAAGTAATCGCGAAAGCGTTACGGAGATGATTGATAAACTCCAGTGGAAGACTCTGCAGGAGAGACGCTCAGTAGCTCGGTACGGGCTTTTGTTGAAGTTTCGAGAACTTAGCTTCACCTAGAAGTCAAGTAGTATATTGCTCCCTCCTACGTATGTCTCGCCAAGAGACCATGAGGATAAAATCAGAGAGATCAGAGCCCACACAGAAGCATACCGACAATTTTTCTTTCCACGAACAATACGAGACTGGAATAGAAGGGAGAACCGACAGAGGTACTCAAGGTACCCTACGCCACACACCGTCAGGTGGCTTGCGGAGTATGGATGTAGATGTAGATGTAATGGGCATGAATGATGATGTTGAAGATGACACAACAACACCCAGTCATCTCGAGGCAGGTGAAAATCCCTGACCCCGCCGGAAATCGAACCCGGGACCCCGTGCTCGGGAAGCGAGAACGCTACCGCGAGACCACGAGCTGCGGACATTCATTCACGTCCTCAATGAATGCGAGGAATAATTACGTGACCTGATTCATTCGTAAGGTCACGTATTTATTCCTCGCATTCCTTGAGGACAGTAGTGTCATCGGCGAATCTTATACTAGATATTATTTCACCTCGAATTTAATTAGTACTTCTGACCCTTTGTTTTATTTCTGTCATTGCTTCTGCGGTATACAGTTTTTATCGCCTAAGATGATCTGCGACCAAAGCGATACTCAACAGCAGAACGTCTTGATCGCCAGTCATCTCATGATGCGTTCCAGAAGAATCCAGTCATCATATCCGTCGTTTGAAACATACAAGATATTAACCCTCACAAAACCAAGAACGGTGATGGAATACAAAGCGGTGGGGGGCGGGGGGGGGGGGGGTACTTTATAGGCACCTTTATAAGATATTGTAATCTAGTCATGTAATTAACATTTTAAAGCTTTGAAAAAGTATTTATTGTTTTTATTCATTTATTGTGTAAGATTCCGTAATTTTTTTTTAATTTTCTGATAAAACGAAACCAAGAAATTAAGACTTAGTAACGAATGTCTTTTACGCAACAGATGTCATACTGTTATTGTCGAGTCCAAGACCATTCTTGTTGAATTCCGCCTTGTGAACTACAGAGAGTCTAGGAACCCGCTTTCTCGGATCACTAGAAAATATGCAAACAAACGGTATTAATGAGTTTTTATTACAATATGGCAAATGACAATACTTAAGATTGAAAATTACATAGACGAAACAAATCTCTTCAGTAAACACAATTCCTAAGTCGCTGCTATACCAGTGCCTAATCTTGATGCTGCTGTATAGCTGGCTGCAAACAGTCGGGGGCAGCGCTTATGTCCACTTCGCATAGAGGCTGCTGCTGTCGCATTGTCGTCCTGGAAAGGGGGTGGTCAGTGTGCAATTCACTGACGTCTTCTTCGCAGCCCTCTGTGCTCTCTCGTTCCAGACTGGCGGGCTGGCAATTAACGTTACGCCACAACACTTCTTACACATGTTTATATCTTTAAAAAGTATGTTGTGAGTAATACTCGATGACAGTTAATGAAATTCATATCTTTAAAAAAAATGATGATTATGACGTACCCCTGGTCACTGTCTACATATTACGGAAAATGGGTTGGTGTTGCTAATACGATGTTAAAAAGATGTTTTCAAGATCAGGGCTCTAAATATACATTACTACTTTTTAAAGAAGCTTTTGTTAATAAATGTTAACAGCAATCAACGAATTTTTTGTGATGGGCAATAAAGTACGGTGGTGAGTCAAATGAAAACTTTAATTTCTAATAACAAATCGAAATTTCGCGCCGTTATCCTGTGAATTGGTAAGCGTGCTACAAGCAGCATGCAGAATGGCCTATAGGTGGCAGCATAGTGCAGATGCACACATACCGTCGCAGTATCAGTATAAAGATGGCAGCCCCACTTGCGACTTGCACCAGGGAAGAACAGAATTTTTTATTCGGTTTTTGCGTAGTGAATGTGTGAAACCTATTGAAATTCATCGACGAATGAAGGTTCAGTACGGTGACGCATGTTTGTCACAGCAGCAAGTCTACGAATAGAGTAGGAAGATCGCAAATGGTGTGACCGCAGTGGAAGATGCTCCTCGTCCAGGTCAGGTACAACGAGTTGTGACTCCACAGAACATTGCAGCAGTTGAAGCCACAGTGAAGGAAAACCGTCGAGTGATACTGAATGACATTGCAGCATGTTTACAGATTAGTCACGGGTCAGCACACCATATTGTGCATGATGTGCTCCAGTTCCACAAAGTGTCTGCAGTATGGGTGCCACGGCAGCTGACTCCTGAAATGAGAGAACGACATGGTGCTGCTTGTGAAGAACTTCTTTGGCGCCTTGAACGAGAAGGTGATGGCTTCCTTGCAAGAATCTTTCCTGGGTACGAAACCTCGTTTCACTTCCAACAACCGGAAACGAAGAGAGCGAGCAAGGAATGGCGCCATTCCTCATCACCAAAACCAAAGAAGTCTCGAAAAAATGGTTCAAATTGCTCTGAGCACTATGTGACTTAACATCTGAGGACATCAGTCCCCTAAAACTTAGAACTACTTAAACCTAACCTAAAGACATCACATACATCCATGCTCAAGGCAGGATTCGAACCTGCGACCGTAGCGGTCGCGCGGTTCCAGACTGAAGCACGTAGAACCGCTCGGCTACACCGGCTGGTAGTCTCAGAACCACCATCAGGGAAGGTTATACTGACTCTCTTTTGGGACGAAAAAGGTGTCATTTTGGAGTATTACATGCCTAGAGGGACCACTGTCACCAGTGCATCATACACAGCTCTCCTAAAAAATCATCTGCGGCCTGCGATCAAATCAAAGCGACGTGGATTGCTGTCAACAGGTGTCCTTTTGCAGCACGACAATGCAAGGCCCCACACTGCCCGTACAACTGTTGCAACAATCACAGAGCTGCATTTTGAGTGTCTTCCTCATTCACCATACTCACCAGACCTTACCCCAAGTGATTTCCATATGTTTGAACCACTCAAAGATGCAATGGGAGGAAATAAGTTCCGTTCTGATGAAGAGGTACGACACGCGGTGTATGAGTGGTTGTTCGGACTACCAAAAGAACTTTTTCTAAAGGAATTTATGCACTTTGTAAGCGGTGGAGGACTTATATTGAGCGTGGGGAAGATTATGTTGAAAGTGATACAGTTTTGTACCACTTCTGCACAATAAATAATATTTAAAACAGTATTTAAGGTTTTCATTTGACTCAACCTCGTACGTCCGCCGTCCTTGGTAGTACCCGTTATGGAAAACTAATTGGTACTGCTAGTGTTAAAAACGCTGCAACAACGCTATGAAGCCGAGGAATATACCCAGAGATATCAATACACCGAGTAATCTCTAGCTTCGTAATCCATTTCATAACATCGACATTGCCGAAAGTGACATAGGCAGTTTGATATGGTACAGGATACACAAGTTTGCTGGTTAGTAATGCCTATGGCACTTCACGTAAATGTTATATGATAACGCTTATTAAAATAGTTTATGTGCTATTTAACTTGTTGAAAAGAAGCAGAATTCTACTGACGAGGCTGCAACTGCAACGTTTCAGACCTGCTTAAATTTGAACGTAGAAAGTGATACAAATCGAAATACCTCATTACATATGCTCAATCAAATTACATTGGAGCAGGTACTAGTCGTAACATCGAGATCAGTTATTTCAGTTAAACTAAATAAAACTTTCAATCATTGAAGTTAGAAATTTCTAACAATAATGGCGCAGCAGCAACACATCAACCTGATGGAATTGAACTCAAGATTAGGTCGCATATGGGAAAATTTACTATGCAAATTTCAACCAAACTGTTTAAAAACAACAGTAGAGGACAGTAAAACATTTTAAAAATAATAGTACATGACAGGCAAAATTTCAACAAATCTAAAAACAGTAGAACATGACAGTATAAACAATAAAGGTTGAAAGGTTATTGCATTTCGACTCCTTTATTAGTTACTTCAATTTCTGCACACTGTTTTCAGTCGCCTTTTGTTGTCTTCATGTCCTCGAATATTTTGGAAACAAAATACTGTATAATGGAAAATATTTCCCTTTATCTTCCTTGTAATCTGTGATGCCCTAGAATATCTTTTCCTTAGTAAGATATTCTAGGGCATCACTGTCTTACTCACAATTTGTTTACCCGTGAGTCTCGTTGTGGAATTGGCCATGGAGGACAGAATTCTTGGTTAAATGATTAACAGGCTAGAGAAAACGGCTCCACTGACTGCCGTAGAATCTTCAGATTGTTTCTTACTATAAAGTTTCGTTCCCATAATCCGTGGCGGATGATATACGAACCTTCTATCAGTTTTGCGAGTTCAACACCACTTCCACGAATGGAATGATGATGCTTCAGTTTTTAAGGCAGATAGATGAGAAAAGTCGAAGTACACAGATCATGGGCAAATTACCGTCATACCATCAGCCGAAAGTGTGTCCGGATTTTAGGGTGTATCTGTGTGCAAAGTGCATTTACCATGTGTGTGTGTGTGTGTGTGTGTGTGTGTATGTATGCATGTAGGCAGACGGTGACTACTGAAGCAATATGAATAAATAGTGTAGGAGGATATTTGAGATTGCAATTTGATTTGTTTAAATATATATAGACGAAATGAAGCACTTTACATAACTTTCAAATACTTTGTTAGCTAGTCGTTTCGGTAATAATATGGCTGAATCTATGAAATAATTGACTTTATAATATTTGTTTAATATCTGAATGAATAAGCTAATTAGCTAAGTAACAAAATTTTTACGGCAAATGCTACAGACGATAAAAATGTGATGGATGGAAAAAAATTGTGAAGCTCTCAATACTCTATTGAAATAATTTAACGGCATACTATGCTACTGTAATACGAAATAAATACATGTTTTCAGTCAGTTCTCAGTTGTTATATGGTGAGAGAATTACATCTTGGCAGCAGCATCTTATGTTAACTTCTTTTGACTTCTTTCTAAGTAAACTTATCTTCTGTATATTCTCCTCATCTGTTTGTTATCGATAAATTGTAACGCTTTATTTTTAGGGAACCTCAATTTGATGAAAAATCTTATTTTACCAAAGTTCCTCTTATTTCTGTAAACTACAAAATTAGATACTTGGCTAAAGTCTCACGCAAAAGTTAGCAGAAGTTAGTGTCGGCAGTCTGTGTTTGGTTTGCAAATAGAACTTTGTCTCCTCTGCAGGACAAGGAGTTCCCCGGCGACTACACGTTCAAGGTCGACTTGCCTGCGCCATGACTCATCCAGAGAACCAGATCTGGGAGACACAACGGAAAGAGAGTGCCATCGCCTGTTACACGCTGTTAACAACTTCTTCCATTTCCGACTAGTTTTCATTCTATTGTCTTTATAACTGCCGTCCCATCACCCCCTCCCCTCTCCCACCAACGCGATCCCAATTCGAAGATTACAAATGACAAGCTATAGATCTTTAGTACAGTACAGTTTTCGTAATCCAGTCAGCGTGAAAACAATGAATAGAGACGGAAGGGATTTAATCAACGCTTGGATCACTCTATGTTATAACCTGCGTTTTCTGCTTTCCGTTTTCTCTCTGACCTTATTATGTAAACTGTATTACAGGTCTATAATTTAGAGACGACATAATTGTTTCGAACAGTTTAATGCTGCACCCCATCTGTTATCATCTCAGCCTAACTATTAAATCAAACGCCTAATATTATTTATTTTGTATGTTTTACTCTACCTCCGCCACTATCATCATTTTAATATGCTACCTTTTCCCGAGTAGGTTAACTACTCCTGCATGACTTAGCAGATATCCCACTACCGTGCCCTTTTTTTTAGTAATTGTGTTCCATACAGTTCTTTTCTCTACAATACTTTGCAACAATTCTCCATTTCGTACTTTATCTGTCAACTCGATTTTCAGTATTGTTCGAAATCACCACTTTTCAAATTTCCAATTTCTTCTCTCCGGATTTTTACTTCTGTTCAATCCTCTGATCCACATGAAAAGATCCTCTATACTCTCGCTCGATTTCAAATCAATATTTAATATCAGCAGAGATATCTCCTTTGCTTGTAGTAATGTACACTATCTTTTCTACTACCCTTTAGTGCACATTAATATTGGGTGTGCCCACGCCACGCCTTTACGGCGACTTCGCTGGGGAGACTCAACAAGGTGTCTGAATGCCTGTGGAGGGATGGTAGCCCATTCTTCTTCAAGAAAAACCACAGAAGGTAGGTTGCTAGAAGCTACAGTGAAGTCGACCTTCTCATAACAAAGACGTTCCATGAGTTCAGGTTGGCAAACTGGGCAGTACAGTCCATTCCAACTATGTTATTCACAAACCATGGCCTCACAAATACTGCTTCATGACAGGCACGATCATCGTCTGTTAACTGTTTTTCCACAGTACGTAGGGCACAACGCTCTGAAAAGTTTCCTTTAATTTACGTCTATGGTCACAAATTTTTTGTTAACAGATTACCAGTTTCAGTCTATAATGACCATCAGTTTTATAAAACAAAGTCCTAATGTACTGCAGCCATAGTGACATCGTCAAATGGTAAATACAGAATCAGCACCAGCATCGTCAAATATATATAACTAACATCATACGCACGAGTCATGTTGTCAGTAGTACTACACTAGGTCTTTGTTTTATAAAACATATCTGATGATGGTCATTATAGACCGAAACCGGTAATCTGTTAACAAAAAGTTTGTGCCCATAGACGTAAATTAAAGGAAACTTATTGTATATACGAGTCGCTGTTTTACTCACGACAATGTCGCAGCTTGTGAAAGCTATCAAAAGTGTGCATATTCTTCAGCGTCTAGTCATTTCTTAAGCACATTAATGGACCACACCCTAATCCGGGAAAACGAACTCCTCTCTACTTCACCGCTGGAATTAAACACGGTGGCCGGCAAGGTTCTCATGGCTTTCACCAATCCGAAACTCTTTCACATTCCACTATTCGAAGCCCACCGAACTCATGAAATTATCACTTAATTAAACGAACAACAGCTAAGTAACAGGCGAACTAAATAATCTAATACTTCCACGTGACGAATTAAGAAAAGTAATAATTGTATTAACTAAACAAAAACATTTTTATAAAAAACTTAAAATTAGTTTCTTAAAATCCAGTGATGTGACGTAGTTTTTAGTTTAATCGTGAATCATCTTCTAGGTTGAGTGCTAGTGTTTACAACGAACTTCCCACGTAATTTTATACTGGCTCTTGTGGCCACTAGTGATGGATTCCGCATTACATAGGTGTGTCAGCGTACTTGTGTTCAAATACTGTAATTATATTGCCTTGCTTCGGTCATCCTGACTACATCTTCACTGCAATAAACTTGGAGGTTAGTGTATTAAAACTGTACTTTGTATATTCGTAAACTTAGTCTTTCTTGATAGGCGAGTACCTCAAACTAGCGCAAGCAGTCCTCGTTTTGAAACTTTGAAAGTACTTATTCCTGCCAGAAACTCTCGTACAGTACCACCAAGAAAGTTCCCAATGAATTTCTCACAAGGAGTAATTCGACATGCTGCCACTTCACTGCCGTCAACTTCCTAATGTTGTGCATCTCTGTCTTTATTGTTACGTGATACTGCCCATTTAGTTTATAGGCTTGCTCTTCCTGAGTACTCGAGACATTCTGGATTACTGCGCACTGATAACAAGGTGGTGAAGAATATTTTCCAGTAACATTTAATCTGGTACCGAAACTGCAATCTGATAGACCACAGCTTCCCCAACAAGTCGTACTTTTCTTTTCCCGTGCCATCGGTCTTCTGATTGGGGTGATGCGGCCCGCCAAGAATTTCTCTTCTCTGCCAGCGTCTTCGTTCAGAGTAGCACTTATATCCTACGTCCTCAGTTATTTTTTGAAATATTCCGATCTCTGTCTTCCCCTTCACGTTTCCTCCTAATACCATCGAGGTTATTTCCTGATGTCGTAACGCATGTACTGTCACATTGTCCCTTTTTCTGTCAAGCGCTTTCCATATGTTATCTTCTTCTCCGATTCTGCGTAGCAACGCCTCTTTCCTTTTCAGTCCACATAATTTTTATCACCCATGTACAGCAACCGCTCTCAAACGCTTCTATTCTCTTGTTTTCCGATTTTACCACAGCCATAGGGGCTAGTTTCGTTTACATTTTAAGCACAGCCAGGGAAACACCGGATCAAATTTTTAGTGTAAATTTTTAGTGTGTGCTGACCAACGTCAGCAACTTCCATCTACCATAGGATGCCTTGTGGGTATAGTTCCCTTCTAGCAACAGGAAGTTGTTTATCATGCAAGATGATTTATAGAACCATCAAACAAAGTGTAGAAACGTTTCCTTCTTATAGAGAGTTTTCTCGACACTGGTGGAACCTCGTTTTCTTTCCATCGTCACCTCATTTCATCATCTGCGAGAAACACAACACGAAACTCACGCCAAGTCCATCCCGGGTCCTGACGCTTCAAACAGACGCATCGATCACTGGTAAAGTGGGGCACCCGCAGCGTACACGTGTGACAATAAACGGAACGTTCCATTACGCTACAACAGACTGCGCTGCTCTTGTTATAAACGATCTGCTATGGCCAATCTGCGCTCCAGTATACAACCAACATTGTTTCAGGCGCGTTTACTGGATTACAAAATTCACTTCGACTAAGAGGGACATTGGCTCTCCCATCAATAAAGCTTCTACGTGGAGGCGAGAACATGGCTTATTTCAGTTGCTTAAAACCAATTTCGGATATTAAGAGGGAAATTTCACACAAGAAAATATGAATCTAATATTCGGAATGCAAGAATGGTATATGTATCTGGACACATAACGCTTTAAAGTACGTACTGCAAATAATCTATTGTCTACATTGCAGTGAAACTCAGGTCGTATGCTATGACGGTATGGCAGTATTAACTACTCATACTAGAACTATCTCTCAGGGAAAATCAGTAACACTGCACTCAGTACGTTAAAAGTTCACGCTATCGCTGGTAAATCTCGTGTATTCCTCCAGCAGTGTATAACGCAGTAGCTGAGTCACATGTCACCGTCTAAAATTTGTAGGACCAGTATGAGGAAGAATAAGTCGGAAAAAGGAACGCTGAATGTTGTCCTTATAAGAGGACCTATAATGGAGTTGACCAGTTGGTACGTCAGAATAGGGGCTATATCATATTTGGACTTGGACGTCATGAGAGCTCAACAAAATGGAAGTTTTGTTTCTTATTTAATAAAATTCTGTGATTTTTCCTGATTCTAGAAATATGTGCTTCCAGTACGTTACCTCAACATTTCGTTGTTTAAATGCCTTGTAATGAAGATGTGGCGTGTTTTTTGAATGTCTAACCGTCAAACACAAAAAGTTGCCTAAAATATACATGCACACCCCATGCCAGAAACTGTTTGGTAGAGCTAAAGACAATGTGCAGGGATCTTTCTGATTCTGATCTCCTGGAAAAAGTTTACGTGGAAAAACGCAGAATCCTTTCCATAAGAGAAGAAGGTAAAACGATTATCTAAATTCTGTCGTTTGAACTCTGATTACAAGATGTTAAGTACAGCACAGAAGAGGTGATTGAAAGAGGAAATGAAGAAAGTCAATCAGACAACCAGACAAGTGCTGTTCCAGGCAAATCTGTAGTACAGGCTACAGCTAGTTATAAAAAAAACATAATAGGGGCTTCATGAACAATGAAAGTGTTTGCAGCCACATTATCAGTTGCTTCTTCAAAGTGTTTCACTGAGTAAGTCACAAGTACATTTATATCGTAATGGTAGGAAAAATATTTAGTAAAGAATTCGTAAATGTCTTGACGTTGAAACAAACGACGAATTTGGTAAACAAAAATACACCCGTAAAGCAAGAATGCCCCTTGTTATGTTCGCGATAGCGTTCGATTAGTTTTCCTTCACACCAGAACACCAAACTCGATCTTCAAATGTCTTTGGTGTAGATTTTACTCGTGGTGCTTACGAATATGCTGACTATGTTGGAACAGCAGCATGGAACCAGGAAAAATGGAAGATGTAGGGACAGTTATGAAAATAATCGACAGTTACAACACAGCAATAGGTTAATGTTAATAACAACAAGACCAGGATTCTTATGTTGGGAAAGGGTATAAGAACAGGTAACTGTCAAGGATTTCTAGAGATAGAGACCTACAAATTGCTAGGTGCAGACTTTTACGCCAGCCCTAAGAAAATGGCTGCAAGTAATTGGGGAAAAAATATTGGGAACTGTTAAAGGGAAATGAGAAAGAAAATGCAGACAGAGACCTTTCAGTATTCTAAAAGGTATAGGTTGTTAATAGTATAAGTCCGACTAAAATATGGTATGTGGCACAGTTAGTACCAATACTGAAACCTATGGCAATAGATGAAATTTTGAATACGCTAGTTTATTTGATGTCATAGCCAGCCATTTTGGAAGCCATTGTGTAATGTCATAGGCTGTGTCGAGCTAGGCCCTGCTCTGCACATGCAAAAAATAAAGGCATCATTGAATAAGTTGTGACTGTAAATAGTGATCAATATTATTCTTTATATTTACTATCAAAAATAGTGTTGATAACAAATTATTTATTCCGGTGACCAATTTCGACCACAACTGTGGTCACCTTCAGACCGATGAACAAGAACCTCCTTCTGATGGTAAATCACTACTGCTTACCACCACCAGAAGGACGTTCTTGTTGTTCATTAGTGTGAACATGACTACTGTCGTGCTGGAAACCGATCACCAGAATAAATAATTTGTGATCAAGACTGTTTATGTTAGTAAAAAAAAAAGGCATCAATGTATTACCAGAATCGAGGAGGGGTGTGCGGTAAAGGTTACTCCACGTGGGTCGTGTGAAGGTGTGACAGCTTTCGATCACACATTAACAGTTGGGGAAATTGATGACAGTTTCGATCACAAAAGCAAAAAAAGTTAATCTAAAATAAATTTGTCAGAAGTATCGTGCAGCGACGAAGAATTGTGCAGCGATTTTCACGGAAATACATCGCATGTGGGGATGCATCATTTGCTGGAACCAGTGGGTTGACTGATGATTTCTGCAAACACAGTTCCTCTGGGTACAAGTACACACGCAACTAGATGCAGTGCTTAATAGCTCCTGTCCATTTCAGTCCTATCAGCGTCCAAGGGTCAATCATGAAATGGGCAGTATATGCTGACGATGATGGACCAAGTAAGCGCTCCCTCTTTGAAGGGGAGTTGATGATGGCAATCCACAGTCACCCCTTCTCTATTATCTATTACATTCGGTTTTAATGCAGGACACGTATATTGCACGTAAGTAGCAGTTTTTTTTAATGTCTGCCTAATTTTTTCAATACTTATTGACTGTTATGTTGCTTTTAGGCTTTGTTGATAGTTTTTTGATATGTCCCAAAGATATGAGTCATGGAATGTTATGTAACATAACTTTGTAATGTGTGAGTGTGTGTATTTTTTTCCCGACTTAGCAAGTGTTTTCTTTTTCTTTCAGAATCCGTTGCTTGTGATCCGCCGTCACCACTCACCTAAGCAGAGGGATGGCATATGCATATAAGTCTGCCTAATTACATGTGTGTGTGTGGGAGGGGGGGGGGGGACGTTATGTGTGTCTGTGTGTATGTGGGTGGGTGGGTTGGTGTGTTTATATATACATGCCGTATGCTGTTGTTGTTTCGTGCATACTTAACAAGCATCCTAGTTTGCTCTATCAAGCCAGAAGCAGCAGCAAGATGGCTGCCTGATAGCCAAATATCTGATGCTGGTCGTGATGGCAATCACAGTGCAGAGTTCTTATGTAGGAATCTCTCATTTTTTTTCTTGAGAATATGCCTAAATTTTCGATAGTGTAAGCTCTCATGTTGTTCGAGAACTGCTTGACATATATGAAGTACCGCCTCTATTGCTTCCACCTGTAACTGCCCCAATTAGAGCCCCACATGAAGTGAAAATGGTTCAGATGCCTCTAAGCACTATTGGACTTTACATCTGAGGTCATCAGTCCCCTAGACTTAGAACTACTTAAATCTAACAAACCTAAGGACATCACACACATCCATACCCGAGGCACGATTCGAACCTGCGACCGTAACAACAGCGCGGTTCCGGACTGAAGCACTTAGAATCGCTTGGTCATAGCGGTCGGCTACACGAAGTGAATGAGAAGATTGTGGGGAGTGTTTGTTTTTGTAACACAGTCGGGCGCGGCAGAGTTTTTTGCTAAGTATCTGTCTGTATACTTATGTGTGTAAAATTTCACATGATGTTCATAGCTCGTTGTGATGTGAGTCTTTCACGTTTGCTTGCTGACCAGGACTTGCCCGAAGGTGGGCTTGCTGCACGTCTGCTTCCGTGGACAGACCATCACAAGCAGCATTGGTTCCAATCACATCGATGCTGTACCCACCGTCCCTAAGCTCGTGAGCGGGTGCGTCTTATGTCTCATCGCCATGGCTCGTCATCAACTCGTCTGGTTATCCTTCCAGGTCTAACAGTAGGAGCCCCACGGCCTACCTTTTTAATGAACGCCAAGTAAATCGTACATCTGCACTGAACTACTCTTTGGTTGCTGATGATTTCAGGGATAGGGTCTTGCAATCCCACATTGATTACAAAACGTAGACTATCGGGACCCGGCTATCTTCCTTCATGCTTGCTAAGCAGTGACGGAAAGGAAGCTCCCTGAAATCGTCAATGGTTAGAGGCATCTCGCCGTCAAGTACAAAGCGCATGGCCACCGTGGTTGCTGGCGCGACGCTACTACATGTTTCATTGACGTGGGTGTGACACCCCACGACTGATTTGACTGATTCGCCAGACCACCACACATTTATGGCTCCATAGTTTCTGGTCGCACCTGAAGGTGGCTTTAAGTTTCGAAACCGGATATGCAATTAATGAGAAATTACTGGCATCTGAAGCGGATTTTTTTTTATTGTGTTAATATGATTGTCAGTCGTGGATGTTCACCTAATCAAATATGTTGTACCAAATTGTATGTATTGCTGAACAGCAGCCTTATGTAAGCACTATTTGAGGTTCAGTTTCCATTAACTGTCGTGGCGATGTTATGGCACTGTCGAATGACACCATGTCCGACAGGTCGGGAAGACAGTGATTGCTGCTGATGCTGTTGCTGCCGTAGTGGTCCAGGTGCGAACACCTGAGTTTCCCCCTCTTTAAAAATAATAATACCTAAGTATAAAGAAACACACACACCTACAATAATAATAATGATTATAGCTGGATGGACATAATACTTACTGATATTCTTCTTCTTCCCTGTTGATAGTGGGCGAAGAGTCGGGTGGAGCACGCTGGGCGTGAGGATGAGGGTGGCCTTCACAGGACTCTGACAGGATAATGCCAGAATTCCAAGAGGGATGATGTCATGGCCTTGATTCATGTATCTGGAAATGAAGATTTCAGAATTTCCGCAACACTAATGTTGACATCAGCTATTTTTGTCAGAACTACAGTGACCCTCTACTAACAAGAGCAAACGCATATAACAAATGGTTCAAATGGCTCTAAGCACTATGGGACTTAACATCTGACGTCATCAGTCCCCTTAGACTTAGAACTACTTAAACCTAACTAACCTAAGGACATCACACACTTCCATGCCCGAGGCAGGATTCGAACCTGCGACTGTAGCAGCAGCGCGGTTCCAGACTGAAGCGCCTAGAACCGCTCGGCCACAGCGGCCGGCCACATACAACATACATTGATCTCTTTAAGTGGAGTCAACCTGATACCCTGTAGCAAATGAACCACAGCAAGAAATTGAAAAAGGGCCTCAATTAAGCTACACTTACATTCCAAAAACAAAGAAAATATGACGACCCACCGCGAAGGAATTATCCAAATGGGATGAAAATGAGCAGATATGATGCAGATGTACAGGCAAGCAAACGACTACAATTTCAGAAAAATGGAACGATTTATTCAAGGTAGAGAGCTTCACAAATTGAACAAGTCAGTAACACGTTCCTATACCTCTGACTCTCATGATGTTGTGCTCCTCAGGGATGTAGTGCCAATTTCTATTCAATTTGCGCATTACGTAGTCAAACTCCCGAGCTGTTTCGAGGGCCCAATCAATAATGCTCCATAGCTCCCAACTGAGGAGTGATCCGGCGTACTTGTTGGCAAGGTAGGGTTTCGCAAGGACGATGAAAAGCAGTAGAAAATCGCCGTGTGCGGACGGGCATTATCATGCTGAAACGTAAGCCAGGGATAGAATGCCATGAAGGGCAACAAAACAGTGTGTAGAGTATCGTCGACGTGCCCGCTGTGCTGTAAGAGGGCCGCGGATGACAACCAAAGTGGTTTTGCTATGAAAAGAAATGGCATCACAGATCATCACTGCTTGTTGTCGGGCTATATGGCGGGTGATAGTCGAGTTAGTGTCGTATCGCTGTCCAGTGCGTCTCTGGACACGTTTTAGCTGGTCATCAGGGTGTAATTCGAAGTGGGGCTCAACCCTCAAGACAGTTCAGTGAATGAGTTTCCAAGCTGAAGACGTGTCTGGGGGACGCCCTGGACAGCGGTGTGATAACAGCCAGATTGTCGGCCACCATATGGCCCGACAACCAGGAGTGAAAGTCTGGGAGCCCACTTTACGAGGTGCGACAATAAAGTAATGTGAATGATTTTCTTTGCAAGTCTGGCAACCCTGCAGGCTTGCGTAGGCACAATATCTATAAGCAGTTTCTAGTCCAAGTGGCACATCGATGCAACTGCTCAGTCGTGAGTCGACGACCAGTGTCGAAATCCCGCGGCTCCGTTATGGGTGGCTGAGGAACGCATTTCAGACACACTGCTTCTCTGAATCGACACGAAAAAACCTCAGGAGGTCGAGTAAAGGATTTCAGCGACAGCATCTCTTTGGGTATTCATTTCAAAACATTTCGCTGTCAGAAACGACAGTTTGCAGTTGTCACGTGTAACGTAACAATGTTGTTGGCAACCTTTGACACTGCTGAGAACTCCCGGGCTATTCAGCATTTCTATATGAACTTTGTGGCGATGCAGCCTCTTGAACTCCGTGTAGTGCGACCACAATGTTTGCTCTGGTTAGAGGGTAGAACCACTGACGATGACAAACTGACTTGGCGGGGTTGGGGAAGGAGTAGTGGTGGTGCTGCATTGACACGTCCACGGAAAAGATGACAGAGAATGCTCCCTCTAAGGCTCTCAGGTTGTCATCGGTGCTCCTTTGCTAAGCGCTTTGAAAATTTACCTTAGAAAGACAACACCCCGCCGATTCCTAGGCACCTGCAGACACACTTGAACCGAGCGTTGTTACACTGCTGCTCCAGAGACTACTTAGGAGAATACGTATCAGCTGTGTCAGTGGGATTGCCTACCTGCAGGTGCATATGAATTTGTACATATTGAATGTACAAATACATTAGTAAAGCGCTCAACAAAAGTGTATGAGTGGCACTGAGGGTACTGATGAACTGGGCGGGGGCGGTTCAAAAATGGTTCAAATGGCTCTAAACACTATGGGACTTAACATCTGAGGTCATCAGTCCCCCAGACGTAGAACTACTTAAACCTAACTAACCTAAGGACAGCACAAACATCCATACCCGAGGCAGGATTCGAACCTGTGACCGTGGCAGCAGCGTGGTTCCGGACTGAAGCGCCTAGAACCGCTCGGCCACAGCGCCCGGCTAGGGGCGGTTCCTAGAGGGTCCATTCGTTTTTTTGTCTTGTTTTTATTTTTTTTCACGCTTGTGTCAATGTTGGACACTTTCATGGACATTCCCCAAGAAGGAACGAAAGAGGAAGACTGAGGAAACAGAAACACACTTTGATGCATCAGATCACCTTCTAATTTTTTTATATAGTTTTAAACGGCCGCTAGTGGTTCTGCCCTTTATAGCGGAGCAAAATTGCTGTCGTGCTACATTCCAAAGGAATCAGATAAGTTTCATTGGGGTTGTAGCACAACAGTGTCCTTAGAGAAAGGTTTAATAGTCATCAGTGAATTAGTAGCGTCGAAGATTGTCAAGAAAGTCGTTCTGGTGCATATCGCACTCCAGACTATCGATTTCGACAACTAAATTTGTGGCAATGAAGGCAAGGGAAAGGCCAAGGGAAGAGGTGAAGCCCTTTGCGCCAAATCCGGAGGCCTTTCACAGCGATTCAGAGCGGTTGTGTGTCTGAAACGTTTTTCTCAGATCAGCTACCCATAACAAAGCTGCGTGATATCAACGCTGGACGTCGCAGTTCTGACCTCCATCGCTGAGGCCTCAAAAGAAGCGGAGAGATATGAGTAGATGGGTGAGGCGACCTTACCATCCTGTTACATGTTCACCGTGGCATTGGGTAATATTTTGGTGAAATTTGGTGGCAATGCTATACAAAAAAAAAAAGGTCGCACTTCACTGCGGTTTCTCTGTCCTTTTCTTCGCATGTGTCGACAACATGCTGTTTGAACCGTTGCCGAAACCGAGGGTGATGCCTCAGGGCACCAAGTTTCAGCATCGATACAGAGAAAGGTTTTAGGTACCTTTGAGCGAAATTTCAAACTTCTACGTCGTGAAGGGGGAAAACGGTGGACTATGTAAAAGTGACCCTTCAATTTTTTGGACAGAACAGAAACACTAGCACCAGACGGGAAAACTACCTCAGACCGGGTCTCTAGTGCATTACACCATACGATCATTTCATTACAACGTTTTCTTTAAAAGAAAACTTCCATTTATAATAAGCTTTCTTATATAAAACATTTTATTTAGAACACAAAGCAAAATGCAGGCATTGTGCTACATTTGCATGACCGAACTCGTGTTCAAATAATCACTCGAACCAGTTTTCTGAGACAGTGCGTACATTCTTTATATTAGTGGCCGGATTTATGGTGCTGAAATACACTCATTCAGGGTGTTATATTGAGAGAACCTATTGAGGGCGAGTTACCATTGTCTCTGCAACAAGGAGGGTAACATTATGATTGTTGGAATCCAAATTGCGGGATGTGTAGTACATACTGAAATAGCAAGACAGGGAAAAGGGGGGTGTGGTGAGGGGGGAGGGGGTGAAGAGCGAACTTGATGAATTAGTAAAGCATACATTTTTATTTGTGGAACATCCACAACTGTTCTGCAAACATGTTCATGGTAAAAAAATCCTCCAGAATCGTAAAATACTTCAATTGACCATAGTATTACACGACAGGTCTCTAACACTATTAAGGTTGCGGGGTCTTAGCCCCGTCATCAGGTGTGTTTGGAATCTAAAGTAAAACAATTGTTTTAAGTTAGTCCTTTACAACAAGACATTAAAAACTAAATTTCAGAAACCAACAAAATCTGATGAAATGATTAAAAACAGCCTGCCTAGCAGTACTATAACGTCATCTTAATGCCCAAACAACTAGTAGGTATACAACCGTAGGTGGGCCGTCATAATAGCATCCCAAATTACGACTGAAAAGAACCGTAACTTTCAGTCACGGCGTGGTAAAATGCCTGTTGTCCCAAAATTTCCACTGAGAATGCTTCCAGTGTTTAATTTTTATTTTACTTTAGATGTAAGATGCGCCAGATGATGGAGCTAAGATCCCGAAACCGTGATAGAATATAGCGATCTTTTTCAATATAAGCACTTTGCAACTGTGGCGGATTTGCTTAGTATGAGGGGAGTTAGTAGAGCATTGGGGTAGAGGAAGGTAAACGGATGCGCAAGAGAGAGTTCTGTATGCTGCTAAGGCCGGTATTACACTATCAAATTTCTTTGTCCAATATCTTTGTCCAAAATCTTTGTCAATGATATTTGATAGTGTAATAGGGACTTTGTCAAATGTCGTCCAATATTTGATCAAATCTAGGGCCTCGCTGGATATTTGATCAAAGAAACCGCTTGTCTTCTGTTCACTGCAATGTGACATGTTACCACATGGAGCGCTAGCATTGCTGCAGCGTTCTGTCGTCTGTAGTGTTTTTATAACCATCGCCGGTAAATACAATTGGTGTGTGCCGACAACTACAAATTTAACAGAGATGTCTGAAGCTGATGAGGCGCTTTACAACGTGAGGCACCCTGAATACAAAGATAGATTAAGAAGATTGGAGACCTAACCTGACCTAACCTAAACTAACCTAACATAACCCTCTCCTGTAGCAAGGAATCGGAGTGTTATAGTCAGCCTGTCTTCTGAAGATGTAGCAGTTCTTAAGGGAATATTGTGCTTTGTGATATGAGGATACACTTCATTGAGCACATACAGAAATGTATGCTCATCCATTCTTTAGTAATTGATGTACGACTTGACGTCTTCCACTGTAAGCTCACGTAACAAGTTTTGTTGAATGCTTTTATAGTGTCGTGGTAAAACCCACGGCTTCACCCAGATTAGATTAGTTTTTCGCTCCATAGATCCGTGCTGAGGAGATCCTCGTGGATGTGGAACATGTCGATTTTTTTAAGCTGAAATAACAATACTAATAGTATGAATAAATACATCATTTGTTTCTATTAAAAATTTCGGCAATGGAGTAGAAGGAGTTGGCCAGTAGTAAGTCTTTCAGGCTCCTTTTAAACTTATCTTTATTTCTAACTAAATTTTTTATGTTTCCTGGCAAATTATTGAAGATGAGTGTTCCTGAGTAGTGGACCCCTTTTTGAACTAAAGTAAGTGCTTTTAAGTCCGTGTGCAGATCATTTTTGTTCCTGGTATTGTATGTATGAACTGAGTGGTTTGTTGGAAAAAGAGATATATTATTTACGACAAATTTCATTAAGAAGTAAATATACTGAGAGGCAGTAGTTAGTATACCCAGTTCTTTGAAGAGGTTTCTGCAGGAGGTCCGTGAATTTACTCCACAAATAATACGTATTACACGCTTTTGGACCTTGAAAACTTTTGTTTGACTTCAAGATTTGCCCCAAAATATTATCCCATATGACATTATGGAATGAAAGTATGCAAGCTTTTTCATTTTTATGTTGCCTATGTCTGCTAACACTCGAATTGCAAATACAGATTTGTTAAGGCCTTTCTGCAGTTCTGTGGTGTGCTCCTCCCAACTAAATTTATTATCAAGTTGTAATCCCAGGACTTTTAAGACTGTCAACCTCGTATGTATGGTTCCATTTTTTTCCCCCCACTTCTTTTCCGCATGTGCACACAACGCAATTGGAGTACGTAGAACTGCTGCCGTTAATAACAAGTTGTTGTCAGCCATCTTGAACTTTGACGAAAAATTTGACGACAGTGTAATACCCCTTGTAGCGCTACGTCAAAGATCTTTGTCAAATATATTGGACGGAATATTGGATCACATCTTTGATCAAATCTTTGACAAAGAAAGTTGATAGTGTAATACCGGCCTAAGGGATGTTGAGGGACTGATACAAACTGGGTGTAGAGGATATCATGGTATTAACATACGACGACAGTTCGGACCATGGCTGGTGGATGGGTGCGGCTCCCAAGTTCAGATGGATTACTAATGATGTCTGGCATGTTACGTCATTTTTCGGAATGATCGTCCGGCTCCCTGTAGCTATTGGCTGAAAGTTCTGGTGATTAGTAAGTGCCTGCTATTCCAAGCCCAACGCTACTATTTCCCATTAATTCTGCTTCCTTCTAGTAGTGCGCCATGCAAATATTATATAAGTTGTTGTTGTTGTGGTCTTCAGTCCTGAGACTGGTTTGATGCAGCTCTCCACGCTACTCCAACCTGTGGAAGCTTCTTCATCTCCCAGTACGTACTGCAGCCTACATCCCTCTGAATCTGCTTAGTGTATTCATCTCTTGGTCTCCCTCTGCGATTTTTACCCTCCACGCTGCCCTTCAATACTAAATTGGTGATCCCTTGATGCCTCAGAGCATGTCCTGCCAACCGATCCCTTCTTCTAGTCAAGTTATGCCACAAACTCCTCTTCTCCCCAGTCCTATTCAGTACCTCCTCATTAGTTATGTGTTCTAGCCATCTAATCTTCAGCATTCTTCTGTAGCACCACATTTCAAAAGCTTCTATTCTCTTCTTGTCCAAACTATTTATCGTCCATGTTTCACTTCCATACATGGCTACACTCCATACATATGCTTTCAGAAACGGCTTCCTGACACTTAAATCTATACTCGGTGTTAACAAATTTCTCTTCTTCAGAAACGCTTTCTTTGCCATTGCCAGTCTATATTTGTCTTATAAGTAGAGATGAAAATATTTAATTTCCACCATTGTATCAAAGAGGAAATACCAAGGTCATTCGGAAACTAAGACTCATAATTGAACAAAATACAATAAAATTTAATAAAATACAAAAAGCTTTCATCGTCTTTCATATCATAAAAACTAAAGCTTCAGTCTTTTCAGATCTACAATATGTGCTCCGCTTCCGTTTCTGCTTTCTGGTTACTGTTAATCGTCGTTTATAATTAACAGTAACAAGGTTATGGTGATACGAGTTTCATTCTAAAAAAATAAAGAGAGTTTGCATCTCCAGAAACCTTTGAGCAAGGCATTGTCAGAAAATTCAGCAACATATTTTGATATCTTTGCTATTTTTCTACGTTGTCGTTCTCCAAATTTAACATTTATTGCTGTGCGCTACAAGCTTTCCTTTGGGTTCTGCTTACTCAGTTGCTAATAAGTTGATGAAACAGCAAGAACGTTTTGTTTAGTTCATTGTCACTTCCAAAGTGATTCTGCTCTAAAATGCTTCAGTTTGAGAAAAAGATGGTGACCTCCAGAGGCCAAGTCTGGCGTATGAGGTAGATCTCCCAAAACCTCCACATAAATTGCCGAAGCAAATTCTTTGTAACAGCAGCACCATGCGGCGGAACGTTCCTTGAAGAAACACAATACCAGTAAACAACAATACACGCCATTTGTTTTGCATGACGTGGCGGAGTCGGCGAAGGGTCTGCATTTATTGTCTCTTTTTTTTAGCCACAAACTCAATGAATAAGGCACCTTTGCGATTCCAAAACAGTGAGACCATAACCTTCTTTGTGGTCGAAAATTGTTTAACTTTTCTTGGTTGTTGTTGGAAGTCGAACACTGCCATTCCATTGGCTGGCGCTTTGCTTCTGCACTTCTATGAGAAATATACGTCTCGTCATCAGTAGCAACGTGGTTCAAAAAATCCTCGCCATCCTTTTCGTACCGTGTGCGGAAAGACAGTGCAGCTCTCAGTGCACCTTTAATTGTGAAAATGCTAAATAATTCACAGAAATTCTTGATACGGCGCTGAATGCAGTGCTTCAAGTTTTGTCACACTCAACGCTATTAATTCGTGACGTTCCCACTAGATGGCATGCGCGAATGAGTTACCCCAACAATCATCATGGTGTCGTATAATAATGCGGAGTGTTTGCAGTGTTGTTTATGGTTTCATGAATCCATATCCGGTACTAAAATTCAGAGACAATTAAGGTGTAAGTATCGCAAGCCATCACTACAAAGACAAATTGTTATTAATTAGTACAATCATCTCACGGACGCTGGCTGTGTAGCACATATGACGCTGGGTCAGGGTCAGCCAGCAGTCTCTGACGCGGCGTGTGAATAAGTTCGGCAGTCTTACATTCGTAGTCCAGGTAAATCAATAAGATGTGCCATCCTAGAAATAAATGTGCCCAGGGTTACAGTGGGGAATGTGTTACGGAAATGTCTGTCATTCAAACCATAAAAATTGGAACTTTGCAATCTTTAAGAGAAAGTGACAAAGAAAAACGAGCTGAGTTTCGTGTAGAAATGTTTAACAAAATGCGGACTGAAGACGATTTTCTTAATAAAATCGTGTTCAGTGACGATGCCAACTTCCATACATGGGAAACGTCGATGAGCTGCGACAACGGATAACACAAGCAGTTACTACCATGTACGCGTCTTACAAACTTTAACTTGAAAAACAAATGTTTTAAAGGCTTCCAGCCCTAAGCATTGTACGCGCCATATCAGAGCTGTTATACAGTTCGCAGAAACTGTTGGATATCCTAGTGTGCACTTCAATGGATTTGTGCACGCATGGATAAACAGGCGTTGCTTGTTTGGGTACTTCTGCACGTTCCCTAATGAAGGCATCAGCATCCAATGTGCAGCCGGGCAGTCTATCTCGCGAATTGATCTTTCGTTAGTAAACCTCAGCCTTCATCCAAGCCCATCAACGAAAAATGTGATGCCGCAAGATCTGACGATATTGGTACCAACTTCACTGAACTGCCATGACTACTGCAGTGGTTAAGGTAAGGTGGTTAAGGTAAGTGCGGTTGTGATGATCCCTCACACTTCTAGTAAAATGTGTAGGGACTCTCTCACACAGGAAGCACATTATTTCCGGCCGCTGTGGCCGAGCGGTTGTAGGCGCTTCAGTCCGGAACCGAGATGCTGCTACGATCGCAGGTTCGTATCCTGCCTTGGGCGTGGATGTGTTCATGTCCTTTGGTTAGTTGGGCTTAAGTAGTTCTAAGTCTAGGGGTTTGATGACCTCAGATGTTAAGTCCCACAGTGCTTAGAGCCATTTGAACCATTTTTGAAGCACATTACTGTCCGCTTGGCCATAGCAACATCCACATGGTGCTCAACAAAAAAATAAAAATCCAAGTAATTGTGTCCCATCATTAGCGCTTCCAACATGACTGGACCTGTCAATAGGTTACCGATCATGCTTTATCAAATATTGATATACAAACCAACTTGTAAGCTGATTTCCATGGTAGCGTGTTCATTTTCCTGAGGCCACTGCTGATTATTATGTAGGTTGTTGGTTCCATTTCTTCTCAACATGGCTTTGTCAGTGAAAAGTATTAATGGAAGAAAATAACTATTGCCATTTAACCAGAGACAAATTTCATGTTGTGTGGCATTTTCTCCAGTATGAAGGTTTTGGACACGATGTGTGTGTGTAATGGACGCAAGTTTTTCGCATTTAATTTTCGGCCAGTTCCTGCAGAAAGTTGCCATGTGATGGTAGTAGGTCTACTCTGCACCATTTCGAGAATGCGTTGCTGTTCCTGCACAGGTCGTTGGACTACAGGTACAGAAGAAAAGTGGGAACTTCACGCAGTGTGCTGAAAACTCTGGTAAACATTCTAAGGTCAGAAGTTCGACGTGTGGGAAGCACCGACGGTATCCTTCGACAATAGGATGAGGACTAGCATTGAAGAAGCCGCCAACGTACACCATACCTGTGTCTTCTTCATTGGTGCAGATGTGTGGCATTTTAGCCAGTGCTTGTACAAACATTGTAAATCTTTGATGTTCGCTGTACTCTCTCAGTCCCTGGCACTATTTCATTCGCAGCGCACCGCCTACAACTGCGATTTCAATGGGCTGTTTTAATAGCAGAAAGACATCCCATGAAAAGAGAATGGAAGCAACGAGGTAAGTTAAGCTACAATAAAACGGCAAAGAGGTTGGATGAGCAAGAAACATAACTGCACCCCACTAGCCCAAAAGTAAATGTGCATTTTATGTGGGAACCATAGACATATGTCCATATGAAGTTTTCTTCTACACGCGACACTTCCTGTCATATTCCTGAATACTGGCCATTCCTCGTGCGACACCCTGTATGTGCTCAATTGAGCACCTAATTGATCTAAAAAGGTACATGAACGGAAAATAATAAAGTAAACGCTACATCACTATTACGAATTTAAACAGGTGAGGTATACTACACCCTCCCAATTATTTTGTGGTTTCCACTGTGGCTGGTGCACTCTTAGAAACGAGCTCGTACTTACAAATCTTCAATATCCATGATCCTGATATAAGGCAAAAAGAAAGTGTCCAGTTATTGAGGACATCAGGTTTTGAAAGTCTCATTAGAAAGAATTCAACACACAAATTTGCGGTAGTCTTCCCATTAAGGTAAAAATTATTCCGCCATTATCACTTTTTAGCAAATCCCTAAGGTTAATCTCATTACATCATTGCTTCTATTGAGGAGTACATTTTTTAGAACATGTAAAATACGAAACTTGAAACAAGGAAGTAAAAAATCATTTACTTCAGACACAGCAAGCTCTGTTACACATAAAGCCATTTATGGTGGTGGTGGTGGTTAGTGTTTAACGTCCCGCCGACAAAGAGGTCATTAGAGACGGAGCGCAAGCTCGGGTTAGGGAAGGATTGGGAAGGAAATCGGCCGTGCCCTTTCAAAGGAACCATCTCGGCATTCGCCTGAAACGATTTAGGGAAATCACGGAAAACCTAAATCAGGATGGCCGGAGACGGGATTGAACCGTCGTCTTCCCGAATGCGAGTCCAGTGTGCTAACCACTGCGCCAGCTCGCTCGGTAAAGCCATTTATTTATTTATTTACTGTAACATTACTGCTAAATTTTCTGTATTCGAGCAGTTCATTAGTTCATGGTCCCTTGCACTTTCACATAATCGACCCAACTCACTACTGAGAATTAGCACACACATACTTACAACAAAATATGTTAAATAGATGAGAAGGTCGCAGAATCTTTTTCGAGGACATGCTGACAACTGTCTCCGAATTTTTTATATGGAAACACTTAAAGCTTTGGAAATACCATAAATTTTATTAACAATCTACATCTAAATTAATCATGTTTACGTATTTACATCCTAAGAAAATCATACTGGTGAAAAACACATATTTCCCAATGAGAGACCAGTTTGGTGATACTGTCACTATAGAGTGTTTCACTTTATTGATGGAGCCACAGCCTCACCTCTGCTTGCACCGCTTCACCGCTATTAAAGTGAAGTCTTCGAAGGAGTCGTTCAAGATCTGGAAACAGATGAAAACCGGATTACCTATGTTCCTCTCCAGGAAACCAAAATCTAATGTGCATGATTTTTCACTCTTCGAAACGCTTTGGATCATGAAATACCACATTCTGACAAAACACCTGACCAGCTCGAGGCCCACGGAAGTTTTCGTGTCCTCTGTGAGGCCATGTATGATGATGACAAAGGTTGCGCAACTATCAGGCATCACGCCTACTAGTCATCAATTTTCTAAAAGGTTTGATGCGGCCCACCACGAACTCCACTCAAGTGCCAATCTTTATGTTTGAGAGTTGCGCTTGCAACCTACTTCCTGTTATCTGCTGGATGTACTCCAGTCTCTGTCTTCCTCTACAGATTTTACCTCAACGACTCCCTCTATTACCATGGAAGCTATTCCCTGATATCTTAATATATGTCATATCATCCTGTCCCGTTTTCTTGTTAGTGTTTCCTACATTTTCCTTTCCTTACCGACTCTGGGGAGAACAGCCTCATTCCGTACTTTATCAGTCCACAGTTTTTCAACATTCCTCTGTAGCATCACATCTGAAATGCTTCGATGCTCTTCTTTTCCGGTTTTCTCACAATCCATGTTTCACTACTATACAACGCTGTGCTCAAAATATGCAACTTTCAGAAATTTGTTCCTCATATTAAGACCTATGGTTGATACTGACAGACTTCTCTTGGCCAATAAAGACCCTTTTCCCACTGCTCCTCTGCTTTTTATGTCCTCCTCGCTCCATCTGTCATAGGGTATTTTGCTGCACGTGTAGCAGAATTCTTTAACTTCATCTACTTCCTGATCCACAGTTCCAAAGTTAAGTTTCTCGCTATTCTCATTTCTGCTGCTTTTAACTACTTTCGTCTTTCTTCGATTTACTCTCAGTCCATATCCTGTACCTATCAGATTGTACATTCCATTCAACAGATGCTTAAATTCTTCTTCGCATTTACACAGCACAGCAATGTCATCAACAATCTTATCATGGATATCTGTTCACCTTGGATTTTTATCCCACACTTGAACCATTTTCTTTCCCTCAGGCTTTTCGAATGTAGAGATTGAATAGTAGGCGCGAAAGACTACATCCCTGTCTTTTCTATTCTGAGCACTTCATTCTTGGTCTGCCGGTCTTATTGTTCCCTCTTGGTTCTTGTGCATATTGTATATTGCCTGTCTTACCCCATAGCTTACCCCTATTTTTCTCAGAATTTCGAACATCTTGCTCAGTCTTACATTGACGACAAATGGAATTAACGTGTCTAGATTTTTTTCTTTTTTTGCTTTCTCTTGTGACTGAAAGAACACAGAGACAATCACTGTTTATTACACACGCTACGACTATTCAAGTCCATTTCACGAGATAAGGTCCTTTCCAATAAGCAGTGTCCAGTTAGTGTGGCCAAACATAGACAGTGAATCATGGAATACACCAAAATGCTAGACCAGAATTAGGAACTTGGCCGTAACTCTCAGTCGTAAACGTAGGTAACAGTGTAGCACAGCGAAGTGAGATAAAGCTAGCTCTGTGTGTTCATTTAAAAAATGCCGAAAGTAGTGTTTGCGCCTGCGCACGTGAGGAGTGGCCGAAGGCGAGACTTGCTTCTGGGTCACACTGTTTCGCCCTCTATCGGACGTACTGAAGTCGGCCTGCCTGGCTAGCCAGCGACTCGTCCCAGCATACTGTGGCAAATGTCTTCTTAATCTCTTTGGTGAAGTGGCCGAGGTAGCTGTAGCAGGACGCGGTACTGTCGTTTCCCAGACTCTCTTGGTTCTCATACCCGTATCTCTTTGGTGGATCGGCCAAGATAGCCATGGGAGGATACAGTACCGTCGCTTCCCGGATTGCCTTGGTTCTCATACCTGGCTCTCTTTGGTGGATCGGCCGAGGTAGCTGCAGCAAGACGCAGTATTGTCGCTTCACGACTGTCTTGGTTCTCATACCTGGCTCTCTTTGGTGGATTGGCTGAGGCAGCCATAACAGGACACAGTACTGTCGTTTGCCAGACTCTCTTGGTTCCCATACCTGGTGGATCGGCCGAGGTAGCTGTAGCAGGACGCACTGCTGTCGCTTCCCAGGCTGTCTTGGTTCTCATATCCGGCTCTGTCTGGTGGATCGGCCGATGTAGCCGTAGCAGGACACTGTACTGTCGCTTACTGGACTGTCTTGATTCTCATACCCGGCTCTCTTTGGTGGATCGGCCAAGGTAGTCACAGCAGGACACGGTACTGTCGCTTCCCGGACTGTCTTGGTTTTTATACCCGGCTACGACGTGAGGTGGCGAACACTGCACTTCCATTATCAACCAGAACGTGTACTGTGTCGTCTCCATTTTAGTTCAGGAAGCGTCGATGGACTTCAGTTGGCACAGTACCTTCAGTAATGAAGAACTGACCGACACATCTGTTTAAGACGTTCATTTGTGAAACGCATCCCCTGCTACCTCTGCTGATGCAGCTGTATGTCACAGTACAACGAAATAAACAAAATATCTTAACAAGTGCTTACAAGTACACTACTGAACGCCTAAAACGGCGGACGATGCTTGGTCCGAGTTGCAGGGAGCTCATCTAGCAGCTTCCTCGGTTTGCATAACCTTGATTGTCAATATTTCATGTAAATACTCACCGCATTTTTTAAAGAAATGAAATATTGTCATAATCTACTCATTAAGAGATGTTCTTATGTGAAAGGTTTAAACCTAGGACTACCGCGCTTTGCCATACCCGCTGAAGTACTACATGGGTCATTCTTTTCCCACAATAGGAAGCTACCGTTTTATTGGTATCTGGATGGTGTTTTGGGTGTCACCATGTTAACAATACGTTCAGGAAGACTCTGAAGCGTTATCAAAGGATAATTTGGTCTCTAAAACGAATAGTGCATTGTCAAAACTAAATTTTCAGGAATAAACTTTTTTCTTCATTTTAAATTTAACAGAAGAAATTCGTCAGTCTTTCACCAAAAATTATTAAAACAAGTAAGTTAAACAATGTAACATGGTTTTTCATTTTATAAAGATTGAGACAGGGTCAGAACATACTATTTATATGAGTGTTAATAGCATTTTTACTTTTACAGACGTGGTAAGTACTGAGTATTTGTAAAAGATTCTAAAATCGAGCACGTGATTAAAATGCTCTGCGTGTTTTCTCGCCTATTGCAATGAAAGAAAAAAAAATGAGAGCAAACAATTTCTCTCTAGAATTATAAATATTTGGAAATATTTACTAACGTATCTAAATTTTCTAAACTGGAATGGACTCACAGTTTAAACGTTTCACGAGAGTTTTGGCTTGGCGTCTTTTGCATACATACCCATTACACTTGAAACATACACGTGACGTTTTATTCACCTTTAGTTCTTTGCAGGACTCCTGAAATAGACAATGATTTCTACTTTCAGGTTGGCCATTGCAGGTACCGAGTGCCTGCGAGGGCAAATTGGCTCATCTCTGCAGTTTGTAGAGTAGGGCCAGCCAGTTCGTCTGCTATTCTGAACATAAAGTCTCGATGTGAAATTATCTTGCTACCTTGTGGTTCAAGAGCAGTTTAATCCCATCATTACCTCTTGTGGATCCAATATAAGAAAAATAGCCGTACAGTGGACTGCACACTCGTCGGTTCAAAATCTGAGGTAGGATGGTCCACGCTGACGTTGTGCAAGAGACAGGTCATCATCAGATGGACCTGATTCTGCTTGCTATTCATTTTTAAAAATTCAATTTACAGTTATTTTTATTGGAGAAAATTTAACCTTTTTCCCTCAGCACTTCCTATGTCTGGCACAAAAACACTTTAATGGAACAATATTCATCTTTATTTCAATTTAAATTGTAATACTATTTAATAATGTCACTGGATTATTCCCTTGATGCATCTGTATCACTTGAGTCACCAGTTTCGACCAGAACAAAGTGGTAGCCCGCCTCTGTGCTTGTCTCACTATCAGGTAAGTCACTCGGTTGCATAGGTGAAACGTTGTCCTGATAGTAGAGAATCTCTGATTCCGTGAGGCCATGTCGTCTTGCCATCACAGCTCCAATGACGTGAACTCGCAAAAATAAACTTCAAGCACGACAGTTTGATTGAGCGTCCTGTGCCACAAGTCCTGACGATGCTTTACATCAGCTCGGCATTCGGTTGCCCATGGACCGCTGACATGCAGGCGGATGAAGTGACGCTGGAAGCCACACAGAGAGAAAGCCGCTCTACACCACGTCAGTGCCATTCGGAGTGCCTCAGCCCACTCGTCTTGACCACAGACAAAGATATACAGACAGGAAACCTTTCTTAGGGCGATCCACCTGACATCTGCTGTCGTCTAATGGAAATGTGAGCAGTGCCATACACAGTGGTGTTGTTTGGGAAGGGGGGGAGAAGGGGGGGGGGGCTTTTGAATGTGTCACTCTGTGGCTTCCTTCCGTCACCTCGTCGGTCACCATGTCGCCAGTCCGTAGGAAACCCAAACAAATCACATATAAAGCATCGCCCGACCTCCAAAATCTTAGTGATTCAGGTTAAGCCGGCTGGAGTGGCCGTGCAGTTCTAGGGGCTTCAGTGTGGAACCACGTGACCGCTACGGTCGCAGGTTCAAATCCCGCCTCGGGCATGGATGTGTGTGATATCCTTAGGTTAGTTAGGTTTAAGTAGTTATAAGTTCTAGGGGACTGGTGACCTCAGATGTTAAGTCCCATAGTGCTCAGAGCCATTTGAACCATTTTTTTTATTCAGGTTATTTTTGTCCTAAAATATCATACTGTACTCCAAAATCTCGTGGATAATGTCGGGACATAACCAGAAACTGTCTGGAAACTGGTATTACTTATGTCAAATTGCGAAAACTGCGCATGGGTAAAAATGACCCAAGTGTTATTTCAGGTATAACAGGCAAATTTTTAATGATTCAAGGTGTGGCAGGAGATTAAATTTTCGTGGGTTCTAAACCCCATAAGTAATTAAAGGTCAAGGGAGCGTTTGGTTCTTTGATGATTATGGATGGATGTAGGGCTCTCAACAAACATTCTTTGGCCAAAAATGACCCAAGTGTACTTAACACAATAATACTTGCATTTCAGGAAGAAACTGCGTGTATGTTTTGAAACAGCATAGCTCACAGTGAGCAAATTCCCCATAATTTGCCGGCCGAAGTGGCCGTGCGGTTAAAGGCGCTTCAGTCTGGAACCGCAAGACCGCTACGGTCGCAGGTTCGAATCCTGCCTCGGGCATGGATGTTTGTGATGTCCTTAGATTAGTTAGGTTTAACTAGTTCTAAGTTCTAGGGGACTAATGACCTCAGCAGTTGAGTCCCATAGTGCTCAGAGCCATTTGAACCATTTTTTTCCCCAGAATTTGTTCACCTGGTGTTTGAGATTGAGACCACTTAGCGATATCTAACAAATTTTAATCGTAATTTCAGATGTTTATTAAATTTTTGCATTAGTCCACGAGTGAATAATTCGAATGCAATAAATATCGACAAAATTAGCCCTTTTCCTGTTGTGCACGTGTGTACACGTCGTGCTACATCATTTTCCAGGTTCTGTGGACGTGTGTACTCGCGCCGCTTGGGTTTTCCTACAGTGCTATAGACGTGTGTCTGAGTCCTGGACTGCCAACCTCTCACTCTTGCAGCCGAGTTACTTCCATACGTCGGTGAATAAAAATATGTCGAGTGTTTATTGTATAACTTATGTGCCTCATCGCGTTGAGTCATTTGTAGAAGACCTCGTTTTGAACTATTTGTGAGATAAGACGATAGTTATGACCACATGATTCGCGATATGCAAGGACCAAAACGGCATATAATATGAGAACGTCCTTTGGATATATCGTTCTTCATTCGTTTTTAAATAAAACTTCTGTATTTTTTCTACATGCTGTTCAGTGCAATGTATGAGCTAAAATTAGTCATTCGCAAAGTTTACTTTCGAAATTTCGCGCAATTAATTGGATGCAGCGCAGTAACTATGCCGTATTATAAAAATAAATTCATTCCTTTATCGAGCTATGATGCCAGACTCTTGATGTGCAAAACTCAGTTTTTTTTCTCCTAATAATTTTGTTAAAATCAGATGGTAAGTATTTCATAACAGCCGGCAAGAAATTTTGAAATTTTACCTACATTTCATTCACTGTATCGCACGAGCTTAAATTAACCATACGCAAAGTATATGCTGTACCCTCTTACCTCTGCAGTCTCTTTAAAATTTCGACCAATATTTTACTTAATTTGATGCAACTCATTAAATACGACAGATAACAAAAAGAAATTCAGTTGTTTACCGAGTGAAGACAACCGACTGTAAAATGCGCAATAATCAATTTGTTTCACCTAATAGCTTTCAAAAAATTGATGGTAAGTTTTACATACCAGCACCGGCATCAGCTTTTGGCGGGCGGTACAGCCGTAAGAAAAGCCGCCTCGGCACGGAATGCAAATAGTATGCTTGTAGCAGTGAAACGGTCAATCTTTTGCGTCTTCGACCGTCATGATTTTACTCGCTCAACGTCAGATATTTAACACAGGAACTTAAGTGCAAAGCAATCAGACGGTTGAAGCTGTTTCATGCATTAAAGTTCCAATCTTTAAAGAATTGGTGGGAGATTACTAGTATTGAAAAGAATTACCGCTCCACTTCCACATTCTGGCTCGGATATTCAAAGTTAACACAAACAAATAGGACGCGTTATTTTCAGAATAGCCCTCGTATTTTCAGGTCATCAACAAGTGTGTGTGTGTGTGTGTGTGTGTGTGTGTGTGTGTGTGTTGTAGGGGGTGGGGGTGGGGGCGGGTCTGCTGAATTCATGTGAGCTTAGCAGCTATGACACTCTCGCAAGCCATTGCAGTATCGTATTTCATTGGATGTAGCCGCACGTGTTCCCTGGAGAGCGCCGGCCGGAGCCCGGAATTTCTGGACTCGCCAGGCCGGGTCGCCAGATATAGACGCACTCCTCGGCAGAGCAGCGACCGGAAGCTGCCTCCGTCTCCTCCATTAATGCGTGCCTGCTCGCCGAACGTCTGCCACGGGAGCCCGCGAGCTGAGCCGGAAATTTAGACGCCCGCCGTTTGCTCGCTCTGACAACCTATTTGTAGCTGTAAAGCTCTTTCCACAAGATCGTACACAGTGTGGCTCGCCCTTCTCTCACAGTGGATCTTTCGTCGGTCTCTTTGTGGGCAACGCTTTGCCTGTCACGTGAGACCAAACATTCTGAATTTTCTCAGATTGTAGACGTCTGTCAGTACAGCATTAGTATGAAGCTGTCGAGTACTGACGTCAAAACTACCTCTGTCCTTACTCCCGCTTTATTACCTTTTTCCCACAGTTTTGTTTTACATTACCAGTAAAAAAAATAGTACAAAGACGACGGCGGTTTTGATCGGATGACGGCGTATGCCACCTGGTGGGTAGCAGATGTTCTGATAGTGGTTTCAACACCGTCCGCCAACAGCGTAGTGGTATAGCTACCAGCTTCTCAATGGAGAGAAGTCTTCCGAAGTAAGAATGATTTCAGGTGTGCCGCAGGAGAGTGTCGTAGGACCATTACTATTCACAATATACATAAATGACCTTGTGGATGACATCGGAAGTTGACCGAGGCTTTTTACGGATGACGCTGTGGTATATCGAGAGGTTGTAACATTGGAAAATTGTACTGCAATGCAGGAGGATCAGCAGCGAATTGACGCATGGTGCAGGAATGACAATTGAATCTCAATGTAGACAAGTGTAATGTGCTGCGAATACATAGAAAGATAGATCCCTTATCGTTTAGCTACAATATAGCAGGTCAGCAACTGGAAGCAGTTAATTCCAAAAATTATCTGGGAGTACGCATTAGGAGTGATTTAAAATGGAATGATCATATGAAGTTGATCGTTGGTAAAGCAGATGCCAGATTGAGATTCATTGGAAGAATCCTAAGGAAATGAAATCCGAAAACAAAGGAAGTAGGCAACAGTACGCTCGTTCGCCCATTGCTTGAATACTGCTCAGCAGTGTGGGATCCGTATCAGATAGGGTCGATAGAAGAGATAGAGAAGATCCAACGGAGAGTAGCGCGCTTCGTTACAGGATCATTTAGTAATCGCGAAAGCGTTACGGAGATGATAGATAAACTCCAGTATAAGTCTTTACAGGAGAGGCGCTCAGCAGCTCGGTACGGGCTTTTGTTGAAGATTCGAGAACATACCTTCACCGAAGAGTCAAGCAGTATATTGCTCCCTCCTACGTATATCTCGCCAAGAGACCATGAGGATAAAATCAGAGAGATAAGAGCCCACACAGAAGGATACCGACAATCCTTCTTTTCACGAACAATACGAGACTGGAATAGAACGGAGAACCGATAGAGGTACTCAAGGTACCCTCCGCCACACACCGTCAGGTGGCTTGCGGAGTATGGATGTAGATGTAGATGTAGAGTGCCAACTGTGTCTCTCCTTTAATAGATAATAAAAGGCGTTTTTCGTTGCGACGGGATCTTCTCATGAAATTTCAATCACAAGTTTTCTCCTCCGATTGCGAAAACATTCAGTTAGCACCCACCTACATAGGAAGAAATGATCATTAGGATAAAATAAGAGAAATCAGGGCTCGCACAGAAAAACTTAATTGCTCGTTTTTCCCGCGCGCCGTACGAGAGTGGAACGATAGGGACAGCTTGAAGGCGGTTCATTGAACCCTCTGCCAGGCACTTTTTTGTGAATAGCAGAGTAATCACGTAGATGCACGTAGATGCACCTCTGGTGTTTCTGGAGGGAACGTACACCAGCGCTCGGTAAGTGCAGAATATTTTTAGACCCGTTCTTTCGCCGTTTTTGCAACAGAAAGGTGATATCTTGTTCCAACAGGATAGTGCTCGCCCACACACTGCCCGTGTAATACAACGTGCTCTTCAAGACGTGCAGCAACTTTCCTGCCCATCATGATCTCTGGACTTGTCTCCGATCGAAGGGCGAGAAGTCACTCGTGGTCGCCAGGATCAGCGCCTACATTGCCGCCCACGTACGCCACACTATATAATAATAAGATGTTTCAGTACCTGGTGCCCCAGAACCGCTTCTGCTATTTATCTGTACATATGATCATTTCACGTAGTCCACATACCCTGTTGCAAATCTTGAATGAATTGATAATCTCTAAGACGCTGTACTATTTTATTTCCAACAGTATATATTCCATTGTAGAATGAAGGCTTTCACGACCGAGTGACATGGCTGTTGATATACTTTTCGGGATGTGTGGTCGTGGTCCAAGAACTTTTCTGTTCCTTACGTTTCGTCCAGGACTGCGCTGGACTTCCTCAGAGGCGCTGCTCCGCTGAGTCTTGCCATCTAATATTTGTTCGCCACCTGATTCTATGTTACCTCGTGAACGACGGAGAATGTCAGTCAAGCATAACGAATGGAACGGAGAACGAACTCAATCGACTCTGCATCTAACAGAAGAAGGAGAAGAAAGTATAGCCTCCACAGAGAACTAACCCCTACTGTGTGCCCAGTCAATTTAATGATTCTCAGCATGATCATAGTGTCTTAATTGCCTAATTCTGTGTTTTCCAGGCTTCCTGAGCTTCATCAGATATTAGCTAGAAACCCCTCTCCCCTTGACCACGCAGCAAAACCCTGTAATGCAACGATATTGGTGACATTTATCACAGAATGTTAACTTCCTGTCAACATGAAAATTATCTGTGAAATTTAGATCTTTCTGCCGATAAAAAAAAAGAAAAGCTGGTTGTAGCAGTCTTTCCTCTTCTTCCTCGAGCCTCACTTTAAATGATGTTGCGAAACAACAATTTATTTAAAATATTTTACGTCTTTATTTCTGTAGTAGTATGCACACCTCTGTTCTCTTCTAATAATGAGGCATTTTGTGTGTTTTTCAGCCTGTTAAAATAGTTGGAAGTGGCTGCTTTTGGTGACGCCAAGGCGTGTGATCGGTTTCACGTTCCAGTATTTGTGAACTCCAGTAGAAATCATCATGATTATGCCAACTGCTTCCTTCCGTTAACCATTAGCAGTAACACGGTCCTGTGTTACCAAGCTCGCTGCTGTACAATGACGACTTCTGGCTCCGACGCCATCATTTGCGTGGTAAGAAGAGACATCTTACAACAGTATAAATCAGTTCTTGCAACCGGGAGAGTGTTCACATTTTAAAAAAAGCGTTACCAAATTTTACAGCAATATGCTTTCCTTTTCTTGGGACTATGTGATGTATCCTTACTTCGTCAGGGTTTAATTTGACATTTAAATTTTAAACCTGTACAGACATCAAGGGAATACTTTGCAACCACCATCATCAACATTAGCGAATAACTAAAATTTAGAATGAAAACGAATTTTCTTTCAAAATATTTTTTTAAAGCGATGATAGATGATACTTAGATTTCTTTCTTTTTTTTCATTTTTTTAAAAATCTCAAACTAATGAGTCACTGAGATAATAGGTACTACTAGCTTCTAAGAATTTTTTTATACCTACAACTCGTTCTCGGGACTCTTCTTACAGAATATGCTTCCTGTGTACCACTCCTCTTCCTAGCAGAACTTGCCTCACCTTTACCATGCACCCTCATTAAGTCAACCAAGTTAAAACCTGTGCGCTACACCTGACTCCTTACTTATGAACAGACGGAAGTGGGAAGTCTTTAAGCTGCCAACGCTTTGTGTATGACCACTCCTCCTCCTCCTCCTCTTCCTCTTTTCCTCTTCTCCACCCCTCCTCCTCCTCCTCCTCCTCCTCCTCCTCCACCTCATCCTACTACTACTACTATTTATAATAATAATAATAATAATAACGTCTACGACCTATAGCCGTGAAGTAGCCACTATCTACTTTTGGTGCTTTGTGCTGTCAATTAGATCGCTTATATTTTACGAAGTTAATAATTCTTCTCCACTGCCGAAAGTAAGTAGAATTCGCAGACAGCCCTTTTAGCAGATATATATAAGCATATGTGATTTACATGTCATAATTTTACTGTCAGAAATGCATTGTATGATGTACAAGGTATGTGTGTAATGAGTGCACTATGTGAGGATGTTGTTGACGCAATCGTTTCATAAGGTGTCATCTCCACCATACTATATCACGTGTTAATGCTAGTATCTAAAAAAAAATTAATAATTTGTGTTAACCTCTTCATCACAAACTAGCATTTGCAACCTACGTCCTAAATTATTTTCTGAATGTGTTCAAACCTCGGTCTTCCTCTACAGTTTTTACCATTTGCAGCTCCGTCTAGTACCATGGTCATTATTTCCTGATGTATTAAAATGTGTCCTATCATCCTCTCCTTTCTTCTTGTCAATGTTTTCCACCTATTCCTTTCCTCTCTGATTCTGCGCAGAACCTCCTCATTCCTTACCTTATCAGTCCACCTAATTTTCAACATTCGTCTGTAGCACCATATCTCAAATGCTTTTATTCTCTTCTGTTCCAGTTTAGCTACAGTCCATATTTCACTACCGTGCGGTGGTGTGGTCCACATGTATATTTTCAGAAATGTCTTAGTCAAATTATGGGTTACATTTGATACTTGTAGACTGCCCCTGGCCGGGAATACCCTCTTTGCGAGTACTAGTCTGCTTTTGGTGTCCTCCTTATTCCGTCCGTGGCGGGTTATTTTGCTGCCTAGGTGGGAGAATTCTTTAACTTCATCTACTTTGTGATTCCCAATCCTTCGCTTGTTTTGAGCTGTTTTCTTTTCTACTTCTTCTCATAAATGTCGTCTTTCTTCGGTTTACTGTTAATACGTATTCTGTACTCATTAGAAAGGTCATTCCATTCAGCAGATCCCGCAATTATTCTTCACTATCTCTGAGGAAAGCAATGTCACGAGCGAATTTCATTGGTATCGTTTCACCCTGAAGTTTAATCCCACTCTTGAACAATTCTTTTATATCCATAATTGCCTCTTCGATGTACGGTAGGGGCGAAAGAGTACAGCTATGTCTTACACACTTCTTAATCCCAGCACTTTTTTCTTCGTCTCGCACTCTCCTCTCTTGGCTCTTGTATATGTCTATTGCCAGTCTCTCCCTATAGCTTAACCCAATTTTTTTCAGAATTAACACGCGTAACCAATATTAGTCATATCAAATAATGTTTGAAGCAGAGAACTTTTAAAAGTAGTTTAGTTTGGTGAGAGGAATACAGTCGACGTTTTCGTTTTTATACCGCATAAAATTTCATTTCAGCCCTCAGGTGATAATTACGCAGAGGATGACAGTCACTGATCTAACCAGAAGTGTAGAGTTGATTTCGTTACCCTACTTCTGGTTCTACTCAACATCGAATGCATACATATCATTCGCGATCGCTTGTCACTGTATCAGTAAATTATAAAAGTAGGTTCCAGTTTTATTTCACTTCCCAGTGGGAAAAAAGATTATCTTTGTAACAGACAATACTCTCTCTCGTAAATACCCCCTTCTCCACATTCAGTCGAGGATAGTTTACGACACTGGCCTACACTGTGTGAACAGAACATTTGACTCCGTGCTACACAAACGCTTAATGTCGAGAGTTTTATCGCACGGGTTAGAAAACTAGTCCCGTGACTATACTGAGACGATAGGGAGGACGCAGCGCGTTACCTTGAACGGAGAATTATTGACAAATACAGAAGCTATATAGGAAAGTATGTTGGGACCGTTGCTGATACTGTTCCAAATTAATCATTTGGTAAACAATGTTAATAGCAGTTTCAGACTTTTTTCTGTAATAATGAACTGTCTCATGAAAGATTCACAAATGTAGACTCAGATCTTGATAAGGTCGTAATGTATTGCAAAAATTAGCAACTTCCTTTCAGCAGTCAGAAATGTAAAATGCTCATTTCACAAAGTACAAAAATTTAGTGTACTGTGACTACAGTATAAATGAGTTGTCATGCGAATCAGTCAATTGACACAAATACGTGATTGTAACAATTTCTATAGATTTTGAAATCATCACATAATCTCAGTCACACTTGAAGCAGGCGAAGCACTTTGGTTTCGTGGTAGGAGATTGGGAAAATACATTGAGTTTACAAACGAGATTGCTCATAAGGCTCTTGTGTCAGTCATCCTGGAATATTGCTCAACTGTGTTGGATTCATGGCAAATGTGACCACCGAAGACTATCCTATACAAAGAAGAGCTGTACGAATCGTAACAGGTTTATTTGCCCCAGGGTAGAGCGTCACGGAAATGGTAAAAAACCTGAACTGACAGACACTAAACGATTCACGTCAACTACTCCCAAAAGTTTGTTCATAAAATTTCAAGGACTAATATTTAGTGGGGAATCTAGGAATATATTTTCCAGTGTGCAATGAGAAGTACCCGTTGCCAAGCACTTGACAGTGGTTCTCAGCGAATAAATGTAGACTCAGTTAGACGATAGCACAAATGTAGACTCAGTTAGACAACGTATGACATCTTGCTCCAGCTGGAGGACCCTCAAACGTGTTGTGATTGTGGTGTACAGATGACGGGTACATCACATCTCATCTGATTATGTTTTATATTCATGCAAGATAGGAGAGGGAAGTAAATTCTCTTGTCCATCTTCTGTTTTATAGCGCAATGGGACGAACGTGGTAAAAATTTTAAGATATTATGAAATGTGCGACTTTCCATCCGTATTTTATGAAGCTCGTATCTTTTACCCGATATTTAACTCAAGTTTTTGAAAGATTCTGGAATAGTGACCAAGTGAATAGTCTATTACTGTCTGGCCGTTGGTACGAACATGCTGGTGGTCATGACTGAGAACTGGAAAGTGCAAATAAGTATTGAACTAAATCCGTTATTTTTCGTTTTATAACTTTTGCACATTTTAACCATAATCGCCTCGGACACGGTCGCAAGGACGGTAATAAGTGCCTTAAATTCACACACACACACACATATATATATATAGCAGCTGCGTGATCAAAGTGTGTGATAGACGTTCTCATCCAGTACACATAGACAATTCAGAATTCCACAGCCAGAATTCCACTGCCTTTAAGAGAAAGTAATATTTTTATTCTATTCGAAGTCAAAGGCTACAGCGATGAGTGGTATACTAATGTGTTTCTTTGTGAAGCTAGATAAAGCTAGATTGTGTCGAAACGACACAGTCAGCACCGAGAGGAACGCTCCGTCCGTGTAAAGGAGAATTTGTGTAGCGCTCCTCCTATTAACGCAAGAGCGGGACAGAGATGTGTGTGCGCGGAACAGACGACAGACCGGAGTAGGCGGACTTGAAAATCGCTCAGTGGACCGTGCAAAGTGACAACATGCTGACAGTGACGAGCTCCGTAGTTGCCTTTGAGAGGTACTGGGGCCGTGCACCACTGAATCTAGGACAAATCGACGGGACCGTGTACCAGAATGCACAATAGCCATCGTATCGTTAGTCAGTCGCATCTCCGATTGGGTTCTCATTGGCATCAGTTGTCCATATGGTTGATTACGTGCCAAACGATGCAACTTGCAATGCGTTCCGAAGTGTCCCTCGAACTATCATGGCAGCAATAATGGTGTGTGACGCAAAGGTTGCTGCTAACTGTGTATTCTCTCGACACCAACTGCAGCCTTATAGAAGGTCCTTTACTACTCAACTGCGAATGCCTTTGACATCTTCACTCACGGATTTTAAAAGAGCGTCGACTGGTATTTTCCTGTGTATTTACAGGATTGGACTGAGTGAATCACAGTATTCTCCTAGATAAATTGTTTATGACATTTATGGTGCAACCAACTAATGAATAACGTCACATCTAGTCAAAGGAATGGTAAAAGTTGTACATACTATTTCGACCTATATAGTCCAGGTACGGAATTATGACTGCTGAAAAAAAAATCACGTATGGGGTTCCCCAAGGTTCAGTCCTTGGCCTCTTACTGTTCCTCAAATATGTAAACCATCTTCTGTCTAACATACAACAAGCAGAATTAATTCTTCTTTGGAGATGACAATAACATTGCAATCAGTCCAAGCTTACACCTAGAAGCAGAGGAAATGGTAAACAATGTTCTTAGGAGTATTAATGACTTATTTCTATGAATCGTCTCACCTCCCATTTTAAAACGGAACAACGTATTCAGTTCCGCGCATCTAGGAATATAGCAACAATGATAAGTGCAACAACACGGTGAGGAAACAATAAATAGGCTGGAACCTTCAAAATTCTTAGATGTTCACGCTGATGAGTATCAAAACTGGAAAAAGCAAATTTTTGAAGTCTTGAAACAACTCAGTTCGGTCACATTTTCACTTAGAGTAATTGGAAATCTTGGGGAGAGGCAACTCAGTAAATTGACTTTTTTGCATATTTTCATTCAGTAATGTAAGACAGAATGACGTTCTAGGAGAACTAACCTATAAAAAAGTATCCATTGTTCAAAAATGTGCTGTAAGAATAATATGCGGTGTTCAGCCACGATCGTCTTGTAGACATCTGTCTTAAGGAGCTGGGCATTCTGACTACTGCTCCACAGTATATTTATTCCCTCATGAAGTTTGGTGTAAATAATCCACTGCAGTTCAAAAGGGACAATGATGTAGATAACAACAACACCTGAAGGAAGAAGGCGCTCCACTGACAGCAAAGTAAAATTTGAAAATAAATTGAAAGAATTTCTTCTTGAGAACTCCTATTCTGTAGGAGAATTTCTATTATTGTAATGAGTACACGGTTATGGATGTGAATTCCTAATTCACATCTGTATATTTCAAAACAATAAAAAATGAAATTAAGAAGACATATAAGTGTTCAGCATTTAGCCATATTTACAAACTAATTTCCGATGTGATGTAAACTGATTCGTTCCACATCCATCGAACATGTAACTAGCAAACTAACTAACCCATCCATAGTGGTTATTCTTATACGAGGGTTAGTCAAATGAAAACCTTAACTTTGTAATAACAAATCGAAGTTTCGCGCCGTTATCCTATAAGTTGGTAAGCGTGCTACAAACAGCGTGCAGAATGGCCTATAGGTGGCAGCATAGTGCAGATGAACACATACCGTCGCAGTGTCAGTATAAAGATGGCCGCCCCACTTGCAACTTGCAGCAGGGAAGAACAGCGTTCTGTTATTCGGTTTTTGCGTAGTGAAGGTGTGAAACCTATTGAAATTCATCGACGAAGGAAGGTTCAGTATGGTGATGCATGTTTGTCACAGCAGCAAGTCTACAAATGGAGTAGGAAGTTCGCAAATGGTGTGACTTCAGAGGAATATGCTCCTCGTCCAGGTCAGGCACAACGAGTTGTGACTCCACAGAACAATGCAGCAATTGAAGCCATAGTAAAGGAAAACCGCCGAGTGACACTGAATGACATTGCAGCATGTTTACAGATTAGTCATGGTCAGCACACCACATTGTGCGTGATGTGCTCCAGTTTCACAAAGTGTCTGCAAGATGGGTGCCACGGCAGCTGACTCCAGAAATGAGAGAACGACGTGTTGATGCTTGTGAAGAACTTCTTCGACGCTTTGAACGAGAAGGTGGTGGCTTCCTTGCAAGAATAATTTCTGGGGACGAAACCTGGGTTCATTTCCACCAACCGGAAACGAAGAGAGCGAGCAAGGAATGGCGCCATTCCTCATCACCAAGTGATTTCCATATGTTTGGACCACTGGAAGACGCAATGGGAGTAAAGAAGTTCCGTTCTGATGAAGAGGTACGCCACGCGGTGTATGAGTGGTTGCACGCACTAACAAGAGAATTTTTTTCTAAAGGAATTTATGCACTTTGTAAGCGCTGGAGAACTTTCATTGAGCGTGGGGGAGATTATGTTGAAAAATGATACAGCTTTGTACCACTTCTTCACAATTAATAATATTTAAAAATATATTTAAGGTTTTCATTTGACTCACCCTCGTACATTATTTGTCCAGAATTTGTCGGTAAATTATTCAAGTGGTTCTCTTTCTTATACTTTTCAAAAACAGGACCCATCTGCACATTTTATAATGGAGCTTTCTGTACTTAGAAAACACCATGAAAACAGGTTTGTTTTCGTATGACATCTCACCAACCTTAGCCCTTATTCATTAAGTAATAAAAATTTTTATTGCAATTTAATTTCCCCTAGCTTCATATACGTACGGGTGAGATTATGGCAACGGCCGCTGTGGCACAGCGGATCTAGGCGCTTCAGTCCGGAACCGCGCTGCTGCTACGGTCGCAGGTTCGAATCCTGCCACAGACATGGATGTGTGTAATGTCCTTAAGTTAGTTAGGCTTACTTAGTTCTGAGTTTAGGGGACTGATGGCCTCAGATGTTAAATCCCATAGTGCTTAGAGCCATTTGAACCATTCGAGGTTATAGCGACACAACACTTCTCTCCTCAGCTAGATTGTTTTAAAATACTTGAAGTTGAAGCAATATACACTACCTGAAGAAAAGTAACCGCACACACCAACGTAATGCGGAACTGCTCACGAGAGCCGGCCGCGGTGGCAGAGAGGTTCTAGGTGCATCAGTCCGGAACCGCGCGACTGCTACGGTCACAAGTTCGAATCCTGCCTCGGGCATGGATGTGTGTGATGTTCTTAGGTCAGTTAGATTTAAGTAGTTCTAAGTTCTAGGGGACTGATGACCTCAGATGTTAAGTCCCATAGTGCTCAGAGCCATTTTTTTTTTATCACGAGAGGTCGTGACAGCTACGATAATCAGTGTAAATGGAAGTGGGGCTGTGTTACGTTGTCCACAATCGATAACAGCAGAATGGTTAAGTCAGCAGAGCTCAGTGACCTCGACCGTGGGTTAATCATTGGTGTCACCTGAATAGCAAGTCCATTGTGGACATTTAAATCCCTGTAAAGTTGCCCATGTCGACTGCTGATGATGTGACTGCGAGGAAGAAGCGCGAAAGAAGAACCATAGCTAAACTTACGTACAGACGGATCACGACAGTCGTGTGTTGTGAAGGTAGGTTGTACAAAATGGCATGGTATCTTCGATAGGAAACACTCGTGTGTTTCTCAGTGCAGAAGCTTTGTTCCTGCTTCGGCATTGAGCCTCTTAGTCCGATGACACCTCCAGTGACTGATTCCTCTTGTAGTCTGTAGCAACATATTCTTTGCTGGCCACCATTAATTTTATGTTGTTTTAACACTAACTTGTTAAGGAACTATTTTTATGTGTCTAGAGAGTTATCACTCTTAAATCAGTTCGACACAATATTTCATGTGAGTCCACGCCTGTTATAAATCTGTTCCGAGTGGAACTGTTTATTCTCTAGCGTTTTCCTTATTGTTTATTTACAATCTTTTTTGTTAATTATGGATTTTGTGATGAAGACAACTATAGTTGGTATCGAAAACTGGTTAAAGTAAAATGTTGTTGCAAGTGGTTGGCTGTTTTATGCTTATCACATAGTAAAAATAAGAATGAAAAGTTGGCCTGTGTGTAGGACACGTGTACTGAGGGTTCTGTACAAACTTAATTATGTTTATAGGCAATTCATGCATTCCGGTGATGTCAACTATTTTTGCCTGTCAGCGACATTGACTCTGGTAATATATCGGTCCCAGAGATTACCAAATTTTGGAAAAATATTTTAATTTCAAGCCTGAAGCCAGATAACAAGTGTCAAAGTAAATATGTTTTTGTGGAATATAACTAAAAATTAACAATTTTCTTATATTTTACCTTTACTTACACTGATAAACCTCTCTTCTTGCCAAATTTGATGATTATAGACAGTCGGGAAGCAACCTACAGGTTGCCCGCCCGGTTGGCCGTGCGGTGTAACTCACGGCTTTCCGGGCGGTAAGGAGCGCCTGGTCCCCAGAACAAATCCGCCCGGCGGATTTGTGTCGAGGTCCGGTGAACCAGCCAGTCTGTGGATGGTTTTTAGGCGGTTTTCCATCTGCCTCGGCGAGTGCGGGCTGGTTCCCCTTATCCCTCCTCACTTACACTGTGTCGGCGATTGCTGCGCAAACAAGTTCTCCACGAGCGCGTGCACCACCATTGCTCTACCACGCAAACATTGGGGTTACACTCGTCTGGTGTGAGACGACCGGGGGCCGAACCGCACAATAATCCTGGGTTCGGTGTGGGGCGGCGGAGGGGTGAAGTGGACTTCGGTACTCGTCGTGGGGTTGCGGACCACTGCGGCTGCGGCGGGGACGGAGCCTCTAGGTCCCCGGTTAACATACAATACAACCTACATGTTTTTATGAATGAGTCTGCGAACAGCAAAAGTGTGACATGAGTGGCTGTATCTTCTAACTGCGTTGGCTTAGAAGCTAACGTTTGTTTACCACCAAGGGGCCAAAGACATTAGCTGGTGACAGGCAGACGGACAACAAAGACATCCTATAAGGGTTGCGGTTTTACTGATTGAGATACGGAAACCTAAAAATGAAGGTGGAGCAGAAAAGTATAAGATCTTAGACAGAAGTGATCGAATTGCTGCAACTGGAAAGAACTGCACTGGGAAAGGATAGTTAGGTGAAGTATGTTTAGTGTCATATGATGAGTGTACAGACAGTGGCCGTTAGGCGGATTAAAATGTGAAGCTGAGGATAGTTTTCTAGGAGTGTAAATCGATGGTAATTGTGATATTTAGTGTGTTTCTCTGTCTCACACACACACACACACACACACACACACACACACAAACACACACACTCACACACACACACACACACACACACACTAGTTGCGTCCTACGGCTGATATCTTAATTTTTTTCTCGTACCACTAAGTTTGTCGTCTAGGTCCACGCTCTCCGTTTTCTATGCCCTATGTTACTCTCAACACTTTCTCTAATCAGTATAGTTGGCAAATACAAGAGACACTTACGTTTTTGTGTGTCATAAAAATACGTAATTGATCCTTCATGTGACACGGTCATTCCTATGAAAGAATACAATTTAACTTTTTATTTTGTAATATCTAAGCTTTATTTTGGACAGTTGTCATCCACTCTATAGTCTTCTCTCAAATCGGATCCTGTATTTATACTCCGCAACTCTCAAAGTCATTAGGCTAATTATACATAATTCTTCCTCGCATTACGGAAAACTCTACATGGAAAAAATACACAGACATGGAACGGCATCGAAAATAACACTCTGCTCGTACAACGAAAATTTATTCTCCACAACTTAACAAACACTAGGAATTTGTATAATTCATTAGTATTTCATACATACTGGCTGAGTGCGTGGTCCGTTAGCACAAGTCTTTCCGAACTAAGCCAGAGTTTCCGTATTTATTAACTGTTCTTGCATCTTTGTGACTGGCCAGTTACGCCCTGTCGAAAAATTGCCTTTTTTAGCTAAAGAATTTGTTCTGTTTTATAGTTTTCTTAACGAAGCCTACATGTCAGTAGCAGCGAAACATTCTGCTTAATTACGAACAGCGGATATGCTACATCTCTACAGAAATTCCTGCTGGTTAGACATGTTCCATTCTTTTAAATTTTTTTGTCATTTGTTATAACGCTTTATTCTTCTACTCCCTAATTTTTTGGTTAGTTTGACTAATTTATTACTTCCTATTGTCAGCACTGTTACCGTATGTGCACCACATGTTCTATGAACGAGGCTCTACTTAGTATTCAGCAAGGGTATATTTGCATGTGGTATGTAATGAATACGTTACTGAAACACTATGGAACCTGGATCAGGGGGTGATAATGTTCTGGGTGCATAAGGCAAACGTTCCATGCCTTTACTATTATTAGTATTTTCAATTTCTTCAAATGTAGCAGATATTTAATAAACTGCCCCAGAGTCGCTCGAGACTACCATCTTTAAAGAAACTGTCTCTTAAACAATTGTCAAAAAACCATAGCTCGGAAAATACGAAAACAATTAATAAAATAAGCACTTAAAGAAAATCAATCAAAAGCCAAAGTCAGAAGCATTTGCTTACGGTTTTAAAAGATAGTTGCAAGACACTTTTAATACTGGTGAAGAAAAGCCACTTTTGAAAATAAAGCATTTTAGAGTAAAAAAAAATTATCTCATATAAGTGCTTAAACTGACTAAAAGAATATAAGTTATCCCGTTGCTAAAAGGTTTTAAATGATAAATCACCACAAAAGTAAAAACCAATAAATGCTTTGAGTAAGATTCGCGGTAGAGTTAGAAGTGGGTGGAAGTTTAATTAAGAAACGTAATTTTAGCAGACTAAAATCAAGCCACGCTTGAAACAGTGACCTGCTTCAGCTAATTCTAATACACAAGATACACATTGAAATCATAAAACAGATACAAAGTACAGTCGGAGTCGGGTACTTGGCCTCAGACGAAGACAACTGTGCCTAGTTAGAGCAGAAACAAACACAAAGACGATTGAACATGAAACAAATGTGGTGCAACAATGTTAACACCTGACGGACGTAATTCAAACGAATCAACGCTCGAGTATTTTAAATACGAACCATACTGCAAAGGTTGAGTCCCTGGGTACGCGTACGGATTTTAAAGAAACAATGTGTACACTTAACCAAGTAATAATGGATCCAAACTATAACCCTTTTACAACTGTCTTGAACTTAACTCGGGACAGTTCAGATTACCAAGGATGCTAATCCACTTCTAAAATCCATGCGAAATTACGGCCACCAATCACAACACGGCAAACACCTCCTCCGGTCTCGACGAGTTACTCCTCTCAGTGTGCGGAACAGCCAGTTAGACCAGACTCCAGAGCGAACCGTCCACGCCGTTGAGATCGCCTCAAGGAGCCGCAAGACCGCACCCTACTGAGACGCCTGGAAGGCCGTCGATAGGAAGCGAAACAAAAGAGGTACAAACGACGGCAAGAATCGATAAGAGTGCACGCACTTCGCATTTATTTACCAGAGTTGAAACAGAAGAGCATGCTTCGTCGTTTGATTTTTCAATTCAATCGCAGAAAACCATCTGCACCTGCCATCAGTCACTGCTCTACGTAAAAGGTGGGTAGTTGCTGCAGAGAGAGAAAGAAAGTGATACACGACAGAAACCAAGGCACCTTCAACCACGTGAACCCAAACTCCAACTACTACATTTTGGTGACCAGGACTATTGACAGAGCATTTTGACATAATGCCCTTGTGGTATCCGTTGGCTCTTTATTAATACAGGGTGATTCAAAAAGAATACCACAACTTTAGGAGTTTAAAAGCTGCAACGACAAAAGGCAGAGCTAAGCACTATCTGTCGGCGAATTAAGGGAGCTATAAAGTTTCATTTAGTTGTACATTTGTTCGCTTGAGGCGCTGTTGACTGGGCGTCAGCGTCAGTTGATGCTAAGATGGCGACCGCTCAACAGAAAGCTTTTTGTGTTATTGAGTACGGCAGAAGTGAATCGACGACAGTTGTTCAGCGTGCATTTCGAACGAAGTATGGTGTTAAACCTCCTGATAGGTGGTGTATTAAACGTTGGTATAAACAGTTTACAGAGAATGGGTATTTGTGCCAAGGGAAAAGTTCTGGACGGCCGAGAACGAGTGATGAAAATGTAGCACGCATCCAGCAAGCATTTGTTCGCAGCCCAGGAAAATCGACTCGCAGAGCTATCAGAGAGCTGCAAATTCCACAATCAACTGTATGGAGAGTCCTACGAAAAAGGTTAGTTATGAAACCTTATCGTCTGAAATTGGTTCAAGCATTGTCTGCAGCTGATAAGATTAAAAGAATCGATTTCTGTGATTTTATCCTTGCTCAAATGGAAACAGATGAATCTTTCGTTTCAAAGATTGTGTTTAGTGTGGAAGCAACTTTCTACACTAACGGGAAAGTCAACCGTCACAATGTCTGTATATGGGGCACTCAGAATCCGCGGGAAACAACTCAGTATGAACGTGACTCGCCTAAGGTGAACATTTTCTGTGCCATTTCAGCCAATAAAGTTTTTGGTCCCTTTTTCTTCGAAGGTGCTACTGTAACTGGACTACAGTATCTGGAGATGTTAGAGAATTGGCTGTTCCCTCGGCTCGAACAAGAAGCACAACAATTCATATTTCAGCAGGATGGAGCGCCACCACATTGGCACTTATCTGTCCGTAACTACCTGAACGTCAACTACTCGAGGCGATGGATCGGCCGCCAGGCAGCCCGTGACAGAGCACTTCATCACTGGCCTCCAAGAAGCCCTGATCTTACCCCCTGCAATTTTTTCTTATTGGGGTATGTTAAGGATATGGTGTTTCGGCCACCTCTCTCAGCCACCATTGATGATTTGAAACGAGAAATAACAGCAGCTATCCAAACTGTTACGCCTGATATGCTACAGAGAGTGTGGAACGAGTTGGAGTATCGGGTTGATATTGCTCGTGTGTCTGGAGGGGGCCATATTGAACATCTCTGAACTTGTTTTTGAGTGAAAAAAAAACTTTTTAAATACTCTTTGTAATGATGTATAACAGAAGGTTATATTATGTTTCTTTCATAAAATACACATTTTTAAAGTTGTGGTATTCTTTTTGAATCACCCTGTATAATTATGGCTTCTGTGATTGTTGCTCCGATTACCTTTGTTTGTGTGGAAAGATCTTCGCAGCAGCGAAAAGCCTTTAATATGTGATCAGCATAACATACGTTACCAAACACAGAGTAATGTAACGATCCTCAGACGAAACACTTACTTTCTTTTGCTGCATGTTCAGTCTGTTGTGTCAGCCTATAGTACAGTGAATTAAATCCATATTTGAAGCGCATATTGACCAGGTCTTCTTTAGTAAGCCATCCACTCGCACGTGTGTGACAGCTAGGGTGCAACTTACAGTGCCGGGAAAACAAACACAAGTCATGTCAGAACGGAGTAATACTGAATGGCAGCCCGGGGGCAAAGAGTAAAGTGGGCGTTATTGTTGTAAACAATAAGTACAGCGAGTGGATGAAAGACGCTATTTTCGAAACAAGATCTGAAGTACAAGACGTCCACATTTACGCTGTTGTGCACACTTGTTCAATGAAATACAAATAAGCACAGTGGTGGAAAGAAATGTAACGAAATGAAAACAAGTCATCGGGGATCGGAGGTCCCTTGTAACAAGATAGTTCTGTGAACTATCTCCAAAGTTTTGTTGCTCAAGGTCTGATTCAAATGAAAAGACGCCATAACCGCAGATCGGAGCATCAGCATCCTATATCGAAAAGTCAGTCTATGTATAATTTCCTTTACTGTCACCTTAAGTTTACAATTAATGCTGACTTTTGCCCGGAGACAGGAACGTCGCCTCAGCAAACGTTGTTTGTTTCTCCAAACTGCTGATAATTAAATTGCTCCCTATGCCCTACACGTGCGTAACAAATAGGGAAGTCTAACTTTGATTTTCTTAGGAGTGTCGGCACATATCGTTCGCAGTCTCTGTGATATCTAGCTAGCCTTCCTTCTACATGTATCTAAAGTGAAGAGCCAAAGAAACTGGTACACCTGCCTAAAACAGTGTACGGCCCCCGTGAGTACTCAGAAGTGCCGAAACTCTACGTGGCATGGACTCGAATAATGTCTGAAGTAGTACTGAAGGGTACTGACACCATGAATCCTGCCGGGCTGTTCATAAATCCGTAAGAGTATAAGGGGTGGAGATCTCTTCTGAACAGCACGTTGCAAAGCATCGCAGACATGTTCAATAATGTTCATGTCTGGGGATTTTGGTGACCAGCGGAAGTGTTTAAACTCAGAAGAGTGTTCCTGGAGTCACTCTGGAGCAGTTCTCGTCGTGTGGTGTGTCGCATCGTCCTTCTGTAATTGCCCAAGTCTGTTGTAATGTACAATGGACATGAATGGCGGCAGGTGATCAGACAAGATGCTTATGTACGTCTCACCTGCAGAGTATTTGGACGTATTAGGGGTCCCACAGCGCTCCAGCTGTACATTACAGAGCCTCCACCAGCTCAAACAGTTCCCTGCTGACACGCAGAGTTCATGGATTCTTGAGTTTATCTCCATATTCGTACACGTCCAACCGCTCTATACAATTTGAGCCGAGACTCGTCCGACCAGGTAACACGCTTCCAATCATCAACATTCCAATGTCGGTGTTGAAGGGCCGAGGTGGGGAGTAACGCTCTGTGTGTCGTGCGTTCATCAAGGGAACACGAGTGGGCCTTCGGCTCCGAAAACCCATATCAAGATGTTTCGTTGAATGGTTCGCATACTGACACTTGTTGATAGCTCTGCATTGAAATCTGCAGCAATTTGCGGAAGCGTTGCGCTCTTATCATGCTGAACGATTCTCTTCAGTCGTCGTTGATCCCGTTCTTGCAGTATCTTTTTCCGGCCGCAGCGATGTCATAGGTTTGATGCTTTATTGGATTTCTTATATTCACGGTACGCTCGTGAAATGGTCGTACGGGAAAATACCTACTCCTCAATGCCACGGAGATGCTGTGTCCCATCGCTCGTGCGCTGACTATAACACAACGTTGAAACTCACTTAAATCTTGATAAACTGACATTGTAGCAGCAGTAGCCGATATAACAACTGCGCCAGACACTTGATGTCTTTCCCGACCGCAGCGCCATATTCTGCCTATTTACATATATCTGTATTTGAATACGCATGCCTGTACCACTTTTGTTTGGCGCTTCAACGTGTGTCCGTATGTCCTGTATGTTATGAGTTATTCTTCACATTTCAGCACTTCCTGGTCCCCTCCACAGCAGGCTGCCTGTCTGGCAGACGGAAAACACAAGCAGAACTAGCACTGGGTACATTCACTATAATATGTAACGTGTTGTTCCTCAACAACAGTTATATCCACACCATCTGCAGGAAGGCAAGGTACCAATAATTGAGGACTACCGAGACGAATACATTTTGTTCATTTGTACTGTAAGCTTTCTAAATAAATGAGAAAACTGAATACATTGATTTCGAAAGCTTTCGCCTCTTATAACGTACACATTAGATATAGCATTCAACGGCTTAGCAAAATTGGCTGTTGGATGGCGCTTGCGTTGCGCATGTGAAATGTGTCGCGAAATAAAACTTAAAACTTCATGATATGCAAAATTTGAAATAAAGGAAATAATCCAATTAAATCCCAAAAGAAATTAACTGTATGCTCATTGAAAACTGTACGATTAAAACTCAGTAACGAAATACATTATGAACTGTGCGTAATACAAAGTGCAATGTTAGACCAAGGATATGCTCAAAAATAAAGTGCTACTGTACTCGTTAGTAAATAACTATATGAAATTGGCAACACAGTTCACTGAAAATTAATGTACTTGATAGCATGACATCTGGCAATGCAAGGTGAGACGCACCCTTGAAGAAAAGTGACTTACCTCTTGCTCCTCATTTTTTTCTTTCTTTTGTGTGGGGAAAGGTGCAATGCACACACGATAAAAATTCAAATCTGTACTATGAACCATGGAGGTAGGTTTTACTTTAAAGAAAATTGTTTCGAAGAAATCAAACTGTGATTATTGAGAAAAATACAGCATTACACAAAAAGTCTCTAACAATTATTATATTGTCTCATTACAAATATAGCTTTACAATTCCTCCCAAAATCTTCATCACTACAATATATATATATATATATATATATATATATATATATATATATATATATATATATAAATCAGTATTCCTCTCCATAATAATAAGTTATTCAAGTGAATTTCTCACATATTCACAAATACAGATTTATTTCTCGTTACTAAGCTCAAATAAGAATCTCCAGTGTTGTCTAATAGATTAACCAGCAAATCAAGCACAAATAAAATCAAACACAGAGCCAAAGGATCTTATTCACTACACATTGAGTGCGTTCTTTCATCTCCGTCCCTGTACAGTAGAGGTGAATTAAATGGTTCAAATGGCTCTGAGCACTATGGGACTTAACTGCTACGGTCATCAGTCCCCTAGAACTTAGAACTACTTAAACCTAACTAACCTAAGGACAGCACACAACACCCAGCCATCACGAGGCAGAGAAAATCCCTGACCCCGCCGGGAATCGAACCCGGGAACCCGGGCGTGGGAAGCGAGAACGCTACCGCACGACCACGAGATGCGGGCAGAGGTGAATTATTTACAATAGCAGAACATATATGAAAACCTTACAATATTTACAGTGATGCATACTCCAGCCAGTATTCCCAATGATAAAACTATTCTCTTTTGTAAAACCAGTACAAGGAAATCACTCATATTTGGGCAGATGAAAATCAATGTGCGCAAGTGGTTGTAAATAGCCAGCACGTTTTCAGTGTGTAGATGTGGGCTGATATTGTTTGTGATCAGGGCAGTGGGATGTGTTCAGTGACAAGAACACTGGCGGGAACAAACAATGTCATTTTTCACGGATATGCTCTTCCTATTCTGTTTCATGTGGTGACACTGTGGGTTTGTCAGGTAATCTGGCTGCAAAACTTCGATGCAAATAAGCGCCACAAACTCAAATCGATGTTTTGTTAGGAGAGCCATCGAATAGCAACCACAATTACCACATATTACATATCTTGACTGTTATATTTTAGTGAGTAGTATGAACACTGCTACTGTAGCATTAGAAGAGGATCATAACCCACAATTCAAACTGCTACTGAAATAATAAGCATAGAGTCACCTTTATTTCTTCGTGTACGTCAGCTTCTACACTTATAATACTGGCAAACAATAGTCTGAAATGCAATTTACAGAATGAGGTGACGCTCTTGTTAGGTTTCTTAACGATAGCATGCACAGCCAACACCATATTGAAATAGGTCTTGAAATTTAACGTTCAACAGTGTCAAAAACATAATTTGAGATCATGACGAGCCCCTTGTAAAGTGATTAGTTTCCCGTCCCCCTCATCATTGTAACCATTGGACAGACGCTTCCAGTGCGACCACGTTACGCTAATCGATGATGGTTATCTACTATTAATTACTAATTATTACTTATAAGGATACAATACGCAATGTGAAGAAACTATGACACCAAAGTTCTCATATTTTGACGCCCCACAGTGCACAGTTATGCATTTGTGGACAATTGTTTCCTTCATAAAATGGACGTGGACGTCATAGCAAGTGGGGTATGTGTGTTTTCAGTGCACTCTAGCTTAGTGTATGTTATAGAGGCTACTTTGAGAACTTGTATGCTTAACTTTCTTACCAGTTCCTTCCCGAATTGTGCGCGGGGGGAACAACTATAGACAGTCATCCAAATGATGTGAAATTATCGGCAAAGACACGTCGCTAGACGTGCGTGCAATATTTGCTGCCTGGCTGTTATCGGAACCTGTGTTTTCGGGACTACAGTTTATCTGTGAATAAAAACACGTCTCTTATAGCATAAGCTACTTTCACTGTTACCACTCCGTGACGGATAATATTTCTCGCCTTTGACTCCTCTCTATCTCCTACATAGACCCTACATGAAAAGGGTCAATCTGTGACAATCGGTCCGCAGCTCGTGGTCGTGCGGTAGCGTTCTCGCTTCACACGCCCGGGCTCCCGGGTTCGATTCCCGGCGGGGTCAGGGATTTTCTCGGCCTCGTGATGACTGGGTGTTGTGTGATGTCCTTAGGTTAGTTAGTTTTAAGTAGTTCTAAGTTCTAGGGGACTGATGACCATAGATGTTAAGTCCCATAGTGCTCAGAGCCATTTTTTTGTGACAAGCGAAATTCAAGGATAAGTCGAACAAAAGTTTAGTACTTACCTCTTTCGTAAGGAAACGACTTTTCTTTATGTTTATGCAACGCGTCTCAATCTGACTTCTGGCTTCCTTGCAACTAGTTCCACCCTTTCTTTCCACCTTAAATCGCCGTGACACATACGTCTACATATTTAACAACTGCGACTCTTCCCACGTGCTGATCACCAAGCAACTGAAATTGGTATTCTGAGCCTATTCATGTACAATAGGTGACATTTGTTTATGATAAGGACGAGAAGTTAGTCTGTGCGCTGAGCATCTATACATTGGAGGACTTCACTAACAATTTTCTGGCGTTGCACAGTCTTCGAACTTTTCAGCTATCCGCCGTGAGGCGAAAAGTCTATTTTATGCTGCTGCTGAAATGCGAACAGGATAGCCAGACAGCCAGAGAGACAAGCGAAACTCCAACAAATACTATTTTACATTCAATTGGCGACTCACACAAAACGGGTGTACAGCCACTTTTCTCTATTTTGCAAAGCGATGCTAGAAGCCTCAGGCAGAAGCTTCCTAAATTTTCAGAATGCAGAGACACGCTTAACACCTGATGATTCGTAGTATAACATTTGAATTCTGGAGTAAAGAATAATTGGAGAATTTAGAATAATTGAACACCCTTTTATGCTCACCCTCAATGGACTGGAAACATTCCAACGCCACAGACATCGACTTCATTACATGCACAGTAGCTCTGTGAGTTTCTTTCGCCTTGACGTGTCATAAGGGCAGTTTATAAGCAGTTCAAGTTAGCCATCGCCGAGCATCCGACCGCAGTTCAAGTTAGCCATCACTGAGCATCCGACGCAGTCTCCTTGTGCAGTAATTGAACAACAAGGTTGCATTAATTCCTTCACTTCATTCATTGTGTGCTTACCAGTTTTAACGTTACATTACTCTCTTATCCCATTTCAGTTCCAATACTTTTTTATTTCTTTGGTTCACTATAAACCTATATTCTCTGCTCAGTATACTGCTCATTTTATTCAACAAGTCCTGCAGCTGTTCGTTATTTTCACCGAGTTCACTAATACCATCAGAGATGTTTGTTATTATTATCGCGCGGTAGCTTCTCCTTGTCAACGAACTGCTCCTGTATCTACCAGCAGGACAACTTCATAGAGAGAGAAGCACCTCTCAGCAAAGTGACCAGACTCTGTAGAGCAACAACACATATTCGAAACACTTGAACACTCGTTCACTATGCTGACGATGCTAGGCGCCAGCCAGTGTTTCTGAAGCCCAGAGTTGCGATATCATACAGCTGTGGCAGGGCGTGTGAAGGAGCTGACTGGACAGCAGAACTGGTGCACATGGGTTGTCATTGCCCAAGTGTAACACTCAGCCACACCAGCCTGTTATAATTTTTGTGGTAGGAGGGGTGTCACAGCAAAAGCACTAGCTTCCTGTCTCACACGTACACAACCTAAATCGGACCATCATTCTCAGATTGTGCTCACAAGTATACGGGTGTGCACAGTACACCTAGCAATGCAGTTTATGCTAGCCCCTCGTGCCCTGTATGACATATCTGTAACACAGGATTAGCGAAGTGCTGCAGAAACTACAATGTCGCTCCCTTTGTGCTTAATACCTGGTGTGACACATCTGTTGCCAACTCTCTAGCGATCATGAGGACAACGTGAACCGAGATTGGTTTGCCATCGGACCACTGTTGTGAACAGTCATGTCACGTCAGGTAAATCTGTTGCTTTCAATGTCTTCGCGATACTGCAGTTTGATGGAATATTTTGATTTGTATTTTCTATCGCCATGCCACAACTAGTAAATATTGTTTGGGAATGGAAAAACTACTCTACATTGTGCTGTAATAGTGGCTGAAAGTGGTTGTTATGATGGGCTATGGGTAATACAGTTTGGATGTATCCCTAGTTGTTTCATTTCGTAAAACAATGGAACTGTTGATAAAATGAAAGTGACAATGATTGTTTATTCGTTTTGTAGCTATCCATTGAACATATATTTCCCATTCTGGATGACCCCGATGTCAGTGACATAGAAGATTTGTTTCCAGATGATGCTAACTCTGATGAAACAATTGCAGTTATGAGGAGAGACTTTTAAGGACATACACAAGTATCCCCTAATATTCCTTTCTCTGAAGTTTGTTTATCTAAAGGGGGTGGAGAGTCAATACAGGAGGAGAACAGTGTTGCAGCATCACGGTTGAAGAATGGAGATTCTGCTTAAGTCATTTAGCCATTCGTTTCTGTTCCTGTATCAGCTCCTACTGGACTAATGAGTCCTCTGGAATATTTCAGAATTCTCCTGACGACATGCTTCACAACTTGGTAGACTAATCGTATCAGTACAGTGAGCAAGAGACAGAAAGAATGGTGAACACAAGCAAGTCGGAACTGGAACAGATGTTGGGCACGTTGTGATATTTCTGGCTGTGGCCACCAATATTTTATCTTCCTAGAAGTTCTCCTTAATGCAGCTTAATGCACGTGAAGTAGCATATGGTAGGAAAGTGGAGTGAGGTACTCGCAGCAGATGTTACATTCTCGTGGGAGAATCCGCCAATTGTACTTAACTTGCTTCTGATAGGTCAGCACATTCAGATGTTAGGTGCCAAAACGCCTAACTCCTTTATTAATTGTTTATATACTTTTCAATGTATTTAATCCAGTTTTCAGTATGACAGTCTCTCATGGTTGTCTCACGAGTCTACCGTTTTGTTTTATTAAATGTCACTAGTTTTGAGAAACGTAAGAGAAATGATATTATAACCGAAGTGCTTTGGACACCTTCGGGTCGCTTTGGCGCGCTTGGGAGACGAAATACCTCGTCTGCTCTAGTCACTCTGTTTTGCGTGTTCTTCAGAGCTACATGGACATGTCGTACTCTGTATCGGAACTTGTCAGAAAAGTTACCATACTATTAACAAAGCTATGTCGAGTGTTGTAGGAGGCAGTGTAAAAAGTGATATTTTAAAACGTAAAGGAACGGGATACATCAATGAGAGGTGTCGCCTATCGTCGTTGTCGGTACTACAAATATTGCCCTCTGTAGGCACAGAGACTAACCTGGGCAAGTGGCATCCCATAAAAAAAGCACAAACACAGGTTCAAATTCGAGATGACAGCACAGCAGCCTCAGCCGAAGAAGGTCCCACGACCGACGAACTGTCTTCTGCGCTGGGGATACAACTTTAGAAGACGACAAATTGGTGGAAAGAACGGTTAGGTACTCTTATTCAATCTCTACAGATCTCCTCAGCATCCAGATCGGACTTCAACATGACAACGTATAAATTTATGACGTACCTGAAAGTGAGACGCCGGCCGCTGTGGCCGAACGATTCTAGGCGCTTCAGCCCGGAACCGCGATACTGCTACGATCGCAGGTTCGATTCCTGCCTCGGGCATGGTTGTGTGCTGTCCTTAGGTTAGTTAGGTTTAAGTAGTTCTAAGTCTAGGGGACTGATGACCTCAGATGTTAAGTCCAATAGTGCTCAGAGCCATTTTAACCACTTTGAGAGTGAGACAGGCTGAAATACCTAGCATACGATGCTAGTGGGAGACACACTTGGCCCACACGCTGATTTGTAACGTTACGGCAAGAATCAGATTTGTAAAATTGATGAGTGCCCTCCACTTCGAAAATAATTTATTAGAAATTGGTGAAACTAAAACTAATGATAAGCTCTGGAATATTCGACCACTGGTAAATCAGTTCAGAATATATTGAAGGGCGAGGAACAATAGCAAGCCTAGTAGACCACACAGGGTGACAAGAAACCTGTTACACCACCGTCATCTTTTGTTGGTGTTGAGCCCCAGGTTATGATAAACAGATGGGACAAATCACGAAAATATGAGCAAGTCCCACGGCCAGCTGTTATCCCAGCTGACAACACCTGTATGGGCGGTACTCATGTTATGGACATGCTATCATCACCATACAAAAAGCACACAAAATCAAGGAGGTGTTATTTATACATCTGCTGATACACAATTACTATTGTAATAATCACCACTTCCTCATATATCCTAAGGACAGCAGGTTGCTTCAAGAACGACACATTCCACTCAGCAAATTCCAAGCAGGATTTTCAGGTGGACTACAGGGGAAAACAAAGTAAAGACCACATGTCAAAAAAGAAGAAGATGTCTGCCATAACAGTTCTGTCAGTTGCAGACTCCCAAAAGGACACGTATGACGATTGGACTATATGTAAGGTAACAAGAGGACGATGCAAGATATCTACGGAGGTAGTACCAGAGAATGGTGAGAAAAGTGTGATGTACTTCTATGCTTACATAAAGACAGAAATTGTTTCAGAAGATTTCACGCGTAAAATCTGAAAAATTGAGCTGACTAATAATTTTAGTCGTTTTTTTTTCTATTTCATTATAAAAGGGAATTAACGATATTACATAATGCACTATTTAGTGAACCAACTGCTCTCTATAGCAAATAACAATCTGACTACACAGAACCGAGATATATAAGTTGACATGCTCCTGTCTGACTATAATCAGTCACTTGTTTCATTCTCCGTTTATTAATTAGAAACAGCTGCATTTAAAAGTATGCTTGTATTAATATATTCATTCTTCAACACATCATGTTTTATAAAAAATGAAAATAAAAGATATTTTGCCACTAAAACTTATAAATTAAATTAATATCTTAACATGTCCTCCCATTCAGTATTTATTACTGTTTATTACCCATTGTGACAAGTATGTTGCATTAAAATTTGTAGGTGGAAAATGTTAAAAGAATTAGTTACTTAAATGTTCTATCGATCATTTTACATGATAGAATGTAATGATGTGGAATGAGTCATTTTACTTTCACATTGCAAATTAATTTGTACATACTGTTACCTTCTGTACATTTCTAAGGGTTTTCTTTCAGAAAGAAGACAAAAATACACACATGTGAGTTAGTAATTCCTAGCCAACTCCTTTTACATATTACATTAATAGAAATTTTTCTACAGAATAGTGAGCCGTGTGGCTCGTTCAGCGATATTCCCGCCGCCGGTATGGGTCATCTTTCCGGTGGTGTGCGCAGTGCGCGCGGTGGCGCCATCTACCGGGCCGATCGGGGAGCGAGGGGTGTGCTCTAACAAGTAGCGAGGATTTTGCTTTGGGACGCCTAGCAGTAACGTCGTTTGGGAAGTCTATCGGACAGTACAGGCGTGGTGCGAGGCAACAGGAAGAGCATATCCAAAAGGGGCTGAGTATCCGGGTGACGGCGCCGTAGCAACCATCGCCGGCGTGGAAGCAGTCACGTTACTGGGAAGCCGTTGGTGTATTTCGCTTCCTACATGTCTCCTGGCACTGGGATCTGCGGCGGCTGGCTTCGTCGAACAAGCAAGAGGGCGAGGGCCTTGCTTGTGCAGTAAATTGTGGCCGGAATGGACAACTGGATTCAGTGCTGTTGACTTCATTTTCTTAGCCGGCCGTTGCTACTCCTATTGAGTCTGTCCTCGAATGTGTTAATTTCAACTTCCTTAGTACGCAAGGTTCTAGTGAGAGCTGTATGTGATGTGATGATTAACATTTAGTAGGGCCTGGAGTGCTGATGCATTCTGTTTGTAAATTGCTACTGTCAGTGTTAACAGCCGCTGAAAACAGTTTGGCTGGTCCTTGTCTAAGTACCGCCAGGTTATTTTATTTATGTCACACGACGAAGTTAAGCTGGCCAGTTGCTGTAGATATATGGTTCAAATGGCTCTGAGCACTATGGGACTTAACATCTGTGGTCATCAGTCACGTAGAACTTAGAACTACTTAAACCTAACTAACCTAAGGACATCACACACATCCATGCCCGAGGCAGGATTCGAACCTGCGACCGTAGCGGTCACGCGGTTCCAGACTGAAGCGCCTAGAACCGCACGACCACAACGGCCGGCGCTATAGATATACATGGATAAAATTTTCCCTGAATATATTTTGTTGCGAATTGCAATAACATTACTGTTACGTTTCAATCTGAAGTATAGTGTGTCTGAGAGACACTTGTCTAATTCTATGTGAGTTAATGTGAGTGTATGCTTTCCCGGCGTATACAGCTGGCGAAGAGTTCTCGGGCTTCCAGCCGGGTGGCGGTGTCTTCAAACAGCGACGTTTCGACGAGTGACATACTCATCATCTTCTGGCGAAGTGCCGAGACTTTGCGGATGCTGGTCCCTTTATACCTGGCCGCGGGAGGCTGGGTCCAGAGGAGCCGGCGGGCGAGGTGGAGGGGGGAAGCGGGTGCGCCGATTTGTTAAGGATACTATTGATGCAGAGGTGTGATGCTATTATAGAACACGTCATCTTCTTAAAGATTTTGGAGAATGATGTCAGCAGTGAAACAGGTCGGAATTTATTGACATTTGTCTTACCACATTCCTTAAAGAGGTATTTAAGAAAACCACATTCCAGTCTCTCTGTTAGAAATGCACATGGAATATTGAAAAGAGGCAATAACATGAGGTTTTGCTGAAGAAAAATTTTTATGGGCTATGGGGCATGATGTTAGGGATTACAAGGGTAGCCAATAACTACGAGAAGACCGCTTGCAGTTTAAAATGAAGCCGCTAGCCACTAATACCATACTTTTCTCTCAATAGTTCAACTCCTCTGCCTGAGGTGATTTCTGCATGGAGCACTCAGTAGTGCAATCTAGCTGTTTACGCAGGGCATTGCACACTGTTTTTGCCATGAATCTATAAACACAATGAAATCTTGCAACAGCAAAGTGGCTATTCAGTATGTAACTCTGCAGGCTTTTGTGGTCATTTTCACTGAACTTAAAATCTTCTGGGTTGCGAAATCGCATCGTTTTCTTTTTGGAAACGATCGACTTGTCGGACCTCTGCTGGGATCTTCTTCAGGATCTTGTGGTGTCTCCCATAGATTGCTTAATATCCTGAAGAAAATCCCAGGAGAGAGGTCGAAATGGTAGAAATACGCTATGTCCTAACAACCTACGAGATTTTAACTTCTATTGAGTGTGATCTTGGCAATAACATGGGTCTTGCCACAGTCGTTGATTACGCTTGAATCTGAATGAGACATGCACACTTTACTTTTGTATAAGTGTGACTACTTCATACGCTGTGTACCAGATTAGCAATAGTCCAACAATGTTCCATTGGCAACAATCTGCGTGTTGACTGCTCAAACTGCATCACTTCATTTTTCAAGAATAGAATTCTCTCACGTCACATTTTGCCCCTTCTCTTCACTGATCTGCCTCTGGGTGAATACTCTATGTGATCAAAAGTATCCGGACACATGGCCGAAAACGACTTACAAGTTCATGGACCCTCCATCGGTAATGCTGAAATTCAGTATGGGGTTGGCCTACCCTTAGCCTTGATGACAGCTCCCACTCCCGCATACATACGTTCAATCAGGTGCTGAAAAGTTTCTTCGGGAGTGGAGCCCATTCTTCACGGAGTGCTGCAGTTAGGAGGGGTATCTATGTCGGTCGGTGAGGTCTGGCACGAAGTCGACGTTCCAAAACATCTCGAAGGTGTTCTATAGGATTCAGGTCAGGACTCTGTGAAGGACAGTCCATTACAGGGATTTTACTGTCGTGTACCCACTCCGCCACATTATGAACAGGTGCTCGCAATCGCCATCCCCGAATTGCTCTACAACAGTAGGAAGCAAGAAGGTGCTTAAAACATCAATGTAGGCCTGTGCTATGATAGTGCTATGCAAAACAACAAGGGTGCAAGCTCCCTCCATGAAAAACACGACCACACCAAAACATCACCGCCTTTGAATTCTACTGCTGGCACTACGCACACTGGCAGATGACGTTCATCAGGCATTCGCCATACTCGCACCCAGCCATGGAAAATGGTTCAAATGGCTCTGAGCACTATGGGACTTAACATCTAAGGTCATCAGTCCCCTAGAACTTGGAACTACTTAAACCTAACTAACCTAAGGACATCACACACATCCATGGCTTATGAGTCGCCGTTCGGCCATGAAATCCAAGTTTCCTCACATCCCGTCTAACTGTCATAGTATTTGCAGTGGATCTTGATGCACTTTGGAATTTCTGTATGATAGTCTGTATAGATGTTTGCCTATTACACATAACGACACTCTTCACCTGTCGGCGCTCACTGTCAGTCAACAGATGAGGTCGGCCTGTACGCTTTTGTGCTGTGTTCCTTCACATTTCCACTTCGCCGTCACACCTAGTGAAGTTTAGGAGTGTAGAAATCTCGCGTACAGACGTATAACACAAGTGACACCCAATCACCTAACCACGTTCGAAGTCCGTGACTTCCGCAGAGCGCTCCATTCTGCTCTCTCGCGATGTATAATGACTACTGACGTCGCTCATATGGAATACCTGACAGTAGATGGCACCACAATGCACATAATATGAAAAACGTATGGTTTTGGGGATGTCCAGATACTTTTTATCTAATAGTGTATCGAGGAACTGCCTACAGAGTGATTACCTGAGAGTGGTAAATACTGAGCTGTTCTTAGGCGTGAATGGAATTGCCCGTGGAATACTACGTTGTAAATCCTATATTACAATGCATAATCATATGTACTGCAATCATTACAAAACATAGGACTCAGTTAATGGGATATTATGACCGCGCTATATACAGTGGAGGTATTTTTGTTTGTGGTAGCTTAATATGTACAAACATTAGTGTGTTGGTTGTTTTTCTCTGCATCAAACAGTCATTTCACAACCATGTCACAAACTATACTACCTAATGTTTTCTGCTTCATCTGAACAGCAACAGTAAGTAGACTCCACCTGTCAGTATAGACCACCCGCCTTGCGTCCTTGTGTGTACACTTGAACGCCTGACCTGCAGCACAGAGGGAAATATTAATGACTTGCTCTTGCCAAACATACTTTGGGGTACTAACCAACCTAAAAACATACGAGTTGTAATAGGTATAATTACTAGCCTGCAAATGACATAAATACTGATTTAATGTTGTTCAGCACACCATGTTCAGTCACCAGCCTGCGGTGCCAGCGTGTCCACTCGCAGCACCGATCCGGGATGGGCGGACCGAACCAGAGAGTGGCGGCTGCCACTCTCCAGAGCGGGCGCCGTTCGCGGAGCCTCGCTGTGTGGGAAACACAGGCGGCGTGCTGAGCTGCAGGGGCAGCGGTGCGGATCAGCGCCCGGTCCTACACACAGCACACTGGAGTACAAGCGGCCGCCTGACAGCATTGTGCGAACAACGCAGGCTACTGCACAGCCAGTAGAGACGATAGCTCAGGGCCAACCGGAGCGGAGAGTCAGGCAGCAACAATTGTTTGAGCTCACCTTTACTACGAGAGCGTTTATTTATTAAAGTAATAGGTGTGCATCTGTTTACACCGACAAAATGTGAAAATATCAATCTGCCAATTAGGCGTACGCACTGGAAAATAGCAAACAGCCAAAAAAAGACGATCGCCGCGTAAATGTCAGTAGTTATGCATGGTGAGACAGTTAAAACTGTTTCTGGAACTATCTGGAAAAGTACGCATCTGATTTAAAAAAATGTTTATAACAAAAGTTATTCGTCTCGCACGGGGACATCTAATGATATTAAACTCGATCCCCCTATCACATCCCCATGGCGATGCAGGATGGTTAACTTTGAGCTTTGAAATAGGAACCTCCATGTTTTATTGCGAATTCGATTCTCTGCGGGGAAAAAGGTATTTGACATTTTTTTCGTTGCATGAGAGATGGTGCTGTAATCGGCAAAATTCAAAAGGGGCTAAAAACCGCTAAAAATGATACTCTGTCAAGAAATACACACTAAGTTAGGATCCCATTGAGTTATGCTTTAGTGAGTAACCATTTTTTATGGAAAAGAAACTAGATTCTCCGTAAAATAATAGTTACTTCCTCCACATCACTGGAGTCATTTCTTTCGCAGTTCCTGCGTAAAATGAAAGTAGATTTTAATTCAGTGATAAACAGACCAGTGTATCGTTACAAGTCATTTTTATTTCAGTATTTCCAAAAGAAAGTCCATAAGTAATGTGGAAAAAAACAATTTATTATGTTCCGGAGAATCATTGTTATTTCACTATAAAAACCGGTTTCTTAGTAAATATATTAAAACAACTGCCTTTCTAACTACCTGACACCAGAATCTGTCGTGTACTTCTTGAGGTGTTAAGATTTTTAAACTGTTGTCAGACCGTTTTTTATCGATAACAGTGCCATCTATCATAAGACGAAAAAAATGTAAAGTACGAAAGTTACACATATTTCCTAGAGAATCGGAATCCGCAGCTTAAAAAGTGAGGGTTCGTATCTAAGATTTCAAAGTTGAATATCCTCCCGCCTCCAGTGATTCGTGCTGGGGGGTCGAGCTTGCTATCACTAGATGACACGTTTCGAGACAAACGACTTTTATTACAATATTTCCTTAAGCCGTTTTGTAGCTATGCAGATAGTTCCAAGAAGTGTTTTAAGTGCCTCATCCTGTATAACAGTCATAGTGTAAAACGAAATTCAATAAATTTATGGCTGTGAGGCCAGAATGAAAGAGAAATATTAATACTGTTCATACACTCTTTCTTAAAAGTCGGCACTTGGGGGAGAAGACACGACGAACATTGGAAAACTACCATTGAAGCTTCATATGGACAGCGTGTCCACAGCCGCGTCACAATCATCAGTGTACAATTAGCCTACAACTGGCATCATTCAGCGAAATGAACAGTTGTCCGTTAAACAGATAGAGATAGATACTTTCTATTACTGTTTTGCCTATGTCGGCTGCTCAGAAGTGTAGGGTAGCACCTAGCCACAACTTGGTTTAACTTTACTTTAGTGAAAAAGGACGGTTACTTGTTTCGAACTGATGAAATTCGTCATTATACGACTTGTAAGCTTTAGTCAAAACACATGCTGCTCAAATGTAAACCAACGTAACATACGTTTAGAGCAAAGCCTGTAAGACGTGTGACGATGAACTGTACCAGTTCGAAACTGGTAACAGTACTTTGTTAGTATACATGTGGTGACTAAAGCCATGAGACAGCTATAGGCACGTTTACAGATGGAGGTAGTACCACGAGCACATGGTATAAAAGATGATGATGATGATGATGCCGGCCGGAGTGGCTGTGCAGTTCTAGGCGCTTGTCTGGAGCCGAGCGACCGCTACGGTCGCAGGTTCGAATCCTGCCTCGGGCATGGATGTGTGTGATGTCCTTAGGTTAGTTAGGTTTAATTAGTTCTAAGTTCTAGGCGACTGATGACCTCAGAAGTTAAGTCGCATAGTGCTCAGAGCCATTTTTTTTATGATGATGATGTTGGTTTGTGGGGAACTCAACATCGTGGTCATCAGCACGTAGTAAAATCGCGGAGCTGTCACTGCAATGCAGATGATTCATGTGAAACGATTTCTGATGTGATTACTGTCGAACGACGGGAATTAACAGACTTCAACCGCGGAATAGTAGTTGGAGATAGACGTATCAGGCATTCTATTTTGGAAATTGTTAGGAAATTCAATATTCCGAGAGTCACAGTGTCAAGAGAGTGTCGAGAATATTAAATTTCAGTCATCACCTCTCACCACGGACAACGCCGAGAACGCTGGTGTTTGCGGATGTTGTCAGTAATAACAGGCAAGAAACACTGAGTAAAATAACCACAGAGATCAACGTAGGTCGTACGACGAACGTATTCGTTGGGACAATGCAGCGAAACTTGGTGTTCACGGTCACTGAAAGCAGAGGACCGACACGAGTGCGTTTCCTAACAGCACGACATCGCTTGCAGCGCTTCTCCAGGGCTCGTGACCCTATCGATTGGACCCCAGACGATTGGAGAACCATGGCTTGGTCGGATAAATCCCGGTTTCAGATGGTAAGAGCTCATGGTATGTTCGAGTGTGGCGTATACCACAGAAAGACATGGCCCCAAGTTTCCAAAAGGCACTGTGCAGACTCGTGGTGTCTCCATAAAGGTGTTGGCTGTATTTACATAAAATGGCGTGTGTCCTCTCGGCCAACTTAACCGATCATTGACTGCAAATTGTTATTTTCGGCTACTTGGAGACAATTTTAGCCATTCATGGACCCCATGTTCCCAAACAGTGATGGGATTTTTATGGATGAGAATGCTCCATGTCACCGGGACATTACTATTCGCGATTGGTTTGAAGAACATTCTGGGCAATTTGAGCGTATGGAATATGAATCCCATGGAACATTTATGGGACATAATCGAGCGGTCAGTTGCGGCAGAAATTTCTGCACCGGCAAAATTTTCGCCATTGTGAACGGCTGTAGAGGCAGCATGGCTCAATATTTTTGCAGGGGACTTTCAGTGACTCGTTGAGTCAACGCCACGTCCAGTTTCCGCACTACGCCGGACAAAAGGTGGTCCGACACGATATTAGGAGGTATCCCACTACTTCGTCACCCCATTTTAACAGTGACCTAAGTAAATTAGTGTCAGTGTGCTGCTATACACCATCAAAGTGTACCCATGCAAATTTACGTATTTCTGCTTGTAATTTAAAAGATCTACGTAGCACATACCTCCTGCAACTGTTGAATGAACTGACATCCATGTCGACAAAGATGGGATTAAGGGATACCAAGGCGGCGATACTTTTCTGGTTAGGAGCTGTCTTTCCACTGACTGGTAGCAGTGTCCGAGACTTTACATTTGCAGCTGCGTAGAAGCAACCCAAACTAGCTTGATAGGAAACGAGTCCTGCACTTACAAAAGGAAAAATAAACTTTTTTCCAGAAAGCTATCAGCGGAAACCTGTCGCAGCACTGCTAATTTTCTTTGTCTTTCAGAAGTTACAAAAATATTAATTATTTTTTGTGGCTCATATTTGACTTCGTATTTTCTTCCACTTTCTTGTGGCGCCTTTAAACAGTGAAATACCTTAGCTAGACTGTACGTTCCTTGCTATAAGTTTTCTGAATATTTGTGGAAAAATGGTGCTCAGTGAAGGGCAGTCACTCGCGACGCTTTTTCAGCTTCAAAGCAGTTAAATTAACTAGCTGTTGATCTGCATTACACAACTAATTTCGGCACACAAAAACAGTACGAAGAACAAAAAGTAACTAATGAGGATCAGAAACGCAGAGTTCCAATGCCGTCCACTCGAAGCCGAAATAGAAAAATGGTCCGAATATAAAACACAGCTCGAGCTGCACTTTTCTTCATACAGCATTCGGTAATTCTTCATATCTTAGGTTTAAATAGACACCTTTACACTTTACAGAAAATCGATGCCTCAAGTAGACCTGCAAACGATTTCCTATGTTAATTTTCTCAATAAATTAGACGAATCTTATGAATCTAAGATACGTTTGGCAGTTGCTCGATACTTTTTTTTCAGAACGTCTAGACAATTTAACCAGATCCTGTACGGTATGGATAGCAGAATGTAAAGGCATGACTAGAAACTGAAAATATAACTGTACTTGTCAATCACCATAGAGAGATGAATTGTTCGCGATGCCACTTTCAACACACAAGATTAATAGTGGGTAAGGAAGATGTAAGACTGAGATTCAGTGGAAGGACCCTCAAGAAATGTAGCCGGTCAACAAAGGATGCAGTTTACCGAATAAACTTTCGAACATTCTGCATAAATAATAGTGTAAATGTTTGATTGTTTAAATTGGTGTACCTCCGAAAGTTGTGTACTGATTGCTTTGTTTAGTTCTGACGCAATGCTGCGTTCGAGTACGAGCATGTTTTCATGTATCTACTGGAGCGCTATGGCGGAAAAAAATCGCAGCGCCAAAAAATAATTGATGTAGAGTAGTGAAATTTTGGAAATTCCTTTGAAATTTTGACATAACGTTGGATCATAATTCGCACGTGTTTCTGCATACCTACTGGAGAGTGATATATACCGCGTAAATATATACATTATGTACATTAAAAATTAAAGTGTTACTTATACAGGGTGTTACAAAAAGGTTCCATGAACATCTGAACAGTATAAACTCAAGAATTCAGTTTACAGTGGAGGAGGAGGTTGACGGCAAACTACATTTCCTCGATGTGCTTCTGTTTAGAAACGAAAATGGTAGTTTGGGCCACTCAGTGTACCACAAACCCACGCACATGGACCGTTACTTGCACCGGGATTCGAACCACCACCCACAACAGAAGCGGGGTGTTATCAAGACGTTAGCGGACAGAGCTAGAAATATTTGTGAACCTGAGTTGCTCGACGCTGAGATGGAACATCTCCACAATGCACTAACGAAGAACGGATATTCGTCCGCCGAAATAAAACGTGCGTTGAGGCAGCCACGCAGAAATCATACTGACGTACAGGCTACTGCAAAATCTAAGGTTTTCCTGCCGTTTGTTAAAAATGTAACGGAAAGAATAGGGAGGATCTTGACGAAGCGGAATATTACCGTAATTTACAAGCCCACCAGGAAGATACAGGAATACCTTAGGCCTGCCAAGGACGCTCGCAAACCATTGGAAAAATCAGGCGTGTATAGGATCCAATGCAGCTGTGGTGATGTTTATGTGGGTACCACCAAAAGAACTGTTTCTAAACGTTTGGAAGAGCACAAGGGAAATTGTAGAAGAGGAGAAACGGAACGATCAGCTGTTGCGGAGCATGCTTTCCAGCCAGGGAACCACAATATTCGTTTCGAGGAGACGCAAGTACTAGCGGCCACGAGCGGATACTACGAAAGGCTATACAGGGAGGCAATCGAAATCGCTAAACACCCAAATAATTTCAACCGAAAGGAGGAGGGCGTCAAATTAAACGGTATATGGATGCCGGTGTTAAAGAAGATGTGTACCACTCGTCCACTACTGGGTGATGGCAACGGCGATCGACGGCGACGAACAGCGGCCAATTGCACTGACGTTTTCTAAACACGTGACGTCACGCCGCGGCGCGGGGGCGCGCGGACACGGAATTTAGCGGCAGTTAGTAGCGAGCCAGTGTGTGTGTTGGACCTTCCATCAAGCTACGGACCCCCTTGAAGATGTCTCCCGCAGTTGGAGACGAAACGTTGGGAATCACCACAGAATTCATCAACCGACCGCGGCATAACAGCCCGGATAATTATAATGGACATGATATTTCCGGCCGTGAAAGTTTACATTTTAGTAAAGAAATCTCAGCCATTCGCCGTGATTTGGCTTGTGGAGTATAGATATAGATGTCGATATCAAAAAATAGCATACAAAACAATAATAAGAGAAACCTTAAGGAATCAACAACGCCTTCCTGAAAGACGTCCTGTAAGTGACTGAACCTCAGGGAGTACAAGACTACAAGGAATTAATTTTTCACGCTCCTGTAGTTGTAGCCACGAACGCTAGGTGTTCTACAAGGAACTAACAACTCGCAAACAGTTCATGTATCTCAGAGCCGCTATCGCAAACAATTCGTAACGCGACCCAGTCTGCATAATATCCCTCGCGCCACGAAGTCTTCTGCTAAGTGCTTCTTAACGCACAACCGAAGACATTGCTTTTTCCGCCAAGCTGAATGCAGATATTGTCGTAAAATAGGACACACACAGTAAGTGTGATTACAGAAGAAGCGTACAGTGTATTCAGTTACACGTAGACCACAATTACAGAAAGTGGGAACAAACAAAAAAGAATATCCTTGCAACAGAACTCAGATCAAACGAAACAGAGGTCCCACGAATCGTGAAATTAAAACCGCAAAGAAAGACATTGCTGTAAAGAAATCAAATGAGCATTCTCCAACAACACTAAACTCACATCGTGCCCTTAACCAAGAATCAAAGCGCAACCGTCGTTAAGAGAAGAGTACCGACACTCAGGTCCACAGGAAAAAAAAAAAAAACGCAATTTCTTCATCACTCTACAAATATTCAATGGAAACGTGAAACTTGAGCTAGAGACTCGTGATTCTGTTCCTTTACTTAATCAACAAATATTTGAATGATTAGGATGCCAAATACTTAAGCAAACAAAATCGGGCATCGCAAATTACTATTGAGAAAGGATTTCTGTTCTAGCGACGTACAAAGAGACCAAAATACAAAAATCGAAGTCGTAACATTCACTGTAGTTCGAACCGACACTAGTTAAAACATATTTGGAACTCATGCATTCGAACCGTCCAGGCTGGGAACTCCAAATAATGTACACACAGTACCTCAGTTCACGAGAAAACATTATACAATTATTGGAAAATACAAACATTTGTTCGACGTCACACAAGTTATGTGAATAATTTCAAAGCACAGATGCAAATTTTACAGAGCATGTCGAGTACCACACACTACTGGAAAGGCAATAGTTGTTGAACTGAAACGGCTGGGACAAACAGGCGTCTGGAAACCAATTTCGGAAAATCACTTTTCATCTGTTCCGGTACACAATAGGAAAACGAACGGGAAAATTAATATCGCTGGACATTTCAACGCAACTGTAAATTCTCAAATAGTAACAGATTCATTACTGCAGTCATGTACCAAGGAATTAATGAACAAATTAACAGGAGGAAAATTTCCTCAAAAGTAGGTGTAATGAACACTTACCTGAAAATTTCTCTTGCGATAAAACAATAAAATTCATGAAATTAATACGAGTGGTGTCTTGTATTACTATCAATGCATTTATTTCGGAACGTCGTCTTTCAACATTACTTAGAACCAGCGACGACTAAGGTTATATCATGTTACAACTATTTGGACGATGTAATTGTCCCTGGAAAGTCGCCAGGAGACCTCTCAGCAATTTAGAATTCCTTTTTTTTTAATGCAATCTGCAAAAACGATCACTCTTTAATACAGAAACTGAATAGTTGGCACATACCGTTCATGCTCAGGGAGCACATCCAAATGTCATACATGTAGAGGCCATCCACAAATTACCATATCGTAAATTTTTTTTAGTAAAAACTGACTTTTGTAGAAGATTCATACTGAAAATAGCACAAACCGCGGTGCCGTTGCTTCTTTTCAGACGTAAAAATGTTATTTTCTAGTGTACTCAGGAATGCGAACAATCGTATGCGAATGTAAAGGATACTTTGCTTAGTTACACCTGTCGTATATACTTTGATCTGAATGAAGCAGTAATGCTAGCAGCAGTCGCATCTTCATATGGCATCAACACAGTATTATACCACAAGGTTGGAAGCAACAGGCATGCATTCACGTATAAAGAAGCCTTGACAACAATTTATGGAGTTACAAAGTTTCATGTGTATTTGCATCGCACGAAATTTTTTTTTCTTCTCACAGACTACATACCATTAACTGAACTTTTTCACTCAGCAAAAGATTGGTCAGAACAAATGGCTGAAAAGCTAAAGTGTTGGTCCCTACTTGTTTCTAATCAACAACATATTATCATCTAACACAAAACTGAAGAGAATCATTCGGCGTTACAGAAGTGCAACTCTTCCTCAAATTACTGCAGCTTGAAATGCTGGGTCAATCAATAGGTTTCAGCTTGAGAACCATTCAATGAAACATCATCGACATGGGCTTTCGGAGCCGAAGGCCCACTCGTGTACTCTTGATGACTGCACAGCATTACGCCTCGCCTGGGCCCGTCAAGACCGACATTGGACTGTTGATGACTGGAGACATGTCGTTTGGTCGGACGAGTCTCGTTTCAAGTTCTATCGAGCGGGTGAACTTGTACGAGTATGGAGACAATCTCATGAATGCATGGGCCCTGCATGGGACTGTTCAAGCTGGTGAAGGGTCTGTAACGGTGTGGGGCGTGTGCATTTGGAGTGATAAGGGACCCTTGATACGTCTAGATACGACTGTGACAAGTGACACGTACGCAAGCATCCTGTTTGGTCACCGGCATCCATTCAGGTCCAGTGTGCATTAGAAGTACTTGGGCAATTCCAGCAGGACAATGCGACACCCCACACGTTCAGAATTGCTACAGAGTGGCTCCAGAAACACTTCCGCAGGCCAACAAACTCCCCAGATATGCACATTATTGGGTTTATCTGAGATGCCTTGCAACGTGCTGTTCAGAAGAGATTTCCACAGCCTCTTACGGATTTATGGACAGGCCTGCAGGATTCGTGGTGTCAGTTTCCTCCAGCACATTAGTTGAGTCCATGCCACGTCATGGTGCAACACTTCTGCGTGCTCTCGGGGGCCCAACACGATTTTAGGCAGGTCTACCAGTTTCTTTGGCTCTTCAGTAAAGTAGTATCTTGTGTATTCACAAATTGGCTCTGAGCACTATGGGACTTGACATCTATGGTCATCAGTCCCCTAGAACTTAGAACTACTTAAACCTAACTAACCTAAGGACATCACACAACACCCAGTCATCAAGAGGCAGAGAAAATCCCTGACCCCGCCGGCAATCGAACCCGGGAACCCTGGCGTGGGAAGCGAGAACGCTACCGCACGACCACGAGCTGCGGACAATAGTTTTTCAAACTACTACTGTGTTTCGTGTGAAACTCCTGAAAAAAGCTTTATCAATTGCTGCAGCTACAATTAACCTACGTTATCTTTACTTTTCATAATCTCGTATGTTTCCATGGAATACCAGACTACAGCTGTAACGCTTTAATGTATCCCTCAAGCTTGTTACTTGCTGTATAGATCAATACATCTTGCACCTCTACCACTGTATACACTACGCAGTCCTCTACTGTGGATGATCAGTGCTGTAACTTAATACCCGCCAAGAGTCACGATTTAGTGCTATTCTTAATTGCATATTTTTATTTGTGTTATCTTCGAACCTCTAGTAGTCAACTTTGAATAATAACGTTAAAAATAAACATGTAACGATGTTAATGAAATTAAGCCTAGATGCTATTAACCGAGGTGTCATCTGTGCAACTGTGATATTTTTCTCTATCCACAATATCCGTGATCACCATGTTGACGCAACTATCTTGAGATATGTTTCGTTAAAATTTAGTTTTATATGTGTCGATTACGTTGGTAAAGTAGTTGATTGCGTTTTCCCGGTCTGGATCCTACCTATAGGATCTCGATAGTATATTTCTTTTTCAGCACTGTTACATTACCATTTCCACACAAGAATTTCAATTTCGTCACCTTTCATTAATTGTACGTCTTACGGGGAAAATTTAACCGTTATGTATTGCACGGACCTCTCAGCAGGGTAAAAGAAAACTACTGAAAGTACAGTACATTTCTATAGTTTATGGAGACAACATGGAATTTAATTATTATTCGCTATTTGCTTATTTAACAGAGATACCTTTGTCGGAGAATCGTACTGAAGTCATCAACAGCTGGTGATTCCGAAAAATTAATGAAAGAGTAGCGGGCCTGAAGTTTCAATTGGTTCATGTACTCGATACAGGGGGAATTGCTCAAGACGAAAATACCTTTTGAAATCTTCGTTAATTTACGTGCCACTGATTAAAATGTTCCGTTTTCTCCTGCGTAAACATTAGCAGAAGACTTAATGTTCATTAGAACGTTAATCATTCGTTTGTCACCGCGTTGTATTCGATTCATAAATTGAAGGTGGAATTTTATGCGGAATCAGCGGTGACACATAGAAATGTGTGTCACACCGGGACTCGAACCTGGGATCGCCTGATTACTAAGTAGTTGCATTAACAACTGCGCCACCCAGCCACAGTGTTCAGCGTCAATCCGCAGACTACCTCGGCGCACTTCCTCGGCCGACTCACAACTCCACGTAGTGCCACCTGTCCGAAGTCCTCACCCTTGTCCTCCATGCTTGCTAATTTTGGGAGGTCGAACATAAATTTGTATCTGCACTGGAGGTTGTGATTTAATTGCCCATCGAGGGGAGCCAACTACATGAATGCGTGGTGTTTGTCCGATGTGGTCTATTTGCTGTTATTGAGTAGAGCACAGTGCTGCTTTGATCATGACAGGAGGTTATAACGGATCTTTTACGTTGGAATAAATTTATTTTATTTTTTGTTAGATGTTTTCGTTAAATAGCTGAATAAATTGTAATTAAAAAAAAAATGGTTCAAATGGCTCTGAGCACTATGGGACTCAACTGCTGAGGTCATTAGTCCCCTAGAACTTAGAACTAGTTAAACCTAACTAACCTAAGGACATCACAAACATCCATGCCCGAGGCAGGATTCGAACCTGCGACCGTAGCGATCTTGCGGTTCCAGACTGCAGCGCCTTTAACCGCACGGCCACTTCGGCCGGCAAATTGTAATTAGGAATAATGTAATTAAGCAGAGTAGAGAAGATAGTCAAAGAGATGTTCACTGGGCGGACATTGTCGTAATGTAACGTTATTGCGTTATTCGGTTCTTAAAACAAGTCGTTTGTGTTCCGTTCTGCTGTTAGGTCGTGCGCGTATCTGAAAGTAATTTATTCGGGGGCTAGAATAAAATTTCACATAATAGGTACGATCCGATATTCCGACGTCAGTGTTAATTTGAATTGTGGGTGACAGGATTAGTTTTGACAGATACGTGAAAACGGACGTAACGAAAGTTGTTCGCATATCATCCTTGAACGTGACTTTTTATTTAATTAACGATTGCGGGCTCGTTAAAAGCTATTATCTCATGATTAGGATCAATCCCTCTTTCCTCCTAGATAGTGATCATTCATTAACATTTTCGTCATAAGAAAAAGGACTATTAATAAAAGTGATGTTAAATGACAATTACGTGTTATTCCGTTAGTGTGGAACCGACGTAATATCTCTGAAATGAAATTCATATATAATTTGTGTTAAATACTGAACTGAGATAGGAAGTAAATTGAAATTTGTGAACATTTGATACTGAAACTATAGAAGCGGAAGCGCTTAAGGTATTTCTTCTCTAAAATGGCAGAATAGGTACGAACTTTAACTCAATAGTCGACATTATGTATTGCAAAGACAATACCATTTCATATTTATTTTGACGACGCGCTGTTAAACAAAGGAACTTTGAGTCTCTGTACGAGTAATAAAATTAAATCTAAAAACATAATTACTAACGGCGAACTCCGCTTTAACAAACTGTATTGCGTATCGTTATCGGGCAATAACTCCTCAACCCTGGAGACTTGTGTGGTGAAATTAGAAGTCGGGCATATAAAACAAACTTAAAAATCCATTCAAGCTAATTTTGGGAGATCTATCATAAATTTGCATCTGCACTGGAGGTTGTGATTTAATTGCCCATCGAGGGGAACCAATTACATGAATGCGTGGTGTTTGTCCGATGTGGTTTATTTGCTGTTATTGCGTAGGGCACATTGCTGCTTTGATCATCACTGCAGGTGCAGTTTTTGTACACTGGCTTCCGCCTCTATTGTCACATGGATGTTTTGAAAATGGACATAGGTGTCCGAAACTACTCGCCATCAAGAAATAAAAAAAATGCTTATTAATGAAACGAAAGACGGAGCTATAACAATTTACTTCACTTATGTAACAAACTGCGGTCCTATTTTTCACCTGCAGCATGCTACAAGTTACTAAGAATATCGTATGTACGTGATTTTAGTGATTTTTCTGCAGTAAATTTAGAATTAATTTTCTGTATTCAGTTTAATGCGGTCGAAGCACAATATTAGCAATTCCATAACACATATGTTATGTTTCCCCCTTACCATTATTCTTGTAACAAGTGTTGTAATTCAGTAAAAACATTGAAATTTGAACTGCAGTTGCTCTCAAGCTTAACATGAGTACCAACACAATTGGCGTGGGCAGGGGCCCCCTCTCCCGCTGTAATTCAATATGGCTAGCCGTCAAGGGAAGTACATCGATTGTGCCGAGTATTATTGCCTGCGGCTCCAGACGAATATTTGATTCGATTACGGACGTTGAAATGGACAGTTTGTTATTTGTTGATAGAAGTTTAATTACAGACAAATATTTTACGGCCTGGGGCCTTGTGCGTCACTCCGGTTAAACGGTTTCCCTTCGGTGCCCCCGTTGCCTGAGGGCTTCGGGTCAAAAGCCTGTCGGGCCCTACTGATGGGAACATAACTGCGTGGGTTGATTCAGATGTGAAGCTTTCCTGTTTGCCGCAACGTAGCTTTGAGGTTCACTAAAGCAGGGTCGAAATTCTGCAGACTAACCGGAAGGAGGGTAGGGAGATCAGAATTTACCATTCCGTCGCAGACCGTCGTTAGAGGCGGAGCAAGGCAGGGACACGGTGACACCCCGCTCACCTTTACCTGTTTAAAATCATCACTTCTGTAGATTGCGGTTAAGACGCAACGGCAGTGGCGAATTTGAAAACGTCATACTCGCGTGCATCAAGTACTGGCAGCATAAGCGGTTCTATGCAAGAAACTGCTTACGAGGTGTTACCCCCTCCCTACAACTGTGACTACTTTATGTCATAGTTTCGATATACGCAGGGTGATTTCTTCCACCATGTACAAACTCTAGGGATTGATCGATGAGATCATACAGAACCAAAAACATCTCATGAACTTACGTCCGGCAATGCATCGTTTCCATCCTAGAAACTATATATTTAGTCATACTTTGTTACAGAGACTGTGGTCTAATATGCGCAGTGCCATGCAGCCACAGTTACAGTATGTGCTGAAAATTGTTTACATGTGCCTCAATGCACGCGTGTACGCGCCCTAGCATGTTCTGTCTCACACGTTCGCATCGCTCAGGATGCATCCGAACAGTGTCAAAGAGAGCATGGATACGCTGCTCCAGCGTCTCCACATCTGGAATGGGCTCCGCATACACAATACTTTTGAGATGGTCTCATAACCAGAAATCGTACGGTTTGAGATCGGGGTGAATGATCAGGACATGCAACTTGACCCCCTAGTCCGATCCATCGACCGGGGAAGACATGACTGAGATGCGTCCGGATGTTAACAATGAAGTGGGCTCGAGCACCATCGTGTAGCAGCCGTGTAACCCTTCGAATCATCAATGACACTTCTTTCGGCATGGGAGGCCAAGTCACCCGTAGGAAACGCCGATAGTTCTGGCCTGTTAGGTGACGTGGAACGAAGACTGGTACCAAAATACGGTCGCCAGTTATCCCGGCCCACACATTCCTGCTGCACCGATGCTGATGATTCGCCGTCACTTTACGATGGGGGTTCTCCATACTATCCCACAGGTGACTGTCATGAAAGTTAAAGATACTAAATGGTTCAAACGGCTCTGAGCACTACGGGACTCAACTGCTGAGGTCATTAGTCCCCTAGAACTTAGTAGTTAAACCTAACTAACCTAAGGACATCACTCGGCGTAAAGGTTGCCTCATCTGTGAACAGGATCGACGACAAAAATCCCGGAATCGTGGTTACATGGTGAAGAAATAAGTGAGAAAACTGCTTTCGATGTGGAAGGCCTGTAGCCCGTAAGCCCTGGTGGTGGTGGGTAGTGTTTAACGTCCCGTCGACAACGAGGTCATTAGAGACGGAGCGCAAGCTCGGGTTAGGGAAGGATTGGGAAGGAAATCGGCCGTGCCCTTTCAAAGGAACCATCCCGGCATTTGCCTGAAACGATTTAGGGAAATCACGGAAAACCTAAATCAGGATGGCCGGAGACGGGATTGAACCGTCGTCCTCCCGAATGCGAGTCCAGTGTGTTAACCACTGCGCCACCTCGCTCGGTCGTAAGCCCTGCACTCGCACTGTTAGCGATAAGGGTAATAATAGTTGTCATAGAGAATGTTCCACACGATTATCTGGCTTTACCTGCACTGACAGGCCAACTGCTTGGTACTGACACTGTCTGGTACTGACTCGGCGGTCGTCTTCCACAGTGTTTATCAATCACATGTGAAACGTCCCCTTAGAACAATTGTACATGACTGTGTTTAAACTGACACACAATATTTTCAGCGCAACGCAAACTGACTTTCAAAAATCCCTACAGAAGAATGGCCCTGACTAACATTAACCTATACCTTTCACAAATCACTTACCTCACCAAAAATCTTCGTTATTCGAACTACTGCAATACAGCGAGCGCCACTACTGCCAGCTAAATAACAGATTCAAACTACGGAAGGCACTAACTACTGATAGGCATAGTTAGCAAATGAAAGATTTTGATAGAGAACAAACAATGTATTTACCTCAATAGTGTTGAAAAATCATAATATATATAGCAGTTCATGACATCCAGTCTTAAAAATTTCAAAACTCCACCATTTCTCTCCCCACATCCACCACTGCTGGCGGCTCACCTCCAACTGCGCAACGCTATGCACTGTTCACATCCAGCTGCCCAACACTACAATGGCAGACAACAATGCAAACTAGCCACAGACTGCACACAGCACAGCCAGTGATTCTCATACAGAGCGCTACGTAACGTTGCCAATAAGAAAACATAGACAGCCTACTTACACATGTTCCTTCAAGTCTGGCGTCCGAACATTTCGGGTACGTCGTTCATGATTTCCTGCTACCTGAAACGACCCTGCCTCAGACAAACGGTGAAACACTGAATGCTGTGATTGTTTTCGGCGGGGATGAGTCGCGTGATACAACCTTGCTGTCCACCGCCCGCCATTTGCCTATCAGTTAAGTAAACACCATGTCGGCAAGCTCTCGATTCGAATACGGTGCCCTTGTCAACAACACTGTATCACACCTAATCTAGTACAGCATAAAAAACCCATAAGAGAAAGAACACATTCAAGTTAAATAAGGAAAAATTACTCAAACAGCCAAAGAAATCATTAAATTAGAAACAGGAGGAAATAATAAAGTAAATAATTAGATATAATAGGAATTGCAGGAGATGGCGCTAGGGCATTACTCTGCTAGGAAGTTTTAATTTAAAAGTTGCTTTGACCTGTAGGTGCCGGCCGCGGTGGCTGAGCGGTTCTAGGCGCTTCAGTTCGGTACCGCGCGACTGCTACTGTCGCAGGTTCGAATCCTGCCTGGGGCATGGACGTGTGTGATGTCCTTAGGTTAGTTAGGTTTAAGTAGTTCTAAGTTCTAGGGGACTGATGACCTCAGATGTTAAGTCCCATAGTGCTCAGAGCCATTTTGACCTGTAGGTTGTGTGGATGTTGTCCTCCCAAGGAACGAGGAAGGCTCGAAAACTGGGACGTCTGTGTTTTTACTTTGTATTAAGAACTTATATTTGTAAACCACGCCGTTGTTTGGCTTCCAATCATAAGATTCAGTGAGTGCAATTCTCCTATAGCACCAGTATGTTACGTAGCTGGGTCCTAATCTTCTGTTTTTAATTTATATTGCGGACATATTTCTGTACTTTACGCTCTTATTGTTCTGTTGTGGAAATTGCACTAATGTTAACTTAGCGCTGTTGTAACTATTATTGGCTGTATGGTGTTGATCTCGCAGAGTTTTTACTTTATTTTAAGAACTGATGTTTGTTCATCAAACTCTTTTTATTGTGCTCCTGTAGAAACTGCACTTAAATAAATATGGCACTTTCGTAACTGCTGTTGGCTCGATGTTCTTTGCTGGCCAAAGCCCAAAAAGGTAAGTCAGTCGTGTTCAATCCCGACACATGATTCAATCGATTTTTGGAACTACAATCTGGGTAGGAATTTTACTGCCGACGAATTTTTCCGCACATTGCAGGGTGTTTCATAAAATTGGGTTCGATTTCAAAAAATGGTTCAAATGGCTGTGAGCACTATGGGACTTAACATCTGAGGTCATCAGTCCCCTAGAACTTAGAACTACTTAAACCTAACTAACCTAAGGACATCACACACCTATGCCCGAGGCAGGATTCGAACCTACGACTTTAGTGGTCGTGCAGTTCCAGACTGAAGCGCCTAGACCGGCTCAGCCACAGCGGCTGGTGGTCCGATTTCACAAGACTATATCGTCACGCGGTTTCAGAGTGAAGCGCCTAGAACCGCTCGGCCACAAGGGCCGGCGGTTGGATTTCACAAGACTATATCTTCTGCATGACAGAAGGTAAAAACACGAAACAATTTTGGTTTACGGCTAGGACTACAATTTTTCTTGCGGAAAGACCCATCGGAATTTACAAGAGTACCTATATCTTTAAAGTGCATGAACATATGACCTTTGAATACTTATTATCTGTTGTAACTTCCTTTTTACGCTTTTTGGTTCTTTTGTTGACATAGGTGCGAGGAACAGAAGCGGTTTGTGGTCAGAGAATTTAGATATTAATTTATTCTACATCTAATACCAAATAAGAAAACTGATACGTAACTTTGTTAGCTGTACTTTCAGCGTCATCTGCTAACAGTAGATTTGAATCTTTAAATAGCTTTCGAAATGTGGTGCTAAGGAAGAATGCTGAAGATTAGATGGGTAGAGGAGGTACTGAATAGGAGTTTGTGGCACAACTTGACAAGAAGGAGGACCCGTTGGTAGGACATGTTCTGAGGCATCAAGGGATCACAAATTTAACATTGGAGGGCAGGGTGAAGGGTAAAAATCGTATAGAGGGAGACCAAGAGATGAATACACTAAGCAGATTCAGAAGGATGTAGGTTGCAGTAGGTACTGGGAGATGAAGGAGCTTGCACAGGATAGATTAGCATGGAGAGCTGCATCAAACCAGTCTCAGGACTGAAGACCACACCAACAACAACAAATATATACAGATACTCTGGTTTATAATTGTCAGACTTCAGTGCAAAGACTACTCCGTTGATGAGGAGCCCTGACCGCTATGAAAGTTTGTAAATGTTACGAAATGGCAAACATACAAAAAATGCGCTCTATGCGTCGATGTTTGAATTTATGTAGACACTCTGTTGGAGCTCCGGAGAGGAGATGCTTATACATCATTGGCAGCGACAGCGGCTCGAGCGTTGCCGTCATGTCGCGATGGCAGCTGCAGGGAAACGCGGTGGCATGACTGGCTGGGCTTGTATTTCGAAGTTCGCCCTACCGGATAGCGGCCGGTACCGCTTTATCGTTACGTTTAGGATCAATGTTTTCATTTCTACGCAGAAAAATTCAGTGTGTCCTCCACCGGACGCACTACGAGCATTCAGACGAAAGCTAAACATGTCCCATAGTGTTGTGAACATATCTAGAGATACTACACTAACAGACTTTGCAGTGGTTTCTCACAGTTAACCGAAAGTAGTTATAAGGGAGGGGCGGCATACACGGATTCTTTGGTGAATCACCGTGCCCACTCTTCTCCACCCCCCCCCCCAAAAAAAAGAAAGAATAAGCCACAACAGAGTTTTTAGCATCCCTCCATCCCACCTGGCTCGTCACGCACCTGTTGAACAGTGCTGTTGAATTTTATACATTTACACTCCAGATCTAAGGAAACAGTGACAATGTTGCCTACAAACACTAGTAATTAATTCTCTAACTGCGTAGGTCCTTACTAGCATCTCAGGTGCCCATTTGGATATCTGGGCCTAGGTTTTAACATGGTAGGATGTCGCAGACTCCAGTATTAAAGGAGGAAATACGGTATTACATTCAAGCTGTGGCTAGGAGCTATCCAGGGAAGACGGCGGCTGTATCAAAGTGACACAAGTGCTTCACGAGTTTCCGTAAATATGGTAATGCACACTCCCTTGCCGGTGACGTGCGTCAGAGGAAATGTTCCAACTTGGTGAGCGTTGTAAAGAGCAGACTCGCTCCGAACCAGAGGAGGGCACAGTAGGTAGTTGTCTTGGACGAGCCGGCCATAGTGGCCGAGTGGTTCTAGGCGCTGCAGTCTGGAACCGCGTAAGCGCTACGGTCGCAGGTTCGAATCCTGCCTCGGGCATGGATGTGTGTGATGTCCTTAGGCTAGTTAGGTTTAAGTAGTTCTAAGTCTAGCGGACTGATGATTTCAGAAGTTAAGTCCCATAGTCCTCAGAGCCATGTGACCATTTTTTCTCTTGGACGCTGCCATTGGGCCGCTCGTCGTCAGGCTGCGGACTCAGAATATTTAGAGCCGACTGGTTGGTTGGTTGTTTCGGGGAAGGAGACCAGACAGCGAGGTCATCGGTCTCATCGGATTAGGGAAGGACTGGGAAGGACGTCGGCCGTGCCCTTTGAAAGGAAGCATCCCGGCATTTGCCTGGAGCGATTTAGGGAAATCACGGAAAACCTCAATCAGGATGGCCGGACGCAGGATTGAACCGTTGTCCTCCCGAATGCGAGTCCAGTTTCTAACCATTGCGCCACCTCGCTCGGTTTTAGAGCCGAGTCGGGAATGAGACATTACTGTGAAGAAGGTCTCAGGACAGCGAGATAGGAAGCAGATGATTGTTAGAGCTGAGTGAGCCGCATACAGTTATATCGTGCATCGAACAGATGAGTTAAAGTCGGTAGTGCCAGAAGTAAACTGGCATTGGACTTCGTTATTTTGAGTTTCAGCCTGAGATTCCTTGATATTTACACCGAGTTCTGTGTCTCTGAACACCCTCTTCGCTTGTAAATGCTTTACAGGGTGGAGTTCTACCAGCTGCCCACGCGAAAGCCGGCCTTCGACGACATCGATCGAGATAAGCCCTTATAATTAAAACGTGTCCTTCTCCCTTCTTCTTACTCCCTCTCGGGGCATGACAAGGAGATAGAAGAATTTTCCAATTTTTCCCACAGGCTTAATGTCTGTCGTTGTTAATATAACATTTAATAATGTCTCAAGATTTCCTAGGTACAAAAAGCGTTGTGATTTTTTTAACAGTAAGGCGATTTATTTCCCTCCTTTTTGTTCTCTTTTTTTCTCCTTGTGTATTTTAATACTTATTGCCTTACTGTGCGCAGCATACGAACTTCTTTATTTGATAATAGGAAACTACTTTATGAGCATCGGAATAAATAATATTGTTTTGCAGTAATGTTTTTACGTCAACCCGCCACTTTTCTGTCTGCTATTTTACCCACTCTTCATCAGCGAGTGAAATGCAGGAACGTAGCCTGCCCACTACAGAAATGTTTTATATACCAGCGAAGCATTGAATTGTCATGGACTGTTAAATTTTTCAGCAGCCTGGGATTCCTGATGCGACGTATACGTTACTATATCTTTTTAAAGCGTATTTTTTTATAACATATTTTAACAAATTAATACAGTATAATTTAGCTGTTTTACGGTTGACACGTGGCAGTGATTCTGCGGCGTCGAGTGACATTTTTATTACATTTTACTGTTATGCCTGTGGTTTACGGCGAGCTCCCATCTGGCGAGTGTTTTGCGTGAGCGTATTGTGCACGTTTGATAACGTTTTCACGAGTGAATTGTAACTAAATTGTTGTGATTGTGTAAAGAGGCTATGTAATCTTCTAATAATGGTGTTTGCTTCAATAAAGCATCATTTATAATTAAATGTTATTATATGACATCTAAGCAAAAGCATTTCCATTTTATCTCCTTCACTTTCGTTTATAAAATGTGTTTTATGTACCAGCGGCGACATGTCGCAGGCTTGGATGGAAGCACATTTCTTGCCTCTGCATGGCAGTATAAGAGTGTCTCTCTTCATGCGCAGTACGAGTTAATGATTCTGACTGAACCGTCACGTATGTTGAGAACGTTGGTGAGTACGTGGAATAGCGTGATAAGCATAATGCAACACGTCTCTGCTCAGGTATTGATATAATGTACGGTTGTTTATTGTGTTTTCCGCTTTACATTTGTGTAGTTAAGAGTATGTCTGTAAATTAGGCTACCTCTGTTTACAATAAACATTGTAATCCAAGACTGGAATTATAATAAAACAAACATTTTATTTCAGTGACCAATATGCGAGGGATGATCGGAAAGTGACGCATAATAATTTTTTCTCCTGTGGTATTGCATCTGGAATGTCGAAATTTCACAACGATATAGATTGAAGCTTGTGCTACAGAGGGTATTTTGTTTTCATGTGCAGCTCTACCGAGAGAAACCTCAACTACGAAGCAAACATGGTGCGCAAGCTACTGATTTCAACTTGTGAAGAGCAGCGAAGTGTAGTTCGATATTTGTGGGTCAAAGCACATAAACGGAATGAAATTCACGGTGAAATGCGTGGCGTGTATGGGGACGACTGTATGAGCCACAGGAATGTCTCCATACTATATTCATTCTTCCAAGAAAGCGGTGTGAACCTTAGTGATTCGCCACGCTCCTGGTGGCCGGTAACAGCTGCAATGCCACAGCATGTCGCAGCCACTGAGGCAGTAACTTTGAACGACCGGCGTGTGCAACAGCGAACTTTATCGCAGCAATTCAACATTTCCTATGGTGCGGTGTGCGATATTGTTAATCACACGTTGAAATTTAGTGAAGGCTGTATTCGCTGGGTGTCTAAGTACTTGACAGACAACTACAAGGACTAGCGAATGATAATAAGTTTGGATTACTGAACACGTTACACTGCAGAAGTGCAGACTTTCTGAAATGAATCGTCACTGGTGATGAGTCGAAACCAGGAGGCCTCTGTGGAGTGGAATATGTTGGTTCCTCAGTACGAAAAAGAACTGAGAGTGACTCATCTGCTAAGCAAGTACTTGTGACAGTGTTTTGGCTCTGGCTCTGAGCACTAAGGGACTTAACATCTATGGTCATCAGTCCCCTAGAACTTAGAACTACTTAAACCTAACTAACCTAAGGACAGCACACAACACCCAGCCATCACGAGGCAGAGAAAATCCCTGACCCCGCCGGGAATCGAACCTGGGAACCCTGGCGTGGGAAGCGAGAACGCTACCGCACGGCCACGAGATGCGGGCTAACAGTGTTTTGGTTTGTGCATGATGTGTTATTGGTGGACTTCGTTGAACACGGGACCATTGTGGATGCTGCAGCCTACATTAAAACTTTGATTAAGATGCGTTGTGACCTTCGTGACAAAATACAGTCCGGATCTTGCACCGTCGGACTTTCATCTGTTTTGTCTCATGAAGAAATTCGTGGGCGGCCAACGCTTTGCGACAAATGAGAAAGTGAAATCAGCCGTCTTCAGAAGGGTTATACTCCAACAACACGGACATCTATGAACAGAGCATATTGACACTGGTGCCACGATGGTAGAAATGTGTCGAGAACGTTGGTGACTATGTGGAAAAGTAGGTAAAAGATGTAAGTTTACTGTTTTGTTTAGTTTTGTTTCCTACTAAACGTTTTGGTAATAAAATTATTGTCTGTTACTTTCTGATTTTCCCTCGTATCAAATGCAAGTGACATAATGTTTAACTTCTATAACAAGTTGTACGTCAGCAAATTTACAGTTTTAAATGTATTTTAATCAGTTTCTTAGAGACCTACGAAATGACGTAATTTAATCTTACCACCGGCAGCCATATACTGGCATTAAAATACAACACAGTTTCGTTAGAACTCGTTTAACGGACTATCTCTTTAAATAATACAACAGCTTCAAGGAACTCGTTTTCGTTGCTGTCGGCAGGGTGTATGCCTTGAGAATCTCACTAAGGCCAATGTTAACGAGCTGTATGAACGTTAGAGCCTACATGACGATTTCAGACTCTTTCATATCTCACATCATATTGATGTATATTATACATATCTGTGGCGGCATAGATGAAATTTCTTCCTGTAGCCAGAACATCACTTCAGTATTCGGAAGGAGGTACTACAGATCTGGAAGTAGGTACTGTATCATATTTTTCTGCGATCGTTTGATCACTTCATAGTGAGTGCTCATAGCATTAGTTTCTCGTTCTTGTCAGTGTCACGCAAGCAGCCCTAGACCTAAAATATTACTTATTACTTATTTGTAACGATACAAAGGATTAAATTCTTAGTGTGTTTGTAGTATATTAATGTTGTACACACTGTAGAGTCAAATAAAACGCATGATATTTGCAAATAACTTTGGCAATTAATTGATCTCTGCGTAATAATACATAGTCGTCAGACCGTTAAACGCGCATTCTGCACTAAACAGCAAATGTTATCACTCTCCCCCTACCCACAAAAAAGAGACAGTGAAATTATCAAGCTGAGTCAATTACTTGTCAAGATGAAATAAGGGGGAAATAAATTATGTCTCTAGCAATTCCGCTTCATTTGTCTTTTAAACTCTGGCTATAATAACGCACAGAAAGCTGAGACCGTTGTGTCTGACTGTACAGGGGTGCACGATACAAAAACTCCCTGTTGAAGCCAGCCAGCCCTTTGAGCGCGGGACAGCTTATACCTATGACAGGCTGACAGAGTGTGTGCACTGCTTGGCCACTCGTAATGACCAGGCGCCCAGTCCATCTGACAAACTGACATTTGCGTATAATAAGCTAATTTTGCCCCATAATTAGTTTTTTCTGACGTTGTTATGTTGCCTCGCCATTGGAAACGTGAAGCTCTCCACGTTCTCTAACATATCAGAGAAGAGACAACCCGTACCCTCACACCATGTGCTAAACTGAACCACTGGTAGGCTTTCAGTTTTATAAAAAATTTTATTCACAACAAAAACATGTGCTGGATGCTTGAGTACTATCGTGGTGTTTATAGATTAGAAGCTGAGTGTCCATATCACTAAGTATTAGGCGTAATTGCATGTTACTATTTCTACTTCTTATTGACCGATCTGGTAGATCTTTCCCTTAGATATACCACGATCTAAGTCCACTTACTCCATAATTCACGAAACATGCTGAGCATGGACACACACACACGCACATACACATGTACTCATGTCAGATAGTTTATATTCTGACAGAATGTAACTTTCGCAGTGTTACTTGAAAATGGCCATAAGGCTGAAATTGCAATCGTAATAATAAATATTTTATACAGCCAATGGCGACTATGATGTCTTTTAAGACCTCTTTTTCTGTCTTTAACTTTATTTCTTTCTCTTAAAACCTATATACTTCGGTGCGGTTGATCGAAATTAACTGAGAGTTTCTAAACTTATTCATAATAGCATTGCGCCGTCTCTTTTTAAATTACCATTATAGGTGTCATCAAAGTCCGTGAATTCTTTTACTTTTCTTCTTCTCATAAAGTTTCCTTGCATTCTGTGAATGTGAAAAATAAACGTTCCTGACGGTCTGATTTGCAAGACTACATTACAGATATGTTCTGCTCCTAACTTTAGTCTTATCGTCATAATTACTATGACCGAGTTGTGTAGCTATAAATTGAACTTTGTGAAGATGCTGAAAGGTACGATGTTGAAGTGCCTGTGTTGTTCTAAACTACGATGAAAAGTTCCCTTGGACATTGATGCATGCAGCGACTACAGCCATTATGAAATACACTAAACGCGTTCACAGTTGCGAATATGGGCAACCATCAGCTGCAGAATTTCCGGATCAGGACTCGAACCCGATTTTCATGCTTATCGCAAGCGGTCGCCTTACCATTTTTTTCTGGATGTATCTTCTTATCTAGCTAAGTTTAGTCTCCAAAAGTAAAAGAAACAAATGTCAACTCTACTCCTACAAAAAAGAAAGAGCTGTCACTGACTATTCCCAATAATTACGAATGAAAAAATTATGAAACAAAATGTTAAAATAAAAATTTGATTCAAAGTATACAGTAATACAGCTTTGTATATTGCTTGGGCTACTTCAGCGAAATGAATCTTTCTTCAAGAAATGATGCAACTGAACTTCCCTTATCCATTGCCACCTGCTATTTCTATGTACAAGAAGCTCATGCCCCATTGCTAATGTTTCAGTGATTGCACTGTTCCTGGAATCAGCTATCGCTTTCCTTTGTCACTGCTTGCCATTCATGTCAATATGTAGTCGATGAGGATACGCATATAACACAGCCTGGTAGCACGTGAGTTTACGAAAACGCTGCGTAAGTAATTTGCAAAGAGCGTACGCCACTTATCGAAAGGCGGCCATAACTTGAAAGTGTAGCAGCGCTTTGAATTAGCTGAAAGCGTGACCAAATCCGCATATGGTTTGATGGTCTAGCGGTAGAGCGGATTGCTAGCAACCGATCGATTGCAGGATCGAATTTTCTTTACTTAGCCTTACAATCTAGCACTGACCTCTCAACGATGTGGAGATTCGCCAGAAACGAAACATGGTTCGAACCACAGGTTACACTGAAGCCCATTTTCTCGGTCTGATAACTGATCAGGGCCATGCAAGTCACCTAACTGACATCCAGTTGATTGCAATCGGTTCAGAACAGCCGCCTACCACCCCAAAATACACGTGAGTCCAGAACACGTATTTTTCAATTCTTTACGCAGAGTAAAACGTAACATACGATGTAGCTCTACTTCATTTACGCGAGAAGGAAACTTTTGCAGTAGCGCAGTTAAGTGACTCACTCAGCTTTCAGCTTCCTCCTTTTCTGGAGTCTAACATACATGTAGATACGAACACAATTCTCTGAATGATTGGGCGATGTATATTATTTGTTTTGACACATTGAAATTATGCGGAATACTGGTAAATGAATCTTCACTGGCGAGAAAAGGATTTAGGCCTTTTAAACATCATAGAACCACGGAAAGGATCTTCTTAAATGGGATTGAGAAATTTCTTGCGGATGAATCACAAGATTTCGAAATACCTAACACATGGTCGATGGTTGCATTTAGGAATACGACGACAATTACAGACTACCAATTTCTATTTCTGTCATTTTACCAGTGCCAATTCACACTCTTAATTTACTGCAGGTTCCTTAAACAACAGCCAGTGAGTTACATAAATTTGAAGTATCGTAATAAATATGATCAATAACGAAAGGATAACCGCCTCATCGTCAGGCGGTGATGTGAGGCAATTTGAAACAATTAAATGTTTTTTAACCAGTAGTACCACTGCAATCGTTTGAGAACAACTGCGTAGCAAAAAGGTATATGAACACTAAACATGCGAAGGCTTTTTTTTTTTCACTTCAAGTAAAACGTTTTCCGAAAAGTTCATCAGCATCTTTGCTTTGTTCACATACAGTACGTTCTTTCAACAGTACAGCAGATGACTCAACTTTCAGCTTTTTGCTTCCCTTGAAACTAACGTAGATTCGGGCACGACTCTTTCCATGAGACGGCGATGATGGTTGCCATAAAGAGTCCACGACAAAGAATTATGGCAAAGTGTCTGAACAATGCATCTGAGTGCGTACTAATCTTCGCAAGAGGAATGCTGCAACACGAGATAAACATGTAGTTCATGCGTGTTGTTTCTTATTTTTTCCTTTTATTTATGTCATCTCAGCCAGCCTCTGACACGTATTGAATCAATTAATCACTCATAGACCCATGATACGCCTACAATATCTTCATTGGTTCTAAACATATTACTTGCATCATTATGTGCGCCATGACTGCAATCAGATGTCACTTCAAATGCTAGTTCATTATGGAACACACAACATTAATGCCTCTAGAGTCTGCCACCCGTAGCCGAGTGGTCAGCGAGACAGAATGTCAATTCTAAGGGCTCGGATTCGATTCCCGGCTGCGTCGGAGATTTTCTCCGCCCAGGGACTGGGTGTTGTGTTGTCCTAATCATCATCATGTCATCCCCATCGACGCACAAGTCACCGAAGTGGCATCCAGTCGAAAGACTTGCACCCGGCGAACGGTCTACCCGACGGGAGGCCCTAGTCACACGACATTTAATGTCTCTAGACAAGTTTGTTGCCTTGCGCTGCTTGCATCGCAGAAATTATATGAACCTAATCATATACACTTACTTAACGTTTTTCTCTGCATATTACACCGAGCCCGAAAACGAAATACGCTTTGACAATGAAGCCGCCTGGTCGTAGACTCTTAATGTTCTCCGTGCGAAGCCGAGGCTAGTCAATAGTAATGAATATTTGTAACATTACACTGACTAGCTTGTTACATTATTAACAGGAAACTACTGTAGTAGGATGGCTTGCAATTTAATTTAACTGCTAGCTCCTTTTAACTACCAAAACCATGTGACAAAAATTGACCTTTTGTCTTTTGTACAGGAAATTCGCAATTAACTGTCATACAAACGATTTTACTGTTCGTATAGACTGCACGCATTTTTAAAATTGAGACCCGTTTAGGCTACACGCGAACCACCTTCAGAACTGAGTATATCAGTTACAAGTAAACCGTCCAGTTCTCGAGGACATTTACAAGCTACACCGTATCACAGTGCATCTATATATGATCCTGTGACGTGGCACGTAATTTTGCTGATGAATTGGACGATTTGCTCGTGTAACCGGCGTATGCAGATCTGAAGACACTGCGAGTCAAACTGAAACTGGTTGCAGTTTTAAAAATGGATGCAGTGTCAACAGGTAGTAAAACCTGTAATACTGTGTGAGCTGCCCAGGTACGAAGCGATCTTTGTGGACGCAGCTTGGCGCAGTGCGGCTCTGTCTGAAGGGCTTCCTTGTCCCTGGCTGCAGCAGCAGCTGCCGGCGTCTGCCGGCCGCCACCTGCTCTTGTGATCCTCTGGGAGGCCCAGGAATCTCGAGCCCCGGGCGGTCTCGGATTTCAGCAGGTGGCCCTCGCCGCTGTAGCCACAAATCGGCTCACCTCCCAGGGACCTCGAACCGCAGTCACTGAGCAATTCAGCTCTAGATCGTGAACTAATCTACGGCAGCAATATCGCTAATGTAATATCAAACAATGAAGCAAGCCCCAGTAAGGCTATAATGAAGCCTACCTGTAGGAAAATAATTTTCGGACGGCCAGTATCATTGCCCATTAGTCGTCGGTGGGACAGAAGGGAAGGAGGGGAAGAACTATATCCACACTCCTCATCTCTCCCCTCCTATTCTTCTGAACTGCATACGGTAGTTTTAAGTTGCATTCACAGTGCCACCGACATTGGCGACAGCTTGGCCACAAGGCGTCCGATCTCCATCATTTTTTGGCGGGATCAAGGAGGCTATGTTAGGTTAGAATCTATTCTATGCATGAACTAGGCTAGATTTTAACCTCTAAGCAAGGAATGGATACCTCGATGTCTCTTATGGATACAAAAATGACTGAGCTTGGAGACGAGAACTACAGTACGACTTTTGTTATTAAAAAGATACCGAGTGCGTATGAATATGCTACATCTGCCTCTAAAAGCACGTGGTGAGTGAGGGTACTCGACATTCCATTCTCAGTTACAGGAACTGGCAGAAAAGTTTTAGAATACGTGAGATGAAGGGAGAAACATTCTACTACATACTCTAGGTAATTCGTAGTGACCTCGAAAAGCTAGTAAAAACATTGTTTTGCTGAATTTATTGGAATTTGTGCAGACATACGTCAATTAACGTTCAATAACTGTCATTCAGCGTACGTGTGAAAGACGAAATGTAGACTAAGATACCATGAAAACCTAAGGCAATGAGAAGTGTAAAAACATACACAGCATTTGCAAATCAGTTCCTGTAATAGAATCACCAACCTGCTGGCATAAAATCTCCAGTGAGCAGCAACAATAATCTGTACATAGCTAATGTCCATCAATTAATACCAATAGAAGATCCACTACAGTAACTTTAAGCATAAGAAACACCTTCGTTCTCACTGGAACAAGTTTTTTTTTTTTTTTTTTTTTTTTTTTTTTTTTTTTTTTGAGGTTATAATTTGCACGTACACTTTCTGATACAGTTTTTGCCTACTTGTGGCTTCCAATAAACCTGCTGTTTCAGTCCATAGATTCTGATCTATATTCTGATGACGATATCTTTTATCTTCAGGATAGGACTAAATTTATCAGTTCCTCACAGACCATGTTCCGTTTTCGCCAATATCACTGAAGAAAACAAACTCCTTTGAATGTCACCGACTGTAATCTGAAGTCTGTACCTTCGGGTGATGAGATCTAACAAATTGTGACCGCGCACATAGTGGCGTACTGATTTGAATAGGCCGGCCATTTTCGGCCGATGTCGGTCGTCGGCGGTATCGACCGACATCGACGCCACTGTGACCATAGCCTTAGGCGAGTGCTCATTTCAATATGCTTACTGTGGATGTGGAGACATCATCGTTGGAAGTAGAGTACTAGCTGATTCCGCTAAGCTGATGATTTCAGATATCTTCTGAACGGTTTAGACAATCTTACACCCAAATGGAATGTGAGAAAGTCCTCGCTAAATGACACATTGACTCATTTCATATCGGGTCACCGTGCAGGGCAACAGATAAAATTTTCACACCTTTTACAGTGACCACGCTCCTTGATAACCGTGGGTGTTAAGGTGTCGCCTCCGGGACGGGGACTTCCGCCGACCCGGGTCGAATCCACGCCGCGTATTAACCGTGAGAGTCGGTGTGTCGTCCAGCCTGCATGCAGTTTTTAGACGGTTTTCCACATCAAAGTACGTAAATATCAGCCTGGTACCGTAATTACTCCTCAGTTACATGACTCGCGAACATTTAGAAAACTGAAACTTCCTGGCAGATTAAAATTGTGTGCCGGACCGATACTCGAATTCGGGATCTTGGTTTTTAGCGGGCAAATGCTCTACTAACTGAGCTATGGAAGTACGACTCACGAACCCTCCTCACAGCTTCAGTTCCGCCAGTACCTCCGAACCCCTTGGTAAATAGAAATTATGAAATTACGTGACATGTACTGTTATGCGTGGCACGTCCGTCAATGGACACAACTTCAGAATAGGTATCCAGAAAACACGAATGGACAACTATCTGCCGTGTGCAGTGTATAAGGCAGGGAGGAGGGATGGAGTCTCATCGGTCATCTGATTGGTTTGATATAACACATCACGACTGCCTATCCTGTGTCAACCTCTTCGTCACAGAGTAACACACAATCAAAATTAGCTCGTAGTGTTCAATAAGGTAGTGGAAATTATAGCTCCTAGCAACCCTTGTCAGACTCGTATCTAGACAGACCAGTTATTTCCTTGTTCCATTGTTTTAATAACGCCATTCAAGGGTAGGCCGCATGCTTTCTGTGAAACGACAAGTATTACAGTGGAAAAATCACGTTTTTCCCGTTCTCTGAAACAATGTTCCAAGGTGCGACATGAACATGTACCTAGGAACATACACTGTTCAGAGAAAACGTGTCACCTTGAACGACTATAGATAGGACGTTCATATTCACAGAACAAGTACATTAGTACAGGATGTCAGACAAAAATATTTCAGCTGTCTAGTTTCCAACTTATTTCATTTGGCTACCAGCTTCGGCGAGTTACTACGACATCTTCAGCCCCTGACCGCCACCGGGGTGAAATCTTACACGGCGGTCAGGGGCTGAAGTTGTCTCATCAGTGGAAACACTCTTAAGGTCCGACGAGTCAACGTTTTCGTTATTTTCGACATCGGGCCGGGTTCACGTCTGGAGAACGACAAAAGTTAAGCATGGAGGTGCAAGTGTGATGGTGTGGGAAGCATATAATGGTATTCTGCTGGTCCCGTCATCAGTCTCAAAGGCCGAGTTACAGTCGAAGATAATGCCAACATTTTGGGTGCTCAGGTGCACCCCATGATTCCAAGTTGTTCGTCAACAATGATGCCACGAGGTAATCCACCCATTCACTAAGCCAGGACGCTACATTCGTGGTATGAAGAGCATGCAACTGAACTGCAGCTTCTTCCCTGGCCAGCGCAGTCCCCGAACTTGAGAATTATTGAACCTTTGTGGTTGGTATTGGAGATTTCCTCCTCCCCCGTTCTACAGGTTAGAAGAGGTTCTGATCTAAGAGTGGCATAACATGGTGACTATACAATTATTACATGCAAGTATTCCAAGAAGAATCGCAGCTGTATTACGGGCAAATCGGGGTCCCACCTATTATTAACAAACCATTCCCGAGTAAGTACAGATGTTCACGTTATTTTCCCTATCCGCTGTAGATGAAAAGATCTTTCAAAGATGGCCTGAGGGATATGACAGTCTGCACAACGCATTCTGTGGTGCGTTAGGGAACAAGGTAGCTGAACTGTTTATTTGGCATGATAATTACAGATTGTGATGTCTTTCAGGCGGTTGTTGGAAGACCGTTTCAGCTATGTCCACATATGTTGTTGTTCAGATGCAATAGTGAGGCGCATACCCATTTGCTGGTTAGCAGTTTCGTGTAGCAGCTGTGCTATAGGGCCCAGAAATGAAAGTCTGGCATATATTTTAAATCTCTGCTGGTACATCATGGACAGGGGAAATCGTCTGGTTAAGTAGTTGTCAATGTCAATGAAATTCACCAACAGCCGTCCAACTGAAGACGTTATTTTATTTTGGAAGCTACCAGTTTCAGCATATGGGGCCTGAATATGGCATAATTAAATGCTGCAAATGGTAGCCTTTACAATAAAATAAATTACCATCTTAAGTTACACGATTGTTGGTGAATTTCATTGATACTGACAATGTATTTTGAAGTTTTATAGATGTTTTACTAATGCTAGATAAGGAGTATATGCTTCTTCAGTGAAGGAACAGCTGCAACCCCTTCGTCTGGTGGAACATGTTACCAGAAATATCAGTGTGTCTAGTGCGATTGCAGAGGTCTTCCTAGATATTTAAAGGGCCAGTGATAAGGTATGGAGGGAATAACTGATTCGGACACTTAATGAACTGACGTCAATACCCAATTGTTATGTGAAACTTATAGCTAGTTTTTTGACAGACAGAAAGATGATTTTTACAGCAGATGGCCAATCGTCTGGTACACGACTCGAGCAGGCGGGGCTGCCGCAAGGCTCCGTTTTACCCCCGCTACTATTTAATCTCTTTATGAAAGACATGCCAACCGTCAAACGGGTACAAATTTTCACAGTTTGCCGATGATACGGCTTTTTGCACCTGCGGAAGACATATTCATGCCAATATTCGACATCTTCAATATCCACTCGATTCCACAGACAGATAAAGTGCAACTAAATCCCGCCAAGACGACAGCCATCTATTTCAGCAAGAAATGCCCCTTGTTGCCTACCAACTTGAGACTGCAATGGCGGGATATCCGCTCGAGGGCAACGGTGACTTACCTGGGGATCACTTTTAGCAAGCACTTCTTCCTTCATAAACATATTGACTGTCTCAGGAGCAAAGCTTTTTGTATAGCCAAGAAACTCTACCATTTTTTCAAGAGTACTGACGTCAGTACCACAGAAAAGCTTCGATTAAACAAGGCGACTGTTCTCTTTAAGACACTTCATGGTGGCTCGGTCTGGGGTCTTGCAAGTCCAACACAAATTGGCCATCTACAAGTTTAGGAAAACACAGTACTCAGATGGATACATCGGGCCAGCCACTATACTCCCATCGTTGAATTGCACGCTGTCCTCCATATGGATACAGTACTTGAAGCAGCTCGCAAACGGACTACGACCCTGCATAAACAAAGCAGAAACTTTGCGTAGCTCGGTATACCACATAAGAACTCTGGACAAGGCAATACTCCTCCCATGGTATCCTATTCCAGTAACTGGCAGCATCTTACGGACCGATATACAGGCCCCAAAATTTTGTCCATTGAAATCTATATTGTATAGCAATAAAATAAAAATTATTACAGTCAAAAGGAGACAGCGCTATTCAAAAAATTTACCATTACTCTGGCTCCAGTCAAAATAAATATTGTCGTATATAATTTTACTCGCCACAAAATTCTGCAACAGCAAAATTAACAGTATCTTCCAAATGGCTTTAACATGTTGTACAGAAATTACGTAAGTAGGAATTATAATATTTACAAACGCTGCACAAAACGCAGCGCCGTGCATCATAGTTCTAAAACCAGTAAAAACGTCGGAAACCATAGGACTCTGAAATCTGTCACTAGATTTAAATGCCGATCAAGAAAGATCACGTATTCCCAGAGACACTACTATCAAAGTAAAACACTCTCCCCTTATCACATAACGAGCAACCTTGTGGGGAAATAATATAGTCGCTGTGACGCCCATCCAGGAGAAGTCAATAATTTCTTTCTTTTATGCGTAAGGGTAGAGAGGTCGACAACATCAGTCTTCAGTTTCGTTTGATGCAGCATGCTACAACATCCGCACATGTGCCAGTCTTCTCATCTCGGGGTAGTACTTACACCCGGCTTGTTGTAGATACGTTCTTTCTTCTTAACCTCTGTAGCTTCCCGAAGTAAGACGGAAACTACTCTCTGAGTTCTTAACACATCTCCTATCATGAAGACACTATTTCCATTTATTACTCGTATTTTCCGCATATTCCCGTCCCAGCAGATTCTGCGGAAAGCTTCCTCATTCCGTATCGGTTCACTTAATTTTTACCTTCCTTCTGCAACGCGACATCTCAGACTTTCGACTCTCCTCGTGTATGGCTTTCTCAAAAAATCATACAACTTATTATTCCTTATGCACATTCTCAGACATTTCTTTCACAAATCAAAGCCTAACGTTTGATACAATTACACTTCTCTCGTTACATCGTCGACTACACTGTCCTCAATTTTCATGCTACATGCTTCATTAACATCATTTCCGCTATTCCTCATTCCTTTCGTCTTTCTTCGTTCAAATTGCGAACAGTAGTCTTTGCTCAGTAGCCTGTTCATGTCGTTCAATATTCCTAGTAATATCGACTCAGTTTCACAGAGATAGAAATATCATCAACGATTTGTATAAGTGATATCCACTCTAAGAAAAAAAAAAGAGGAAGAAGAAGAAAACGATGCACCAGGAAGGGATTATACGAATGCGACAGATATCTCTGCCCATTATGTAAGCAGTCATTCGGCTAAGCACTAATTGAAGGCGTCGTTGGATGTCCTCTTGAGAAACATCCTGCCAGATTCTCTCCACTTGGCTTGTTAGATCGTAAAAATCCTGAGGTGGTTGATGGGCCCTACCCTTAGTGGTCCAAACGTTCTCAATCGGGGAGAGAACTGGCGACCTCGCTGGCCAATGTAGGCTTTGCCAACCTCCAAGACAAGGACTACAATCTCTCGTCGTAAGCTAGCTGTATGGCTAGCCATCAAAGGCAACAAAACGTGTTTCACATTGTCGTCGACGTACCGCTGTGCTGTAAGGGTGCCACAGATGCCTACCCAAGATTCGCGTGGGGTAGCCGTAAGGTCTTAGCCGCCTTTCAACGATTCTCGCGGCAGCCCCCGTCGGAGATTCGAGTCCTCCCTCAAGTATGGGTCTGTGTGTTTTCCTTAGCGTAAATTAGTTTAAGTTTGATTAAGTAGTGTGTAAGCCTATCGACTGATGACCCCAGCAGTTTGGTCCCATAGGAACATACCACAAAGGTCCAAGTTTCCTACATAAGGGGGTCCTGCTATGAAAAGAAATAGCACCCTAGGCCATCGCTCCTAGTTCCTGGGCCATATGGCGGGCAGTAGTCACGTTGGTATCTCAGAGCTGTCTAGGACGACTCCAGACACGTACTCGCTGGTCATCGGGGCTCTGTTCGAAGTGGGATTCACCACTGCAGACAGTTCTACTCCTTCAATGATAATAAAGGCTGAAGGCGTGTCTGGAGGCGAACTGGACAGCACTGGGATACCATCCTGACTGTCGCCCGCCATATGGCCCTACAATCAGGAGTGATCATCTAGGGTGCCATTTCTTTTATAGAAGGACCCCTTTGGTTGTCACCCGTGGCACGCTTACAGCGCAGAGTTACGTCGACGATATTTTACGTCCAGTTTTGTTGCCTTGATGACAAGCCATCCTGGACTTGCATTTCAGCAAGCAAGACCATTCGCACACGGCGAGAGTTCTTACTGCTTGTAAATCCTGTCCAGCAATGTCGCCGGATCTCTCCTCAATTGAGGACATTTGAAACATTATCGGCAGGGCCCCTCAACCATCTCGGGATTTTTACGATCTAACGCGCCATTTTGATAGAATTTGGTACAATATCCCCCAGGAGGAAATCTAGCAACGCTGTCAATCAGTGACAAGTCGAATAACTTCTTGCATAATGGCCTGAGGTTGACCAACGCGTCACTGATTTCTTCAATTTGAGAAGTTCTTTCTCTTGTACAAGTCATTCAATTTTTCTTAAGTCGTTGTCATAAGTTTGTCTGTACGTTAGTGTAATCCCTTCGTAGTGAACTTTAATCCCTAATGACTACCATTTTTTCCGTACTTACACCGCTAGACTTGGTACTGAATTTACGTTGTCTGTTTCAACCATATGAGCCAAACGACTGCTACGGAAGTAGCTACAAAAAATGGTTAAAATGGCTCTGAGTACTATGGGACTTAACATCTATGGTCATCAGTTCCCTAGAACTTAGAACTACTTAAACCTAACTAACCTAAGGACATCACACAACACCCAGTCGTCACGAGGCAGAGAAAATCCCTGACCCCGCCGGGAATCGAACCCGGGAACCCGGGCGCGGGAAGCGAGAACGCCACCCCGCGACCACGAGCTGCGGACGAGTAGCTACGCAAATTCCTCTCATCAACATAGTAATTACTGGAGAATTAACTTTTCTCATCAAAGTATTTTGGAAATACTATTTTGTACTCCCGAAATAAGCATAAAATTAGCGTATATCACAATATAAGTAGAAAGATTTAATAACAAATATATTTACATTGGTCTGCACCAAATGGCATTTTTACTTTACATCACACTGAAGATTTACTCGGAAATAAAAAGGTGGTTTCAAATGGGGAAATCGACTGAGACAGGCGACTTTAACAAAGGACATGGTGGTTAGTGTTTAACGTCCCGTCGACAACGAGGTCATTAGAGACGGAGCGCAAGCTCGGGTTAGGGAAGGATTTGGAAGGAAATCGGCCGTGCCCTTTCAAAGGAACCATCCCGGCATTTGCCTGAAACGATTTAGGGAAATCACGGAAAACCTAAATCAGGATGGCTGGAGACGGGATTGAACCGTCGTCCTCCCGAATGCGAGTCCAGTGTGCTAACCACTGCGCCACCTCGCTCGGTCACAAAGGACAGATTTGTATTATGCAGAGCCTGTGAACAAGTATCTCGAAAACGGCGAAGCAGGTCCAATGTTTGCGTGCTGCTCGTGAATATCTCCGGAAAGATGTAGAAGGACAGTGAAAGTACCCCTAGGCGCTAAACGGTAGGACGTCCACGACTCTTCACAGGACGGGCGTTCGGAGGCTTGTCTGCTCTGTAAAGTATGGTGGTCTGTGGCATCTATGCCGGAAGAGCACAATGCTGGTGCACGCACAAGTGTTTCAGAGCAGAACGTTCATCGTAAATCAGATGTTGACCCAATGGAAACGTCATCTACGACTGCAGCGGGAACGGCAGTGTCGGCATTCAACCGTCGATCGATGGAAATGGCATTTTTGCTACACTAGGTCGATAGTCCTCAGCACAAACGCCGTCAACGAGGTGAACGGCGGCTCAAAACGTGCAGGGCGTTAAGGTCGTAGGCTGGTGGGAACAGTATTGCGCTGTGGGAGACATTCTCCTGCGCTTGCATGGGCCCTGTGGTAGTAATCGAAGACATACTAACAGCGACGAACCACCTGCATCCCTTCATGCTTGATGTCTTCCCCGACGGCGATGTCATCTTTGAGCAGTATAGTTATCCGAATGTCGGAGCCGGAAACGTGCTACAGTGGTTTGACGAGCACTGTAGACATCACGTTGATGTCTTGGCGACCAAATTCGCCTGATGTAAATTGTATGGAGCCCACCGATATTGATCGCCTTCACCTTGTACGCAGATCAGCTCCCCGTTACTTAGGCGAATTACGTTGACCTAATCGTAGACGTCAAATGCCACATTCCTCTACAAACCTGCCAATAAATTTTCTGATTCCTGATATGCGAAATCGGTGATGTATTTCGTTCAAAACACGGACAAACAAGCTATTAGGCATGTGTTCATAATGATTTGGCTCATCAGTGAAAATAAGGGAATATGTTGGCCACTAGCGCTGCCAGTTTGTCCAGGATCCACAAACTGAATACCAATCAGTCTCGCAGAGAGAGAGGTGGAGAACAGCCTGAAGGCTAGCATTCATCGTTTCGTTGAAGAGATCATCCGAAAACGCGCACACTCCTGGATTAGGGACGGATGAGGGAGAGAATTGGCAGCGTCCTTTTCAAAGGATCCTTTCCCGCATTTATATTTAGTGAATTAGGGAAAACATGGAAAGTCCAGAACTGGACTGTAGGACTGGGATTTGAATCTCGTCCTCTCGAACGAAAGTCTAGTGCCGTATCAAAGTACTATTTCGCATTGTCTGCCTCAAAAGAAGCATATGACGCGTTAATCTCAAAGAACTTAGCTATCCCGTATTTCCACTTTGTATAACTGTCATAATGCAGCAAATTTAATTGAGAAGTGGGGAGTGGCACTGCTCACTATGCTACATTCCCGTATGAGACTCATCCAACAAACCAATCTAAACATGCTCTTCTGCTTCAAACACTTCCAAACAGCCATATGCTGGCATATTACCTGAGATTACAAACAGATTAATAATAAAAGAATAAAATAAACACAACACAACGCAATTCTTAGTTAATCTGTGTCGATGCCTGTGGTTAGTTTAGTGCAAAATAGCAGATACCATTATGTAACTTGGTGGATAAAATACGTGTAACGTGAGAAAAAAGCAGATGATACAGTTAATAAAGATCTGTTTGCTCGTTAATAAACATAATAAATATAAAATAGTGCTTGAATAAAAAAGTGAAGCAGTGAAGCCAGTTAAACTGCATTTTCAGCCAAAACATTCTGACTTTGCAAAAAGCCAGTTATTGAGGTCTGCCTTTTTATCTCTCTCTCTGTCTCTCTCTCCCTCTTTCAGTCTCTCTTTATCTCTGTTCCTGTCTGTTTATACCTCTCTCTCCCCATCTCTACCTTTCTCACCTTCCTTCTCCCAGGGAAATGTGACTTATGTAATTTCCAAAACTTAATTAATAATCACCATTTCCGAATAGCGAACAATCCTGAAGGGAAATGTGACTTATGTAATTTCCAAAACTTAATTAATAATCACCATTTCCGAATAGCGAACAATCCTGCCGGAGGAACAATCGCAACTGAGAAATATGTCAGAGGTTGAAAATACCTCTACATTTGTAAGGTGCCTTTATTTAGAACACGACCGGTTTCGGGCTCTTATACGCCCATATTCAGGTATCGTAACTTAATGGTGTGGCCCCGAGTGCAGCAGGGACAAGACGCGGTGTGCTACCACCGAGCGCAGAGCCCGAAACCTGTCATGTTCTAAATAAAATGTAGAGGTATTTTCAAACTCTGGTATTTCCGATTAGGGTAATAAGTAATGTATGTATTTGATAATAAAATTACTGATTAAAAATGAATGAAACATAATTATACCTTTTATAATTTATAACAGCAACCAACCACAGGTATGGTTTCAAAATGTTTATTTAAATCAAGACGATACCTATTTTAGAATTATTACAAATTACTCTTCATGTAAGACAGATTATCTTGCTTTCCTGCTGGGGTCTTATTTCGCAGTTGTTATTGATTTCATGCACAAAGATAAACAAAACTTTATATATATATATATATATATATATATATATATATATATATATATATATATATATATATATTACTGACATACAATATTTGTTGGTGTTTTCTTAGCCATTGGATTAATGCTATATTAGAATTTTCTCCATGTAATATTAATTTCATCTCTCCAGCAAAGAATATTTTACTGTGCCCACATACCTTACACATCGTCTGCAACTTCACATCTTTGCTACTCTAATGTCCTTGAAACTAATGTTCTTGTTACTTATATGAAGCTGTAACATGTCTTGTAAATGCTGAGTGTATATGTTGCCATAAAACTAAGAATGGTGTGTGATCAGACAGTTAGCCGAGAAATTAAAAGCAGTTACTTATAGCGTGCTCCAAAATGTTGAAACTATAAAAAGTGTGAAAGAAATCCCCAAGTAATTTGTAGCAGGAAAATGTACACCAGGTATATTTTCGCCTAATTTCATGTTATAATAATGGTAAACTACTTCTGTGAAGCTCAAACTGAGAAGGCCTCTATGATGAGGAAGATTTGTCTCATGTGATAGAGAAAGAAACAGGAGTCGATTTAGAAGAGATTGGAGGTACTGTATTAGAGTCAGAGCTTCAGAGTTCAAGATCAAACAAGGCAGAAGGGATAGATGATATTTCATCGAACTTTCTAAAATCATTGAGGGAAGTGGCAACAAAACGACTAGTCACGTTGGTGTCTAGAATGTATATGTCTCACGATACACCATTTGACTTTCGGAAAAAATATCAACCACCCAATTCCGAAGACAGCAAGAGCTGACAAGTGCGAGAATTATCGCACAATCAGCTTAACAGCTCATGCATCCAAGTTGCTAACAAGAATAATATGCGGAGAAATGAAAAAAAATTCCGGGTATGTTAGATGACGATCAATTTGGCTTTAGGAAAGGTAATTCCGACGTTGCGGTTGATAATGAAAACAAGGCTAAATAAACAGGCGTAAGCTACAGAGAGCGAGAGCAATATACACAACATGTACAAGAGCCAAAAGGGAATAAGAAGTGTCCAAGACCAAGAAGAAAATGTCCGGATTAAAAAGGATGTAAGACAGGGATGTAGTCTTTCACTCATACTGTTCAGTCTACACATGGAACAAGCAATAATGCGAATAAAAGAAAGGTTCAAGAGTGAATTTAAAATTGTAGGTGAAAGGATACCAATGATATGCTACACTGAGGTCGTTGCTATCGTCAGTGTAAGTGAAGAAGAATTACATGATTTCCTGAATGGAATGAACGGTCTAATGTGTACAGAACATGGACTGAGAATAAATAGAAGATAGACGAAAGTTATGAGAAGTAGCAGAAATACGAACAGCGAGAAATTTAACATCAGAATTGGTAGTCATGAAGTAAATGAAGTTAAGGAATTCTGCTACGTAGGCAGCAAAACAACCAATGCCGGACGGAGCAAAGAGGACATCAAAAATAGACTAACACTGCCAAAGAGAGAATTCTTGGCCAAGGGAAGTCTATTACTATCAGATAAATGACTTAATTTGAGGAAGAAATTTCTGAGAATGTATTTTTCGAGTGTATGGTAGTGAAACATGGACTGTGGGAAGACAGGGTCTCAAGAGACTCGAAGCATTTGAGATGTGGAACTCCGACGAATGTTAAAAATAGGTGGACTGATATGGAAAGGAATGGGGAAGTTCAGCGCAGAATCGGAGAGGAAAGGAATGTTCGGAAAACACTGCCAAGAGGAAGAGAAAGGTTGATAGGACATCTGTTAAGACATTAGGGTTTAAGTTCCATACCACCAGATGGAGCTGTAGACGGTAAAATCTGTGGAGGAAGACAGGAATTGGAATACATCATCCAGTACAACGCGACCGCTACGGTCGCAGGTTCGAGTCCTGCCTCGGGCATGGATGTGTGTGATGTCCTTAGGTTAGTTAGGTTTACGTAGTTCTAAGTTCTAGGGGACTGCTGACCTCAGATGTTAAGTCCCATAGTGCCATAGTGCTCAGAGCCATTTGAACCATTTTGAATTGAGAACGTAGGTTGCAAGTGCTACTCTGGGATGTAGAGGTTGGCACAGGAGCGGAATTCATGACGGGCCTCATCAACCCAGTCAAAACACTGATGACTCAAAAAAAAGAAAAATCACGAGTGGGCTTGGTGTTGCACGTTGAAAAGGAAGGCGTCTTATCTCGGTGGAATTTTTTGACGAGGTTTCTGTTGCTGTAATTGCCTAGGCAGCACGTGCCTTGGGTAGTTCTATTGCTCGCGCGGTGTCAAGAGAACTGTCCATCCCATGGATAGTAGTACCGAATGTTTTGCCGTCATTTTCACAATGGTCCTCGGACATGACCCAGACGCTGCAGAAAATGAAATCTCATGATCCATAGCAGCGTTCTGAATTTGTTCTTCGGTTTCTGGCAACAATCGAAGTTGATCACATCTCACTGGGCGATATTATGTGGAGTGACGAGGCATGCTTTACACTACAGGGTGCAGTGAACCTGGTGACTAAAACTGGAACTAATTTTATTCCACCGCAAACCGGTTTCCCATTAACGCATTAGACTATCACCAAGTTTCGCTATTATGCAATAATTAAAACCCACTCTGGATCACTGCAAGCAGCTGCACTAGAATCATAACCACCCGGTATCTGTATTCATGAAATCACGATATCGGAATCACCTCTCGCAACAGGATAATCTACAGTTCGTAAAAGTTTGTACTTTTTGCACAACACGTCCATGCAAAATACTGGAACGTTGAAGACAGATAAAATTATTAACTGGCCTAATATCGCAAATCTCTGGTGATTACATTACTCTTAAGTTACAGCATCTCATGGACATTCTTGCTGCATCAATAAATTTGGTATGTGACTCACATTTAGCACGCGTCTTTGCTCCACACATGATTATGCATGTAGCAGTTATTAATCATCGTACGCTGCGAAGAACAGCTCCTGAATTATTCACGACAGTTTCTAAAGCCATCCGCGAGTTGTGACTATGCAGACACTTTGGGACAGATGTTGATTCAGTAACTTCTGGACACTTTCTAGCCGTACTTACTACACGAACTATCGTCGCTAGTCACCACAGGAAAAATATTAAGACAATACGAGAGGGAAAGCAGCTGGTATTCAAGTATGTGTCTCAGTTTGAAATTGTCATAAACAACTAATTACTCGTTTTCCTGACTTCCAGCTAGGACGAGTTGCTGGCACGGTTGAGTATTGACTATCCCTTATTGTGTCTTTTAGTAGTGCGAGGTGAATATTCGATATTAACAGCTCTTGAGCTTGTGAAACGACGTAAAAACAATGAAACCATATTTTACATTTAATAATCTGTGTTGTGCTGTAAACATGAAATTAAGAGTATCATTATACTTAAACGTGTTAGTTAATAAAGCAAACAGTAGACGTTGTTTTGCACTCGCTCACAGATATTCGGAACAAGTTTCTGATGCCTCCTCACTAATATGTCCCTTGTTGCTTATCGTCACTATTCATTAACAATGTTACATATCGCTTCTTCTTTGTTGTTGTTGTTGTGGTCTTCAGTCCTGAGACTGGTTTGATGCAGCTCTCCATGCTTCTCTATCCTGTGCAAGCTTCATCATCTCCCAATCTGCTTAGCGTATTCATATCTTGGTCTCCCTCTACGATTTTTACCCTCCACACTGCCCTCCAGTAGTAAATTGGTGATCCCTTGATGTCTCAGAACATTTCCTACCAACCAATCCCTTCTTCTAGTCAAGTTGTGCCACAAACTCCTCTTCTCCACAATTCTATTCAATACCTCCTCATTATTTATGTAGTCTACCCATCTAATCTTCAGCATTCTTCTGTAGCACCACATTGTCTAAACAGTTTATCGTCCGTGTTTCACTGCCATACATGGCTACACTCCATACAAATACTTTCAGAAACGACTTCCTGACACTTAAATCAATACTCGATGTTAACAAATTCCTCTTCTTCAGAAACACTTTCCTTCCGATTGCCAGTCTACATTTTATATCCTCTCTACTTCGACCATCATCAGTTATTTTGCTCCCCAAATAGCAAAACTCCTTTACTACTTTAAGTGCCTCATTTCCTAATCTAACTCCCTCAGCATCACCCGACTTAATTCGACTACATTCCATTATCCTCGTTTTGCTTTTTTCGATGTTCATCTTATACCTTCCTTTCAAGACACTGTCCATTCCGTTCAACTGCTCTTCCATGTCCTTTGCTGTCTCTGACAGAATTACAATGTCATCGGCGAACCTTAAAGTTTTTATTTCTTCTCCATGGATTTTAATACCTACTCCGAACTTTTCTTTTGTTTCCTTTACTGCTTGCTCAATATACAGATTGAATAGCATTGGGGAGAGGCTACAACCCTGTCTCACTCCCTTCCCAACCACTGCTTCCCTTTCATGTCCCTCGACTCTTATAACTGCCATCTGGTTTCTTTAGAAGCTATTAATTTGGTACAGAATTAATAGCATTTCCATACGCAGGAAACTCATAATCATACTACCTTCCCTTATTCTTGATTGAGAAACGGTGCACAATGGCCTTAAAATAGGAAAAACTCTTTTGCATTGTTGTGCGCCAGCCTTATACGTAAAAAAACTGGTTAATGGTTAACGACTCAAATTAATACGACAGAATAACCAAAATTTTATGCTTTGTTTTATATTCCTGCCCATTTATGCAAGAAATACGAGTGATTAATTTGTTGTCTGATCTTTGTTTTCCTATGTGTAGTAATTAAAAGGTCTCCGAAACGAGACAAGGTCGTTTGTGGTTCGCGTTGAAGCGAGACTTGTCGCTCTGTCCTTCCCTGGCACCCAGCGGTGTGGGTGTGGGCGGTACGACGTTAATGCGGGGGTCGCTCCTCTCTCGTCTCCACAGAGCGGTCTAGCGCCCTGGGCGGCGGGAATTTCATTAACAGCGGAGCAGTAACAAACTGCATCCCAGCCAGGCGGTGTTTATTAGCGTGTCACGGCGCAACACCCGGCTCCCTCGCAGGTTCCAGGAGGCCGCGCCACGCTGTGTTCGTGCCGCTCTTTGAGGGCAGGCCTCTCATCAAGACGTGTCCCCACTGCCACGCTTCTCTGATTCTACCTCCGTTCTTTTATCGATTACGAACATGAAGTGCACCTATGTTGACAGGTTAAGTATTACTGGGGAAAGCAGGTAACATGATAGATAAACTTCTGCGAAGGGTGTGTCCAGAAACGCTATTTTCATGTTATTCGTACCATGGACGGTCAGAAGATGTCCTCTTTTGTTTCATGTCCGACTGATTCGACTGTCAGTTGTTGTTCACTCGCAAACGAATGCTTTTAGCGGTACAGTATTTTCGTCAGTATAGTCACGGTTCAGGCACACAGTCACATAGTAAGAAGAGTGGAACTGGTAAATCATCTAAGTGACAAAGCTCACATTTGTCAGGAGAATCAAACACAATGAGAATCAAAAGCAAAATATCTCTTTTTGTACATACCTCATCTGTGTCCACAGATTTACGCTGCCCACTTGATAACTGCAAAGAATAAAGAGGCATTACCCACCTGAAAACATTTTAAAGATACGTTCCTTTCAGTGAACTTAATTTAATTTATGTATGTAATTGTTGAGCCGTGGTAAAAATTGCTGTTTTGATGAGCGCACCGTAGCGCGTAATGTGAAGTAGTCGCCCTCAGTTTCTGGCGGTGGCGCCGCTGTGGCAATCGCAGCTTTGGTGTCTCCGTCTGGTGGGAAAGGGGGAAAGGTTGCCTGTTCACGTGCATTTGAGGGCGCTATTAGCTCCCCAGTTAGCCAGTCTGGGTCTGTCTCTCGTCCCCAGCTTGCTAGTCTGCCGCTCGTCCGAATTTGTGAGGCAGTTAGTGTCTGTCTGTCGTCCGGAGTGCTAGTATGTCTTCCGTTCGGATCAATCTTTAAAGCCGCCAGTAAGAGAACTCAGCGAGTGGTCGCCCGGTCGGGGTTTAGTTCCTGCATCTGAGTCTGCGCGTTAGGCCGCCAGTCTGCTCGAGTTGCTCAGGCAATGGTCATTGGCAACTGTATCCTCGGACTTCAAGAAGAATATAATAATTCCAATACCAAAGAAGGCAGGTATTGACAGATGTGAAAATTACCGAACTTTCACTTTAATGAGTCACAGCTGCAAAATAATAACGTGAATTCTTTACAGACGAATAGAAAAACTAGTAGAAGCTGACCTCGGGGAAGATCAGTTTGGATTCCGTAGAAATATTAGAACACGTGAGGCAGTACTGACATTACGACTTATCTTAGAAGCTAGATTAAGGAAAGGCAAACCTAAGTTTCTAGCATTTGTAGACTTAGGGAAAGCGTTTGACAATGTTGACTGGAATACTCTCTTTCAAATTATGAAGGTGGCAAGGGTAAAATACAGGGAGCGAAAAGCTATTTACAGTTTGTACAGAAACCAGATGGCAGTTATAAGAGTCGAGGGACATGAAAGGGAAGCAGTGGTTGGGAAGGGAGTGAGACACGGTTGTAGCCTCTCCCCGATGTTATGCAATCTGTATATTGAGCAAACCGTGAAGGAAACAAAAGAAAAATTCGGAGAAGGTATTAAAATCCATGGAGAAGAAATAAAAACTTTAAGGTTCACCGATGACATTGTCATCTTGTCTTGAAAGGAGGATATAAGATGAACATCAACAAAAGCAAATCGAGGATAATGGAATGATGATGATGGTCGAAGTAGAGAGGATATAAAATGTAGACTGGTAATGGCTAGGAAAGCGTTTCTGAAGAAGGGAAACTGGTTAACATCGAATATAGATTTAAGTGTCAAGAAATCATTTCTGAAAGTATTTGTATGGAGTGTGGCCATGTATGGAAGTGAAACATGGACGATAAATAGTTTGGACAAAAAGAGAATAGAAGCTTTTGAAATGTGCTGCTACAGAAGAATGCTGAAGATTATATGGGTAGATCACATAACTAATAGGGAGGTATTGATTAGGATTGGGGAGAAGAGAAGCTTGTGGCACAACTTGACTAGAAGAAGGGATCGGTTGGTAGGACATATTATGAGGCATCAAGGGATCACCAATTTAGTACTGGAGGGCAGCGTGGAGGGTAAAAATCGTACAGGGAGACCAAGAGATGAATACGCTAAGCAGATTCAAAAGGATGTAGGTTGCAGTAGGTACTGGGAGATGAAGAAGCTTGCACAGGGTAGAGTAGCATGGAGAGCTGCATCAAACCAGTCTCAGGACTGAAGACCACAACAACAACAACAATCGATCGGTTGGTCGGTCGCGCACTGAGTCACAAGATGACTAGTCCGCTTTGAGCGTCGGCGCATGTGAGGTCGCCACGTGAGTCCAGCGGGCCGCGCCATACAGCGAGGGGTAGAGGCTTCGCGGTCGACACGAGACCCACAGGAGTCAACCCACGACATCGGTCTGGCCGGTGCGAGCTGCGACGCCGTGAAACGGGCGCGCCTTCCTGTGTCCGTTGAAGTGGCTAGCAGCGGACGGTTCGGGAGAGCGATTTGGGGGTGCTGCGCCAGGTCTTCTCCAGAAATCGCAGTTTATTAGAAGTTAAGTGATTGGTGATACACCGACCGTGGTGACCGAGCGGTTCTAGGCGCTTTAGTCCGGAACCGCGTGACTGCTACGGTCGCAGTTTCTAATCCTGCCTCGGGCATGGATGTGTGTGATGTCCTTAGGTTAGTTAGGTTTAAGTTGTTCTAAGTTCTAGTGGACTTATGACCTCAGATGTTTAGTCCCATAGTGCTCAGAGCCATTTTTTGATTGGTGATATGTTGTTTCATTTACTTGTTAAATTCTACTCGTTTCCTTCGTGAGGTCACCAGCCGCTTTGTTTTGAGGTCGTCCCACCATTCTTCTCCGTCTGCCCACCCGCGGGAAGGTGGTTATTTATGAATTGGTTGGTCCGTTTTTCCCCTGTGGAGTAGGGTCGGGTTAGAGCAACCTGCGGTTCGGGTTGTTCGGTAATCTTCCCATCAATCTGCCGTACGTTAGTAGCTGCCTCTGTCATCTTTGTCGTGTTCGGTGTGTTAACGAATTTATTGTTGGAGTGTAACAGGCTAATTCCTGAAATATGTTTTGATCTTGCCTATCGTCTTGAGAGGCGGTATCTGTGTACTGTAGAGCATGTTAACTTGTTTGGCCAACCTTGTATAATTTTATACAAGATTGCATTTCATGGGCTTTTATTTAAATGGTCATTTTCGTGTATAAAGTTGCCACCCTTCGAACGTAAAACTTATCTTGGAAGTTAAAATCAAGTTGCACCTTAGGTGGCAAAGTTAATATTTTAATTTTAGTGTTTTGTACCATTTACATTTCTCTTGCGGGGTGCATAGTTTGTGTGCTTGTGTGAATTGTTAAAACTTTTAGTCCAAAGCAATCTGATGTGTTGCAGATTTGTACCAGTGTAGTCTTTCAGAGGTTGTTGTGAGCGGTCGTAACTACGGCCGTGTCAAAAGGGAGCGGCAAGGTTCTCAATCCGAAAGCTCATACAGTCAAAAATTTGTTTATTTCTGCCTCTGAATAAATTGTTACTTGATGTTTAGAGGGTGCTTTCTGATTATAATTTTAAATCTGTTTCTTTTAAAAAATGCTTTAGGCACCATTAAAGTGAATAAATTACCGTTTGTTAAAAATAAATTAGCTTATGATTTCATTAGTTACTCCCTGGCAACTACTACCCTGCTCACATAGTGTGATTAAATATGTTAATGTTCTTGATGAATCGCTAGTAAGTAGAATAAATTCTCAAGAAAATTCTTTGAAAATAAATCACGGTTCAATTAAGTATACGTTACGCATGTATCGAGGATCTCTTGGATCACTTTGCATCCTATATACAGGGTGTTACAAAAAGGTACGGCCAAACTTTCAGGAAACATCCCTCACACACAAATAAAGAAAAGATGTTATGTGGACATGTGTCCTGAAACGCTTAGTTTCCATGTTAGAGCTCATTTTAGTTTCGTCAGTATGTACTGTACTTCCTCGATTCACCGCCAGTTGGCCCAATTGAAGGAAGGTAATGTCAACTTCGGTGCTTGTGTTGACATCCGACTAATTGCTCTACAGCTCCTGCACATTTCAGTCGAAGTGTTCGTACGCTTCTCAACAACAGATTCGGTGACCGATGGATTGGTAGAGGCGGACCAATTCTATGGCCTCTACGCTCTCCTGACCTCCACCCTCTTGACTTTCATTTATGAGGGCATTTGAAAGCTCTTGTCTACGCAACCCCGGTTCCAAATGTAGAGACTCTTCGTGCTCGTATTGTGGACGGCTGTGATACAATACGCCATTCTCCAGGGCTGCATCAGCGCATCAGGGATTCCATGCGACGAAGGGTGGATGCATGTATCCTCGCTAACGGAGGACATTTTGAACATTTCCTGTAACAAAGTGTTTGAAGTCACGCTGGTATGTTCTGTTGCTGAGTGTTTCCATTCCATGATTAATGTGATTTGAGGAGAAGTAATAAAATGAGTTCTAACATGGAAAGTAAGTGTTTCCGGACACATGTGCACGTAACATATTTTCTTTCTTTGTGTGTGAGGAATGTTTCCTGGAAGTTTGGCCGTACCTTTTTGTAGCACCCTGTATAACAGACTGAAGCAGGCATGGCAGTTTTGACTTCTTGCAAAGCTGCAGAATGAGAGGTACACTGATCAGTCAGAACATTATGATCACCTACGAACTATCGATATACATCCGTCCAGGCGGTAACATTGTCACCTGGCGAGGAATGACTGCTAGTCAGAAACATGCAACATCAGTGAGGGTGCTGCCCGTGTGTATAATGGGGAACGCGTGCGATCTCTCAGAGTTTCACCGACGTCAGGCTGTGATTGCCTGGAGGCTCGGCACGAGCATTTCGTAAACTGCACAACCTTTTAGGTGTTGGAGGAGTGCTTTGGTGAGCGTCTTCAACACGTGGCGAATCCAAGGTGAAACCGCATCCAGACGTCGTGGGGTTGGGTGGCCACCCCTCAGTACAGATGTCTGACGTCGTAGGCTGGGCACACTGGTAAGACTTTAATGACGGGCAGAGTTCAAGTGTGTCTGAACACGTGCACCGAACCCTCCTAACGCTGGTCCTCGTCAGCCAACGACCCATGCATATGCCAATCTTAACTCTACGGCATCGGTAACTGCGACTGGAATGGACCCGTGACAATCAACACTGGACGTTGAAGGAGTGGTAGGGCTTTGCAGTGTCTGATGAATTCCGATACCTCCTTCATAATGCCGATGGGAGGGCGGGAATCCGTCGTCTTCCAGGAGAAAAGCTTCTCCTCTACTGCGGGAAAGAAACAGGCAGGCGGTGGCTCCATTATCCTCTGGAAAACATTCACTTTGGGGAAAATTAACCATGGCTATAGTGGAGCTCGTGCAAGACACCATGATGGCCGAGGACCATCACACGCTGATTGCTGACCGCGTACATCCTTTCATGCCGATCATGTTTCCCGACGGCAGTGGCATTTATCAGAAACATAATGCTCAGTGTCATAAGACCAGGAGTGTGATGCAATGGCTAGAGGAACACAGTGCGGAGTTTCTATTGATGTGCTGGCCCCTCACCTCTCCAGATCCGAACCCGATCGAACATATGTGGGATGTGATTGAACGTGGCGTCAGAGTTCGTCACACTCCTCCTCGGAATATACAGAAATTAATTGACTTATGTGTGCAGATGTGGTGCCAACTGCCTCCACAGACCTACCAAGGCCTCACTGTTTCCACGCCACGACTCGCCACTGTTATCCGTGCCAAAGTTGATATCCCGCCTATTAGGTAGGTGGTCATATTGTTCTCGCTCATCAGTATACATCGTGTTTTTGTCATGACTACTGTCATTTCTTTTTAATCTATCAACTTAGATCTCTCAACTTAGTAGCTAGTAATGTAAATTCATTTACTTTTATTGTAACCAGCGTGAGTACCCGGCGTTTCCTGGGAATGTGTTTATTCCTACGTTCTATAAGTCCATCTTCTTCTTCCCCTCGATCTCCTCATCCTCCCTTTTCTCTCCACGTTATGACCCTCACCGCAATACGAGGCTGGTGGTTCTTATCCCTACAGAATTTTTTTTCCAGATTGTAACTACTATGTGTACCAGATTTGACTGAAATCATTCCAGGGTTTCGGATGAGTTTTCTATCCTTGCCATTGCTCGGAGACGCATATGCCAATATATTCTACGCACATTTTACATATTTCGCACGTATTTGTACACATATTTCACCTGTATGTCTAGCGAATTTCGCTCTCCAGTTTCATTTTGGACAGTTTAACGTTTAATACGTCGTTATCTCCTTAACTGTGTGCTGTACAATGGTATAATATTGCAGGTCCATCCAGTGGTAGAGGTGCCTACTGTCTGCGAAATGTTTTGTGATTGGCGATAAGTTGTAAAGGGGATATAGATTAACAGTGATACATGCTGGGGCAGTCTTTCAGTGTTCATGACGGTTATGAACCATGTTGTTGTTGTTGTTGTGGTCTTCAGTCCTGAGACTGGTTTGATGCAGCTCTCCATGCTACCCTATCCTGTGCAAGTTTCTTCATCTCCCAGTACCCACTGCACCCTACATCCTTCTGAATCTGCTTAGTGTATTCATCTCATGGTCTCCCTCTACGATTTTCACCCTACACGCTGCCCTCCAATGCTAAACTTGTGATCCATTGATGCCTCAGAACATGTCCTACCAACCGGTCCCTTCTTCTCGTCAAGTTGTGCCACAAACTCCTCTTCTCCACAATTCTATTCAATACCTCCTCATTAGATATGTGATCCACCCATCTAATCTTCAGCATTCTTCTGTAGCAGCACATTTCGAAAGCTTCTGTTCTCTTCCTGTCCAAACTATTTATCGTCCATGTTTCACTTCCATACATGGCCACACTCCACACAAATACTTTCAGAAACGAATTCCTGACATTTAAATCTATATTCGATGTTAACAAATTTCTCTTCTTCAGAAACGATTTCCTTGCCATTGCCATTCTACATTTTATATCCTCTCTACTTCGACCATCATCAGTTATTTTGCTCCCCAAATAGCAAAACTCCTTTACTGCTTTAAGTGTCTCATTTCCTAATCTAATTCCCTCAGCATCACCCGACTTAATTCGACTACATTCCATTATCCTCGTTTTGCTTTTGTTGATGTTCATCTTATAAACTCCTTTCAAGACACTGTCCATTCCGTTCAACCGCTCTTCCAAGTCCTTTGCTGTCTCTGACAGAATTACAATGTCATCGGCGAACCTAAAAGTTTTTATTTCTTCTCCATGGATTTTAATACCTACTCCGAATTTTTCTTTTGTTTCCTTCACTGCTTGCTCAATATACAGATTGCATAACATCGGAGAGAGGCTACAACCCTGTCTCACTCCCTTCCCAACCACTGCTTCCTTTTCATGTCCCTCGACTCTTAAACTGCCATCTGGTTTCTGCACAAATTTTAAATAGCCTTTCTCTCTCTGTATTTTATCCTTGCCACCTTCATAATTTGAAAGAGAGTATTCCAGTCAACATTGTCAAAAGCTTTCTCTAAGTCTACAAATGCTAGAAACGTCGGTTTGCCTTTCCTTAATCTTTCTTCTAAGATAAGTCGAAGGTCAGTATTGCTTCACATGTTCCAATATTTCTGCGGAATCCAAACTGATCTTCCCCGAGGTCGGCTTGTACCAGCTTTTCCATTCGTCTGTAAAGAATTCGCGTTAGTACTTTGCAGCTGTGACTTATTAAAGTGATAGTTCGGTAATTTTCACATTTGTCAACACCTGCTTTCTTTGGGATTGGAATTGTTATATTCCTCTTGAAGTCTGAGGGTACTTCGCGGGTCTCATACATCTTGCTCACCAGATGGTAGAGTTTTGTCAGCACTGGCTCTCCCAAGGCCGTCAGTAGTTCCAATGGAATGTTGTCTACTCCCGGGGCCTTGTTTCGGCTCAGGTCTTTCAGTGCTCTGTCAAACTCTTCACGCAGTATCGTATCTCCCATTTCGTCTTCATCTACATTCTCTTCCATTTCTATAATATTGTCCTCAAGTATATCGCCCTTGTGTAGACCATCTATATACTCCCTCCACCTTTCTGCTTTCCCTTCTTTGGTTAGAACTGAGTTTCCATCTGAGCTCTTGATATTCATACAAGTGGTTCTCTTTTCTCCAAAGGTCGCTTTAATTTTCCTGTAGGCAGTATCTATCTTACCCCTAGTGAGATAAGCCTCTACATCCTTACATTTGTCCTCTAGCCATCCCTGCTTAGCCAATTTGCACTTCCTGTCGATCTCATTTTTGAGACGTTTGTATTGCTTTCTGCCTGCTTCATTTACTGCAGTTTTATATTTTCTCCTGTCATCAATTAAATTCGATATTTCTTCTGTTTCCCAAGGATTTCTACTAGCTCTCATCTTTTTACCTACTTGATCCTCTGCTGCCTTCACTATTTCATTCCTCATAGCTACCCATTCTTCTTCTACTGTACTTCTTTCCCTCACTGCTGTCAATTGTTCCCTTATGCTCTCCCTGAAACGCTCTACAACCTTTGGTTTAGTCAGTTTATCCACGTCCCATCTCCTTAAATTCCCACCTTTTTGCAGTTTCTTTAATTTTAATCTGCAGTTCATAACCAATAGATTGTGGTCAGAGTCCACATCTGCCCCTGGAAATGTCTTACAATTTAAAACCTGGTTCCTAAATCTCTGTCTTACCATTATATAATCTGATACCTTTTAGTATCTCCGGGATTCTTCCATGTATACAACCTTCTTTTATGATTCTTGAACCAAGTGTTAGCTATGATTAAGTTATGCTCTGCGAAAAATTCTAGCAGACGGCTTCCTCTTTCATTTCTTACCCCCAATCCATATTCACCTACTATGTTTCCTTCTCTCCCTTTTCCTACACTCGAATTCCAGTCACTCATGACTATTAAATTTTCGTCTCCCTTCACTATCTGAATAATTTCTTTTATCTCATCATACATTTCATCAAGTTCTTCATCATCTGCAGAGCTAGTTGGCATATAAATTTGTACTACTGTAGTAGGCGTGGGCTTCGTGTCTATCTTGGCCACGATACGTCGTACAAAATACGGACACTTCCTGTGAAAAGTGTTGCGAATAAAGTTAGTAGCAATGAAATAATAAATTTAAATGTCTTGCATGATGTGGTGGTTTTTCACGGATTCGGTGTTCATGATGTCATATCTCCTGAACTAAGTGCCTCCAGTGACACAATTTTTCTAGTACATGCAGTGGTATATGTGAATAGTCGTATACGTGAATACTGTTTTCGAAATGTGCCAACAATACAGTTAGTAGTAAGGAAGTAATAAATTCAAACGTCATGCTTCACGGGGCAGTTTCATTGCATTAACAGCGAAAATATAGTGAGTGATAAACTTTTTTCCTTTCACATGTCTGTGAGGACCATCAGAGAGAAAAAATTTCATAAAGGTTTGAAATTATGTGTAAAATTTGTTACAAATGTCTAAGTACTCTCAAATACTGAATGACTAAAGTACTGACATTCTCGCGTCATGGGATACGGTGCTGGGTGGCCTGACACTGACAGATTCTTTTAATTCAGTATATGATATGTGTACCATGTTTGGTTGAAGTCAATCTAGAAGTTTAGAAGGGGGTGCAGACCATCCATACATACATAAATTTTTATGATTTGTGTGGATTATGAAATTATGTGTAATTTTATTAAGAAACTTTGCGATTAAGACAGTCAAATAAAAAAAATATGTAACTTATTAACAACGTTCGAAGTGGTATACTAGGAATCAGTCTAAGTGCCACTAAGACAGTTTTTGTTTACTAGAGAACTGGCTGATTCTAAGTGCCGTTAAGACAGATTTTCTTTGGAGGCCACTGATATAGTGGCACTAAGTATTTTCTTTTTGGTCATACAGAAATACAACAGTAATGTTTTCACTAGTAGAGCTGCAGTGAACAAAAATCATACCTTTTAAATTTTGTACAGGAGAATAAAATCAAACTAAAAAATCGCTTAATATTGATTTCTGTTTCTTCACAACTCCATTCTTGGGCTCATGTGTGGCAGATTTTTCATTAACACTCTCTGTGCTGCTCAGGAAGAGATGGTATCACCGTCTTTGTGTTTAGGAGCTGACACACATGGCTGGTCTCTCAGATGGAGTACGGCATGGCATACATCTGCCATGGTCTTTCCACTTTTGAATACACTGACGTATTTTCAGTCTTCCGTTTCAGAAGAATAATTTTTACACAGATGTTTGAGGTGCATGTGTACGGGACACTGATCGTACTGCATTTGGAAATTTTACGCGTCTTACACACTGAAAGCTATGTTTCAGCAGCGTCTTTAAAATCATACAAACTTGGTGTATACAGTGGGATTACATGCAATAGGTTCATAGTTTTAGCTCACTCAATAATCATGTGTAAATCTTACTGATCATAAGGCCTTGTCTACATATAATTCGTTCATCTATAGTTGCAAAATCTCTCTCTTTCTCTCCCTCTCAGTAAAACAAGCTGGGCCCACTCACCAACAACTTCTCAGTTATACCTTCACAGCCTCATTGTCTTGACAGGCTCAATGGAGGAGATAATGATGCATGGCTCGTGGAACTTAGTTGGGAAGCACTGCTTGCCACACACCATCTGATAACGAACATTTGAAACATTTTCTCCACTATTTGACTCTCTGAACAAGTCTGGAGACATGCAACAGAGTACCCCTAACACAGTAGCACTCAAAACGCGTTTTGTTAAAAAATGGCACAATATTTTGCATTTACATTCTTCATATTTTTATAATTAAAGCAAAATTAGGAATGAAGGAAGGAAAAACTGCAAGAATGTTGTGGTTTAGCGTACCTTAGAAAAAAAAAAAAGGTTCAAATGGCTCTGAGCACTCTGGGACTTAACTTCTGAGGTCATCAGTCCCCTAGAACTTAGAACTACGTAAACCTAACTAACCTAAGAACAGCACACACATCCATGCCCGAGGGAGGATTCGAACCTGCGACCGTAGCGGTCGCGTGGTTCCAGACAGTAGCGCCTAGAATCGCTCGTCCACCCCGGCCGGCCGTACCTTAAAATTCGAAGATAATTGCGATGGAGCTCATATTTGAGTTGGGGATCGATGGGGAAAGAAATCAGGCACTGTCTGAAACCGTGACACTCATAGAGTTGCCGTAAGTGACTAAGGAACAATGGAGAAAACCTAAAAGTGGGTGGATGGACGAGAGTTTGGTACGCTACCGGAAACTAATCCATTGTTTTACTACTGCATCGCCCCTTCTAGATGAGCACAAATACTGGGAGAGAATCTGGTACGGTAGTTTTTCCAAATTATTGTACTTTTCATTCTCTCTGCTAAGATGAAGAGCAGGCAGTTTGTGAATTGTAATGTTTCAGCCAAAAACAAGGCTAGCAGGAAGAGGAACAGATAGGTTTACAGTTGGGAGTAAAAGTGTAAAGTGTTACCATTTCAAGCGTTTGCCTTACAACCACTGCGAAAACCTTAGTCGGAGCCAGACGATTAAAGGTATTTTTAATTTATTTCTGGGACAATGGGCGCGCTCGTGCACCCGCGCGCGTGTATGTGTGTGTGTTAGTGTGTGTGTGTGTGTGTGTGTGTGTGTGTGTGTGAGAGAGAGAGAGAGAGAGAGAGAGAGAGGGAGGAGAGAGAATTCACATAATTTATGAACACTGGTTGCAGCAAACTGGAACATTACAGCCTGAGAGGCACCAGCATGCCTTGCTCATACTGTGGCATCAAGCAGTCAGGCCTGCAAGATGAGTGGTCTGCCAAGCGAGTGGATTCATTCTTATTTATCGAGCAACATGAACTTTAGTACTCACAATTAAGTTACAAATTATTCTCCTGTATGAATATTACGCAGCGGAAACGCATTCTGACTATTAGTAATTTACACAACTCTCACTGTTCACTACGCACTGGCAATACCACATTTTCTTTCTTATTTAATGGCTTTGATCAACACGTGGCCATCGCACTAAATATGAATGGCGCACACATTATAAATTCTGGATATCATGACAACATACAATTCGAAGGAAAAGGTCACCAATCTTTTTCTTTTCACTATCTTATTTATTCCGATAAATTCTATAACCTAAACACGCAATTTCTATAACTTACAACAATAACACAGGAGAAATTCCGCCCAGTGGGCTTGGCTTTACATTGGTGATTCTCTATCTTGTGGTCTCGTACTTATTTAACGCTACAGTGCACTTTCTGGATAGGATGGTGGATCTTTTGCTATATCTCACACTTCGACTCCCACAACCATAATCGCGAAACTTTCCTCCAGACCGAGCGGTACAAAAGGAACATGCATAACCCACTACCTCTGAAACTACCTTGCTACTCTCCCATGCAAACCACACATACTTAAATTACATGACATAACACAAGGAATAGTCACAACATTATAATCACATCCCTTTCAGCTTTCCCACTTCAATTAGTATTCATCACAGTTTCACACGACACTGCCCCACATCGTAACTTTTCTTTCCTACTACGAACTCTGGAGGATATATGCACGTCTTCCTGTGCAATGCAAGCCAAGTGGCGTTGCTGGATAGACGGCTGACTCACCTTGCTTCTCTCTCAGAGTATTATAGTTTGAATCAAGCGTCACACGGAAACATAACACGCAAAGTAATATTAAGAACATATTCATCACACACGCGAGTCCTCAACTGATACCATGGACGAGTACTTCTCTTTATCCTTTGTCTCACACACAGATTGAGACTCACACAGTACTCACCACGTGGAAGTACTCGTCTCTAATTTCAAGTCCTGCACACGCCATTTCTTAAATATTTCCAACTTATAGTACACACGCTAGTAATTCAGCTTAACTTAAGCACTCGGAAGTATTTCAACTTATTGCCACACGTGGTTTCATTGTGACCGTTGGTCACTTCCGAAGATTACTATGATCCCCTTAATATTACCTACCTGACATTTAATTCTCCCCACAAAAGTTCCTGAAATAGAGAAATTATTATTCTAAACTACTCTTAAGTATTTCAAATGCATACCATGTCTCCACTCTTTTGTCTTTACGGAGCACACCTAAGACAGGTCTTACCAACACTAGATCCAGCGGCAGAGTGCTGAAACATGGCCGTTCTTCACGTCATCTCGCACCTCCGTCGAGGTGGGGGAAATCCATGCTACCCATTGGTCAGCCACATTTCAGGCGCTCAAAGCTCCGATAAATTTCATCTCTTTGGTTCCACCGAAGGTGACCAAAAGATCGTCTCAAAGATGATCATATATTCACATTCACTATCTGCTGTTAGCAGACGACTATACATTCATTCATTTCACAGATCTCACCAAACTGGATGTAGGGATTTATTTTGTGAGAGTGCACGTGTGATCAATTAAATAAATAAATTGTCATTCTTTCCCACACTGGTAACCGGCTTCGCTGTATTAATTGAAATTGAGTTATTACTAGAAAAAATATGTTGTACTGACAAGAATAACGAAGAATGTTGTACCTATTTTCAATGTCGGGCGGCACTGTACACTTTCAAGCCAACAGGGAATTTCATGGTACTCCAAGCAGTCTACTGCACCACAGAGGTGTCGGACACACGAGAAAGTGAAGAATTTGAACGATGTAGCGGTCAGCGTACTTCCCGGACCTAAATCCAATAACTATAACATACCTAGGATTGTCTTGGCAGACGCGTTTCTCAACGAACACCAATTCCCTGAACCGTACGATAGCTAGAAACCTCTTTGAGAGAGGACTGGGACAATATCTCCCAAGGACTCCTCGACAGTTTGGTAGCCAGCACAAAAAACAGGTGCGAAATGTGCATTAGTGATCCAGGAGGACATATTCCTTACTGAGATTCCAATAACAAGCGTTATGATGGGGATCTGAACAGTGTCAAACATTAATGTTACTGGTCTGTTACTCTGCTTTCCCAAGTGATGAAATTTGTACCACTTTTAGTTATAAATGTATTGCGCCACCTCTGTTACTTATTTTCTGCGTTTCATGGCGTCGACAATTGCCTGTAACTATTCCTGTCCAATAGTATCTCTGTTGAAACTTCCTGACCTTTGCCTTTCGCGGGCAAGTCCCGAGTTCGAGTCTTGGTCCGGCACACAGTTTTAATCTGCCAGGAAGTTTCATATCAGCGCACACTCCGTTGCCGAGTGAAAATTTCATCCTGGAATGTCTCTGTTCGTTACCAATTTTAAAGCAGTTCACTTTAATATCAGTAGGCGGGAAGTTGCCTGTTGTTTACTGCTAACGTCCGAGTTTCCTGTTTTTCGTCTCTGTTACCCGTAAGCAGACCGTGCTACGATATCTGTGCCCACTGGTCGATCTCTGTTCAGTCACTTGCAGCTCAGATACGCTGATTTCTCTTAAGTAAGATGTTTGGGGCGTACGGTTACTCAGCCAATGAGAAGTGGAAGTGGCTAAAAAGACAGGATGGCTTGTGGTTTTGTATACAAACGAAGATTTCTATTCTGTGCTGGCTTCCGCTCTGGTTCTTGTGTATGCTCCAAGGGCTACTCTGAATTGTACTAGAAAGAAAGAAGGGTAATGCATGTCCGCAGCCTGTGGTTGTATTTATGAGATTATTATGAGAATTATCTGTCGATGATCGTTGGAAAACAAGGTAAGACCGAGTGGTTCTAATTAAAGTAGAGCTACTCACGTAGGTTCGATGTGGACTGCAATTATTGTACGGTAGCGAAACTTGGTAGATACGCCAATGTGTTAATATGAAACCAATTAATGCAGGAAAAAATTAATTTCTCCTTTGGCAACCAGATGCCAATTTGGCGCTTCACACCACTTGTATGACAGTAGGAGATCCATACTGTCATTTGACAAGCCATAACGTGAGTGAACGGCATGGCTGTCAAGAAGAGAAAAGGTGTACTCATTCCATTTAGGCTTTCACGGCCGGCGTCTTTATCAGTAAACTCTTCCGGGCTAAGTTGCCGTGGTCGATCTGTAGAACTTCTTCTCCCTGACGTTTCGTCCTCAACTACGGAGAACATCTTCCGAGGAGAGTCGCCGACTCACCTCGGAAGATTTTCTCCGTAGTTGAGAACGAAACGTCAGGGAGAAGAAGTTCTACAGATCGACCACGGCAACTTAGCCCGGAAGAGTTTACTGATAAAAGGTGTACTGTTATTGAAACTATTTCATGTGAACGCCAGCAATTGCAGTGCTGCACTGAGAGAGTTTCGCCGCCTGAACGGTACTGAAAGACCTCAGGAGAGGCCCGATGGTTTAACGAAGATAATAATGAAATCTGAAAACGTGTTTGAGCTCGGTATGGCACCTGGAAGGGGATGGCGTTCTGTCCTCGTGGAGCTACTGACGAGATTGCTGCTGTAAGTGACCACGCAGCACGTGGCCCGGGTAGTGTTAGTGCTCGTGCAGCGTCGCGGGAACCGTCCATCTCAATGTCAACAGTATGAAACGTTCTGCACTCTATATTACAGTGGTACCAGCCCAGGATCCAGAACGTGCAGCAACTGAAATCTCGTCATCGACAGCAACATTCTGAATTTGCTCTACAGTTTCTGGCACGGGTCGAAATTGATGACACATAGCCGGACAATATTCTATGCTTAACTGAATCTTATGTCGCTTCTTGGTAGAATAACATTACAATAAATGCAAATCACTAGTATGCTATTCTTCTACAGAATTACTTTTACGGTGTTAACCGGTTTTCGGCTTACAAGGCCATCTTCAGACATTTGCTGACTATTGCCACCAAAGAAGTTACAAGGTTTGTAACCGGCATTGGAAACGAAATTACACATCTAGATTGAAGCTGAAACGTACAATAAATGACATCTTTGACAGTGTGGTCGTAATGAAATGTTAAAACTAAAAACTTGATCAGCAAATTAATATAAAGGGAGTAAGCAGGAAAAAACTTTAATAACACAAAACTGGAACAGCAAATCTACGTAACAGTTTATATTAACAAACAACACCAATAAAATAAAATAAAGTAAAATGAGTTCTCGATAAGGCTACTTCAGGAGAGTGATATTCAAACCAATTAAAAGAAAGAATTATCAATGCAACTACAGAGTGAGGAACTTAAGCAACATCCATAAGATAAGCAGAAATGAATAAATGCAGGAAAATAGAGAAGTGTGACAGAACATACATTTGTGGGAGTGTAGTGGTACTGCATTATGAAAAGTAAAAAGTTGAACAATATACGAATATAAAAGGATCAAATAGGTAAAACATTAACATTGTACTCAAAACTGTGCCTATCTAACAGTTTTCTTTAAATGAATCAACCAAGTAAAATAAGAAAGAGTACTTGATGCGACAACTCCAAGAGGTATTAAACATGGAAACTAATACAAGTGTCAGTTACAAGGAAGACTTAAAATTGTAGCTACAGTCTATATGGATTACGTAAACAATTTTAATAAAATAAAGGTACTGAATGGATGCAGGAGGATGAGGGAATACGTAGGAACAAAGAGTGTGGGATGTAATCAAAAACAGGGAAGGTTATGCAAAATTTAGGAGAGGGGAAGAAGTAAGTTGTGTCTGGTCTTGAAGGTTAGATCTGGACTGTGGGCTAAATGTTCCAGGACTTCCAGCAGGTTGAGTTTTTGGCGTTTGTTTGCTAGGTGAACGACATGGGACTCTGGCTCGTAGTTGTGCCCCTCACTCCGTACATGCTCAGCAACAATGGATTCAAAATTCTGCAATCTCCAGCTGTCTCCATGTTCAGCCAGCTAGTCGATGTCACTGTCTGACTGACCAATGTAAAACTTGTCACAATCAGAACAAGTAAGTTTGTATACCCACTGATGGCTAATAACTGGATCCTTCCTTTGCTATTGAAAATATACTGGGCTGTGTTGTTCTTAACATAGTAGGGAAGCCTACACTTGCCGAATTTCAGTGTTTTTGGTACAATTTGCTACAAAATTTGTTCTAATGAAAGACACCACTGCAAAATATTCAGTGCCTAACGCACCAAAGAAAGAAACCAGATATGAGTCTAACATTCCACAGGCTACTGGTTTTCATACCCTCAAGACATTGTCAGAGATGTTATTTACTGTATCTGCTTCAGTCTAGATGTGTAATTTCTTTTCCAGTGTCGTTTACAAACGATGTAACTTCTCTGGCCACAATAGTCAGTACATGTTTGAACATGGCCTTGTAAACCGAAAACCGGTAACAACATAAAATTGTAATACTGTGGGACAAACTAGCTCTTTTCGTTTATTTATATTCTATGGGGTGACGAGGCACATGTCACAATGCAGGAGGCAAAGAATGCACAAAACTGCCGAATTTGGGTATGTTAAACTGCGCGTTGTCGTCGATGAGCGATTGCACTCGTCGTAAGTGACTGTGTGGTAAGGATTCATAAGCATCTTTTATCTCGGTTCACTCTTCTTTGAAGAGAGTTTACCCAAAGCTTGTGTCAAGTGCACCGTGACGTGCAGACGTTATCCTGTGCGTTATTGAGAGCTCCTTTTACAGCATATTATTCCCGCTTTGGAAGAGTGGTGTTTTGGGGAAACCGCTGTTTACATGCAAGATGGATCAACGCCACTTATCGCTCACCCAGTGAAATGTCGGCTTCATACACCCATCCGCAAAAGTGTTTTAATACACCCTTATGCGAAAGTGTTATCTCCAGAAAAATTGTTCAAATGGCTGTAAGCACTATGGGACATAACGTCTGAGGTCATCAGTCCCCTAGACTTAGAATTACTTAAACCTAACTAACCTAAGGACATCACACACATGCATGCCCGAGGCAGGATTCGAACCTACGACCGTAGCAGGCACGCGGTTCTGAACTGAATAGCTTAGAACCGCTCTGTCGCAGAGGCCGGCTTATCTCCAGAGGTTTTCCAGATGCAAGATCTACAAGATCACCTAGTCTGAATCGTAATGACTTTTGGGTCTGGGGAATTTAAAAAACCGGGTTTACCAGGGACACTTTCGGTCTTTGCCTGATCTGAAGACCATTGTACAGGAATACGTTGTTCAGATTCCACTGGAACTGCTGAGAGCAATTCTTTATCACGTCGTTTTACGGATGCAGCATCTCGCGGACGTCTCCGGTGCTCATATAGAACAAATTTTATAAGCTGTGGTTAATAATAAAATCACCATTATGCCTTTCTCACTCTTTTGACAATTTCTACCCACATCCCACTCCTAATCCGTGTCATACGGGAACATTTCTATACGTCTTCCTTGCATTTACTGTACCAGGTTTGCACCTGGTGCCCAAAATTAGAACTAATTTTTTTTCAGAATAAATCTATTCTTCATTAACGCAAGAGCATATCTAACACGTTTAGCCGCGATACGAGAATTGTAGTCCACATTGGATCTCTTTGAGTAGTTGAACTTTAATTATAACCACCCGATCTTTGCTGCGAATTCGTGCTCGGTGTGATGTAGTAAGGCGAAGGCTTCTTACTTCTATTGAGTCGTCGTAGGTAACGAAGTGAGACTTTCAGGTGTATTTGATTCGTAACCGAGCTGAGTAACTACGTTCTTTATTCACATTTCTTTGCGTTTTCCTTGGTTTCAGGAGTGCTTCGTAAGCGAATTGTTGTCTTACTGTGGCATAGTTGCTCCTGTAACATTAATTATCGTGTTTCATATAACTGTATCTTCTCTGTTTCAGTAATTATCAAATAATAAGAAACCTCTTGCATTTATACACGCACTATACCCTCATTAAACGGAAAGTATATACTTATATGCGGGTTACTTTCAAGGGGGCGTATAGCCCTTGAATTATATATTATTATACAATGATAAACGAAAAGCGCTAGATTGATTTTGTTCTACAGTATTACCTTCATTGTGTTCACCTGTTTTCGGTTTACAAGGCTATCTTCAGGCATCTACATTGTATTTTAATGTATGTTAACCGGGGGCCTAGAAATGATGGTGAGGCTCCGACCTTGCCGCAGCCGCAGTGGTCCGCAACCCCACGACGACTACCGCAGAACACTTCACTCCTCCGTCGCCCCACACCGAACCACTCCTTCAGGGTTTGAAATCTACATAATAATGGGATGATACTGCGATCTTTTTGCCTTCAGCACGGATGTGTCTTCAGTGAGGATTGATTTTTTAAGTAGTGCAGAGATTTAAATAGTATGAGTATGTTTGCAACATTCTTATTAGATTTCTTCCAGTTTACAGAACGTAAGTTTCCGTCGAGGTCTTCAGACCAATACTAGCTTCACAGTGCTCAACAAAATGTTCTACGAAAATTCTTAGAGAAAAATATTTTGAAGTACAGTTGTGAGCTGTGCATGTTCGAAGCACATTTGACCCATAATGTGAGACAGAAGAAATTTTTGAGAAATCAAGTGTTAGTTCTTTGATAGGAAACTTACATACTACACAGAATTAAGTAATCTGGATGATAAGTTAAACTGTTGCGCAAAGTAAGTATCGATGTGTTAATTATTTATGAAATGACGTCATACTGCGCTATAACAGTATTTTTCAAGGTAAACATCCGTAGAGAAAAGAGAGCCTTTTCATTTGGGCAGTTTCCTGTGAAATTTCGTTGTCCACGAAGTTAAGTTCTAAGACAGACTCGGCTTATAAGACATAAATTTAGTTGTATCATAAGAACATTGCATAATGCTCAATAGTAAGTAGGATCTACTAACGACTACCATATAAGTAGAAGAAATACTTCACAAATGGTAATATAATGTAGGTAACTAGACGTTTAGTGTAGTCTCAACGTATGTTCCTTCCAAAGCTGCAACCCTCAGCTGCTGCTACTTCCTATTTTCTACTCTTTCTTTCTTCTTACCATCTTTGTGTGAGATCAGTTTTTCTGCGTGGCTGACACCTTTTAGATCAAGTTCGCTAATAGGCTGGACATAACTGTCATTCTTCCAATTATTGGGGTAATATCAAACAGCACTGTATGCAGAAATTGTGAATGAATGCTACAGTTTTATGTCATTTCATTATTCCAATTATGGTTGACAGCAGTGTAATTAATGCAGTATAGAACCGGTCGTTGACGCTTGGTTGCGGGCCATATACTCGTAGCTGGCGCAGCAAAAAATCAATAAACAGTGGTCAACTCTTAAGTGAACGTCCAGCATCCAATAGAAACCGCTACGAGAACAGCTATTGCACGTATCATGATAATTCTTCGCAACACTGACAGCTGTGTCTTACTGAGTAATTTTTATCCTTATATCCACCAGAAGCTACGCGCCTAAATGGTTCAAATGGCTCTGAGCACAATGGGACTTAACGTCTGAGGTCATCAGTCCCCAAGAACTTACAACTACTTAAACCTAACTAACCTAAGGACACCACACAAATCCATCCCCAAGGCAGGTTTCGAACCTGCGACCGTAGCGGTCGCGCGGTTCCAAACCCTAGTGCCTAGAACCACTCGGCCACCCCGGCCGGCTACGCGCCTAAATCCAGAGTTTTTTTTTCACATATCAATTTGTTCACATGTTTTCTACCGGTTGTAAGTTACCCACTGCTTTGGCAACTTTTCATATTCATACTATTTCAGGTATTATTCAGCGAAAGTTTACTTCAAAGACAGGTTGCTGTACCTTGTTATCGATTACTACCAACATACTTTGATTCGCAGCAGCCTGTAAGGTGTTTAGAAAGAAGTCTCTGAGTTCCGCTTTGGGGGGAGTCAGTCAGGTCCCATCACGCCACTAACGACTGATAGCATGTTTGAAGACACAATAGTTCTGGAGGATATGGCGCGAGCTCTTGTTCTGACAGTCTAATGGAGTGGTAGGCTGTTTGCGGCACGACGATCTGGTATGGTGTAGGTTGGCTGTGTGCGCACTTACAATAAATCTTTCTTGATCGTTTACACAGATCGTCCAGTTCATCTATGACTGACATCTTGGTACGCACTTCTAAGTTCAAGGTGGCGAATTTCATTGACACTTCCATGATTTTAAAGCGTGTCTTTCATGTTGACACATGATATCTCTGTCTTTATGAAGCGAGTGGGTTTCAATGCAAGGCACGTAATCGACTTGGTAACGACTCACCCAAATGGTAGAAAATTTAAATGTGTCACACTCGACGCCAATGAAATTTGTTCAACGTGTTCCACTGTCTATAGATTTTCCGCTCTTCCGTTTTCTCAGGTGTTGAAAATATTGTGTACCAAGTGTGGAGACAGTTTAAATTCTAAAATCTTTTATAGCAATCATCTCTCCTTCTCACAATTTTTCTGTTTATACAAATTTACACCAAACTGCACTCAGAAGGTAGTACAGTTTCTCTCAAATCAGTGTGTACTACCAGCCTTCAGCAATAGTAATAGAGGAGCCCAAGGCTAGATGTTACAACTTTTTAAATAATTTTTGTACAAGAAGTTTTTAGAGCTATTTTGAGGCGAAATACCTTATAACATAGCACCACTATTATAGATTCACCGCATATTTGCTTTTTTGTGCTTAGGTATAAGGAATATCATGACCTTCACGCTAGTTCCGGTCACGTACATTGTAACAATTTACGCCACAACGGGGCATGTTGCCAACGTGAGTGAGGCACGTTTTCACACACAGTACAGCCTATGAACCACTGATAAAAATGTTATAATATTACATTATTTATTTTTAATTGATCTTATATGTACTTTGTTAACAATATTACAAAAAGTCTGTTTTATTTTTACAAGTTAATGGTACTCTGATATTCCTTCTTTAGCTGCTTCGCTATAAATGTCTTTCGGCGTTGTGCCTCTGTCTTGTCTTTGTAATTTCTCATTTTAGGGTAACGCTCTTTTCACAACACTTCCGCAAAAAACATGACCTAATTTTAAGTCACACGCAGTATCGACGTCCTCTTAGGTTCCTTCCTAAACAAACATTCGTAAATCGCCAAACACTCGGAAATAAAGAGCAAAATATTTGTGAAAAGGCAGAATGTGAATTTTATTAAAGCTGTAATCTTACATTCCTGCCTAACCACACACTTGGAAATTGCTAAATATTTGTTTCATCCATCGTTCTCAATTCAGACAGAATGTAAATAACGTCGAATGTTGCAGGACATACTTGAATTACATTCCGAAGAAAGTCCCAAAACTTGTTTAGAACGCTTATATGGAAAAAATTGAATGTGATGGGATGCGAACACACGACTTTCGACTCCAGCAACCACGACATTATCCATTACGATACTACTCTTTCTTCTAAGCACTCAATCACGTTTTTATCCTTGTATTCCTGAAATTACCTGAAACTACAAGAAAGTGGGAAGCTAATGCCACCGCAACCTTTACTGTAAATTTTGAAGAAGAAGCCCGAAAAGGAAAGCTCCACCACTTCAGTCCTTGACCTCTAGGAAGAAAGACCGCAAGAACTTCTACAAAAAATGGGGGATACAAGGAATTTGCCTTTTCAGTAATATTTGTTTATTTATTTATGTACTGTCTTCTTTGCCGGCCGAAGTGGCCGTGCGGTTAAAGGCGCTGCAGTCTGGAACCGCAACACCGCTACGGTCGCAGGTTCGAATCCTGCCTCGGGCATGGATGTTTGTGATGTCCTTAGGTTAGTTAGGTTTAACTAGTTCTAAGTTCTAGGGGACTAATGACCTCAGCAGTTGAGTCCCATAGTGCTCAGAGCCATTTGAACCATTTACTGTCTTCTTTATCATGAACGAATCCATCACCGTCACACCAGCACGTCCTCGCAAAACTGGCGCTTGCCTTCTACATCAGCGGAAAAGAAAATTCGCTTGTGGCGACACAAAAGTAAATCATCGATGCATGTATTCTCAGAAATGTGTGTGAAGAACCATTAAGGTTATCGAATCTGCAAAGTGGAAGATTGCCAGAAAGCGAGGACTAATTTGTCGCCAGCACCAAACAGGTAGTGGACAGCATTACCGCTAATCCCAGTCACTGAGTAGGTCTTTGCATGCGGAAGATAGTCCATGTCCGGGAAGAGAACTATTTGTGGGGCGATGCAGTCAGGAATCGTGCTTGTGATGAACCCCAGCATCTGGTGGAGCAACCGCCAAACATTATTCGACTCGCCGCCCGCAAGTCGACGGCCATCGTCGTCTTGCATGCCATACATGGTACATAATGGTGATGGTGCCAGGTTGATCCGGTGGAGACGCGACTGACGGTCCTGTTTCCCATTAACCGTCACATACCAGGTGAATTGGACGAAGGGATGTTTTTCTTCAATCACATTCGGCGGAAGCCGCGATTGCAGTGAGGTATACACTGTCTTGGCCGTCGGTAGACGTGGAGGGAGAAGCACATTCCTGATGTTCAAGAAGGAAATAGATCAAACACATAAAGGGGGCTGGGAGTCTGTCAGTGGCATTGGGACAATAAGTGAGCTCTGGTTAAGACCCTCATCAGTAGGCTGATGAGCCATGTCGGAGTGCGTCGCCACATCCTGACATACGTGCTTGAAAAGAGGGTTGTTGCTCGATTATGAAAGTCATAAGCCCAGGAGCTCGTAATTACAGATGTGATGTCCCTCGACAGGTGGTCCGCTGTGCATGCAGGTGGAGTTGTCACAGCAGGAGGGACGCCTCCAAGGATGCTCGCTGAAAGGTTCGGCGTCGCCGCGTCACTACGTCGTAAAATTGTCATGGGATGATGTGGCGTCGCCTTCCATGAGCACCAGCGGCGTACATCAGCCCCACGCAATGCCACCCCAAAACAGTAGGGGACCTGCAGCTTGCTGCACTCGCTGGACAGTGTGTCTAAGGCGTCAGCCTGACCGGGCTACCTCAAAATACGTCTCCGACGATTGTCTTGTTGAAGGCATTTGCGACACTCAATGGTGAAGAGAACGTGATACCATTTATGAGCCGTCCATTTGGCATGTTGTTGGGTCCATCAGTACCGCGCTGCATGGTGTCGTGGTTGCAAAGATGGACCCCGCCATGGACGTCGCGAGTGAAGTTGCACATCATGCACCCTATTGCGCACAGCTTGAGTCGTAACACGACTTCTTTGGCTGCACGAAAAGCATTCCTCAACATGGTGGCGTTCCTTTCAGGGTTGCTCCGAGCCGTAATCCGTAGGTAGCGGTCGTCCACTGCAGTAGTAGCCCTTGGGCATGTCATCGACAGTTCCTGTCTCTCTGACTCTCGTCCATGTCCTAACAACATCCCTTTGGTTCAATCCGAGACGCGAGGACACTTCCCTTGTTCAGAGCCCTTCCTGGCACAAAGTAAAAATGCGGACGCGATCGACCCACGATATCGATCATCTAGGCGTGGTTTAACTACAGACAACTCGAGCCGTGTACCTCCTTCCTGGTAGAATGACTGAAACTGATCGGCTGTTGTACCCCCTTTCTCTAATAGACACTGCTCATGCGTGATTGTTTACATATTTGGGTGGGTTTAGTGGCATCTCTGAACAGTCAAAGAGACTGTGTCTGTGATACAATAGCCACAGCCAACTTCTATCTTCAGGAACTCTGGGAACCACCGTGATGCAAAACTTTTTTGATATGTGTACATTCTCATTCACTACTTGCAACAGTTTGTCACCGCTGTGGTAACTTTTCAGGTAAGCGACTGTAGAAATCACGAGGTTTTGAGGCAAATAAATCGTCGAGACATGATCGGATCGCTTTTTCATCCGGAAAGGAAGTTCCTTGAATGTTGCTCCATAAAAAAAGAGAGTGGAAAAGGCGAAAATCTGAGAGCGCCAGATCAGCTGAATAACATGAGTGCGGAATGACTTTCGAACCCAACTCCTGTGTAGTGTTTTTTGTCAGTCTAGCATAAAGCGGGCTGGCATCGTCATGGAGGAGTATCACTTCACGTAACCTTCCTGGTCGTTGTTCTTGAATTGCGTCTGCAAGACTTCTCAGTTACCTGGGGGCAAGAAATTCGTAGTTCACCACGCCGTCGTTGTTCCTCCAGACGCAAAACATATTTTGTGGATGCGCGGAGGTTTTTGTGTGGGGATTTGTTGCCTTGTTTTGACTCAACCATTCCTTTCTTTTCCTTATGATAGCATACAGACACCATTGCTCGTCACCAGTAACGATAGCACGGACTAGGAACGATCGGTGTTGTTCACGAGCCAATTGGTGACGGGCAAGCAGAGATGCATATATGGCGAGCAACAAATTTTTTGTCATTTTTGCTTAGAGCATGCGGTACCTATACTCCCGACTTACGAAAAGTCCCACTGGATGGAAATGCCACATCATGATGAAATGATCACAGCTCATCAAATATGTCACGTCTCGTGTACAATGATATGAATCATTGTGGATTACTGCGTTTAAACGAGCTTCATCAAACCGCGCTGGTCTTCTTGAACGTGGAGAGTCACTAATGTCAAAGCAATCCTCCTTAAAACAATAAAACTATATTCTTACCATTACCAGCATTATCTCCATACACGGCGCAAATGTTTGTGGCTGTCTCCGCTTCTGTCACCCCTCTACTGAACGCAGACAGAAGAATATGTTGAAAATTTTCCGATTTCTGCACTTACCGCTCCATTTTCTAGCGTTCACAGTTCCACTCACTATCTCCAAATGACAGAACGACAATACGGAAACTCAAATAGCATCAGTGAACTACAAATAAACAATGAAATTCGATAAATGAGCCCATAGCAACAGGAATGTCAATAAGCAAAACAAAAACGCAACGAACCTATGCACCAATCTAATGAATTGCTTAGCCGGCAGCTGTGGCCGTGCGGTTCTAGGCGCTTCAGTCTGGAACCGCGTGACCGCTAAGGTCGCAGGTTCGCATCCTGCCTCGGGCATGGATGTGTGTGATGTCCTTAGGTTAGTTACGTTTAAGTAGTTCTAAGTTCTAGGGGATTAATGACCATAGATGTTGAGTCCTATAGTGCTCAGAGCCATTTAATGAATTGCTTAAGAATTTATCACTGGTAGAGCCGGTGGAACGGAGCCGTAATAAATGTGCACGAAGACTACAGTATGTAAAAATTAGATTGCAGTGACTCTTGGGTATAGTAATGGAAAAGGTCATTTCGTAACGATGGCGTTCCACCACACGTAGCTTATTCATCGGTGACCATCTGGGTACACCAAACGGCGCAAGGCCAGAGTTTCTGAAATGGACAGATAATGCACTCTCTCGTATAAGTCTTTTGGAATGTATTGCTTTTACTGGCGAGGCAGAGAGTGAAATGAATTATCTTTGCGCTTCCATCAGGCTCATATTTTTAGCGTACAAATGAAATGCATTTAATAAACCAACTAGCGACCCGCCGCGGCTTCGCACGGATAGCATTAAATATCTACGGCAGACGATTTGTGTGGCGTACGTGTTTTGTTTGCAGGCCATTGTGTAGAGTTGCGAAAAAATTTCAGAAAGCTACGTTAACTAACTGAATATCATCACTTTCTCATTACTTACCCGCTGTAAGCAGCGCATGGCAGGACTATGTGGCGGCATGAGCGTTGTGTGTTCCGTACTGAATTCACGTTTGGAGTTATATCTTCTGTCAATGGTGGGAGCACATCATGATGTAAGTAATACATTTAAAACCAATGTAAATACTGAATGTGAAGCAACGGTGTATGTGTGTGCGTTAGCGGTTCAATATGTAACGGACGATGGGTGAGATGGATCAAACAAAACCGAAAATAAGAGAAAAGAAACCTGAACTACATGTTAAAATCGTGTTGCAGCACTCCTCCTGCGAAGCTTAGTGCACACTGATGCATTGTTGAGACTCGTGCCGCAATTCTTTGTCGTGGACTCTTTACGGAAGACTTCTTCGCCATGTGACGCAAAGAATCGGGCTCACATCTGGATTTGATTCGAGAAAGGCAGAAAGCTGAAAGATGAGTCATCTGCTGCGCTACTGAAAGAGCGTACCATTTGCAAACGAAGTAAAGCTGCTGAAGGTGGTAAAATAGATTTTTGACAAAAGTTTTACTTGTAGCAAAAAAAGGAAAATACATAATAATTTGGATTCCCTTGTTTTTTTCGCTAGGAAGTTGTTCTCAAACGTTTGCACGGAAACTACTGGTTAAAAATATTTGAATAATTCAGACTGGAAGAGTCACATCATAATCTGACGATGAGGTGGTTATCTTACGGTCATTGGTCACATTTATTCCGATGATTCGAAGTTGAGTAACTCAGTGCCTGTTGTTCGAGTACTTTACATCTGAGGGAATCTGAATATGATAATCTGAATTTGTCGTCACATTTTGAAATGTTCTAGTTAAAAGGCAGAGTGAAAAGAACTGATTCAACCAGGATTCAAACCCATGCCCTCTCGGTGGCCAGACACATACCCTGCCGCTAGGCCACCACACCAGATGTGAAATTGGTCCCGCTTGCTATGATTTTGAGGCACTACTGCTCTCTCTAGTTATGTCGTTTATTTTTTAGCTGGCAACTGCATTGTTTTCACAACAAACATTTAATTCGCCATAATTCAGACAGTTTATACGAAATATTCACAAAAACCTTCCTTGTGTATCAGTGTATCTATTAGACAAAACCAGATCAAAGTCACTAAAGCTCTTCCTGAGACTAAGCTGCATGTAAGGATGGATGCGAGCAAGCGATTTCAGTTGACATACACTGGTGGAAAAGAAATTGCAACACGAAGAAGGAGTTGGGCAACATAAGCGGAAGTTGGTAGACGTGTTTCTACAACTGCAAAATGGTTCAAATGGTTCAAATGGCTCTAAGCACTATTGGACTTAACATCTGAGGTCATCAGTCCCCTAGACTTAGAACTACTTAAACCTAACTAACCTAAGGACATGACCCATATCCATGCCCGAGGCAGGATTCGAACCTGCGACCGTAGCAGCAGCGCGGTTCCGGACTGATGCGCCTAGAATAGCTCGACCACAGCGGCCTACTGAAAAATGATGTTTGATCCAGTTTCGCGCTATTAGTGCCACTATGAGGATCCAAATCAGTTTTGCTTTAAATAACTGCGGTAACGATGGAGAGCGTTAATTGCCTTTACGATTGGACATGATGAGTTGAACGCCATTATCAGGACCATACTCACTTTGAATGAGGTCATGTAATAGAATTACCAGAAGCTCTCTGTTCCTGAGGTACTGCAGAAAGATTTGGCAGGAATGTAACCACCGCACATGATTGCTGGGAGTGGTGGTCACGGTAATGTATGGACGCAAGAAGACCGAGCTACGGACGTCCACGTCGCATAACGAGAGGGAAATCCTAAAAGGTCGGTGTAAGCTCTGGCACATCGAACCTTACTTGGCCACCAGTTGACACCATAGTGACGCAACACTCTGTTACAAATCATCACTTCAAGAACAGATCCAAGCCAGATAGTCTATCATGAATCGTGCATTCTACTGAGCTCAAACCAACGCCTTTTGCGACTTCAGTAGTGTTAAGCGAGAGTTAATTGGAGGGCAGGGCGGAGGTAGTTCTGTAGGGTTTTCTGATGAAAGCTGGTTCTATCTCGGTGCTAGCGATGACCATTTGGTGGTCAGAAGGAGGACAGTTGAGGACCTGCAACCAACCTGTCTGCGTGCTAGACACCTACGCCAGGAGTTGTGTTCAAGAATGCTACACTACTGGCCATTAAAACTGCTACACCAAGAAGAAATGCAGATGATAAACGGGTGTTCATTGGACAACTATATTACACTAGAACTGACATGTGATAACATTTTCACGCAATTTGGGTGCATAGTTCCTGAGAAATCAGTACCCAACCACCTCTGGCCGTAATAACGGCCTTGATACGCCTGGGCATTAAGTCAACCAGAGCTTGGATGTACAGGTACAGCTGCCCAAGCAGCTTCATCAAGAGTAGTGACTGGCGTATTGTGAGGAGCCAGTTGCTCGGCCGCCATTGACTAGACGTTTTCAATTGGTGAAACATCTGGAGAATGCGCTGGTTAGTGCAGCAGTCTAACATTTTCTGTATCCAGAAAGGCCAGCACAGGACCTGCAACATGCGGTCGTGCATTATCGTGCTGAAATGTAGGGTTTCGCAGGAATCGAATGAAGAGTAGGGCCACGGGTCGTAACACATCTGAAATGTAACGTCCACTGTTCAAAGTGCCGTCAATGCGAACAAGAGGTGACCGAGACGTGTAACCAATGGCACCCCATAACATCACACCGGGTGATACGCCAGTATGGCGATGACGGATAAACGCTTCCAATGTGCGTTCACCACGATGTCGCCAAACACGGATGCGAACATCATGATGCTGTAAACAGAACTTGGATTCAATCGAAAAAAATTACGTTTGACCATTCGTGCACCCAGGTTCGTCGTTGAGTACACCATCGCAGGCGCTCCTGTCTGTGATGCAGCGTCAAGGGTAACCGCAGCCACGGTCTCCGAGCTGATAGTCCATGCTGCTGCAAACGTCGTCGAACTGTTCGTGCAGATGGTTGTAGTCTTGCAAACGTCCCCATCTATTGACTCAGGGATCGAGACGTGGCTGCACGATCCGTTACAGCCATGCGGATAAAATGCCTGTCATCTCGACTGCTAGTGATACGAGGCCGTTGGGATCCAGCACGGGGTTCCGTATTACCCTCCTGAACCCACCGATTCCATATTCTGCTAACAGTCATTGGATCTCGACCAACGCGAGCAGCAATGTCGCGATACGATAAACCGCAATCGCGATAGGCTACTGTCCAACCTTTATCAATGTCGGAAACGTGATGGTACGCATTTCTCCTCCTTACACAAGGCATCACAATAACGTTTCTCCAGGCAACGCCGGTCAACTGCTGTTTGTGAATGAGTTATCGGTTGGAAACTTTCCTCGTGTCAGCACGTTGTAGGTGTCGCCACCAGCGCCAACTTTGTGTTAATGCTCTGAATAGTTAATCATTTGCATATCACAGCATCTTCTTCCTGTCGGTTAAATTTCTCGTCTTTAGCACGTGATCTTCGTGGTGTAGCAGTTTTAATGGCCTGCAGTGTATTTCATACGACCACTGGAGTACTCTCGTGGTTATCCCACGAACCATGATTGCAAAATTTGTACGTCAGTCTGGTGACTCGACGATCTTGAATGTAAATCTACCTGGACGCTGAGTAACCACCACAGTGTACAGAACTTACACCTCTTGACTTCTTTGGGGGACCTTGAAAAATGAAGTTCATCAACAGACGCCAGTTACACTGAACGAGATACAAGAAACCACCAAATCGTCCTGTGCAGCCATCACGCCGCCATCACTGACAGACGAAGTTCGGTCAACAGTTCAGCGGCATCGACGTTTGCCCCCTAATGGTGGTGGGGGGTTACTCTGAACACTTAAAACAACCTTGGACCATGGAAGAACTGTAACGATATGTACTTTTGATCCATTAATTTGATTATCAAAGAGTGTCTACATTTTTCTGGACCCGTCTGTATTATTTCAGAAACGAACCTGTTTGTAATCTTATGAAAGTGCTATTCCAGCGAAGAAACATGCCACCTGATTGCGTTGCGGACACGTGACGCGTTGAGGGAATAACTTAAATGGAGCACTGACGAATGGGGATTCAGTCTAGCGACGAAATGAACCGCAAATGGAGAAATCCACACATAAGTTACTTACGGCAGACTCTTATGGCTCGGCCTCTGGGAACAAGCATCTTGGAAACAGCGAAGTCGGTCGGAGGTAGCGTGCTACTGTCGCCTGAAACGACGGAAAGTGGTCGAACGACGGTGCAACTACGAGTAGGAGACAATGTGCTGGTGCTGGACGTCCACGCTTCATAACAAAATCACAAAAGTGGTCGGTTGTTTGTCTGCTCTGTAAAGCACGATTGCTGCCAATCAGTGTACTACAGAGTACAGTGCTGCAAAAAACGCTAGTGTTTCGGATAACTGAATTCAGTGCTTGTTGTTGAACATTGAGCTCCGCAGACCTGTGTGTTCCATGGGTCCAAACCATGTCATCAGCCATGACCACAACGGGCATGGGGTCATAGTGACTGAAACGTAGTCCAATCGAAAGGGGACGAAGGAAAAATATATACTTTATGAGAGTGACTGTACGTTTTTTTCCTTCTTTTACTTGTTATTAACCTGTTTATGTGCTAATATTTAATGCTTGTACTTCGGTATAAAATCATTACCTAAAACTCGTTTCTATTTTACATTATCAATATTATCATTTCATTTACACTCCTTTCGACTATTGTATAGTCTGTATGTAGCTAGTGCAAAATTATGTTTTCAATAATATGAATGCCTAGTGTCATGGACGGGGACTGTGGATAGATAATGTTAAGTGAGAATGCGTGTCGGCTGGGGAGCTTGCCGAATTAGTCCGTTCATTTGCGGAAAACACTGTGTCCTGATGGTCCAACTGCCTAGTAAGCAGGAGATCCCTGGTTAGATTCCTGGTCCGGCATACATTTTCACTCGTCGCCGTCGACGCCACACAAAGTCCCGATGTAGCTGATATCATCAGTTCCTTTCTTTTCTTTTCTTCCTCTCCACCTTCAAATTATGTTTTAACTATTCTAACCCTTTTATTGTATCTAATTATTACCGGTCTCTACACTTTAACCTCATTTTCACTTTAGTTTACATTTTGTGTCGATTAAAATATCTTCCTGAGATATTGTATCTAGCTCCTATCACCTATTAACTCTTTCAAGATAACGTATGAACTTTGGTATTTATCGGTAGACTGTGTTTTGATATGGTCCTTCACCTATACCTCAGAGAATACTCTCTATAGCTCTTATCATTTTGTACATCAATACGTTACAGTTTATACATCGAGCACATCTCCTCTGGAATCTGCTAGGAGGTACGGCGTTCTTTCCTTGTACTTATTAAGACACTTTCGATTTTCTGTCAGCTAGGGAAGATAACGCTTTATGATTGGAGATCTCTTCTGAAAAGCATGTTGCGAGGCATCCAAGATATGCTCAATAATGTTCATGTCTGGATAATTTGGTGGCCAGAGGAAGTGTTTAAACTCGGAATAGTGTTCCTGGAGACACTCTGTAGCAATTCTGGACGTCTGGACTGTCGCATTGTATTGCTGGAATTGCCCAAGTCCATCAGAATACACAATGGACATGAAAATGGTCCAAATGGCTCTGAGCACTATGGGACTTAACATCTGTGGTCATCAGTCCCCTAGAACTTACAACTACTTAAACCTAACTAAGGACATCACACACATCCATGCCCGAGGTAGGATTCGAACCTGCGACCGTAGCGGTCACGCCGTTCCAGACTGAAGCGCGTAGAACCGCACGGTCACAGCGGCCGGCGGACGTGAAAAGATTCATATGATCACACAGAATGCTTTCATACGTGTCATCTGTCAGAGTCGTATCTAGACGTATCAGGGGTCCCATATCACTCCAACTGCACAAGCCTCGCGCCATTACAGAGTCTCCACCAGCTTGAACAGTCCCCTGCTGACACGCAAGGTCTATAGATTCATGTGGTTGTCTCCGTGCCCGTACACGTCCACCTCCACGATACAAACTGAAACGAGAGTCGTCCGAAAATGCAACATGTTTCGAGTCATCAACAGTCAAATGTCGGTGTTGACGGGCCCTGGCTAGTCGTAAAGCTTTGTGTCGTGCAGCCATCGAGTGTACAGGTGCGGGCCTTCGGCACCGAAAGCCCATGTCGGCGATGTTTCGTTGAATGGTTCGCACGCTCAAATTTGTTGATGGCCCAGCATTGAAATCTTCAGCAACTTGCGGAAGGGTTGCACTTCTGTCGCGTTGAACGATTTTCTTCATTCGTCGTTCATCTCGATCATGAAGGATCACTTTCCTGCCGCAGCGATGTCGGACATTTCATGTTCTACCGGATTCCTGATATTCACGGTACACTCATGAAATGGTCCTACAGGAAAATCCCCATCTCATCGCTGCCTCGGAGCGCCGACTGTAAAACCACGTTCAAACTCACGTAAATCTTGATAACCTGCCATTTTAGCAGCAGTAAGCGATCTAACAACTGCGCTAGACACTTGTTGCCTTACATAGGCGTTGCCGACCGCAGTGCCGTATTATGCCTGTTTACACATCTCTGTATTTGATTACGCATGCCGATACCAGTTTCTTTGGCGCTACTTGTTTTTGCATTGTAAGACTCTTTGATCTATTTCCAGCATCGTCACCAGGTTGACCGAGAGAACGTGCGGGCAACATTGGAAGATACTGGGGTTCTCCTTAGCAGAAGAGGAAGATCGACCGGACGTGAGGTCTTTGGTGGCTACTCGAGGCCCTCACGTAATCGGAGCCTGGGGTGTCGGGTGTCGTGGGGTGAGGCTGGACCACCGCCGGAATGCGCCTCGGGACCGCACCTGTCAACTGGCATCTGGCTGGGACGGTGCCGCCTGATACCTGTCCTGCTAATGTCGAGGCCGGGAGGCAAGCCGATTGGCTAAAGTCATCCCTCACTCGGATTAATTCCCCAGTTAACTGCTCGCACGGTTTCTTCCCCGTCCATTGTCTGAGAACATTCTACACGAACAAAATCTGAACAACTCGGCAAAAGGAAACGTCATTTCTGGAGTTTGAGTTCTTGTTTATTGCAGTGTACGACGAAAAAACTACTTAAGACATTCGTGTCGGCACTGTAGCGCGGCCGCCTTGCAAGCCCAGATTTATTTATTTATTAATTAATTGGTGCTTGTTTTGCCTGGTCAGATTAGGTTCTTAAGGCCATCTCTCGTATCTGACCAGGAACAACGCATGCAAAAATATTACATAAAAATCACAGTAATAGTAATTTGCATTATTAATAAAATTTATAATTTGCAGTCACAGTAACAATAATAGTAAAATAACACAGGCATTGAGAATCATATTGATTAGTTTAGCACTGACAGGAGAGGATTGATATGAAAGTAACAATGGTTGCTAGGAATGAAGAGAATTTCAGTAGGGATCTCTGTGGGAAAGATGAGGGTAAAGTGGTGGGGGGGGAATGGTTAACTAGGAACGAACTTCAGAAAGAGATAAATATTGTTATAGAAAGCGATCCATTAGCTATCTTTTGAAATTTCAGAGTATTTTGATTTCTCTAACATACTGAGAAAGATTGTTTAAAAATAGGTTTCCTATCACGGAAGATGACTCACAGAATATCGTAATGTTTTGTAGTGTTACAAAGAGGTTTGTACTTTGTTGGGAATCAGCATTTCTGCCGTGTTGTTCAGATAATAGTGTAAGGGTTGCAGATAAATAAAAATGAGTGCAATGACTGAGAAGACAATGAAGAGAACACGGGGTACGATAATCCCTACATTTATCGGCACGTAGTCGTGATAATTGTTCTTAGGCAGGGGTGACATGGTCGAAATAGGGTGTAAGGTGTATGCTTCGCCGGCGATGGGCGAAGCATGACAGAATCTTTGACCAGAGAGTAGTTTATCGTTAGTTGTTGCTTGTCGCTAGTCTGCGCTAGTCTGCGCGAGTTTGCAGTAGTAGTGTCTGCAGCAGTAGTCGGATACGGTAATGGGGAGTCGGCATGCGTCGGCTGTGTCCTCTGGTCGCGACTCTGGTCAGGACTCTGGAGGATGAGCATTGTTGTAGAAGGTAAAGAAGCAGCCTTGCGCATATTTAATAATGTATGTTAATTGTAATTAATTTGTTCAGAAAAAATGCCCCAATAATAATTTTTTTTATAAAGTAACTCTTTTAAAGAAAAATATTCATTTCAATTTAAAGAACATTTCCAATGGATCGTCACTCCTTTCAAGAATCCAATATATATATATATATATATATATATATATATATATATATATATATATAGGCCATCTCTTTTAAAGAGAAGTATTCATTTCAATTTAAAGAGTTTTTCCAATGCATTGTCATTGCTTCCAAGAATCAAAAAAATATATATATATACGCCAGCATTGCACGAAGCTGTGTCGATAAATAAGAGCAGATATAGTTGCAGTTTTTATTGAGGTAAGAATTTTTGCTTTTTTTTACTCAGAATACAGGGCCGAAGGTCAGCGCTGCTGTCCATATAAAATTTACCAGATATTATTATTTCTGTTAGGAGGCTACATTTGGTTCATGGTTCATTATTTAATTAATATTACTGTGTGGGTTTATGGCCAATTTTCATTCCTTAAGTTTTGTGGGGAGTTTACGCATGGTTCCATTTCACATTATTCATTTAACAAAATTTCGTGTGGAGAGGTTACACTTGGCTCCATTTAACATTAACATTTATTTAAATTTTTGCGGAGAGGTTACACTTGGCGACATCCGGCCAGGATCGTATTTCTTTGTGAATCTTCTGAGAAGTAGTCATATATCTGCTCTTAATTAATTAAATGTAATTAGCATTTGGCGCAACGCATTTACTAATTTGTCACTCTTTCTTCCACAGATCATCGGCAATTTGTTGCTCTTTGTTATAATTGTGTTTGTTGCATTTTGCATTGTCTTTGTTTCATTTGTGAATAATTTTGATTAGTGAAAAATGCCGCGAAAAACTGTTAACAGTACATCGCGATGTGAGTGAAATAGCTGATCGGAATAACTTGACCGATAGTACTTGCGACATGCAGTGTAATGATGACAATCCTCCATTTACAGACAATCAGTGTGTATCGACCACTTATAATAATTTTGATCCTAATGATGAACAAATGAACTCAATTGTGTCCTCTGTTAATTTAACGACAATTGATGACGCGGGGCGTTCTGTTGCAATGAGCGCTGCCCAGCTTGACACACTCGGTTTGCAAGATTTACGAAATGAACAGAGAAATTTTACTAACGAAAATGAACAGTGTACTAAGAGTACGTCAGATTTATTTGATTCCGAGGTAGTGACTAACAGTGCACATCCGATTGACAAACATTTTCAAGAATCACAAAATGACCGAATGGTTACACAAAACGTGACAATTTCAGGTACAACATCAAACAGCACAGAGAATAGAGTAGGTAATAGTGGCTTGGATCAAATTATGGCAATATTGCTACAACAAAATGAAGATTCCAAACAATCGAAAAAAGAACAAAACGACAACTTTAAACAACTTAGTGAACAGATTACAGCCATTGCCTCGCAGTGTCATGATGCTAAAGAACAGTTACGTGAGGAAATTGAGGCTTGTGCTAGGAAAAGTAGTGAAGAAATTAGATCTGTTGCTCAAGAATTAAGGGATATGCAAACAGCTACAACAGAATCACTTAGAAACGAAATTAGTGCAGTCGGTAAACAATGCTCTGAAAAAGCAACACAGTTACGCGACGAGTTTCAGTTAATGACAGCAGAAGTTTCGCGCACACTGGATGCAAAAGTAGACGCGAAATTCGACCAACAGAACAGCCAAATTGACGAACGCTTTAATCACCACCTACAAAACAGTGAAACGCGTTTCCGTAAATTTATACAGGAACACAATAAAGTAAAACGACAAGTTATGGAAACAATTACCGCACAAAGACAGGAAGATAAACGTAAATTGTTTATGAAAGCAAAAACATACGTAGACAACAATATTGCTGCAGTATCGGACGAAATTAATACAATCAAGCAGTTCAACACAGAATTGCGTGATGAAATTTCTGATCTTAAATCAAAAACAGATACACACACAGTAGATATTCAGACAGTGACAGACAGACTCGAACAATTAGAACTAACACAGGATTCTGATGACATCAAAGCTGACGTTAAAAAACTGAACGAAACCACACGTAAAATACAAAAACAAATTAATGCTTCCGACACTAAAAACGATGATCAGGTAAAAATACTGGCTGAAAAATATAATGAATTGGCCAGTCGTATTGACGTTATTGAAAGTAATAATGATAACAAATCAGACGATACTTCACCGATTTCGTTTAACCAAACACCTGAATTCCAAAATTTACAGCAGACGATCAGTGAGATAGAGTCGTCTAATAATACATTGCATAGAAAATTGTCAACTTTACAACAAGAAGTGACAGAGATAAAAAATATTTCAGTTAATAACACGTCACAGCGTACTGCGCATTCCGAACATTTCTCACAGTCCCACAGCCAGTATAATTTGGGTAATCTACAGAGAGTATGTGACATAGATTCCGAACAGTCACAGGCAAATAGATTCTCATACAATGCTGAACCTGTTCAGACGTACAGAGACGATAATTTTGATTACAAACATTTTCTACCAGTGAGAAAATTTAAAGTATTTAAAAATGACAGAACACAGATTCACCCCTTGGATTGGTTACAACAATTTAGCTTTGCTTTTCCACCGACTTGGCCCGTAACACATAAACTTGAATTTATTTGCAGTTTTTTGGAAGGTGAACCGGCAACTCGTATGAGACAATGCTGCTCAGTAGAAGATTTTCAGAATGCTTTTCTGTCAGCGTATTGGTCAAAGACGACACAGCGCGGAATTAAAGATCAACTAATTAGTTTACCGAATTATGAGGACTCAAATTTTCCCAGTGTCACACAATATTTTGAACACATGGTCCAACAAAACCAGTACTTAAGTGAACCATACAGTGAATCTGCACTTATTCAATTATGTATTTCTAAATTACCATGGTCATTAAGAGTGTCACTTTTAACGGGTCAGCAAAATGAAAATATTTCGCCATTCAGAGATCTGTTACAGATTTTGGAAGTGCAACAATCGGATTATCCCTTTATAAACAAAAATTTTTCATATAATAATCAAGGTCAACAAACATACAGCAATTACGATCAGCCACGTAATTTCAATAGCAAAGCTAATAGACACTTCAGGAACGAGAACCACCAGAACTTTAATAACAGACAAAATTTTAATTATCAGTATCGACAAAATTATCAGCAAGAGGAACCACATTTTGGTAACAATAGACGTTTTTCCCAACAACAGCAACAAAACCAACCGGTTAACATACCTAACCAACAATGTAATGTACAAGGTCAACCAGGCTTTAATGTTTCACCACGTACGCGTATAGCGTCGCCCCCAACAAATAGTAACACACAGCAACAAGGGAATCAGTATGTACAGAAAACACACTATTTCAATTCCTATCGCAGTGCACCGTATAGAAATGACTATCACGACAGATGTAAAAATAATGAGCACAATTTTCAGCGTACATTTAATAACAGTCGGTCTTATCAGCAGCAAGAACATCCGCCACAACATATAATCATGAATGAACCAGACAGTAGGTATCATCCAGAACGTAATACGTCTGGAAGAAATAACAGAACAGTTCAAATAGTCGAAATGCCACAGCATCCTCCTGAAAATAATAACACGTCAGATAGAATTTGACTAGATACTGTACAGGTCGCATCTTCCAGCAACACAAGCAATACTTTTGACACGCAGAATGTTGTTCATGAAAATGTTATTACTTTTGACGGCATCCGAGACACTCTTTTGCAGGAAAGACCAGTTGTTCAAAAAACCATTTCACACCCTGTCACCGAAGTTAAAATTGGATCATCGAAATTTTCAGCAGTAATCGATTCTGGATCACCTATGTCAGTTATAAATGAAGAAACTTTCAACGAGTGTAACAAAGAGAATACCTATCCTACGTTACCATTAGGTAAAACGAAAGTAAAAGGAGCAGTATCTAGTAAAGGAGTAGATGTAAAATTACAGACACATTTATCATTTTGTATTGCAGATCATACGTTTCACTCAAATTTTTGGATTATTCCGTTATTGACGACAGACATTATTTTAGGTACGAATTTTCTGGTACAACACGATGCCATTATTGACTTTCGAAACTCCTATTTAATGTAAAAAGGATGAAAATGTACAACTAGCTTTAGAATTTCAGCACTCTTTATCTGCAGAAAAACAAACAGTTAATCGTACAGAGGTCATTTCCGCATCACGTAACATAGACTGTAATTCCACATTGTTCACAGATACGTACGTACACAACTATAATACTCCAGACGAAGCCGAGTATGACGTTATACAGACGATTTCTGATAAAGTTAAACAGATCAGTGCAAAAACAGACGACGAACGTACTCAACTACGCAATATTCTTTTACAGCAAGCTCCAGTTTTTAACAACGTTCCTGGTACTATGTCCGGTTTTATGTATGAATTTCAAGTTAAACAGCACAACACATTTAAAGCCAAGCATTATCCCATTCCGAATATTCATAGAGAACAAGTTAAGAAAGAATTGCAAGCTATGCTTGACCAAGGAATTAATGAACCGGCAGTTAGTCCGTACATAAACCCGCTCCATATGGTTCACTTCGCCTCGTACTTGATTCGCGTCACATCAATGACATTATTATTAATGAAACAGATCGCCCACAGACACTAGAAGAACTTCTACATAAATTTCATGGCACTGCTATTTATTCCACATTAGATTTGAAATCTGGATTTTGGCGAATTCAACTCCATCCGAACTGCAGAAAGTACACGGCTTTTCTCTGTTTTGGTGACTGTTATCAATTTTGTAAATTACCATTCGGTTTAACTATTTCTTCAGCAGCATTTATTCGCGGTTTGAATACAATACTTCCGACAGAACTTAAAGACAGAATCACAACGTACGTAGACGACATTCTTATTGCAGAAGCTAACTGGTCTGAACACAATCTGATTCTTGAACAACTATTGCAAACTTTTCGTGCACAAGGACTCACAGTTAATCTCAGTAAATCGCACTTTGGTAAAACTTCTATAAAATTTCTGGGACATGTAATTTCAGCAAAGGGCATTACGCCTGACCCGGAAAAACTTCAAGCTTTACGTGACATTACTGTTCCTACGACGAAGAAACAACTACGCGGTTTTTTGGGCTTAATTAACTTTTTTCGTAAATTTATTCATTACTCTATTTTAGACACCCCTAGATTATGTCAATTGACAGATAAAAACACTATTTGGTCTTGGGATAGGCAAGCACATTCTGAATTTGTGAACCTGAAACAAGCCTTGTTGAATGCACCACTTTTATCGCACCCAGATCTTACCAGAAATTTTTCTATTGCCACCGACAGTTCTAACACCGCTTTAGGCGTACACATTTTTCAGGAAGTTGAAGAAGATGGCACTACAGTAATTAAAAACATCGCTTTTGCAAGTCGCATTCTGTCACCTGCTGAACGTAATTATTCTGTTACAGAACTTGAAACATTATGTGTTGTATGGGCTTTTACCAGATTTAGGCACTTTCTTTATGGAAGACATACGACCGTTTACACAGACCACAGAGCGATACAGTTTTTACTTTTCGCTAAATTTACACACGACAGATTAAGCAGATGGAAACTTTATTTACAAGAATTTAATTTTACAATTGTTCACATTCCCGGTACTCAAAATATTGTAGCAGACGCACTATCTCGTTCTCTTAGCAACCATCAGCAAGACATCGCAACCAACTTCTGCAAAGCAAATTTCAGCGTCATGTACATTCAACAAGTTGCATTTGAAAATTTCATTTCGTCGTCATTACAAGAAATAGCACAAGACAACGTGTGGAAAGAAATTAAACACCTTTGGCAAGATAAGAATAATGTTACTATTAGAAACCATTACACTGTACGCAATGACATTCTGTTTCGCCGCTCTCATCCTGACAGCAACAATTGGTTATTATGCATTCCTGACGAACTTGTTAACAAATTAATATGGTATACTCATTTAAGTTACGCACATTACGGAGCCAGAAAATGTTTTCTTATAATGAGACAGAACTGTTATTTTACGAACATGGAGAAGCGTATTCGACGAGTTTTAGCGTCATGTAAAATCTGCCAGAAAGCTAAATCAGACACGACTTCACATATTCCTCCATTACATCCCATTTTACCTGTTAATTTGAGACATATGGCCGCTGTAGACATTTTTGGTCCAATTCCCAGAACTAATAGAAGTTTTTGCTACATCTTTGTCGCTGTTGATCTCACTTCAAAATTTGTTACCTTCACTCCGTTACGCAATGCTATTGCTAAAACTGTTTCGAAAGCATTTGTAAAACATTTTCTATTTCATGTAGGGCATGTGTTGAAAGTAATTTCGGACAATGGACCACAGTTTCGATCTGCTATATGGACACGTATGTTACGAGCTAGAAACATTTCTCCGATCTATATATCCAGTTATCATGCTTCTTCGAACCCTTGTGAACGATTAATGAAAGAAATTGGTAAACTGTGTAGAATTTATTTCCATAAAAAACATATTGATTGGGACACACACATACTCTCATTCCAAGATGTAATTAATTCCATACCAAATGAATCTACTATGCTATCTCCGTCTGTTATACTGAAAAATGTTGAACCACCTAACAAAGTTAAAGAGTTAGTAACCTTTCCTACATCTCGTCGACTACGACACCACGAAATAATTGACATTGCGCTGAACAACATCAAACGTGCCGCAGAGCGAAGGAGAAGACTGCAAAAACAGGTTTGCATACGCCGTGACTTTCACATTGGACAGAAGATATTAGTACGTACACACTATTTATCCAACAAAGGAAAGAGCAAATGCAGTAAATTTGAGCTTCTATTCGCAGGTCCATATCGAATTCGCAGCATTCCTCACCCCAATGTAGTACACGTCGAAACTTTGAGAACCAGAAAAACCAAAGGGAACCACCACATACCCAACGTCAAACCTTTTATTGAATGAACATACTTTGTGATTTATCACACTGTAATGCCATTTCCTAATTTTTTATAACCGCTTATGGAATTACATCCACATGAACACTTACTGAAGATATCGTAATTTTTGCTTGGCAAGTGCCCGGCAAGGTAAGGTTAGCTGGTCGCTTTTTTTTGGCGTTACACATCAGACCGTGCATATATTTCCAGATGAACTTACACATTTTTATGACAACTTATGCAATTATATTTATGTGACTACTTACTGATGATTGTCGTATTTTTTTCTTGGGAAGTGCCCGGCAAGGTAAGGTTAGCAGGTCACTTTTCTTGTAGTTACACATCAGACTGTGCACATTTTCCATTTTCATGTACGTATGATTGTTTTCCTGTTTTTTTATTGTTTTCGTATGCATTATGAAATATTTAAGATATAACAAACACCAGTTGACTTTAACATTTTGCCTTATGATAGTTCAAGATCGTGACTACCTTACTTTTTTTTTGCTGCTACATTGTGATACACTGTGTACACTTTTGCTTCTGAACACTGTCAATGTTTTTGACATATTACGTTTTCTGTCATGCTATGCTGTATGCTCAATTATGTTACTATAAACCAGTTTTTATCTAACGGGTATATGAATCAAGTGCAAGAAATTAATCTTTGTTCATCATTTTCAGAAAGAAATAACGTATAAACGAAATAAATTAAACAGAAATGGAAATTTCACCTTCGGAATGAACGAAAGAGGATGCAATACCTCGTGATGAAGAGTAAATGGATCAGAATTAACAAGCATTAACAAGAATATACTATACACATCGTAGAATAGCAGTCTTAGCTAATTTTTTCTTTCAGAATACGAGGCGATTGATGCAGGCTGTCAGAAAGAACTACACATCTTAGTTTTAGTGGTGAAATATGATAGAAATAAGGAATAGTTGTATAATGAATAATGAAGTGGCTCTTTTTCAGATGATAATGAATGGTGATCAATAATGATGAAGAATATGCTACTATGGATAATGAAGTTTTTCTTTACAGGTGATGATAATAATGGAGTTATGGTGATATGGATAATGAAGTTTTTCTTTGCAGATGAAAATAATGATGAAGTTTATATATTTGCTGTTAGTTAAGAGATGCTATGTAGTTATTTAAGTATTTGTTGCAGTTCGTTTTGACAGTATGTGTTATTTCGTGTGGTATGATGACTGAAGGTTTTGGAAAGGACAGCTAGAGAACACATATATTTTATACACATTTCACTACGTGTTAATTCGAAGTTCACTACTTTTCAGCATAATATGCGTTTCTTCTTTCAGTTTCATAATCCATTTTGTATATTTTCCAGGAGAAATTATTCATGAAATTAATGTGGTATAAATAGTTGTTTATTAAACCTATGTCGTTTATGAATGTGATCACATATACTCTACTTGTTTCATAACCTTGCTACAGCTGACTCATGACAAATGACGTTACACATCTTCATTTGCTGCAATAACTCAAAAGCAAACAAAGTAATTACCAGTCCCAAATAATGCTACTAGTTTAAGAGAGTTCTGAATAATACTGATCAGCTCTGAATAGTATGTCACTTCAATAATGACTTCTGAACAATACAAAAAAATGCTTTGTAACTGGCCAGTGAATGCCACTGTTTATTGTAATAAGATTACCTATGATGCCAATGATTACTATAATTAGATTAATTATGTATAAATGCCATGCCAATAATTAACTCATTTTGAATAATGACTTCTGAATAATACAAAAAAAATGCTTTGTAGCTGGCCAATGAATGCCACTGTTTATTGTAATAAGATTACCTATGATGCCAATGATTACTATAATTAGACTAATTATGTATAAATGCTATGCCAATAATTAACTCATTTTGAGTAATGACTTCTGAATAATACAAAAAAATGCTTTGTAGCTGGCCAATGAATGCCACTGTTTATTGTAATAAGATTACTATGATGTCAATGATTACTACAATTAAGTGAATTATGTTAATACTATGCCATTCATTAGCTTCTGTTTTGAATGATGACTTCTGATGGTTTGTAACTGGGCAATGAGTGCCAACAATTACTATATTGAGTTAATTGTATGAACATTATTCTGTAATACTACATACATGGTACAGAAATGTTCAGTAACTGGGCGATGAGTGCCACCAATTACTCAAACCAGTTGTTAGACTAGTGTAATTCTCAATGAAGACTTCTATGTGACTTAATATCCTTCACCTTCTGACCCAATTACCAGAAATTACTGCAATATCCATTTGTCCTGTCTATCCTCATGATCATGGAGCACTATATTTGGTTTTTGCACTAATTCTACGTTGGTCTACTTTACAAGAACATGGTGTTGACACGACATGCTGTCCACCACCTTGAGCGATGGAGATGTTATTATGGTCCCACTGTTTGGTGTACCTAGTGTACTACCAAAATGATAGCATGGAATATTATTACGACATTTCAGTGTCTTGGCTACGCTGATTAATACTTCAAGGAAAAGAGCTTCAGTTTGTCTCACTTGGTGTTGTGCTTCTGTAGAAAGATATGGACTTTCAGTACAGCTGTGAGCAAACTAAAGTGCTAAAACCATGACGCAATCCTTCCCATTCCTTTCCTATTTCTTGTCAAATGAAATGATAAAGACATATACAGTGCGTGTGCACTTCATTTCATTTGTTAACAAGATCAGTTGTCCTAAAAATACTAAAGACTTCCATAGTGCGTGTGCACTTTATTTCACTCCTTGATATGTTTATTTGTTGTAAAAAAGTATTAGAGAGTTTTACAGTGCGTGTGCACTTTATGCCATTAGTACTCAATACGTACACATTTTGTGATTCCCAGATATGTTCTGTATTACAGTGCGTGTGCACTTTCGTCATTTTGTTAACATGATTTGTATTCATTGCTTATACATTTTGTGATTTGCTGATATGTTCTGTACTACAGTGCGTGTGCACTTTTGTCATTTCTCAATATGATTTGTACTCGTTGCCTATACATTTGTGATTTCCTGATATGTTCACTACTTCAGTGCGTGTGCACTTTTGTCATTTCTCAATATGATTTGCACTCGTTGCCTATACATTTGTGATTTCCTGATATGTTCACTACTGCAGTGCGTGTGTACTTTTGCCATTTGTTAATATGTTTTGTACTCATTGTGTATACATTTTGCCATTGCTTGATATGTCTGTACTCAGTGCGTGTGCGCTATATTTTATTTCATGTTCTGCATATATATATCTGTAAATATTCTGTGATTGTAAAGTTAGTTAATTACGAAAAATTTGTTGCTCATGGCAAGTCCAATTGACTCACCATCGCTGCCAAATTTTTGCCGCCCCAGTGGAGGGTTATGTAAGGTGTATGCTTCGCCGGCGATGGGCGAAGCATGACAGAATCTTTGACCAGAGAGTAGTTTATCGTTAGTTGTTGCTTGTCGCTAGTCTGCGCTAGTCTGCGCCAGTTTGCAGTAGTAGTGTCTGCAGCAGTAGTCGGATACGGTAGTGGGGAGTCGGCATGCGTCGGCTGTGTCCTCTGGTCGCGACTCTGGTTAGGACTCTGGAGGATGAGCATTGTTGTAGAAGGTAAAGAAGCAGCCTTGCGCATATTTAATAATGTATGTTAATTGTAATTAATTTGTTCAGAAAAAATGCCCCAATAATAATTTTTTTTATCAAGTAACTCTTTTAAAGAAAAACATTCATTTCAATTTAAAGAACATTTCCAATGGGTCGTCACTCCTTCCAAGAATCCAAATATATATATATATATATATATATATATATATATATATATATAGGCCATCTCTTTTAAAGAGAAGTATTTATTTCAATTTGAAGAATATTTCCAATGCATTGTCATTGCTTCCAAGAATCAAAAAAATATATATATATACGCCAGCATTGCACGAAGCTGTGTCGATAAATAAGAGCAGATATAGTTGCAGTTTTTATTGAGGTAAGAATTTTTGCTTTTTTTTTTATTCAGAATACAGGGCCGAAGGTCAGCGCTGCTGTCCTTATAAAATTTACCAGATAATATTATTTCTGTTAGGAGGTTACATTTGGTTCATGGTTCATTATTTAATTAATATTATTGTGTGGGTTTATGGTCAATTTTCATTCCTTAATTTTTGTGGGGAGTTTGAGCATTGGTTCCATTTCACATTATTCATTTAACAAAATTTCATGTGGAGAGGTTACACTTGGCTCCATTTCACATTAACATTTATTTAAATTTTTGCGGAGAGGTTACAAGGGTACATCACAAACCTATAGCACACAAGCATTCGTCGACTGGATGAAGTCGTGTGGATACTACAACACACACAAATCGTTAGACCACTTTTTTGACTTGGAAACAATCCAAATACACAGGGAAGTCTATGTATCTGTTACTGTCACAGAACAGTAGACATTACCACTTCATACAATTCAAAATGATACTCACGAATCAATATACAATTGAGTATAACTTGCGATAGGTACTTCTGGCTTTTAATATAACTCGCGTAACTAGAGACGACGCTGTCCTCACAAGCGATGATTGCAGAGTGGGACTCAGTGGCACTGCGCTCTAGCATGAGTTATCTCCCAGTAACAGTTGCATGTGGGATCTGTTGAGGGCGCCTCTGCGCCGACGCCTCTCATTCGTCACGACTGTTGCTTGTAGTTCCATCGTAAGGTACTAACTTTAATGTGGGACCCCGTTCTTCGGACGACATCACACCAACTGTAGTAATACAATAATACTAATTCCTCACAACTTAGCTGGACGTGTAGTACTGAAGCGATGTTAGGTACGTACAGACTCTCTATGACCTAAGGAAGGGAGACAGCAGAGAAACAGCACGGCGTACATTTGGCGACACTTGGCTCTTGGCTGTGTAATCAGAGGAATTTTGTACGACAGCTCACTCTTGGGATAGGAAGTCGAGCGAAGAAGACTGAGATATTGTCGCTCTTAGGGCTCGTGCAAAATCGACCTTTACATGAAACAACACAGACAAGTTCTTCTGTCGTTCCTGTGGGAGGAGAGTGGCTATTATATCAATTAGGTTAGTGAACCTGGGAGGAGTCAGCGCAGAACATTCTGTGAAACCAACCAACGAGGAGAATCCCCAGTTTTCGGTGTGGAGCGAACAGTGTTAGAGAGGAGACGAGTCCTGTGGCCGTCCCCCGTAAGACTGAGCGTCACCTTCCGACAGCTACCCGCGTTGCTATCCTTGCATAGCAAAAATATGGCGCAAATGTGCCTTCGTTTTCTTCCATGCTTTTCGGGTTTCTGTGTGATTCATCTACATTACATCATAGTATGCAAGCTACCTAAACGTGTAAGGCGAAGGGTAGTATCAAGTGATCTCCCCTATCCTGCTCCATTCGCGAACGCCACGTGGGAAAAATGACTATCGATAAGCCTCTGTACTAGCTATAATTCCTCGAATTTCCTCGTTGTGACCATTACGCGAGATGTATGTGAGAGGAAGTAATATGTTTTCCGACTCTTCCCGGAAAGTGTTTTCTCAGAATTTCAATAGTATACCTCTCCGTGATGCACGACGCCTCTCTTGTAACGTCTGCCAAAGTAGTTTGTTGAGCATCTCAGTAACGCTGTCGCGCCGACTAATTTGTTGGATGTCCTTTATCTCTTCTATCTGTACTATGTGGTAAGGATCTCAGATTGATGAACAATACTGAAGAATCGGTCGAACAAGCGTCATGCAAGTGACTTCCTTTGCGGATAAGTTGCAATTCCTTGAGATTCTTCCTATTAATCTGTCTGGTATCTGCTTTCCCTGTTAGTTTGGTGTGTTTTTCCATTTAAGGTCGGTCTTGATAGTTGCTTCTACATATTTTACTGCAGACACTGTTTCTAGTAACAGGTCATCAGTTGTGTAGTTGTACAGTAGTGGTTTTCTCTTCCTATGTATGCGCAGCTCGTGGTCTCGCGGTAGCGTTCTCGCTTCACGAGCACGGGGTCGTGGGTTCGATTCCAGGCGGGGTCAGGGATTTTTCCTGCCTCGAGATGGCTGGGTGTTGTTGTGTCGTCTTCATCATCATCATTCATCCCCATTACGGTCGGAGGAAGACAATGGCAAACCACCTCCACTAGGACCTTGCCTAGTAAGGCGGCGAGGGGTCTCCTGCATCGCTCCCCTACGCTCTGTAAAGAAGTATGGGACTCATCAGCATCTTCATGTATGCGCAGTATGTTTCATTTATCTAAGTTCAGGGCCAACTAGCACAGCCTGCACCATTAATAAACCGTATGCAGGTCATTCGGCAAATGGATACTGCCTTCTGGATATTCTACTTTCTTACAGACAACCGCATCACCTGCGACCAATCTTAAAGAGTATCCGAAGCTTTCTGCTAGATGATTTATAGATACCGTAAACAGTGAAGGCAAATAGTAGAGGTCCTAACACATTTCCTTAGCATGTGCCGGGAGTTACATTTACATTTGTCGGGTTTGTTCCGTTAAGAGCGATGTGGAAGTTATATCTTCAAGGAAGTCTTTAATCCAGTCGCTAATCTTGTCCGATACTTGGAAACTTGGTTTTTTGTAACACTAAGAGGCAGCGCAGGACGGTGTCAAATGCCTGTCTAAAGTAAGGGAGCATGGCATCAGGCTAAGCGCTATTGTCTACAGCGCTTTAGGTCTCATGGATGAACGTAAATAATATAACGTGCAACTTCAAATACATTAAAAATATAAGCTGCTTTTACCAGGGTTTCTGCGCTTAAGAAGTTATTTTACATTTTCAGCACAAATAAGAGATTGCACAATGCAACCCACACCCTTTTGCTGCCCTGGAGTCGATCCACGGTCACCATATTCCTGTCTAGCCCTGCAAGTAAAATCGAACCGATATCCTTTGATCCAGACTATTTCGATCGGTTACTCTACCACAGGACTCGTAGAGTTGTAGGAATCAGGCGTCCGTATTTATTTCAGCCATCAACGCAGGCCCAGTCGGCGCCTTGAGTAATTACATGGGATTTTCGGAAAGTAAGTTCCGATAGTGGAAACCACTCGGAAAATGTAATAAAGCTTTGTCCATATGTGTTCGACAGTGTCTCTAATATGCCTGTCGGTTACATCACTTCGCTCTTTTCAGTTCTGAGCGCATGGTGATCACATAAAGATGCGTAGAAAATAGTGTCTCCCACCAAGTATGAGGTCCTGGTGACAGATTTAGCCTGATGTTATGCAGCCGACATTACATAACTGTCATGCGGTTCCTGCTTTGTGATAATTCACGGTCGCGATCTGCAGGGTCAATGAAAATGCTCCTGCAGCGTTTTCGATTAGAAGCGTTTGATCACCCGCTCTACAGCCCGTAATTTGCTTCCCTTGTGTTTCATCTCTACTCACATTAACTACTGGCTATGAAGACGACATTTTCGCACAGATGAGCGTAGATAATTGGCGGGAAGCACAGGCAGCTGCCTTCTATGACGAGGGTATTGGAAAGTTGGTACAACGCTACGACAAATGTCTAGGTCGGAGTGGTGACTATGTAGAGCAGTGGCTTTAAGCTGTAGCTAACTGTTGCAAATAAAATATTTCTCATTTTCAAAGTGGTTTCCATTTCGCGATCAGTCGGAACTTACTTTCTAACAGCTCTAGTATTTGATCTCAGGAGGGGAACGACAGAAGTATCTCTAAAGCACTGACATTGTACACCGCTGTCTTCTCCAGTATTGCATCTCTCGGCTTGTTCTGAGCTGTCATCGGGGCACGGTTATTTGTCACCATCTTTTCCCTTGTCAAATTCTAACGAGAGCAAATTAGTAAGTATCCACGACAAATGCGAATAAGCGACAGTCAATTGAAAGCGAGACAGACGGAGAAAAGTACATTTTTTATTAATTTAAATCTAATTGCTATGACTGTATACATTCATCCTAGTGTGAGACAAAACAGTCAGTGCCTTCCTGGAAAAATTATTCTATCCAGGCGGGCACCTCTTCATCCTAAGCAAATCAACGGGTGTGAATGTGTTTCTTCAGAGCGCCAAAAATACTGAAATAGCCTGGTGGGAGATCGGGATTATGTGGAGAATGTGTAAGAGCTTCCAGTGAAGCTTGGCAGCATAGTAGGAACAACGAGGGAAAATGTGGGCGGACATTACGCTGCAACAGAGTGATCCCGTCGTGAGCATCAATTGGTGTTGGGATTTAATAGTGCGTTTCAATTTTTGCAAGAAGTCGGAGTATCGCTGTGCGTTAACTAAAGCGCGCCATCGCGTCCAAACGCAAAGACATGTTGACGGACGGCATCGTTCTCTTGGAAGATAATGTCCTCACACATGTTGCCAAATTGTTACGAATGCACAGCAAACGTTTCGCTGGAAAGCCCTGATACATCCTCCATGAGTCCCTATCTCTCCACATGATATTTCCATGTATTTGGAGCCCTGAACCAGGACATTCGTGGCCGTCAATTTGCTTCGGACGAAGATGGTTCAGCCGGCCGAAGTGGCCGTGCGGTTAAAGGCGCTGCAGTCTGGAACCGCAGGACCGCTACGGTCGCAGGTTCGAATCCTGCCTCGGGCATGGATGTTTGTGATGTCCTTAGGTTAGTTAGGTTTACCTAGTTCTAAGTTCTAGGGGACTAATGACCTCAGCAGTTGAGTCCCATAGTGCTCAGAGCCATTTGAACCATTTGAAGATGGTTCAAATGGCACTGAGCACTATGGGACTTAACTTCTGAGGTCATCAGTCCCCTAGAACTTAGAAGAACTTAAACCTAACTAACCAAAGGACATCACACACACATCCATGCACGAGGCAGGATTGGAACCTGCGACAGTAGCGGTCGCTCGGTTCCAGACTGTAGCGCCTAGTGAAACATCCCTTTAGAACAATTATACATGACTGTCCTTAAACTGACACACAATATTTTGAGCGCAACGCATTCTGACTTTCAATAATCCCTGCAAAAGAATGGCCCTGACTAACATTAACCTATACCTTTCACAAATCACTTACCTCGCAAAAATCTTCGTTACTCGAACTACTGCAATACAGCGAGCGCCACTACTGCCAGCTAAATAAAAGATTCAAACTACGGAAGGCACTAACTACTGATAGGTATAGTTAGCAAATGAAAGATTTTAATAGAGAACAAACAATGTATTTACCTTAATAGTGTTGAAAAGTCATAATATACATAGTAGTTCATGACATCCAGTCTTATAAATTTCAAAACTCCGCCATCTCTCTCCCCACAGCCACCACTGCTGGCGGCTCACCTCCAACTGCGCAAAGCTACGCACTGTTCACATCTAGCTGCCCAACACTACAATGGCAGACAACAATGCAAACTAGCCACATACTGCACACAGCACAGCCAGTGATTTTCATACAGAGCGCTACGTAACGTTGCCAATAAGAAAACATAAACAGCCTACTTACATAGCCCCCATGCTCCCCACAAAAAATTTTACAAATTGTTTTGGGCAGTTGCCAATAATGATTTGGTTAAATTTTTCATAATTACAATAACAAAGATATCAAATGCACACACTTATTGATACAATGTTGGTCAAAAGCTAAAATTTTCGCACAGTCCCATAAAGACAGTCCTGATCATTCATCACAGTAAAATTACAGTGTTTTTTTTTCTGAAAGTCTGAGTAGTAAAAGAGAATGCACACGGAAGTAGTGGATTTTCATGCCATCTTGAAGAAGTAGTGTTGTCCTTACAACGGAAAGACAGTGCTGACTCTTGACATGCACACAGGTAATGGGCCACAACAGAGCAAACCCACAGCAGAGTCAGTCGAAGTTTTGAAGAATATTGGTAGGTAGGCCATCACAGAACAGATCCACTGTAGTCCTTGTAGAGATTACGGTATTGGAGGGCCACCAGAGGTGCAGACCCACTGCAGTCCTTGTAGAAATAATGGTACTGGTGAGTCAGAAAAGGTGTAGACCCACTGTAGTCATTGTAGAGATGGCCAGCAGCCATCTGCTGCGACTGTGCAGGTGCACAATCACCATCGAAGAGTCTTGCGGACAATATAGCAAGTCCATAACCACCACTTGTGCACTCACAAAGTTTTTGGAATTGTCCTTAGAACCAGCAATTCTGTTAACCAGTCTCTTGCTGAATTATCAACACATGTGGGAGCAGTAACAGTCCTCTTTTTTTTGACATATTGTGCATATACTATGACCAACAGAAATGTTTGCAGTGAAATGAATGCTTACAAGTTACTTAATTTGCTGAACTGGTGTCAATTACAATATTATAACATGAGAATACAATAACTAAAGTACAAAATATATCATTAAAGAACATAACAATGCAGATAACATTTGTGGTAATACAGGCTTTACAAAAGAATTGAACTAACATATACATCAGTGTTACAGGAATTATGACATAAGTACATGCATAAAGATGAGAATAACTTTTGAAACATCAACATCACACATGAGCATCAAATAAAACAGAATAAATAATGTCTAAACATCTTTACAAAGTAAATAACATATTAGAAAATTTCTACAACATAACTCTTATTAGCTAAACACATAAAGACAGGAAGAACACAAATACCAAATACACAAGGGTACACAAACACATAGCAGAATAATACAAAAGGAAAGGACGGGGTTTGTTTTACTGCAGTATTTTGCAAACAAAACTTTCTTTACTTCTAGGAGATCTCCCGTCATTTATCATTATTCCCAAAAAGTCCTATCTATAATTGCTTTCTGTATTCTATTCATATATATTTCAAAATAATTATTTCTCAGTGTACAATACTCATTTTGGCCCAAATCTTTTTCATACAACTTCTCAATGCATTTCTTTCCATTCATCACAAATCGTTCTCTTATATAGCCTACCCCATCCTAAGCTAACTTAAATCTACTGAGCTCAGATGCTAAACTAAGGGATGAGGCAATGCAGCAGCATAAAACAATTAATACAAGCAGTAATTAAAAAATGGAAATTGTCAAAGCAAGCTGCAATAAATCTAAATTACCAAGCAATGCAAAATTACAACTAATATGAGCCAATGTGCAGCGACAAGAAAAATAAATCAGTAGTAAAACTAGCTTAACAGAGTAATACACAGTGAAATTTAGTAGCACTATGCCCGGCAAACAGCAGCAGCAAATGCAATAACTTATATCTAAACATGACAAAGCTCAATCAGAAAAAATATTACACTGAAGATGGCCATGTCTAATACCTATGTCACATCTTAATACTAGAGTGATGCATCACGATAAGTTACTGTAGCAGACAAGTTACCAAATCGTTTAAAAAATTATTTATGCAGTTCCTGTGAAGGGAAATGTCTATTTGTGCTCTCTTTTCTAAGAAAGTACATCATAAATGTATTCTTTCCTGGGTCTGTAGATAGAAAATAGAGATATTAGTACATCTATTAAATTTTATAATAACCAATGCTGCAGTGCAGCTAGAAACTAGATATTAAACGAAATGAGCAAATATATATAGCCTATATAGAGCAATGCATGAAACGTCATTCACTAGGCAAATGGCGTCTCCAAAGGCAAAAGAATCTCTCAACTAGAAAGACAATAAATGTAAAATGTTCCTCATCATTTCATTAGGCATTTCAGTAAATATCATAAATTAAGAGCTCCACAGTGTAATCATATGTTTTCAAGTTGGAGTGCGTCGTATTTGCGATGCTTTCTACAAAGAAATGTCAATATCGAGGATAATGCCCTTCCCCCTTTTTTTTTTTTTTTTTTTTTGCGTGTGCCTCTGAAAGGCACACACTAATGGCTTTTTTCCAGGCGACTGTCGTGCAGCTGGGTGCTTACAGTGACCTACCGAAATATTTACGACATCAGTTTCCGCTACAGTGACAGTTGGATACAAATAAAATTTCACAGGTCGAAATATTTGCATTACAAATCTGTAGAAAGAAAATCTTGTAAATATAACAGTGTCCAAAAAATTTTCATTGGCATTGTGGTACATTCACGCATTTACACACATTTCATAACTCTTAAAGTACGATTCTTGGTTTCCAACATACTTTTCCACAAGTCAGAGTCTCTAACCACTACTCATTATTCCTTACCTTATTACACATATACATATTCGTCGACAACGCTTCAATATTTCATCATAATAAATACGTAGCATAATCAAATTCCTCATATAGCATCAGCTTATTGATCATAAACATACCACAACAGCGTAATACACATGGTCATCATAACATCATAAAACCTCAGCCAAATCTCAAAAAAGGTGTAGCTTTCTGCAATAATGTCAAAACCTAAAAAAAAGTTTCTGCTCATTTCAATAATGTCATCTACCTCCAACGTACTTGAAAAATCATGACCCCATACCAAATACATCATTCAAAGCTCTCATAGTATCACAATGGTTCCGAAAAAATATGAACAGTTCACAAAGTACAGACAAAACACAATTTCATAAGTGTGAAGTTATCCAACGGTGAAATTATGTAAACATCTGTCACTGATGTAGTAAAATAAATGTTTGTCTCTCTCAGTTAAATGATTAGGTAGCTGTTTATTTTGTGTTGGAGAAATATGGTACCGATGTGTAAAGTTGTATAAGCAAATACCATATTAGCTAGGGCTCCTTGTGCTTGCCACACACATGGTACACAAAGTAAGCGTGTACCCCCCTGAAGATTAATGTAATTATACCCTCAGGTGTTACAGATTACAGCAGTGGAATGAAATGTATCACGGAAAACCTTTGTATCATTGTACTTCAAATATCTTTAAAAATAAATTAATCACTCAAATACGTGTCCTGTAGCGCTAAATGTGCATCTTGTTGTAAGATAATCTCTGTGGAAGTGTCGTAGTTATTGTCCTCCAAAAGCTAAGTTCTGCAGAAGCCAGTGTACTTACCTCATGATAAACAAAAGTGAAATGCTTTGTGTATAGATATTGTAGTTATTACGTACAGTACCATGATCAAGAAAGTACTACACTGTAACGTATTGTTGTGCAACAAAACAAAAAAAGGCAGCCTTATTGTAGCTATACCACAAAGTTACTATTAAACATGTTTTACTTTCCAGAAGAATTCAGAAAAACTGTGCAGATATATAGCAGATACAGCACAAAAGCAACAATGTAAATTGTGTCACACATTAGTAGCGTTGTGATATAATTGTGTAGCTGTCAAAGAAACCAAGTGCTAAGTCATCTTTAATCCCACAGAAAGTACTTCAAATAAAGAATGTCTTTTCAAGTAAACCAAAATGTTGCATGAAAATCTCATTAGCAGTGCAGGTATACGTTCTAAGTATGTGAGCCTTATAGTCGTTACGTGATTGTGCAACTAACAAGCAAGAATGTACAAATAACAACACTGTGTCATCTGTTCACTATAACAATGAATTTTGTTTAAATAAGTTCTCTTGGTTCTTGACTGGATATTTAACTTCAAACATTGTTGCATGTTAACAGATTCTAGGTCTGACAAAGCATACTGGTAATGTAAAGCGAAAAGTTATATGGCAAAGACAAAGTTAAAAAGCAGATTATCTTTCAATAAACGGTTTTACATGTGAAATGTGATGTAAACCTTTACTCTTCCTAGTACGCAGAGTTTCGCTTCAGTGGAATTATAATGTGCTATATGGTACATCGGTAAAGAATGCTAAAATTTTTCTCAAGGTTAGCGTCTATGTAATATTTCCCTGAGCCAGCCGGCGCACGTGGCTGCCTGCGGTGCGAGCCATTGTCTGCCTCTTTGTTGGCGTGCATCGTTATTGGGATTAGGAGACCTAACTTCTACAAATTCACCTTGTCGAGAGTGCCCTGCTCTGTTTGAATCCCGCCAGCTCTGATGGAATTCAGGTCTGTCGTTTTGTCGGTAGTTTACATAGTTTCTTGTTTGTCAGTCATGTGGTGGAGAATTTCTCCTGGAATCGTAACTGCACGCTGAACTGTTGCGTCTGAAGTTATTCTGTCTCCCTTGATAATAATTGTTTTTGTTCCCATATTGTCTGTTTCTATGGTAATCTCTGTCATATTCATTACTACGGAAATGCGATCTTTCTCTGTAACTATTATTACTCTGCCAGTGGTTGTCATATGGGTGGTGCCTGTTTTGGTCACGATTTGCATTGTAAGAATAGACTTGTCGTGTCCAGTTATTGTTTCTGTCGTCACCGAATTGTGACGGATGTGACCTGTGGTGATTGTTTTCCTGTTTTCGCATCCAGCGACTGTCTGTGTCAATTTTTAATTCTTGTAAGAGTCCCTGAAAAGCTTCAATGTCGTCTTTGCAACGTCCTGTCAAAATAATATTTCTTAAATGTTCAGGCAATTTCATTAAGCAAATGCGGATGAGTTCTGAAGGGCTGTATGGGTTTGAAAGATATTGATTCTTATGCAACATGTCTTCAAAATATTTGACAAGACTGGAAAACTCATATTGTTCGAAGTGTTTCATCATCATGATGCTATGTTTTACTCGGTCTTGTGTAGCTTGAGACCAATATGCTGAGAGGAAGGCATGGTAAAATTCTCCTTCACTGTGACAATCGTGCATGACCGATCGCATTCTTACAGCTGGTTCATTCTCTAAATAGCCACACATAAATTCTAATCTGTGCTCTAATGACCAGTTGGGAGGAAAATAATGAAAGAATTGATGGATCCACTCTTGTGGATGAATGTCGTCGCCAGAATTCTTAAATGTTTTAAATTTACCTGTAGTAATGAACAGCTTATAGTCAAAATCACCATGTCGGCGAATCGCATATCGGTCATTGTTAAGTCGTTTCGGCGGTTCCATTTCAAAATTCGGTGCACCTTGCCAATTTCATTCATAATTTCCGAAATGCGCTGTATTATTATTTTGTGGCTGGTCCGTATTTCTATGTCCCTCTTCCCGTATTGGGGCGCGAGTGTCCTCTGAAATACGTAATTCTTGTATTACCTGCGTCAACTGATCTTGTACTTCCCGGATTTCTCTTTGGTGTTGCGTATTAATTTGATTCTGATTTTGTTTGAATTTCCTAATTTGTTCGCACTCTTCTGTGTCACTAAAAACTACCGGTTTTGTCTCATTCAGATTATCATCTACCTCCGTAGATAAATTATTTAGCTGATCCGAAAGTTCAACTACTTTCTCTGATAATGAACTAATTTCCTCCATGTGTCTTTCTGAACCAATTTTCAGAGTATCTACTGTGTCCTTTAACTTTTCCTGAGTTTTTGCAAGTTGCGTAACTGAATCGGTAGATGCAACTGAGTCAGTTTTAGCTTGCAAGGTCTCATGATTTTCGTGAACAATAGTTTGCAGTTCTTATATGGCTGCTTCGTGATTCTGTAATGCATTTTCATGCCACGAAAAAATCGGTTGGAAATGCTCACAAATTTGTGTTTTTACGTCATTACAGACTTTTTGACATTTCGCTTCGATTTTATGTAACTCAGTAGTTAAATCATCACATGTTTGCTCAAGCGTGGTGTCTAACTTCCGAAGATTTTGTTCCATTGCGTCTAACTGCTGCTGTGTTTGTCTCTGGTGTAGTTCCATTGTGTCTAACTTTTGAAGATTTTGTTCCATTGTGTCTAACTTTTGAAGCTTTTGCTGTGTTTGTCCCATTTGTTGTATTAATTGTAATAACAATGCACTGGTGTCTGAAAGATGTTCCTCAGTGCTTTTCGGCAGTGAATTTGCACCGGCAACATTCACATTTTGACAAGCAGAAAATGTGTCTTGACTTATTTGAGAAAACGGTGAGGACCCAAAACCTGAATCTACAATATTTGCGAGATTGTGTCCTGTCATTTCGGATTCCTGAGGCGAGCTAATGCCGACCGATCGATCGATAATGCTTCCCTATTCACTAATTGTTTCACTGTCTACACCATTATTTGCAGCCCGCTCCATTTCCCTATGCACAATTACCAAATTACTACTTTTAACGTTAGTTAATTCATTACATGGTGGCGCTAACACACTGCTTTCGTCTTCACTGTCATTTCTCAGTTTACTTTGGAGCCTAGTATTACGTTTTTCACACGCCATTATTGTCACAATATTTCACACGACAACACAGAAAAACACAATTTGAAGAGCAAAAATAAGAGAACACATTAACATAGCACTGAAAATAATATCTAGTTAATTGCAAGCGCAGCTGCGAAATACTTGGTGCAAATCTACATGCATGCCACAACTGTTTTACTGTACAAGAATGAAAAACTAGAAGTACAAAGGAAATTCTCTCAACAATTACGCGCTAGCAATAAAAAAAGCTACACTAATTACACAAACTACAAGAAAAAAATCAGAAGATTCCATTGAGGTATCCTGGGCTAAGGGTCGACATATGAAACGTCCCCTTTGAACAATTATACATGACTGTCCTTAAACTGACACACAATATTTTTAGCGCAACGCAATCTGACTTTCAATAATCCCTGCAAAAGAATGGCCCTGACTAACATTAACCTATACCTTTCACAAATCACTTACCTCACAAAAATCTTCGTTACTCGAACTACTACCATACAGCGAGCACCACTACTGCCAGCTAAATAAAAGATTCAAACTACGGAAGGCACTAACTACTGACAGGCATAGTTAGCAAATGAAAGATTTTAATAGAGAACAAACAATGTATTTACCTTAATAGTGTTGAAAAGTCATAATATACATAGTAGTTCATGACATCCAGTCTCATAAATTTCAAAACTCCGCCATCTTTCTCCCCAAATCCACCACTGCTGGCGGCTCACCTCCAACTGCGCAACGCTACGTGCTGTTCACATCCAGCTGCCCAACACTACAATGGCAGACAACAACGCAAACTAGCCACATACTGCACACAGCACAGCCAGTGATTTTCATACAAAGCGCTACGTAACGTTGCCAATAAGAAAACATAAACAGCCTACTTACACTAGAACCGCTCGGCCACTCCGGCCGGCTCGGGCGAAGAGGTGCACGTCTATATAGGATTAAAGTTCCAATCATGGTTAAGCAGCCTACCGCAAATGCTTTTCGTGAAGTCTCTTTAATCCACTGTGATGAACGTGCCTACTGAGACTATGCATCTCCAAACGAAGTGTCAAGAAAAACAACGACGGGTGGAATGTGGAAATAAACATTCATGGTAGAGCAGCTAATCAACTGAAAGCAAAGAAGTTTCGTCATCAGCGTGAGAGACGAAAACCAGAACAACCAAAAACACTACCAAAGCCCTATCGCTTAAATTCCAATATACGTACGTCGACCGTCATGCGTGACTTTGCTCCCTAGGTATCAGAATTTCTGCAGTTCTCTACTTCGTGGTACTGTATTACTATATGAGTTTATCGTTCATCTGATTACTGCTTCACATTATTTTCGTCTTTCTGTTGTTTACTCTCAATCCGTATTTTGTGGATATTCAACAGGGCATAAATTTCTTCTTCACTTTATCCGAGCATTGCAATACATTGTCAGAGCTCATTATTGATACCCTTTCAACTGGAATTGTTAATCCCAGTTTTGAACCTTTCTCTTACTTCCCTCATTCCTTCTTCGAGGAACTTATTGTACAATAGGGCGAAAAGCTGTTTCCCTGTCTTAAAAGCAATTTATTTTATTTATATTTTGATGCTTATCGCTTTTATCAGATTCTTGAGAGTAACTCTGATGACAAATCCTTGCTTCTTCGAAAAACGTCGTTTAGGGAATTTGGGCTGTGAAAGAGGGCTGAGCATACTTTTTAACATCTAAATGCATCAAGAACGCAGATCATTCTTTGCTGAATGAAAAACTGTGAAAGACCATGAACGACGCATCGCCTTCTCTCCTATACAAGAGCGTCGTACCAGCTTCCACCAATGAAATTTTCAGTAAACTGAGTTTGTAGTTGAGACTTACAGAAAGGCGCCTCACTTCAGTGGTCAATAAATTAAGTACAGGCTGATGAGTGATTAGTAAGATGCATCTATCGCACAGAGGCACTTGCCTCTTTAAACGACGGAAACATGTTTAGATCTCTACTAATAATAAATCTGTAAGACATTCGTGTCTGTTTGTCTACTTGAACACGCTTCTCCAAAACTACTACTCGGATTTTCATGGTGCTTTCGTAGGTAACTTGAATACAGCATGGGGCACCATATAGGCTTTAGTTCGTCAAAATCAGATCAAGAAAAAAAATTATCCTGATTTAAAGTTTCATCTAGAAGCGTCGTACTCTGTTTCTATGTCTGAACACGCTACTCTCCAAAGCCACCAAGATGAATTCGCATGAGGTCCTCTCAGGTAACTTGAGAGTGCTTGTGGCGCCTTATGGACTTTATTTCATCAAAATGTGATCAAGGGGAAAGTATCGTAAATTAAAACTGTATCTAAAACCGTCGTATGTCTATCTGTTCGAACACGTAATCTCTGCAATGGGTTTTAGACAGGGAACTTGAGCGTAGCTTGGGCCACAATAAACGCTTTATTTCATCAAAATCAGATCACTGAGGAAAGGTATCGTTCTTGAAAGCTTTATCCATTCTAAAACCATGTATGTCGATGTAGCTCCCTCAGTTATGTTTTGGTAACTAACCCGCTGAACCAGTTTCGATTAAAGTTGGTATGAAGAGAGCTTCAGCCCTGAAGAAGAATCTTGGTTACTTTAGAAAGTGTTTAATACAAGCTACCGATTAATTTGAGGAATATTACGCAAATTAGGGAAAAATATCTACTCTTTAAAAAGTCCATTTACTCTGACTTTTGTCTCTATCAAGCCTGACAAAATGCTTTTATTGGTTGTTATATGCTACGTGATACGATTGAAAGTAATGAATAAACTGCGTATACAATCTTCAATGTGTAGAATCTATGTGCACACACTCTTTATTTCATAATGTACAGTTTGTATAATTTACAACTACTTCAAAAGCATGATGCGTAGTTGCTCACTCCTTTCCATGTCTCACTCTACACGCTGATCGCTATTGTTCTGACAGCTTGGTAAAGTGCCATATTATAAGGTCTTGCGTGCGATACCCAGTCAGACATAGAATTTTTGTCCATCAATTATCACTTCTATCGCTTCTGGTAATGTTTGTAAATGTGAAAAACGCTGAATTCACCGCATGGTTCAGAGTCAGCGTAAACTGTAGCTTCTGTATAATGTCTGGGTAAGACAGTCCGGAGTGTGGAAGACACGCAGGGCCAACTTCTTCCACTAGGGCCGCACATGGTAAAGCACTTTGCTATTCAAACAAAATGTGGAGCAGTTGACAGCCTTAGCTTAATAAATGATCTCTATTGACAGTACCTGACATTCTGATACAAAGTAGTCATTTGTCGCAACTGACACCTTCAACTATCGTTTGTCACCCGGTTAGTGACTGTTGCTACTACACAGTCTAGTCAAGTTACTGTGAGCACCTGTTAAATACCTGAATGTGGACTACTGCAAGTCGTGCAGAAAGAGTATCGGTGAGGATCTGGAAGGTACCGACAGGAACGTGGAGCCAATCCGACTCCAGTGCCGTGGTCACTTGGGCTAGATTTTTTCGGCTGAGAATCCACAGCCCAATAGTTGTGGTCCCATATCGTCTACGGGGCTTAAATCCGGAATGTTTGTTGGCCAGGGGAGTACGGTAATAGTCCTGGTGCTCTTAAAATCACGCAAGTACTCTGCGAGCTGTGTAAAACTTTGCATTGTCCTGCTGGAAGACAACATCGTACTGAGGAAAAACAGACTGCATGTAGGGACACATATGGTCCCCAAGGATAGATTTAAATTTGTGTTGAACCATTGTGCCTTCCATAGTAACGAGATCGCACAGTGAATGCCACAAATCATTCTCAAGACCATAACGTTACCTCCTCCGGCCTGGACCCTTTTCCTTCAGACGTTTCACACCGAACACGCTAACGATCACCTGTCTGATTGAGCATTGTTCTTCAGGAAAGACCACCAGTGCCCACAAGGTGGACGTCCAGTTGTGATGACTGAAAATTCCAGCCTTAGTCGACGGTGAACAGCGGTCAGCACTGGTGATGAACCAGGCGCCTGCTGTGGAGGCACTTAACGCAGCAGTGTCCGCTGAACGGTCATTGAGAATACCTTGTTTGTATCCCCTTGTTTCCTCTGGTCGGTAAGCTGCTCAACAGTAGCACATCTGCCGGCCGCAGTGGTCGTGCGGTTCTAGGCGCTACAGTCCGGAACCGCGCGACCGCTACGACCGCAGGTTCGAATCCTGCCTCAGGCATGGATGTGTGTGATGTCCTTAGGTTAGTTAAGTTTAAGTAGTTCTAAGTTCTAGGGGACTGATGACCTCAGATGTTAAGTCCCATAGTGCTCAGAGCCATTTGAACCAGTAGCACGTCTCTTCCCCTGTGTACGATTTCGCTGCCGTTGTTCACCATTGTCATCTGTGACCCGTGGTGCACGACAGCTGCCTGAACGCTGATTTTGGATAGCGCCCTCTTGCCACGCAAGGTGCTTCAATCACGGCGGAGCGAGAACAGTTTAACATAACCGGTTCGGAAATGCTTCCACCTGTGGTCCGAACGCCAATACTCTTAACAGTGCCAATTGTGTTGACACTTTGCGCCATTCGCTTCAGAACTGCTACAAATTCATCGGGCAATAGACCGCGCCAATGATCATGCCCTTTTGGACAGTACACAAGTAAGAAAGAACACCGTTGGCAGGCAATTTCGCAACTTACTGAGTGTTGATTGAAAAGGTGCTTGACTGTCATTCAAGTCAGTCGTGTGCAACTTCTTCCTTAATTATAAATCTGCAATGTAAGTGTTGTGCAGAAGTTTATTGATGCATACAGACGGCTGGCTGTCAACATGTCCCTAAGAACTCATCTCCTTGACTGGGTTCTTTCAACCATACGTGCATATGGTCTGCCTGTAGTACATTTCCGCAATGCATTCCACACATGAACTATGAGACTTAAGCTGTAGAAACTGGTGGTCCATTCGCCTAACATCCTCTCGTTCCTACAGCTCCTCCACCTGCGCTGTTCTATGCGGCCGCGCATTGTTTTCCATAACAATAAAGTCAGAACCAAAGGAGGCGCATTGGAAAATTTCGAATTTTGTGGTAAGGTCTTATGGGGCCAAACTGCTTAGGTCATCGGTCCCTAAGATTACACACTACTTAATGTAACTTAAACTAACATACGCTAAGGGCTACACAAACACCCATGCCCGGGGGAGGACTGGAACCTCCGACGAGGGCAGCCATCCGGACTGTGACAAGGCGTCTCAGACCGCACAGTTACCCCGCGCGGTGGAAGCGCACGGGAAAGGAGTATAATGCGATGATAAAGTTGTCCGATGAGTGTACTATGGTCAAAGATTTGAACGTCGGCACGTCCTCGCAGCATTATGCCTCCCCACACCGTAACGCTTGGACCATCAAAACGATCATTTTGACATTGTTTTTTGGTGCATCACCTGTTCCCACCTCTCCCAGTGTGAGGGAGGACGTTGCAGTGAGACCTTCCTTTGCCGTCCACTGTGATCACCTATCGTCTTAAGGACCAAAACCCGCCTTTATAATGTCCAGAGGAGCTAAATAAATCGCAGTGACTTTGATGTAATTAACGCTTTTGAATAACGTCGTCATTTCGGCTCGTCTCATTTCGTATTTCCTTTAGTTACCTGCTGTACTATGCTGAAGCAGTACAGTAGGGTTTCATAGAGCTGTGATGCTTGGCGGTGACATATGCGAATGTTACACACCCCAATATAATTAGAATGATGTGATATTTATATCTACAGGAATACTCTGCAAATCACACTTAAAGGCCTGGCAGACTGTTCACTGAACCACCTTTATAATAATCGTATGTTATTCCACTCTCGAACAACGCGCACAAGAAACACTATATATACAGGGTGATATAAAATAAATAAAATAAATAAATAAAAAATATATTGTTGTTATTTTTTAAATATGTTAATTATTCTATCTGTATGATGGTGATTGTGATTGCAATTGTGTTCGCTTATCTGGAACGTGGACGTTTGATTATTCGTTATCAGACGCTTGACAATGGCTTTTTCGTAAAGGCAATGTTACTCGTAGTTGACCGTGAAATAAAACTGAATAATCGGACTTCGTAATTAAATCGTTTCCAAAGACTGCTGCGGTAGGTGCGGACTCATAATCTAAATCTCAATATTACAATAATTTGCCAGCCACGCCAATACGTCGTAAAGAGGTGATTGTCTACTAAACATAAAAAAGTTACACAGTTAGTTAAATCAGATATATTCAATGAATAAGCCTACAGTTCATAATCCTACTTACTTTTATAAATATAAATTCTTTACAGAATCGAGTGCCTAGTGTGGTTGCAACTCGCAGTATTCTTCTATAACATGAAATATGGCGGTGTGCCAGACAATAAAATAAAATACGTGCTTCTCCCACCACTTCTACCAGAGCTCTCCTTTTTTTAATCAAACATAAGACTAACGTAATTGTGCTTTTGTTTTATCAGCGACACAGCGCTGCAGTTGTGTGCCATAGGCTTTATTTATTTGTCACTGATTATTTATTTAATTAGTATTTCGCGTTTCCGTGGAAACTCACGCTCGGCATGCAAATGTGCCTTTATATTGCCCCCCGAATTGCGAGGCGAAAGGACACACCTGCAGGCGAGCAATTCACCTAAAGGCACAAGAAAATCTAAGTTATCTACAACTATTTACATGACTTACATTACACATTATACACATTATATACAAAATTTGAATGACGCGGGTGCGCCGTAAAAGTTCTGATGTTGGCAGATAGAGTGCGCGCATGCGCAGAAGCGTCTGTGTAACTGCGGCACTGCCGTTATATCGTACAGTTAGATCACGCGGCACAGTATTGCAGATCATATTGTTCGTGTGCGCGCGTTTCAGTCGTTGCACAAAGAAAATATTCAACCAAGATTACATATGAAGACTACATTCTATGACAGGTAACTTAGTTTTAAATTTACAATATTTGTTATAACACAATACAACTTAGATTGTTGAATGTTCTTAGTTACATAGTATTGTTTTGAAATACTTCAAAGAAAAATGTCCGTATTTTTCAGGTGCGTTGACCTATACACATCGTGTCGTTATTACAGTTCATATTCATCCGCTGCACAATAATTTTTTTTTTACAGGTTAGTATCGTCGTGGTAAAGTTTTTTGATCACAGTAATATCGTTGTATAACAACGTGATTAATACATAAGCGTGTCCATTTCTCATTTCCATTATAGTCGTAGTGATGCAGTTCATTGTGACTAAAAGCATTGCTTATTACAGATCAGACGTGACCCGTCGAGTAATTGGTCCACGTGCAGTTCGTTTTTTACATTCCGTGGAAGCTTGGTTGCAGAACCTCGGACGGCACATAGCTGGCGTCGATCCTTGGACAGTCCAGGTAAGAGTGTCCGTCACATTTCGAGAACATTTCATTCCCTGAAGTTCCAACCAAAATTCTTCCACCCGTCGTGTTGTTTTCTGGACAGGCACTTTGTGTCCATTTAATCCAGTTAACATCTTGAAGTTGGGTACTGTAGTAATGTCACTAGACGATGCACGAATTATGCAGTTCACATTTTCAGTTTTTTGCTGAATATAGCTCACCTAAATGTTCGTAGTTATTAATCAAGGAAATCGTTCATCACGTTTACATTGATACGCTGCATAATGAATGGCATTAACAGTTTCTTTCACATAGGTTTCCGCGTAGTTGCAGAGTTAGTAATGTTCGTTAATGTCCGTGAACAGTGGTTCACTATGCAATGTCCTTTTGGCACTCGTTTTGTTCAAATTTTTTTCATAGTAACAGTTACACTGTACATCAGTTAAAAAAATAAGTAATTATACATACACACGTCACATATTTTCTTAGCATAAACATAATATAGTTGCACATAAACATGTTTACATCATCATTACATCGCTATAGGTTATTACATTGTGTCACATTTGATTTCATGAATTGCAGATATTTACATCCTCTTTGGCGGTTTTGCTGGGATATTATCGATGTTTTTTTTTTTTTTTTGTGATGTCATCTGAAATTAAGATAGGTTAGACACAACATTCATTACATCAGTAGGCAAGACCAGGCGTTTTCACTACTCAATAAATATTCAAAATAGTAAGAGAGAGAAAATGTTCGATTCCTCGCGTTTTGTGCGTGTGTGTAGAGTGTCTGTGTGGCCTTGACTACTAATAGATGCTTTTCGTGTTGAGAGATGTGCGTCTAATCTATTTCTCAAAGTAAAAGATCGCTTCACAGATGACGTCTGTCAGTTCGTCAGGTGTCACACCAAGTCAGTGGTACCTTCAGTAACAAATGTTCCGTGAAAAATTAATATGTCATCCACTGCTACGTAATCATAAATTTTACTTTAATATTCCGTCTTTCAGGTGGAGGCGCGCGCTGAAAGAAGAGTTCTTCTGTCTTCAACTGCGTCACTGGAACCGCTGAAATGAAAATTTCTATACTACTTATTATCTGTGTTGTAACAACAGAGTTTTTCGAGTTGCTTAGCAATATTTTGATGGGTATGACCTTGACATTATTCAGCATGAAATGCTCTAAGATCTCGGTGTGCGTATAGCCCAATAATTTTGTTAGTTCTAGGATGTTGTAACAGATACGCACCAGGATGCGGTATGTTAACAATTATATAAGGTCCTTCATATAGCAGACGCCACTTAGCGTTGCGTCGTTTGAGTGCTACAGATTTATGATGAGTACGAAGTAGTACAAGCATTCCTACCTTGAATTTTTGTTTTCTTTTTATTATGTTTGTGTGATGTTTGTTTCGTATCTAGAAATTTCTGTAATTGCTCTTCTAAATTTTCGGGTTTTGTGTGAACCGGTAAAATTATTTCATTAATTGCTCGTGCATCTAACACTAACCTAATGCTTCCATTTGATTTTTTGACAACAAGTAGAGGACTACAATAAGGTGAGGTGGATGGTTCAATGACCTTCCAGTCTAACATTTGTTTTAATTCTTGCCACACAGCAGGTCGTTGAGATAACGGTACGTTATATGTCTTATGGTAGAAGATCTTGTGAGGCTTAACTTCAATCTTGTACACATACGTGTTGATAACACCTAATCGTTTGGTAAAAACTTGTAAATATTTGGATAACACTTCCTGTAGTTTTATACGTTCATGTACACTGAGAGCTGTAGCTTCACTTATCTTATGATCAAGCAATGTTTTCAAGTCCATTATCTCTGTGTCAGATGAGCGTGTTTGCATGTCTTGAATGTCATTGTCAAGTACTAACTGAACCTTGTACCCTGTACAGTGTTTGTCATGCTTTAGAGTTCTCCTGTCCAAATCAATAATAATTACACTGCCTTTATCATTTAAAATACATTTAAGTCTATAATGCAGTCCTTCTCGCTCATAATATCTATTCCTAATATGCAATTTGTCACAAGGTTTTGTACAACCAGGAATGGCCATTGTACGGTTCCATTACCTATTTTAACGTTTACAAAAACTTGCTTCGTAACCCTACATGACTTATTACCTAGTGCAGTAGTTATTTTACAGTTTTGGGCAGGAAACTCAGGCACAGGTTCCAATTCACACATCTTTTTATAGAAATTAAAAGACAAAACGTTCACAGCTGCACCTGTATCTAGGATAATAGTAGTTGGAATCCCACCTACTACACCAGTAGTGGATGCTAAAACAATTTCATTTGTGTTTAAACGACATTGTGTACTGTCTTGTAAAAGTTCATCTGATATATTGTTATTGTGGTTGTATCTTATAAATAAAACAGGTAGTTTTTGTTTAGAATTACTCGGCATGTCATTATTCTGTTGTTCAAGTGTGGTGTCAAATAACTGATTAACATTGAAGTCGCCCCCCAAGAATTCTTCAGCCACGACCTGGGGCAAAGTAGTGACTGTTTCTAGTTTGTTGGATTAGCATTTGTACTAGGTACTGACACAGATTGAGGTTGTGCATCAGGTGTCATTTCTATTATATTCACATTCGGATATTGCCTATTATGATCTCCAAACTTTTGCGGTTGTTGCTGCTGTTGCGCATTATAACTTACCTGTCGGTCGTAAGGTATGCTCCAATTTTGACCTGGTGGCTGCTTTGGTAAAGCAGAGTTTGAATGAAAGTACTGATTGTTACGAGTCCAACCTTGATGCTGTCTTGGCTCGTAGTTATTATTATTTCTATTTCTGTTTGTGTTTTTGTGATTACCTTTGTATCCGTTGTTACCGTTGTAGTTATTACCGCGGTGCCTTTTGTATGGATTGCCGCATGAAATGTTATTACTGTTGTAACTATTGTTTGTATTGGAATACGCGTGTTGATTTTGATTTCCGTACTGAGACGGCATGTGAGTTCGCTGTTTTTGTTGTACCGCGTATCCAACTGTGGGCGCGCCAGAATTGTGTTGGCAAGCCTGCATGTTTTGCATACTACTAGTGTAAACATTGTGGCTGCTGTTTTGCCGCGCGAAGCGCTGATCTTCAAGTAACATGTCAACCGAATCTAAAGCTGTTAAAAAATAATCTGAATCGTCATCCGGGATATGTAGGAGTTTTTCTTTAATGTTGAAAGGCAATTTGGCCTTCAACGCACGGAGTATATCACGCGTTGCGACTGGTTCGTCTAAAAAATGTCCCATGTTCAAGTATTTTTCAAAATATCTGCGTAAGTTACCATTTTTACTGTTAAAAGTTTCAGGTTCTAAACTTCTGAGTCGCTCCTGGACGGATTGCGACCAGAATTTGTTCAGAAAAGCACGCTCAAACTCACTGTACGTGGTACATACGTCAGCTTGACTGTATGCCCAGACAGCTGCATCGCCTTGGATGTAACCGACAATATATGAAATCTTTTTCCGGTCACTCCAAGTGCGTGGAAATGCGTTACTAAAAGATTTAAGAAAAATCACCGGATGGATGGTTCGTTTTTCTGGGATAAAAATCTGAAATTGCCTGTGTTTCATTAAGCTTTCATCTTCCTTCGCATTGTGATATGGATTTATTCCACTGTAATTACTGGTATGTTCAGCTGGCGAGTAATTACGATAATGTTGCTGTGATTTACCATGATAATAGCTTGTGTTTGTGTTTCCACATCGTGGTATGTGTTGTAGTCGTGGTGTGTTTTGTTCTTGTGTATTTGTCGTGTGCGGAATGTGTGTATCATACTCGAATGTATATTGGTTTCTGAACTGTACATTTTGACTGATATTTTCGTTACATTCAGACTGTAGTTGATCGGTGAATTGTCTCATGGGTGCAGTGACGGATTGTACTGCGTCACTGATCAGCTGTTTGTTATCAGTAATGTATTGCGCTACGGAGTCGTGCACAATTGTTGGTAAATTTTCACGTAAGCATCTATCAAAATGTTTGTCTTTGTTCTCAACCCAATCATGAAATTCTTTATTAATATTTTGAAAATGAGCTGTGGCATCTGATTGTAAGATGTCAGTCAGGTGTTGTTCAACATTGTCAAATTTATTCTGTACGTCAGTTATTCGTTTTTCAAGGCTGTCATGTACTGAAGGATATGTTTGAATTTGTTCAGTAAGAACTTCACACGTGACGTTAAGGTTTTTTACTTGTGTCTGTAAAAGTGCTACGTCAGTTGTAGTCTTTTCTTGTCTCGTATTGAGCTGGGAAAATTTAGTACTGAGTTCGGTCATCTGTTTGGTCAGTGTGGCGTCTATAAGTTCCACACGCTTACATAAAGTGTCATAACCTACCTTGATTGCTATGAGATCAGATTTGATTTCGTCGTTTTGTGTTTTTAACTGTTCATTTTGTGTCTCTAATTGTGCCTTTAAGGTTGCCATGTTTTCGGCGTTCTGTTTCCTTATGGTTGCCATATTTTCTGCGTTTTGTTTCACTGGCATTTGTAACATGTCGGCAATGTTTACCGTTTGCAAGGTCTCTGCCCCCGCCGCGTCATTAGACGTGACGTCATGCATTAACATGAGCTCTGATTGAGATTTTGAAATTTTTGTAGTGGACGGCCTATCGTCAAAATTTTCGTCAGCACTTGCGTCAATGTTTGATGAATCGTCACTACCGGTTGCTGTCGTAAAGTCATTTTCTAACACTTGTCTCATGTCCGAGTCGGATTGCGCCTGAATAGTACGACCTTGCTGTTCCATTTTTGCGTATTGTTTTCTAGTTATTACCATGCCACACGTGATATATGTTTCAAGAAAATTTTTGACACTGATTTTAAAATAAAATGTAGTTGAGCATGAATCGCTCGTAGCAACAATGGCTGTCTGTTAATTTAAAAATATAAACTGAATTTGAGATTATTGGTAATGGCTGCTGGCCATGTTACATGATATCGTACAGAAGTCGGCCATATTGTACACTCGTGTATTGGTATTGTTGCATACGTTATTGTTTAGGGAAAAGTACTGAGAATGAAATTTATCACTGAAACTGTCATGCGGAAAAGAAACACTACAGAATTTACTGAAAAGCTAATACACTGAATTATACGTCTGGTCAAGCCTGCTAATGCAAAGATGCTGCGTCTTACCTTATTTTGCTGGAAGTTTCATTGCGTCTTCCCGCAAAATTTCAGAATTGGAAAATATCTTCAGATTTTGTTATCTCTCATACATTGACGTCCAGGTCCAGAAAGTTGATTTTTTTACATGAAACAAAGAGAACAATGTAACAAATGACAAAATAACAAGTCCGACACGCAGTCGCTAATATAAAATAAATAAATAAAAATATATGTTGTTGTTATTTTTTAAATATGTTAATTATTCTATCTGTATGATGGTGATTGTGATTGCAATTGTATTCGCTTATCTGGAACGTGGACGTTTGATTATTCGTTATCAGACGCTTGACAATGGCTTTTTCGTAAAGGCAATGTTACTCGTAGTTGACCGTGAAATAAAACTGAATAATCGGACTTCGTAATTAAATCGTTTCCAAAGACTGCTGCGGTAGGTGCGGACTCATAATCTAAATCTCAATATTACAATAATTTGCCAGCCATGCCAATACGTCGTACAGAGGTGATTGTCTACTAAACATAAAAAAGTTACACAGTTAGTTAAATCAGATATATTCAATGAATAAGCCTACAGTTCATAATCCTACTTACTTTTATAAATATAAATTCTTTACAGAATCGAGTGCCTAGTGTGGTTGCAACTCGCAGTATTCTTCTATAACATGAAATATGGCGGTGTGCCAGACAATAAAATAAAATACGTGCTTCTCCCACCACTTCTACCAGAGCTCTCCTTTTTTTAATCAAACATAAGACTAACGTAATTGTGCTTTTGTTTTATCAGCGACACAGCGCTGCAGTTGTGTGCCATAGGCTTTATTTATTTGTCACTGATTATTTATTTAATTAGTATTTCGCGTTTCCGCGGAAACTCACGCTCGGCATGCAAATGTGCCTTTATAGTGACATTTATTGAACTAACGTTTTTGAAGAAAAACGTAAATTAGTTACAAACTACGGAGTGCATACATTTTATTCAGTATGTAAACGCACTACATATATTAGGATTTGGGTTAGGACATGTTCCATATGCTTGCCATCGTTGGCGATGATGTGACGGAGACGAATAGCGAAATTCTGCATGCCCGCTGAAGTGTCGGGACATCGATGCTGACGATGACCTCCTGAATGGCTGTTTTCAGCTCAGTAATGGCTTTGGGGTTATTGCTGTACACCTTGTCTTTATCATAGCCCCACAAAAAGGAGTCGCATGAGTTCAAATCCGGAGAATATCGCGGCCAATCGAGACCCATGCCAGTGGCCTCTGGTTACCCCAGAGCCTGACTGCTGTTCCCAAGGTACTTCTCCAGGACAACAAACACTCTCCTGCTTCGGTGGGATAGAGATCCGTCTTGCATGAACCACATCTGTGTCCATCTGTGTCCTGCGGGCACAATATTTCGGCGATCATACATGTCACCATCATCAGGCGAACTGACGGACTGAGCTCCTGTGGCAGTACACCCGTAGATATTTTGTTTATCAAATACGCCGGGGGGAACTCAAGAATCACATCTCTTTTCTAATTGTGTGTTGTGAATCCAGTTCAGTGGAGGAAAGTATTACGTCAGATTGGCAAAAAACAGGGTAACAGGAATTCGTGAGGGCTATGAAGAAAGAAACGCCAACGGCCTTGCCGCAGTGGTAACACCGGTTCTCGTCAGATCACAGAAGTTAAGCGCTGTCGGGCTGGGCTAGCACTTGGATAGGTGACCATCCGGTCTGCCGAGCGCTGTTGGCACGCGGGGTGCACTCAGCCCTTGTGAGGCAAACTGAGGAGCTACTTGATTGAGAAGTAGCGCCTCCGGTGTCGTAAATACACATGCGGCCGGGAGAGCGGTTTGCTGACCACATGCCCCTCCATATGCGCATCCAATAACGCATATAGGCTGAGGATGACACCACTGCCGGTCGGTACCGTTGGGCCTTCATGACCTGTTCGGGAGGAGTTTAGTTTTAGTTTTTATGAAGAAAGAAACATTTTCAACTGTGACGAGACTGACCTTTTCTTCGGAAATCTTTCCAGTAAAACAATGGCCCTCAAAGGTGGCAACTGTTCAGGAGACAAAATTTCAGAAGAACGAAACGCTGTTGTACTGTGTGTTAAAATGTCAGGCTACTTTGAAATGTCTTTAATTATTGATAAGGCTACGAAGTCTAGATGTTTTAAGGGTCTTGACTTGACTAAATTGAACGTGGAATGGTATCCTAATGAACGATCTTGGATGTCGAGAGCAATAATGACTGAATGGTTGCTGGCATTTGATGGAAGAACAGAAAGATAAAGGAGGAAAGTGATTTCGTTTATGGCTAATACCACTTCCCATTGCGATGCTGCACTAAATAATTTGAAAATAATCTTTTTGTCGTCGAATTCAACTTCACTTTGCCAACCACTGGATCAGGGGGTTATTTAAAATTTCAAGTTTTACAGCAAAAAGAGTTGAGACATATTCTATCTCGACTGGATAATGTTGAATCTGGATATGAAATTGAAAAAATCTATTTGTGTATTGGAAGCAATTCTGTGGATTTATTCAGCCTTAAAAACAAGTAACATCCACTACAGTCAGCAATTGTTTTATGAAAACAGGACTCACTTTTAATGACCGTGCTCCAGCGATTGACGGCGGCGACGAAGATAACAACTGTATGATGCGCTGTTCACAGAAAGTAACTAGCGTAAGTGAACTGATTCAAGAGTTTCATCAAGAAGGGTGTGGAGGCAATGCGGAAAATGGAAAACAATATGAAGATGAAAATGACGTAACTGAACCGGACTTTACTCCACTTTCAACTATGCAGACAACGGAACAGGTAAGAAAATAGAAACATAACTTTTTAGTGGGAAGTGATGAAGAGGGACTCAGTTTAACGTTAGCACTTGAAACATACATTGAGAAGAGAAATATAAATGACCCTCTGGTTAAGAAAAAACTACGTGATTATTTCAAAACAACCTTCCCGTACTCATGAAAGAAATTTTAATGCTCTAATAAACCAGTGTACGGGGATTTTTTAGTGTGCTACTGTACTTAAATAAAGGTAAATTTTCATTACTTTACTTATACAGCAGTACACCGCTTTTCTGTGTATAGTACACTACTGGACATTAAAACTGATACACCAATAAGAAATGCTGATGATATACGGATACTCATTGGACAAATTTATTATACTAGAACTGACATGTGATTACATTTTCACGCAATTTGGGTGCGTAGATCCTGAGAAATCAGTACCCAGAACAACCACCTCTGGCCGTAATAACGGCCTTGATACGCCTGGGCATTGAGGCAAACAGAGATTGGATGGAGTGTACAGGTACAGCTGCCCATGCAGCTTCAACACGATACCACGTTCATGAAGAGTAGTGACGGGCATATTGTGACGAGCCAGTTGCTCGGCCACCATTGACCAGACGTTTTCAATTGGTGAGAGATCTGGAGAATGTGTTGGCCAGGGCAGCAGTCGAACATTTTCTGTATCCAGAAAGTCCCGTACAGGACCTGCAACATGCGGTCGTGCGTTATCCTGCGGAAATGTAGGGTTTCGCAGGGATCGAATGAAGGTTAGAGCCACGGGTCGTAACACATCTAAATGTAACGTCCACTGTTCAAAGTGCCGTCAATGCGAACAAGAGGTGACCGAGACGTGTAACCAATGGCACCCCATACTATCACGCCAGGTGATACGCCAGTATGGCGATGACGAATACACGCTTCCAATGTGCGTTCACCGCGATGTCGCCAAACACGCATGCGACCACCATGATGCTGTAAGCAGAACCTGGATTCATCCGAAAAAATGACGTTTTTCCATTCGTGCACCCAGGTTCGTCGTTGAGTACACCATCGCAGGCCCTCCTGTCTGTGAAGCAGCGTCAAGGGTAACCGAAGCCATGGTCTCCGAGCTGATAGTCCATGCTGCTGCAAACGTTGTCGAACTGTTCGTGCAGATGGCTGTTGTCTTGCAAACGTCCCCATCTGTTGACTCAGGGATCGAGACGTGGCCGCACGAGCTGTTACAGCCATGCGGATAAGATGCCTGTCATCTCGACTGCTAGTGGTACTAGGCCGTTGGGATTCAGCGTTCCGAACCCACGGATTTCATATTCTGCTAACAGTCGTTGGATCTCGACCAACGCGAGCAGCAATGTCGCGATACGAGAAAACCGCAATCGCGATAGGCTTCAATCCGACTTTTATCGAAGTCGGCAACGTGATGGTACGCATTTCTCCTCCTTACACGAGGCATCAAAACAACATTTCACCAGGAAACGCCTGTCAACTGCTGTTTGTGTATGACAAATCGGTTGGAAACGTTCTTCACGACAGAACGTTGTAGGTGTCGCCACCGGCGCCAATCTTGTGTGAATTCTCTGAAAAGCTAATCGTTTGCATATCACAGCATCTTCGGTCGGTTAAATTTCGCGTCTGTAGCACGACATCTTCGTGGTGTAACAACTTTAATGGCCAGTAGTATATATTGAATGTACTGTACTGTATACCGTATTTTTTGCCCTTTGGTGAATAGCGGACGCTTCTTAAGAGCCGATAGTTTTGTTGTCCGCTATTCAGAAGTTTTACTGTGTAAACATGTTAAAAATCAGGAAATATGTGGTTATGAGACACTGCGCTGTCTGCTCCACCTATTGGGAAGTGATGGCAACGAAATCGATAGCTGACACCCACTCACCCACCCACACAGACACCCACCCACCCACCCACCCACCCACACACACACACACACACACACACACACACATGCACATAGACCCGCGCGTGCGCACTACGTCGTGCAGCGGCCTCTGTCTATTAAAGCCCTTGCAAGGTGAGCCTAATGAACGGAGCCCCAGTGCCGGCCACACGCGCTGCGGCCGCTACCTGCTGCCTGCTACCTGCTAGGTGGACCACCTTGCTACATGGAAGCCTTGATGCCACACACAGCGCGCAGCAGCCGGCAGGCGTCTCTAGCCGCCCTTCTCCGAGTCTCTGACCATCCAGAAAGAGGCTTGCCCGGAACACGATCGTTCTAGAAGGGAAAGAGAATTTATTCATTTTGCGTAGTTTCAGTGTTTTTCCGATAGCAACGGCGCAATCAAGCATACTTTCCTGATGCACAGAAATCTTGGAGAGAAATTCCGTTTTATACAAGACACTGTTTGATTATTTTCGTGCCACTCAAACGTGTTTCAGCAATTTATGTGCAATCTACAGTGACTCTTTCCCCGTGGCCTTGCCCTCGAATGAATTCGGCACATATATTGAACGCAACTACTCCTCCCCCTCTCTTGGTCAACCTCTACCTCCTACCTCATCCACCCTCTTCTATCCGTCAGTCTCCTTCTCCTCTCTCTCTTCATCCCTTCCTATCTGTCGCTCTGTTCATTCCCTCTTCTATCAAATGGTTCAAATGGCTCTGAGCACTATGGGACTTAAAATCTGAGGTCATCAGTCCCCTAGAACTTAGAACTACTTAAACCTAACTAACCTAAGGACATCACACACATCCATGCCCGCGGCAGGATTCGAACCTGCGACCGTAGCGGTCGCGTGGTTCCAGACTGAAGCGCCTAGAACCGCTCGGCCACACCGGCCAGCCCTCCTCTATGCGTCTCAGCCTGTTCCAAGCCATGGTCATTGACACGTGTAGGCCCTGCGATACAAATCAGTAAAGCAGGTCGATATTCCTGCCTCGACAAGCCTATCACGCAGCTCATGCTAGACGTCAGGGACAGGTTGCCACGCAAATTATGCCAAAACTAGTCTATAAAGCAGAGCGTTATTGCTCCAACAAAACGCACGTGTCATGCAGGCTACCCTACACGCCGGAAGCTGGAAAAAAACACGTTTATGCTCGTATCTCCGCTCCTGCTGGAGCTAGAAGTTTTGTAAACCACACATTGCTGATAATAGTGAGGCCTGTTGTTTCTGTTCCAAATTTGGATGAAGTCGAAGCAGGGGCTCGGATGGAGATCCGACATATAGACATACTGTGTGCTTTATGTATGACAGATTCTTACATGCCTGCATCAATTATTGCCCCCACAATTTAAAATGTCCAGACAACAAGCAATGCAACCATCAGCACTGAAATAGCTGACTAGTCCATCATTTTTAAGGCTCAAATACAACGAGAGAGTGCTGTGTTAGGAAATTTATATCGTCGGTATGCAAGGATTTTATTTATATTTACTGCCATTGACAAATGACATGCCACGTAATGACTAAGACAAATCAGGGTTGAAGAAAAATGCAGAAATTCCAATAAAGACAACGCACTACCATGCCTAATAGGGTGCGGGAAACGCGACGGTATTGTATACGGTTTCCATTTACCTTGGAGTGGATGAATAGAGATCCTATGTCGTTCTCAAGGGAATATTACACCCTTCTTCCTGCAAAGTACTGGCAAGTTCAGGTAACGATGAGGGAGGTGAATAGCGTTTATCCAAACTTCTCTCTAAAGTAAACCGCAAAGGCATAATAATATTGAGATATGGTGACTGACGTGGCTAGGGGAGATACGACAATTGATCCTCGTGCTCACAGAACCAGTCTTGGAGGATGCGAGCTGTGGATACAGGGATCCTGTCGGAACACGGCATCGCCGTTTGCGAACAAACATTGTACCATGCAGTAGACGTTATCAGCCAAAATTGCGACATTTACCTTGGCATTAATGGGACTTGGAGAGTAAACATGGACCGCTCGGAATACAACAATGTGGCTGCCCAATCATAACCGAACCGCCACCATGTTTCACTTCTGTGGCATAAACTCGGCCAGAGGTCCGAGATAGTATACAACAAGACTCATCCGACTAAATGATATTTCTCTACTGCTCCATAGTTCCGGATTTATGGTCTCTCAACCATGTTTCCCTGTTACGGGAATTTTCACCACTGCTGAGTGGTTTTGAATTTCCAGCTCGTCCTGTAATTTCCTACGTCTGTATCTCCCTTCGTGTTGTTTTGGCGCTGACAGGTTTCGCGAATGCAGCGTTCAGTTCTGCAGTCAATCTCGTAGCTACCGTCCTCTTGTTATTCGTCACAACTCTCTTCGTTAACAGTCCGTGACGGTCACTCAACACGTAATTTCGTCTTCAATGTGACTTGGCGGATGAGGTTTTTCCGCTTTCCCTGTGTAAGGTATAAATCTTCGATTAAGGTCTGCTTGATACACCAAACACTTGGCTACCATGCTTATGGAAGCAACCACCGTAGGACCAGCAAGAATTTATACACGTCCAGATTCACTCAGGTCCGACATAATGCCCTCACGGCTCTACAGAACACTGTTCTGAGCTTGAGTGATACTTGCAAATTATTGAGGACACTACACAGGTGGCGTTTGTCGTGAAATATAACAGCGCAACCCAGAAGCTTCGCTAGCATCTGAATTTATGTCAGGCATGCATTTTTTGCTATGTTTCTATATACTTGTCAAAACGACCATATGAATCCCCAGTAACATATGTAAAAAAAAAAAAAAAAAAATCTGTGAAATAACGTCTATGCACCACAGACATCATCGCCGGCTCCCAAAGATAAAGAATCTGTAAACATACAACATTTAAAGATTCCGACTGTCAAATAGCTGTCAAACAGTTATCACGAAAAATTTTACATTATAATAACTACACGATTATAATAATATTATTGCCCTCCGGAGGCCATATCCTCATCAACTCGTCTTCTTGTACAAAAATCCCTAATTACAAGCAAATAATGACTTTATTGCGGCTACTGGAGTTGACTTTTGCAAAATGTTGTATTTCACTGTAGTTCACGCTGCAGTCCCTACTAAGAAAAAAATTAGTGTTATTTCACAAGGAAACTACAAATCTGTTCAATAAATGACCTCAGAAAATGATTCGAAGAAGAAGAAGAAGAAGAAGACTAGAGTAAATCCTTCACTTTCTTACAAAACAAAAATATCAAAAAGATATATTGTTTAAGACATAAACGTACACTTTGCAATTGACAAAATACTTATACTGTTGAATTTAGAGAGACCTGATTGTTCGTTGCACATCGACTCACGCTTTTCTCACAAGACGTCACAAGAAGCCACAGGTCAAGGCACAGATCAGGCCACAGATCAAGACAGGCAAGTATAATTTATGCCGAGTTTGTTGGCTTCTGAAAACATTTGACTCAGCACTGTACCTAAGATTCTGATACGTATTATCTGTCTTCCATGATACGTATTATTAAACAAAATTTGTTTCTTTTTTTTCTTTTTTTTCTCTTCAGCCCAAGTAACGTACATTTATGACAGGTTACTAAGGTGCTACAGTTTTATACTTGACATGGCCAAATTTTGGTATGCAATTGTTTAGTGTCACTGGCTTCTGAAGAAGGTGAAATCATTTTGGCTGAAACCTGGGTAAAGACTGGTTTCTATTTGCAACTGAGGCTGACGTTTTACTTGTTCAACAAAATTTGTGACTGTGTTGAGGATTACTTGACACAGGGTACATGAAATATTCTCTTGAACGGGGAGTCATTGAGAGGTGCACCCCCGGGAAAGTGTGCTCGGATCCTTGCTGTTCATTTTGTATACTGATGATGTGGCAAACAATATTTAAAGTGACCTCCGACTTTCTGCAGATGATACAGTTAATTTTCAGACATGAAGAATTTTGCACTTCCAAATACAAAAGAAACGTAACATCTTAAAATTACAATATTAGTGTGTCAGAATTGGAATCAATCAATTCATTCATACAAACACCAGTGTGTAACAATTTGTAGGAATATGAAATGGAATGAACATGTAGGCTCAGTGGTGAGTTAAGTTGGTTTCAAATTTCGGATCATTTGTAAGACACTGCGGTAATGCAATCACTCTATAAAAGAGACTGTTTACAAAACATTTGAGCGACACAACACAGAATATCTGTCACAAGTGTGGGATCCACACGAAGTAGGGCTTACGGAGGATATGTAAAGTACACGTAGAACACTAAAATTGGACGCCGATTAGTTGGTCTCATGACTGAACGTCACTGAGGCGGTGAACTGGCAGACTTCTGAATTTTGACGCCTGCTTCCAAAGTTTCATCGATCAACATTGAGGTATCTAGAAATAAACCTTCATCTCGTTACGTATCGTGGTCGTAGGTGACATGAAGGCAAGATAACATCAACTATTGTACGAACGTAGGGATTAAAGCAATCTTTCTCCCCGTGTTCCGTACGTGACTGCAATGAGAAAATGCAATAGTGTGTAATTTGATGGTGAGTATGGCCTACTCCCTCTGCCATTGACTTCAGAGTTGATTGCAGAGTGAAGATGTACTGGAGTAAAGAGCCTTCAGGTGAAGTAACCGATACCCTTATATCCAGATTTTCAATTCTTCATTAGCACTGCGGTTAATACACTGAGTAAATTATAATTGTGACGTTTTTAAATGTATTATTAGAGTTTTTGGGCTGTAGTACATGTGTCTGGGCGTCTGTTACATGTTGTTAACCATCTATGGCATTTACAATTCATGCATAGGTGTCTTGAAAAGTGTGTCTGTTACTAATCAGAGTGGTACATTAGATTTTGCGATTAGTTTTGAGTGTACTATCGGCTGTTTTAATTGGTACACTTTCGTTCGCGTTTTTGGCTTTGTCCAACTTAAACGAATATACAACACGCATCAGTTGCTCCAACGATGACAGTAAAATTTAATTGTTTTTGTACAGTGGACACACTGTTGCCTTTACCTGGAGTAATAGAGATAGCAGGTTTGGTTTCTTTTCGAAAGTGACGCATCTGTCTATGTAGCTAATAGACACTGCTGTAGGAGGAGACTGATTGATTTCCGCTGCCGCCATACTCAGAACGGTTAAATATTCCGTCTGTGGTGCCCGCTAATGGAAGCAATTGGTTAATAGGACGATCCGCCGGACAGCCGTGGCGCTTGTCAGCAGCTGGCGTGGAACGCCCCCTCCTTTGTTAATAGCTGCTCGCAGTGGCCACACGGCTCCGCGGAAAAACGGATAGCCGCTTGCGGGCCCGCCAAAGGAACGCCCAGCCTTTCAGACGGACTCGCGGAATTAAATCCGTTACGGAGCGGGCGACTCGCGAGGGATGGCCGGAATTAAATCTGCGCCACTGGGCAAAAACCGGCGGTGTTCTCGACCGCAGAAAGCAACGATAGCTGGCTGCCTCGCGGACTCTGTCTGCGTTCGCTTCGTACCGCCGTGTTTAATCACGCAGACAGGATTTAATCAGCGGCGAGAGGATTTCTGAGCAACACCTTTGTTCCGCTCCTCTGTGCGATAACTGCACGGGCACGGCCGTATTTGAAGAACGGTTCCGTCTGCGAGAAATGACTTCGCAAGATAACGTAGGTTTCCAAGCCCACCTGTCTCTCGTAGTTTTTCTTTTCTTATTTTTATAGTACTTTGCGTATACGCACTAGACGTAAGCAGCTAGTCACCTTGTAATGGTTCTTTATTTGCGTGACCATTACGGCACTGCAACCCCAGTTCTCGATACCAGTAATATCGAACTACTTTTCTGCGAAGTAACAGACATACTATTGTGACAATATTCACATTTCGTTTTATTAATGTATAGGTACTCCGATGTATCGATATATTACAGTGATATGGTTCATGTGTGTATGCATTTCTGTGAGACTGTCTTAATCTTTGACTTACTTCTTATCGTTTTGCTGTGAATGCGCACAGAGCAGTTTTTGTTTCACTTTGCAGAAGTTATGTTGTTATTTCGCTTTATAAAAGAACAGTCAAGTCTTGTATTTGTTAAAGTGGAAATTATATATGTGAAGATTGATACAAAACTGTTTTATTGATAATGTGACAATTAAGAAGACGTATATGTGAATTCACAAGGAGTTTATTAAAAATTTCGATCGTGAACACCAAATCAAAAATTATTTCTACCATGCCATTGTTCCGATCTGGGATTGTTTGATCATTAAGAATTTCTTGAAAACCGCATTTGTTACGTCTTCAAATATTGCTAAAACACACATACGGACCTTCTAGTAGCCAAAGTGGAATCACCCTAGAATCAACAAGATGAGCCATAAAGACTTCGACGAAATCTACGTGGGAATCCATTCAAGATAAGTGCCAAATTAATGACTTCTTTACAGTGACATCATTATTTCTATTCTGACGATACCATCCACAGTCAATAATTTAGTTGTTGCCCGATAAAGCGAACATATGCTGCGTGAGCAACATTATTAATATGATTTCTAACCTACTTTGCAACTGCTGGTATTGTTAGAACCTGTCGTAGAGAACGATGTTGAACTCTGGTTGACGTACGGTCGTAGAAGTGTGTACAGAAATTTCTGTGTGATGTGGCTTCTCAAAATCTCTTCACCAGGACGACAGCTGTAGTACTGACCAATGCAATTCCCTTAGCAAGCCATTCGGGAGGACGACGGTTCAATCCCGTCTCCGGCCATCCTGATTCAGGTTTTCCGTGATTTCCCTAAATCGCTTCAGGCAAATGCCAGGATGGTTCGTTTGAAAGGGCACGGCCGATTTCCTTCCCCATCCTTCCGTCACCCGAGCTTGCGCTCCGTCTCTAATGACCTCGTTGTCGACGGGACGTTAAACACTAATCTCCTCCTCCTCCTCCTCAGCAAGCCGTAACGGGAACGTGATATTGCCCATTCGCATTATACGCTCAGGACCGACTGGGCGCTAAGCTCAAACTAAGTTTCCTCTTTTCATTCTGCTATTCTTCTTCTCTCTTCGTGATTCAGACTGACTGAAGTGTACCTACATTAGCCTATTATTAACCATGGAAATACAATTAAGAAGGAGACTTTGGTTAATATACATTCATGATCACAAAAAACAGAACAACTTAAACGATTAGAGATAGAACGTTCATATTCACAGTACATATACATTAGAATTTTCTGCAGAAATAATTAGCATTTGAACCATGTCGGCCCACAGGTTCAAGGTGAACATTGATTTCGCGGCGCAGCACCACCTACCGGTAAAATATGCCTGAGGCTCTCGTTGGCGCTATAAAGCGAAGGAAATGAATCAGTGTGACAGCAGACGCGCAGGATGCCTTGCAGACGTACGTGCCGACCATAACTTCAAATCAGGCAGTTTGAAAGAGGAATCATTATTGGCAAGAGAGAATGTCGTTCATCCATCCGGGAAACTGCTGCTCGTATGGGACGAAATGTCTCGACAGTGCAACGGGTGCCTGCCGAATGGCTCACGGAAGGCCGTAGAACACGACGAGATGGGTCAGTTCGCACCTGAGAAGATCGACATCTCATCCGAATGGCATTGCAGGGCAGATCTGTGTCTTCCTCGGCTCTGGCGTAACAGTGAAACCGTGTAAAACATCATACAAACACACACAGTCCGTCGTAGTTTATTACGGCTTGGGTTAGTGCGCGTCGTCCAATTCTCCACCTATTTTTGATGAATGTCCAGAAACATCCTAGACGACAATGGTGTATGGTACAACGTCGCTGGGGACAAGAGTGTCATCAGATACTATTTCCGGACGAATTGAAGTACTGTTTGAAACTTCCTGGCAGATTAAAACTGTGTGCCGGACCGAGACTCGAACTCGGGACCTTTGAATTTCGCGGGCAAGTGCTCTACCATCTGAGCTACCCAATCACGACTCAAGCCCCGTGCTCACAGCTTTACTTCGGCTAGTACCTCGTCTCCTACCTTCCAGGAGAGCTCCTGTAAAGTTTGGAATGTAGGAGACGAGATACTGGCAGAAGTAAAGCTGTGAGGACGGGGCGTGAGTCGTGCTTGGGTAGCTCAGATGGTAGAGCACTTGCCCGCGAAAGCCAAAGGTCCCGAGTTCGAGTCTCGGTCTGGCACATAATTTTAATCTGCGAGGATGTTTCATATCAGCGCACACTCCGTTGCAGAGTGAAAACTCATTCTGAAGTACTGTTTGAAAGCGATGGCCACATTTTGGTTGGCTACAAACAGGGGGAGCGGCATCACAGTGACTGAATTTTCAAAGACATACAGCGCCAACTGAAGGCCTTATGGTGTGGCGTGCTGCTGGGTACAGCCACAAATTACAGCTGCTGCGAGTCCAGGGCACTGTGACCGGTGTGACCTAAGTGAATGACATCTTGCGATCCGTAGCCACACCCTTTCCGCACAAGAACCCAGACGCCATTTTTCAGCAGGACAATGAACAAACACATGTTGCTGCATGAACACGTACCTTCTCGGTTTCATGGGATGTCAGCCTTTTGCCCTTGCCAGCCAAATCAGCAGACTTGTCGCCAGTCGAAAATGAGTGGGGTATGATGAAACGACGGCCACAGCGCTGTGACCCAGTGCCAACCACCACAGACGAACTTTTGAAACCAGGTGAATGCAGCATTGATGGTATACCACAGGACGCCATTTGTGCCTTATACACGACGATGCCATCACGCATTGAAAAGTAATCCGGGCGCATGGCGGACCCTGTGCCTACTAGGCGACATGACATATGCTAAACATACGTGACTGAAATGGTAATCGTTTCTGCGTAACAGACTAATATACATGTTCCGTGAATATGAACGTCCTATCTCTAGTCGTTTTCTGAACGCGAGTGTATTTATTTATATCGACATTTCGGCGCCTATCTCCATCACACTTTGGCTTATGACTTATGTTCAGCGTTATTTTCTATCAAATGCAAGGTAAGGCATAGTTTTCGTTTCATATGATGCTGAATTTTGTTTCATAAGATCTAAATATTTATAAGATAATGACAGTAGCCGAAGTGTCTAATGCATAAAGATACGTCTTTATCCACAAGAGAACATCTGAGACTATTGACTCAGTCGATAGTCTCTCTCTCTCTCTCTCTCTCTCTCTCCCTGTAAAATAAAAAAATAATGTGTATTTGTGGCAAGATCCTATGGGACGAAACTGCTTACGTCATCGGTCCCTAAGCTAACTAACTTACTCTATGGACAACACATACACCCTTACCGAGGGAGGACTCGAATCTCCGCCGGGGGGGGGGAGCCTTGCGGACCGTGACAAGACGCCCTAGACCGTGCAGCTACCCCACGCGGCTCTCTCTCTCTCTCTTTCTCTCTCTCTCTCTCTCTCTCACCCCACCTCACCACCTCCCCCTCTCCCCCTTATGTGTGTGAGCGCGCGAGTGTGTATGTGTGTGTGTGTGTGTGTGTGTGTGTGTGTGTGTGGGTGTGTGAGCCATGGGTGCTCAACGGCGAGGCTATCAGTGCCCCTAAGAAAATTAGTAGAAACAAATGTTATAACAAATACTCAGTCTTACATAAAATTATATTCACTATTTCCCAGTTTCGCTCACGTCCACCCGCACAGTCACGCTATTTTACATCTTTTAAGAGTAAATTTGGTCATGAGTTTTAAAACTATCGATTAAGACACAAATAATACAAGACGAAAGTTAAAATAATGACACAGGGATGAGTGGATGACTGAACACCTACAAAAACATGGTGAGAAAATCACAATGGTAACACATTAGAAACCTAACTCCAAAATTTTAAGGATTAAACTTTGGTAAAAGTTAAAATTCGTACCACATTCGTGTCAGAATCAGTCAACCCAATGCCTTTCTTTGGCTTGGATTAGATGTGAATATATCGCAAGAACACTGTAACCTACAAGTATTGTCACTGTAAGTCGCACTCGTTAAAAAAAATAAATGGTTAAAGTGTTATATTAATGAACTTATTTTTTAAATCAAAATTAAACAAATTTTTCGTTTATATTTCTTTACATTGTACACCTTTACAAATAATAGATTCTAGGCCACTAAACACTTTGACCATATGCTTGTCGTGCGAGATACTACAATAAGGGTTTTATCTGGATATAAATATCCAACCAGTCGCTTTTCGGATTTTTGATGCGATTTATTGTAGCATTAACTAGTATTCGAGCCATTGTAGCCTAATCATCAGACGTAGGTGTTACAGGGACGTTATATCGTGGACGAAGTGCAGCTACAAGCTGTGGTAATGGGGCTGGCGAAAACAACGCAAATTTAGGAATCGGTAACGAAATGATTATGAAACGGAAATGTTGTTATTTTTGGGTACTTAGAGAGCATTGCCTCTTTGTTTCCATAGCAATACTTTTCCTGTAATGTACATTACCAAGTGTATGCACAAATATACATAGTGGTTTCACAGGTATTCACTGAACGGATGTAAATAGACACTGAATGGATGTAAATAGACAGGATATGTATACAATAGACATAACACATTGTTACATTTTGCTCTTTGGTCTGTGATGCACCGTATTAGGAAACAGATATTTACAAGTACAGATAACATGTTTAAGTAATTCTTGCTAGCTGTAAGCGCATTCTTATATTGGCAACATACAGGGGATATGATTTAGAAGGTACACAAATGATATACAAACAAATTGAATTTTTTACTGCGTAAATACAGAGAGAAATATTTATAATATAACTAAAGAATGAATGAGCTGCACACTGAAGGAGTTACAGAATACCTTAGTGGTTAGAAGACTTAGGGAATATAATTTGCGTAGCAAGATGAACATGTCATATTTTTGTTATTTTTGATGTTTTGGAAAATCTGGAAGAAGACGTTTTGCATTTATTCCGTCTGTTCCTTAAGGACTTTTTACCGTTGACTGCAGCTTGTGAATGTAAATCCCTGATTGCTCAAGGAGATCCATGTGTAACCCTTTTCCAGCAGTGCATAGGACAAGAATACTGAATTTGATATAACCAGTAGAGTGTTCATGATGATCAATATGTGATGCAAAGTGAGACGTGTTAAAGATTTTAAGTGGTATGACACTAATATGTTTTTTGTTGCAGGTTACAAAATTCCTACCCAGTTGTCCTGTATAAAAGCAAGAACACGTGTATATGACTTTGTAAATGCAGTACTATTGATGCCCGTATAATAGATTTGTTATTGTGAACAACTTTACTCTGAAGTGTATTGTCTCTGCAGGGGGATACTTTTATGTTTAACGGTCTAAAAAGATCAGCAAGTTTATGTGACACTTAGCCAAGAAGTGGAAGAATGACAGATTTAGGCATTTCCTTATTATCTAATAATGGTGTTGGTGCTGGGTTAAGTTTACTTGGGATTTTTTCAACTATGGTGCTTATGAGGAAGGTTTTACATCCTTTATTTTGGATTGTTGATACAAGTATGTCAATTTCCTTACATGCATCTGCTTCACTGATACGGATGTCGAGTGTAAGGTTTATAGATGACTTGAAAAAAGCGTAGCATGACGTATTGTTAATAGTAACATGAGTTATAGTGGTTTTTCTGTATGTTTGGGAAACATGTTTGTTAATATGTAAATGTCATATCAAGAAAATCAATTTCTTCAGTTCTCTTATGTTCAAATGTGAATTTTATGTTTGGGTGAATTTTATTCATTTATCTGCTAGATTATTTAGTTCTTGCTTTGGACCATTGAAAGTTATTATTATCTCACCGACATACCTTTTGCAATATATAATTTATTCTGTAAATTTTGGATGAGTTATCAAGAATTAATGTTGTAGGCTATAAATAAATTTGTCAGCAGACAAGTTTGTAAGGTTGTTACCTACTGGCTGACCATTGATTTGTGTGTAAAACTGTCCACTTAATGAAAATTAGTTATGTGTCTGGATTAATTCCAGTGGCATCATGAGTTCATAAATTTCTGTATTCGTTTGATTTCTGCATTTGATTAAATTCTTTTGTTTACTTGAGAGTGTCTCTCCTGGGAACATTTGCGGAAAGGCTTAAGAAGTCAAAGCAAACAGACGTTGCTGTATCTGCCACTATTGTGCATTTTACCTGGCGAGGTAGCGGTGTTTTCAGAATATGCATTATGTACAACAAACTGCAACTGAGATTTAAATTTGAAATTTATCTGGGTTTAAGTGTCTAAAATTCAAATAGGTGTTTGAATATTGGATATAGCGAAATTACTATTACCTCACCAAGTATAATGAACAATGAACATCTACTGGAGCAAAAAGTTTAAAGTGATGAATTCAATTGAAGACATCAAGTTTAGTAAGAAGTGTCTCTCAGAAAGTGTCATTCCCAAAGACATAAATGTAAAAATCAATAACAACAGGAAGTCAGCACAGAAAGGCAAAAACACTGTGAAATCTTTGGCTAAAATCTGTAATCAGAATGCACTACAAACAGATAGCCCAGTTAATAAACAGTTTTATGAGTTGCATTTTCAACTATGTGATGTCATCGATCCCAATCACGTTATGCAGTTTCTTGACACACGTTAATAAATTATAACTACAAATAGAATTTAGGCAAAAGAAAAATGTTTCAGATCTAATAACAAAGAAAACAAAGAAAAAATCTGTAGACCTTGCCTTTGCACTGAGTTGTGAACAACATTGATATAACTTTCCACAATAAAAGGATTACCTTACTAAATAAAGGACTCAAACACAATGTTGCTATCAGGCTAAACAAGAAAAATATCAAGAATTTAACCACTACCAAAAAAACTGGTTTTTGGTTAACAGCTTTAAGCTAATTAGCAACATTGAGGATTTAATAGTGCCACATACAGCAACATTGGCCTGCTTTGACGTATTAAAGTTGTACAAATGTAAAATGTGGAGAGAAACTCTATCAATAATACAAAAGAATTTAAACAAATAGAGAAAGGTAACCAATGCAGAATTTTATGAACTCATGATGTTGCCTGAATTAATCCTCTACATAACTAATTTTCATTGAAAGATAATTTTTACTTGCAACACAATGGTCTAGGAATAGGTAGCAGCTTTGCAAGATTACTTATTGATATATTTGTACATAGCCTAGAGCAAGAATTCTTCTTAACTCATCCACAATTTACAGATTAAATTATGTACTACAAAAGGTATGAGGATGACACAGTAACACTTTCCAGTGGTCCAAAACAAGAACTAAATAACCTAGCAGATGAAATGAATAAAATGCATCCAAACATCAAATTCACAGTTGAGCATCGACACATGAAGGAATTAATTTCCTTGACATGACTATTTCTAGTCACAATAACAATAATGTTTACCAAACATATAAAAAACAAATACAACTGATGTTGCCATTAATTGTTTCTCATGCTTCTTCAAGGCCTCTGGAAACTGTGTAATCTGCATTCCCATCAGTGATGCAGATGCATGTAAGGAAATTAACGTACTTAAACCTATAGCCCAAGTTAATGGAACTGACACCACCCTCACGAACATCCTACTTGAAAAAATCCAGACTAAATTTGGGCAACCACCAACTTCATTGGAAGATTATACAAAATGCCAAAACTTATCAGTCTCCCATTTATTGCCAAAATGTCATACAAACATGCTAATCTTTTCAAACCATTTAACATAAAAATATCCATCTACTCAGACAATTTATTTATTTAATCCTATGATTATTTTATACAATATACATTTGATATAAGGCAAATGACTTTATACAATATATATATGATATTAAACAAGATTAAACCATAAGGTCCATGTTTTGCAAACAGTTAATTAAGCTGGGTGTGATAGTGAACAAGTCATCGGGAATTCCAGGGTATGATTGATTCACACATTGGTGAACTGACCCAGTCCCATTTGTACCTGAAGTACGTACAACAACCATGTACAGTCCTTAACCTATTGAGGTGGCACCAAAGGTTCCTCAGTAGGTCAAAACCTTTTGGCTTTTTTGTGGGATAAAGGTGATGGGCTCTTGTTCCCAATGTTTTTGTTGACCATTCATGCTTCCAGCTTTTATTTAGATCAAAACTATCCGCGATGAGCTGTCCTGCAGTAACACCTGCTGGTCTTCTTGATCGCAGTCGTTGCTGTGGCGGGTGACAGAATTCCTGGGCAGTGGTAGAGAGGGTGACGCAGAGATTTTCTTGGATTCCCTCAGTAGAGCTTGTTTCCACCTTAAGTGAGATGGAGGGATGTGACTCCATAGGTATAAACTATATTACCCTACACGTGACTCCTGGGTGGGGCTGAACGAACAACAGTGGCATAGGTGATATACAATATGTGTCTCAGACAACAAACTGTAGAATAAAATTGTTTGCAATAATATATCCAATGGAGACTGGCACTTACAAAGTCACATGCTCCTGTGTACAATAAACAGGTAGAAATTTTGTAACCCTCTACAAAGAACATATTAATAACCTACCACCCAAAACTGAAACACGTCCAGATTTGCATCACTTAATTCTCATCATGAACAATCTATTGGTGGTATTAATGACAATCTGTCGGTTTCTGAAAAAGGGATACAGATGGATCTCCTTGTGTAATTAGTGATTTACATTTATGAGCTAAAATCATCTCCAAATCTCCTCAACGAAATAATGGAAAAAATGCAGAAAGCTTTCTTCCAGAATTTAGAAGACATTCTGCCACCAAAACACCAAAAACTACAATAAATGATGTATCCATTCTCCTGCATAAACTATATCCTTTCAATCTTGTAACAAGTACGGCATTCTCTAACTTACTCAGTCTGTAACTCACTCACTCTTCAATTATATAGTAAACATTTCGCTCTCTTAGTCATACGCAAAATACAACATGCATTAACTCGTCCACTCTTTGATTAGACAGTAAAAAGTTCACTTTTATTTTATCGTTTGTGTACCTTTTTTTAAGCCATGTTCCTGGTATATTGTCAATATAAGAAAACACCTGCTGTTAGCAAGACAAGGTTTCTCGAAAAGGACTTAACAATTTAGAAAATTCATATAAATTTATTTATACCACCCACAAAGGTGACTGTAGTGTCAATTTGTAGGGAAATACAGGTTTTGTCTCGCGTAGTTCACTGGTGCCAAATAGCACCGTAAGGAGCGCTAGCAGTAGTTGCGTTAAAGGTGGCTGACCACACTGGTCGCAAGCGTGCTAGTTGTGTGTATTGGTTTGAAGAATCGAAGTCGGCGACAACAGTTCCACCTAATTTCCTACCACGTACGCTAAAGATTCTCCTAGAAGGCCTACGATTTATGAGTGGCATGTTTTGTAGAAACAGGTGCTCGGTAAGACACCGGATATCATCAGGTCGTCCAAGCCCATCTCACAGCGTCGATGAGCGAGTGAGGCAACGTTTTGTCAACAGCCCTATAAAATCGACCCGGCATGCATCTCGTGAACTGCAAATCCCTCGTACAACTGTTTTCCGTGTGTTGAGAAACCATTTACATTTGAAATCGTGCAGATTGACGATGCTACTAGCAATAAAAGACAGTGATAAAATTGATCGCAAGAACGTCTGTGCGGATTTGTTAAATCGATTACATGAGGAGGAATATTTCTTGGATAAAATCATCTTTTCTGACGAGTCGACTTTTCACTTAAGTGGCAAGATTAACACATATGACCGTAGGATTTGGGACATTGAAAATCATGTAAAACATTGCAATATGGTCGTGATAGCCCTAAACTGAACGTTTTTCGTGCATTGAGCATGAACAATGTGTGTGGCCCCTTTTTTCCAGGAGAGAACCATCAACGGGATAGTGTATCTGCATATGTTACAACAATTTTTGATACAACAGATAGATGAGGATGAACAAGAACGAAATGTTTACTTCAAGCAAAATGGTGCACCACCCCACTACCTGGCTGACGTCCGGGATTTTCTCAGTCACCGCTGTCCAGGTCAATGGAGTGGCCGTAATGCGCCGATTGCATGGCCCCCACATTCCCCAGACCTGACACCACTCCATTTTTTATGGGGATTCATCGAGGATATCATGTTTGTACCTCCTGTGCTGGTTTTTCCACCTGAACTTAGAGCAAGAATTTATGCCGCCACTGAGCAAGTTACACCCACAACGCTACAGCGAGTTTGGGAAGAAATTGACTTCCGTTGGGATGTGTGCAGGATAACCAACGGAAGCACAAACAAGATCTATAGTTCAAGGAGAAAAAACTTGTGTGTTTCCCTACAAAATAACACTAAACCTGAAACGTCCCCTTTCAACAATTATACATGACTGTGCTTAAACTGACACACAATATTTTGTTAGTGCAACGCAATCTGACTTTCAAAATTCCCTCCAAAAGAATGGCCCTGACTAACATTAAACTATACCTTTCACAAATCACTTACCTCACAAAAATCTTCGCTGCTCAAGCTACTGCAATACAGCGAGCGCCACTACTGCCAGCTTGATATCATCATATATAAATATAGCAGTTCATGACAAATTACAAATCTCCGCCTTCTCTCTCCCCACATCCACCACTGCTGGCGGCTCACCTCCAACTGCGCAACGCTACGCGCTGTTCACATCCAGCTGCCTAACACTACAATGGCGAGTATTACAACAATGCAAAGCAGCCACAGACTGCACACAGCACAGCCAGTGATTTTCATACAGAGGTGGCGTTACCAATAAAAAAAACCTAAACAGCCTACAAAAACCTAAACAGCCTACTTACATAGCCCCCATGCTCTCCACAAAAAATTTTACAAGTTGGCTTGGGCAGTGGCCAATACGGATTTGAAAAAATTTTTCATAATTACAATAACAAAGAAATCAAATGCACACACTTATTGATACAATGTTGGTCAAAAGCCCAAATTTTCTCACAGTCCATAAAGACAGTCCTGATCGTTCATTACGGTAAAATAGTAGTGATTTTCTCAAAGTCTGAGCAGTAGAAGAATATGCACACGGAAGTAGTGGATTTCCATGCAGTCTTGAAGAAGTAGTGTTGTCCTTCCAACGGAGAGACAGTGCTGACTCTCGACATGCAGACAGGTAATGGGCCACAACAGAACAAACCTACAGCAGAGTCAGTCGAAATTTTGAAGAGTATTGGTAGGTAGGTCATCACAGAGCAGACCCACTGTAGTCCTGGTAGAGATTGTGGTATTGGTGGGCCACCAGAGGTGTAGACCCACTGCAGTCCTTGTAGAAATAATGGTATTGATGGATCATCAAAGATGTAGACCCACTGTAGTCCTTTTAGAGATAATGGTACTGGTGAGTCATCAAAGATGCAGACCCACTGTAGTCCTTGTAGAGATAGCCAGCAGCCATCTGTTGTGACTGTGCAGGTGCACAATCACCATTGAAGAGTCTTGCAGATAATATAGCAAGTCCATAACCACCACTTGTGCACTCACAAAGTTTTTGAAATTGTCTTTAGAACTAGCAATGCTGTTATCCAGTCCCTTGCTGAATTATTAACACACGTGCAAACACTAACAGTCCCAACTTCTCACATATTGTCCATATACTATGACCAACAGAAACGTGTGCAGTGAAATGTAACTAACAAGTTAATAATATCATGAACTGGTGACAATTACAATTTTATAACATAAGAATACAATAAAGGTACAAAATACATCATTAAAAACATAACAATATAGATAACATTGGTAGTACAGGCTTTACAAAAGAATAGAAATAGACATATACGTCAGTGTTACAGGAATTATGACATGAGTACATACATAGAAGATCAGAATAACTTGCGAAACATCAACTTCACGCATAAGCATTTAAACAGAATGAATAATGTCTAACATCTTTACAAAGTAAATAACATATTATTAATGCCAATTATATTTGAGGATAACAGTATTCCTCATCATAGTGAATGTAGCTTAATATTAAAAGAGAAAAAAATTCTATGAAACTACACAGAGACAGGAAGAAAACAACTACACAAGGGTACACAAACATATAGCGGAATAATACAAGGAAAGGACAGAGTTTGTTTTACTGCAGTATTTTGCAAACAAAACTTCCTTTACTTCTCGGAGATCTCCCTTCGTTCTTCATTATTTTCAAAAGTCCTATCTATACCTGCTTTCTGTATTTTTCTTGTATAGCCTCTCAGTGCATTTCTTCAAATTCATCGCAACTCATTCTCTTATAGGCTACCCCCTCTTAAGCTAACTTAAATCTACTGAGCTCAGATGCTAAACTAAGGAACAAGGCAATACAGCAGCACAAAACAATTAACACAAACAGCAATGACAAAAGAATGCCAATTTGCAAAGCAAGCAGCAGTAAATCTAAATTAACAAAAAAAATGCAAAATTACAACTAATATAAGGCACTGTGCAGGAAACAAGAAAAACTAGCTTAGAAGAGTAACACAAAGTCAAATTCAGTAACACTATGCCTGGCAAACAGCAACAGCAAATGCTATGACGTATACCTAAGCATGACAAAGCTCAAGCATAAAAAATATTTCAGGAAAAACAACAATAAGTTAAATGTATATTCACATCTTAATGTCTATGTAATTAAAGTGGTGCACCACAAGAAGTTATTCTACCAAAAAGTTACCAATTACTTGAAAAGAAAATTATGAATGCAGTTCCTGTGAAGGTAAATGTCATTTTGTGCTCCCTCATTTTTTTAAAAAAATTATTATTTACTCGATCTGTAGACAGAAAATATTTATATTAGTACATCTATAAAATTTTATTTTAACCAATGCTGCAGTGCAGCTAGAAACTAGATATCAAATGAAATAAGCAACTATGTACAAAGCAAAGCATAAGAACATCGTTCAATAGTCATGTGGCATTTCATAAGTAGTAAAAAAATCTCTCATCTAGAAAGACAGTAGTCATAGTCAGGTGTGTAGACAAACTATTTCTTGTCATTTCATTAGGTATTTCAGTAAATATCAGAAAGTACGATATGTTTCCAAGTAATCAGCGTGTCGGATTTGCGATGCTTTCTCTAAAGGAATGACAATGGCCAGGATAATGGCCTCCCTTTTTTTTTCTTCCTGTGCTCTGAAAGGCACGCGCTAATGGCTTTTTCTCCAGGCGTCTGACACAGCTGGGTGCCCACGACGCATTACGTGCAGGTGGTCACTTAATTTTCTTACGGAAATATTTACGACAACAGTTTCCGCTACAGTGGCAGTCTCATATAAAAAATTTCACAGGTCGAGAATTTGCGTTACAAATGTGTAGAAACAAAATCCTATAATTACAACAGTGTCCAAAAAATTTTCAGTGGCATTGTGATACATTCACACTTGTACACAGATTTCATAATTCTAAAGTACGATTCTTGGTTACCAACATCCTTTTCCACAAATCAGAGTCCCTAACCACTACTCATTATTCCTTACCTTATAATACATATACATATTCGTCGACACTTCTTCAATATTTCATCATAAGAAATACGTAGCATAATCAAATTCCTCATATACGGTATCATCATCTTATTGATCATAAACATATCTCAACAGCATAGTACACATCATCGTCGTAATAATAACATCATAACACCTCAGTCAAATCTCAAAAACGTCGTAGCTTTCTGCAATAATTTCAAAACCTAAAAAAAAATTCTCTGCTAATTTCAATAGTGTCATCTACCTCAAATGTACTTTAAAAATCATGAATCCATACCAAATACATCATTCAAAGCTCTCATAGTATCACAATGGGTCCGAAAAAATATGAACAGTTCACACAGTACAGACAAAATACAATTTCATAAGTGTGAAGTTATCCAACTGTGTAGTTGCGTAAACATCTGTCACTGATGTAATAAAAAAATGTTTATCTCTCAGTTAAATGATCAGATAGCTGTGTAATTCTGTGCTAGAGAAATATGGTACCGATGTGTAAAGTTGTATAAGCAAATACCATATTAGCTAGGGTTCCTTGTGGTTGCCACACACATGGTACACAAAGTAAGCGTGTACCCCCCTGAGGATTAATGTAATTATACCCTCAGGTGTTACAGATTACAGCAATGGAATGAAATGTATCACGGAAAACTTTCTCTGTAATTCAAAAATCTTTAAAAATAAATGTTTTAAGTACAACATTAATCACTGAAATGCGTGTCCTGCAGCGCTAAATGTGCATCTTGTTGTAAGATAATCTCTGTGGAAGTGTCGTAGTTATCGTCCTCCAAAAGCTAAGTTCTGCAGAAGCCAATGTACTTACCTCATGATAAACAAAAGTGAAATGCTTTGCGTATAGATATCTTAGTTATTACGCTTATTGTTGTGATGAAGAAAGTACTGTGCTATAACGTATTGTTGTGCTACGGAAAAGACAATCTCATTGTTGCTGTACCACAAAAGTTACTACTAAAACATGTTTTACTTACCAGAAGAATTCAGAAAAACTGTGCAGATATAAAACAGATACACCGCAAAAACAACATTGTAAATTGTCACTCATTAGTAGCGTCGTGATAAAAATCGTGTAGCTGTCACATAAACTAACCTCTGTGTCATCTGGTATCTCTCAGAAAGCACTTTAAATTCAGAATGTATTTTCAAATAAACCAAAATGTTGCATTAAAATCTCATTACCAGTACTGGTAAATGTTCTAAGTATGTGAGCCTTATAGTCGTTCCATAATCGTGCAACTAACAAGCAAGAATGTACACACACAATAACACTGTGACGTCTGTTCACTATAACGATGCATTCGTCATTTCTGTTTAAGTAAGTTCTCTTGGTTCTTGATTGGATATTTAACTTCAAACATTGTTGTATGTTAACAGATTCTAAGTCTGACAATGCATATTAGTAATGTGAAGCGAAAAATTTTATGGCAAAGACTAAGTTAAAAAGCAGATTATCTTTCAATAAACAGTTTTACATGTGAAATGTGGTGTAAACCTTTACTCTTCCTAGTGCACAGAGTTTCAACTTCAAAGAATTATCATGTTGTATACATCGGTAAAGAATGCTAAAATTTTTCTCAAGGCTAGCGTCTTATGTTATTTTTCTCGGAGCCAGCGGGCGCACGCGGCTGCCTGCTGTGCGAGTCATTGTCTGTCTCTTTGTTGGCGAGCGCCGTTATTGGGATTAGGAGACCTAACTTCTACAAATTCGCCTTGCCGAGAGGGCCCAGCTCTGTTAGAGTCCCGCCAGTTCTGATGAAATTCACGTCTATCGTTATGATTATATCGTCTGTCGTCATGTCGGTAGTTCCTGTAGTTTCTTTCTTGTCGGTCATGTGGTGGAGAATTTCTCCCTGAATCGTAACTGCGCGCTGGACCGTTGCGTCTGAAATTATTCTGTCTCCCTTGATAATAACAGTTCTGGTTACCATATTGTCTGTTTCTATGATTGTCTCTGTCATATTCATTACTATGGAAATGTGATCTTTCTTTGTAACTATTATTACTCTGCCAGTGGTTGTCATATGGGTGGTGTCTATTTTGGTCACGATTTGCATTGTAAGAATAGCCTTGTCGTGTCCAGTTATTGTTTCTGTCATCGCGGAATTGTGACGTATGTGACCTGTAGTGATTGTTTTCCTGTTTTCGCATCCCGCGACGGTCTGTGTCAATTTCCAGTTCTTGTAACAGTCCCTGAAATGCTTCAATGTCGTCTTTGCAACGTCCTGCTAAAATAATGTGTCGTAAATGTTCAGGCAATTTGAGTAAGCAAATGCGGATGAGTTCTGAGGGGCTGTATGGGTTTGAAAGATATTGATTCTTATGCAACATGTCTTCAAAATATTTCACAAGACTGGAAAATTCAGATTGTTCGAAACGTTTCATCATTATGATGCTATGTTTTACTCGATCTTGTGTGGCTTGAGACCAATATGCTGAGAGGAAGGCATGGTAAAACTCTCCTTCACTGTGGCAATCGTGAATTACCGATCGCATTCTTAGAGCTGGTTCATTCTCCAAGTAGCCACACATAAATTCTAATCTGTGCTCTAATGACCAGTTGGGAGGAAAACAATGAGAGAATTGATGGAGCCATGCTTGTGGATGAATGTCGTTTCCAGAATTCTTAAATGTTTTGAATTTACGTGTAGTAATGAACAGCTTATAGTCAAAGTCATCATGTCGGCGAGTCGCATATCGGTCATTGTTACGTCGTTTCGGCGGTTCCATTTCAAAATTCGGTGCACCTTGCCAATTTCTTTCATAACTTCCGAAATGCCCTGTGTTATTATTTTGTGGCTGTTCCGTATTTCTGTGTCCCTCTTCCCGTATTGGGGCGCGAGTATCCTCTGAAATACGTAATTCTTGTATTACCTGTGTCAGCTGATCTTGTACTTCTCGGATTTCTCTTTTGTACTGTGTATTGATTTGATTTTGATTCTGATTGAATTTTCTAATTTGTTCATACTCTTCTGTGTCAGTGAAGGCTACAGGTCTTGTGTCATTCAGATCATCATCTACCTTTGTAGATAAGTTAGTGACCTTATCCGAAAGTTCGGCTACTTTCTCTGATAGTGAACACATTTCCTCAGCGTGTTTTTCTGTACCAAGTTTCAGAGTGTCCATTGGTGTTGAAATCGTATCTACTGTGTCCTTTAAGTTTTCTTGAGTTTCTGCAAGTTGCGTAACCGAATCGGTAGATGCAACTGAGTCAATTTTAGCTTGCAAGGTGTTGTGATTTTCATGAACAATGGTTTGCAGTTCTTTTATGGCTGCTTCGTGATTCTGTAATACATTTTCATGCCGCGAAAAAATGGGTTGAAAATGCTCACAAATTTGTGTTTTTATGTCATTACAGACTTTTTGACATTTCGATTCCATGTTATGTAACTCACTAGTTAAATCTTCACGTGTTTGTTCAGGTGTGGTGTCTAACTTTTGAAGATTTTGTCCCATTGCGTCTAACTGTTGCTGTGTTTGTCTCTGATTTTGTTCCATTGTATCTAACTTTTCAAGCTTTTGTCCCATTTGTTGCATTAATTGTAATAACAATGCACTGGTGTCTGAAACATGTTCCTCAGTGCCTTTCGGCAGTGAATTTGCACCGGCAACATTCACATTTTGACAAGCGGAAAATGGGTCTTGACTCATTTGAGAAAACGGTGAGAACCCAAAACCTGAGTCTGTAGTATTTGCAATATTGTGTTCTGTCATTCCCGATTCCTGAGGCGAGCTGTTGCCGACCAATCGATCGATAACGCTTCCCAGTTCACTACCTGTTTCACTGTCTACACCATTGTTTGCCGCCCGCTCCATTTCCCTATGCGCAATTACCAAATTACTACTTTGAACATTAGTTAATTCATTACCCAGTGGTGCTGGCAAGCTACGCTCGTCGTCACTATCATTTCTCAATTTACTTTGGAGCCTAGTGTTACGTTTTTCACACGCCATAATTGTCACAATATTTCACACGATACACAGAAAAGCACAATTTGAAGTGCAAAAATAGGAGAACACATTAACATAGCACTGAAAATAATATCTAGTTAATTGCAAGCGTAGCTGCGAAATACTTGGTGCAAATCTACACTCCTGGAAATTAAAATAAGAACACCGTGAATTCATTGTCCCAGGAAGGGGAAACTTTATTGACACATTCCTGGGGTCAGATACATCACATGATCACACTGACAGAACCACAGGCACATAGACACAGGCAACAGAGCATGCACAATGTCGGCACTAGTACAGTGTATATCCACCTTTCGCAGCAATGCAGGCTGCTATTCGCCCATGGAGACGATCGTAGAGATGCTGGTTGTAGTCCTGTGGAACGGCTTGCCATGCCATTTCCACCTGGCGCCTCAGTTGGACCAGCGTTCGTGCTGGACGTGCAGACCGCGTGAGACGACGCTTCATCCAGTCCCAAACATGCTGAATGGGGGACAGATCCGGAGATCTTGCTGGCCAGGGTAGTTGACTCACACCTTCTAGAGCACGTTGGGTGGCACCGGATACATGCGGACGTGCATTGTCCTGTTGGAACAGCAAGTTCCCTTGCCGGTCTAGGAATGGTAGAACGATGGGTTCGATGACGGTTTGGATGTACCGTGCACTATTCAGTGTCCCCTCGACGATCTCCAGTGGTGTACGGCCAGTGTAGGAGATCGCGCCCCACACCATGATGCCGGGTGTTGGCCCTGTGTGGCTCGGTCGTATGCAGTCCTGATTGTGGCGCTCACCTGCACGGCGCCAAACACGCATACGACCATCATTGGCACCAAGGCAGAAGCGACTCTCATCGCTGAAGACGACACGTCTCCATTCGTCCCTCCATTCACGCCTGTCGCGACACCACTGGAGGCGGGCTGCACGATGTTGGGGCGTGAGCGGAAGACGGCCTAACGGTGTGCGGGACCGTAGCCCAGCTTCATGGAGGCGGTTGCGAATGGTCCTCGCCGATACCCCAGGAGCAACAGTGTCCCTAATTTGCTGGGAAGTGGCGGTGCGGTCCCCTACGGCACTGCGTAGGATCCTACGGTCTTGGCGTGCATCCGTGCGTCGCTGCGGTCCGGTCCCAGGTCGACGGGCACGTGCACCTTCCGCCGACCACTGGCGACAACATCGATGTACTGTGGAGACCTCACGCCCCACGTGTTGAGCAATTCGGCGGTACGTCCACCCGGCCTCCCGCATGCCCACTATACGCCCTCGCTCAAAGTCCGTCAACTGCATATACGGTTCACGTCCACGCTGTCGCGGCATGCTACCAGTGTTAAAGACTGCGATGGAGCTCCGTATGCCACGGCAAACTGGCTGACACTGACGGCGGCGGTGCACAAATGCTGCGCAGCTAGCGCCATTCGACGGCCAACACCGCGGTTCCTGGTGTGTCCGCTGTGCCGTGCGTGTGATCATTGCTTGTACAGCCCTCTCGCAGTGTCCGGAGCAAGTATGGTGGGTCTGACACACCGGTGTCAATGTGTTCTTTTTTCCATATCCAGGAGTGTATATGCATGCCACAACTGTTTTACTGTACAACAATGAAAGGCTACAACTACAAAGGGGATTCTCTCTACAATTACGCGCTAGCAGTAAACAAAAGCTACACTAAATACACAAACTACAAGAAAAAGTCAGAAGATTCCAGTGAGGTATCCTAGGCTAAGGTTCGACATATGAAACGTCCCCTTTCAACAATTATACATGACTGTGCTTAAACTGACACACAATATTTTGTTAGCGCAACGCAATCTGACTTTCAAAATTCCCTACAAAAGAATGGCCCTGACTAACATTAAACTATACCTTTCACAAATCACTTACCTCACAAAAATCTTCGCTGCTCAAGCTACTGCAATACAGCGAGCGCCACTACTGCCAGCTTGATATCATCATATATAAATATAGCAGTTCATGACAAATTACAAATCTCCGCCATCTCTCTCCCCACATCCACCACTGCTGGCGGCTCACCTCCAACTGCGCAACGCTACGTGCTGTTCACATCCAGCTGCCTAACACTACAATGGCGAGTATTACAACAATGCAAAGCAGCCACAGACTGCACACAGCACAGCCAGTGATTTTCATACAGAGGTGGCGTTACCAATAAAAAAAACCTAAACAGCCTACAAAAACCTAAACAGCCTACTTACAAACCCAGCTCTGTACATTCTTTCGAAACATTTAGATGAATTTTTAGTTGTAAAGTCCTTTCTGAAACAGCCTATACATATATTATGTATATTTGTAAATATCATGGCAAATATCATAATTTAGCAAAGTACTGTATCTATTGTAGACACTGATGAGCCTAAACATTGTGACCACCTGCTTAATAGAGTGTTTGTCCGTTTTTGGAAAGTAATACTACACTGATTCTGCTTATCAGGGCTCCCACAGTTTGTTGGTAGGTTTGTGGAAGTTTGTGGCATTCGTTGTCTACGCACAGGTCATATACTGCTTACGCACAGGTGATGTAATTCGCGTAAATAGCGGGCCGCGTTGCGGTGGCATCCGAAAGTGACCCAGACGTGTTCTTTGGGATTTACGTCGGACGAATTTCGTCGCCGAGGCATCAACGTGAGTACGCTGTAATTCCCCTCAAACCACAGTAGCACGGATCTGGCTCCGAGACATGGACAATAATACTACTGAAAGATTACATCGCCGTCGGGGCAAACATACGTGAAGGGATCCACGTGGTTCGCAGCTGTCAGCGTGTCTTCGATTTAGCTCAGGTTCCAGGAGAGCGCATGAGAATGCCTCCCGTAGCGTAGTACAGCTCCCACCAATCTGCGTCTGTGGCGCGCTGCACGTTTCGAGACGCCGTTCACCTCGATGACGGCATTTGTGGCGACAACCACCGACCTAGCGTAGCACAAATGTGATTCACCCGCTGAACTGACGCCTTTCCATTGATCGACGGTCAAATCACGATGACTCGGTGCCCACTGCAAGTATAATTGACGATGTCGTTGTCTGGACGTGTGAACACGTTGCGGTGGTCTGATGCAGAACTCCAAGTTCCACAATGTATGATGAGCGGTGTGCTCCGAAACACCCGCATATGCACCAGTATTATGCTCTTTCGGCAGAGATGCCACAGGTCATCATCTACCCTACTTTACAGAGCAGAAAAGCCTCCGAACCCTAAGCTCGGTGAAGAGTCGTGTACCTCCACATATTTAGCAACTCGTGGTATGTTTCAATGTCCTTGTACCTCTTTCCGTAGATGCTCAAAACATCGGCACGTTAATATTCAACCAGCTTGCCCTTTTTCGATATACTCGGAACTTTTGGAAATTTGTGGTAAGGTATTATGGGACCAAACTGCTGACGTAATCGGTCCCTAAGCTTACAAACTACTTAATCTAACTTCATCTGAGGACAACACACACCCATGCCCCAGGGAGTAATCTGACCTCCGACGGCGGGAGCCGCGATATACTCGTTCATAGGCCCTGCGTAGTAATACTCTGCACTCTGTCCAAGTCGATTCTCTCAATGTATTTCCACATTTTCAGCCCACATCTTCGTTAGGGTGATCCCCGTTACCGTCTGCTCCGATTATATACTTTTGTCACGTGCCTGCAAGGCCACAAGGCGGCATCCAAAGCCGCAATGGGGAGTGGTCGTAATGTTTTGGCTTATCAATGTATTTTACTGTGTATTGCTGTAAACCTTTACTTCTGACGAATGAAGAGTGGCTGATAATAACGGAAAAGTCGAGATGTAATATAAATTCTTATTCAAAGCCAAATAAATTTGCCATGAATACCATTTAAACAACTGGCTTATTGGAACTGACAGGAATCGAATCTGGAACGTTGAGTAGTCAGAGACAGCCATGGGAGTAAGGCATACAGAGCGCGAGTGCCTGATGAGACTAATGTAAATCACGCATCGTAGCCTGCAGCGCTGCCACATAGTCTAATTTTTGGAGATACTTTCAGAATAGATGGGTCACTCTACAAACAGGAAAATTTCTACTGCAGCCAGAAATGTGTTAAGCCGTATCTGGCACGTTATTCATATCAATAACCAGGAAGTTGTAGCGGAAATGACAATTTAAGTTGGTGAACTACGACACAACTTTCAGAAGGAAACAGAAAAGCCTGAATTAAAATGTTTCCAGACACTTCCTGGGTGGACGGAAATTCGTTGTCATGTTGTACACACAAATAGTTAAATACACCAACAGCTAACAATGCACTCACTTCTCATTTTAAAAAAATGGTATGTGGCAATAAGCATTACCACGGCAAGTCGCTCATCCATTATTCTTCGGCTTTAGCTCTGTCAGTGATGGTCATAGCCAGTAAAGAAGCTATAAATAATCTTGTGAAACTTCTGATTTCCAGAGTACAAAGTTAATGAAATGCAGTATAGCAGGATATTTCGTAAAAACTTTCCAAATCTACCATTTGGAAGACCAAGATCAGATACTTGTAAGACACGTGACTCTTTGCACTTTGAGGGAAAAGGACACTTACCACAGAAGAGCTCAAAACACACTATAACTGCACCATAGGAAGGTAGAAAGTGCAATGACAAACATTAAGAATGATGCGATGTCTTCAACTATGTCTGGAAGTAACACGTGCTCATTAGCAATCGATCTTCAACAAGTATTGTTTCTTCCAACTCATTCACACACAGATATGTTCTACTTACGTCTCATGGAGTTAACAGCATCATGTCTGTTCCATGTTCTGAACTGCACTAAAAATGGTGTCAATTTAACTGGTAACAAAAGGAAACTTATGATTTGAAGTGATAGGTACTGTGGAAAAAACAAACTTATATATATGCACTTGTTCGTAGTGGCTTGTGGCCTGTTTCACGGTATAGCGCGAAAGTACCTGGATTCAAGCCACAGTATCCTATCTTGTGGTAGAAATTTTGCTTTAATGGAAAAGCGCCAGAAGGTAGTCAAGTGCTACATACTTCATGATTTACAAAAGGTAATTATTTCAGCACGCCCATCTTTACCATTTAAGACACTTAAAATCGAAGACTAGGACTTTATTGACTTCCAGGCTGCTGCTGATAAAATAAGCAACACAAAAACGCTACACATCAGTTCTGCTGCACAAATTAAAATCACTTCACCTGGAACAGTGTACGTCAAAACGTCATTCAGTGACACTGAACAGAGGGAAAGTGTAAACATCCTAAAAAAAGGCAAAACTGTCGACAATTTAATTCGTACGCAGTATAGCAGTACTGCCACAATTCTACGATTGTCAGCTAAAAAGCGATTTCGCTTGCTATGGTACCCTTTATACAATATCAGCGTAGGCAGTATTTTACTCATTTGTATTGTGATAATGCAAACTAAACCTATTTCTTGCTTGTTGTTTATGATGCACTGAAGCGCCAAAGAAACTAGTGCAGACATGCGTGAGCAAATACAGAAATATATAAAGAGGCATAATACGGCGCTGCGCTCAACAACGCCTATGTAAGACACAACAAGTGTCTGGCGCAGTTACTACTGCTACCTTGGCAGATGAACTAGCTTTGAGTTTGAACGTTGTGCTGTAGTCGGCGCACGAGCGATGGAACACAGCATTTCCGAAGTAGCGATGAAGTGGGGATTTTCCCGTATGACCATTTCGCTAGTGTACCGGGGAATATCAGGAATCCGGTAACACATGAAATTACCGACCGCTGCGGTCGGAAAAATATCCTGCAACAACGGGACCAATGACTACTTAAGAGAATCGCTCAACGTCACAGAAGTGCAACCCTCCTGCAAATTGCTGCAGATTTCAGTGCTGGGCCATCAACAATTGTCAGCTTGCGAACCATTCATCGAAATATCATCGATATCGGCTTTCGGAGCGTGTACCCTTGCTGACGTCACGACACAAAGCTTTGCACCTCACCTGGGCCCGTCAACACCAACATTGGACTGTTGGTGACTGGAAACATACTGCCTGGTCGGACGAGTCCCGTTTCAGATTACATCGAGCGGATGGACGTGTACGGGTATTGAGACAACCTCATGAATCCATGGGCCCTGCATGTCAGCAGTGGACTGTTCAAGCCGGTGGAGGCTCTGTAATGCTATGGGGCGTGTGCAGTTGAAGTGGTATGGGACCTCTAATACGTCTAGATACGATTCTGACAGGTGACACACCTACGTAAGCATCCTGTCTGATCACCTGCATCCACTCAAGTCAGTTGTGTATTCCGACGAACATGGGCAATTACAGTAGAACAATGTGACCCCCCACACGTCCATAATGGCTACAGATTGGCTGCAGGAACACTCTTCTTTGTTTAAGCACTTCCGCTTGCCAACAGACTCCCCAGACATGAAAATTATTGAGAATTTCTGAGATTGCTACGGAATGTCTCCAGGAACACTCTTCTGAATTTAAACATTTCCGCTGGCCACAGGACTCCCCAGACATGAACATTATTGAGCATATCTGGGACGCCTTGCAATGTGCTATTCAGAAGAGATGTCCACCCTCTCGTACTCTCACAGATTTGTGTACAACGGCGCAGGATTCATGGTGTCAATTCCCTCCTGCACTACTTCAGGCATAAGTAGAATCCAAGCCACTCGTGTTGCGGCACTTTTGCGTGCTCGCGGGGGCCATACGCGATATTGTACCTCTGTTGGACTCAACCCATTTAGTCTAAATAAGGTGATGTATAAGACATCCTCTACTCTCAATTCAATGCAAGTTCCGGACAATTCAATGTAATTTTCTCTGGACTTGAGGTATAGCTTATATTTTCTAGATGTTAATAAATGTATTAATACGACAAGACATTTGTGTTAATTTCATATCTCATACAATACTGTTTCTTTGTTATATCTTAAAACATTAACTTCTGGTCCTTAGCACGTCTAGAATATTAGATCTTGAATTGATTTACTGACAGCAAAACTACAAGTAATCTTGTGAGCGGAGAAGGACGAAGAGTGGAAACACGCTGCAGCCGAATGCCAGTCGATAGCGTTCAGTTCGTTGTATTGTTTAGGTTTCGGTAGCACTGCCACATCTACATCTTTCTGATCAGGCTACAATTCTCAACTAAGTGCGTGCCTGGCACTGGGTTCATCGAACCACCTTCAAGCTGTATTTCTCCACGTTCCACTCGCGAACACTGTGCGGGAAAAACGAACACTTCAATCTTTCCTTGCGAGCTCCTTGTGTAGGTGGGCGCCAACAAAATGTTTCCGCATCCGGAGGAGAAAATTGGCGATTGAAACGGAAAACGCTTTTGTTTTGATGACTACCACCACAATTTGCGTATTGTATCCGACGCACTCTCTCCTCTGTTTCGCGATAATGCAAAACGAGCTGCCTTTCTTTGAACTTTTCCGATGTCCTCCATCAATCTTATCTGAAGCGGATCCCACATCGCGCAGCAATACTCCAGAAGAGGACGGACAAACGTAATGTAGGTATTCTCTTTAGAAGATTTGTTGCATCTTCTAAGTGTTCTGCCAACAAAACACAGTGTTCGCTTCGCTTTCCCCACAACGTTATCTATGCTATCGTTCCAAGCTCTTCGTAATTTCAGTCAGTAAGTGCTTAGTTGAAATCACGGCCTTTGGATTTGTGCGTTTTACCGTGTAATCAAAATTCAGTGGATGCCATTTATAACTCACGCTGGTGACTTCATACTTTCAGTGTATATAGTACATTGTGACATTTCGCAACGTACATGTCTAAATCATTACAAGTTGGTAAATGACAGCATCCATATGCAAACAATAGGCTATAAGAAGGCTACTCAGATTGCAAGTAGCCTGTTTATGTGTATGTATGTTGGCAGCGCGACAGACTACATTAATAACTCTGAAAGTGCTGTGCGCCCTCTGTAAGCTGGTCGGATTCGTCGTTAGACGTGAATAGTGCAATGATGGAAGTTTGGAGTGAATAGTCAACAGTGTTGGAAGTTGGAAGTTAATAGCTAGCAGTGATAGAGGTTAGAGATCTGAATTGTTAGCGCGAGCGGACGGTCTGGACGTGTCCGTCATGGAAATTTAATATTATTGATGATTATATAGTTTTTTTGGAAGTGGATGTCACAAACGATTATATATTTTTTGAACTTGATGTCACATTATTACGGTAAAATTTGCCAAATACATTGTTTGCTCTGTAACAAAACCTTTTCTTTGCTAACCAAATGCATAATGTAGTTACAGAGTACGGTAGTTACAGTCTTTTATTTCCTGGCTGTATTGGTGCTTGCTGTTTCGCCGCAGTGAATGCAATGAAGATTTTCTGTGATGTAAGTGACTTTTGAAATGTGTGGGTTATTGTTAGGATGTCTTTTAATTCAGGGCCATTCCTGCTAAGTAACAGTCAGATTGTGTTGCACTTGTGTATTGTGGGTAATAAATGAACAGAATAACTTTGAGCTGTATTTGTCACGAATTATTCTGTAGGACAGAAATGAAATGATAAAAAAAATAGCAAAGTGACACTTGCATTCAATCCCACTCAGCAGTTTCAGAATTAAATAAAGTAGGAGTTTCATCTTCTCAGTCATCACAGTTTAAGTATAAAAAAGTTATTAAAGAAGTTTCAAGGTTATCTCCTAAATCGTTAATGTAAGTCAGGAACAGTAGGGGGCCTATAACACTTCCTTGAGAAACGCCAGACATTACTTCTGTTTTACACGATGAGCTCCCGTCAGATACTACGAAGTATAATTCATTTGACAGGAAATCACGAATCCAGTCGCACAACGGAGACGGTACCCCGTAAATCAGAAGATCCGTTGATCAGGAGTCGCTTGTGAGGAACGGTGTCTAAAGCCTTCCGGAAATCTGAAAACGTGGAATCAGTTTTAGATCCCCTGTCGACGGCACTCATTAGTTCCTGAGAACAAAGAGCTAGTTGCGTTTTACAAGAACGATAGTTTTTGAATTCCTGATGGCTCTTTGTCAGCAAGTCGTATGTACTCCAAAACCCTACAGCAGTTCATTGCAAGTGGTAAGGGTTTGTGATTCAGCAGATAACTCCTCTTCCCTTTCTTTGGTACTAGTGTGACCTGTGCAGCTCTCCGGTCCACTCATGGATCTATCGACTAGCATGTAGTAGCATATGAGTGGTAAGTATGCTGTTGTATTAGCATAGTCTGAAAGGAACCTGACTGGTATACAATTGGGACCGGAGGCCTTGTCAGTATAGTATTAAGTGTTTGAAGCTGCTTCCCTACACTAAATTCCCTACTTCTAAGTTGCTCATGTTGGCAGCTGCTCTTGATTCGAATTCCGGTTTATTTACTTGGTCTTCTCTGGTGACGGAATTCGGGAAATACTTGTTTAATAACTCTGCTTTAGAGGCACTGTCATCCGTAACGTTACCACTGCTGTCATGCTGTGAATTATTGACTGCGTCTTTCCACTAGTGTGCTTCAAACACGATCAGATTCTCTTAGGGTCTTCTGTCACATTCCGAGACATGTTAGGCTGTGGAAACTATTATGAGTATTCCAAAGTGAAGATGGTCCTGAATTTCGAGCCTATGGAAAACGACCGCCACTGTTAAATATTTTGCTTTCTTTTAAATTTGGCAGGTTTTGTTCATTGTTTCTGCAACGGTGTTCTGATCTCTTTTGTGTGCCATGGGGGATCAGTACGGTGCCATCTGTTGCTAAATTGTTTGATATATATTGTACTGAAATAGAATTATTTTGAGTTAAATGGAAAATTATATCAGACATTAGATGGCCTTGCAATGTAATGTAAATGTCGTGTTAGTAGGGCCTCCCGTCAGATAGACCGTTCGTCGGGTGCAAGTCTTTCGATTTGATGCCACTTCGGCGACTTGCGTGTCGATGGGAATGAAAGGGTGATGATTAGGACAACACAACACCCAGTCCCTGAGCGGAGAAAATCACCCACCCAGCCGGGAATCTAACCCGGACCCTTAGGATTGACATTCTGTGGCGCTGACCACTCAGCTACAGGGGTCGGACGGCCTTGCAACGGGGAACCCCTCAGCAGGAATCCTTGCAAACGTGTTCATCAATTCCTTAGAAGTAGAATTAAAAAAATTGGCCCTAAGCACTATGGGACTTAACGTCCCCTAGACTTAGAACTACTTAAACCTAACTAACCTAAGCACATCACACGCATCCAAGCCGGAGGCAGGATTCGAACCTGCGACCGCAGCAGCAGCGCGGTTCCGGACCGAAGCGCCTAGAACCGCTCGGCCACAGACGCCGGAACAATTTTTGAATAATTTCTCAGCATCAGCTGAGACGCAAGATACGTCGACATCTTGAAGATTTAAAAAGGACCTAACAACGGTGTCGATCGATTTTTCAATGTTTTTAACGAGCTCCACGAAAATATTTCTTTCACTTGTGAACTTGAAAATCAGTTCCGGCAGTTAAACTTTCTAGATCTCACTCTTACGATAGTAGACGATAAAATTAGCTTCAGTATCTTCCGTAAAGAAAACAGCTCTAATCAAATTATTCCTTTCACTTTCTCTCTCCTTTTTTATCAGTGCTGTGCTCAGAACGTCCCTCATCTTAAATTTCTTCCTCAAATTCTGGGTGATGTTTCTTGTTTTGGCCAGCATTAGACCTTTGTCTGTGACGGTCGGGTTTTTATATCTTCTTTGATTCGTCCATGATATGGTTTTCGCCTCCAAGGTAACAGAATTCCTATGCTTCCTATATTTTATCTTCCCAAGTTTTGATGTAAATACCACTTCTGTCAACTTTGTCCGTCCCACTCTGTACTTGCCCTGTTCAGAGTATCCAGTTTTATTGAACATAACTCCACATTCTGTCATTTCCAGCTGCGGGAACTACAGCCTTAGAGATCTCCAACACACCTCACCAATACTCAGTACATTAGTATCTCACTTATTTCCACATTGATTCATCCAGTCTGTTCTCTTAATCTTCAGTCTGCTCTTCATCACTACGAAATCGTTACCTGAGTCTTTATATCTGCTCCATGGTACGATTTGAAAACAACTATCTGATTTGGGATTCTCTGTCTGACAATGAAGTAATACAACTGGAACTTTCCGCTTCTCCATGCAGTTTCAAAGCAAGGGCTATGCTCTTGTACCAAACTACTGGAAAAAAGTGCAGGTCATTCCACTTTTTAAGAAAGGCCGTAAGACAGATCCACACAATTATAGACCTATACCATTGACGGCAATCTGTTTTATAATTATGGAACATGTTTTATGCTCAAGAATTATGACGTTTTTGGAAAATGAACTTCTCCTCTATAAAAATCAACATGGATTCCGCAAACAGAGATCTCGCGAAACTCGGCTCGCTGTGTTCCTCCATGAGATCCACAGCGCAGTGGGCAACGGCGGTCAGGTTGATGCCGTGTTCCTCGATTTCAGTACGGCATTTGACATCGTTCTGCATTGCCGTTTAATGAAAAATATACGAGCTTACGGAATATCTGAGCAGACCTGCGACTGAATTCAAGACTTTCTTGCAGATAAAACACAACACGTCACTCTTAACGGAACTAAATCAGCAGATGTAAAGGTAATACCACAGGGGGTGTGATAGGACTGTTGCTGTTTACAATATATACCTAAATGATGCAGTAGAGAGCGTCGGACGCTCTTTAAGACTACTCGCAGTTGAAGCAGTCGTCTATACCAAAGTTGCGCCGCCAGAAGACAGCACGAATTTGCAGAAAGACCTACAGAGAACTGATGACTGGTGCAGGCTCTGGCAGTTGACCCTGAACGTAAACAGATGTAACATATTGCACATACATAGGAAAAGAAATACACTACTGTACAGCTACACTATTGATGACAAACAGCTGGAGACAGCGTCTGCTGCAAAATATAAGGAGTAACTATCCAGAGCGACCTTAAGTGGAATGACCATATAAAACAAATTGTGGGGAAAGCAGACGCCAGGCTCAGATTCATCGGAAGAATCTTAAGGGAACGCCCTATACTTGCAATGTTAAAATAACGCTTATAAATTACATCTTTCCTCACAAAGTATTTGAGGTAGGAAGTTGAACTTTTTACAGATTATTTATTGAAATATGGGCTACAACTTAACACCGGGATTTTACAAAATCTTAGTTCAGTTATTAAAGATGATTTTTTTTTTCAATTGTAATGAAAATTCACAACATTTTTTTGCAATTTTTTATTTATATATTCAAAAATATACAGTTTTTTGGAAAAAAAGGCTGTGTTAAATTATGCAGAAGGTACTGTGTAACATTTACTGAAAGTTTGAAACAAATATGTTTGGAAGATCCTTAGAAAACATGTAATTAGTATGAGAAAATGAAAGTTTTGGGAATCGAGCGACAAAGATTGGATTAACTTTTTAGTGCATTCCAGGTCCATAGGATGGATTATCTTCATCCTCTGCAAACTCCTAATCCAGCTTCCTCTTGTTCCTCCTCCCGTTTACTCTTGCTTGTATTTCTAGACTCTTTACAGCCCTGTCTGCAGCCCGAAGGCGTTCCTTGTCTAAAGCAAGCATCGCTCGTTGTTGTGTTCGTAGATTTTGCTACCATTTTCTTCAGTTGCAGTTACTGCAACACTGTTCCAAAAGGTGGTCATGTATGAACACTTATCACATTTCAGTTGTATTTCACTAGCAAGTCCTACGTGCTTTATTATGGAGAGTTCCAGACCAACTTCACTACAATGAATACATCTTACACAGTCTGGAAAAAATTCCTTTGAGAACCGACATATCAAATATTTCATTCACATCCGATTCGCCCATAAAACATTCATAGTTTTCACTCATTGAACCAAGCTTCTTCTGTGAAGTATTTTCTTTCTCACTTTGACTGCTATGGGCAGGTGTACTTGAGAGGTTTGGTTCACTCACTTGGTTATCGTCTTTATTGTTTACACTAATAACACATACCTTTGGCTTTCCAACATTTCTCCTTTTCTTAAAAGCCTTCAGAGGATTTCTAATAACTTTACTTTTACTCATTATTATACTTCAACAAAACAGTGACTCAAGAAACAGAATTAATTACGAATATTTTCGAGATAACGACAGAGTAAATAAACATGAAACAATCGACAATCACACCAGCGATATATATTGAACCATCACAGGTTAGCCACAACACATACTTTATCTCACATCACTAAAATGTACCTGATGAACACGGACGTTAATAATAACACCATTTGACAGCAGTTTAACAGCGCCACAGTGGGTCACGCCCATGTAGAACACATTTCAAAAAAAATTTAAAAATAGTTGTAGTCTTCGGAATTGAAAAAAAATTATATATCTATTAAAAGGTAATAGTCTGCAGATTCAGAAAACGCAAAAAAATAAAAATTGAACTTTTCATGATTTTGAGCCTTTCCGGAGCCCCTTAAGGAAATGTAACTCATCCACGAAAGAAGTGGCTTGCTTGTTCGGTCTATTCTTGAACATTGTTCACCTATCTGGGACCCTTATCAGGTAGATCTGAAAGACGAGGAACAGAAGGTCCAATGAAGAGCGTCGCGTTTCGTCACGGGATCGTTTAGCTGGCGAGAGAGCACTACCGAGATGCTAAACTAACTCCCCTGGCAGACGTTTCAAGGGAGGTGTTGTGCATCACGGAGAGATTTACTATTGAACTTCTGGGGCATCACTTTTCAGGAGGAGTAGGACAATATATTACTTTCCCTCACATAAATCTCAGGTACTGACCGCGAGGAGAAAATTCGAGAAATTAGAGACAATACAGAGGCTTACCGACAATCATTCTTCGCATGCACTATTCGAGAATGGAACAGGGTTGGAGGGATCAGATAGTGGTACCGAAAGTACCCTCCGCCACACACCATTAGGTGGCTTGCGGAGTATGATGTAGATGTAGATGATGTTATTGTTGAGCAGCGTGCTTCTATTACCAGCGGAAATGTATTGCAGAAATCAGTCGCCCCGCTCTCTCATTCCTGATACCAGTCCTATATTCTCTCCTAACTTTGCTTCTATTTCATCCACTAATACATTCAATCACCCATGATTATTAGATTTTGAACTAACTTTGTATACTGAATGACACGTCCAGTGTCCTTATATACTTTCATCTCCTCCTTATGAACTGATGTTGTTGGCGTTGATTTACTGTCGATTCTGATAAGAGAGATACTATCACTGGAATGTTCACAGTAATTCTGCCTGCCCTGTCGTCCTATATCCGACCAATCGTCCTCCCGTTACAACTTGCCCGCATCTCGTGGTCGTGTGGTAGCGTTCTCGCTTCCCACGCCCGGGTTCCCGGGTTCGATTCCCGGCGGCGTCAGGGATTTTCTCTGCCTCGTGATGGCTGGGTGTAGTGTGCTGTCCTTAGGTTAGTTAGGTTTAAGTAGTTCTAAGTTCTAGGGGACTTATGACCACAGCAGTTGAGTCCCATAGTGCTCAGAGCCATTTGAACCGTTACAACTTTTTCTACTGGGGGACTGACATTACCTTATATTTATCTGACCAGGAATTCTCGTCTTCTTTCCATTTCAGTGACCTCTAGAAATAGATCGAGCCTTTCCTTTTCCCTTTTTGAGATTTTATAGCTTCTGCACCACATTCAGACTTCCGACAGTCCATACTCCAAAGGATGACATTGCTCTCGACGGCGAGTATTCAGCAGAGAGAAATGTTCACTGCAGAAATATCGGTCCATGCCGCATCTATAGTTGTCTGTAATTGCGATAGTGTTGCCTGGGGAGGATTTTGTGCACGAACTGAACTCTCAATTATGCCCCGTATAAGTTCGATGAGACTCATATCTGGCGATCTGGGTTGCTAGGTCATTCACTCGAACTGTTCAGAATGATCTTCAAAACTATTGTCGTCCCATGACATGGCGCGTTGTCATCCATAAAAATTCAATTGTTGTTTTGAAACGTGAAGTCCATGAATGGCTGAACATGGTCTCCAAGTAGCCGAACATAACCATTCCCAGTGAATGATAGGTTCAGTTTGACCATAGGAGCCAGTCTGTTCCTCGTAAACAGAACCCACATTATGACTTTTGTCGCCTCAGTATATTTACAATTCCAAGAGGAAAAAAAATTACTATTAGTGTTACAAGGTACCCTCCACCACGCACTATGCAGTGACATACGAAGTTGGTATGTAGATGGAGATCTATATGTACGTGACTGGAATTATTCCAACACAATTAACATTTTCTTTTGTACAAAGCAACAAGTTATTTAACCAAGCATCGGCCATTTTCTGAACGAAGAATTTTGGAGAAGTTGTTTGATGCGATCCGCCAGTTCCTCTCTCGTGCCAACCGCTTCGTCTCAGTGTAGCAATTGCACCCACCGTCCACAAAGATTAGTTATATAAATTCGAATCCCTGTTCTACTCTAAAATTCCTGTTCTGTGCTGTTCCCTCTGTTAGTGTCTGAACTTAGAGCAACATAGACACCATTGTGAGCATTCAAAAAAAATAAGGATAAAAAATTTGAAGAAGTGAGTTAAAACAGAAAATTTGATTAACTTCCATTATTCTCCACAAGTCTTTCATTTATTTCTACAAGTTTCTGGGTTGCAATTAAATGTTTTTCATTTCTGTAAAATTGTTTAATACAGTCTACTTTTGAGTCAATGCACTGTTATCCTATAACTTGCAATTTATTCTAAATTACAACAGTGGCGTAGGATGAAAAGAGAGAAGCCTATACCTAGATAGGACAACAATGGTTTCATTAAATTTTGTTGATGAGATGCAGAAAATGATGTAAGCTTTTAGTGTGAAACGCAGTTTATGATCAATAAATATATTCTGCTACTAAAACCTCAAATCTTAGTCCGAACAATTCAATATATAGCTATTTATATCCCAACATCCTGTCAACTGAAGAATGGAAATAAGTTTTCTCGTTCGCCCAAAACACTAACGATCACAGCTGTCTGAAATACGTTAGCGTGGCCATGCAGGTCTTGTAACACAGAACGGAATGCATACGAAAATATTCTTCGACCTACACATGAAAAACAATACTGAAATGTGTTGTAAAATTTTGTAGTACTTTTCCTATAAGTCATTACTTGACAATATTGCCACTTTCCGCAGATCAGATTATCGAGCGAAGTGAATTCGGCATAACCGTCTAATTTGCCGACCCTAGATTGCGTTCTTTATACAGGTGTCCTTATGGGTAGAAACGAAAGGGGCGAGCAGAGACATAATATTAACAGAGTACATAATATTAACAAACGTAGCTCGCGAAATTAATGGTGTCCCCGATTCGACTTACTACGACTGAGTTCAAATGGTTCAAATGGCACTGAGCACTATGGGACTTAATATGTGAAGTCATCAGTCCCCTAGAACTTTTTTTTGGTCATCAGTCTACTGACTGGTTTGATGCGGCCCGCCACGAATTCCTTTTCTGTGCTAACCTCTTCTTCTCAGAGTAGCACTTGCAACCTACGTCCTCAATTATTTGCTTGACGTATTCCAATCTCGGTCTTCCTCTACAGTTTTTGCCCTCTACAGCTCCCTCTAGTGCCATGGAAGTCATTCCCTCATGTCTTAGCAGATGTCCTATCATCCTGTCCCATCTCCTTATCTGTGTTTTCCACATATTCCTTTCTTCTCCGATTCTGCGTAGAACCTCCTCATTCCTCACCTAATCAGTCCACCTAATTTTCAACATTCATCTATAGCATCACATCTCAAATGCTTCGATTCTCTTCAGTTCCGGTTTTCCCACAGTCCATGTTTCACTACCATACAATGCTGTACTCCAGACGTACATCCTCAGAAATTTCTTCCTCAAATTAAGGCCGGTATTTGATACTAGTAGACTTCTCTTGGCCAGAAATGAATTTTTTGTCATTGCGAGTCTGCTTTTGATGTCCTCCTTGTTCCGTCCGTCATTGGTTATTTTACTGCCTAGGTAGCAGAATTCCTTAACTTCATTGACTTCGTGACCATCAATCCCGATGTTAAATTTCTCGCTGTTCTCATTTCTACTACTTCTCATTACCTTCTTCTTTCTCCGGTTTACTCTCAAACCATACTGTGTACTCATCAGACTGTTCATTCCGTTCAGCAGATCATTTAATTCTTCTTCACTTTCACTCAGGATAGCAATGTCATCAGCGAATAGTATCATTGATATCCTTTCACCTTGTATTTTAATTCCACTCCTGAACCTTTCTTTTATTTCCATCATTGCTTCCTCGATGTACAGATTGAAGAGTAGGGGCGAAAGGCTACAGCCTTGTCTTACACCCTTCTTAATACGAGCACTTCGTTCTTGATCGTCCACTCTTATTATTCCCACTTAGTTGTTGTACATATTGTATATGACCCGTCTCTTCCTATAGCTTACCCCTACTTTTTTCAGAATCTCCAACAGCTTGCACCATTTTATATAGTCGAACGCTTTTTCCAGGTCGACAAATCCTATGGAAGTGTCTTGATTTTTCTTTAGCCCTGCTTCCATTATTGCCTCTCTCGTCCCTTTACTTTTCCTAAAGCCAAACTGATCGTCACCTAGCGCATTCTCAATTTTCTTTTCAATTCTTCTGTATATTATTCTTGTAAGCAGCTTCGATGCATGAGCTGTTAAGCTGATTGTACGATAACTCTCGCACTTGTCAGCTCTTGCCGTCTTCGGAATTGTGTGAATGATGCTTTTCCGAAAGTCAGATGGTATATCGCCAGACTCATATACTCTACACACCAACATGAATAGTCGTTTTGTTGCCACTTCCCCCAATGATTTTAGAAATTCTGATGGAATGTAATCTATCCGTTCTGCCTTATTTGACCGTAAGTCCTCCAAAGCTCTTTTAAATTCCGATTCTAATACTGGATCCCCTATCTCTTCTAAATCGACTCCTGTCTATTCTTCTATCACATAAGACAAATCGTCACCCTCATAGAGGGTTTCAATGTGTTCTTTCCACCTATCTGCTCATTCCTCAGCATTTAACAGTGGAATTCCCGTTGCACTCTTAATGTTACCACCGTTGCTTTTAATGTCACCAAAGATTGTTTTGACTTTCCTGTATGCTAAGTCTATCCTTCCGACAATCATATCTTTTTCGATGTCTTACATTTTTCCTGCAGCCATTTCGTCTTAGCTTCCCTGCACTTCCTATTTATTTCATTCCTCAGCGACTTGTATTTCTGTATTCCTGATTTTCCCGGAACATGTTTGTACTTCCTCCTTTCATCAATCAACTGAAGTATTTCTTCTGTTACCCATGGTTTCTTCGCAGCTACCTTCTTTGTACCTATGTTTTCCTTCCCAACTTCTGTGATGGCCCTTCTTAGAGATGTCCATTTCTCTTCAGCTGTACTGCCTACTGCGCTATTCCTTATTGCTGTATCTATAGCGTTAGAGAACTTCAAACGTATCTCGTCATTCCTTAGTACTTCCGTATCGCACTTCTTTGCGTATTGATTCTTCCTGACTAATCTCTTGAACTTTAGCCTACTCTTCATCACTACTATATTGTGATCTGAGTCTATATCTGCTCCTGGGTACGCCTTACAATCCAGTATCTGATTTCGGAATCTCTGTCTAATCATGATGTAATCTAATTGAAATCTTCCCGTATCTCCCGGTCTTTTCCAAGTACACCTCCTCCTCTTGTGATTCTTGAACAGGGTATTCGCTATTACTAGCTGAAACTTGTTACAGAACTCAATTAGCCTTTCTCCTCTTTCATTCCTTGTCCCAAGCTCATATTCTCCTGTAACCTTTTCTTCTACTCCATTCCCTACAACTGTATTCCAGTCGCCCATGACTACTAGATTTTCGTCGCCCTTTACATATTGCATTACCCTTTCAATATCCTCATACACTTTCTCTATCTGTTCATGTTCAGCTTGCGACGTCGGGATGTATACCTGAACTATCGTTGTCGGTGTTGGTCTACAGTCGATTCTGATTAGAACAACCCGGTCACTGAACTGTTCACAGTTACACACCCTCTGACCTACCTTCCTATTCATAACGAATCCTACAGCTGTTATACCATTTTCTGCTGCTGTTGATATTACCCGGTACTCATCTGACCAGAAATTCTTGTCTTCCTTCCACTTCACTGCACTGATCCCTACTGTATCTAGATTGAGCCTTTGCATTTCCCTTTTCAGATTTTCTAGTTTCCCTACCACGTTCAAGCTTCTGACATTCCACGCCCCGACTCGTAGAACGTTATCCTTTCGTAGATTATTCAATCTTTGTCTCATGGTAACCTCCCCCTTGGCAGTCCCCTCCCGGAGATCCGAATGGGGGACTATTCTGGAATCTTTTGCCAATGGAGAGATCATCATGACACTTCTTCAATTACAGGCAACATGTCCTGTGGATACACGTTACGTGTCTTTAATGCAGTGGTTTCCATTGCCTTCTGCATCCTCATGTCGTTGATCATTGCTGATTCTTCCGCCTTTAGGGGCAATTTCCCACCCCTAGGACAAGAGAGTGCCCTGAACCTCTATCCGCTTATCCGCCCTCTTTGTCAAGGCCGTTGGCAGAACGAGGCTGACTTCTTATGCCGGAAGTCTTCGGCCGCCAATCCCTAGAACTTAGAACTACTTAAACCTAACTAACCTATGGACATCACACACATCCATGCCCGAGGAAAGGTTCGAACCTGCGACCGTAGCGGTCGTGCGTTTCCAGACCGAAGCGCCTAGAACCGCTCGGTCACAACTGCGGGCTACGACTGAGTATACGGACATCTATTAACGGAGTCGCCGAGCATCAAACTGCAGATATTAACCTGAAGTCAGTTTCATTAAATGTGTCCCACAGGGCCACGGTTCATGCAACAGCACATCTCGTCGTTGGTGCCTCTACACGTTCAGAAATCCCAGGCGTGTTTCAAAAGAACTGACTACCGGTCACAGTGCGTTTTCTGCACTGTCAACGGGGCTGAAACACACAGAAGTTTCTATATATCGCCACGCAAAAAAATTAAAAAAATATAAAAAGGGTTTAATGCATGGAATCAGGGAGGCCATGCTACTGGCGAGCCACAACCGATACGTTTGTTGTCGAAACGCTGTTTACCAGTACTCAGGTATTCGAAATGTTGATTACATCAAACGCGGGCAGTTAAACACTTTGAAAATGTCGCCTCGTTCACGGTGTTTCGAAATAAACGCAACCTTAGACATTAACAGTTTTGTGACATTGACACGACTGCACGTTTGCAAACGTCGTTTCGGACAAAACATTGCTTTTTTACCTATGTTTATTAAGGATTATTTGCTTACTTCATTGTCCTCGGGTTTGTCCCTTTCGTTTCTGCCTATGACAATCAAATATCCTCTATATACAGCGGGAACAGACAGCACACAGAACGCTTATTGATTTTCACTAGTTGCACAGACCACCGGAAAGGTCATACGTTCACATAACAAAACGTTAAAAAACCTTAAATTAACCTATTCGGGCAGCTAGCAAATATCTGAAATTTACCAAAATAACATTCGTTGTTTTCTCCTCAATACGAAGTATATCTGCTTACATATGAAACCGTTTAAGAGGGAAGGACTTGTCCAATGACGTGTTAGAAGCAGAAATTGGAGTCGACAGGGATGAAATCGGGGTACGGTGTTAGAATTTAAAAGAGCTCAGGGAGACTGGAGATCAATTAAGGCAGAGGGGAAAACCAACATTCCATCGGAATTTCTGAAATCATTGGGGGAAGTGGCAACAAAATGACTATTTAAGTTGGTGTGTAGAATCTATGAGCTGGCGACTCACCTCCAGACTTTGGAGATAATGTTATCCACTCAGTTCTAAAGACAGCAAGTGCAGATAAGTGCGAAAGCTATCGCACAGTCAGCTTAACAGCTCTTGTAGTCAAGCTGTTGACAGGAATAATACATAGCAGAATGTAAAAGAAAATTGAGGATCTATCAGACTGTCAGTTAGGAAAAATAAACGCACCAGGGAGGCAGTCCTTACGTTGCGGCAGATAATGGAAGTAACGCTGAAGAAAGATCAAGACACGCTCATAACATTCGTCGACGTATCAAATGCGTTCGGCAGCGCAAAATGGTACAAGCTGTCAGAAATTCTGAGAAAAAAAGGATTAAGCTATAAGCAGGAATGGACGACATACAATACGTGCCAGAACAAAGAGGGGACAATACGATAGGGAGACCATGAATCAAGAACTCCGATTTAAAAGGCTTAAGACGGGGATGTAGTCATTCACCCTTTCTATGTAGTCTATATATCGAAGAAGCAGCGATGCAAGTAAAATAAATCTTCAAGAATGGAATTAAAATCGAGGGTGAAGGGATAACAATGATAAGATTCGCTGGTAGCATTACTATCCTCTGTAAATGTCAAGAAGAACTGAAAGACCCGCTGGATGTAACGAGCAGTCTAATGAGTGCAGAGTATGGATTGAGACTAGACCGAAAAGAGATAAAGGTAATGAGTGGTAACAGAAGCGAGATTAGCGAGGAACTTAACGTGAATATGGGGGATCACGTAATAGGCCAAGTTAAGGAATTCTGCTACCGTGAAAGCAAAATTACCCATGACGGGCGAAGCGAGGAGGTTATAAAAAGCACAGGAAAAGAGAGTATCGCTGGCCAAGAAAAGTCTTCTAGTATCATTGTCCTTAACCCTTTCGCTGCAGTGATCTTCCCGTAAAAGTCGGGAGCGAATGTGCCGTTCAGTCGATGGACTGCTGTAGCAGTTCCGCCTCGCGTCATGTTTCTCCGCTTCAATACACTCGACTTGTGTGGAAGCTTGACCTATGCAACATCTAGCGGGTTTGTACAAAGTCTGTAGTTAACAACAGTCACTATATGCAGTTGCATTCAGTTTCAAAGCGTATGTTTCGCTCATTTCCCGCGATGTTTCTAATCTCAAGTGGCGTGTTGTTAACCTCAGTTTCTGGAGTCGTCCGCTGTAAGGAAACGACACAAAAATTCACAAAAATTTCTTATGCAACTAGTGGGATACTTGGGTACTGGAGTAGTGCTAGCTAGTGTAAGAAAAATATGAAACTAACGAAAATTATTATTTATTTTGCAAAAATTCTGAGAAATCACAATGGCACTTTTAGTTATGAATTGAACAAGTTATATCCTTGTTCTTTTCGGAATGTGAAGTTACCTCTCAAGGATTGGATTCGCTAATGAAATTTCTATACAAACTTTAAGATTGTTATTGACTTGGCAGAATGGTTGAGAGGCGCACCTACTCAAATTGAGTAAATATCCTTTAGAATGTTGCTAGGTACAGTAGAGGCTGTCACGTGTGAAATACAGTCAATTGTACTGTTGTGGAGGAAATATTGGGCTCACAATAGCTGTAGCGCACAATACCGTAAGTTGTGATGACTGCTGTCTGCGCCACTCGCTCCTCAGAAATAAGATAACTCTTGTTCTATCTGGATTGACCTTCGCCAATCAAACTCTCCCTACGCCTTGATGAAGTCAAGGATTCCTATTCGCCCCTAGTCTAACTATTGGTGTTATACACCGGTCTGATTACCAGTCCACCGTGATGCCACTCAAAAGTTCGCTTGCAGGCGTTCAACTATAACTCTGTCCATTCACACCGCACAATAAGTGTGTCGGCCAATGCAGTGAACAACGCTTAATCGCAAGGACTCAATATAGAGTCGCACTTCGATTCGCTGTCGACAGAGGTGCTCTCCCAGTGAAGTACTGAGGAGAGACTTGTTCCTCCCTCCAAGAGCAACAACGGAACGGCGCCTCTATACACCAGACGTGAAGGGGTATATCTTTTGGTCTCTTCCATTACTCCTTTAGCTCAAGGCGTCAGAAACATTGTCTGCCAATCAGCATTGCTCTTCTAAAATGGGATAATGACATTTCGCTTAAGGCGACCAATCCAGAAATCTGTAGTATCGGCGTTTGGCGTTTAATGTCTCCCTATGAAAATCTCTGAAACTGCGTGCTGTCTGTAAAGAATGCGTAGGTTGGATGCTCCCACACAATGTAGCGGAATTTGCTTTTAAGCCGAATTCGGGGTCGTTCCCCCTTTCACTCGGGCACACGCTGTCTGCTTCCCGGGCGGCCGAGGTTGACTCGTCCTCTGAAGGGACCGGCCTCCCAGTGTGTGGGCGGTCTCTCTCGATCTAAAAGTTTCTGTGACCATTGTGTCTGGAATGTACTTGTGTACGCCAGCCTCGAGTATTTCAACCCTGGTATGCACTTGTTATTTGCATCTCGTTTACATGAATTCATACAACATTGACTTTATCTTATCGAGTTCAGGTTCGAAAGAAACGTCTTGATGTGCAGAATATGATTGTGAGGGCGGAATATGTAAGCAATGAACGTCAGGAGACCACGACGTCTTACAAACTGATAAGGAAAGACGAGTTCATCCACAGAATCGGCAAAGGAAGGAACTTTCGTAAAACACAGAAAAGTAGGAGGAACAGGGTGTACAACATGTGTTAAGGATCATGGAATAACGTTCACTATGCTAGAGGGTACTGCAGGGTAAGACAGAGGTTTCACTACGTCCAACAAGTCATTGAGGACGTAGAGTGCTAAAACTACTGTGTGAAAAGGTCAGGGCAGTCGACGAAATCGTGGTGAGGCACATCAAACCACTTACATTACTGATAAATGAGAAACAGACAAATAAATAAAACTGTGCCCTTAGGATCTTTTCTAAAAAAATACGAAGGTCACTCCAAAAGACATGCACATTCTTTTTTTAAAAATCCATCATTTATTCTACATGTTTGAAAGTTTTGCAGTGTGTAGATACATCCTTTAGGAACAATATTTTCATTTCTCCGCATAATTTCCACCCCTCTCAACTGCCACCTTGGAATCAGCGCCTGTATACTCCCACAGTAAAATTCTGCACCAACCTGTTGGAACCACTTTTTGGCAGCGTGCACAAGGGAGTCATCATCTTCAAACCTTGTTCCACGAAGAGAATCTTTCAGTTTCCCAAACAGATGATAGTGACATGGAACCAGGTCAGGACTGTAAGGCGGGTGTCTCAGTATTATCCATCCCAGTTTTGTGATTGCTTCCATGGTTTTTTGACTGACATGTGGCCGTGCATTGTCGTGCAACAGCAAAACATCGTGCTTTTGCCGATGTGGTCGAACACGACTCAGTCAAGCTTGAAGTTTCCTCAGTGTCACCACATATGCTTCAGAATTTATGGTGGTTACACTTGGCATGATGTTCAAAAGCAAGAGTACTTTGGAATCGAAAAACACCATAGCCATAACTTTTCCAGCAGAAAGTGTGGTTTTGAATTTTTTTTATTGGGTGAATTTTCGTGATGCCACTCCACTGATTACCTCTTCGTGTCTGGTGAAAAATGATGGAGCCATGTTTAATCACCTGACACAATTCTTCCAAGAAATTCATCTCCACTATTCTCGTACTGTTCCAGAAGTTCGCTGCATACCGTATTTCTTGTTTCTTTGTGAGCCACTGTCAACATCCTGGGAACCCACCTGGCACAAACCTTTAACGTCAACACTTTCAGTATTCTGCAAACACTTCCTTCCCCTATCCCAGCGTAGTGTGACAATTCGCTCACTGTGTGGCGTCTGTCAGCAGTCACCAATTCGTTAACTCTCTGCACATTGTCTACCGCTGCAAGGACAATCCTCAATATTGCCGTGCCCACTTTCATCACGTAACCTGCTTACCCACCGTTAACTGTATTGCTATCTACAGCAGCATGTCCATACACCTTTTTCAACCTCTTGTGGATGTTTCCCACTGTCTCGTTTTCACAGCACAGGAGTTCTATGACAGCAAGTTGCTTCTGACGAACGTCAAGTGTAGCAGCCATCTTGAAGACATGCTGTGACGGCGCCACTCACGGGAACAGGTAGAACTAAGTTTGAAAACAAGCGGGAAGGATGTATCTACACACTGTAAAACTTTCACACATTCAGAATGATAACTGTATTTTTACCAAAATGTTGTGCGTTTCTTTTGGAGTGACCCTCGTAAACTTAACTTTACAACTAATTTTTTACAGATCTTCCAAAAATTTCTACACTCAGCATCATCGGTATGAAAAACCTAATACTTGGCGCAGCTTCGTCATTTAAAGTGATTTAGACTCTCCCATTAATAATTCTGAATCTTGACTACAGTTAATATTAGATAATCCACAGTGATGTGGCCAGAAATGGAAACAAACACGAATTACTGAAAAACTACGGCTCCGATCACAACATTGCACTAATACAGTAGATGTAATGCCTAACGGAATCCTAAAATCAAGTTTGGCATTCAGAGCTTCAACCTCCAATGGAACTCAGTTGCCGCCAAATACCGATAAAATGCTGTTGCTAAAACGGCATGAAACTCCGGCTCAGGTATGCAGGCATGCTGAACACAAATCCGTAATCGAGATTATAGGTCACCACGGAACTCATCTTCAATAACCGAAAAATTTTTAATAGCTGTAGAAATTACATCATGTAACACCCTAAGTTGCTGTTCAATTTATTCTTCATTGCGTAAAAACGTGGAATGCTACACGATTTCTAGCAAGAACAGCACGCAAAATCGTGAGGTATTGCACAGTTTTGCATAATAAAGAATAAACTTAACAACAGCTTAACGTGTTATGTAATGTTTCTGCAGTTTGTATAACTGTGGAACACAACGAAGAACGTGAAGTTTTAACGTCAGTGGTGTCTAGAGTACATGTCCCTGCTCGGATGGGGCGGCTGGACAGTACCTACTTACGGCCACTGAAACCTCTTACGCTAACAGAGTTTTAATAATATCTAGGTCTTAGAGCATCGACACCCAGTTTGTCGATGTTTGTCAGGTCGAAATGCAAACAGAGATGCCAGGCAAACAGAGACAGAAGTGGAAGACGAAACTTGGCGAAACAATGCACAAAACTTAGCTACTGAACAAAATGACCGCTCATAGTAATCTCCATTACCACCATACATCGTGCTTTGTAATGTTCATATCATCAGATTTAGTAAAACAATGTTCACATAAACGATTCATAAAGCTCGTGGTAGATAGCTGTTTTCTTGCACTCACTTTAGTTGATGAAATAGCATTTTATTTATGTGTACGAGGGTTGCTCAGAAAGTAATGCACCGCATTTTGTTTCTTCAAAAGTTCTTTATTGGACATAAAGAGAATTACACCCTGTTTTTCCACGTAATCTCCATCCCGTTCTACGACCTTCCTCCAGCGCGAAACAAGGGCGTGTATGCCTTGTCGATACCAATCCTAGTCCTGGTGGCGGAGCCAGTGCTTCAATGTGTGAATCACCTCCTCATCGTCCTCAAAATGTCTTCCATGAATGGCTTTGCGTAATATCCCAAACAAGTGGAAGGTCGAGGGGGCTAAGTCAGGTGTGTCAGGTTTGACAGTCATAGATGGTCTCCCCGAACGCTGCAAATCGTGGAGCTCCGCCAAACCGCCTTCTGATAACCTCACACTCCGTGCCCAGCGACGACTTCTGTCGACAGCAGATGCTCTATAGATTTCGCACAAAGTTTTTGAATATTCCCCACAGATTCTTTCTCTGCATTGATAAATTCAATGGCGACACGTTGCTTGTAAAGTACATCACTTTCAGACGCCATTTTGCCTGTCCTGGAGGTATGCTATCTGTCAGAAGTGACAAGAATTTGGCGCGCTCACTCAGGAGATTTCCAATAAAATATATTCAACGTTTCGCATTCGTAGCATTGTTTTCGGCTGGGAACAAAATGCGCCGCATTACTTTCTGGGTGACCCTCGTACAGCGGAACTCAAACTGTGCAAGATAAATTCAGTTTATAGATGATGTATTTAACAACAATAAATCATCATGACAGCGAATATCATCCATTTTTCTACAGTATCGCTAGGCAAGTAACGTGTCAACACAAGGAGTATTGTAATGAGAAGTTAGAGCGTAGTGCGTGTGGCCAACTGAAACAATATCTAGAAATGTTTAATGTATTATATTCTCTGCAAACAGAACTCGATTACTGCTTGTAGAAATGGGAACCTCTGCTATTGGATCAGTTACATTCTTGTTGTCGGTTAATTGAGCCTGCATGTTCTGTCGACTCAGCAGCAAACAACAGCCTCGCTAATTATGCCTGTGCAAATGCCAATGTCTCAATTAAGACCAGAATCACTTCTTGCTTAGGTGAAATCTCAGTGTAGCCCACGTAAGTCGTTACGTAATATTAAGTTACATAATTTTAGCTCTCGAAAAATTCATTAGAAATCATGTCTCCGCTGTACCTTTCTTCTAGTTCTTCTAGGAGTGTTAGCTCTACAAGGTTCGCAGGATAGCTTCTGAGAAATTTGGAAGGTAGGAGACGAGGTACTGGCAGGCTTGAAGCTGTGAGGAGAGAGCGTGAGTCGTGCTTGGGTAGCTCAGTTGGTAGAGCACTTTCCTCCGAAAGGCGAAGGAAGGTACCGAGTTTGATTCTCGGTCCGGCTCACAGTTTTAATCTGTCGGAAGTTTCATTAGAGGTCAATTACTTCCTGTTGCTGTCACTGTGAGCCAAACTTATGAAACATACCCTTCAGAGCAATATAACTTTAAATACGCATACTGTTAAAGATTCACGCAGTTATTTGAATTAGTGTTTCTATTAATACTCTGCAGAGACTAACGGATTGTTTAGAAATCAAGATCTACACTATTGCAAACTCTTAGTGCGAATAACAAATACCGAATGAGACTATAAGGAAGTCGAAATTGAGGTCTGATTTTCAGACTCAGTTGAAAGAACACACGCTACGTTTGTTCTCCTTTGAATTGCAACACTCTTTCCGTAATCACAGCTTTGTATCTATTCTTCGGCAGCTGTTCGTTCCTAAACAAAGGAAGCAAAATTCGAGCGTCTGCTCATCTTCTTTTTTAACTCTCTGGAAAGATTGGGCCTGTGAAAGACTTTCCCAACACTTCAGTAACTTTGACACCATGAAATATGTCACTAGATATTAGTTAACACAAGTTAGGTAAGTGTCAGTAAAGCCAAATTACAGTAACAAGAATGTTAGCACTAACCATAAGAAAAAGTAGGACAGTTTTGGTTAAGCGCTCGTCAATATCGAGGTCGTTAGAGACTGGGAACATTGATACTGGCAGCAGCAATTTACAACTGTTATATTTACATTCAACAGTGATGATGGTTCTAATTAGTATCTAATATAAAGAAATAGATTTTCTTTTCTGCTGTAGGGTTTACTGCATTGTTTCGTTAACAATGAAGTTGATTTTCTGGTACATGAGGGGTGGCATTTTTCTACAGAACGCGTCTTCGTTGATACTATGGTCTTGATAGTAGTAGAAATAGCAGTAGTAGTTTTGCTCGTAGATAAATTACTTTAACATGGACACTGGGCATATCTTGGTGTTGCAATTTAAGGAAAACAAAAACAACATAATCCATATACACAGGCATCTGCACACTTAAGGTCTAGTTTGACAAGGATGGTGCAGTACTCTGTTGCATGTCCTGGACTTGATCCATTTGTCAAACGGTGGAGAACATCTTTCAACCATTCTGTAGTAGATGGTGCGTAGTCAGTGGGCCAACATGTACTGCCTTCTGGTGTTCCAAAATATAACATATCTGAGAAGTTGTTTTTTTACTACAGTTCTACTAGTTAAAAACCTGCTTCTATGTTTATGTACTTGTATTATCACAAATAAAACATATTGCCTCATTGTTAATGGCTCTTGAACTAAAACTTTCTTCCTGGTATTTTATCAAAAACTGTTGTTCATGCGACTGTGGCTGTGCACAAGATACAAGCTGATTGTTGCAAAGAAGAAATCAGCCATCAGGCACCGTTAATAATGCTATTTATTTACACAAACAGCGTCGTTAGTGTTTTTTTTAAAGGCCAAAGGCTATAGGTTCAAATGGCTCTGAGCACTACGTGACTTAACATCTGAGGTCATCAGTCCCCTAGAAGTACTTAAACCTAACTAACCTAAGGACATCACACACATCCATGCCCGAGGCAGGAGTCGAACCTGCGACCGTAGCGGTCGCGTGGTTCAAGACTGAAGCGCCTAGAACCGATCGGCCACAACGGCCGGCCCAAAGACTATAGCAAACAAATATAAACGTGAACAGCCGTCTAAAGGTAAACCTGCCGTTTCGAAACTGGATACGGTGCTATTTGTGTTAGTGAATATCAGTGTTAACTGTGACTGGTTGTTGTGTTGCGAGGTACCGGGGCTATCAGTGTGTTTAGCACTAAATTCAGCTAGAATTTGCATGTGGAAATGATGCTCTAACCCCCCCCTCTCCCTTTCATAACTCCGACTTTGGCTGCTACACATGGATTAAAAAAGAAAAATTAATTTGAGAGAGGAAAGTTTAATTAATATCATGACAAAAGAAAGAGTTGCTCTACTTAACTACAGAATGAAAGTTCTGTTCAACATGACAATTGGATCTATTCTGACTAAATTCAAAATGAAATGCATATGAAACATTAACAATACGTCAATTTGATACACAAATAATTTCTGTGAAGGTGAAGTTGTCCATAAACTAGCTTGACATTTATGACCAAGTGGTATGTGGAGCCAATTACTAGCAACTCAAACCTTAAAAAAAATACACCCATCAAACCTGACATTAATTGTGCTACAACAGTAGTGAAAACTCAGTGAAAACCCAAGACAGAACGAAGATAGAAAGGACAGAAGCAAGTGCGCTCTGCTGAGCTCTGATTATCACGTAGCAAAATTCCCTAATTTGCCGGTGTTGCGGACACACATTATCAGGCTGTCTTCTTTACTGCAAAAACACGATCTGGCGTACCAGAGGCGATGGCTGGTTGCTTCGACGTTCCGTCGTGCTGGTGATATTGTACCGAGTATAACCCGATACTAATTATCCTGACTTGGTTTTTCCAGACTGAAGACTTCGTAGCAGTTCAAATGCGTCTCCGAGAGAGCCGAAGAAAGTTCGCCATACAATCGCTGATGGTACAGTGTTTGATTTTAACAATCGCAGTCACACAGTAACACCGATAAATCGACTTTAACCAAAACTGCTGAAGACGGACAACATACGCCATTTGTACGCAGAGCGCTCAATTGACAACTGTACTCGGAAAGTTACGTTGAAGCTGAAACTTAAGCAACTTCGTCAAACAGGTACTACTAAACAAAAGTATATTAGACAGCCAACGGAAGGCTGACTGTCAAGACCAGTGAGTACTCAGTCTTGCAACTTACACAGACCAGAAGGCGAGACTAGACTCTTTCACAGAGCACCGGTACGAGCCGAACCCAGTATGAGATTTTCACTCTGCAGCGGAGTGTGCACTGATATGAAACTTCATTGCAGATAAAAACTGTGTGCCGGACCGAGACTCGAACTCGCGACCTTTGCCTTTCGCGGGCAAGTGCTCTACCAACTGAGCTGCTCAAGCACGACTCACACCCAGTCCTCACAGCTTTACTTCCACCAGTAGCTCGTCTCCTACTTTCCAAACTTCACAGTAGCTCTCCTGCTAACCTTGCAGAACTAGCACTCCTGGAAGAAATGATATAGCGGAGACTTGGCTTAGCCATAGCCTGGGGGATATTTCCAGAATGAGGTTTTCACTCTGCAGCGGAGTGTGCGCTGATATGAAACTTTCTGGCAGATCAAAACTGTGTGCCGCACCGAGAATCCAACTCGGGACCTTGGCCTTTCGCGGGCAAGTGTTCTGCGACCTGGCGGAAGTAAATCTGTGAGGGCAGGGCGTGGGTCGTGCTTGGGTAGCTCAGTTGGCAGAGCACTTGGCCGCGAAAGGCAAAGGTCCCGAGTTCGAGTCTCGGTCCGGCACACAGTTTTAATCTGCCAGTAAGTTTCGAACCCAGTACATTAACACTCCCATAGCAGTGGCAGTGGTTAAATGTGCCAATCAGCAATTTGATAACCGCTGGAAAATTCCACTCTATGGCCGAAGCACTTCTATTTCACCAATGGAGATACTTGGCACCAACTTTTGCCCCGATTTGGCTATGTCACGGAGCTTTTCCCTGAGCAAGCCAATCATAGGTAATCTTCTACAGAAAACTCGGGGATTTGCCCGCGAAAACTGCCTGGAAACTCATGTCGGTCTCACGCCTCGCTCGTCGCTCGCCAGAAGGTGTGTTTACCGAATTTCCACGAAGAAACGGAATATCTCACCCCAGACGCTTCCTCAGAACCAAGCGTGGGCCTGTCGTCCCACTCTTTTGACAATGTCGGCGTTGGGGCAGTATCAACCCCATTGAGCCATTCCCTCACACCAGTCGGCATACCCGTTTGTTGACCAGCAGAACCCTCCTGTCTTTCCGGACCACCCAGCCGACGAGAGACACCGCGTGGGAAGAAATAACACTTCTTCACCGCATGCAGTTAGAGACGAAAACATTTATAGCTTCCGTATACTGGATACTAGCATTGTAAAGACCATTCTCGGCTATACCTCCCCAAACCGAATTCCTAAGAGTAAGACGATTGCTGTAAATATGAGAGGGGACAGGCCATTGTGTGTATCAAAAAGGCATGCCAACTCCCAGTGTTCCCTTTTGCAAGAATCAACATGTAAAAAAATTTCTTATTGGCACTTAGAGCCTGTCTGTTACCAGGTATGTCTTTTTTTAGAAAGTATTTATTTTGTAATTTATGTCATTATTTTTTGAAGTGAGCAACATAATTCTGTTTCGTAACTCCTCAGTTTTTTTGCTGCAAATTACTTACGGACAAACAAAGATTCGTTATTTTTTTCAGCGTCCTGACACCTGTCATATTTGGCACTTAGAAACTCTCCTTTATTCCATATTCTTTTCCACACCGATTCTACGAGGAGCTTCCTCATTTATTGTTAGTTCAGTTACGTGTAGCACCACATTTAAAATGATTCAGCTCTCTTCCTTAGGAGCTTTTCCGCTGTACATAGGTCGCTTGCATAAAATGCTGCGCTTCACTTATACATTTTCAGAAATTTCTGTTTCACTTTGCTTGTAAGTGATAAAGACTGACTTTTTTTTGGCAAGGAATACTCCCTTTGCAAGCAGCTCTACTTCTCAACTTCTCGTTCATTCATTCTGCTTGTGTTATTTGCTACCAAGGTAGCGGAATTCCTTCACTTCGATTATGGCGTGGTCGCCTATTCTGTTGCGAGTTTTATCGCTAATTTAATTACTGTTACTCTCCATTACTTTCGCTATACTCCTGTTCGTACTCCGGACTATTAACTACATTCAGTAGGTCCTTTAATTCTTCTCTCTTTCACTGGCTATGTGAATGTCATCAAACCGATGAGCGACCGAAAGCTCTCGCCACCCCTCCTGGAACACGATCATTGGCGTGAAGGTATCGTAACACCTTTGGCGCAAGGGGCCGTTTAACTGGGAGAGGCAGTGAGTGAAGCAGGGCGGACAGTGCAGGACTGCGGGGCAACGGGGTGGCTGTTCTACCACCCGTGTGGATCGTCGTCATCCCTTCATCTGCTGGCGACTAGAAATTTTTCGAAGTTTTTCCGTTGTTTGTCACAGCACAGTGGCTTTGAATGTTCGATGAGCTGCTTTTAATTCGTTGCTTCGTTGCCAAGACCACGATACATTTGTAAAGACTGATCTTACTACCTGCTCTGAGCGTGATAATTGTGGCTGGTTCGGTTCCTGCGCGTATTTGTTACTTGCTGCGTCCACATCGGACTCGGCTCAGCCTCTTGTTGTTATTGTTCCCTGATCGTGTGGCTGACCAGGCGATCTGAGGAGCGTTGTCGCTCGTGTGAAATCATAATACACTACTGGACATTAAAAAGGCTACACCACGAAGATGACGTGCTACAGACGGGAAATTTAACCCACAGGAACAAGACGCTGTGATATGCAAATGATTAGCTTTTCAGAGCATTCACACAAGGTTGGCGCCGGTGGTGACACCTACAACGTGCTGACACGAGGAAAGTTTCCAACCGATTTTTCATACACAAACAGCAGTTGTCCGGCGTTGCCTGGTGAAACGTTGTTGTGATGCCTCGTGTAAGGAGGAGAAATGCGTACCACCACGTTTCCGACTTTGATAAAGGTCGGATTGTAGCCTATCGTGATTGCGGTTTATCGTATCGCGACATTGCTGCGCTCGTTGGTCGAGATCCAATGACTGTTAACAGAAATGGAATCTGTGGGTTCAGAAGGGTAATACGGAACGCCGCACTGGATCCCAACTGCCTCGTTTCACTAGCAATCGAGATGACAGGCATCTTATCCGAATGGCTATAACGGATCGTGCACCCACGTCTCGATCCCTGAATCAACAGATGGGGACGTTACCAAGAAACAACCATCTCCACGAACAGTTCGACGGCGTTTGCAGCATAATGGACTATCAGCTCGGAGACCATGGCTGCGGTTACCCCTGACAGGAGCGCCTGCGATGTTGTACTCAACGACGAACCTGGGTGTGTGAATGGCAAAACGTCATTTTTTCGGATGAATCCAGGTTCTGTTAACAGCATCATGATGGCCGCATCCGTGTTTGGCGACATCGCGGTGAACGCACATTGGAAGCGAGTATTCATCATCGCCATATTGGCTTATCATCCGGTGAGATGGTATGGGGTGCCATTGGATACACGTCTGGTCACCTCTTGTTCGCATTGACGGCACTTTGAACAGTGGACGTTACATTTCAGATGCGTTACGACCCGTGGCTCTACCCTTCATTCGATCCCTGCGAAACCCCACATTTCAGCAGGATAATGCACGACCGCATGTTGGAGGTCCTGTGCGGGCCTTTCTGCATACAGAAAATGGTGGCCGAGGAACTGCCTCGTCACAATACTCCAGTCACTACTCTTGATAAACTGTGGTATCGTGTTGAAGCAGCATGGGCAGCTGTACCTGTACACGCCATCCAAGCTCTGTTTGACTCAATGCCCAGGCGTATCAAGGCCGTTATTACGGCCAGAGGTGGTTGTTCTGGATATTGATTTCTCAGGATCTATGCGCTCAAATTGCGTGAAAATGTAATCACTTGTCAGTTCCAGTATAATATATTTGTCCAATGAATACCCGTTTATCATCTGCGTTTCTTTTTGGTGTAGCAATTTTAATGGCCAGTAGTGTAGATTCAACTTCGTAATTGTCATAGAGTTGTGATTTGATTGTATGTTTTAAATTATTGTGGTTTTGGACTGCGTCGGATTATGTCAATTTTTCTTTACGTTCAGTGTGTCATTCCTGACGTTCAAACCACTTTTTTTACCAGGTTTATTGTACACTAAATCCCCAAGTTGCGTTCTTTAGTTGTTTGGAGCCCTCAAACGTATCCGTCTTATAGGGGCAAACCTTGTTGTATGTATTTTGGTGGGTTATATTTCCAAGCCAAGATTGTGTTTGACGTAGGTGACGTTCATCTGCCAATCGTTCATATGTCAGTTCCACCTATGGTTTTCGTTCTGCGCGTCGGTTAAGTTTTTACCGTTTCCGCCTCGTGGTAGCATTTGAAGCCAAATCACTGTTGGCCCCTGAACTTCTTTACAATCACGTGCAAGTGGATGTGGTTGCCTCCGGCAATTACCTTATTATCTTTCATCGACTTATCTCAACTGTTTTGTCTACTCTACCAGTTGTATTAAGGTGACGTAAGTATTTACTCGCTTTGCTTAAAAGTTAGTTTTCTGTTCATCAGGATATCGTTGTATGTTGCGCCTTGGGGCTCATATCTACTCGTTGCTTGGAAAAGGAGTGGTGTTGTGGGCAGCGTATCGGGCCTGCCCTAAGTAAGTTCAGGTTGTTCCTCCGGACCACACTGCCCGATGCTTTACGAATCCAGATCAAGTAGCTTAATTTCTTGTAGATAATCCTGAATTATTTGTTGTATATCAGTCAAACATGTTCTAAAGATGTTTATTGCCTTCCTGTTTTGAAGACTGTTTTCCTATCACCCTATACTTGTTGTAAAACACGTTACTTGTGGCTTTCTTGAGTTTTTTACCTAATCGTTCATTCTTTTAACAAATGAAGAGAACTTTTAAAGAGTTTTTTTCCCGATTATCAATAATTGTTCTTAAATTGTCTTACCCAACTAGATAATTTTGCCTTAATATTTCAATGTCCTGTTGACGTAATTGATAAAGTTACTTTTCCTGAGGAATGCTAATATAAATCCTGATACGAATGTTGTCCAGTCCTTAGTTTGCCCGGGCCTCCCACTCCTAGGAAACCTTACGCTAGTATTGCGGACTAGACATGAGTGAATCTTATCACGGGTATCTTTCCCATTGAATACTATCAATTCATCGCAATCAAGAAGAATTTACGTGTAGCGGTGTCGAAACTGATTCTGACTGCGCCGTTCTCTAGACACGTATAGCCTTCCCAGCAGACTTTCAAATTAATCATTGCATATTTACACCATTCATCATATTCAGCTGTGACAGTTGTAGAATCATTCAAAGTAAACGTTTTCTCAAATGTGCGGAGCCATCCTGATTGAGCAGTATAGTTGGTGATTTTAACTAACCAAGGATGGACTACGATGTCTATGGATTCCTTGCAGTTGGTAAGGACAGGTTGTTTACAAAGAACAACCGATACTTTGTCTGAAAACTATCTTGAGCAGCTACTGACAACCGTCATGTAATGCAAAAATTTTCAGCCTCTTAGATACAAGTAGGCTTGTCTACAGTATTACTGTCACGATGATTACTAAAATTAATAAACCCATCAAAAAGGCTAAAAGTGTTTTTAGGCTGTAAATAATAAGTAAGCAGTTGTAAGCATCTTCCTTAGACAGTGAGTGGGCGCTATTTTGATCCAATATGGTAGACGTAGAGCAATAATGTGCCCAATGGCAACGAGTACTCTCCGTAACCGGAATTAGTATTCCATCTGGACCTGACGACTTACTTGATTTCAATTCATTCACCAGCTTTTCATTTCCAGGAATGCTTAACTCTATGGCCTACATACGGAAGTTTTTGCGGCGGTCAAGGGAAGGCATGTCTGTAGGATCCTTCGGAGCGAACAATATTTTAAACGCGAAATTTAAAACTTTGGATTTATTTTTACCGTCTTCTGCTCCCGCACAGACGTCGGACGTGTGAAATTTAAACATGCTCAATTGTTGCACGGTATCCTGCGGGCCACTGATGAAAGACAACAAGTGGGTACCATATTCCTAGATATCCTGAAGCGGTTCACATATTGCCACTCTGTAGGCAACGTAGGCTCGTGCATACGGAATATATCTCCGATTTGTGCGTGGCTCGATGACTGTTTAAGCAAGCCGGTGTATTGCACGGGAAAGTGAGGTCGTTGAGTGACTGTAGGAGGTACAGGATGACGTAGCTTGAATTACTGTTTGGCATGATGACTGACTGCTTGCTCCAAATGTAGGGTTTTCTTTCCTACTCATCTCCATTAACTTAGATATAAGCACTCAGTCTTCAGGCCACATGCGGCCCATCGGGATCATCCGACCGCCGTGTCATCCTCAGCTGAGGATGCGGATAGGAGGGGTGTGTGGTCAGCACACCGCTCTCCGGGTCGTTATGATGGTTTTCTTTGACCGGAGCCGCTACTATTCGGTCGAGTAGCTCCTCAATTGGACTCACGAGGCTGAGTGCACCCCGGAAAATGGCACCACTAAAGCAAAGCTGAAACGAAAGAGAAAGCTTACAAGATTTGCTTTGGGACTGGCCTTGAAAATTTATCACTACTGTAATGGAAAAAACTGTTTAATTTAATGGTATATCCAGGAGCCCTAATCTCGATGAATGTGCTCGTTTGCCCATGCAAGACTTTTTGGCTTTATAATAGCAATTAACTTTGGTATGACTACGAGCCTTGAAGTTAATCAGTGAATGTTTGTGTCGTATAGTTCTTTCAGATGCAAAGCAGCACAGTCTTCCAATTTTATTTTAATTTCTTTGTTACAAACAAATCAGTTCACATGGCATAGTTTTTCAAGGGGCGTTCATACTTTGGCAAAAATATTGGTGTTCTGCTCCACCTGTTCTTCCTCTGAGAGACTAGTGCCTCACCAAAAGCAGTTTTCTTCTTTACGCACCTTACAGATTATTTTCATATGCGCAGTCGTCCAGAAACCGCCAGGTTTGAATACATATTAATACCAATTAGTGTTTTTACTTCCGCAATATTTAGAGGCGTCCAGTCATTTATTTTGCCCATTATTTTCGTATCCTATTGTACCTAAAAACCAGTCATTTGTCAGCAGACTTCATCATTATAGGCTACAGACGGTAAACACACAGTTAGATTAACGATACCAGATGTTAACAATGCACTCAAACTTCAAACACGTCAGCTCTAGGTGTAACTTGTAATTGTACATGAACGGTCAGCATCACAACAAATGGGCTCATTTCATTCAGTGATAGTCCTTTAACAATATTCAGTTTACAAAACCAGAAATACGCAAGCTGTCAAAAATATCAGGTGCGTCTAATGACATGGCCATGGACTGTAGCCTATAACAGTTTATAATCATTCTCCCCATTCGTTTACCGACAATCCCCACTACCCAGAATCAATACGCACTGAACTACTGGATTGCAGTGGGTGCCATATGTGGCCCTGCAGCCAGTTAAGTGTGTGTTCATGCTAGATTGCCAAATCACGGTGTGTATGCTTATCGAGAAGGATGGTGTTTGTTCATAAGCATGCAGACTACAATGTGTGGGCTGTACATAGTCGTCTGGTATCCCGCCTGCCGATGCCGAGTCCGGCGGTCCTTGGCCCTTCGCCAAGGGAGAGAGTGGGACGTGTCGGCGCAGCACCCCTCCTCACCCCACTCTTCCCTTCCCCCAGCCCCCCCCCCCCCCCCCCCCACAAACCACCAGCACCGCTACTCTGCAGCCGGGGCACGCACGTACCACGTACCACACCCCTCCTTCCGTGCTTCTCATTCTACTCACTAAGCTGGCAGTTTTCCACGCGGGGCTGCCGTTAGCAGCAGTTGTAACGCCCGCCACACGAGCGCGCCCGAGATGGACGTGTGCCACGAAACAACGAGTCCAGCGAAACCGCAGGGCGCCATCTAATTAGGCCATTTGGGCGAAATTACGGCTTACGCTATCTGGCGTCAGCAGCCTCGCATCTGGTGAACTTGGCAAGTTGATGACGACAACTGAGTCCAGCGCTGCTGTGCTGTCATTTCCAAGATAAATGTATGATTATGACGATGATTATGGTGTTTGGTTTGTGGGCGATCAACTGCGCGGTCATCAGCGCCCGTACGAAGTCCCAATTTTTACACAGTCCAATTTTTACACAGTCCAGTCTAGCCACTGTCATGGATGATGATGATGATGAGGAGGAGGAGGAGGAGGAAGAATGATGAAGACAACACAATCATCCAGTCGCTGGGCAGAGAAAATCCCCAACCCGGCCGCCAATCGAACCCGGGACTCCGTGATCCAGAGGCAGCAACTCTAGCCACTAGACCACGAGCTGTGGGCATAAACGTATGAGAAGCAGCCAAATGAAACACGATGTGTCCATGGAAAGTTTCCATTCAAAAGTAATCGCCACAAGCACTGAGAGATGAGATGATCACTTCCTGTTTCGTAGAACGCTGTCGGTCGCTGACGAATCTGTGCTGGTGCATTTCTGGCGTCAGATGCTATCGATTCTCATTTTCATCTTTGATTCGACTTCGATGTTGATTGCTCTGCTTCATATCTTTGGCGGCGGGCATTTAGCGGCAGCGCGTGCGTTCTGATGGGTCTCGTGTGTGGGTATCCGCAGTGTGAGGTGCAGTGACGTGGGACTGTGTACGTAGTCAGCACGTGGGGAGGCCGAGTCGCCACGACAAAGGAGCTTAGCCAGCCGTTACGGCGTGTTGAATCGTGCGAACTCCGATCCATTGTCCATGGTGATTTGATTTTCCTAGAGGTTGGAAAGTCAAGTTTCTTCGAGTCTCTTACAATCTACACAGGGCGAATGAATTGGAGTCGTCGAATTGCTTCGGTGGGTTGCGTGCATCTTAACTGAACATGCCAGTGCACTAAAAACTATTTGGAACTGTTCTAGTTGTTTATCACCCAACTCGGTGTCGTGACTTGATACTTGACGGCAGTTAAGGAAGTGTGGATACGTCCTACAAACCGACATGAGACATAGCTAAAAGTGCAACAAGTAGTGTGTAAGTCGGTGTCTGGCGATCCAAGCCATGCCGAGATATTTCTTCCATTCTACCTTGTAGTTCATTATTGTAGTTTGGCGTTTAAATGTATGCCGAGATAATTCTTGTCATTTTAAGTTTAGGACATTATTTTAGTGGTCCTTTTGCGAATTGGTTAATCACATTTTAAGGGCCGTGACTGGCCATGTAACTCACTGAGGCTGATTTCATTGAAAGTATTGATCACCTCTAGACAAGATTGTGTATCTCATGCCTCAGAATACTGTCCGCCACTGATGTGTTTTGTGTTGCAGATAATTGGCAGTGGTCGACGCGAGCAAACTGGGAGCAGAATACCATGGTGGCAGAGTGATATTTAAGGCCCCGTTCCCCCACCTTTATATCTCGTTTTATATTGTTACTGTCTTGTGATTTCATCCTTCCCGTGAAGAGTTATGGTGTCTGAAGTTAAATTGCAGTGCAAAGTTGACTACATTTCTATTTCATTTGCTGTCTCGTGGATCTCTTGTGTTGATTAAAATCCTGTGGTGTGCTCGCGTCTATCACTAATTCACACGCAGTATTGATGCGGCCTCATTTTAGGGGCTGTTGTCATAGATCGCGTTGTAGTAGTAATGGTTTTAACAACATTGTTGATTAATCAGTTAAGTAAACTTGAAAATTTGTTTGGTGAAAGTAAAGCATCTCCTTCGTCGTGGAAGTGATTTTATTGTAATAAAGCTTTTAGGAATAGTGTTTTATTTAGGAAAGTTGGCTAACCAAATCTTACAAGATATGTGTTCAGTCACTTAATGTATTCTTTAGCTGATTGGAGGTAATTAGAGTTCTGATAGGATTGTGTGGATATTAGTTCCATTTAAGTAATGAAGTTTATCTGAGTTAGTTTAACTGGTTGCATTCAATTTTCAAGTTTTTATGGATCTTGTTCTAGTTAAAGAAATTTGTTTGTCATTTATCCAAGTGGTCTTTCTTTATAAGGCAATCGCCTTTATGAATGTGATTGTAATTTGATAATGCTTTATGATTGAATAAAGTGTGTGGCAAGTACAACGGATTACTACTGTGATTTCGGTGTGTTCTTACGACCCACACCTCAGGATCCACAGGAGCATTCACTCTTGCACATCCTCGTACGACTGAAACTGACACCCACACATGGTTTTCTTCAGGTTGCCAAAGATGTGAAAATCAAATGGTGAAAGATCCAGGCTGTACGGAGGACGTTGCAGTGCTTCCCAACCAGATCGCTGACTTGTAGCCTTCGTCTGTTTGTCAGTGTGTGGGTGGGAATTATCGTGCAACGGCATGATTCCGTCCGACATCATACAGAGAACCCGATGGTAAATGGCGAAGCCAACAGTGGTATCATCCCACATGTCTCCCGCCAAAAAACTCCAAAACTGTTCGGACTAGTTCCGATAAGGTCATGACGACCTCCTTCTTCGACTGCAGGGCCCTCTGATCGTAGGGTCCCTTGAGCATGGAATCACAATCAATTTGCAGCAAAAATGGTTCAAATGGCTCTAAGCACTATGGGACTTAACAGCTATGGTCATCAGTCCCCTAGAACCTAGAACTACTTAAACCTAACTAACCTAAGGAAATCACACAACACCCAGTCATCATGAAGCAGAGAAAATCCCTCACCCCGCCGGGAATCGAACCCGAGAACTCGGGCGTGGGAGGTTCGAGTCCTCCCTCGGGCATGGGTGTGTTTGTCCTTAGGGTAATTTGGGTTAAGTTGTGTGTAAGCTCACACATTTGAACATTTTGACATGTGTCAGCAGTCTCACATTTTGACAACAACGTTGTACACACACTACAAAATGCGGTTTCTGACCGCTAAATTTGTGAAAAATCAATGCTCTAAGGAAAGATGTGGGTTTATTGACACCCTTCATGTGCCCCTCCCCCCCCCCCTCCCCCTCCCCCGGGTTCATCGTGTCGATTTTGAGCGGTGTTGTGCCTGAAATGTTTTCCTCGACCACCCACATTAGGACTGCGTCATTTCAACGCTGAACGTCGTGGTTCTGACCTCATACAGGCGACAAAAGAAGGGGTGAAATGTGACTAACAGAGCGTGTGACGATCTTCCCACCGTATTACCCGTCTGTGGGGGCTTTGAGCAGAATGATGGTGTAATTTATTGTCAACGTGACATGTAACTCACCTTACATCTCGCATAAACAACTGAGGACTGGGTAGTTTTTTTTTCTTTTTTTATTTTCTTATGTCGACATATTGCTATTTGAAGCGACGCCGAGCCCGAGGATCACGTGTCAACGTTTATGTACCATTACAGAAGAACTATTTTATACTCTTCACATTCGCAGTTGTTGAAAGGTGTGATGTCACGAAGATTTCCGCCAACAGTTGGTAAACCTTTTTGGCAGAACACAACTGGTCTCGGTCGCCATAGTATTGAGAATATTCTCTGAATAGTAAATTTGACTAGGAGCTATGAGTATGCTTATGATTTTTTGGCGTTATTGCACCTTCTGATGCGGCAGTAGGCCGCGATACCGGTTATGTTTCAGTAAACAACAATTTTACAAGCTGTTTGAATTCTTCCTAACTTCATTGCAGAGGAAGGTTGTAAGCCCCTTTTGAAACTTTTTTATTAAAATTATTTTGCTTATATTGCTATAACTGGGAAGGTGAAACTTCTACGTCATTTTATTCTGAAACTGCTGCGTGAAACTGAACGTACTGAGCCTTTTCTATTTTATCATTTCAACACTGACCAACAGAATTTGCCCTGAAAACAGAACTCAAGCTTTTCCTATTCATTAATTACACACAATATTCAAAGGTAACGAAATATGACTGCCTGAAAATTAACTCAAAAGAATGGCCTTGAATAAGAAGAAATCCTGACAATAACCTATACATTTCATAAGTCACCTACCTCACAAAAATCTTCAGTACACGAACAACACCCATACAGCAAACGCCAATACAGCTAGCTAAATAAAAGATTCTAACTACAGAAGGCTCTAACTACTAATGGGCATGTGGTTAGCAAAGGAAAGATTTGGTTGAAAAGCAGACAATGTATTTTTATCTTAATAATGTGACATCCAGTTCTAAAAAATATATATAATCGTCCGAGACATCCAGTTCCAAAAATTATATAATCATGAATTATATTCAATCTAAAAGTCGGACACGTCCAGATCGTCCGCTGCAAACTTCCAACACTGGTGATTGTTAACCTCTAGCCTCCATCACTGCTGACTACTCACATCTAACTTCCACCACTGCTGGCTGTTCACCTCCAACTACTAGTCCAAACTGAGTCTCTTACAGAGTGCGCACATCGCTGTCAGAGATTTAATACAGAGCGCTACCAACATACAAACACATAAACAGCCTACTTACACTTTGAGTCAAATGTCAAACTTCTACCCACCAGACAAATACGGTGTTCTGAGAAAGCAATCCTGTAATTTAGATGCGCACTGTTTGATCGCAACTTCGCAGAAAGTGCTTCTTACATTTACCTACACAGACAAATATTACTTCTCCTATCTTGTAAGTTATAGAGAAAAATATATGAATAAACAATGGAAAATGAATAAACACTGGAAGCTGCTTATTGCAGGTTTTAAACGCAACACCAGTGCATACATTCGTAATATGGAGTCTGATCAGTAAAGAGACAATTGAACATCAAGGGTTGCATTCAAAATTACCACCTGCAGCGGAAATACATGCTTCTGCTCTGATATGGAACGCCTACTGCACACTTGCTAGCATTTTAGCGCATATGTCCTTGCAAACTGCAGTAATACATCATTGTATATCATCGGGCGTAGTTGGTACGTCCTTGTAGACGGCGTCTTTCAACTTTCCCCACAGAAAACAGTCTGTACGCGTCAAATCTGGGGAACCGGAAGGTATAGCGCCTCTGTATCCAATCCAACCATTTGAAAATGATGTCGTATTTAGTGGCCATGTGCAGGACAACCATCATACTGATACCAGGGCCCTCCTAGTCTGCAGAGGAACGTCTTCTAGCATCCGTGGTAGATGGTCTGTTAGGAAACTACAGTACTTGTGCGCCCTCAGTGTTCCGTCTATGAATAAAGGGTTACGAGCCGATGGTTCCCCTCCCACACCACACGTTTACACGCCATGGATACTTGTGTCTCATCTGACAAAACTAACTGGGAAATTCAAAAGACCAGTAGTGCTTGTTTCGGCGGTTCACCTGAACTTGATTGGTAAATGTGGATTCATCGCTAAACAAGATACGTGATACATGTGGAGTATCCTGTCTCAATACCTATGCAAAGAAGTTAACACGATTCTCATAAACTTTTCCATACAGCTCTTGACAGAGAGAGAATGTCGATGGAGAATCCCTGGGACATTTGACTGACACATACCACTTCCTTCTGGGTTTGCGCGGGAACTAACGTGCGGATCAACTGAAACAGCACCAAGAACATTAACTCTCCTTTCGTCACTTGTTTCCTTGCATTACGTTGTCTAGGTGCTACGTCACCACTTTCACGTAACTGGTTGAAGGGGTTCATAAATAATTGTCCAGATCGTTGACATCTATTCGGATGTCTTGCCACATGCACCGTACAAGTACTCCTACATTGTCCATACACCATGAGCATGCGGCTTTTTCTGCATTGGTAACTCCCACAGTCGACTCACGACCTACAGCTAGAACTGTCACACAATAACTGACAAGCAAGTCGTAATGCACTCAAAGAACACACAAGCACGCTACAAGCAAACATAAAACATTGTACCTATCAACTAAGCGGTGTGTATGGTACAAATAAGTGTCGACTAGGAAACCTTTCAAAATACTGCATCTCGTAAACGACTCGTGCTAGACTCCTGCCATTTAAAAAAAGTGTATGTTTGCACAACAAGTACCCCCTTATACTAATTATTACATTCCGTTTATCGACTAACAGTACGATCCTCTGACTACCAGTCCATTCTGTGAAAACCGCACATCAATAGCACTTTCCATTTCCGCAATATCTGCGGTGCAAGGTGTAGGTAATGCACCCTGTGCGTGTTACATCTGACTAATGACACAACATAGAAGAGAATTGGGGTTCCACGAGCTACAGAAGACTGATGACCTCATATGTAAAAGAGGCTGGACACGCAAAAAGTGTGGGATATTATAGTAAGGTGATCTGCTGGGTGTATAATCCGCCGGAAATATTGGCAAATGATCAACAAACATGCAACTCGTTGAACCACAGTACAGCGAGAATATACAGCATGAGAATCAACCGACGAGAAGGAGGATATTTTGTGTGTCAAGGCACCTTTGTCTAGAAGTAGCCATGTATATAGTAGTCAAACGTATGGTAGGTAGATATCAAATGATACTAACAGATGTAGCCATTTTGAAGAAATGGTTCTTCAGGAGAATACACTCCTGGAAATTGAAATAAGAACACCGTGAATTCATTGTCCCAGGAAGGGGAAACTTTATTGAAACATTCCTGGGGTCAGATACATCACATGATCACACTGACAGAACCACAGGCACATAGACACAGGCAACAGAGCATGCACAATGTCGGCACTAGTACAATGTATATCCACTTTTCGCAGCAATGCAGGCTGCTATTCTCCCATGGAGACGATCGTAGAGATGCTGGATGTAGTCCTGTGGAACGGCTTGCCATGCCATTTCCACCTGGCGCCTCAGTTGGACCAGCGTTCGTGCTGGACGTGCAGACCACGTGAGACGACGCTTCATCCAGTCCCAAACATGCTCAATAGGGGACAGATCCGGAGATCTTGCTGGCCAGGGTAGTTGACTTACACCTTCTAGAGCACGTTGGGTGGCACGGGATACATGCGGACGTGCATTGTCCTGTTGGAACAGCAAGTTCCCTTGCCGGTCTAGGAATGGTAGAACGATGGGTTCGATGACGGTTTGGATGTACCGTGCACTATTCAGTGTCCCCTCGACGATCACCAGTGGTGTACGGCCAGTGTAGGAGATCGCTCCCCACACCATGATGCCGGGTGTTGGCCCTGTGTGCCTCGGTCGTATGCAGTCCTGATTCTGGCGCTCACCTGCACGGCGCCAAACACGCATACGACCATCATTGGCACCAAGGCAGAAGCGACTCTCATCGCTGACGACGACACGTCTCCATTCGTCCCTCCATTCACGCCTGTCGCGACACCACTGGAGGCGGGCTGCACGATGTTGGGGCGTGAGCGGAAGACGGCCTAACGGTGTGCGGGACCGTAGCCCAGCTTCATGGAGACGGTTGCGAATGGTCCTCGCCGATACCCCAGGAGCAACAGTGTCCCTAATTTGCTGGGAAGTGGCGGTGTGGTCCCCTACGGCACTGCGTAGGATCCTACGGTCTTGGCGTGCATCCGTGCGTCGCTGCGGTCCGGTCCCAGGTCGACGGGCACGTGCACCTTCCGCCGACCACTGGCGACAACATCGATGTACTGTGGAGACCTCACGCCCCACGTGTTGAGCAATTCGGCGGTACGTCCACCCGGCCTCCCGCATGCCCACTATACGCCCTCGCTCAAAGTCCGTCAACTGCACATACGGTTCACGTCCACGCTGTCGCGGCATGCTACCAGTGTTAAAGACTGCGATGGAGCTCCGTATGCCACGGCAAACTGGCTGACACTGACGGCGGCGGTGCACAAATGCTGCGTAGCTAGCGCCATTCGACGGCCAACACCGCGGTTCCTGGTGTGTCCGCTGTGCCGTGCGTGTGATCATTGCTTGTACAGCCCTCTCGCAGTGTCCGGAGCAAGTATGGTGGGTCTGACACACCGGTGTCAATGTGTTCTTTTTTCCATTTCCAGGAGTGTATAAGCAACCTTTCCGTCATAGAATCTTTAGTCTCCAATTTTCCTTCGAGGGGGAAGCTTGTATGTATTGTTGTACATAAAATAAAATTAATACAAGGATATAATACAGATCAGAGTGTTAATTGTAACAAAGGAATCCATATATCATAGGAATGCAAATCTGAATTTCGTTGTTACGTACTGTGTATCTTTGTTATTTGACCTCACTCGAGTGCTCGTGCATGTCAACGGCACATGTTCTACTATTCCACTACATATGCTATCATTATTGTTGTTATGACTTTTATTATTATTATTATTGTGATCTGTTCATGTTGTAGCCGTAGTATATTTATTATTATACCTATTTAATGATTCTTATTATAACTATTGTTATTATCGTCGTTACGTACTACTGTGCATGTACGTAGGATACTATAATGTTAACACGCTAAAGTTGTCTGGCCAGATGTAATAGAGGGGCTTGTACACTCATTTTGCCAGGTATCCTTTAATTTGGAACCGTCAAAGTATGTTTTCCACGCCACAGCACTCATTTACAATCTCAACACTCATTATTTCTGTCGAAGAATAGTACCCCTGTATCTGTGAATAATTCACTAATGAATACGGTGATGATGACAAAACAGAAGTTTCTGAGTCTATAGCACTTTACATGACGTACGCTATAATTTGCTACGTAATCTTTGTTATTTTGATGCAGCTGGTTGGGTGATTTGAGCGAGGGGACCGAACAGTGAGGTCATCGGTTCCATCGGATTAGGGAAGGATGCGAAAAGAAGTCAAACGTGCCCTTTCAAGGGGAACATCCCGGCACTTGTTTGAAGTGATTTAGGGAAATCACGGAAGACCTAAACCAGGATGACCGGACGCAGGTTTGAACCGTTGTCCTCCCGTATGCGAGTCCAGTGTGCTAACCACTGCGCCACCTCGCTCGGTTTTTATGCAGTAATTAAAGGAATACAGAGTAGTATATCGGCACCTGGAGTTCATATCCTCGTTTAACTTCGCTGCTGCCAACCGCAGCAAACAGATGCAAAGCTGTCTCTCATTTTTTCTGTCTACTTCCTATGCGGTACACGCAGCGATTGGATTACATTAAATCTTTGAACTACTAGTAATAGATGCGTAAAAGGACACGCCTTTTTATTCATGGAAATGCAAGTTTTAGACTATAAGAAATTGTGCTGAAGGCTTACTGTCCTCGTCAGATAAGAATTTATGCAGTTCAGACTAGGCCTAAACAACAGCTGATGTGAAATGATGTTGTATCTATCAAATGTTACTACCCTCTACGGCCGGCATGGATTAAAGAAGTAATCTTTGTAAGTAATGAAAGGCAACAAGTTACATAAAAGAAACTTAATTTCCTTATCGGTTTGGAGCACTTAGTGCCATTCCTCAGAAGGTTATGCCTGTCGCATTGTTTGCGAGTGTCAATAATAAAGCGCATTAGTTCCCGAAATCAATAAAGAAATTAAATTTCTTTATGCAGATGGTTGCTAATTATTTCATTATATAAGACTACAGTTGCTGATTATGGATAGAATAATATTCCGCATACTATTTACTTACAAAAATGTCCTAACTACGTATGTTAAAGCATTGTTTCTGGTGTTCATATAGTTATCTAAAAGCAATTGTGAATATCCAGTTCAATGTTTTAGAAACACTAAGTCGTTCTCAATTTCCCAACAAGCATCCATTAATGGACTCTCATATGGATACAGTGTCGTCAGTGAGAATGTGAACTGCTACTTCTCCTGCCTGATAAACCCATCGATTTTTGCGAGCATTAACCGCTCGATTTGGTTTTCTTCAGGCACACACGACTTTGCTTTCGTTTCTGTTGAACATCTGTCTTTTAGTAAAACATGATGGTATCTAACTATATGAAAATCCTTAAATCCAACCAAATATATGAAAAGCTTTCAATACGAGCAAATATGGTTACTGCTCCACAGTTTCGCACGTTGTCGAAAGCAGTTCCGGAAACCTAGGAAGACGAAATCCACATATTTCAATGACAGTACATATTAGGCATCTATCCGTCTAACAAATGTGGTCTGTATTACGACTGACCATGTCCTCATATGCGCAGGCACGACACTATGTCATAATTTGGAAAATATGTTAGTCTGGCAGAAATACGACGTAGTTATCTGTGATAGCTAGATTCCGTTCAGTTAATCTTCTAGTGAACATAAGTGCAGGAGACAACGTGAAACGAAATCTGCTGCTTTCGAAGCATTAAGAAGCGTAACGCTCGGAGCAAGGAAGATACGCGGTCAAATGTCACAAATGTGACCACTGCCTATGTTCGACGTCAACGTCTGTAACCACTCACAGAGTGAAAGTGGCAGCACTGGAAGTGGAGGGTATAAAAAGCGTGTCGGGGGCATGCGGACTTTAATAAATCCCTTGGTGTAGTACTGAAATGGTCGATTTATTTCCGAAAGGACATGATCTTAGGCTTTAGGGTCAAGGGATGAAGTTCAGCTAAGTTTGTAAATTGTTCGCTTGGCACCGTGGTTAAACTATACACCGTTCAAGGCGAAATGGGGCAGTCCAAAACCGGTGATGAGGCAGCTGTGGTGCATCACGGATCATAGTTGACAGGGGTAAACTACGGATGAGGAGCTGTGTACGGGCGCTTAGGCGTGCAATAGTTGAACGACAGACAGCCCAGAAGAACCAAGGAGCTACCAACAGTGCGTTCTCAACGACTGTTCAGCGAACGTTGGTGCGTCTTGGCCTCTGTAGCAGTCACCTGGTTCATGCACCCGTGCTGACTCCTGCTTATCGGGCGACTGAGGCTGTAATCAGTATGCCAATACCGCAACTCGACATCCAGTGAGTGGCGACAAATGGCCTTTTTAGATGGATCACGTTTTATGCTCCATCGAACAGCTGGCCGTTGGCGTGTGACGCCATGATACGTCTGAAATCAAACACCCTGCAAAATCTACATCAGCATCTACATACAACTCAGCAAGCCACCGTATGCAGTACCACTACTAGTCATTTCGTTTCCCATTCTACTCGCAAACAGAAAAATGTTCAAATGTGTGTGAATTTCTAAGGGACCAAACTGCTGAGGTCATCGGTCCCTAGACTTAACACACTACTTGCAGACGCCCGCTAAAGCCGCTGGGCAATACAGGTAATAAGGACTGTGGAAAGGGCGAAGGGTTGAAGTCAGTTCCTGCTTCTAATTGTCATTTATTGTAATGTAGCAACACTTTCACGGCTGAAGGCCTCCAACAAGAAATGTTAACAAGATAAATACCAAATTAAGATAGCAATAAAATAATTCAAAAACAACTTACGCTAAGTGCAATACCAATGGCTGACAGCCACAATTATTGTCCAAAATTTTAGAAGATATTACCATAGACCTTTAAAGGCAAAATGCCAGCATATTTAACAACTAGAAATCTTAAAAATCAACAAGACAAAAATTCAATTAAGATAGCAATAAAATAATTTAAAGAAACAACATATGCAAGGTGCAATACCAGTGGCTGAGGGCCTAAATCAAACTTCAAAATTTCAAAATATATTACCATAATTTTTAAGGCAGAAGGCCGCAGTGTTTAAACTTCAAAGGTAAATTTAAAAATTAATTTTGCAAAATTTAAGAAACAAACCATAACCATAAGCCTAAAATTTAAAATAGCTGTCAACAGATAATTAAACAACGGTGGCACTCAGAAGGCCTCCAGAGAGATCGGTCTGCCCTCGTTCACTTAGGTGAGACCAGTGGTGAGCCCAACTATACTTAATCCATCGGAACCCAACCAGGGGACAGTCACGGACCGACCGAATAAACCGCTTGCTTTCCACGAAAAAGTACATTAGAATTCAGACCAAAAGTTACGAGCGTCACTATCCACAATCAAATACATGTGTGTACTAAGCTGCCAAAACTACAGACCATGTTGGACAGCAGAGCAGCAACACGTGAGGAAACGTCACTGGCTAAAATTACGATAGCGGCCAGGGCAGGTAACCAGAACCCTAACGGCCACAAGGCAGAAAAATTCCGCTGATGCAATTGAACAATAGTAAACTAATTTGATTAATTCCACCTGATGGCGGCTATTTTGACCACTTCAAACACTCATTGTTGCTCACAGGGAAACTCCACAGCAACCGACCGACTAGCCACACAATGCCGACATCTAAAATAGTCGTCAGTAGAAATAAGGACAACTACCCACACAACCTGACAAACACTTGCACGAAGACCTGAATGATACGCAACAGTAACTAAGGACACACGACGACAAATCGGGAGTCGATGTACACACACACACACACACACACACACACACACACACACACACACAGCAGACTCATGAACGATCGGCGAGCCGAAACGCGTCGTCCGGTAGGACGACCGAAATACTATCCACCAAGACCGTGGCCCAGCTCAAGTCATGCGTGGCGGCAATGGTCGGGCGAGCCATGTCGATGCAGACCTCACTACTGCTCCAGCCCGACTGCTCTAGTACCACATCGCCCCTCCGACTGGCAGGTTCGGACTGCACTCCAGACGCGTTCCAACTGACTGGCTGACCCGAACTCGCCACGAACTCCCGACCGAACTGCCAATCCGAACTCCTAACACGAACTGCCAATCCGAACTGTCTATCCGAACTGCGACCAACTCGCGATCCGAACTGCCGGAACCGCCCTACGACAGACAACGACCGGGAAGTAATAGCAGTCAAGCAAAGATATTACGAGAAGGGATATATCGATACGCGCTGCCAACGCCGCTCACGGTCAGGCAAACCTGCAACTCAGTGACAGTAGTAATTTAAATTAACGTAGTGAGGTGGAAGTACGTTAAAAACAGGGTGTAAAATACATAATGGCGGGAACCCGAGCTACGCACGGCTCATATTTAAACTAACTTTTGCTAAGAACGACACACACACAACCAAGCCCGATGGTGGACTCGAACCTACGGCGGGACTGGCCGCGCAGTCATTGACATGGCGCCTCTAACCGCGCGATCACTCCACGCGGCTCGCAAACGGAGCGGGGTAAAAATGAATGTCAATATGCTTCAGTATGAGCACTAATTTCTCGTATATTATCTGCATGGTCCTTACGTGAAATGTTTATTGGTGGCAGTAGTATCGTTTAGCAGTCACCTTTACATGGGTTGGGTTGGGTTGGTTGAGGAAGGAGACCAGACAGCGAGGTCATCGGTCTCATCGGGTTAGGGAAGGACGGGGAAGGAAGTCGGCCGTGCCCTTTGAAAGGAACCATCCCGGCATTTGCCTGGAGCGATTTACGAAAATCACGGAAAACCTAAATCAGGATGGCCGGACGCGGGATTGAACCGTCGTCCTCCCGAATGCGAGTCCAGTTCCTAGGCACTGCGCCACCTCGCTCGGTCTTTCACATGGCGGTTCTCCAAATTTTCTCAATAGAGTTTCTAGAGAAGGACGTCTTCTTTCCCCAGCAGGTTCCCATTTGAGTTTCCGAAACATCTCTACAACATATGAACATTGTTAGAACCTAATGGTAAGAAATCTAGCGACCCGGGTCTGTGTTGTTTCTTTAATCTGACATCGTACGGATACCAAACACTAGAGCAGAGCGTTAGCGCTCTATTTGCGTTCTCCATTACAGATGAAGCACACTTTCCCAAAATTCACCCAATAAACCTAAATCTACCATTCGTCTTCCCTACCACAATCCCCACCTCATTCCATTTTAAATCGCTTTGCACGCTACGTCCAGATATTTGAACCACGTGACTGTATCAAACAGAGCACTACTAATATCGTATCCACAAATTACAGGTTTGTTTTTCTTACCCATTCTCATTAACTTACATTTTTCTACATTTAGAACTAGCCGTCATTTTGTCTAGTCTGCAGTCACCCAGCTTCGACACCTGTCGTATAGCCCACAGCATCGTCAGTGAATAACCGCAGATTGCTGCCTGCCAGATCATTTATGCATGTAGGAAGTGTTTAGACCGGAAGAGGGTGGTTGTGGCCTGGGAAATATTTTCGTGGTATTCCCTGGATGATGTCATCATTCTCGAAGCTCAGTACAGGTAAGCATCTATCGTTGGCAGCCATATCCATCCCTACACGTGCAATTTTTTTTTCCTTCGGCACCGATGGCATCTACCTGCAGGACGATGCATCATGTCACACACTCGCATTTTACGTGCATGGTATGAGTTTACCATACTCTCTTGGCCACGAATTCTCCGGCCGTTAACCCAATCGAGAATGCGCGGGACCACTCCAATAGGGCTGTTCGCGTCATGGATATTCATCCGAGAAACCTAGTGCACCTGGCCACGACACTCGAGACTGCAGGGCTCCACATCCCTTTTGGTACCTTCCAGACATTCAGTGGCTCTGTTCCTGTTCGCTCGCAGCATTCCGCGGTGCAAAAGGTGGCTACTCAGGCTTCTGATGGTGACCACTTTAACGTGACTAGCAATCTATAAGAAGCGGACTAGCTCAAGCGAAGAGCTCATTTCTGTCCAAGGGAAGTCTACTAGTATCAAAACACGCTTCTGAGATCATTTGTATAGAGCACACCACTAGAACAGTGTCCGAAACCGTGGGGAAACAGAAAGATAGAGAATTAATTTGTTTGAGATGGGATGTTACGTTAGGAGCCTGAAAATTAATGGCATTTATAACAAATCAGCAAGCTTGTCCACAGTTTTGGCGAGGAAAAGGACATACAGAAAACACCGGGAGAGGATGACAGGGCATGTGCCACTAAAGTGAGCGGTAAAGGCTAAAGTAGCTGGAATCTAAAATACAGATACTGCAGAACTCTGAAAGTAATTGCTGCAATGAAACGAAGAGGTTGACACAGTGGGGAAATTGTGGCAGGCCGCATGAAACCACTGCAAAACTAAAAACTCAAGAAAATCAATGTTAATGATAAAATAAGAGAAAGGTATTTTCCAGTCACCAGAAAATTCGTATGAATTAACAACCAACATCGCGTAAAATGTAGTGACTTGCAAACAAACCAGTTTCATTTACAGCTTCATCTACATGCGAGCTCCATAAACGGCTATCAGGTGCATGGGAGAAGATATTTAAATTTGTACAATCTTAGGATTCCTTCCAGTTTGATTCCCGTTCCCAACAAACGAATAATTTCTACCAAAATTCGTCAGTAAATTACTGTAAATTCACGGTCTCTCGAGGAGCAATACTTAGATGCCTCTGCTATACGTAATACTGCTTGAAAACTGGTCCTCTAGATAGTTGGAGAGGGACGTGGAGCCGTGCCGACTCCCGTGCTGTGACAAGTTGCACTAGGTTTCTCGGTGTAGAATCCATGGCCCGAACAGCTTATTTTCGATTTGATTTGAATCCAGGAAGTTTGGTGGCCATGGATGCACGGTAAACTCATCCTGTGTTCTCTGAAACACGCTCCTACACTGCGATCTGTGTTCAAGTTGCCTTGTCCCGCTGGTTGATTCCATCGTGCCTAGGAAAACGAACTCTGCGTTGGGGGTGGATATCGTCCACAAGGAAAGAAGCATATTTGTTTTGGTCCACTGTGTCTACCAGATGACAAGATCACCTGGGGAGTGTCATGAAAATATTCTCCCGACCTATCGCTCCCTCCTCTTGTCTGGACCCTTCCAACGGTTGTAGCAAGATGTTTTCTTTCAGACATTTCACGCTGAATACGTCAACTGCCATCTGTCCGATGGAGCATAAAATGTGATTAATCTGAAAACGCAACCTATCGCCTCTCATTGGATGTCCATTTGCGGTAACGGCGCGCAACTTCCAGCCTTCACCACCGATATCAAATGTCAGTATGGCTGCATGAACCAAGCGTCTGCTGCCGAGACCTGTACGCATCTACATCTACATCAACATGATTACTCTGCAATTCACATTTAAGTGCTTGGCAGAGGATTCATCGAACCACAATTTTACTATCTCCCTACCATTTCACTCCCGAACAGCGCGCGGGAAAAACGAACACCTAAACTTTTCTGTTCGAGCTCTGATTTCTCTTATTTTATTTTGATGATGATTTCTACCTATGTAGGTTGGGCTCAACAAAATATTTTCGCATTCGGAAGAGAAAGTTGGTAACTGAAATTTCGTAAATAGATCTCGCCGCGACGAAAAACGTCTTTGCTTTAATGACTTCCATCCCAACTCGCGTATCATATCTGCCACACTCTCTCCCCTATTACGTGATAATACAAAATGAGCTGCCCTTTTTTTGCACCCCTTCAATGTCCTCCGTCAGTCCCACCTGGTAAGGATCACACACCGCTCAGCAATATTCTAACAGAGGACGAACGAGTGTAGTGTAAGCTGTCTCTTTAGTGGACTTTTGCATCTTCTAAGTGTCCTGCCAATGAAACGCAACCTTCGGCTCGCCTTCTCCACAATATTATCTATGTGGTCTTTCCAACTGAAGTTGTTCGTAATTTTTACACCCATGTACTTAGTTGAATTGACAGCCTTGAGAATTGTACTATTTATCGAGTAATCGAATTCCAACGGATTTCTTTTGTAACTCATGTGGATCACCTCACACTTTTCGTTATTTAGCGTCAACTGCCACCTGCCACACCATACAACAATCTTTTCTAAATCGCTTTGCAACTGATACTGGTCTTCGGATGACCTTACTAGACGGTAAATTACAGCATCATCTGCGAACAACCTAAGAGAACTGCTCAGATTGTCACCCAGGTCATTTATATAGATCAGGAACAGCAGAGGTCCCAGGACGCTTCCCTGGGGAACACCTGATATCACTTCAGTTTTACTCGATGATTTGCCGTCTACCTGGCTCAACAGTAACACACCTATTCACCCCTATACATCGCCGCAGCTGTTGTTCAGCCCTGTCATCTACGACCTTTGGTGAATACAGTTGCTCAGGCATATGGTTCCGATAGACCCATTTTCCCGATGCACTTTACGCACGGCTGCACGAACAGTTTGAAAACTTAGCCGTTTATTAACTGCTTCCACCCTTGGCCCGAAAGGTAATCATCATTCCGTTTGGACGACAAATAAATAACTCGGTTTTCGCATTCCAGCAGCGACTAAAGCGTTCTGCGTGTTTCTACGACCCGCCCAATACAGATTGGTGAGAAACAGTCTGAAAATCTTGCAAGTTAGCTTGTGCTGGCAAATAATTGTTCAGGAAAAAAACCGAAACGTTGCACCACTGCCGAGCTATTTACCATGAAAATTAGACAGCTAACAAAACGCAGAACATACACTATGTGATCAAAAGTATCCCGACACTTGGCTGAAAATTACTTACAAGTTCGTGGCGCCCTCCATCGGTAATGCTGGAATTCAATATGGCGTTGGCCCACCCTGAGCCTTGATGACAGTTTCCTCTCTCGGAGGCATACGTTCAGTCAGGTGTTGGAAGGCTTCTTGGGGAATGGCAGACGGTTCTTCAAGGAGTGCTGCACTGAGGAGAGGTATCGATGTCGGTCGGTGAGGCCTGGCACGAGGTCGGCGTTTCAAAACATCCCAAAGGCGTTCTATAGGATTCAGTTCAGGACTATGCGCCGGCCAGCCTATTACGACGACCTATAACGAACAAAATGAGATCCTGGGTTCGGGTCCAAGTCAGGAACACATATTCGATCGTCGCCGTTGATTCGGCATAAAAGTCCCGACAAAGCTGACATCAATAAATCCTTTCCTTTCATTTCCTTTTCTTTCCTTTCCTATTTTCCATCCCTCATCTTCAGTTTACTTATAATGTATCACAGTTGCGGATTCCGAGTGGCCTCTGTTCTTTCGGGTTGTCCGAAATACGACACACTACGCATTCATATAATTTAGGATTGCAGTTAGCCAATCAGGTCTTATCTCGCACACATTCATGTGGGCCGCCGGTGTCGGTGTTTCCCAATACACTATGTGATCAAAAGTATCCGGACAACAACGAAAACCTACGTTTCTCATATTAGGTGCATTGTGCTGCCGCCTATTGCCAGGTACTCAACATGAGAGACATCAGTGGTCGTTAAACATCATCAGAGAGCAGAATGGGGCGCACCGCGGAACTCACGGGCTTGGAACGTGGTAAGGTGATTGCGTGACACTTACGTCATACGTCTGTACGCGAGATTTCCACACGTCTAAACATCCATAGGTCCACTGTTTCCGATGTGATAGTGAAGTGGAAACATGAAGGGCACGTACAGCACAAAAGCTTACAGGCCAACCTTGTCTGTTGACTGACAGACCGACGACAGTTGACGAGGGTCTAAATGGGTAATAGGCAGACTTCTATCCGGAACATCACACAGGAATTCCAAAGTGCATCAGGATCCACTGCAAGTACTATGACAGTTAGGCAGGGTGTGAGAAAACTTGAATTTCACGGTCGAGTGACTGCTCATAAGACACACATCACGCCGGTAAAGTCGGTGTGAGGGGCGTAAACATTGGACGATTGTACAGTGGAGAAACGTTGTGTGGAGTGATGAATCACGGTACACAATGCGGCGATGCGATGTCAGGGTGTGGTTAATGCTCGGTAACGAGCGTGGAGTAAATGGACAGGGGCTGCGGATAGTTTTGTGCTGAGAGGCTGTGTGCGCCGGCTGAGAGACCTGCCGACATAGTCTGCGCAGTTGCGACAAAGTGAGGGTGGCGCAGCAGTTAACACAATTGCCCAGGCAGCGGTAGATCCCCAGTTCAGGTCCCGGTCTGGCACACATTTTCGCTCATCGCCCTGAAGCAGCTGACATCAATAATCTCCTTCCTCTACCTTCAATTTACTTTCAGCGCTAAATAACTCTGAAACGGCGCAAAGTACGGTGGTGACATTTGATGTGTCGACAGAAGTGCCGACACAGTGTGATTTGAGGGGACCGCAATGCACGCTATAAACACACGAAGGATGGCGTGAGGTCTGAAACAGGATACGTAATGAATGCTATAAAGGAAAGTACGCAGCTTTTGGAATACTTAACTTTAATCCATCCTTGTTGTATACATCGTTCTTGATGAGACATGCTTTATACGATAAGTATCAATTGCCATGTAAGGCTAATGGCGCCTTGGTAGGTCGTAGCCATGGACTTAGCTGAAGGCTATTCTAACTATCTGCTCGGCAAAGGAGCGAGACTTCGTCAGTGTAGTCGCTAGCAAAGTCGTCCGTACAACTGGGGCGAGTGCTAGTCCGTATCTCGAGACCTGCCTTGTGGTGGCGCTCGGTCTGCGATCACTGACAGTAGCGACACGCGGGTCCGACATGTACTAATGGACCGCGGCCGATTTAAAGCTACCACCTAGCAAGTGTGGTGTCTGGCGGTGACACCACAACATTATCATGACTGAACTGTGTAAGATCGCCTTCAAAAGTGTTTTGTATGCAGTCTCCCTTATGTACCGACTGCATTTTACCAATAGTCTGCCGATGAAAGAAAGTCCACCAGCTGCTTTATATATGATCATCTTAGAGGGAAGCAGACGCAAGTCGATAAGATCGATATGACTCACAATGTGAACAGGCGCCGGCCCTCTAAGAGGAAGAGCAACAGGTGGCTCAGCGTCATTTGTTTATTTTGTATTGACCTGCTGTCAGGGGAGAACGGACTCGCTGTATGTATGCGACAGTGACGGCAGTGTATTGCGTGTCAGTTGCCCCGCGACGGTGACCGGCCGGTGAACTCTTTTTACGCCCCAGGTAGTGCCAGCGGGGCAGCGCTCTCAAATTAATTTGCGGGCAGCGGGATGTAATTGCCAGCAGCTCGGGCGTCCACAGTTGGCGCTGAATAGGAGCGTAGCTGATGGATGGACAGCACGCCTGTCGAGGCGCGTCGAGAGCGTCAGCGGCGCGGAACAAGCGCTGCCGCATAACCAACAGCAGCAGCGGGCGGCCGTGCCAACGGAGCAGTTGTCTGCCGTCCGTGCCAAACGCTGCTATGGATGTTTGCGTTAGTAACTATTCCCTATACACAGAGCGGAACGGATACATTTGGTAGAACACTATATACTGCGTTAGTCACCTAACATTACCACTGGAAACACATCCCGAACCACAACAAACACTGAATAACCAATTGGTTCAAATGGCTCAAATGGCTCTGAGCACTATGGGACCCCGTCTGAGGTCATCAGTCCCTCAGAACTTAGAACTACTTAAACCCAACTAACCTAAGGACATCACACACATCCATACCCGAGGCAGGATTCGAACCAGCGACCGTAGCGGTCGCGCGGTTACGGATTGAAGCGCCCAGAACCACTCGTCCATTGCGGCCGGCAATAACACATTTCGCAGACCGAAAGTGAGGAGAGCGGCTAGTGTGATTGATTAATACAAACCATTGAGATATGCACGGAAGTACGATTTTCATGAAACTTCCTGGCAAATCAAAACTGTGTGCCTGACCGAGACTCGAATTCGGCAAAGGCAAAGGTCCCGAGTTGGTGTCTCTGTCTGGCACACAGTTTTAATTTACCAGCAAGTTTCATATCAGCGCACACTCCGCTGCAGAGTGAAAATCTCATTCTATGATTTTCATACTTATGTTTTTTAAAGGACACCTGTTATTATTTTTAGCACAACTGAAAATAGAAAACAATACTTAATCAATACCGTTTCTTACACTATAAAATATTAATTACATCCAGAGTAATTTGTAACGTAAATTTGACGCTTGAGTAACTCCTTAGCAGTTCAATCGTGTATCGGAGAGAACCGAATAAATTAAGGTTCAAATGATTCAAATGGCTCTGTGCACTATGGGACTTATTATCTGTGGTCATCAGTCCCGTAGAACTTAGAACTACTTAAACCTAACTAACCTTAGGACATCACACACATCCATGCCAAATGAATTAATGATACAAAAACAACAGTGATGTAACGTAGGTACAGAAGAGACATGAACACCGCATCTCGTGGTCGTGCGGTAGCGTTCTCGCTTCGAACGCCCGGGTTCCCGGGTTTGATTCCCGGCGGGGTCAGGGATTATCTCTGGCTCGTGATGGCTGGGTGTTGTGTGATGTCCTTAGGTTAGTTACGTTTAAGTAGTTCTAAGTTCTAGGGGCCTGATGACCATAGATGTTAAGTCCCATAGTGCTGAGAGCCATTTTTGACACGAAGAGCGCTTTACGTCCACATGCTAACATATTTGTTAGACTTTTTCTCTGAAGAATACTGTACGGCACTGATTTGTTAGAAGAAAATGTACATTTACATGATAATGTAGTTAAACTTCAAATTTGTTTTTTTGTTTTCAATTACAGAATGTAAAAGGGTGTGTCCTGACATTTCAGGCCAATAAATACTCAAAGTAGTTTCATCATTTGCTGTACACATTTGCAATCTACCACTTAATGAAAGTCTTACACGACGCAGAACATCTGGTGTAATGTTGCCACGGGCTGCCTCAAGAAGATGTTTCATATACTCTGGGGTTGTAGGTACATCACGGTACACGTTCTCCTTTAACGTACCCCGCAGAAAGTAGTCTATAAAGGTGTAAGATCAGAAGAACGGGCTGGCTAATTTATGAGTCCGCCACGACCTATGAAATGCCCGTGGAACATTCTGTCAAGGGACAGCCTAGTGTTTATCGCAGAATGCGCGGGAGCACCATCATGGTGATACCACATAAGTCTACACGTTTCCAGCGGGACATTTTCTAGCAATGTTGGCAGATCATTTCGTAGAAACTCAATGTATTTTGCAGCTAATTGAGTGCCTTCAATGAAGTGAGGACCAATGAGATGGTCGCCAATTACTCCGCACCATACATTTACATTCCACGGTCGCTGTCGCTCTACGTGTCGAAACCAGCGAGGATTGTCCACAGACCAGTAATGCATGTTCCATGAATTCACTGCACCGTGGTTTGTGAAACCTGCTTCATCCGTTAACAGGTAGAACTGCAACGCATTCTCTGAGCATCGCCCATTGGAGTTGAAGATTACTGCGATAATCTCAAACTGACTGAAGAAACCCGTTATCAAGTTGATCGAAAGAATTGTTACAGATTTGAATGTAAGTCACTGTATTGAAGACAGACAAGAAATGATGCAGGAAGAAACAGGAAGTTGGAAGATAAAACGTGGAACGGGTAAGCTGATCACCAAGACAGACATTTTTGCTGCGATTGTGATACGTTGTCATATTTCAGTACTTTAAACATAGCTGCGCTACAGCAATGGTTCCACGTAAATCAGCCTAAGAACAGCCGACCAGTTGCAAAGGATAAAGTAATCTTTACCTAGGTTTCAATAGATATAAATCTATCTTCTTCAGAAGACGCCTGAGGACAATGAACATCATAATTTATATTAAGGTATGAAACATGAGTCAAGAATAAAGTTTAACATATATTAGGAAAATATTGTATTACAAGATGTGAGAAAGATTCTTGGTACTTACAGTATTATAACAACATGAAGTGATATGTCCTTATCGTTTAGGCAAACATCTGCATAGTTACATTAATCATATAAAATATAGCCCTGACAACAGGGTTTGTCAAACAAATAAAATAGGTACATAGAAGTTGCAGAGCGCCTAAGCGACTGAGTAAAATCGGCCAGCGTAGTAGCACAGCGGCCAGGGCAGGTGGCGCTCATGTCGCGAACTATGTGCCGATAGGCGTACTGAAGTAACATTTGAAACATCAATTTTAAATGCGTTCTTAAATAGAGTGATAATAAATAAATTGGCAAGCATTTGACACTCCCGTTATGACATTGTGGGAGGTATAGGAACAATAACGTAGATACATACATCAAAAAGACAGGTGGCGCTTCCGCCGTGAGTTACATGCAGTGGTCTATATAGTCAAAATATAAAGTTATATTACCATATTAGTGAAGCCCATAGAACGTATATAAGTCAAACCATCAAGAACAATCAGTAATGGCTTTTAAGAAAATTACGAGACCTGGTCTACCATCCAGTTACTACGTAATATAGAATAAGAGAAAATTACATGAGGGCCGCTGTAGTGGCAGCCATATATCGTGAAAAGAACACATTATATAAACGATAGTAAACTGGAGGATTTGAAAGTGCATTATAGCTTCCTGAGGAAATAGACTACTGAGGTTACTAACATTAAAGTTATATATTACACAGTACGGGTTTAAAGCCTTCGAAAAATTGTTTACAGGCAAGGTTCAACTGATCATTCAGAATATTGCCGTCTTTGAACTCTAGATGTTTAAAAATAAATAGCTCTTCCCACAGATCTAGTCTCCGTCCTTTGACCTGTCTATGTAGGATAACCGTGTCTTCTAACTGTTTAGGCGTATGGCCGGTTAACAAGAGGTGTTCAGCAAAGGTAGAGTTGCGAATATTCGTTCCTTTTTTACCTAACAGATGTTCTTTATATCGTGTTTTCACAGCTCTGCCGGTTTGACCAATATAATAAGAGGGGCTGTTATTACAGGTTAGCTTGTAAATACCTGAATTAGAAAACCAATCGCTGGCAATCTCTACTGACTGTACAAGATTTCTTTTTAAACTGTTATCTGTAGAAAAGGAGACGTTACAGTTATATTTTTTATTCAGAAGACGTTTAATCCTATACGATAAGTTACCCAGGAAAGGGATGGAAATAAATTTTTTAGTTTCTGTGGTATACGTGGGGAGAATATTTCTCAAAGTCGAACATTTTTGGGAGGTTTTCTTATTGAGCAGGTAATCGATCATATTCTGGTTATACCCATTATTAACCGCAATCGCTTTGATGACATTCAATTCCTTTTTATGATCCGCAGGTGATAAAGGAGTGGTTACCATTCGGTGAATGGCGGAATGAAAAAATGCCAATTTATGAGCTTTTGGATGGGTTGAGTCAGCAGGAATGACATTATCAGAATATGTTTCCTTGCGGAAGATATTAAAATGGAAGGAATTATCTTCTATAGAAATTGTTAAATCGAGAAAATTCACGTTTATCATTTTGAAGTTCTTTTGTGAAGGAAATTTTTTCATGTAAACCGTTGAAAGTGTTAAAGAGATGCTCTAACTCATGATCAGTGCCATCAAAAGCAATGAAAATGTCATCAACATACCGTGCATAATAGCGGATTTTGTGGCGTAATTCTGAACTTGAATTGAAGAACGTTGTTTCTAGGGCGTTAATGAAAACCTCTGCTAGAATACCGGCGAGGGGGCTACCCATTGCTAGACCATCTGGTTGTACATACATTTTCCCGTTAAATGTGAAGTAATTGTATTTTAAAATGACCTTGAGCAAACCAATAAGTTCGGCAATCTGAGTTTCACTTAATTTTTTGTGTTTAAGAAGATTCTCTTTTACAAGGTCTATGGTTTCATCAACCGGAACATTTGTGTAAAGGCTGACGATGTCAAAGGACACCAGTCTAGTGTCAGGTGTACAACTTATAGATTGAATATTGTTAATTAATTCCTTACTGTTTTTTACAGAAAAATTATTTTCAAAAGTGAAAGCATCTTTAATTTTAAAATGGAGGCGCCTAGCAAGTGTGTGATGTGGACTGCCTATACCATTCACTATAGGGAGGATCGGGTGATTTTGTTTATGCGGTTTAAACTGACTTCTAAGCACTGGTGGTTTAGGGTTCATATTTATAAGCCCTTTCTTTTGGAACTTATTGAACAAGCTGACGGAATTCGTTAAAGTACGCCGGATTTCATTTTGCAGTTCAGTAGTAGGATCTACAGTAACCTCAGTGATGTCGTTTTCCTCAAAAAACTTTACAGTCTTCTCTATATATTCATTTTTATAAGCCACGACCACGGTGTTCCCTTTGTCACTCTTAGTGATTAATGCGTCGTGCTCTCTAAGTCTATGATTAATGCTTTTTATTATACTATATTCGCCCGATTGCTTATTAGGAGATAATTTAATTTCTTTTTCTATTATGTTGTTACATTCGTAGGCACATTTGACTTGCTCCGTTTTCTCTAATTTCAGAGATTCTAAACCGATTTTTAGATCTACAATGAGATTACAAATAACTGGATATTTATCGAGTTTAGCAGGCAAGTTATATTTAAGGCCTTTACACAACAAGTCATTTTCGACCTGCGTAAAAGAAATATTGGTTTTATTTAGTACTCTATCGTAAAATAGGTGCTTAACACTATTGTCTGCTGTATTATCACTTTTACTTGTGGTCCTATTACTAAACTTTAAAAACTTTCTTTCATGTCTGGCCTTGATTATTTCTTTACGATTAGAGAGCCATTCATTAATACTATTCCACAGGTGGTCAATTTGAAAATTACAAAGATCTTTAAAGGCTGTATACACCTATTTTTAACTAAAGCCTTTAAAGATCTTTGTAATTTTCAAATTGACCACCTGTGGAATAGTATTAATGAATGGCTCTCTAATCGTAAAGAAATAATCAAGGCCAGACATGAAAGAAAGCTTTTAAAGTTTAGTAATAGGACCACAAATAAAAGTGATAATACAGCAGACAATAGTGTTAAGCACCTATTTTACGATAGAGTACTAAATAAAACCAATATTTCTTTTACGCAGGCCGAAAATGACTTGTTGTGTAAAGGCCTTAAATATAACTTGCCTGCTAAACTCGATAAATATCCAGTTATTTGTAATCTCATTGTAGATCTAAAAATCGGTTTAGAATCTCTGAAATTAGAGAAAACGGAGCAAGTCAAATGTGCCTACGAATGTAACAACATAATAGAAAAAGGAATTAAATTATCTCCTAATAAGCAATCGGGCGAATATAGTATAATAAAAAGCATTAATCATAGACTTAGAGAGCACGACGCATTAATCACTAAGAGTGACAAAGGGAACACCGTGGTCGTGGCTTATAAAAATGAATATATAGAGAAGACTGTAAAGTTTTTTGAGGAAAACGACATCACTGAGGTTACTGTAGATCCTACTACTGAACTGCAAAATGAAATCCGGCGTACTTTAACGAATTCCGTCAGCTTGTTCAATAAGTTCCAAAAGAAAGGGCTTATAAATATGAACCCTAAACCACCAGTGCTTAGAAGTCAGTTTAAACCGCATAAACAAAATCACCCGATCCGCCCTATAGTGAATGGTATAGGCAGTCCACATCACACACTTGCTAGGCGCCTCCATTTTAAAATTAAAGATGCTTTCACTTTTGAAAATAATTTTTCTGTAAAAAACAGTAAGGAATTAATTAACAATATTCAATCTATAAGTTGTACACCTGACACTAGACTGGTGTCCTTTGACATCGTCAGCCTTTACACAAATGTTCCGGTTGATGAAACCATAGACCTTGTAAAAGAGAATCTTCTTAAACACAAAAAATTAAGTGAAACTCAGATTGCCGAACTTATTGGTTTGCTCAAGGTCATTTTAAAATACAATTACTTCACATTTAACGGGAAAATGTATGTACAACCAGATGGTCTAGCAATGGGTAGCCCCCTCGCCGGTATTCTAGCAGAGGTTTTCATTAACGCCCTAGAAACAACGTTCTTCAATTCAAGTTCAGAATTACGCCACAAAATCCGCTATAATGCACGGTATGTTGATGACATTTTCATTGCTTTTGATGGCACTGATCATGAGTTAGAGCATCTCTTTAACACTTTCAACGGTTTACATGAAAAAATTTCCTTCACAAAAGAACTTCAAAATGATAAACGTGAATTTTCTCGATTTAACAATTTCTATAGAAGATAATTCCTTCCATTTTAATATCTTCCGCAAGGAAACATATTCTGATAATGTCATTCCTGCTGACTCAACCCATCCAAAAGCTCATAAATTGGCATTTTTTCATTCCGCCATTCACCGAATGGTAACCACTCCTTTATCACCTGCGGATCATAAAAAGGAATTGAATGTCATCAAAGCGATTGCGGTTAATAATGGGTATAACCAGAATATGATCGATTACCTGCTCAATAAGAAAACCTCCCAAAAATGTTCGACTTTGAGAAATATTCTCCCCACGTATACCACAGAAACTAAAAAATTTATTTCCATCCCTTTCCTGGGTAACTTATCGTATAGGATTAAACGTCTTCTGAATAAAAAATATAACTGTAACGTCTCCTTTTCTACAGATAACAGTTTAAAAAGAAATCTTGTACAGTCAGTAGAGATTGCCAGCGATTGGTTTTCTAATTCAGGTATTTACAAGCTAACCTGTAATAACAGCCCCTCTTATTATATTGGTCAAACCGGCAGAGCTGTGAAAACACGATATAAAGAACATCTGTTAGGTAAAAAAGGAACGAATATTCGCAACTCTACCTTTGCTGAACACCTCTTGTTAACCGGCCATACGCCTAAACAGTTAGAAGACACGGTTATCCTACATAGACAGGTCAAAGGACGGAGACTAGATCTGTGGGAAGAGCTATTTATTTTTAAACATCTAGAGTTCAAAGACGGCAATATTCTGAATGATCAGTTGAACCTTGCCTGTAAACAATTTTTCGAAGGCTTTAAACCCGTACTGTGTAATATATAACTTTAATGTTAGTAACCTCAGTAGTCTATTTCCTCAGGAAGCTATAATGCACTTTCAAATCCTCCAGTTTACTATCGTTTATATAATGTGTTCTTTTCACGATATATGGCTGCCACTACAGCGGCCCTCATGTAATTTTCTCTTATTCTATATTACGTAGTAACTGGATGGTAGACCAGGTCTCGTAATTTTCTTAAAAGCCATTACTGATTGTTCTTGATGGTTTGACTTATATACGTTCTATGGGCTTCACTAATATGGTAATATAACTTTATATTTTGACTATATAGACCACTGCATGTAACTCACGGCGGAAGCGCCACCTGTCTTTTTGATGTATGTATCTACGTTATTGTTCCTATACCTCCCACAATGTCATAACGGGAGTGTCAAATGCTTGCCAATTTATTTATTATCACTCTATTTAAGAACGCATTTAAAATTGATGTTTCAAATGTTACTTCAGTACGCCTATCGGCACATAGTTCGCGACATGAGCGCCACCTGCCCTGGCCGCTGTGCTACTACGCTGGCCGATTTTACTCAGTCGCTTAGGCGCTCTGCAACTTCTATGTACCTATTTTATTTGTTTGACAAACCCTGTTGTCAGGGCTATATTTTATATGATTAATGTAACTATGCAGATGTTTGCCTAAACGATAAGGACATATCACTTCATGTTGTTATAATACTGTAAGTACCAAGAATCTTTCTCACATCTTGTAATACAATATTTTCCTAATATATGTTAAACTTTATTCTTGACTCATGTTTCATACCTTAATATAAATTATGATGTTCATTGTCCTCAGGCGTCTTCTGAAGAAGATAGATTTATATCTATTGAAACCTAGGTAAAGATTACTTTATCCTTTGCAACTGGTCGGCTGTTCTTAGTCTGGTTGTCATATTTATTATTCTGATTGTAGAGAGGCATGTCCGACACTCAGTGAATCAACGTACTACTGGCCACACTAAGGGAAACAGGTTTTTTTCAAGGCAGTGTGGCATCGCTTGTTACAGAGGTACTCAACCTTCGTTTTCATCACGGACATTACCATATGCCTAAACTGTTGATGGAGAGAAAGCAATAGGTGGCTGGCGATGTCAACTTTTAAAGTAGACACGTGATGTCGACGAGAAGACGCGCCTTGATTGAACGTAGATCAATTACGGCCACGTTCTGAATTTGGGCTGGACAGACAGACGACGCAACTAAAGGAACAATGACAATAACTACCAACAAGGACTAAGGATTATTCTCTCACATGTCAGCGCTTCCGAACGTTTCCTCCGATTCCCCTTCTTTTTAAAGCAAAAAAGGTAAGACATTATCATGAAGAAGTGAATCACGATACGTTTATTAAGTGGTTCTCAAAGATGCTGATACCAAATATGTGAACACCATCACAACTGAAACGTACTGACTTTGAATTACTGGCCCTTGGAACAAAAAATTTTTCGTTAGCGCTTAAAACATGTCAGTTTGTTGGTATGGCACTTAGATCGTTCTTAACAGATTATTTGTTTTCTAATGTATCTCATTAGTTTTTCCAGCGATGAGGTGGGCAGCATAATTTTGTGGTACGAGCTTACCCTCGCAATTTTTTCGATACAAACAAGTTATGTCCAGAAGGAGAGACGTTGTTTCTTGACTGTCCTGATGAATGTGAGATTTAACAGAACGCCTTCCACTTCCTCTCGTCAGTCGTAAGATACGCATGTATTCAATGCGGGAGGCTACAACGCAGCTCCTCGCCTCCACCTGCTCCTGCCCAGGTGTCAACACTAAGGTAAATTTGAATATAGCGTAATATGGTCCATGCTGTTGTCCTCGTGTTTACAGTTGGTTCCCGTTCTCTAAAACAGGAGTTCTTGTATTTATTATTCCATCCGTGTTTACTTGTCTTCCGTTGCGGATGCTCACACGCGAAGGCGCGCTAGCTGGAGGCGACGGCGGCACCGTGAACAACGCGCCACTGCGTGCGGAATTCGCAGGGAGGTCAGACACGTGTTGTCTCTGTTTGTCTGTGGGTCTGTGTGCTGTGTTTTGTACCGTCGCCACACGCTTCCCCTCCCTATCCTTTACTGGAGTATCTCTCGAATTTCTTGTTGATTGTGCTGCCTGTGTTACACATGTTTCACTGTAATTCTGAATTCACATCCTCCACTGTATTTCAGTAGACATTGTCTGGTGATGAGAAAGCATTAAGATGCCCTGCGAAGATACTTAACACTCGTAATATGTATCAGTAGATGATGTGCACCGGAATTATTTTAGTAGACTTAACGAAGGAGACTGCACAGTCGTTTCATGTAGCTTGAACTTTTATATGTAGCACTCACTTCTGGACTATTACCATAGCAGCGCACAGCACAATTAACCTATAGGGTTTTTAAAAATAATTCTCTCATTCCGATTATTTATACGCAAATAAAAAAAATTTGCAACACCTCGGTTCCGAGAGTTCCGAAAGCTGCACAGAAAATTGGAATAGAGATCAACATAAACATCATTTCCACCCTCTTTGTTGCTCATGAAAACCATACATTTCATGTTTTACCACCATACTGCGAGACCTTGAGACCTTAAGAGGTGGTAGTCTAGATGCTGTACACACCGGTACCTCTAACAACCACTTGCATTGATGCATGCCTGTATTTGTGTTGGCATACTATTCACAAGTTCATCAAAGCACTGTTGGTGCAGATTGTCCCACACCTCAACGGCGATTCGGCGTAGATCTCGCAGAGTGGTTTGTGCTCTCGGTGACTTATAATTAAATTGCGTGCCTTTGGAGCATCGTCTCAGTTGTGCGACTGGATCCTTGGTTTCCTATCCGAATGGGTTCAGTTCGTAGTAATCGATGAAAAGTCATCGAGTAAAACAAAGATGATGTCTGAAGTTCGCCAGGGCAATGTTGTAGGCGCTCTACTGATCATAATCTACACACATCTAAAAAAAGTTTGCATCACCTCGATTCCGAGAGCTCCTGAACCTGTACAGAAAACTAGAACAGAGATCAACATTAACATCATTTCCGCCCTTTTGATTGCTCATGAATGCCACACATTGTTGTATCACAATACACCAAATCTTCAAAGGTGGTGGTTCAGATTGCTGTATACATGGATACTTCTACTACCTAGTAGCACGTCCTCTTGCATTTATGCATGCCTGTATTAGTCGTGGTATACTATCCACAAGATCATCAAAGCACTGTTGGTCCAGGGTGTCCCAGTCCTCAACTGCGATTCGGCTTGGATCCATCAGAGTGACTGATGGGTCACGTCGTCCATAAACAGCCCTTTTCAACCATCCCAAACATGTTAGTTAGGGTTCATGTATGGAGAACATGCTGACCACTCTAGTAGAGCGATGTCGTTATCCGGAAGGAAGTCATTCACAAGATGTGCACGATGGAGATGCAATTTGACGTCCATGACGAAGAATGCATCGCCAATATCCTGCTGATATGGTTGCACTATCGGTCGGAGGATGGCATTCACGTATCGTTCATGACCATGACCACCAGCGGCGTTCGTCGGCTCCACATATGGCCACACCAAAACAGCAGGGAACCTCCACCTTGCTGCGCTCGCTCGACAGTGTGTCTAGGGCGTTCAGCCTGACCGGGTTGCCTCCAGACACGTCTCCGACGACACTCTTGGATGAAGAGAATAAGATGCGCATCATGAGCGGTCAATTCGGCATGTTGTTGGGCCCGTCTGTACCATGGTGCATGGTGTCGTGGTTACAAAGATGGACGTCCTGAGTGAAGTTGCGCATCATGCAGCCTATTGCGCACAGTTTGAGTCGTAACACATGTCCTGTGGCTGCACGAAACGTATTATTCGACATGGTGCCGTTGCTGTCAGGGTTCCTCCGAGCGATAATCCGTACGTAGCGGTCATCCACTGCAGTAGTAGACAGCTTTAGACAATTTTAAATGTCCTTGGTATATTTGTTATTACGTGACATACAGTGACTAGTGCGAGTCCGAATTCACTGAGTTTTCCTGACCGATCACTTCTGTCTTGCTGCCTCTCTTTTGACAACACTATACTCCCACACCATTATATACTGGCGCGACCGCCTCTCGTGATATCTAGTGGTCGTTTTAGGATTACGTAGTGGTTACCATATGCTTTCGGTCACAGCGAGTAATGCTGTTAAGTGTACTGCGAAATATTCCATTATTATGAGTTAAAAACGTAATAAATATATTTTTAATTACATGCAAAAATCATAAGTTAGTTGCCACTGAAATTATTTCGCCCGACAGCCCTCATTTCGTGTGTTGCTTAATAAAGTACTTCAAACTCCTCTACTTTGTCAACGTATTCTGTGACAGCGCATAGAACTGAATGACGTCGATACCTGGCAGACAGATCCCTCAAAATTGTTTCGGCTTCTTTCATAATTGTTAATTTCTTATACGATTCTCTATGGATTCTGCACTGCACTGTTGGTTCTTGATACTTTCTGTGGTGTCATTTTTGCTATCTGACAGCCAGACTTACAAATACACAATGTGCGCTTTTAGCTTTCTTCGCCAACCAGGTCACTGTAACTCTCACTTATGAAAAACTGAAAGACAACCAGTGAGAAACCGAATCCGAAACTCGCCTGATAGATCAAATTCAGGTCTAAGAGGACAAACACCTTTTTCCTATGGAGGCTTTTCAATTAATGGAGAGTACATAAATATTGCACAGAAATGAACTGACATATATAGCATTTTATGAACACCCATGTTATCTATCGTAGAGATGTGCCCAATTATACAGACGCTATTCTTTCATAGGGTAATTTATTCCCCTCAGTTTTCTACGATGACACTATTGATTATGTAAACACAAAAAACATAACTCTATTTCCTACTGTCCATTTCTTTCATAGGGTAATTTATTCCCCTCAGTTTTCTACGATGACACTATTGATTACGTAAACACAAAAAACATAACTCTATTTCCTATTGTCCGCATTCAATATCCTAGTGTTGCTTATTTTCATAAAACAACAGAGTTATACTCAAATATTCTCAAAAAGTGTTGGTGTTTCATCAATGGTAATTTTAGGCAACACCGTTTCAGACGTGAGATCTATCTTTACTCATAGGTACATTTTATGTCAAAGTACACTTGTATAAATGTTCAGTTAACTTACAGGAATAAGAACTATCCCAGACAAGCACCGATATTCCGACAGGTAACCACCCGTCCTTTTCAATGCACAACTGAACGAGACTTCATTGTACAACAAAAAGACAACACAACTAGCGTCATCGCACAACCAAAGACAATCAACGCCAGACATTATCAACAGATTACTTTGAGTTGTCCTGATATGCTGATTAAGAACCTGTGGGTAGGTAGTGCGATTAGTGTGATCGATTTCGTATTTCTAGATTTCCGGAAGACTTTTGACAGCCTTCCTCACAAGCGACTTACAATTAAATTGCGTGCCTACGGAGATCGTCTCAGTTGTGCGACTGGATCCTTGTTTTCCTATCCGAAGGGGCTCAGTTCGTAGTAATCGACGGAAAGTCATCGAGTAAAACAGAGGTCTGAAGTTCACCAGGGAAGTATTGAAGGCGCTCTACTGTTCATAATCTACACACATCTAAAAAAAACGTTCCGGGAGAAAATTGGATTAGAGATCAACATAAACATCATTTCCGCCCATTTTATTGCCCATGAAGGCCACACATTTCATGTTGTACCACCATACACCAGACCTTCAGAGGTGGTGGCCCAGATTGCGGTACACACCGGTACCTCTCATATCCAGTAGCACGTCCCCCTGCATTTATGCATTCCTGTATTCGTCGTGGCATACTATCCACAAGTGCATCAAAGCACAGTTGGTCCAGATTGTCCCACTCCTCAACAGCTATTCGGCTTGTATCCCTCAGAGTGATTGGTTGCCCACGTCTTCCATAAACGGCCCTTTTCAATCTATCCCAGGCATGTTAGATAGGGTTCATGTCTGGAGAACATGCTGGCCACTCTAGTCGAGCGATGTCGTTATCCTGAAGTCATTCACAAGATGTGCACGATGGGGGCGCGAATTTTCGCCCATGAAGTCGAATGCATCGCCAATATGCTGCCAATATGGTTGCACTATCAGTCGGAGGATGGCATTCACGTATCGTACAGCCGTTACGGCGCCTTGAGTGACCACCAGCGGCGTAGGTCGGCCCCACATAATGCCACCCCAAATCAGCACGGAACCTCCATCTCGCTGCACTCACTGGACAGTGCGTCTAAGGCGTTCAGCTTGACCAGGCCTTGCCTCCAAACACGTCTCTGACGATTGTCTGGTTGAAGGCATATGCGACACTCATCGATGAAGAAAACGTGGTGCCAACCCCGAGCGGTACATTCGGCGTATTGTTGGGCTGATCTGTACTGTGCTGCATGGTATTGTGGTTGCAAAGATGGATCTCACCACGGGCGTCGGGGTGAAGTTACGCATCATGCAGCGTATTGCGCACAGTTTAAGTCGTAACACGACGTCCGGTGGTTGCACGAAAAGCATCATTCAACATGGTGGCGCTGCTGTCAGGGTTCCTCCGATCTATAATTCGTAGGTAGCGGTCATCCACAGCTGTAGCAGCCCTTGGATGGCCTCAGCGAGGCATGTCATTGACAGTTCCTGTCTCTCTGTATTTCCTCCATGTCACAACAACAATGCTTTGGTTCACTCCGAGACGTCTGGACACTTCCCGTGTTGAGAGCCCTCCCTGGCACGAAGTAACAATGCAGACGCGATCGAGCCGAGGTATTGACCGTCTGGGCAAGGTTGAACTACAGACAGCACGAGCCGTGTACCTTATACCTGATGGATAGACTGGAACTAATCGGCTGTCGGACCTCCTCCGTCTAATAGGCGCTGCTCCTGCATGGTTGTTTATATTTTCGGGCGAGTTTAGTGACAAAAATGGCTCTGAGCACTATGGGACTTAACATCTGAGGTCATCAGTGCCCCAGAACTTAGAACTACTTAAACCTAACTAACCTAAGGACACCACACACATCCATGCCCTAGGCAGGATTCGAACCTACGACCGTAGCAGTCGCGCGGTTCCGGACAGAAGCGCCTAGAACCGCTCAGCCACCGCGGCCGGCTAGTTTAGTGACATCAATGAACTGTCACAGGGACTGTGATACAATAGCCACAGTCAAAGTCTATCTTCAGGAGTTCTGGTAACTGAGGCAATGCAAGACTTTTTCTTTATTTGTGTATATATGTATATAAATAGTTTAATAGGCAATCGGAGGAACCCTCTTAACTTGTTTGCAGGTGATGCTGTCATCTATGGTCTATTAAAGTCATGAGAAGATCGTAACTAATTTTACAATGCTTAAGACAAGCTATATCTATGGTATGAAAGCTGATGGTTTATACTAAATAATGAAAAGTTTGTGGTAATCCGCATGTGTGCTAGAAAGGATCCGTTGAATTTTGATTACACAAATAATCACAAAAATCTAGAGGCTGTCACTTCAACTAAATACTAAGAAATAACAATAACATAAAAGTTAAACTGGAACAATTACGTGTAGCCCAATCAACGAAGACCAAATACGTCGATTAGGGGGAAAAATTCGTTCATATGGCTCGGAAAGAGTATCAAGATCAATATGCTACAAACGCCTACAGGCTTGTTGTGAGCTTTGGGGTGGTGGTGAACTTAAAGTTCACTTTTTTCACGTTTTTCTCGAATAATTCGGAAGCCGTGGCGTCTAGCGAAAATGTTTGGCAGTGCAAAATTAAACTACATTAAATTTCCTACAAAACAATGTCCCATTCATTTTTTCTCTGTGACTAATAGTTACCTCGTTCAGGGGTTGGAAAGGTCGCACATTACGAAATTAATATTTATCATTAAGTCAAGTGAGTTAAAGGCAAATATTAAATGTGATTACCACATCGAAATATAGTAGGGACGTATTAAGGGAAAATTATGTTCCGGGACTGTAACAGGGTGGAGGGGGCCATATGTGGGATAGAAATGGGAGGGAAGGTAGATCGATGGATTGTGTTCATGCATTTCCCTCATAAAGTCTGGGAGCAGGAGGCCGAGGAGGTGAGTCCCCACTCTCTCTAGCCCGCTACGTCTTATGAATCAACTACGGGGTGTTTCACAAGGCTACACTGAAGAGCCGAAGAAACACGTACACCTGCCTAATATCGTGTAGGGCCCCCGCGAAGAAGCAGAAGTGCCGCAGCACTCGATTAATCTGGACGTGTGGGGTATTGCATTGTCCTGTTGGAATTGCCCAAGTCCGTCGTAATGTATGGATGCAGGTGATCAGACAGGATGCTTACGTACGTACCAGCTGTCAGAGTCGTATGGATCAGGTGTCAGGGTCCCATATCACACCAACTGCTCACTCCCCACACCATTACAGAGCCTCCGTAAGGTAGAACAGTCCGCTGCTGACATGCAAACCCCTACTCGTCCATCCGCTCAATACAATTTTAAACGAGACTCGTCCGACCAGGCAACATGTTTCCAGTCACAAACAGTCCATTGTCGCTGTTGACGGGCCCAGGCGAGGGATAAAGCTTTGTCTCGTGCAATCTGATATCAAGGGTACACGAGTTGGCCTTCGGCACCGAAAGCTCATATCGATAATGTTTCGTTGAATGGTTCGCACGCTGACACTCGTCGATGGCCCAGCACTGATATCTGCAGCAATTTGAGGAAGGGTTACACTTCTGTCAAGTTGAGCGATTCTCTTCAGTCGTCGTTGGCCCCGTCATTGCAGGATATTTTTCCGGCAGCAGCGATGTCGGAAATTTCATGTTTTACCGGATTCTGATAATCACGGTACACTCGTCAATTTGTCGGACGGGAAAATCCTCACTTCATCGCTACCTCGGAATTGCTGGGTACCGTCGCTCGTGCGCCGACTATAATATCACGTTCAAACTCACTTAAATCTTGATAATCTGCCATTGTAACAGCAGTAACCGGTCTAACAACTGTGCTAGACCCTTATTGTCCTATATAGGTGTTTTTGACTGCAGCGCCGTGTTCTGCCTGTTTACATCTCTGTATTTAAATACGCATGCCTATAACAGTTTATTCTGCACTTCAGTGTATATGGGCCCTGCACAGCGTTCCTTACGAATCACTGGCGACGCAATGCGCAGGCATGCATGGGAAGCGTTTATTTTGCGCAAAATGCGTCAGCGTTAAAAGTAATTTACTTATGAATTGCTAAAAACACAATGTAAATCTGTGCAGACACACTGGTAGAGGAGGAACTGATTTTTAGTTATCCTACACGACAGCTGTAATCCGTAACTTCTCTCCCCCCCCCCTCCCCCTCACCACCGACCGCCACATCATGACAGTTGCTCGCTTTTCAGTTTACGAACGGACTACCTCCCAAGCATTTCCTGTTCAGCTCTTTTATGTGAGTAAACAATACAGCGTCATGGAGCTCGCATTTCAGTAGTGGAGCTATGTTCCGCTTATTAAGGGAATACTTACTTGGAGTAGTAAATTGAGCTATTACATAAAATAGCTGAACAGTGGGAGCTGCCAACAGTCTGTCACACTGAGGAAGGCACTGTCAAGTATAATCATGACAGGAATATGTGTTCAGAAATTGATGTAAACGAGCTAAATTTAAATACTGCCATTTCCAGAGGAATCTGTGTAACAAACTAAATTTGACCGGTTTTGAAGTTGTCGATATCGTCCATCTCAGCACAATAAAAACCTGCTGACGTCATGATACTGCACTAAGTCAGAAGTTGCGTTACAGCACTAAGTAAATTCGTCGAAACGTACGACGAATCACATGTCTTGGCTAGTTCCTGGTTTATAAAACATAAGAAATTTGTCTTCGTATTAATTACTAGTGAGTTAACTAATAAATTAAATTTATCCTTAGTACTAAACAGTGAAAACACATGGGCTTGACAAGTGGATCGTGCCAGTTTCAGCCCGAAATTAAAATTCGTTTTTCTTTTGTGTGTGTGTGTGGAGGGGGGGGGGGGGGGGGTAATCTATCTGACTGGTTTGACGAAGCCTGCAACTTAGTCTCCTCCTGCGTCAGCTTCTTCATCTGAGAGTAGCATTTGCACCCTATTTCCTCAATTATTTGTTGGATAGATGTCTTCCCTACAGTTTTTCCCTTCTACACCTACCTATATACCACGGACGTTATTCCTTGATGTCTCAACACAAGTCCCAAAATCCTGTCCTTTCTTCTAGTTTTCCGTATGTTCATTTCTTCGCCGCTTCTGCGTAGAGCTTCCTCATTCCTTACCTTATCGGTTCGCAGAATGTTCAGCATCCTTCTTTAGCACCACATCTCAATCATTGCCATGCTGTTCTGTTCCTGTTTTCCCAATGTCCACGATTCACTACTACCCAGTGCTACGCTCTGAACGCACATTCTCAGAACTTTTCTCCTCAAATTAAGGCCAATATTAGAGTAGACTTCTATTGGCCAGGAATGCCCGGTTAGCCTGTGCTATTCTGTTTTTTTTTTTTTTAATGTCCTCCTTGCTGTGTCCGTCGCGCGTTATTTTGGTTCCAAGATAGCAGAGTTCCTTAAATTCGTCTTCTTGATAAGCAGTTTTGAAGTTTCTCGCTACTCTCGTTTCTGCTGCTTCTAATTATTTTTGTCTTTTCGCAGTTTCAGTCCATATTCTTTATTCAGTAGAATGCTGATTTCGTTCAAAATATCCCGTATTCTTTCACATACAGTACCAATATGAGCAGCGAATTTTATCATTGATATTCTTTCACCCTGAACTGTTATACCATTCCTGAACCTTTCTTTTATTTTCATCAGAGCCTCTTCGAAATATGATTGACCATCAGGAGCGAAAGCCTGCATGCCTTTCTTACACCTTTTTAAATCCGAACTACTAACAATCCGACTAATTCATTTTCTGGCTCCTAAGAATCAGCAAGCGTGATTATTTTCGATCAATTGAATGAGTTATTTGTAACAAGCACAGTTTTGATTAATACACCCAAAATCAAAAACGTAAATTAGAGAGCCCAAATTAAGACATCGTAAGGTTATATATTTTCCGCACAGAGTTACGTCTATTTCCACAGCAGAAATGAAGTGAGCACTGAAATGAAGGAGAAGAGTACAGTTGAAGCAAGTGGGTGAAGTGCTGGAGTCAGAATAATTTCTAGTGATGCAATTACAGAATCTGAACCAGAAATGAGACAAGTTCTGTGCTATGATCCATAGTATTCCTCCACATACTCATTAGTCGAGAGTGGCTCTAATGTGTAACTTCCGATATTGCTACATCATTGAAGTCAGGATGACTTTTAGCTGGCCGTTTTCTGAAGAAAGCATGTTGACCGTCCAGCGAAATGCTGCTACATTTTCCTGTGTCTGAGACTACGCACACTGAGAATCCGAACGGACAAAGTTGCTCGGAACTAAGATTCCTTTGACTGCGTGGGAGGATATTTGAACGCATGGTGATCGTTAGTATGCATCACGAAGAGCTGGAATCTAAATTTTGTAGATTTCGTTTATTAATCTTTGATCTACTGAGCCAAAATATTTTCAGCTTTTACTGTGTGTTCATTTTGCACTCATGACGCTTTGTTTTAAATTTGTTCCGTATTTTATATCGTAAATTATTATCTAAACTTTGTTATTATTACGAAACACATTTAACCAAGGTTTTAGGTGTTAGTTACCGAGTAAACTACTTAAAAACACATTAAGCTTGAAACGTCCCCTTAGAACAATTATACAAGACTGTGCTTATCCTGACACACAACATTTCTTTTTTAGCGCAACGCAATCTGACTTTCAAAAATCTCTACAAAAGAATGGCCCTGACTAACATTAACCTATACTTTTCACAAATCACTTACCTCACCAAAAATCTTCGTTACTCGAACTACTGCAATACAGCGAGCGCCACTACTGCCAGCTAAATAAAAGATTAAAACTACTGAAGGCACTAACTACTGATAGGCATAGTTAGCAAATGAAAGATTTTGATAGAGAACAAACAATGTATTTACCTTAATAGTCATAATATATATAGCAGTTCATAACATCCAGTCTTACAAATTTCAAAACTCCGCCATCTCTCTCCCCACGTCCACCACTGCTTTCGGCTCACCTCCAACTGCGCAACGCTACGCGCTGTTAACATCCAGCTGCCCAACACTACAATGGCAGATATTCCAACAACAATGCAAACCAGCCACAGACTGCACACAGCACATACAGAGCGCTACGTGGCGTTACCAATATAAAAACTTAAACAGCCTACTTACATAGCTCCCATCCTCTCCACAAAAAATTTTACAAATTGTTTTGGGCATTGGCCAATAAACATGTGTTAAAATTTTTTCACAATTACAATAACAAAGAAATGAAATGCACACACTTATTGTACAATGTTGGTCAAAAGCTAAAATTTTCTCACAGTCCATAAAGACAGTCCTGATCATTCATCACAGTATTAATTGCAATTTTATGCACAAAGTCTGAGCAGTAAAAGAAAATGCACACTGAAGTAGTGGATTTCCATGCAGTCTTGAAGAAGTAGTGTTGTCCTTCCAACGAAAAGACAGTGCTGACTCTTGACATGCAGACAGGTAATGGGCCACAACAGAGCAAACTCACTGCAGAGTCAGTCGATGTTTTGAAGAATATTGGTAGGTAGGTCATCACAGAGTAGACCCACTGTAGTCCTTGTAGAGATGGCCAGCAGCCATCTGCTGCGACTGTGCAGGTGCACAATCACCATCAAAGAGTCTTGCGGAGAATATAGCAAGTCCATAAACTACTACTTGTGCACTCACACAGTTTTTGGAATTGTCCTTAGAACCAGCAATACTGTTATCCAGTCCCTTGCTGAATCATTAACACATGTGCAAACGCTAACTGTCCCCACTTCTCACATATTGTCCATATACTGTGACCAACAGAAACGTATGCAGTGAAATGTAACTTACAAGTTACTTAATTTGATGAACTGGTGTCAATTACAATTTTGTAACGTAATAATACAATAACAAAGGTACAAAATACATAATTAAGGAACATAATAGTACAGATAACATTTGTAGTAAAACAGGCTTTACAAAAGAAACGAAATAACATATACGTCAGTGTTACAGGAATTATGACATCAGTACATACATAAAAGATCAGAATAACTTTTGAAACATCAACTTCACATATGAGCAACAAAACAGAATAAATAATGTCTAAGCATATTTACAAGGTAAATAACATATTATCAGAAAAATTCTACAGCATAAATCTTATTAGCTAGACACATACAGACAGGAAAAACACAAATTCACATAGTGGGATAACACAAGGAAAGGACAGGCTTTGTTTTACTGCAGTATTTTGCAAACAAAACTTTCTTTACTTCTCGGAGAGCCGGCCGAAGTGGCCGTCCGGTTAAAGGCGCTGCAGTCTGGACCCGCAAGACCGCTACGGTCGCAGGTTCGAATCCTGCCTCGGGCATGGAAGTTTGCGATGTCCTTAGGTTAGTTAGGTTTAACTAGTTCTAAATTCTAGGGGACTAATGACCTCAGCAGTTGAGTCCCATAGTGCTCAGAGCCATTTTTTTGAACTTCTCGGAGATCTCCCTTCGTTCTTCATTACTTCCAGAAAGTCCTATGTATACCTGCTTTCTGTATTTTTCTCGTATAGCCTCTCAGTGCATTTCTTCAAATTCATCGCAACTCATTCTCTTATAGGCTACCCCCTCTTAAGCTAACTTAAATCTACTGAGCTCAGATGCTAAACTAAGGGACGAGGCAATGCAGCAGCACAAAACTATTAACACAAACAGCAATGACAAAAAAATGGTTAATTGCAAAGCAAGCTACAGTAAATCTAAATTACCAAGCAATGCAACATTACAACTAATATGAGCCAATGTGTAGCAACAAGAAAAATAAATCAGTAGTAAAACTAGCTTAACAGAGTAATACAAAGTGAAACTTAGTAGCAATATGCCTGACAAACAGCAGCAGCAAATGCAGTAACTTATATCTGAACATAGCTCAAGCAGAAAAAATATTACACTAAAGACAACAATGCAGACAAGGGAAATGTATATTCACATCTTAATGTGTATGTAATTAAAGTGGTGCACCACAAGAAGTTATTCTACCAAAAATATTACCAAGTAGTTGAAAAGAAAATTCCGTATGCAATTCCTGTGAAGGGAAATGTCTTTTTATGCTACATCTACATCTACATTTATACTCCGCAAGCCACCCAACGGTGTGTGGCGCAGAGCACTTTACGTGCCACTGTCATTACCTCCCTTTCCTGTTCCAGTCGCGTATGGTTTGCGGGAAGAACGACTGTCTGAAAGCCGCCGTGCGCGCTCTAATCTCTCTAATCTTACAGTCGTGATCTCCTCGGGAGGTATAAGTAGGGGGAAGCAATATATTCGATACTTCATCCAGAAACGCACCCTCTCGAAACCTGGCAAGCAAGCTACACCGCGATGCAGAGCGCCTCTCTTGCAGAGTCTGCTACTTGAGTTTGTTAAACATCTCTGTGACGCTATCACGGTTACCAAATAACCCTGTGACGATACGCGCCGCTCTTCTTTGGATCTTCTCTATCTCCTCCGTCAACCCGATCTGGTACGGATCCCACACTGATGAGCAATACTCAAGTATAGGTCGAATGAGTGTTTTGTAAGCCACCTCCTTTGTTGATGGACTACATTTTCTAAGGACTCTCCCAATGAATCTCAACCTGGTACCCGCCTTAACAACAATTAATTTTATATGATCATTCCACTTCAACATTCGTTCTGCACGCATACTCCCAGATATTTTACAGAAGTAACTGCTACCAGTGTTTGTTCTGCTATCATATAATCATACAATAAAGGATCCTTCTTTCTATGTATTCGCAATACATTACATTTGTCTATGTTAAGGGTCAGTTGCCACTCCCCGCACCGAGTGCCTATCCGCTGCAGATCTTCCTGCATTTCGCTACAATTTTCTAATGCTGCAACTTCTCTGTATACTACAACATCATCCGCGAAAAGCCGCATGGGACTTCCGACACTATCTACTAGGTCATTTATATATATTGTGAAAAGCTATGGTCCCATAACACTCCCCTGTGGCACACCAGAGGTTACTTTAACGTCTGTAGACGTCTCTCCATTGAGCACAACATGCTGTCTTCTGTTTGCGAAAAACTCTTCAATCCAGCCACACAGCTGGTCTGATATTCTATAGGCTCTTACTTTGTTTAGCAGGCGACCGTGCAGAAATATATCGAATGCCTTCTGGAAGTCAAGAAAAATAGCATCTACCTGGGAGCCTGTATCTAATATTTTCTGGGTCTCATGAACAAATAAAGCGAGTTGGGTCTCACACAATCGCTGTTTTCGGAATCCATGTTGATTCCTACATAGTAGATTCTGGGTTTCCAAAAACGACATGATACTCGAGCAAAAAACATGTTCTAAAATTCTACAACAGATCGACGTCAGAGATATAGGTCTATAGTTTTGCGCATCTGCTCGACAACCCTTCTTGAAGACTGGCACTACCTGTGCTCTTTTCCAATCATTTGGAACCTTCCGTCCCTCTAGAGACTTGAGGTACACGGCCTTCGTTTTTTTGAAAAGATCATAAAATTATTTACTGGATCTGTAGGCATAAAATATTTATATTAGTACATCTATTAAATTTTATTTTAACCAATGCTGCAGTGCAGCTAGAAACTAGATATTAAACAAAATGAGTAAATAAATACATAAAGCGAGCCATATGGCATTTCTCTCAACTAGCAAGACAATAGCCGTCAATGTTTCTCATCGTTTTATTAGGCATTTTAGTAAATATCATAAATTAAGAGCTCCACAATATAATCATATGTTTTCAAGTTTGAGCGTGTCGAATTTGCGATGCTTTCTACAAATTAATGTCAATAGTGAGGATAATGGCCTCCCGTTTTTTTCTCCTCCTGTGCCTCTGAAAGGCACACACTAATGGCTTTTTTCCAGGCGACTGTCGCCCAACTGGGTGCCCACGACGTATTACGTGCAGGTGGTCACTTAACTTTCTTACCGAAATATTTACAACACCAGTTTGTACTACAGTGGCAGTCTCATATACAAAATTTCACGGGTCTAGAATTTGCTTTGCAAATGTGTAGATACAAAATCTTACGAATATAACAGTGTCCAAGAAATTTTCGCTGGCATTGTGATACATTCACGCATTATCACACATTTCATAACTCTTAAAGTACGATTCTTGGTTTCCAATATCCTTTTTCACAAGTCAGAGTCCCTAACCACTATTCATTACTCCTTACGTTATTACACATATAAATATTCGTCGACAAATGGCTCTGAGCACTATGGGACTCAACTGCTGAGGTCATTAGTCCCCTAGAACTAGTTAAACCTAACTAACCTAAGGACATCACAAACATCCATGCCCGAGGCAGGATTCGAACCTGCGACCGTAGCGGTCTTGCGGTTCCAGACTGCAGCGCCTTTAACCGCACGGCCACTTTGGCCGGCTATATTCGTCGACACTTCTTCAATATTTCATCATAATAAATATGTAGCATAATCAAATTCCTCATATATGGTAGCATCATCTTATTGATCATAAACATACCTCAGCAGCATAATACACATTGTCATCATAATAATATCATAACACCTCAGTCAAATCTTGAAAATGTCGTAGCTTTCTGCAATAATTTCAAAACCTAAAGAAAATATCCTGCTCATTTCAATAGTGTCATCTACCTCAAATGTACTACAAAAATCATGATCCCATATCAAATATGTCATTCAAAGCTCTCATAGTATCACAATGGTTCCAAAAAAATACAAACAGTTCACAAAGTGCAGACAAAATACAATTTCATAAGTGTGAAGTTACCCAACTGTGTAATTGCGTAAACATCTGTCACTGACATAAAAAAAGGTCTTTTGTTTCTCTGTTAAATAAGCAGATAGCTGCGTAATTCTGTTGGAGAAATAAGGTACTGATGTGTAAAGTTGTATAAGCAAATACCATATTAGCTAGGGCTCCTTGTGCTTGCCACACACATGGTACACAAAGTAAGCGTGTACCCCCCTGACGATAACACAGAAAATAAGAGAACACATTAACATAGCGCTGAAAATAATATCTAGTTAATTGCAAGCTGTAAAATACTTGGTGCAAATTTACATGTGTGCCACACCTGTTTTACTGTACAACAATGAAAGACTGCAACTACAAAGGAGATTCTCTCTACAATTACGCGCAGCAATAAATAAAATCTACACTAATTACACAAACTACAAGAAAAAATCAGAAGATTCCATTGAGGTATCCTGGCAGGGTCGCTATATGAAACGTCCCCTTAGAGCAATTATACAAGACTGTGCTTATCCTGACACACAATTTTTTTTTTAGCGCAAGGCAATCTGACTTTCAAAAATCTCTTCAAAAGAATGGCCCTGACTAACATTAACCTATACTTTTCACAAATCACTTACCTCACCAAAAATCTTCGTTACTCGAACTACTGCAATACAGCGAGCGCCACTACTGCCAGCTAAATAAAAGATTCAAACTACTGAAGGCTCTAACTACTGATAGGCATAGTTAGCAAATGAAAGATTTTGATAGAGAACAAACAATGTATTTACCTTAATAGTCATAATATATATAGCAGTTCATAACATCCAGTCTTACAAATTTCAAAACTCCGCCATCTCTCTCCCCACAGCCACCACTGCTGGTGGCTCACCTCCAACTGCGCAACGCTACGCGCTGTTAACATCCAGCTGCCCAACACTACAATGGCAGATATTCCAACAACAATGCAAACCAGCCACAGACTGCACACAGCACATACAGAGCGCTACGTGGCGTTACCAATATAAAAACTTAAACAGCCTACTTACAAGCTACATTTTTATTCAGATTTGTTACAGGTACAATATTTTAAAATCATAATTTCGATTAAATGTTGTAACGTAATATTAGTCTATTTCTTTTGTTCCAAAGAGAAAATTTAATTAGAAACAGCAACATCTCTTGGAACAATCTCTGTAAACTACACAGATTACCTTCTCAGAGTGATCCTTGCAAATCCATCCATTACATTCGTCACGCTTCCAGCCTGTCTTCCTGTATTTTCCTGATTCACATAGCAAATATCGTCGAAGTCGCTTCGCTTGAATTTTTTCAATTGTGCCGGATTGGTGAGGTTTCGTAGATACACCTGTCAAATTCGTAGCACTGAGGACATATTTACTCTTTCTATGTTTTGCTATTTGTTCAATGTGAGATCTCACCATTTCTTCTCCCAAAGCAAATAGGAATAGACGCCGGCGATATTTCATATCTTTTTTTACTGCCAGGCTGGAATTCTGTCATCCGGACAAGGAAAGCATTTATGTAGGCAACACTAATCAAATTGGAGAAGAGTTTTTTAGGCAAAGGTCTGATGAATCTTGGTAGCACCGTAATGCAGATATTTACTTAGCAAAAATTGCTTCCTATTAAGAAAGTACGAAAGGAACAGAAAACAATTTGCAAGAGGTACTAAATAAAAATTCAAATAGTGTGAGTGGCACGGATGTCTGCGCTGTTCATAATGATGATGACAACGATGTACCGACTGAACATTCAAACGCAGAAGAAGTGAATCATCCAAATTCAAGTCACTTGCTTCGTTAGTACATGAATCGTCATGATGATGGGACGAGAGAAGGACTACCGCTCTGTTCCTTGGCGGCACATAAGACGCCAACGTTAATTCATGGGTAGAACCAAAGATGGAAGAGTGTATTGGTTTTGTTCATTTTTCCAAATTAATCCTGGAATCCCTGATTTTTTATGTCGCATTGTGCTAACAACGATATATTCTCTGTTAGAAGGAAGTCTGATAGCTCACAGCTAGTGAAAAAATGGTCAGTAGAGACTCCCCTGCCTGTCCCATAAAAACTACTGGCTGTACGGAGACCCTGCTTCCTCTTCCTGGTTATTTTTTTTTCAGTGTATACTTGCAGACTGTGTGTATAGATAGTCTGAGCCTCTGCTACAACCCGACCTTGCATTCCACATTTTTCTGCTACTTGAGCCGTGCGTGGCTCATGTTCCCGCCGTCATGAGTCGGCTGTGTGTGTGCTTCGACTCCCGATTGTTTTCGTGTGTACTTAGTTACTGTTGGGTATTGTTCAGGTCTCCGTGCAAGTGTTTGTCAGGTTGTGTGTGTCGTTGCCGTTGTTTCCACTGACGACGATTTTAGATGTTGCCGGCATTCTGCGAGAGTCGGTCAGTTGCTGCGGACCAGAGAGGTTACCTTCGCGCGGTGCAGTCGGCTGGGTCCGCTGGCGGTCCCTGCCCAGTGTCGGAGCGTGTGTAGAGCTGTCCGATCGCTACGAGCTTCGTGGTTCACCGACCCAGGACGTCAAAGTTGAGTAGTGGTTTCAACTACCCAAAACGCAACCATTCATGTTGTGGTGGTTCGTTTCGGTGGTTCGCAGATGGGGAGGTTTTCCTGTGAACAACAACGAGTGTTTCCATTACTGAAATTTAGCCGCCATGCGGTGCAATTAACTATGTTGGTTGACTACAATTCGAGTGCACCAGCGGAATTTTCTGCCTTGAGGCCGTTAGTGTTCTGGTTACCTAACCTGCCTGCTAAGGTAGGTTTTAGGCAGTGTCTTTCCCTCACCTGTTGTTGCTGCCCAACATGGTGTGTAGTTTTGGCACCTCAGTTCGCGTACGCGTTTCCATGGGGATAGTGATACTTGAAATGTTTTGGGGAGCCTTGAATTCTCGTGTACTCCGTCGTAGCAAACAAGAGGTTGGTTGGTTGGTCCGTGATTGTCCCTTGGTTGGGTTCACACGAATTAATTGTAGTTGGACTCACCACTTGTCTCGCCCAAGTGAACGAGGGCAGACCGATCCACTGGAGACTCATGAGTGCCTTTCTCTTAATTATCATTTTGGCAGTGTTAATATTGTTGTAATTTAACTGTATTTTATATTTTTGATTTGGTAAGGTTAGTTGTGGCCCTTCAGCCCTGGAAACACGTTCTCAGAGTTTCCTTCAAGTCCAAACATTATCGCCTTCTGCTCTTGAAAGGTTATTATAATTTCCTCTGAAAGATTTTACAAGTTATTGTGGGCCTTCCGCCGTTGGTGTTGCAAAAGGAAATTCTTTTAACTTAATGTCTTGTTTTACCGAATGTTGCAATATATATTTCCTTAATTTGCAGAATTTGACTTTGCGGCCTTCAGCCATCTTATTGCGTTTGTTTATCTCTTTCTGTGCACCTTGTGGGCCATCAGCCCTGTTAGCATCTTAAAACATTGTGGCCTTCTACCTTCAGTAATCATCACAGTATATTTGGAATTTTGAAGATTTAATCCAGAGACTTTCAGCCGCTCCGCATGCTGATCGCCAATATCTATACGATTTATCTTATTCGTATATTTAACTGTGTGTCGTGTCTTTTCAAAATTGAATTTATTCTAAAGCATCTGTTTGGAGGCCTTCAGCTGCGAAGCAAATTTAATCCTTTCAAAAGTGTATTTGTGGACTAAATGATAATAAATTGCAACTGTGAAATTAATCCGACCGCAACTCCCTTGGCCCTTTCCACAGTCCTAATTACCTGTTAGCTCTGCGTGATTTAGCGGGCATTTCACTACTGTTCCTATGAGCACAGGAAATGGGCATCTTCCCCTAAATGCAACGACTTGTTCATCTACTGTAACGTAATGATTTGAAATCTGTTGTTTGCACTGTCAAAATTTTTCTGATTGCAACTAACTGGTTTCACATTCTACATTCATGTCTTCTGGTTTTTTCGTCAAAACGAATGACACGTAAAATTTTAGCACATGTGTCTTATTCCATTATTTCAGTACATACTGGCTATGAAAATGGGGTTTTGCACTATAAATTTTCTATTTATAAGTACCTTCAACATCTGTGCAGGTGAATGTTTTTCAGTATTCACTAGCAAGAAAAGGGCTTCATGGTGTCACATAAGTTTTGAATGGTTTTACAGTTAGCTGTAAATCCGGGTTTGCATGTAAGAATGTTATACTGTCTGCGCGACTTGAAGAAGAGGTAACTTTTTCCATATTTTACCATTTTTTCCCGTGTAATTTTCGGCCATTTCGTTGTTACCAGATTCCATATTATCATCATTTATATAAGGATTGCTCTAATTTTAGGGTAGATGATCCACATCTATTTCTGAATGTTCGCATGTTCACTCGATAACTCGGTATCACTTCATCAATATCACCACCAAAGATATCCTATCACTATCATCATTTGAATTTGCATCTAGCACCTCTTGTAACTTCTTTTGTAATGCTTTCCTGCTTTCTTCATAAGGAGCCTTTTTCGTTACGTAATGTCTGCAGCGGTTAGTGGGTTGCTTGTTAATGATCAGAATATAAAGTTTATTTTCAAGTGATCAAGACTGTCAACAGTGTAACTAGAACAAACAAAACATAAAATAAAAATCAACTTCAACAGACTCTAGGTAGGTACAAATTAGTCCACAGCTGTGTTTATCAGTTGATATACACGTGAATATAACTTTGAAAAGTTTGGTCATTTGTAGGTAATAACACCACAAATCACAGATACACAAACTTTTTAAGAGTTTCTTCTAGAGAGTCGAATAAAAGTTAGGAAAACATGTGACCTGAGTACAATAATTCCCCACTCCGAAAATCAAACGTTAAGCCGTACGCCTGCATGTGATCTTTAAACGACACATCTCGAATAACTTCATATGATTTTCAAGTTCATTTTTACATTAACTTTGTGCACGATGTTCCGCGCCGCGATCATCTATTGCATAGCTACGAGGAGTCACTCATCCACCACGAAGGGTTTTGCACTGTGGGAAATCGTTCTTCAGTGGACAGTTGCTACGTAATACTTTAATTGCACCTTCAGTACTGTGTGAAGCGTGTGAGCTGAAAAAGAGACCAATTTCCAATCCCACATTTGTTGATTTAAGTTGTGTACTTGTGTTAAGGACATTTCAACATTTTTATATTACATTTACAGATTATCAATAAGACACCCTCCATCCGTGTCTGTGGAACAGGAAAGACAATAACTAGTTGTGGTCAAAGTGCCTCCCGCCAAGTACCGCACGGCGGTTTGTGGACTATAGATGTGGAGGTAGATGTGGACGTTGATCTGTACAGCTGGTTGCTCACCGCAAAGGCCTCTCATGTGACCTATTTTCTTCTGCTCATATTTCGTAATCACCACCAATATTGAATGAAGCTGACAACGACGCTCATTGTTCCATATTACACATTTTAGTTTCTCACCTTGTTGGACCCAAGATAATAATATCATATATCAATCTAAGGACAGTATTATTGTCTTAAATGATAAGTTCATGACTGTTCGTGTTTTAATACTTATTGCATGCCTCTACTCTACAGATTGCCATATGATATTTTTTTATTATTTCATTGTGCTCTCATTGCAATAATTCACAATGGAAATAAACCATATTGTTAGTATCGAACGAGAAATCATCTGAACGAGCTTAAATAATTCTGAGCTTATTCTTAATAGTTATATGCATCTGTAAGTATTAATGTTAATATGTATTCAAACGCCCTTTTTAATAGTTTCTTGTTGTAAGTAGTCCATTAGTCAACAATACAGCTGTGTTCGTGTTAAAATGTTAGTAACTGAAAAACATATTTATGTTTCCACAGACACGAGAGAATGATCTGTAAATTAATCGATTACGGTTACGTGAATCAAATCACAAGTTAACTGGAAACTGGTGAGTTTTATTTTCAGAAACAAGTGATATCCTTCCACCCTCGACTGTTACGGTAACACATGATAAATTAGAAATTCTTATTAAAATCTAAAGACTTTCTATAAAGTCACTTTGTTGACTAAAGGAACGTTTGATTTTTGCATCTAAAAACCTATACATACAACTTATAATTACTCAGTTCTCACTCGGACTGTAGTGTTATTAATTATCAGTGATTTCACTTATATTTAGACTTATAAAGTACAGAATTCTTTTGAAGAGAGGTGCAGCAGTTACCTAGAACAATATTTCAGTAAGTAAGTCGAAATGTGTGGCATGAACAACATCCACACGAAAGGCTCAGGACGTAAAGTGTTAAATTAACAACGGCCGAGTTTGGAAGAGCTAGCCCTAATATGAGAGGAAATTCGCTTTGGACACATAATGCAGATTAAGTAAAATTAGGAAATTACTTCCCAGTAAGCTTTAGAGCTCATGCTACCGAGTTGCTGGCAAGAGAAATATACAGAACTGAAAAATAAAATAAGAATTTATTAGACGACGTTCAGTTGGGATTTAGGAAAATCAAAGGCATCAAAGGGGCAGTTCTGACTTCACACTTCTTAGTGGAACAAGACTTTAGAAAAATAAAGATCTCTTCGTATCATCTGATGTATAAAAAACTGTTCAGCATCACAAAGTCGTGCGAGATATTTTAGATTCTAAGAAAAATAACTATAAGGTGTAGGAAGGTACGGGTTATAAGAAATAGAGGAACCAGTAAGGAACATTACGAATGGAAGACGAAGTGAAAAAGAGCGATAGCAAGCATGCATTTCTTCTCCCCAACCTTTCAACATGTACACCGTAGGAGCAACGACGAAAACACAAGAAACGTTCAGGAATGAGATTAAAATTCAGGACGAGGGGATATCAATGGTTCGATGACTACAGTGAAAATGAGAAATAATTAAAGGATCTGTTGAATAGAATGAAAGTTCTAAGGAACACGGAATATGGATGGACAAAGAACGAAAGGAACACGAAAGTAATGAAGAGTGGCAGAATATTATTTTATGAAATGCGGCTACTACCCGTACCTCTGTGTGTTTTTTTAACGCCAGTACCCATTTCGGGATTTCACCCACATTCTGCTGAATCGCAAAAGCTTCGACTGCAATTTGGATGCTGCAGATGATCTGTGCTAAATAACAAATTTGTTTAACTACTAAACTTCGCGAGTTGTGTACTTACATTACGTTACTAGTCACTTACTTCCTATTCTGCTTATTGTTGCAACAATAGGGTAAGTACAACTAACGAGTCAGTAGATCTAACGACTAATGTATTTCTGTTCTTCTTGTTGTTGCAACAACAATCAGAACAGAAAATAAGCCCATATTGCCAGTAATATGTGGTAAATACGCTGCTCGCAAAGTGTAGCAGTTGAAGAAAATTATTTTGCACAGGGCAGTTGCAGATCATAATTGTCATCGATGTTTCTAACGAGGTGCTAACTGTAGATATATATTATGCCAAATGAAGAAGGCTGAAAGCCTGAAACACATTTTGCTATATATAAAGAAAGAAATTGGCTGGTTTCTGTATTTCTTAAAATGATATAAACAGAGCTCAACAACTAGTAAAAGGAATAAAGAAAGAAATGATATTGCCGATAAATTTAGCATCAAAACTTGGGCCACGAAATGGGAAAGTAAAGTACTTCTAATACTTTGAAAGCAAAATAATAATCAAGGATGAATTGGACTGGATATAAAAAGTGGACCAGCACTGGCAAAAGAGGGCATTTCTTGGTATATGAAGTCACTGGTTCAAGCATATGCCTTCATTTGAACAACACATTTTTGTGGATGAACATCTGAGTATAGGTTTGGAAGTGAATCATGCTTAGTGGAGAAACCGTGAAATAAGAGAATCTAAGCGTCTGAGATGTGGTGGTACAGAAGGATGATCAAAAAGGTGGACTGGTAAGGTAAGACATTAAGAACTCCACTGAGGAATCGACGACGAAAAGAACATATGGACAAGTGTTAACTTCCATGATATTACAGAGAGGCTTAGAGGGCAGCAGAAACTGTAGGGGATGACAGCGACTGGAATTTATCCAACAACTAACAGAGACGGCTAGGTTTAAGTGCTACTATGAGATGACGAGGTTGACACACTAGAGGGTGTATCAGGCTGCATCAGATCAGAAGACTAAGGAAACGAAATGTTAAATTCGATTGTTATTCCACTGCTCACAGTAACCGTAGTTACAACAGAACTGAGGGTTGTCTTTCCGCACACAAATTGGGGAATAAAATGAGTGGATAGTGAAGTTTTGGGTACAGCATAGACATGAAAGAACGTTTTTATTACGAGTGGCCGTTGAATTAGCAGAACTGGTTTCAAAGATGTCGAACACATTTTATAGTTTTCAACCATATGTTAAAAATCCAGGAGCTACGTAAACCATAACCGTTCTGGTGATAGGATCAGTCATGGCATAGCAGCTGAGGATCTAACATTCTCTTCAATGAAATTATCCCAAGAACACCGCCGATGTTTCGAATCTCAACGTTGTATGCTTGTTATAAAGCAGAAATACTATTCATTTATGTGATGCCCCTCTTACAATATCGGAATATTTTAAGACTGACTGACGTACAAAACATAAAGACTGTTAACTGCAAAGGTGTTATAAGCCGATTAAATCATCTCTATTTTATGGAGTAAGCAATGCATTTTATGCCCCAGTAGTAGTTAGCCTCACAAACTTTTTGTAAAGACTTTGTTCACTGAGTATAGCCCGTATGTAATAATCTAGGCTAACAAGTGCAGCACTCATTGTTCAATGACTATTTCTGCGCATGTGACATATCAGTTATAGAACTGCTTTCTTTTCATAGCTTTATTATATTGGGTAAATTTTGTCACAAATCGTAAGAAGATTTTTTCAGAGTAGTAGAGGAAGCGATAATAAGGAATACAATAGGACTTAAAAGAACGACCAATTTGATAGTTACGGTATTATGATGCGTGGAGGAATAATGCTGTCTGGGCATATTGACGCTCCAATGTTTCAACATGGTACATTCGCCAATGAACGCTATTGTAACACTGTCCTCGATCCCCGTGTGTATTTTTTCAGGGATGGATTTGGCTCTTACATAATTTTTGCAGATGACAATGTGCAGCTGGAGGGGCTGATGGAACGAGAGGACATTTGGCGAGTGGACTGATCTGCCCGTTCCCTCGGCTTGGATCACATCGAGCACCTGTGGGATGCTTTGGGGAGTCCACTGTATCACGTTCAATGCACTGAAGACCATCCAGCAGTTGTCATGAGTACTAGTGGAGGAACAGAAACCTCTACCATAAGAAGTGCCTTTGGAAATTTGTGCCTCAGAGGGGAGCACTTTGCCGAGTATGCATTGAGGTCCATGGTGATCATACATCCTATGAAGGATTAGACCCCACCATTTGTAATGTCCAAGGGGCCATGATAAAAAGCCGTGACTTCATTGTACTTACTGTCTTTGATTAAAAGTGTTATTTTGGAAACTAGCAGTGTGTTTGCTATCATGGGTCTCTTAGCTGCTATGCAAGTTAAGGGGCATAATCATGCAAATCACACCCAAGCACGGTTATATTGAATCTGCACAAGGTGTGTAATGAAATCTTATAGAGGCCCCGGTGTAAATCCTACGTGGGGTGGCTAGCCTGTCTTATAATTTATTCGTTAAATTAAATCATCAAAGCTACCCTCCAAAATGATGACGAGAAAGGACTCTGGTGAGTGTCACTGTTTAACAGATAAATGGCATCCAAAAATTTTTTCCTTAATTCGAACACCAAATTGATTGTTAATTTTTACAAGGAACGAGCTTGTACAGGGTGCTACAAAAAGGTACGACCAAACTTTCAGGAAACATTCCTCACACACATAGAAAGAAAATATGTTATGTGGACATGTGTCCGGAAACGCTTACTTTCAATGTTAGAGCTCATTTTACTACTTCTCTTCAAATCAAATTAATCATGGAATGGAAACACACAGCAACAGAACGTACCAGCGTGACTTCAAAGACTTTGTTACAGGAAATGTTCAAAATGTCCTCCGTTAGCGAGGATACATGCATCTACCCTCCGTCGCATGGAATCCCTGATGCGCTGATGCGGCCCTGGAGAATGGCGTATTGTATCACAGCCGTCCACATAGACAAGAGCTTTTAAATGCCCCCATAAATGAAAGTCATGAGGGTTGAGGTCAGGAGAGCATAGAGGCCATGGAATTGGTCCGCCTCTACCAATCCATCGGTCACCGAATCTGTTGTTGAGATGCGTGCATGAACCACATGTTGTGTCGTACTTGTAAAGGCACATGTTCTAGCAGCACAGGTAGAGTATCCCGTATGAAATCATGATAACGTGCTCCATTGAGCGAAGGTGGAAGGACATGGGGCCCAATCAAGGCAACACCAACAATGCCTGCCCAAACGTTCACGGAAAATCTGTGTTGATGACGTGATTGCACAATTGCGTGCGGATTCTCGTCAGCCCACACACGTTGATTGTGAAAATTTACAATTTGATCACGTTGGAAGGAAGCCTCATCCGTAAAGAGAACATTTGCACTGAAATGAGGATTGACACATTGTTGGATGAACCATTCGCAGAAGTGTACCCGTGGAGGCCAATCAGCTGCTGATAGTGCCTGCACACGCTGTACATGGTACGGAAACAACTGGTTCTCTCGTAGCGCTCTCCACACAGTGACGTGGTCAACGTTACCTTGTATAGCAGCAACTTGTCTGACGCTGACATTAGGGTTATCGTCAAATGCACGAAGAATTGCCACGTCCATTGCAGATGTCCTCGTCGTTCTAGGTTTTCCTCAGTCGCGAGTCGTAAGCTGTAATGTTCCGTGCTCCCTAAGACGCCGATCAATTAATTCGAACGTCTTCCTGTCGGGACACCTTCGTTCTGGAAATCTGTCTCGATACAAACGTACTGCGCCACGGCTATTGCCCGTGTTAATCCACACATCAAATGGGCATCTGCCAACTCCGATTTGTAAACATTGCACTGACTGCAAAACCACGTTCGTGATGAACACTAACCTGTTGATGCTACGTACTGATGTGCTTGATGCTAGCACTGCAGAGCAATGAGTAGCATGTCAACACAAGCACCGAAGTCAACATTATCTTCTTTCAATTGGGCCAACTGGCGGTGAATCGAGGAAGTACAGTACATACCGAGGAAACTAAAATGAGCTCTAACATGGAAATTAAGCGTTTCCGGACACATGTCCACATTATATCTTTTCTTTATTTGTGTGTGAGGAATGTTTCCTGAAAGTTTGGCCGTACCTTTTTTGTTACACCCTGTATAACTACGAAAACGAAACATGTAAGTAGTCTTCACCTGACAGAAGTGTTGGCAAGGAGCTAGTACGAACAACACAGCACCAAATCTAGTCTGGTGAAATTCATAAAATGATAAACAAGTGGATAATCGGAAGCATTATCACGATACTACTTAAGCAGGCAAAGTGTTTCTACGGATCCCACAGCTGAGAAATCTTAACTCGAAACTTGGGAAGCTGAAAAATCAACCGAAACACTACGAGCCGGACCTGCATATATTACCGGCAGAACGACGCAGGGAAACATGCTGACGACGGCTGGTTCTAGTGGTCGGCTCTGCTGCATGGAGATGAGCACCGCCATGGAGACCGATCGAAGCCCGAGAGCGAAAAATACCAAATGTTTGTCCGGGTGACTGGACTACGAAACTACAATTAATATTACTCTGTAGCAAGGGCGGCAAAGTATGCGACCGACTTCTGCGGCGGCCAGGAACCACCTCTCACAAATTTCTATTCCACCCCTCGTCCAGAGAGCGACAGCTCCGGCGTGCCAGAACTCGGCCAGTCGATGCCTATAAACAAAATTTTCACCAATTACGGCTTTAAATCAAAAATCATCTATACTCTCGCTACCATACTCCGTCAGTTGGCGACGGTGAGTGCAAAGGTGTACCGACGTAACAGTCGAGTATCTTATCACAACTCTTCCAGGACTTTGCACGGATAACCTATCTGGCTGTGGGCACCAACGGAATATGATAGCTGGGGTACCATGTGCGTGGTGCCGTTGTGTCAGCTTTCCCGTGGAGCTCGGCTGCCATTTCTCCGAAACGTCTCAAACAATAGCAAAACCATGGCGCTAAGTTATCACGATCGACCAACACTTGATTTATCCTACGGACAATTTCTTTATCTCTTTGCAGTAAAATATTGTTTATATTTTCCATAAATTTCTTTTCCTTTTCTTGGTCCCTGAGCTCATGTTGCTGTTTTTCTATAAGCTTTTCCTGTCTACGTTTTTCCTTTTCCTGCTGACGTTGTCTTTGACGCTCCTGCTCCATAATAGTAAACTTTTCAAAGAATGCTATTAGCATATCCTGTATGGACATAGTTTGAGCATTGCTAACTTCTGCCCCTTGCCCAGAAGAAATATTGTCATTAATTACTAACTGGTTGAATGCAGGAGTGTCAGTTTATTTTGGCAACTCCTCAGTTCTACTATCACTCGGGACATCAGTTACTAAATTATCATTCATAATTAAATTTTCTAATAATTGGACAGAAATATGGGTAGATTGTTCTACCTGATACTCTGATGTCATCTCTACATCAGTATGCTCATTCGGTTTATTTTGTTTCTTTTGTTTAACCTTTTTATCACCAATATAGCACAACAAATATATAAATCACTGACAAGCACCAATTGACACAAAATGATCTTACAACAAACACATATACACAAATAACACTTAAAAATATTATTATCGCAGCCAAAATATTCAATTATTACTACTTACTGCTGCAGGTGGTTGTTAATAGTGTGCTGCTGTGTAGTTATTGAAAATGAATATCTGTTCCTAGTGTTGTTCATGGTGGGAGGTCGTCAGCACTGCTTATATGAAGTTACTGCCGTCTCCAGCTCTGGCGTATGGAGTTTCGTACAGCAGTTTGGTAGGAAGATGTCAATGCTCATGAAACAAGTAAATATACAATGATTAATAATTTGGTTTGGTACCCCGTACCTGTAATAGATCACATTTTAAATTAATAAAATGAATAAATGTGCATTGATGGCCCCACGTTGGGCGCCAGTGTGACGTTCGCTGTTTTATTCGGTGGTTTGGTATTTTATTAATTTGTAAATGAAAATGATAATCTTATTTTATTACATTGAGTAATTACTAAATAATTTTTGTCCCGGCTAAAGATTTGGTCAAGTTGCTAAAGAACTCCAAGTTAGCGTCGTGTTAAAGTGTTGTCTGTAAGTTGTGTACGTGTCACTAAATCACAGTTCATACAACAGATTCTGTACAACTATTGATTATGATGGAAACAGTTATCTTCACCAAAATGATCATTAAACCACCGAATATCAGCCGCGCACGACACTGACGTATGTTACCTGAAACAATATTCTTCGCAACTCGTGCTTAATTAACTTAGGCTCCATACATCAGCTAGAAAAGTTTGTTATAACGATCGTGCTATGAGCACTGTTTTTAAAGAACCAATCTTATTCGAATTATTTTCATTAAAATGAGTTCAGGACCACCGGTGCACATTTATTTTTACACATTTGTATTATCTTTGGCATTTATGTCTGCAGAGTTGCGTAATTTGAATTTGCCGCTGAGATAATTGTTAAGATGGTGGCAGACAATTGATAGAGACTTTCTGTTGTTAGAGCAAATAAGATAAGTATTTGAAATGCTTATTAAACTTTACTTTCGTATTGTGCACTATTTAGACTTCATCAAGCAAACATTTGATTTTTTTCTAAGGAAAACATAGACAAAAAACGTGATACAAATCGCTATCATCAATGGCTGCGCTCCTTGCAGCGGAAAGAAATAATTAACACGGATAATGCTTATTGATTGAGGAATTAAAGTTACGAATAATTATTCACTCATATTTATTATAATAATGAACTCTATTCTCAAGTAATAATTAACAAATAATTGCAATTTCTTAACAGACCTCAGTTTGATATGCGTCCGCAACCTACAAAAGCCATCCAACAAAAGGTAAAAACAAAAGAAGACAAACGCAGATCATAAAAGGAATTTACAATTATCATTGTCTTTGTATGATACACATCGATATGTCCCATTATATCGTAAAATATTATATAAATAATTAATATTTATCATCGTTTTCACTGTTTTTTATATGTCGAATAGATAATGTTTATAACTGTTAGAGGCATAATTTCCTCTCGTGGCACAGTAGCTAAAATTTATCTCGTGGATGATACACTGGGGTACTATGTGTGTGGTGCCGTTGTGTCAGCTTTCCCGTGGAGCTCGGCTGCCATTTTTCTGAAACGTCTCAAACAATAGCAAAACCATGGCGCTGAGCCGATGCCTAGGGCCCAAAACATGATTTCGTGAGAAAATTACCCAAGCCAATGTAAAAATAGCGAATGTCCATCGCTCTGGCCTATGAAACGTCACATCAAAAGAGAAACCCGCCGCGCACTGGCGGATGTGGTCTCCGTACGCTATTGCCAGTGACCGGACGCTCCTCCCGCCATCTGACCATTCGCCGATACGGTGAGCTGTCAGCAGCTAGTCCAAAAGTTCTCGCTCGTCTCCAGCGTGAAATGAATTGTGATATGCAAGCATGCTACTTCCAATCACGGACATATCACGAAATAAATCTCGGGTGAACAGCCTGGTATGAGTGTGCATAGGACACAAGAATCCGGCAATCGACCACGTTGCCATCATCAGATGCGCTGATGTACTGACCGGACATATCGTTACATGGCATCCGATTTACTACTTCGCATGACAGTAAATACGGTAGCTACATGATCCAAATAAAATTTTCGGAATGCAAGACAGGCTGGTTTGATGACCATTAATAAATGTGTGAAGAGGCCAGAGGGGTTGTCTTGTTTCAATTTTTATTCGTCTCATTGCGTATTTCTTTCAGATACTTTTGTACTAAACTGCAGGAGTCATTTATACGTATGGTCCTATTTCATGCAGCTATGTTGCTTGGCAGAGACGCTTAATGTGAAACTTACTTTCGTCCAGAAGTTTTGCACACATGTGTAGTTTACAACGTTGAAAATTGAAAGATGAAATTGCTACCAGAGGAAGGTACTTTGGTACTATATTGATTGGATGGCCTAGTGCAGTGCGCGGTCACCGCCCCCACCCTCTGGACACTACACAGCCGACTCACACCTCCAGCCGGCGGCTGAGTCAGCCATTACTCGCTAGCCGTTCCTGGAGGCGGTCGGTCGTGACGCCGTGCTCGCAGAGAAAACAAACAGGGCCGCTTTTTGCGCCTCGCACCCGCCGCGCTACTAAAAAGGAAAACAATTTTTTTTCCGCCCCAGCGCGCGCCTCTGTGTAGTGTGCGCCGTCTTCTATTCGGCCGGCGGCAGTGCGCATTGTGTTTGCCGTAACGGTTAGGAAGCGCTGCTTTCGTGCCGGCAAACGCGTGAAAATAAAGCACGCCGAGGGCTCCATCGGGGCTACGCGCTGGCTTGTTTTTGAGCCTCTGCGCTTTCGCTCACCACACGCCGCGCAGTAATGGAGACTACGTGAAGCCGCAGCGAAACTCGCCTCGAGCTTGTGACGGATCACAGCTTCTCTCGTTTCGCTGCGCCGTGCCACCAATGCGAATTTTCTTCCCAAATGCGCTAGACAAAGAATTTTGTCTAATACTGCAACACAAAACTATCAATGGCATTTATCTAGTAAGTTTCATGTTCCATGGATCATATTCGTTATAAACGATATGACGTGGAATATATGTGCCTATGGAAGGGAAGATTGGGAATGAAATTTGTCACCGGTGAAACTATTCGATAATAAACAGTGTTTTGAAAGTTGGTATGCTGTTACAAAATACAGTGATGAAAAAAATCACAACACCAAAAACTAATTAATGTAGAGCAGGGTTTCCCAACAAAACTTTCTCGAAGACCCCCACATTGAGCGTGATTGGTACCTTGTCATATCACAGTATCAAGTACCTAAAAAAGCCAAATTAAGAGTCTTTTGATACGTTTCCTATTTTTGGTACTTAGAAAAATCACTGAATATTCATTATTGGCAAAATATTGAGCTTAAAACTTTTTCAATTTAGCCACCATTGTTACTGTTAAATTTTTTATTATTGCTCCAAATCTTTGTCTTCAAATCTGGGCGTTTAGTATAACAAATGCAATATCTTCCTCTTCATCTGTAGGCCTTTCTCGTAATAACGAACCACTTTTTAACCAACGGTCCATTTTTAAATACACGAACCGTAGCTTCCCCAAAAAAACAACGTTTTACAATCACTACTGTTTTAATACAGAATACTGAATATGTAAACATTACGGTCTGTGAAAGCACTGGAAATAAATTAACAATGGCCGACTGTCGTCTGATACGCGAGTTTCTGTGTAAAGTGACTGTCAGTTGTCAGCTGCAAAGAGGCAGCGCGCGTAGTCTAACGGCATACAGCAGAACTATTTGCATCTATCTAATTCTAGTTTTGCGCTAGAATGTGTTAGTGTCAGTTGGCTCTAGGAAGACGCTACACGCAGAAGTTAGGGTTCGCTAAAGCTCTGCTCATGCAGGAAGCGGCCAAAACTAAAAGTCTGTTACAATACGAAATATATTTAATATATTTTTTATTCTGATAGCACCTTGCGAACCCCTCTGGCATAGCTCGCGGACCCCTGGGTGTTCGCGGACCACCTGTTGGGAACCACTGATGTAGAGTAATGAAATATCGTGAATACATTTATCTAGGTAAAATATTTAAGTGATTAACATTGTAAGATCACAGGTTAATGTAAGCACGAGATAAGACATCTACAAATGTGAAATTATGGTACATTAATAACAAATTAAAGTGTCAGAATTTTGAATGCAAACATGCATGCATTGTGTTATACAGGTATCAGATGCCAATTTGTAGGATGGATTTCCATGCCTGTAGCACTTGGTCTGTTAGTACAGGGACGGTTGATGCTGCTTGTGGATGACATTGTGTAGGTAGACTGTTAATGTGTTTGTATGTTGGCAGCGCTACGTAGCGCTCAGCATTAATAACTCTGGCAGCGCTGTGTGCACACTGTAAGAGAGTCTGTGACTTGTCAGACTCGCTGTTTGAGGTGAATAGTCAGCAGTAATAGCACCCGGAGGTGAACAGTCAGCAGTGATGGAGGGTAGAGGTTAATAATTAGAAGTGTCGGAGGTTTGCAGTATTACCGTGAGTAGTCTGAATGCTCATCCGTGATGGAGATTTATTACTGTTGATTGTACAGTTTTTTGAACTGGTTGGCTCTTGATTAAGGTAAAATCTTCTAAATACACTGTTTGCTCTGCAACAAAATCTTTCCTTAGCTAACCACATGCCTATTAGGGTCAGAGCCTTCAGTAGTTAGAATCTCTTGCTTAGCTGGCGGTATTGGCGCTTGTATCGCTGTAGTTCGTGCCATGTAGGAAAGAGAAAGTGGGCTCAGTACGTTCGGTTTCACTCAACAGTTTCAGAATTAAATAACGTAGAAGTTTCACCTTTTCAGTTATTGCAATTTAAAATGGTTCAAATGGCTCTGAGCACTATAGGACTTAACATCTGAGGTCTCAGTTCTCTAGAACCTAGAACTACTTAAACCTAACTAAACTAAGGACATCACACACATCCATGCCCGAGGGAGGATTCGAACCTGCGACCGTAGCGGTCGCGCGGTTCCGGACTGAAGCGCCTAGAACCGCTCGGCCACAGCGGCAGATGCAATTTAAGTAATTTTTTTTTTAAGAAGTTTCAACTGGAGTTGCCGTCCAGTGACGTCCGATATGCGCTCGACTGGAAACAGATCTGGAGATGGAGCAGGCGAAGGCAACATGTCGACACGGTATAGAGCCGAATCTTTTTGCGGTAACGCAGAAGGAACGTTCAGCTTCTCGTAGCCCAATTACAAGTCACCATTAAAACTCAATGGGTGTTGAGAATGGCAGCTCAGTCACCTTAAAGGCGTTCTTCACTAACATTAACTCACCACGTCGAGTCTCATAGGTAATAAACGCTCACGAACGATACAGCGTGTATTGGAAGTAAACTTGACTTGTATCCTCATAGTGATGCGAAATTTGCCTTTCAGCTGTAAAGACACGCCTGCCAACTTTCGTTTATGTCGCAAAACTCCTTATCGGCGTTGAAATAGCTTTTTCTTTGGTGTTGTTGGAACTGTCGTTCACGGCCGGTTGTGCGACTCTGTAACCACTGAATTTTATTGGAAAACATTTCCTGCAGATCGGATTGTGATACGCTTCTCATGTACGCAGTTATTTCATATTTTGAGTCACAAAGCTTGCGTTGGCTTTTACGGTGTACTACAATTTTACTGCTCTTCAAAGAAGGAAAAGTATGGATTTTGAGATGACTTATTCCGCAAACATCTCTTCCAGAGAACGTAAAGTGTTCTTAGCTGCGTGTACAGTAGCTCCAACTTGTCGAAACCACGAATAGTGTTGTACGTCTGCCTTTAGCCGGTCAACGAAATAATGGATCAAAAAGTAGCGATCACTCTTCACAGTTTCTTCAGAAAATAAATGTAAATTAATGAGCGCTCTCAATATTTCTATCCACAGTCCAGTTTTCTAATAATGGAATGGCGCTGCAGGCGCAGCACGAGAATTCTCCGTTGACCTTAATCGTGTTTTTTGTGTTAACATGACCGGAGAGGTGGAACCAGGTCCGTCCTTATTGGAGGTATAATCAGGACTGTCAGTGATATTCCTATCAATAAAAGACTTAAACCACTTGCGGTAACGTATTCGCTTCACGATCTGTATCTTTCATTTCTTGCACTGCTGTCACTTTATACGGGAAGAATTTCAATGCTAGCTTAACCGCCTCATGCGCGGTTGCAAGACCGATATACGTTTCTTGTGCCAGCCTACTCAATGATATTTCCGGGCTCTGCTGCATGGAGTCATAAATATCCAATAGCCTCTGTTTGCTTAGTTTAGCTGCTCTTACAATCCGTTCGGCATCCAACACTGAGCCAATCTCTTTAAATTTCTCAATAAGTCGACGAACCGAATTACGATGAGGTTTAGCTGTCTCTGAGAATTTTTCAGCAAATGCTTCCTGCACTAAATCTGTGTATTTATCGTCTTGTTTAAATACACATTCAACAAGGAAAATGTTCCTCAGCTGAAAGCACCGTAATTTAAAAACTAATTCGATATATAAACACAGCACATTGCAAATCAATAGTTTTCATCCATTGAACCAAAGTAAATGTTGAGCTACAGTAAAATGAATTGAAAAAACTGCGAAACTTACACTACAAGGAAAGTTCGTTGTGTCGCGCATTGTGGCCTTGGGACAAGACTGTTTGCAGTGCGACCAGTTCTTACAATCTTCTCAGTGGCTTCAAATGGCTCTGAGCACTATGGGACTAAACATCTGAGGTCATCAGTCCCCTAGAACTTAGAGCTACATAAACTAACCTAAGGGCATCACACACATCCATGCCCGAGGCAGGATTCGAACCTGCGACCGTAGCGGTCGCGCGGTTCCAGACTGAAGCGCCTAGAACCGCTGGCCACACTCGCCGGCCTTCTTAGTGGCTGCTTCTCGTATTATTAACAGACATATATTTGGCTTTCCGGAGCCGGACAGGCATTTTTAGACTGCTAAATTTGTATGCGTTGCAACTGTCTCCCTTACAGTGTATTTCTAGTTTCTGTTAATATTATGTTTTTGAGCACTGATTATGGTTCATGAAAGAATCCTGTAATGCATTCTCCGCTTGTGTATATATGGAGTATTTCGTCTGGGTAGCTTGGGAAATAGGATGGATAAGTCTTGCTACCTTCCTGCGTGTTTTGACGGGAGGTGTCATCCTTTCTTGGCTCTGTAAATTAAGGTACTGTAAGCCCCCATATATTCGTAATACGACGTAGCAGTTGGGCGCATCCCGTTTCTTGTTTACTGCCTTCTAATGAAAGGTGTTTGGGTATAGCTAACATTGTTAAAGAACTTGATCTTCATTTAATTCAAATCATTTCTAGCTGCTTCAGAGCATGTGCGTTTGTTATTTATTTATTACGTCTAGATATTTGATTTAAGGTACTTCAAGCCGAGGCGTCTATTTCGAGCGCTAGCAAACTCTGCTCATTGAAATTTATGAGGTCTGAAATCGATTTTAAATAACGGTTTTATGTATGTCAGATTTGTTGTGTAATTTGAAGCGAGCGTTCTACCTCGTGTATGTTGACACAGGTGCTATTACTACTGGTGCACATTTCATTAGTCTTTCGAGATTATTGATAATTCGTTAAAGTAGTAGCTTTTTCGCCGTTTGATCACTTGTGCCTTGTAAAATATTTTTCATCTTGTTGGGTACAATCAAGCACAATTCAGTTTGGTTTTTGAAGAAAGACTCTTGTGGTCATACGGTGCAAAATGATAATTCCACTTGTCGTTATCGGATGCATTTAATTGTTGTTTCACATCTGTGTTTTAGAATGAAATGGTGTCTGAGTTCCTTGACCAGGCAATATATGAAGCGTCCCGATTAACCAATGCCGTCGGAGTAGAAACTTATTCTTTTAAATTTCAGCTGACACTTTTCACTGAACTGATAATTTTTACATTGTCAAGGAACTTGGTGGTAATGAAGTGAACTTAAAATTTATTTTTTGCGTGAATGGTGTTCAAGCCCGGTTTGTTCAGTCCTTCCAACCGCGAGGCAACTAGGCGGCAGACCACGTTTGATAAGTCACCGATTAAATCCCTGGCAAACTGGGCTCAGATCTGACTCATGGCGTACTATAACAAGAAACACAATAAGAAACGTTTATAAAGTCGGGCTGTGGTCCCAAAAGCCGTAACTTGGAAACTATTGGAGGCAGAACATCGTTGTTTGCTGTAAAACGTTTAGCAGCTCTCAATGTTCTTTTTTTTCCTATTATGACATATTTTGAATGTTTGTCCCACTCGTCGGTCGTAGAACGTCAGTGGGATATTCAAATACTGACCGTGAACTGATCAGTATTGTAGCATCAACAATTCTGAGAGCTTCATTCGCTCGTGCTCTAAGGGTAGCATTATCATTGGCTGGTGTTTTGGAAGCTATCCTTGACATAATCCCACAAAAAGTCTAAGGCGTAACATTGGGAGAGCACGGGAGCAATGAGATGGGACCGTTATTACCACTGCCCATCGCGACGTTGGATGGCGCCTGGTGGTGTATTGTGGGCACCGTGACACGGTAACAGAAGTATATAAGCGGAACAGACACGGGCGGGTGATCGCTGCAAATGGGGAATCCATTGAGATGGGCGGCTCTGACAAGGACAGATTATTACTATGCAGACGCGGTGAATGAGTATCTTGAAAACGCCGAAGCAGGTCGAATGTTCACGTGCAACTGTCTTGAGCATCCATGGAAATAGTTAGGATAGTGAAACTACCACTAGACGCTAAACGGTTGGACGTCCACGACTCTTCGTCGAATGAGAGGTTCGGAGATTTTCTCCGTAAATTAGGATAATGGTGGTCAGTGATATATGCCGAAAGAGCAGATTGCTCGTGCACGCGGAAGTGTCTTGGAGCACACCATTCATCGTACATTGTTAAACATGGAGCTTCGCAGCAGATCACCCCTATGTTTTCACATGTTGACCCAACGACATCGTCATTCACGATTGCAATTGCCATGGGACCGTAGGAATACGACCGTAGATCAATGGAAACTTGTCCCCTCTTCGAGCGTATCACATTTTGCCCCCATAGTTCCATGGTCGTCTCCACAAACGTCGTCACTGCGGCTCGAAACGTGCAGCGCGCCATGGAGGCAGGCTGGTGGGAGCTGTATTATGCTGTGGGAAGCATTATGCTGCGCTTGCTTGGAACCTGCGGCAGTAATGTGGTATGCGATACATCCTATAATTTTATATAAAATTATTCGTACCATATAGAGTTTGTAGAGGTCTGCGACCGTATTACAAAAAATTTATAAAATAATATTTGACATGAATTCAGGTGTATTTAGCACCGGTTATTGGTACAATGCATACCGACAGCATGATGACGATGTTTGGTTCGTGGAGCGCTCAACTGCGTGGTCATCAGCGCCTGTAGAAAGTCCCAGTCTCTAAGCAGTCCAATTTTCACACAATCCAGTCTAGTCACTGTCACGAATGATGGTGAAATGATGAGGACAACACGAACACCTAGTCCCTTGGCAGTTTAAATTCCCAACCTGACCGGGAATCGAAACTGGGACCCCGATACCGACAGCAAAAAAATGGTTCAAATGGCTCTGAGCACTCTGGGACTTAATATCCGAGGTCATCAGTCCCCTAGAACTTAGAACTACTTAAACCTAACTAACCTAAGGACATCACACCCATCCATGCCCGAGGCAGGATTCGAACCTGCGACCGTAGCTGTCGCGCGGTTCCATGCTGAATCGCCTAGAACAGCTCGGCCACTTCGGCTGGCATACGGACAGCATCCTGGCGTTATCATATACTATGCAGTTATGAGTATATTGCTTTTTAGTTACAGATTCTGGAAGTTTGTGCCGTTTGCATGGCGTTCTGGTATGACGCTGCTATAAAATTATGTTGCTTATTACGTCTGAGTACAGCAACGTTGGTGTTCAAATTGTCATCAAACAATACCCAGCAAACCTACAACTCTTGGCGAAATCGACGTAGCTCTCCTTAGTCAAGAAATAGAGTTAAAATCAAGCAAATCGAGCGAATGCAGTACTCCTTACCTTCACTGAATAACAAGAGAATTATCGTTGACTTTGATTACTGTGCACAATGATAAGACCGTTACAGTGAGAGGGAAGAACTTAGGTATGCGACTCGCTATAGTTGCCGTGAAGAAAAACAACTTATCAGCCGAGATCGCATTTGTAAAATCTCTATTTACGATGACCGTTTTCGGTAAACAGAGTTAGCACCATCCGATCTCGATAAATGCAAATATAAGAGGGGAATTAGAACAATAATGGTACTCCCCATCTTACTTAGCTCGACAGTTAACGTAAGAACCATTAGCATGCAGAAGTTACAACCATATGTGTCGCCAAGTGCATACGTCTCATGTTACAAGTCACAGAGTACGTAACTGATGCAGGATCGCCGCCAAACGGCAACTCTGTTTACCTTAATCAGTCATTGTAAGTAAAGGCTTTACAAGAGCGATCTTGGCTCATAAGCTGTCTCCCTTCAAGGTGAATGTTTACAGATCGCCCCTTGTCGCTGAGTACGAGGAAGGTGACGTTATAATTATTATCAGTGGGTCACCGAACCATGAAAAATTTGGTCAGAAAAAAAAGGTCCACTAATTTAAATCAAGTATAACAGATTTTTATTTGCTCTCAATACTGGACTCAGTACATAAGTAATGAACACAGAAAATGTTTTGTAAGAATCTGGAATGAATTCACAAAAAATGATGCAAATACTGTGGGAGATACCAAATTATATCGAAGACTGCATGGAGAAAATACAACGTACCCTTATCTGGGCAGCGCCAACGGTAGCTGTGTGGTCAGGACGACAGACTGTCAATCCTGAAGGCCTGGGTTCGATTCCCGGCAGGGTCGGAGATTTTCTCCGCTGAGGGACTGGGTGTTGTGTTGTCCTAATCATCATCATTTCATCCCCATCGACGAAGTAGCCGAAGTGGCGTCAAATGGAAAGACTTGCACCCGGCGAACGGTCTACCGGATGGAAGGCCCTAGTCCCACATTTACATCTGGGCAGCTCGTGAATTCAACATTAGTGGGACAACTTGTAATGAAAAGGACAACTCAGGTACCGTGCTGTTCAGAGCAGGGATCCTGGCGCCGCGGACTGAGGAACTTCCATTTCCCCAAAATTAACAAGCGTATGCCCGTGACCACGACACAGCGGCTGGGGGACCAATGTACGGACGCCACACCACGAATGCCACGAAAGTTCTCCATCCTCTTCGAAAAAATTATACATGGAGGAGATGACTCTTGTCAATGTGACTGACATGAATGTAGTTCATTTCAAGAAAAGAAGCACGGTAACACAGCACGAACTTCTAACCCTTGCCGCACAAAACTCACACGAACAAATATGTGGTTGGTACTGACCTGGAGCCTCTTCATGTAAAGCATGGTGGTGGGGCAACTCAGTTTGATTAGATGACTGAAATTTTGGAGCAAACGCAACCGTATTTCTCAGACTTGCCGGGGAGCGCAACAGCATCTCGATCTTTGATGTCCGTGTACAAAAGGCAAAAATGTCATATCAATTATTCTCTGCGGGCAGCCGTGGCAGGACGCTATCCGCTGCCATCAGCTAGGTCAGGCGCCGGCTCTGCCCACAAGACGCAGCAAGCCACACCCCCACTTCCTTGAAAACTGTCCTTCTTGCTGGAGTGTCTCCCGTCTCCTAATGGCATTATCGGACTTCCATCTGCCGACATAGGGACCCTGACACCAACCAGGAGATCTCCTTCCCAGCGCTAAAACCGCAGAGCCTTCCTCCTAGAAGTCCACATGTCCAGTACTCTCAATACTGTAGCAACAAAATAATGGCACAAAGTAAAACAATATCATTTAGCAATATGTGACAATAATGTCACAATTCCTTTAAAATGGGACGAGTAAATGGCTAGTATCCAGTAAAGATACGTAGCAGGATTTGACGATGTCCAGGAAGAAAGACTTATTTTAAAGCGTTCCATTACGTATATTGTAGTTTAAATAATCTCAGTGATGTCTATACCTAGCATTTTTGCTGCATAGATATTAAGACATGAATCCAGGAAACAGTTCTGTTGGGGGCACAGTTTTTCACTCTCTCACCAACCCCCCCCCCCCCCCCCCCCCATTTCCACAAATACATTTTCTGTCGGCTTTAGATTTATGGAACTTGTTTTATGCTCAAGAATTATTACGCCTCTAGGAGAACTAAAATCTCCTCTACAGCAATCAATATAGCTTCTGAAACAGAGAACTTGTGAAACTAAGGTCCCTCTGTTCCTCCAGGAGATCCATAGCACTATAGACAACAGCGCTCTGACTGATGCCTGTTTCTTAATTTCAGGAAGGTATCTGAAACCGTCCTACACTGCCGTTTAGTGAAAAAATTACGAGCTTACCGAGTATCGGACTAGAGTTAGGACTGGGTTCAATACTTAGTTACAGATAGAACTCCACAAAGTCTATAGATGAAAAGGAAATTTCCGGGGTATCCCAATCTACATAAATGGTCTAGTAGAAAGCTTAGGAGCTCCCTAAGGTCATTCTCAGATGAAGCGCTTGACACAAGACTTGTTTCGATTTTCGGAATGACCTGTTGAATGCTGCAGGCTGTGGCAGTTGACCCTGGACATTTGGCGCATGCATAGAAACGCAAATCCCCAACTGTAGAGTCCGCAGCTCGTGGTCGTGCGGTAGCGTTCTCGCTTCCCGCGCCCGGGTTCCCGGGTTCGATTCCCGGCGGGGTCAGGGATTTTCTCTGCCTCGTGATGGCTCGATGTTGTGTGATGTCCTTAGGTTAGTTAGGTTTAAATAGTTCTAAGTTCTAGGGGACTGATGACCTCAGATGTTAAGTCCCATAGTGCTCAGAGCCATTTGAACCATTTGAACCCAACTGTACAAATACACTATTGATGGCACATTGCTGAAAACAGTATCTATCTTAAAATATTTTGGAGTAAGTATCCAAAATGACCTTAAGTGGAATCACCACATAAAACAACTAATAGGGAAAGAATCTTAGTAGGAAGAATCTTAAGGAAATGTAAAGCATCCGCGGAGCAAGTCTCTTAGAAGGCGCTTACTCGACAAATTCTAGAGTATTGTTTATCATTCTACGATCCTTTCGTGGTAGCACTGCTAGAAGAGATAGAGAAGACGCAATAAGAGCGGCGCCTTTCGTTACGGGATCGTTTAGTCGGCGCTAGAGAGTTACGGAGATGCTAAACAGACCTTAGTAGCAGACGTTACAAGAGAGGGGTTGTGTATCACGGAAATGTTTAATTTTGAAGCACCATCCGGGAAGCATCGTCCGACATATTACTTCTTCCATCTCGCTAAGCAGCCACGACGAAAAAATTCTGGAAATTAGAGCTAATATAGAGGCTTACCGACTCTCGTTCTTCCCACGCGCCATTTGCTAGTGGAACAGGGAAGTGGGCACCAGTTAGTGGTACCAAAAGTACACTCTGGCACACGCCGATAGGTGGCTTGCGGAGTGTGGTCTTGATGAAGATTAATGTGCCACAGATTCATAGGATTTTAATAACAATAAAAATAACTATAACTCACCTGTTGGAACATTTTGGGGAAAAGCGTTGTGGCAATAAATGCTGAACATTGAAAGTGGTTGTAAAATACGTTCTTTAAAAGATGCCTTTCAAGTTATATGTTCTTTCATGAGCTATGAGTCGTAAAACAACTACAAAGACATTCCCTGCTTGTCGTTTGCTAAGCGTACTACAGTCCTTGGCTAGTGAACTGAAGGATTTTCTGCATCAGATACTTTGCAGGCATGGTGAGTTTGACCACTGGGAGACCCGCGCGACAAAGTTGACTCGAAATATGCGCCTTTGAACACAACACGAAGGCTTTCTACTTCTGCTGCCCGGTTACTGTCGACTACTTGCTTTTTCCAGCTCCTCGGCACGTCTAAGAGACGGCTTAACGACACTGTGTACCGAATAGAGGTTACGATCCAATAGCAATTTTTTATTGCAAATTAGGAGCACTCTAATGAGACCGTGGCGCTACTTGCGCAGCCTGGTATAATATTGTGTTTGTAATGCTTTCGAGACTGTCAGGAATTTCACTAAAGTACATATTATATTCATCCCCCAGTCATGAAGCCAATCTGACTTTTTGAACAGCAAAGACGTGTTCTTATATTCATCCGTGGGGCTGTTCTTGAGAGCCAGTTATTCATTCTTCCTTTATCCAAATTATCAATCAAAGTGAAAGCAACTGTCTTCAACTGAAATGTTTTACAACTTAGCATGCTTTTATAGCTTGTTAGTGCTGGGTTGACTGAGAGAGAGAGAGAGAGAGAGAGCTTTTTTTTTTTTAAAAAAAAAATGAGGCTCTGAGCACTGTGGGACTTAATATCTCAGGTCATCAGTCCCCTAGAACTTAGAACTACTTAAACCTACCTAACCTAATGACTTCATGTCCGAGGCAGGATTCCAACTGGCGACCGTAGCGGTCGCGCAGTTCCACATTGAAGCGCCTAGAACCGCTCGGCCACATCTGCCGGAAGAATGCGAGCTGTTGCAGTTTGTGTTCTCTGTGAGTCTCATACTTCTTTTTTTTTTTGTGGGTAGGCGTTGAGCTTTCAGTGTGAGGCTGTAAATCTACATAGCACGCGATATTCGTGTAATGGAGGTCAGGCTGACACTAGTCAACCATATTACGAAACTAAAAGGAATAAATATCATCTTAAACTTATTCGAATATTCGTTGCTGCCATTTTTCTTTTACGTTGCAATGAAAGAATATCCAACTCTCAAACATTTAACAAAAGCGTGGTCAGATAATGTTATCATTTATTCTTCGGTCAATATTTTGCACCAAAGGGATATATTTTTTGGGCATTCCAGCTTACTTCAAGACAAGTTGTAGGAGGGTTTCAACTGAAGCGGAGACATTATTTTATATACTGCCGGAACATGAATGCAACAATCTCCAGGACAAAGTCATTTTATTGACCTGTGATGTGAAGGATAGTTCTTCACTGTGTGAGTACACGATAACAAATTCAGACGTAACAAAATGCACGTGCCACATTAGAGATTGACCATATAGTCTCAATACTACCCAATTTACCCCCCTGTCGGCAACTCAGGCGCGTATTCTCGCATACAAAAGTTCATAAAGGCGCCGAGCTCCTACGTGCGATATACTGTCCCAAGCACATTTTGTTGCAGTTCGGCAATGGTTCTGCCCGGCTCTGCAGAACGAGAAAGGTCACGCTTAGCCATTTCCCACGCGTGTTCAATTGAAGAGAGTTCTCGCGGTCTTGCTAGCCAGGGCAGTTGTTGTACACCACAAAGACCACATTGCATCGCAAGAGCTGTATACGTAAGCGCGGTGTCCAGCTGAAAAAACATATTACCTTCCGGTAGAAGGTAATAGCTACAGAAACACCAGATGTTACCGCTGGTTGTAACTGATTGCTCACCACACCATGAAGGCTAGAGTGGGATCTGCGTGTCGTCAGCGAATGTACTCCGGAGTAGGCTGCTCATCAGCTCCACGTCGCATACGCCTACGTCCGTCGCTCGTATACAGACAGAAACTACTCTCATCACGGACGACAACAGAGCGCCATTCCGCCCTCCGGTTGACTGTTTCACGACACCAGTGCTGCCACGGTTGGCGATGTCGTAGTGTCATTGGTAGTGTTGTCAGAGGCACATGTGATCTTCGTCATGTTGCAAGCAGACCATTCGCAGTGATACTTGGTGACACATGAGGTGCAACATGTGCCCACATTTCTTCCTTGGATGGTGTTCTGTCGGTGACGGCTGCTCGCACAGTGCATCGATGCTGACGTAGATCAGTACTACGCGGACGTCCAGAACATCATGATGATGTTGGGCTTGTGGGGCACTCAACTGCGTGGTCATCAGCGCCTGCACGAAGTCCCAATTTTTACACAGTTCCATTTTATTTTTCACAGTCCAGTGTGGACACGTCACGAATGAATATGATGATGAAATGATGAGGACAACAGAAACACCTAGACCCCGGGCAGAGTAAATCCCCAACGCGGCCGGGATTCGAACCCGGGACTTCGTGGTCCAGAACATGGTCTATGGGTGTGGGACTGTTGCTCCGGAGACCACTGCTGAAAGTAATAACACACAATAGCTGCATTGTGCCCAACATGAATAGCAGTCAGTCGATATGCCCCTCCAACTTCCAAATGGCTCTGAGCACTATGGGACTTAACATCTGTGGTCATCAGTCCCCTAGAACTTAGAACTACTTAAACCTAAGTAACCTAAGGACATCACACACATCCAAGCCCGAGGCAGGATTCGAACCTGCGACCGTAGCAGTCGCGCGGTTCCGGACTGCGCGCCTAGAACCGCTAGACCACCGCGGCCGGCCTCCCACTTTCGCACGCCCACAATGCGACCCAGTTCAGATGGCTTTAGTTGTTCGGCAGGAGTATATACTCGTTGGCGGGATGTGATTGTACACTGGTATAAATGTTGCAAACGTTGTTCACCTCTAAACACAGCATAGTTACTGCATCTAGACTCAAAACAGAGGGCACACATACGAGTACAAGCCTCCTGAGCGCCATCTGACTGCCGATAACCGTGAGAGATGATTCACTATCTCTACAACACCTTAGTATGCACATATTATAAGGTGGTGTTACTGAAAACAGTTCGTGAGGGTGTTACATTTTTGTGGCAGTATAGCTCTACACGCATCCCATAATATCGTATGGAGTGTACTTCAAATGCAGTGTGCAGTTCATGCTTCAAGACTATTCGCCTGCGACGACCACTGAACATTGGAGCTGATAGTTAGTTGCACAGTCTGCCAATCCGCTGTTTGCTGAAGTCTTCCTTACAGACTAGGCAACATTCGGTCTAGATGAAAGGACAAATTTATGGTAACGTTTGTAGATATGTTAAAACCTTCATTGCGCAGCGCGGCATAGGTGACGGTAATAGTTCGACTACTGCGGTAGAAGAGTTAAGTGAGAAGTAATTCAGAATGATCTCACCACGTCTCTTAACCGAGATTCCTACAAACACTGTATACACAACACTCTTCCACATTCGCAATAAAAGTGACGCTTAAGACTGAAAAAAGGATCTTACTGTGTCTGATATGGATACATCAATTTCACTTTATTTTCGACTTATTGACTGCTTACGTTGGTGAGAATGAGCTCCTTGATATATGTGAACCCTGCTAAGAGTGGCAATTAACGATTCATTCGCTAAAAAGAATAAGTAAGAATATAGTAATGATTTTCTTTTTTTCCCACACGAGAGAGGAACAAAAAGTAGTTAACGATATTAGGGAAGTACTTAATTACTTTTGGCACTCAGTGTATTGTGTGAGGGACAACCGCAGCCGTGAGTGGAAATCTCGACTAATAACCGCTTGGCTGTTCTTGTATAATTTATCTAACTATCCGTTTCGTAGCCTAGAGCGACGGCATCAGGTTAAATATGGAGAATGATGACATTAAAGTTGCAACGTGGGCGGGAACTAACATTTCTTATCTATGAACAAAAAACGCAATTAACACATCGTCAGGTAAGAGGGAAGTATGAGGCCACGGTTCCTCAAGCGGGCCATGAATCCTGACAGAGGACAGTAAGCCGAACATACTCGGTTAACCATTAGGTATTGGCGCAAAATCTATCTAGTGCCGCTCATACAGCAGCCGCAATGCATGGATATGTAGGCGGGAAAGTGGTCGACTATGGGTTTCATTCTGATGATGTAGCTTTTAGGCTATGAAACCGGGCGTTAAATAAATTACTTACAAGAGTAGCCAAGCGGTGATTATTCTAGACTAAATACTTTCGGATTATTTTTCATTTTTATGTAATTTGGGGGAGGGGGGTTGTTTGGGGAAGGAGACCAGACAGCGAGGTCATCGGTCTCATCGGATTAGGGAAGGATGGGGAAGGAAGTCGGCAGTGCCATTTCAGAGGAACCATCCCAGCATTTGCCTGGAGTGATTTAGGGAAATCACGGAAAACCTAAATCAGGATGGCCGGACGCGGGATTGACCCGTCGTCTTCCCGAATGCGAGTCCAGTGTGCTAGCCACTGCGCCACCTGGCTCGGTTTTATGTAATTGGATTCGTTTCGTAATTATTAAATTTATCCCAGTGGCAATAACTTGAATTTCTTTTCATTAGGAAGGAGGACTTGAGCACGGTTAGGGCCAGCCAGATAAACTTTGTATCCTCACTGGATACAAACACAAACTGCTAATTACGTGCCCAGTACTCGGAGTCAACTTGAAACGTACAGTACACGATCACAAACGGCACCCAGGGAGACGATGCCCTACTTCACCCTTGAAGTTGCAAACATATTAAATATCGAAATCATAGTTCATAGCAAAATAGTCAACACAAGATTATGATGGCGAGAAAGGAATGGCCTAGGGTGTGTGTACCCAAGGGAGTGGGGCGCGCTTGTTTAAAGCGGCCGAGAACGGAACGTTTTCCAATCTGGTGCTATCGAGACGACTAATCAATTTCACCTCGCTACCATTGACGTTTGAAATACATCCGGCCGCAATATCATCGTCATTATTTGGTGGGTAATGGAAATTTAAGAGGTCTGTTGAGCTCCCTCACAAAAATTGCTTGAAAAACTGATCTAGTTTCGTAGGATGGTTCACATAAGGTGACAGCTGAAAATAGTGCTAATTAGTATGGCACGTTTTCATAATAGGATCCATTCCTTAAATAGGACAAAATAGGACACATAAAAGTGAGAAGTGAGGTTGAGTAGGTCACTCAACCTCACTTCTCTCTTTTATGTCTAAGGTAGTCCGTATTTGCAGATAAGAACGCATTCACCTTATTTCCAGTTTTGCCGTTTCACATACGTGAAGTGAATGTATCAGAGCTAGAGTACGTGCGGAGTAAGGAGAAAGCGGTAGGTTCCCACGCTGGCTAGTGGAAGCGGGTGGCCAACTGGCGCTTTCAGAACCAGTGGGATGAAGTGCCGATGCAGAAATCGCTCGTGACGTCAGAAAATAGATACGTAGGAGAAATACGTTTATTCTGGTGAGAGTTAAGTAACTATTATTAATAAATATTTGCTAACAAAAGCTTAAATATCTTCAACATTTCGCAGCCGTGTCAGCAACTGTACGTATATTAATTTTAATAATAAAGAGCCTCAGTTTCACAGTTTACCCAGAAATTTACCTAGGTTTCAGTCGGCATAACCCAACCTTCTTCAGAATAAGAGTATCTATCGTTTGTCCATAGTGGACATTGTCAAGCTAAAACTAAAAATCCATAAATTTTCGTCAGAATGTAAAACGAGTGCTGTACTGGAACTCATTCCAGTACAACACTCGTGGCTGCCACATCGCGGTCGCGAAGTGGGGCCGAGGCAGTGCCAGATAAGTTTTACATTCTGACGATAACTTATGGATTTGTAGTTTCATGTTGACGATGTCCACTACGGACAAACCATAGATACTGTTATTCTGAAGAAGGTTGGGTTATCCCGACTGAAACCTAGGTAAATTTCTGGGTAAACGGTGCAACTGAGGCTGTTCATTATCAAAATTAAAATTAACAAAAGTTTCCTTTTGCCACTCATTCACTGGGAGGAGTCTTTGGGTCATAAATACGACCTTTCAGTAATTTTACAATGGCAGCAAACATTCACGTCAATAAATAAATGAGTAACTTTGGTACAGCCGCAGATATAAGATCTTATGCGAACTGTACCGATTGTACACTCAGGTTACAGACTGTGCGTCTTGGTCGGCAGTTGTTGAGAGGATGCCTTTCGATCTAGTAATACGGTAGACCATGCTCTCGTACCGTTAATATTTAGCTTATAATCAGTGAGTAAAGGTTCATTTTATTGTGTTTTTTAAATAACAGTGACATCCCAAGTAAAAATTATTTCCACAAAAAGTCTCTTCCTGCTTCCTTACGTAAAACAAGGCACATTCACAATCCGACGACGATGCCACGACTCTGCAAGGGCACATAAAACTACGACAGCATCTCCACATAACGGGTATGAAGAATTCCTACGCGGTGGTTCACTAAGTCAGTTCAAGGATCGACTGCCTTAATCACACAAAACTCGGGTGGGAAAGCGTGGCCAGTTATAGTGTATGCCCCTTATACCACCATCTACGGGCTCACCGGCTAAGCTGACACATTTCTGGAGGTTTAGTACGAGGGGAGCGGGAGGTTCCTGCATATGATGCAACCTATAAGTTACCTCCGTGTCAGCTACTCTGTCTCCACAACAAAGAACATCATGTTGACGAGTATCCTGCATTGAGAGCTCAAACGTTGAGAGAAGTTCTAATTTGCAGGGTGAAGCCGAAATCCGGTCATAACGTTAAGAAGGATTGTATTTTGGTATAAGGGACCGGTTCTCTACAGTATTGCCCCAGTTGCCTTTGTTTCTATGAAAATTCATTGGCAAAGCAGCCTGAAATACGCAATCACAGCAACGATCAACACAAAACCACAATAATGTAACAACTTTCAGACGAAATGCGTACGCGTCTATTGGAGCTCAGAACAGTGCCTTTACGACACTCTTACATGACACTCAGCGGACCATACAAAGTGCTCATCGCCCAACCCTTCATCAGTAAACCTATCCATATTGCTGTATATTACACATAACATTCAACTAACACTTTCGGAGAAACACAACCGAGAAAGGACAGAGCAGAAATGAATGCAGTCTTGAGATGTAAGAGTAAAGTGGACGTTAATATTGCCTACACCAAACACCGTTAGTGAATGGAACAAAATTGTTGCCATAAAAGATACAGCACATACCGTCGACATTCGCACTGGTGTGAAGCTATTTTAAGAGCAGTAAAGGTACAAAGATAAATGGGATTGAGATATCAAATTAAATGCAATTACTCTGTAAATAACCACCAGAGAGGCGGAGTCTCTTACACCAAAATACTCATGGAACGACCATGAACATAATTCTCTAGGTGGACCGCTCTCTCACCCTGAATTTCGTAATCTTCATACATTTGCAACGAAGCACTGATTTCTACCAACTAGGTCAGTGTTTCTAAGCTTTTCTGAGACCATTTTTCGTGAATGAAATCTTCAGTCAGGAGCCGTAACAAATATGTCCACCTGAGTAAACAAAGCTAGTCTTGTTTTTAAGTTATCGATTATTAAGTAATGTTAGTTTAACGTCGTAGTAAAAGACACTTTAAATGTATTTTGGTCTGTCGAAACATCATGTTTGGTCACAAAGTGTGACAGTTTACATGTGATGTATTACGACAGAAAAAGGTGCTTGTGGCCACTTGAGACAAAACCACAGGTAACCCCAGAATAGTAACACAACGTACACATGTACTAACACACGTAAATCTATCTGATGATGGAGGTTTAAACTTTTGAAGCGCATTGTGTATATAGATAATGAATGACTGGTAACAGTAAACTTGTTTCATTCAGTAAAAGACACGTGTGTTTGAATGTTAGTTAAACTAAAACAGCGCCGGTTCAATGAGACCACTGGGTGTGCTTATATCTGTATTTTTGAGCAATGGTCTGCGTTAATTTTTTCGTTTTCATTGCTATCATACGTAGCACTACCAGAAATTAAGAGTTCTCAGTTGTTTTAAAATCTAAAAGGCAATGTACACTGATGTCCAAAATTAAACCAACAAACCACTTTTTCACCATACTGAGTCTAATTCACGCTATAATCACACGAACTGTAAATATATGTTCGTACGATCGTGCACTGCACAGAATATGGCAGCCTGATCAACGGACGACCACGCCAACGATGACGTCATGTCACCTATTAAACAGGATAGCGTTTCCGGGTAGTCATACAGACACAATCGTTGTGTACACAGTCACAGGTGGTGCAGTATGGCACAGAGAAGACGCCTACCGGACCCTCTGCAGTGGAGGGCCTGGGAAGAATGGAAGGAGGACTGTCGCAGACTGATTTGGCCCGATGGCTTAATCTTTCTGTTATTTTTCGGATGTGGCGACGGTTTTTAAACTGTATCCGTAAGACCATGGCGGGGTTTACTAGATGTGACATCGGAAAGAGGGAACCGCTATTTGGCACTAAGGGCACGACATACCGCCATAGAACTGCACAGCAACTGGCATCTAAACTCGCAGCATCCTCTGGACGTGTTGTATCGAGACAAATGGAGTACAGAAGGCTTCGGCAGAGTTGCCTTTGTTGTCGGAGAACTGCTGTATGTGTATCTCAGGCGTGTCTTCACTGAGGAGAACGTCTGGTGTGCAGGCGCCAACATGCCATCTGGAAGGTGGAACAATGGGCCAATGTTCTCTCCGCAGATGAGTCCAGGTTTGGTCTGGAGAGTGGTTCTCGACGGATTCGCATTTGGAGGGAACGAGGAACACGATTTCGGGACCCAACCATTATGGAAAGAGACTGTTACCGAGGATGATCCCAAATGGTGTGGGCAGGAACTATGTTAACCTCTCGAACACCTCTTCATGAAATTTCATGGCTGCATCGGCAAGGTTTAACTGCCTCATGTGTGGTTGTTGCGAGGTGTTGTGGGCCAGGACTTCTGGATGATAATGCTCAACCTCATAGAGTACGGCTAGTTCATATTTTTCTGGGAACGGAAAATATTGTGTGCACGGAATGGCCTGCTCGCTCTCTCGATTTGGATCCCACAGAGCAAGTCTGGGATCACCAGGATAAGGGATGCATCACGTCACCATCCACCAACCACTCTCCTAGACTTGCTACCAGCGCTGCAGGAAGAATGGGCATTATTGCCTCGACATGAGATCGATGACATCACTCACTGCAGGCCGTGTCGTTCCGTCAAGTTGGAAAAAAAAGAACAGTTTTCTGGCAAAACAAACACAACCTTGCCAAATTCCGGTTTGTTGCTTTAATTTTGGACGCCAGGGTATTTAGGAAAATGTTACGAACCCACAGATGTACATCAAACACTATTTATCGAAGTAGTCACTTTCGATCTCAGTGTATTTTGTGCTGAGGTAGGCTAAAAGATGAAAATATGAGGGTATCAGGTCAGGGCTGTGAACGAATTGGTTGATGATATCGCAAATGAATGTGTCTAAGAATTGCTTTGTGGCGTTGGCTGTGCGAGACATGCATTTTCACAGTGCAAGCACACTCTCTTCATCAACATTGAACTCCGTCGTCAGGCCACAAAGGGGTTATCGGGACCATCCGACTGCCGTGTCATCCTCAGTTGAGGATGTGGATAGGAGCGGCGTGAGTCTGCAAGCCGCTCTCCCGGTCGTTACGATGGTTTTCTTCGACCGGAGCCGCTACTATTCGGTCGAGTAGCTCCTCAGTTGGTATCACGAGGCTGAGTGCACCCCGAAAAATGGTAACAGCGCATCGCGGCTGGGTGGTCAACCATCCAAATGCCGGCCACGCCCGAAAGCGATTAACTCCGGTGATTTCACGGGTACCGGTGTATCCACTGCAGCAATGCCGTCATCGTCATTAACTTTCTTTTATTGTGTATCTCCCCCTGCAAATATTTGTAGTGTTTCATAGTGACACGTCGCATTAATTGTTTCACCCTGCAGAATAAATTCAGTAAGGAGTCACAAACGACAGAGGCCAAGTTTTTTTTTTTTTTTTTTTCACCGAAACATTGGTTTTTAATTCTTCCGTTGTTGGTGAGGAAATGTCGCTGCATTGATTGCCTCTTCGCCTCTGGGTTTAGTGGGGCACCCATTATTCTTCGCCACTCACACTACAATTAAGAAATTTCGAACTTCCAGCATGCTAGAGCAATTGCAGTGTTAATCAGTACAACGGAAAAACAGCTAAACATTCAAATTTCATCTTTTATTGACAAGATGACTAGTTTCTGGTCGCGACACGTTTTCAAATCATCCAGATAGTCAAAATTATATTTCCGATAATAATCTTGCATTTTGCGAAATACAATTTTCGCTATCTGGATGATCTGAAAATGGCTCCCGACCCAAAACTAGTCATCAAGTAAATAAAAAGTGAAATGGGCGCCTGAGAAATTCCCTCGAGATGCAAGTCCATTGTTCTGTAATCAGTTTAGGTACACAGCTCGCACACAGTTTCAGTAATGATTTCATGCGGAAGACATCTGCAGATATCTGGAAACATTGCGTTCAACTCTTCCAGCGTAAGTGGGAGGTTGCCAGGTGTCGTTTTTTTGATCTTACTTACCATCTCATCTGTCATGACTGAGTGACGCCCACTCCCTGTGAACATTCTTTCTACACTCACGAGACGAATTGAACACAATATTATGATTCTTTATATCATCCCAATAAGCATGTCTGACTTGGTCAAAATCTGGAACGACGCGTTTCTCTCTGTATGAAAAGAACCGGATATGCCCCTCACTTCACAGCTTGGGAGATTGAGAATACAAATCTTATTTCAGCAAGGCACTATAGAGTTTTCAGACAACAAGCTTGCGTTCCACTGCCAAATCCAGGACTTTGAACACATTACCACTAGTTTTGTAGGGTAAAAACATTCCTTTGAATGCCAGAAAGTCAATACTTACACCTTCTGTTCATGCGCCGCAGTTACGTTTACTCCTACTCCTGCAATCGCAGGTGTTATGTACTTTCCACTAGTGGAGTTAAAATGTAACAATGAACAGAACGAGTCTTAATAAATCTAATTTGAAAACAAAAATTAAAACCAGTTGTAATAAGATTTTAAGTACAAAGAATTATCAGGTCAGGCATAATACCGTTTGCTGAGATTTAGGATAGTGTAAGACAACGTCAGGGTGGGTGACAAAATAAATAAATAAAAAAAACAGAACTGTAAAAACAGCCTATTGTGTATTCAGTTTTTCACAATTGATCTTTGAGTCTTTCTGAAAAGTAAAGTCTACAAACAGTGTATTATAAACCTATGACAACAAGACAACGTGAAAAGCATTCAAATCTGGAGATACTTTGGCGAATGACGGTGAGATGCGAATTGGAAAACACTAGAAATGACGGGAGAAAATCTGTAGAGGAAGAGTTAATCAAGTGAAGGCTGTCAAGAAATTTAAGCTGGCGAATGTACAGCAAAAAGGCGCGCGCTCCGTGCTTGCGGAAACCACATTTACTGACACAGAGGAGTTTATTAGCTTCCAAAAGCTCGCTTCATACGCGGGCATGAAATATGTTCCATAATTAGCTTGAGTCAATAAACACAACTGTAAATGGCCAGCATCCGTCCGTATTTACGTGCAAATTTTGTTAAATAGCATGTAAATTGGCACACTCCACGTTATTACGATACATCGTGTAAGACAAATTAAAACTGTTATCTGCGTCAGTCACATTATAATCAATATCCACGACCTGTTTCGGTGGTTTCCAGCCATAGCCTCAGTTGGATAAAGCGGTTTAAATGTGTATTCTTGATTACTGCAGCTAGTCAGCTGCTTTCAATTTAACTTTGATTTACATATAGTTTTTTACCGCTTGTTGTTTCAATACGGCTGCGAATGAGGTAGGTATATCAAAAATATCATGCTTTAAATAAAGCTGGCTAATCGTACATCTAAAAGTTTGTGCGAAACTTGGAAGTTGGAAACACTTCGACGGTGCTAGTAACGCATTCCAGCAGTAATCTGTTTCCTTCCATTTTTCGCTGTTCTTCTAAGTGCTACGCTTGATCATATTCAAAGAATTAGTTTTTCAGATATCTGGAGTATTTTCTAAGTAATATAAAATGAATTATATATGCTTAAAAAGCTGGTTTTTTCGTCATTAAAACTGTGAAGCACTGTTTGTGAAATTATGGGTGGTACGGCAGAGTCAATAACTGAGCGAGAAAAAATACATGGTTTCTAACAGGGCCTACGTGTTTCTTCTTTAATTAATTTCCTTGATAGTAAGGGTGATTAGTATTTTTACATAGGATCACGTCTCCCATGCCGTAATTAATTGTCAAACAATGGAAAATCCAGAACAGAGTCTCGCTTTGGTAGCCAGAGACTGTGATAATGTACGTGGGTTGCTTTTGCGTAAGTGTGTGTGTGTGTGTGTGTGTGTGTGTGTGCGTGTGTATGTGTGTGTTGTCTATTCTAATGAAGGCCTGTTTGCCCGAAAGCTTTGTCTGATAATCTTTTTGTTGTGCCTATTTGCGACTCAGCATCTACACATTATGGTTTATGTGAGAATTGGTACCTGTGAACACATTTTTTTTTTCTGATGGAGAGGTCATTACGTTCATGACGATTTCAAATTTGGTTCCTAAAATAAATAAGCCTTATTTAATGCACACTTGGTTCTCCTTTCAAAAGAAATAATGGATGGTAACAAGAAAGTCAAAGTGATGACATAAGAGGTTTTAGGGGGAGCATTAGCTTTAATCGCAAATGCAGAGAGCGCGAAAATAGGTGCTAAAATTTTCCGAATCCCCTCACAAACTTAACACAATGACATTCAAAGTGTTATCTATAGACCAAAAACGGGTAGACCACCGTACTAACTTTTAAATGAACTCACCGCCATTGAGTGTATGGTTGTATATTTAATTACGATCCAGGCACTGCATTTTATGCCGTTTTCAAGTGATTGAGTTTATGTTATTAACAGGTATTGCACGACATCAAACTCAAAATTGGCCATAAATTAAAAAAAAATTGTTCCCCACAATTTTGAGCTTGATGTCCTGCAATATATGTCAATGACATAAACCTAATCGCTTGAAAATGACATAAAAGTCTGAAACCTGGGTCGTAATTAAATAAACAACAAAACTGTCAGATGGTGGTGTGTTTATTTAAAAATTATTCTATGACTGTTACTCAGAAACATAAAAAACTGTTCACCTTACTGACTTCGGGGCAAGAAAAGGAACTTTGTGGGGAACATGTAGAATGTCTGATATACGTTATGCCCCTGACTAACGAGGAGGCAATGAATATAACTGGAGGAAAGAGGAATTTGCAGCAGAACCTAGCAAAAAAGGCAGAAGTGGTTGAGACGAAGGTTGTCCAGAAAGTAAGTTCCGACAGGTCGCTAAATGGAAGCCACAGTGAAAATCAGAAAAATTTTATTTGCAAGAGTTAGCTACACTTTTCAGATACCTCTGTACATAGTCGCCGTTCTAACGTAGATATTTGTCGGAGCGTTACACCAAATTTCCAACACCACCATGATAGAAGGCAGCCGTCTGTGCTTTCCGATAATACTCTACGCTGGTCTATAGAGCGTAGCCTGCACCCAAGTGTTGTCTTTCTATCCAGCGTTTCATGTGACCAGAGATGATACTCAGGACGAGCCAATTAGGGCTGTGTTGTGAGTAACCGAACACTTCCCATCGAAAAGGATGCAGGAGCATCTTCACTGCCTGTGCAGAGTGAGCTGAGAACTGCCAAGAAGAAGGAAGTGCGTGGCAGTTGTGTTAGGTGGGCTGCATTCATGAAGGCGAAGCCTCTCAGTGGGCCCTCTTACTTGGTGGGAAAACATCGTTGTTCTAGGCACCTTTACTCGCTCAAAGTGCGCTCACAACTGAAAAGAGCGCCTTCATGTGATTGACGGTCAGACTAGAGACACTACCCGACACATCTGTGCAAAATTTCATCTGGTTTTCACTGTAGTGTTCATTTCGCGACTGTTCGGAACTCACTTTCTGGACAACCCTCGTATTACGCATCCTGAAATATCAATGAATCATCATGTGGTGGTACTGGAGGTAAGTGGGGAGTAGTGGGGGAGGAGGGGATGGTAATTGTAGAGGGAGATCGTAACTGCAGTATGCAGGTTCCAATGGCTGTAGGTTGCTGTGCCTACACAGACAAGAAGCAGGTCGCATTGAGTGGATTAACGTGGAGAGTTACATGACAGAGAGTTACATCAGAGAGAGACTTCCCACTGCACACATCAGACGTCTTTCTTCCTTCTGGGAGTTTTCTACACGTTTCTCGCATATAAATTTACATCACGTTCTATCTTTCCAGTTCTCTCCTTGCATGGCTCTCTACAGTATCGTACGCCTCACACTATTTTTCGAATGCTGCCGGGGTCTTCCTCTTTTTCTGCGTCGTGGAGACGTCCAGTCACAATATTAGAGGGCTATCTTTACTCTGACATTCTTCTAAAATGTCCACGTCGTATTAGGCGTTTGTTTCCAGTTGTGCCTGCATTGTCCTTGATAACTCCATTCTGTCCTCGTAGCACTTTGTATCTTATTTGTCTTATCCTGTCACTTCAGAACTTTGTCTCCAAAATTTCACTTCCATTGGCTTTAATTTCTTTTCATTGACTCTGGAGACGTTCCACTGTTCAGTGCCATGCAGAAAAATGCTCCCAACTGTAGTGATTTATGTCCTCTTCAATTTTATGACCAATTTTTATTCCAAATAATGGAGTATAACTTTCTTTATCCCCTTGTTGTTTCCAACGTTGTCGAGATAATGGTTCCTAAATATATGATCGACTGTATATTGCTGTAGATCCACCACTTATAATAAGAACGCTTCCTATATCTCCGAAAACCAAGTTTCAGTTTTTGTGAAGTTTGTTTTCCTACCCCCACTGCTCATAAAGTTCTTTAAGCTTTCTTAGCAGGTAATTTGCATCCTCTTCTTCCCCAGCGAAAGTGACAAGATAGTGGGCGAAATTTATGGAGAACATGGTGTCATCGCCTATTCTAAGTCTCATGTTTTTGCACTTCTTTCTCCAGTTTCTCAGTGTGTAGTACAAAACCATTTTAAAGAGGGTAGGCACTAAACTGCATCCTTTATTAGCCTTAAATTTCTGTGACAATAACTTCCCAAATTTAAGACAACGTATTGTCTGAATACAGCTATGTAAATACTTGTAAATAAAATTTATAAATATTATAGTTATTCATTGCTTCAAGCGTCCTAGAAAGTGGTACAAGTCTATAAAAACCTTGTGTGTCTGCACGTTATCCGCTATTGTCTTGTCAGTCATTTGTTCAACGTTGCAAATACTATCAATACAAGAACTGTCTGCCAAAACGTGACTCTGTTCTTCTACTTCCTCAGTCTCTCTCAGTTCTAGTTTGAAGGGTCTTACCACCAACGGAAAAAATGCACCTATCGGAGAACAACCAAGGTGATTATGCTCCTGCTTTAAAACACTTTGAGAGAAAGTATGGTACTAGCTGCTTCATTCTACCTTCTTCAGAACCTCTAAAAATTTTCCCAAAAACTTTGGACTGGAAATGATTTGAGCTCCATAACTCTTACAAGTTCCACTAACTGTAGTCTAGTCACACCCACTAGTCAATCAGTGAAAGTCGTTCATACTTATTCACTCCCCCTTGCCCATTCTCACTGACTCATTCAGCCCATCCCATTACCATTATCTCCTTTTGTCTCTTTGTCACTGTCTCCTGTCTCACAGTAACAGTCTCCTTCGGTCTGTCCTGCTACTACTGTCTCACCTCACAGTCAGTGTCTCCCTCTTGCTCTCTCTTACTGCTGCTGTCTCATTCATTCCATCAAACTGTTGCCGTTACTTCCCACTCTCACTACCTCTCACTTCATCATCGTTGTTGTCATACTCTGGATCTCAGTCACTTCCACTTTGTTTCTCTGTATTCCTCTTCCACTTCCACTGATCCCTTCACCGTTCCCTTACCACTGTTCTGTCACTGTTAATTATACTTAACTGTCTCTGTGTCTCTACCTCACTCTGTCATTGTTTGCTTCGCTCTTTCTATACCACAACCAGACTTCTATCTTCCGGCATTTAATGCTTTTCGGCCTCTTTCCCACCACTACTATCTCCTTCTCTCTCAGCCAAAATTTTTGAGAGAATTTTTACAGCTGCTGACGAAGGTAAAATGAAGCAGCTGGTACCCCAGGTTTCAGTCAGTCTCTTTTAAATAAACAAGAATATATTCGGATTTTTTTTTTTTTTGCTCAATAGTAGCATTCCACTGCTGGTTGCTTTCTTCCCCCTTCTACAGCAGGGCGTGTGGCTGACATGGGACATTAGAATTTTGATATTTTACTTATGTGACATTTAAATGAAGCAAAACTGATTTTACACCTCAGACCGGAGTTTATGTGCATAAAAATTTTGCATGTTTTTAGTACTACAAGATAGGGTTCTCAGAACTCTTCTGATGATAACGGAGACACATTATAGTACTTTTATCGTTGCTAAGTTACTTTATAAGCTACGTGAAGGTACACCGTAGACCACACCTGATGCAAAAAACAGCTAATTTGCTTCCTTTGCCTGAGCTGGAGGAAGTACTGCCAAAGCACTTGATTCTACTTTTCTATCATGTTGAGAAACCGAGGTACGAAACCCGAAAAAAACAAAAAACAAATAAAATGCGGAGCGTATTGGAACATGCCGGTAGCGCGTGCTGTCGCATACATACCGATGCAGTCTCAGCATCGAACTGAGAACTGTGGTGTCTCGATAACCTACGATGTAATCCTAGCTTCCGTTCTTAAGCCTCAATCGGTGTTGTGGGGTACGAGGATACAGGAATTTTCCATACTACGCACTTGTGCTTCTCAGTAGCTTTCGTTCAGTTGGTTATGAGCGTTTGTAGTGAAAGATATGATTTAGAGTTTTTTCATTAATTAATACATAAACTCTAATTTGAAGCTGATTTGCTAATGAGATATTGATTTTAAAACAGGTTATTGTTATGTTTTCATTTTCTACAGCTGTTATGATATCAATAAATACTAATTAAGATTGTGAATACCCTGTATTCAGTACTTAAAGGGCGACAATTATTGAAGTATATGAAACATGATCTGATGTTTGAAAGGATCGCTGTATCTAGCAAAAATCTATAGATACCAGTCTTTAGATGCTGGCTCTGTTTTGCCCGGAACCGAGGTTGGAAACTTTCCACGTCGGTCAGGGGGCCAGAAGATGGCGTAATATATCGCCGAAACTGGTGGCCCAATAAGATAACAATTTGAAAATTAGACAACTGAAAGGCGTTTGATTTGACACTCTCAGGGTGAAATGTGTTTGCAATCAACCCCTCTTTAAACTCAACATTGATTTCCCCTCCACTGAGACCAACATTAAATAGATTCGTGATGTACGTTTGGACAGGCCTGCGACAACTCAATACAAATATATCCAGATCCTGATGTTTTACCTATTTTTTCACACATACTGTGCAGATGATCCACAGTGTTTATAATCAGCTAATCAAAAGTAAACCCAGTGAGCAATCTCTAGTGTCCCCGATAACAACATTACCTTATACACTACTGCCCATTAAAATTGCTACACCAAGAAGATGACGTGTTAAAGACGAGAAATTTAACCGACAGGAAGAAGATGCTGTGATATGCAAATGATTAGCTTTTCAGAGCATTCACACAAGGTTGGCGCCGGTGGCGACACCTACAACGTGCTGACATAGGGAAAGTTTTCAACCGGTTTCTCATACACAAACAGCAGTTGACCGGCGTTGCCTGGTGAAACGTTGTTGTGATGCCTCGTTTAAGGAGGAGAAATGCGTACCATCACGTTTCCGACTTCGATAAAGGTCGGATTGTAGCCTATCCGATTACGGTTGATCGTATGGCGACATTGCTGCTCGCGTTGGTCGAGATCCAATGACTGTTAGCAGAATACGGAATTGGTGGGTTCAGGAGGGCAATATGGAACGCCGTGCTGGATCCCAAAGGCCTCTTATCACTAGCAGTCGAGATGACAGGCATCTCATCCGCATGGCTGTAACGGATCGTCCAGCCACGTCTCGATCTCTGAGTCAACAGATGGGGACGTTTGCAAGACAACAACCATCTGCACGAACAGTTCGACGTCGTTTGCAGCAGCATGGACTATCAGCTCGGAGACCATGACTGCGGTTACCCTTGACGCTGCATCACAGACAGGAGCGCCTGCGATGGTGTACTCGTCGACGAACCTAGGTGTACGAATGGCAAAACGTCATTTTTTCGGATGAATCCAGGTTCTGTTTACAGCATCATGATGGCCGCATCCGTGTTTGGCGACATCGCGGTGAACGCACACTGGAAGCGTGTATTCGTCATCACCATACTGGCGTATCACCTGGCGTGATGGTATTGGGCGCCATTGTCTACACGTCTCTGTCGCTTCTTGTTCACACTGATGGCACTTTGAACAGTGGACGTTACATTTCAGATGTGTTACGACCCGTGGCTCAACCTTTCATTCGATCCCTGCGAAACCTTACATTTCAGCAGGATAATGCACGACCGCATGTTGCAGGTCCTGTACGGGCATTTCTGGATACAGAAAATGTTCGACTGCGGCCCTGGCCAGCACATTCTCCAGATCTCTCACCAACTGAAAACGTCTGGTCAACGGTGGCCGAGCAACTGGCTCGTCGCAATACCCCAGTCACTACTCTTGATGAACTGAGGTATGGTGTTGAAGCTGCATGGGCAGCTGTACCTGTACACGCCATCCAAGCTCTGTTTGACTCAATTCCCAGGCGTATCAAGGCCGTTATTACAGCCAGAGGTGTTTGTTCTGGGCACTGATTCCTCAGAATCTATGCACCCAAATTGCGTGTAAACGTAATCACATGTCAGTTCTAGTATAATATATATGTCCAATGAATACCCGTTTATCACGTGCATTTCTTCTTGGTTTAGCAATTTTAATGGCCAGTAGTGTACATTTCACAAATAAGGACTTTGTTTCACTTGATTGAGGAGTACAGCCGATGATCCGCCTACGCCAACGCTAGACGTTACACATCACTACCGGCAGCCGTTTCGCAGCAGCGTGAGACGCCGCCGTCGCTGGCTGCATCTGGGAATGCAAAGTGGACATATAAGGCGCTGCGGCGCGCCGCGCTGGGACGGGTTCCAGTCTGTCTGGCAGTGAGCTGCGCTGCACCGCGACAAGAAACACAAAGGCCCGTCCGCGGCCGTCGCCGAGCTCTGGGACCGGGCGGCCGCCGGCGTCCCCACGCGCGCGCGCCATATAAGCGCACTCGGTCACTGGGCCCGCCATCTCGCCAGCCTGCCCCTGACGCCGCGTCTCGTCTCCCATTTGTCGGTCCGCCTGCCCGAGCGCCTCTTGTTCTGAGACGTCCAGTGGCGAGGCTCTCCTATAAATTGCGCCGCCGCTGTTACGCATTCTGATCACTGACTCTTTCCTGTAAGCTGACGTGTACCACCTGTTGTTCTCCCACTCTGATTCGCAGCAGCTTGCGATGTCGGCATGTATACCTAAACCACCGTTGTCGGTGTTGGTTTGCTGTCAGTTCGAATGAGAGCAATTCTTTCACTGAACCCTCCACACTCTGAACTGCCTTCCTAGACGCCACTAATCCTACCCCCGATACGTCATTTTCTGCTACTCTTGATGTTGCCCTATACTCATCTAACGAGAAATCCTTCTCTTGAAACTTCCTAGCAGATTAAATCTGTGATCCGGACCGAGACTCGAGCTCGAGAACTTTGCCTTTGGCGGGCAAGTGCTCTACCAACTGAGCTACCCAAGCACGATTCAAGCCCCGTCCTCACAGCTTCACTTCTGCCAGTACCTAATCTCCTACTTTCCAAACTTTACAGATGCTCTCCCGCGAAAGGCAAAGGTTCCAAGTTCGAGTCTCGGTCCGGCACACAGTTTTAATCTGCCAGGAAGTTTCATATCAGCGCACACTCCGCTGCAGAGTGAAAATCTGGAAATCCTTATCTTCTTCCATTTCACTTCATTTACCCCCATTATCCCTACCACGTTCGAACTTCTGATATTCCACGCCCCGACTCGTAGAGCGTTATCTTTTCGATGGTTACTCAATCTTTTTCTCATTCTCACCCGCCTCCCCCCCTTTGACAGTCCCCTACTCTACATCCAAATGGGGACTAGTATGCCCTTTGACAGTCCCCTACTGGACATCCAAATGGGGACTAGTATGGAGTCTTTTCCAGTGGACAGATGATCGTGACACTTTTAAATTACAGGCCATATATCTTGTGGAAACACATTATATTTTTCAAAGAATTCTGATGCCGTTAATCATTGCTGGTTCTTCCACCCATTAGGGGCAGTTTCCCACTCCAATGGGAAGAGAGTGCCTTGAGCCTCTGTCCGCTACCCCGCCCTCTTTGACATGGCCGCTGGCAGAATGAGGGTGACTTCTTACGCCGAAAGCCTTCGGCCGCCGTTGCTTATGATTTTTATTCAAGAATTCAGAAGTGGAGGGTGGGATTCAAACCCGGGAATGAGGAAGTTTTGATTAGTGTCGAAGATCCCTTACCACGAGTAAGGAGGTATTCAACCGAAAAAGGGTTCTAATGGTGCTAAGCAGTATGGGACTTAACATCTGAGGTCTCCAGGCGCCTAGACTTAAAACTACTTAAACCTAACTACCCTAAGGACATCACACACATCCATGCCCGAGGCAGGATTCGAACCTGCGGCCGTAGCAGCAACGCGGTTCCGTACTCAAGCGCCTAGAACCGTTCGGTCACAACGGCCGGCATGAAAAAGGGAAAAAGAGATATATGGTTCAACTTAACGAAGATATCGGTTGATATTACGTATGTATAGGCATCAAAGAGTCGTCAGTTTGATAATGAAGGTAAATGTGAGTAATAAAATCGTAAATGGAGACTAAGGCTTCATTACAGTAAACAGCTTGAAATGGATGTTGGCTGAAGTAGATATTCTAAGATATATAGTCTGGCAGAGGATAGACTGGATTCGTGCGTTCCAACAAACCACTTTCCGAGCTGAAGACCATGACAACGATGTGATTTATAGTAGAATAGTTTTACATATATTATACAGTTACAGAGCAGCCAGTTAATGACAGCATGGACGTCTCAGGTACCTTACATACAAAGTTGGAAAAAAAAATTATTTATTTGGGAAGTTTAGAATTACAATACTTGATATGACAATATCCATTAGATAAGATCCATTCTTACTAGCGCATTCGTTTGTTAAACATAGTAATGCAGATAGTAACATCGTGACATAACGGCAGTAGGGCTGAATACGGCTTGAAGACTGGAAAACGAAATGAATTTCCAACAATCCACGGAAGATGACAATAATGCGACTACACCAGTGTCGGATACAGAAAAACTTCAAGTAGGGGGGCGCTAAAGATATCTTCAGCAATCTTTACTTTTACCATAATAAAAAATAATCAAGTAACACGCCAAGTTTAATAAAGTTTTATTTAAACTGATTCTACACATATACAAGACAATGCCATATTATGACATAAAAAAGTTGAGCGGGGATTGGTGGGGGGGGGGGGGTGGGGGGGGGCGCCCGGCGTGCCCTCATATGTATCCCCCACTGGATAATACAAACTAAAATACACACTCTATCGGAAATTTCGCTTTACATAGCTGCACTCACGACGAAGGTTTAACAAGATAACATATTCACAACGCAGCTGAATTAGTCCCTTGAAAACGCAAATGAAACGGTATAATGGTATAATTCCTTCACGAAAGAAGACGAAGTGAATATTCAAGAATTCGAAACCAGAACAGCTGTTAGCATGAGTAACGTAAAAGTAGATATCTTACGTGTTGCGGAACAACTCAAATCACTTAGGAAATGTAAATCTTCCGGTCCAGATGGTACACCACTCAAGTTCCTCTAAGAGTATAAATCACCTTGAAGAAAATGACTTATTGATAAATAACCAACACGGATTCAGAGAATATCGTTCTAGTGCAACACAGCTAGCTCTTTATTGCCATGAGGTAATGAGTGCTGTCGAAAAGGGATCTAAGATCGATTCCATATTCCTAGATTTCCAGAAGGCTTTTGATACCGTTCCTCACAAGCGGCCATTAATCAAATTACTTACATATGGAGTATCGTCTCAGTTGTGTGACTGGATTCGTGACTTCCTCTCAGAAAGGTCACAGTTCGTAGTGATAGACGGTAAATCATCGAGTAGAAGAGAAGTGATATCTGGCGTTCCGCAAGGTAGTGTCATAGGCCCTCTGCAGTTCCTGATTTACATAAATGACGTAGGTGATAATCTGAGCAGCTCCTTACATTGTTTGCAGATGACGCTGTAATTTAACGTCTAGGAAAATCATCAGATGATCAATTTCCATTACAAAATGGTCTAGAGAGAATATCTGTACTGTGCGAAAAGTGGCAATTGACACTAAACAAAGAAAAGTGCGAGGTCATCCACATGGGTACTAAAAGAAATCCGATACATTTCGGTATACGATAAATCGCACAAATCTAAGGGCTGTCAATTCAACTAAACACCTAGGAATTACAATTACGAGCAACTTAAACTGGGAAGACCACATAGGTAATATTGTGGGAAAGGCGAAACAATGACTGCGCTTTGTTGGCAGGACACTTAGAAGATGCGACAAACCCACTAAAGAGACAGCCTACATTACACTTGTCCGTCCTCTGCTGGAATATTGCTGAGCGGTATGGATCCTTACCAGGTAGGATTGACGGAGGACATCGAAAAAGTGCAAAGAAGGACAGCGCGTTTCATATCATTGTGCAACTGTCACTGATATGATACGCACGTTGGGGTGGCAGTCACTGAAACATAGGCGGTTTTGTTTGTGGCGAGTTCTATTTACGAAGTTTCAACCACCAACTTTCCTCTTCGGAATGCGAAAATAATTTGTTGACACACACCTACGTAGGGAGAAATGATCATCATAATAAAATAAGAGAAATCAGTGCTAGAACGGAAAGGTTTAGATGTTCCTTTTTCCCACGCGCCATTCGAGAGTGGATCGGTAGAGAAGTAGTATGAAAATGGTTAGAAAATGGTTCACACTTAAGTGTGAATTGCAGAGTAACCATGTACATGTAGATTTACCCTCGCTTCTGCGTCAGCAACCATATTCCACAAGTTTAGACACGGAAATAATTGTATTGTAGAAAAACAATTGTCATCGCACTTCCAAATATTTGCGCCCCGGCCACTGTCGTACAACGTGGTACTAGTAACTGAAGTTGCACAGATTAAATCGAGCTGGTTATGTGGAATATGTCTGAAACGCAGCTGAAGTTTTGTAGATATTGTGATAAGATCTTTCAATTGTGATCCGTCCTCGCCGACTGCGTGACTGTTTCATTAATGTTGCTGTGGAGACACTCTCAGCAGCATTAATCTCGTCGCTAAACGGAATAATAATTTAAAGTAACTCCAGCAGGCATGGACGAACTGCACCGAAAACACAATGATTTTGTGTTTCTTGTTAAGTAAACGAACAATAGCAAAAGAAAATCAACAGTGTACTTCCACAAAAATTAACAGTTTTAAAAATACATAGGTAAATATTCACGGTTTTGAACTGAATCTGCCAGAGTGGTAAGACTGTTACAGATGGATATGACCTTGGTGTGACCGTGGTGGTCAAGTGGGTGAACTACTCGAGCGTTAGAGTCCGGGACTGCACGTCTCGGGTTAAATCGTACGTAGACGCGAGAATCTTTCCTCGTTCGACTCCCTCCAGGGTGGACACAGCTCCACTCAGTCTGTTATCAAATAAGTACCGGGGATTTTCCGCGAGGGTGAAAGGCTCCTAGTGTCGCGACGTAGCAGGATTGTCCTGTACATGCAGTCAGGCCAATAGACTGGTCATGGTATTGCGCCACAGACTTGACCTTCATGTGGCTTTACTACAGTAGCAGCAGCGACAGTGTTGTGGTCTCACCTCAGCTGTTGCAGCGGAAGTCATGGTTGACGAATTCCACAGTCACACATTAGCACACGTATATTTATGCACGTAGTGAAGAAAAATTTTCCACTCCCTTATCGGTTTTTGTCACCAATGAACACAGCTATCATGTTCATCGTAGTTTCACTACGACGGTTCATATCGGCACATTTATCTACATATGATGGAGGTTAGCAGACACATGTGTAGGGTGGTTTCAGCTCTGCAGAACCACAAAAAAATGTTTCAACCATTGTGATTCGCCCAGGGACCGTTGTGCACAGCGACCATATGGAGAGGCACGCAGTAGCCAGTCGCAATCCCGTTAGTTTTTATTATGATTGCAAACCTAAGTTTCGTTTATAAATAGCCATCTCCAGAGCATTTTCGTTACAACTCAACAGACTCGAGGCAGTTCATGTCACCATGTATTCTTAAAGGTATATAGCCCTATATACACTGCTGCCCACCGTAAATGCAACACCAAGAAAGACAAGAGGTAGCACAACAAAATTTATTTTGTAGATAACATGTTGACCAAGTATCAAATGATTACGTTTACAGACGTCTGTGACATGTGGTTCCTGCCAGAATCAGTAGCCAGAGTAGCCGCCATTGATGGAGATCAACGCTGCCACACGTCTCGGCATTGAGTCAAAGAGACGTTGAATGTGTTCCTGGGGTACAGCAGCCCAAGCAGCTTCCACACGTTGCCAAAGACCATCTGGTGTGGCAGCTGGGGATGTAATCTGGGTGACTCGTTGAGCAACCATGGACCACATTTTTTCTATCGGCGAAAGATCCGGAGAGCGAGCCGGCCAGGGAAGCAATTCAATCTGGTTATTGACGAAGAACCTTTGGACAATGCGTGCCACGTGTGGTCGCGCATTATACTGTTGAAATATGGCTGTGGCCGAGCCCTGAAGGTAAGGAAGGACAACTGGCTCCAGCACCTCGGATATGTAGCGCCGGCTATTTAAAGTACCGGCAATGCGTACGAGAGGCGTGCGAGAGTAATATCCAATACCGCCCCATACCATAATACCCGGTGCAAGACCAGTCTGGCGGTGCATAATGCAGCTGTCCAGCATCCTCTCTCCACGGTGTCTCCACACTCGAATCCGACCGTCGTGGTGCTGCAGACAGAAGCGTGCCTCGTCAGTAAAGACAACGTCATTCCATTCTGCCGTCCACATCCGTCTGTCAACACACCATTGGCGACGGAGACGTCTGTGGTTCTGCGTCAATGGTAGACGAAGCAATGGACGTCTTGCGGACAGACCACTCTGCTGTAAACGGCGTCGAATGGTACGCGCAGACACTGGATGATGCGTTACAGACGCAATGTGCTGTGCTATGGTTCGGGATGTCACTGAGCGATCCGTCACTGCCATGCGCGCAATTTGCCTATCAGCACGTGCAGTGGTGCACCGAGGTGAATGCGATCGACCACGTCGGTCCGTCGTACCCTCCTGCATCCAACGGTCACATATCCGAATTACAGTTGTTTGGTTTCGTCCAACACGACTAGCGATTTCTCTGTATGATAATCCACAATCTCGGTAAGCCACTATCCTTCCTCTGTCGAACTCGGATACTTGATCAAACGATGTTCGCTGTTGTCTATGAGGCATAACTGATCGTCTTGTGAAACAACCACAAGGTAAACACACGTGCCGAACGTACACTCGTCGAAATCGCCAAGCCTTAAATGGCGCTATGAGGTGGCGCCACAGGCGCGCGTGATGTGCGTCTGCGCTGAAATTCTAATCAGTTGCATATCTCATCGCTGCAATCCCATGGTGTAAATTTCACTTGATTCGGATGCTTCCTTCAGGGAGCTGCATTTACGGTGGCCAGCAGTGTACCTGTAATAACATACGGTGATATGAATTGCCGCGAAATGTTGAACTCTAATGAAAATGAGCTGAAGATGGTTGTTTACAACCGAAATCTAACTTTGCAAGATAATAAAATTTCTACATAGATAACAATCCCAGCTGTGAACATTTCAAAGAAGTTATAAGCAATAAAAAGTATTGATAATGGCAGAAAGCTTTGTCACAATGAGTTTGCTGAACGAGATGAAACATTTGGTGAATCGAGAGTAAAAATATAATTTAGGACTTGGTGAATATCTTGAATGTCTGTATGATTTCCATTAATTAACATAAGAGTGTCATCCACATATCTATAATAGTATATGATTATAATCGAAACAGGAAGGAGTTAAAGAATTTTTCTTCTGGGGAAGGGAAATATCTGCTATCGTGCCAGGTACATTATTCCCCATAGCCACTTCACCCACTAAGCTATACATTTTCTTGTTGGATTCAAAGTAATTTTGAGATAGTGTAATTTCCAGGAGATTTATGATTCCATGCCTTTCAATAATTGATTCTTTTCTATATTCTAAGAGATAATATATTATAATCTGTATAGTTTCTTGCACTAGTACATTCGTGTATCGGTTTGTGATACAAAATGAGATAAATTTATCATTCAGTGGAATCTGTTTGTCTTCTGCGTCCATCGCTAAATTGCTTTGTGCATTCTGTAAAAGTATATATTTTTATGGGTAATGTACTGAGTTTCCTGCATATCAAATATGTTCGAGTATTTATACATACAATTACAATTAATATAGCAGGTTCTTTGGACAAAGAACTAAATAATAAGAAAACATACAGAAATTATTCAAATACAGAACACAATACTATTGAAAACATAAACCAAAAATTATTGACTTTTAATACTATAACAGTAAAAGTAGATAGATTGTCATTTTAAACTACAACGCATAAATTAAGTCATGGCCGCCTTTGATCTGGCAATATCACCGAATTTTCTCATAACTCAACCAATAAATTTGCAGCAGGGACAAAAAGAGTCAAAGAGCCATCAAAAACTGAAACAGTATACTAACCAGTTATGAGAAAAGAACATGTATTGTAAGAGCCCAAGTACTAAATTGCGTGCACAACTAAAGGCAGATAAAGCTTCCATACCTATCCGCCCATTAGTGAATAATAAATACTTCTCTGATGGACGGATACCATGAGACAAACACCGAGCGAGGTGGCGCAGTGGTTAGCACACTGGACTCGCATTCGGGAGGACGACGGTTCAGTCCCGCGTCCGGCCATCCTGATTTAGGTTTTCCGTGATTTCACTACATCGCTCCAGGCAAATGCCGGGATGGTTCCTTTGAAAGGGCACGGCCGACTTCCTTCCCCGTCTTTCCCTAAACCGATGAGACCGATGACCTCGCAGTTTGGTCTCTTCCCTCAAAACAACCCAACCCCATGAGACAAACAGAACGTAAGTCGTGGCGACATGGCAACACTGCTTCCAGTGCATCTGGCGATGAGGCTGCCATGCAGAGTACCATGAGGCCGCTGGAGGCAGGGTTTCAAACAATCCACAGAAATTGTGTGTTCCTGTGGACCGATCTCATCTCAGCTGCAGAGGAAGTGTAGTTGTTGGACCAGACATCTTGCAATCCATGGTAAACAACTGTAAGTTTGGTGGGTATGCCGCCAGCGATACAGTACCCCCTTCTTTCCCTGAGAGAATAGATGGTGTAGCCATTACAAAGAAGACGTGCTGTTGAAGGGAAAAGGTGTCCCAGAATTCGGAAGGTCGTACCTGTGAAGCGTGCTGACTTTGGTGGAGGCCTGGTCCCATGTAGTGTTGGCCGAAGACAGAGAGTTTGAATGTGACTGTGACCGATGGATCTGGCTCGGACGAGACCGAGATCCAGACTATTAAGGCTGCGATGGAAGAGGATACAGTTGTATTCAGAAACCTGTAGTATTTCTGTGTTGCTGCAGATTGTTTTCATCCGAGTTCCAGAAAAAGTGTCTTTAGCAGGTCGAAGCTGCGGGAACTCTCAGGGTGAATATGTGGGTGATGGCTCAATCGCCAGGGGATACAGTAGTGGTCTTTAAGACAATTCTGCAACCAAACATTGCGAAGAAAATGGAGGTGGGGACAATAAAACTGGCAAGACAAGTGGCTCACACCTCTCAACGCATTCGAGCACAGGTTGTGATGGTGGGAAGATCTGCCTGAACACGTCAGCTTGAACGTCTTCAGGAACAGATGGTTCGATTTAGGCACAAAAATCCTATATCAGTTAAGCAGCAAATAAGTGGATAAAATAATTGTAAGAAAACTAGAAACAGATTATCAGTTAGGTACATGACGTCCGAGATGGACACTGACAACAAGAAGACGTAAATAAAGGAAGAGAAATATCTAAAAGAGCTGTGGATTTATTGCGATGTCGTGGTGAGAAACTGTTATTCTGCTAGCTTAATTTATCAGCTGTGTAAGTATGGGAGGAAAATCATGTTCACTTCTATATCGATTTTTGGGTAATCAGTCTTCTGAATGGTTTGTGTGGTCGGCCATAAATTCCTTTCCTGTGGCACCCTCTTAGTCTTGGAATAGCACTATCAGCCCAAACCCACAAATATTTTTTTGATATATTCTAATCTCTGCCTCCGTCATATTTTAGCCTCTACAGATACCTAAAGCACATTTAAGTGATTTCTTGATCTTTAAATAAGCCCCTTCTCAATCTTCCTCTGTCACCGAAACTGATGAGGGTTTCCTCATCAGTGCAACATTTTCCACAGCCTTGTATCTCAGACGCTTCAAACTTCGTTTTCCCCTGTTTTTGCACAGTTGATGGTTCACTGCCACACGGTGTAATGCTCCAAAGGTGAATTCTCCTAAATTTAATGCCGGTGGTTTTTTTACTAGCTACTCTTTATGTACTCGTTCTTCGAATGTCATTTCTTACTTTGCTTTCAAGGTAGCAGGATTCCCTAGCTTCGTTTACTTCGTTGACCCCAGATTTGATATTTTTATCGCTAATCTCATTCCTGCTACTCTTTGTTACTTTCTCATTTCTACAGTTCCCTCTTACTCTATAGAGTACATTCTGTTCATCAGGTAAGGAGGTTTCCCCCACTTTCACCAAGGTTAGCAATGTCTTCAGTGACTTTTATCATTCATATCCTTTCATCTAAAATTTTAACCCCACGCCTGAAACTTTCATTTCTATCTCTCATTCCTTCTTCGATGTACAGGTTGAAAAGTAAATGTGAAAGGCTGCATACCTTACTTATACTCTTCCTGATATGAGCACTTCGTTCTTGATCGCCCACTATTATTCTTACCTTTTGGTTCTTTCACGTGTTTACGACCTGTCTGCGCCTATAGTTTACATCTCTTTCCCTGAGGATAGTGCACCGTTTAACGTTGTCACTTTTCCCAGGTTGGCAGATGCTGCGAAAGTGTAGTGATTTATCTAAAGTTTTGCTTGCATTATCAGGTGCTACGCCAGCACTGCGCCACTGCTGTCTGTACCTTTCTGAAAGCCAAACTTCTAGTCACCTAAGATAGCCCCAGCTATCGTTTCCAGTCTTCAGCATATTTTTTCTTATCAGCAAAGTGGATGAGTGAACTGGTAAGCACATTTTCTGATTGTTATCACACTTATCTGCCTTTGTCATATTCCTCTAGACTCATTATTCTACAAATTAAGTTCATTAGTCGTTTCGTTGCCACTTCCCTCTAATACTTTTAGAAATTCCGAAGGAATGTTCACTTCGTCTTATTTGATAGGTAGTCTCTCAAAAGTCTGAGGGATGCTGAGGCAGGATCCCGTTGTCTTCTACATCGACTCGTATTTCTAATTGTGTCACTTCATCTCACATATTCTCGTCCTCAACTATAGCGTACTATTTCCACATAAATGCTCTCTCTCTCTCTCTCTCTCTCTCTCCCTTTATCTCTCTCTCTCTATCCCCTACCCCCTATCCCTCTCTCTTCTCTCTCTCTCTCTCTCACTCTCTTAAGCTCTTAAGAGAGAAATTCGTTTTACACTCTTAATGTTGACTCCTTCGGTTATAGTTTAACGAAGGTTGGTTTTACTTCTATACCGGGTGGTAATAATTAAACTTTCCCTATTTAACTCACTATAACACGGAAACTAATTACCGTATGAAGATCAAACTTGGTAGCAGTAATGGGGAAGGGAAATAACGCAGAATCAATTGAATTGAAACACTTTCAATGTGCTGCTATGGTACGAGGACTGTTCAATATAGAATGATCATAAATTTTATGGTTATAATTTCTCGCGCGAAAATTTAATCTTATGATATTCTATTATCTTAATGCGCAACAAATAAGTTGTAATAGTATCCTTGTTGGGACTCCTGGTTCCCGGCTGTGAGAGGCAGGCAAGGTCAGACATACTCAGTATCGCCTACCGCTGCAATGGAGGTAATACGCGAGGAACAATACGGGGCTTTGAAATTCTGCTTTCGTCTCAACAAATCTTCAGCCGAGGTCTGTACAAATGTTTGAAGAGGGGAGACAATAAATTTCAAAGGAAGGTGGACCTGGTGCTCCAGTTACTGCTCTTAAGGAAGAAAACAACAACACTGCTGCTGTCATTGTGAGAGGGGATCGACGAATTACCTTAAGACCACTTTCTGAAATACTGAACATTTCATTGGGTGCTACCCACATGTTGGTGACAGAAAAATTACACATGACATGTGTTTGTGCGCCGGCCGCGGTGGTCTAGCGGTTCTAGGCGCTCAGTCCGGAACCGCGGGACTGCTACGGTCGCAGGTTCGAATCCTGCCTCGGGCATGGATGTGTGTGATGTCCTTAGGTTAGTTAGGTTTAAGTAGTTCTAAGATCTAGAGGACTGATGACCACAGATGTTAAGTCCCATAAGGCTCAGAGCCATTTTGTGTTTGTGCACGATGGGTTCCAAGACTATTGATTCCAGAACAAAAGGACATTCGCGTGCACGTCTGCATGCAGTTAAAGTTGATGTTAGAGAAAGATCCGGAGTTTCTTTCAGATGTAATCTTTGCTGATGAAACTTGGCTACATAATTTTGATTCTGAGAGCAAAAAGCAAAGCTCAGTGTGGAAATCTCCTTCATCACGAACCCGCAAAGAAGCGCAAGTGGATGCTTCCGCTGGGAAAGTTAAGGTCATCTCATTCTTTGACATTCATAGAATAGTTTATCAGGATGTTGTACCTGCACACACACCAGTCACTGGACAATACTACAGGGATGTCCTGAAAACATTCCAAGTCCATATCAGGAGGAAAAGACCAAATTTCCGTGAAGCAGGTTGGACGCTGCACCACGATAATGCGTGGCCACATACTGTCCATGTTGTTGCTGAATATCTTACAAAAATCAACGTGTAGTGCATCAGTCACCCTCCCTATAGTCCGGATTTAGCCCAATGTGACTTTTTCTATTCCTGAACACGAAGAAAAGTCTTCGTCTGACGCATTATTAATCATCAGAAGCAGTGGTGAAAGCTGCGGAGGCGATTTTGGACCTCTCAAAAAATGGTTTCCAGCATGTATTTGAAGTCAGGCAGAAATATAGGGACAAGTGCATCGCTATCATGGAAGACTACTTTGAGAAAGACCATCAAAATTGTGAGAATGAGTAAAATGAGTGTCAAAAATTTATAATCATTCTTTATTAAACAGCCTTCGTACATCATACCATTACATACCGGTACAATTACTGCTACAGAAGAGGCTCAATATAGCACCCAGCACAGCACAGCAGAACGAAGCATGTCCATAAATATGCTCTCTTGACATGCTGCGCTTCAGATCAGCACATGTATGAATGTTCCCACGCTATACCCTGTCCTTCAGATAGCTCAACAAACAGAACCCACAGGGAGTGAGATTAGGTGATCACGCCGGCAAACCATTTGGAAACGATCGGGTGACAATTCTATTGCTTCATATTTGTTGGAGAGAAGCAGGTGGACTTCACGAGCGATGTGCTGTGGGGCTCCAGCTTGCATGAAAACTATTGAGTTCAATGCGTCTCTCTCCCGTAGGACGGGTATGAGAAGCTGGCGAAGCATGTCGCACTAACGCTGGCCAGTCACACTGCACGTCTTTGGTCCCTGAGCGCCAACATATTCAAAAAAGAATGGGTCAATGACGACTGTAAGCGTGAAGCTACCCTATACAGTGACACGTTCACCATACGGAGGAATTTCATGCACAGTGACTGGAGCTGAAGATCCCCACACATGGCAAATCTGTGTGTCCACATTACCCGTCAGAGGAAAATGAGATTCGTGTGTCCATAGGATGTTCCAGAGCCAACCCTCGCCAACTTCAATCCTTGGGAGAAAGTGAAGAGCGAAGCCAACGCGTCGTTGTGCGTCCTGTGGCGCAAACCGCTGTACGACGTGGATCTTGTACGGATATTGTTTGAGAGTGGTTCGAAGCACCTTCTGTACAGTGGATCACGGGTGATTCAAGTGTCGGGACACAGCACGCGCACTGCCTGTCGTTTGGGGATTGCGCGCAGCGTTGTCTGCCATAGCAACAGCTATTTCATCAGCCATCTGTGGTGCAACCGGTCGTCGGCCTCTTCCCGGAGCGATACCCAGTTCTCCAATTTATTCCAACATTTCCACTATAATCCGCACAGCAGGTGGAGAAAGAGGATCCTTCCGTAATCCTTTCAGCCCGCCATATTTTCGAGTACAGCTGCGTTATTACTATTGTTTTGATAATAGAGCTTCACCAATAATGCCCTGCTCCTTTTGTATAAGCTCATGTTGACATGTCAACATGTGCACTGCGACTGGTCAGGTGTTTGAGACTATGAATCACGATGACCGATCACGGCACCTGGTGACCATTGTTGAAACTGGACGGTTTAAATCGTGCACCTCATACTCTTGGCATTAATGCTACCAAGTTCGGCACTCGGACGGTAATTAGTTTCCTTGTTATAACGTGTTAAATAGGGAAAGTTTAATTATAAGTAGCCTGTATTTGCCGAATCAGTCTTTCTGCGACGACCATTTTTTTTCTATTCCTTCGCATTTTTCTTGCAGCTATTTGGCGTTAGCTACCCTGTGCTTTCTGTCTGTTTCGTTTAAAAAGAAAAAAAAATGATTCAAATGGCTCTGAGCACTATGGGACATAACATCTGAGTTCATCAGTCCCCTAGAACTTATAATTACTTAAACCTAACTAAACTAAGGATATCACACACATCCATGCCCGAGGCAGGATTCGAACCTGCGATCGTAGCAGTCGCGCGGTTCCGGACTGAAGCGCCTAGAACCGCTCGGCCACAGCGACCGGCTTTCGTTTTCACATGACTTATTTTGCTGTGTTGTTGTCTTTTCCTTAGACTTTCTGCACTCCCTTCTTTCGCAGATCATTAAAGTGTTTCTTCTGTTATCCAAGCTTTCTGCTTGCACGATATCACAGTCTAGCACAACACTCGTGACCCTTTTTGATACCCACAACGACAGAAGCGACCAAAGAGGCCAGCAAGCGACTCTTATAAAGACGATATCGGATGACTGCGAACACTGATCTGTAACATAGCTTTTACGATAGGCAGTAGTGCCCTTAAAATGACACTACGTTTGTCTTTGTTAATATTCAAATCAGCCTGGGAGGTAGAAACCGCACATTGCATGGCAGTTAATTTACGATTCTTTTGTAATGTACAGATATTTGTTGAATAATGTCGTTTTCGTCTCATAAAAAGAAATTGCTAGTTACCTTCAGAAGACCAGGCCTGCTGCAGAAATACATCTTATATCTACCCAACAAAGCAGAGTTTTCTTCGCGTCATTTTTCGGCCAAGTCAATAAATGTGGAACGCAGGAAACATACATGAAACTTAATACCTATATTGTTTAACGCACCAAATGAGCCACCACGCCTGTATCTTAAGAAAAAACGGAACAGACGCGACAATAAATCGTCAAAAATAATAAAATGGTTTCCCAACACATAAGAAACCAATTCAACAGTTGTTGCTGAACCTGAGACACGAACGGCAAAGGCGCTCAACACATTCGCTTTTAAAGCAAAATAAATTTTATAAGAATATTCCTGTATTAGAAAGTCGAGTGAAGTGTAAGAGTGGGCGAATCATTAGATGCCCCGATATGTCGTTGATTACAAGGAAAGGGCCTATGATAATGACAACAGAAATATATACTTCTCGTGCACGAAATACACTCCTGGAAATGGAAAAAAGAACACATTGACACCGGTGTGTCAGACCCACCATACTTGCTCCGGACACTGCGAGAGGGCTGTACAAGCAATGATCACACGCACGGCACAGCGGACACACCAGGAACCGCGGTGTTGGCCGTCGAATGGCGCTAGCTGCGCAGCATTTGTGCACCGCCGCCGTCAGTGTCAGCCAGTTTGCCGTGGCATACGGAGCTCCATCGCAGTCTTTAACACTGGTAGCATGCCGCGACAGCGTGGACGTGAACCGTATGTGCAGTTGACGGACTTTGAGCGAGGGCGTATAGTGGGCATGCGGGAGGCCGGGTGGACGTACCGCCGAATTGCTCAACACGTGGGGCGTGAGGTCTCCACAGTACATCGATGTTGTCGCCAGTGGTCGGCGGAAGGTGCACGTGCCCGTCGACCTGGGACCGGACCGCAGCGACGCACGGATGCACGCCAAGACCGTAGGATCCTACGCAGTGCCGTAGGGGACCGCACCGCCACTTCCCAGCAAATTAGGGACACTGTTGCTCCTGGGGTATCGGCGAGGACCATTCGCAACCGTCTCCATGAAGCTGGGCTACGGTCCCGCACACCGTTAGGCCGTCTTCCGCTCACGCCCCAACATCGTGCAGCCCGCCTCCAGTGGTGTCGCGACAGGCGTGAATGGAGGGACGAATGGAGACGTGTCGTCTTCAGCGATGAGATTCGCTTCTGCCTTGGTGCCAATGATGGTCGTATGCGTGTTTGGCGCCGTGCAGGTGAGCGCCACAATCAGGACTGCATACGACCGAGGCACACAGGGCCAACACCCGGCATCATGGTGTGGGGAGCGATCTCCTACACAGGCCGTACACCACTGGTGATCGTCGAGGGGACACTGAATAGTGCACGGTACATCCAAACCGTCATCGAACCCATCGTTCTACCATTCCTAGACCGGCAAGGGGACTTGCTGTTCCAACAGGACAATGCACGTCCGCATGTATCCCGTGCCACCCAACGTGCTCTAGAAGGTGTAAGTCAACTACCCTGGCCAGCAAGATCTCCGGATCTGTCCCCCATTGAGCATGTTTGGGACTGGATGAAGCGTCGTCTCACGCGGTCTGCACGTCCAGCACGAACGCTGGTCCAACTGAGGCGCCAGGTGGAAATGGCATGGCAAGCCGTTCCACAGGACTACATCCAGCATCTCTACGATCGTCTCCATGGGAGAATAGCAGCCTGCATTGCTGCGAAAGGTGGATATACACTGTACTAGTGCCGACATTGTGCATGCTCTGTTGCCTGTGTCTATGTGCCTGTGGTTCTGTCAGTGTGATCATGTGATGTATCTGACCCCAGGAATGTGTCAATAAAGTTTCCCCTTCCTGGGACAATGAATTCACGGTGTTCTTATTTCAATTTCTAGGAGTGTATGTGTTTACATTCTCTTGCTTCCGGCGGACTAAGCTGCAAATAAACGTACTCGGAAGAATTTCTTCATGAATATGTTGTAACTTAAGTCTTTGAATCAGTGTGGTTCGGCTGTTTTTCACGTGTATTTAATGATACTTCATGTCTCTTGATACCCTAACACAAAAATATAACAACTGTTTAGTTCATTAAGTTGAAAATAACTGAACATTATCCTTGCGACACATGTGACACTCTCCTTTCACACCGCTTGGGGCGCTAGTGTCGCTCCAGCTGACAAACGGTACGAACTTCTGCACCAGAGAGTGTCTTTATTGTATGTATCAGACTGTGACTTGAGTCTTCTCTTCGTTACTAAATTGTGATCGGTGACTATATCTGGATCTTACTTTACTTTTGTGTCCTGCCTTACGACAGAGAGGTCCACCGCACGAGTGTCCAGGGAACTGATTCCAGTGGTGGTTTGCCGGCTGGCGTGACCGAGTGGTTCTTAGCGCTACAGTCTGGACCGCGCGACCGCTACGGTCACAGGTTCGAATCTTGCCTCGGGCATGGATGTGTGTGATGTCCTTAGGCTAGTTAGGTTTAAGTAGTTCTAAGTTCTAGGGGACTGATGACCTCAGATGTTAAGTCCCATAGTGCTCAGAGCCATTAAAACCAGTGGTGGTTTCCAGTTGCCTTCCACTGATGACGATGAGGACATTACAACATCCAGTCCCTGATCAGAGGAAATCTCCGACACAGTCAAGAATCGAAACCGGGCCCCATGGCGTGACAGACTGCCGCACTGACCACTCAGCTATCGGGGCGGAATATCTGGATCTGAGTAAGTCTTATAACTCAGTATCTGAATTTTTAATGTTTACTTCCCAATGTTGTAATCCGGCTGGAATCTCACCGTGTCTCCCACTCCGATATAGTAGTGTAACTGTTTCCCTCCTTTAATCGTACTTCTAAGTTTCCATCCTTCACCTGTACGTTAGTGCACGCCGCGCTAGCTGACAGAATAGCGGTTTCATGTATATGAATGAGCGCGAGCGTCTTCCCCTTCCCGTGTGATCACGGCGGGCAGATTACTGGTAAGCTTTGTCCCACTCGCGTTTCGTTATGAGCGGGGCGCCGATTCACACCCCCGCGGCCTCAGCCGCAGCTGCTGCATTATGTATGCGGCGGGTCGCGATTTACATTGAATTGGCAGTTCACCAGAGAGTTCCGCTGTCGGGGCAGCCCTTCACGCCCGAGGTCGTCGCCTCGATGCCTGGCATGGGTCCTCTCCACACTCCACAGCTCGCACTAATTTCACACTAGTCCGCCGATGCGGCCAACAGGAGAGACTTTTTTGTTGCTTCACAATCCCATCGATGTACTCGGCTTCTAACTAATCGGTGGAATATCTCGTTCAGACTAAAATGGTGTTATTGTATTCCAATCCCTTTGGCGATCTTCTGGTAACTGCAGGTATCAACGGGTCCGCTCAACGCAACGTTCGCAGAAACATCACGTGCGAAGTAAATTTCTGAGAAATCCAACTGATGTGAGGAATGTTCTGAAGTTTTTCTGTATCATAGTGGTTTGTATGTAATGTGTGTTTTGCCTACACTACAACTCACTTTAAAATATGGACGTAACAGAAAAACTACTATAAAATTTGAACTATCAGTGGACGCCCCAGGATAAAGGAGTAACTAAATGGGCATGGGAAAGGTGCAGGCTATTTATCACAAGTCATTTGTTACTTCACAAGAGCCCGACAGTCTTTTATTGCAAAGATACGGCCGGGCAGAGTGGCCGAGCGGTTCTAGGCGCTTCAGTCTGGAACCACGCGACCGCTACGGTCGCAGGTTCGAATCCTGTCTCGGGCATGGATGTGTGTGATGTCCTTAGGTTAGTTAGGTTTATGCAGTTCTGAGTTCTAGGGGACTGATGGCCTTCAGATGTTAAGTCTGATAGTGCTCAGAGCCATTTCTTTTTTTTTTTTTTTTTTTTTTTTTTTTTTTTTTTTTTTTTTTTTTTTTTTTTTTTTTGCAAATATACCAAAAACGCTAATCAAATACAAATGATAAAGCTACTTAGAATGAACGTAATTAAGAAAGCTTAACTACTGAGTTACAGTAATTACCTCGAGCAACGGATTTAGTATGTTAACAGCAACTCAAATTTCAGCAGAAAATTAGATAAGATTATTAAGGAAATTCATTTGGGCAATTATTCCAAAATTTCTTCAGTTAAACGAATTGATGAATAATAAGTTAATTTAAACGAATAAAATGCACCAATTTAGGAAGGACAATCAAATATGATTCATACACTCGCTTAGCACTGGGCAATTCCAAAATTTGGCTAGAGAAACGGAGTTCTTGACATTAATAAATATAACGTACAAGAAGTGTAGTAACATGAAATTTCACGTCTCTAACGAACTGAGAGCAGGTAAGTACCAATACTTTATGCAACGACCACAGGAATTTTCTCCACGCATGTATCCAATTTTTGACGGATCAGAGAAGCCCCTGGGTCGTAATCAACACACTGACGTGCAAAAATAATAAAATACCATTTAAAAATTGATCATTACACCATTATCAAACTATTATGTTAAAACCAAACATCAGGCAGGGAAAACATTGAAGGAGCAGGAACGGACGGCTAGGTCTGAGTAAGACTGTTTAGAATTACGGGCACTTCAGGTAAAATTAACGCCCGATTGCTACGAGATAGAAACTCAGCGTATGAGGAATGGAAAGCCAGGAGGCCGCAACGTCTCAGAGACCACGACATGAGAAACGGTGCGCCGCCCGCGCACAACTACACCGCCGACAAGACAAACTCTGCGCGAAAATGTTGACAGATAACATCCCCTCCAAACGCAACCGAACAGCTCGGTAAGCCGAGAACAAACACGCTGACATGTAATTCATGCAAAATAATTATAAAACACGTGATAAGGCTCAGACCAAGACAAAATACTCAATGTGAGCGTGCCCCACGCACCAGCCAAATCTTACGTATTACAACAAGAATATTGCAATAAGAATTACTAAGAGGATTAACCCGTTAATCTTGCAGTGAAATACAGGGTGATTTTCTCCACTAGGTACAAACTTTAGGGGCTGATCGACGAGAGTATTCGCAACAAAAAAGGTATAATGAACTTAAGTCCGGAAATGCATGACTTCCATGCTAGAGACCATTTAGTCAACCACACATTGTTACAGAGACTGCGGTCTAATATGTGTTGCACCATGCAGCCGCAGCTACGGTCTGTGTTGAAAATGGTTTCCATGTGCTTCAACGCAAACGCGTACGTGTCGTAGCACGTTCTGTCTCACACGTTCACATCGGCCAGGCTGCAGCCGAACAGTGTCCAAAGCAGCTTGAATACGCTGCTGCAGTGTCTCCACATGCACGATATCTGCTTACACGATACTTTTGAGATGGCCCCATAACCAGAAATCGCACGGGTTGAGATACGGTGAACGAGCAGGCCATGCAACTGGACCCTCTCGTTCGATTCATCTACCAAGGCCGACACAATTGAGATCCGACCTGACGTTAACGGCGAAGTGGACTGGAGCCACATAACCCTTCAAATCATGAATGGTACTACTTCTAGCAGGGGAGGCAAAGTCATCCCCAAGAAACTCCGATAGTTCCGATCTTTTAGACGACGTAGAAGGAAGACTGGTTTCAAAATAGAGTAGCAAATTAACACGGCCCAAATACTCTAGCTGCGCCGAAGCTGATGGTTCAAATGGCTCTGAGCACTATGGGACTCAACTGCTGAGGTCATTAGTCCCCTAGAACTTAGAACTAGTTAAACCTAACTAACCTAAGGACATCACAAACATCCATGCCCGAGGCAGGATTCGAACCTGCGACCGTAGCGGTCTTGCGGTTCCAGACTGCAGCGCCTTTAACCGCACGGCCACTTCGGCCGGCCGAAGCTGATGATTCGCTGTCACCATACCATGGGGGTTCTACATACCATCCCTCAGATGACTGTTATGAAAGCTCATGATACCACTCCACGTAAAGGTAGCCACATCTGTGAACAGGTTGGATGACACAAATTCTGGAATTGTGACTGACGGGTGAAAAACCAAGTGACAAAAATGCTCGCAATGTGGAAAGTCCGTCGCTAGTAAACACTGCACGCTGTAAATGATAAGGATAATAACTAATATCCTAGGGAATGTTCCACACGGTCTTCTGTCTTACCCTGTATTGGCGGGCGAACTACCTGGTACTGAGACGGCGGTCGCCTGCGACACTGTTAATCACATTTTCTTCCACATGCCCGAACATTTCGAGTACGTCGATGATCATTACGTGCTTCCTGAAATGACCTTGTCTCAGAAAAGGGCGAAACACTTTACGTAAGTAAACACCATGTCGGCAAGCTCTCAATTTGAATGCGAAACCATTGTGTACAATGCAGCATCACATCCACTACTAGGTGAGCAAGCAAGAGAAGTAAATTGGGCAAAAGATTACCAACTACTACGGCAGGAATGGGTGCTAGGGCATGGCGTATGAGGAACAGCACTATCCTCTAAGAGAAAATCATGCATACTGTAACTGTAGCTACATGGTACAGAGGGTATTTGACCGCAGTCTCTGTAACGAAGTATAATACATAATACAATACCGTGTGACGACGGCCTCCCGTCGGGTAGACCGCTCGCCTGGTCCAAGTCTTTCGATTTGACGCCAATTCGGCAACTTGCGAGTCGATGGGGATGAAATGATGACGATTAGGACAACACAACACCCAGCCCCTGAGCGTAGAAAATCTCCACTCCAGCCGGGAATCGCACCCGGGCCCTTAGGATTGACAGTCTGTCGCGCTGACAGCTCAGCTACCGGGGGCGGACGTAACAAAGTATGATTGAATTGAAACAATACATTTCGGGACATAATTTCATTAGACCTTTTTTATTCCGTATCCTCTTATTGATCAATTCAAATGGTTCAAATGGCTCTGAGCACTATGGGACTTAACAGCTATGGTCATCAGTCCCCTAGAACTTAGAACTACTTAAACCTAACTAACCTAAGCACAGCACACAACACCCAGCCATCACGAGGCAGAGAAAATCCCTGACCCCGCCGGGAATCGAACCCGGGAACCCGGGCGTGGGAAGCGAGAACGCCACCGCACGACCACGAGATGCGGGCTATTGATCAATTCCTAGAATTTGTACTCGGTGGAAAAAAAAAATCACGCTGTATAACAACGAGTTAATGTAATAAACAAGAAATCGAAGGGCTACTCAAAGACATTAACTTAAGTGACTTAAATGGTAGCAGGCCAATCTTATGGGCTAACACAGAAACAACTACGATAGTAATTATATTTAGAAAAATAAATATTAAATTTTTGTGAAAGGGGCAAAAATCTTACCAGAGTTACGGAGCTTATTATCCAAATGAGCCGAGATTCACTGGGCCGCTAGCGTTTACTTGCCATGGCCGTAGACAATTTTATAGTCGTTACATCACTCATGGAAACAACAACTTCCAATACAAGAAAGACTCAATTTCGACTTCAGTGGTCACGTGATGGCCTAGAACATATGACACAATTACTTTCAGACACGAATGACAAGGCACTGAACAAGTTACAGTTAAAAGAAATTTTAAAACGCATCAAATATGACACTCAAATAATTTCAAACAGAGGCACAAGAAAGTAAATTTAATAGTTGAGACAGAGGGACGGAATACCATAGGCAATCCAAGCACCGGAGGCAACTGCAACACGACAGCACATACGTCAATCAAGTAATTAGTTCGTTCGCCCACCCGGTTAGACGTGCAGTCTAACGCACGGCTTTCCGGATTGGGAAGGAGCGCCTGGTCCCCGGCACGAATCCACCCGGGGGGCTTGTGTCGAGGTCCGGTGATCCAGCCGTCTTTGAATGGTTTTTGGGCGGTTTTCCATCTGTCTCGGCGAATGCGGGCTGGTTCCTCTTATTCTGCCTCAGCTACACTATGTCGGCGATTGCTGCGCGTGCAAGTTCTCCACGCACGCGTACATCACCGTTACTCTATAGGGGCTACACTCGTCTGGTGTGAGACGTTCCCTGGAGGGTCCACGGGGGGCCGAATCGCAAAGTAATCCTGAAAGAGTGGTTCGGTGTGGGGCGGCGGAGGGGTGAAGTGGACTGCGGTAGTCGTCGTGAGGTTGTGGACCACTGCGGCAGCAGCGGGGACGGAGCCACTCTGTCGTTTCTAGGCTCCCGGTCAACATACAATACAATACAATTAGTACCTTACCCCCAAACGGCAAATCAGGCGTCACCAGAAAATGAACAGCACCCCTACACCAATATCAGAAACTATGCCTCTTTAATCCGGGGTATACCGGCCTCCTTACCCCAGTGTAAACCGGCTGTGTCGACATAAGGCCTAAGTATTGCCGACCAACACAGTTCTACCGTCAACCGGTCGTTTAGATTATCGTCCGCCACTAAGCTCTGTGAACAGGTCACCGTACGTCACACGTGCCTCTTGTCTCTCTCCTTCTCACTGACAGCGTCTGGCTGCCTGCGCATGTGGTCAACAACCAGATTCAAGAAATAATAACAAAAGAGTCAACCAACAGGAGACTGAAGCGCCACCCGGCGACTAGACACAGACGGTTCGTGGCAGTAGGCAAAGATGTAAAAACATAAAACTAACCACCACAGCTCAGAATCCTTATAAAATGTGTTTCTTTGTAGATTCTTGGCGTCGCTGATTATAATTACAAAATTCAAAATGGCAGATCCAACTGGCCGGAGCAAAAGCTGTAAATTTAGCGTATTTCAGTAACAATTCGGGTATAAAGTATTTTGAGGTTGAAACTGCCTGGAAGATTAAAACTGGGTGCCCGACCGAGACTCGAACTCGGGAACTTTGCCTTTCGCGGGCAAGGGCTCTACCATCTGAGCTACCGAAGCACGACTCACGCCCGCTCCTCACAGCTTTATTTCTGCCAGTATCTCGTCTCCTACCTTCCAGACTTTACAGAAGCTCTCCTGCGAACCTTGCAGAACTAGCACTCCTGAAAGAAAGAATATTGCGGAGACGTGGCTTAGCCACAGCCTGAGGGATGTTTCCAGAATGAGATTTTCACTCTGCAGCAGAGGGAAAATCGCATTCTGGAAACATCCCCCAGGCTGTGGCTAAGCTATGTCTCCGCAGCATCCTTTCTTTGAGGAGTGCTAGTTCTGCAAGGTTCGCAGGAGAGCTTCTGTAAAGTTTGGAAGGTAGGAGACGAGACACTGGCAGAAGTAAAGCTGCGGGTACCGGGCGTGAGTCGTGCTTCGCTAGCTCAGATGGTAGAGCACTTGCCCGCGAAAGGCAAAAGTCCCGAGTTCGAGTCTCGGTCGGGCACACAGTTTTAATCTGCCAGGAAGTTTCATAATAGCGCACACTCCGCCGCAGAGTGAAAATCTCATTGTGGATCTATTTTGAGGTTGTTGATATCGGAGTAGAAGTCGAAATTGCCGTACTGAAATATTTTATTCGAAATTTTCATTTTTGAATCGAAACTGTAGTCAGATTCGTCGCTTGTGTCATTGTCGCTTTCAGATGGATCACTCAGCTTTTGCACTGGGAGATGGTTCCGAAAGTATATCGTCTACCTCAGGTAGCATCAGTTTATCTTCTTGAGCTTTTTCTTCGAGATGAGTGGTTCGGAAGATGCCAGTAGCCGATGGAATATATCAAACTTAGTTTTCCCATGGGAATGTTTGGGTGTAAAATCTTCTCGGGATCACCGGTTATCTTTATTCCGAGCTCCCTACAAATTTTCAGATAGACGACCAATCGACAACGGAACAGCTTCGATTATAGAATTGCCGTGGACCAAAACGATGTCGACTGGTGTCGGCATCGGGAATTAGTGCACAACACATTGAGTCCAGTGAGGCTGACTCACGGATTTCGAGAAACAGGCTTTTTTTTCAGAGTGAATTAGTTTAAAATTTCAGGAACAGAACGAAGGTAATCTGTAAAGTTTTAATATTGCAAAAATTTATGTGCCAATTTACAAAAAACACAAATAATGATGTCGCTTTGGATCTGTGCAGAACCCTGATGACATTTTTTTGCGGATAATAATTTTTGAGGTAACTGCAATAACGAGGGACACATTTATAAGATGTGGCATTCCCACTCGGTAGAAAAATGACGAGCCACTAAAAACACGTAAATATGTGCAAACAAATAGAACTGAATTCGATAACTATACTTTTAAGGTAGTAGGAGAACCATTTACAAAACAGGAGCCAAACAGACGATATTTCGTAGCCAGCGACTTCGGGAAGTATCGCTAGTAGTTCCGTCTCAAGTGAATATTTGTCATTACACAGGTTAAAAAATGTCATAAATATACCTTGCTTTGAATGAAATTTTCACTCTACAGCGGAGGGTGCGCTGATGTGAAACTTCCTGGCAGATTAAAACTGTGTGCCGGACCGAGACTCGAATTCGGGACCTTTGCCTTTCGCGGGCAAGTGCTCTCTCGAGTCTCGGTCCGGCACACAGTTTTAATGTGCCAGGAAGTTTCATACCTTGCCTTGCTGCCCATCTTACTTTATCCTGACAACTGGGCAGGGCAGGTGTCATATATCAATGGCTCTGAGTACTATGGGACTCAACTGCTGAGGTCATTAGTCCCCTAGAACTTAGAACTAGTTAAACCTAACTAACCTAAGGACATCACAAACAACCATGCCCGAGGCAGGATTCGAACCTGCGACCGTAGCGGTCTTGCGGTTCCAGACTGCAGCGCCTTTAACCGCACGGCCACTTCGGCCGGCGTCATATATCAAACAGGCTACATAGATGTGACGTCGTCCGATTCACTGTTTACCGGCAATTATCACAGCCGTATCATATCGACTTGGATGCCACCGGAACACTGGGCAAATATCCGCCAGTGCGATTTATACCAGATTACTCGGGAATGAAGTCGGAACGCACACCTTTTCCTGTTTCTATTCTGCCCAGATTTTAAATCGAATTGGCTCATTGTGCACCGTCCTGAAACGAGATAACGACCAATAAGGACAAAATGGCGTCTATTAAAACAAATTACAGGAACAGACAGCATGTAGCTGATGGAGACCTTACTGTAGTTAAAGACGTTTGCCATCTGATGATGGTAATGATAGCTGGTAATGGCCTTAAAGATTTGTACAAATTCTTCACTAACAATAAAATGATTAGTCTATATAAATATTTGGGAAGTACATAAATACATAACAGCAGTCTCGTTCTTTCACAAAGACGGTGATAATCTGAAATTTACGGTGGACTGGATGGATCAACCAGATGAAGACTGGTAAGGAAAAGCAAGTTTTTGTTTTCGATTTCCAATCTGATTCATAGTTTTTAGTTGCTGCAGATGATCAACGCAGTACATGCCCCGACAAGAACATAGTAATTTCAACTTCTTTCATACATTTTGGCGTTTGTGTGCAAGCTAATGGAGGTCACTTCCTGACTCTCTCACTGTGACATTAACATTTCATTTTATATTAATAATGCTTTCGGTATGTTTATCGTATCGTGTTAAAATATATCTAGCATCAACTGCGGACGATTTGTACCTCATAACGGATCACGCTTTTTGAAAGTTTTTGAGTATTGCTTTGTGCCTGTGTGTTGACGACTGACGAAATTTTCTAACAACAAAGAGCTACTATCTGAGTTGCAGGATAAAAGTGACAATTGTGAATTGCCATATCGATACAACTAGCTACTGTCATCACCGAGCGTGAGAACTGAAATTGTCGTGCAAAGGCAAAAATAATTCTCAACAGACTAAAACGACCTCTATTCGGGAGTAAAATTGGTTGTCATATCTAATGTAAAGGGAGTAAAATTACAGGTGACGCACGCAATATGATCTTTAGCCATATTCATGCATTTTGGTCGCCAGGGAAGTCGATTTGCTACGGAATGCATTAAGTACGTAAATGGGCGCCACGCAAAGTGCCCTTAGCGTGCGGTTTGAAATGAAACAGAATACAACGAATAATTCGAAGACGAAAGAATAATCGTACTTATTGATTCCTATTATCTGAAATGTACAGTGCATTTTCCAGCTCGCAAAATACGAGGCTATTCAAAAAGAAGAAACAGATTTGAAACATTCATGGCTCTCAAACTACCAAAAATAGGAACACAATTCCAACGTTCCTGGAAAGAGAAAAATTCTGTTTTTTATGCTTTCAGCGTGAGCACCATGCGTTACACTACAAATATGAAAACGACGGCTGATTCCCTGCCACACATGAAGCAGCTGGTCTCTCATTATCGAATTCATAGCTTCAACACTGCGAGGTCCCAGACTTTCAAGAGTGTCAGGCATAGGGGGGTAAAAACGTGTTCATTTACGTAATCCCACAGATGAAAGTCACAAGGTGTTACGACTGGAGACCTGGCAGGCCACCAGCAATGAAGTTCAACTTCAGCTACTCCTCTTCCAATCCAACGCCCTGGAATGATGTCCTTCAGATAACGTCGGACGTGCTCAAAGAATTTCTCAAAGCACCACTCTGGCGTTACCTGAATGACGCCTTTCCAGGGCGTTGGATTGTAAGAGGAGGAACAGAAGATGAAACTGTGAATTCGATGACGAGAGACCAGCTGCTGCATGTGTGGCTGAAAATGAGCCACTATTTTGAAATTTTTGGTGTAACGCATGGTGCTCACACCGAATGCATAAAAATTTGATCTTTTCTCTTTCTGGAAACTTTGCAGTTGTGTTTCTGTCTTTTGTAGTTTCCAAGCAATAAATGTCTTAAATCTGTTTCTTCTTATTGAATAGCCCTTTACATTTAAGTTACTTGGTCAAGAGCGGAATTCAGGGTCCTTTGTATCAGCTCCCAAGCAGAATAACAAAAAGTCATTGCCTAGATGCACATTACATGAGGAAGGTAATGCCGTGGCAAAATCTCCATCTGAGAGTAACATCGATACCAAACGTCCTCAATTATTTTTGTACACCCTAAAATCTGTGCCATACCATACAACATATTTTTCCTGTATGGCTCTCTGTAATAGCTTGAAACTCATCCATCATTCTGTCTATTGATCAGTTTGATATATGAGATTAATGGCAAAAAATCGTTGTTTTTTAGCGTTTGTCACTAACAAGAGAAAAACCAAAGCCTCATATTTGGAGGCTAAAAGTAGCATTTGAAGTGTTATACGAAACATACAGGGTGCAAAGGATATATATGTTGGTGACGGAGGCAGTGTGCTGAACAAAATTACATCAGTATTTCTTTCATTAGCTGAGAAATAATTGTAGCCATTAGTAGTAGTATGTTTTTAGATTGATTAGTGTTTCCAGAAACATGTGGCAAGAGCAAGCCATTAACGTTTATATTCCCCTGGGCAGATGATCAGGTGTTCAAGTATGGAGACGTGAATGCCAGACGGTTAGTCTATACTGACAGGCGTCGTCCACCTATGATGCAGTTATAGCCATGTTTGTGGGAAAAACAACCAACACACTTATGTGTGTACATATTAAGGTACTACATGTTCAAATATCTGCACTTACACCCATTGCACCCTCTATATGAAAAGTTTTGTAGTTGTTACAGTCATACTGTGGGAACGATTTTGCTTTTGTTTTGTTTCATTTTCGTCATATGGACAGTCAGTGTAGCAGCTAGCGTCTTCAAGTATTTCATGGCTGTGTTGAAAACTGCATTTTCTCATACCGTTCGTACTATATATAGCTCTTCTACTATAATGGAGGTTATTCCCTAATGCCTTAACACGGATACCATCGTTCAGTTCCTTCTTCTCGTCACTGTTATCATTTCCTCACCTATTCTAAAGAGAAACTCCTTTAGTCTTACCCTTTCACCTGTTGTTGTTGTTGTTGTGGTCTTCAGTCCTGAGACTGGTTTGATGCAGCTCTCCATGCTACTCTATCCCGTGCAAGCTTCTTCATCTCCCAGTACCTACTGCAACCTACATCCTTCTGAATCTGCTTAGTGTATTCATCTCTTGGTCTCCCTCTACGATTTTTACCCTCCACGCTGCCCTCCAATGCTAAACTTGCGATCCCTTGATGCCTCAGGACATGTCCTACCAACCGATCCCTTCTTCTAGTCAAGTTGTGCCACAAACTTCTCTTCTCCCCAATCCTATTCGATACCTCCTCATTAGTTACGTGATCTACCCACCTAATCTTCAACATTCTTCTGTAGCACCACATTTCGAAAGCTTCTATTCTCTTCTTGTCCAAACTATTTATTGTCCATGTTTGACTTCCATACATGGCTACACTCCATACAAATACTTTCAGAAACGACTTCCTCACACTTAAATCTATACTCGATGTTAACAAATTTCTCTTCTTCAGAAACGCTTTCCTTGCCATTGCCAGTATACGTTTTATATCCATCTCTACTTCGACCATCATCAGTTATTTTGCTCCCCAAATAGCAAAACTCCTTTACTACTTTAAGTGTCTCATTTCCTAATCTAATTCCCTCAGCATCACCCGACTTAATTCGACTACATTCCATTATCCTCGTTTTACTTTTGTTGATGTTCATCCTATATCTTCCTTTCAAGACACTGTCCATTCCGGTCAACTGCTGTTCCAAGTCCTTTGCTGTCTCTGACAGAATTACAATGTCATCGGCGAACCTCAAAGTTTTTATTCCTTCTCCCTGGATTTTAATACCTAGTCCAAATTTTTCTTTTGTTTCCTTTACTGCTTGCTCAATATACAGATTGTATAACATCGGGGATAGGCTACAGCCCTTTCTCACTCCTTTCCCAGCCACTGCTTCCGTTCATGCCTCTTGACTCTTATAACTGCCATCTGGTTCCTGTAACAAATGTAAATAGCCTTTCTTTGCCTGTATTTTACCCCTGCCACCTTCAGAGTTTGAAAGAGAGTATTCCAGTCAACATTGTCAAAAGTTTTCTCTAAGTCTAGAAATGCTAGAAACGTAGGGTGGCCTCTCCTTAATCCATCTTCTAAGGTAAGTCGTAAGATCAGTATTGCCTCACGTCTTTCAACATTTTTGTGGAATCAGAACTGATCTTCCCCGAGGTCAGCTCCTACAAGTTTTTCCATTCGTCTGTAAAGAATTCGTGTTAGTATTTTGCTGCCGTGACTTGTTAAACTGATAATTCGGTAATTTTGACATCTTTCAACACTTGCTTTCTTTGGGATTGGATTTATTATATTCTTCTTGAAGTCTGACTGTATTTCACCTGTCTAACACATCTTGCTACAGGGATGTTATTGTCGTTTTCAAAAATGCAATCGCCATCCCCGAATTGCTCTTCAACAGTGGGAAGCGAGAAGGTGCTTAAAACCTAAATGTAGGCCTCTGCTGTGATAGTGTTACGCAAAATAAGTAAGGGGTGCAAGCCCCCTCCATGAAAACATGACCACACGATAACACCACCACTTCCGAATTTTACTTTTGGCACTACACACGCTGGCAGATGACGTTCAGCGGGCATTCGCCATACCCACAACCTGTCACCGGATTGCCACATTGTGTACCTTGTTTCGTCACTCCACAAAACTTTTTCGACTGTTCAATCGTCCAATGTTAACGCTCCTTACAACAAGCGATATCCAAGTTAGCTCACCTCCCGCCTAACTGTCGTAGTACTTGCAGTGGATCCTGATGCAGTATGGAATTCCTGAGTGATGATCTGGATGGATGTCTGCCTATTACACATTACGACCATCTTCAACTGTCGTCGGTCTCTGTCAGTCAACAGACGAGGTCGGCCTGTACGCTCTAGTGCTGTACGTGTCCCTTCGCGTTTCCACTTCATTATCACATCGGAAACAGTAGACAAAGGGAAGTTCAGTACTGTGGAAGTCTCGCGTACAGACGTATGACTCAAATGACACCCAATCACCTGACCACGTTCGAAGTCCATGAGTTCCGCGGAGAGCCCCATTTTGCCCTCTCACGATGTGTAATGACTACTGAGGTCGCTGATATGGAGTACCTGGCATAAGGTGGCAGCACAATGTACCTAACATGAAAAACATATGTTTTTGGGGGTGTCCGGATACTTTAGATCACATAGTTTGTATGGGAACATAAACCGTGTTGCTCGGACCTTCGTCTACAGTCTGCAGTGGGGCACCATATCAAACGCCTTCCGGAAATCTAGGAAATTAGAATCTGGTTATTGCCCTTCATCAATAGTTTGTCGAATATCATGCGAAGAAAGGTCAAGCTGAGTTTCTTTCTCAATGACATTCATATATTTAGAATCAGAATGTGTTTTAGAACTCTACAACAAACCGATGTTAAGGATATTGATGTGTAATTATGCGGGTCACTTCTTTTACCTTTCTTACACAGAGGAGTCACTTGCGCGTTTTTTTTGTTTTTTTTTTTTTTGAGTGGTTAAAGTAATGAGATATTTCGTAATATGTCATACCTCTGGTATTATTTGCCGTTACAATACCTTTGGTAATAGTTAATGAATATGATAAATGATTCCTGAACTTAACATTTTTATCTATTCTCTAATATCACAGCGTAATATCATGAACCTCACCAGTTTTTTCGTATCTGATTATCTCTAAATTTATGACAGTGTAAGCTACAACATCGTGAAGAAGGTGGATTATTTAGGGTTGTATTTACAACAAAGCTGCAGGTTTCTGAGAAACTGCAAAACATTAAATATTTACGTTTCAGCTTAAATTTTAAAAAATATTATACGTAGCCCGTCGTAATCGTTGTTGCTCGACGTAATTTGTAAAGGGAATCAACGCTCTGTGGCCCTTCCTGTTAGTTTGTTAACTGGCTATGATTTCTGTCTGTGAGCACTCACTATTCGGTCTACATGAAAATTTACTGGACGGAACTCATCACATTTGATGCGCCCAGACTCCTCCCCCTAATTTTCACTAATCGTATTTTACATGATGAGGCCCGATTACAACGTCATCAGGGGAAATATTTGCCTACGTCATTACGCTGTTTGGGCTGTTAATTAAATTAGATTCTAAAGCTAAGGTAATTTATTTTCTAAATTAGCATTTAATTACGGACGCTTAATAAAGTCATCATACCCGTGCCTGTAACGAAGGCCAAAGGCCAATGGTGCTATGAAAACGCTACTTCCATAAGTGAAACGTGCATAATTCTGTATCGCGGCTCGTTGTAAGTTGCTGCGATGAAACAATTTTTCTTGTAAGGCCTATGGCAGCTGTGTGATCTGTCCACAGTTAACGAAACGCTACACTAAAGTTGTCACTCCATTCTGTACTACTGACGAAATACTACATAAACGTATACATCCATGTGACTACTCGGGAAGTTACACTTTAGAGCCTGGCAGAGGGTTCATTGAACCATTTCTCTTGCGTTCTATCCACGAACAGTGCGGGAGAAAAACAACTGTTCAGATCTTTTCGTGTGAGGTCTGATTCCTTTTATTTTATTACAACGATCATTCTCCCCTGTATAGGAGGGTGTCAACGGAATGTTTTCGCCTTCGGAGGAGAGAGTTGGAGATTGAAATTTCGTGATATCTCGTCGCAACTAAAAACGCCTTTGCTTTAATGATGGCCGCCCCATCCCTCGTACTATATCCATGACAAAATATCCCCTCTACAAAATATCCCCTCTTTCGCTGTAACTCAAAATGAGCTGGCCTATTTGAACTTTATCGATGACCTTCGACAATACTACCTGATAAGAATCCCACACCCCGCAGCACTGCTACAGAAGCTGACAGACACGCGTAGTGTGGGCTGTCTCTTTACTAGACCTGTTGGATCTTTTAAGTGTTCTGCCCATAAAAGGCAGTCTCTGATTTGTCTTCCCATAAACATTACTGATGTGATATTTCCAGTTTAAGTTGTTCATAATTGTATTTCCTAGGTATTTAGTTCAACTGGCAACTTTTGGAGTTTTGTGATTTATCATGTAACCGAAACGTAACGAATTAGTTTTAGTATCTACGTGGATGACCTTACACTTTCTGATATTTATGGTGAATTGTCACTTCCCGCACCATACACTATCTTGTCTAAATCATTTTGCAATTGTTTTTTACCTTCTGATGACTTTACTAGACGGTAAATGACAGCATCAGTTGCAAACCATCTAAAAAGACTGGTCAGGCTGGCTCCTAAATCATTTATATAGATTAAAAATAGCAGATGTCCTATAACACTTCCTTGGAGAAAGCCAAATGTCGCTTGTGTGTTACTCGATGGCTTTCCATCAGTTACGACGAAATGGGACCTTCCTAACAGGAAATCACGAGTCCACTCGCACAACTAATACGGTACTCCATGTGCAAGCAATTTGATGAGAACCCGCCTGTTAGGAACGATATCAAAAGACTTTAGGAAATACAGAAGCAGGGAATCAAGCTGAAAACCCCTGTCGATAGCACTCGTTCCTCCTTGAGAAGAATCAGCTATGTCTGTGTGATCCGTGATGATTGTTAACGGATTGAACCTACTATACCCGAGACAGGATTCGAACTACTTAAACCTAACTAACCTACTATACCCGAGACAGGATTCGAACCTGCGTCCGCAGCGGGCGCGGGCAGCGGGCGCCTACAACCGCTCGGTCACATCGGCCGGCTCAAAATCATCCTGCAGTTGAAGTCAGTGATACGGGTATGTAGATCATCGGATTATTCTAATTTCATTTCTTGAGTATTTGTGTGACATGGACGGAGCTTTCGTAAAGCGAGCGGTTGTATGCGTATGACTGCTAAGTACGGGTCTATTAAGACAGCGTGCTGTGAATGGATTGTAATTGGTATAGAGTCTGGACCGGATGAGTTGCTTTTATCAAGTGGTTAAGGTACACCGCTACCGAGTTTCTAAATTAGTGTTTGCAGGTGTCCTTCATTCGAATTTTGGAATGTTTACTTCGTCTTCTTTGGTGAAGGGATTTCAGAAAACCGAATGTAGTAACTCCGTTTTAGTGGCACCGTTATCGGTAACGTAACATAATCTCACTAATATAAGCTATCAGAATAGACCAATGATGCGATGAGTAGGATAATGAGCTTCGAAATATTAAAGTAAAAAATACAAAAATGCGAAATGATGTGAAATTAAAGAAGGATGATTACTAAAGTATTTCAATCACATTGAAAATTTTTCTATGCAAATCAGGATGCCTTGATTATTAAATATATTATATTGGTTTTATGTTTATTTAATTGTTTAATATAAATGATTTTGTTGTTCTGTTGTCTTAGTATATTTTATAGAATTGATTTTTTAAATTATAGTATCCTGGTAATGTGTTTTAGGAAATATTACTTTAAACTTTTTTAAGTAAGAAATGTATGTTCTCTGATGACATGATAATAGGGTTCACTATGTATTTGGAGACAATAGCTTTACGTTGCTAGCTAGCTTGTAAGACGCTGAGATGGCTGAAACTTATTTTTAGTCCATCATCCGGATCAAACCTTGTTAGTCTGGTACACCGGCCACATTACAGCGGCCATCTTAAGTTTGGCTTTCAGGCAGTTTTCCACTTTCATATAAGCAAATACTGGATTGTTTTCCCAATTTCACCCTAGAAACAACGCACACAAACGGTTAACGCATACACTACACGACTGAAACGACTCACAGAAAGATTACACTCATCAATACCTCTATCCGAGTTTCGGTACGAATTCACGAAAAGTTACGGTTTGGACGTATTGAGCTGCCCGGTAACATTCGCTTCGGACTGCACTTCGAAAGACAATGTCTTGGTCACATGCTGCTTTATTAGAATTGGTAATCAACGATGGATTTGGAGCCATCTTCAGATTAAAAATTATACCATCGACTACCTAAAAATCGGGTCAGTCTTGTTTTGTGAATTTTACCAGTGTGTGCTGTTATCACACCAAGATAACTGGTTTCCAATAAATACATTTTAGTATTTCATGTGTTCAACACTAAGTAGGAAACAAAAATATAAATTCAGAAGCACATTGTAGCTGACGTTATTAAATAATTTTCTCGTTTATTGATGTTTGGATATTGAATATATCTATACATCTGCATGACACATTATGTGCTCGAGCAACTGCATCTCCAAAGACAGCGGACGTTAAATGTCCAAGATATTGACCAAATATTCATGTACGACGATTATCGGTACATCAACCTCATTCTGAAATAACGATTGTATTTACTTCTTTGTATGACTATGTACCTGCTAAAACCAGCAGTACACAAAGAATTGACAATTTTTTAGGTACCTCCTATCTTAAGGTAATATTTTCTGATTCATATAACATGGTCCACTAAAGTCTATTGTATAAGAGAATAATCCTATAGATTTTTAATTAAAACTTTTAATACATGTGGTTAAAGTTTTTAAAGCATAAAAGTTTTTTTTTGGATTTTGTGATTTTTAGATTTCATAACCTAGAACTTTTCGTAACCCAATATTTAATTGACGATGATATAATAGTCTGTCTCGCATTCTCAGAAAGTAGATACAAAGACTGTAAAATGTAATTGTGTAAACGTACTGAATGTATAGGTCATAACGCTACTTATTATGTATACTGCCAACTCAAGATTATCTGTCTTGCCTATAAACAGATTTTCGAGCCCTATTTCCTAATTTGACGATATCGAGCCTAGTGCCAGGTACATAATCACTGTGAAACATATTCGTTTTGGTGCACAATATTACAGGACATCTTTTTTACTTGTTTTGTAGGCACAGTGATAAACTATTACGGGTATCATTTTATAATACTAGACATTTCGGATTCACTATGACTAAAATTTAAGATTTTAGTATTTTAACTGCTTATAATAGTGCATTATGTCTTTTCTTTAAGTAAGAATTCTGTGCTGTAGTTGTGTATTGTACCCAGATCTGTTAGACGATTACCACAAGGAAGAAACAAGTAGCAAAGCAATAATAGTAAAAGAAAGCATTGAGGCTTGTGGTGGTTTTTTTTACAAAACATGTATGTTACGAAGTTATGAAGCATCACGTCTATCATTTGTTGAAGCTGCTACAGCGGTATAACTAGTTATTTCAAGAAAGATTCATTGTCCTGGGTTTGTATCATAACCAAGAGAAAGAATACCATGCTAGCAGAAATGCAGAGCTAATTAATTAACAAATTTGATATTGAACATGGTCATTGACATCGACACATGACATCTTCATAGACCTTATACACGCTTCCAAGCAATGCTCCGTTCCTAAGCCTCATCTCTTTTATGACATCATCATGCCCCTCTTCTCCATTCACAGCTCATCGTCTTACTGGCAAATAAAACGGAACAGCCAATCACAACACAATATTTTTACTGATGAACAAAATGAAACAGCCAGTCGCACACAGTATTTCATTAAAACGAATCACTCATTCCCCAACTTTATTTTCCGTACCTCCAGCCTATCAAAAAGGATATCTTGATCTTTGTACCGTACTTGTTGCACGCCAGAGTAAAACTATAGTTAAATGTTTCCACATCTAAAGTGTCTGTCAATAATACACCAGCTCAGTCAGCAAAAGGATGTTTCCACGTCTAATAAGTCAGACAAAACTATTTAAACTTCATAACAAACATAATGTTTATGAAAATGTTTTTAACATTACTAAAATTTCTGTATTATTGTTCTGTGAAAGACATTTTAACAGTTAAGTATCAGGTACTGGGTAAATGCAATTGTTGTGCAAATTATACTTGATGTCAAAAATATTACTGTAGACTTTCAAATTAAGTGCCCCAAGTAAGTTTCCATATCGAAATTCTTCTACTAGTATACCAGAACAAAACACATTGTAACAGTTGCCCTTTGGCCTTAATGAAGCTACGTTACGCAAACAAATTGACAGACACCATTCTTGCTAAAGGAAGAATACATATATATATATATATATATATATATATATATATATATATATATATATACTAAACTGTTATAAAGTGTAGCTTCGGTGATACCACATGTAGGTGCCAGATCAAATGTAATAAAAACAAGTTCAATTAGCTAGTCAATGACGTTAATTATATATACATGTATATATATATATATATATATATATATATATATATATATATACATATATAAGTTAATTATTTTGTAAGATTAAAAATGTACACATGACTCACATGTAGGCAGCTCTGGTGTAAGGTACAGATTATGAAGCGCTTGGCAATGAGCATACTTCAATTATCATACCATACTTCAAATAGTTGTCGGCGTTAATTGTCAAAATAAGTAAACATTCGTTTTATTGCACTGCCGGTCTGACTTATGGCTGAGAGTGCACTTGTCAATTGGAATAATTGAATCACTGTATTACACTTAGAACACAAAAATTTTCAGTATTTTTCATCAATATACACATGGAACTTGTGATACAATATAAACGGTGATGTGCACTTGGCAGAGAGTAACTTATATTGTCACACAGAGCAAATTACAAGGTAATTTGATGAAACAGTAAACTGAAAAGTAATAACACACATTTTTGTGGGTAATATAGGAGGGTTTCTATGCTTTCAACTTCCCTCTTTCAACTACTTTTCAAAGTCAGCCTAACATTACAACAAATCCATCATAGGGTAAAAAAGTTTATTTTTCAGTACAGATTATTTGTTGCCTTCCGCTGATAATGGTAACTTATCTATCGTACAGTGGAAACTACGAGTATAATACTAAGCAGGCAAGACAGTGGTAGTTGCAAATAAACAAATATTCATTCAGTGCTGAAATGCTGTTATAATACCAGATCTGACAGTGTGTATGTGTCATACTCTGTTGCTTTTATCTCAAAGTAACACTAATGAAACCCGACATTAGAGAGTTATCGAGTTGATCTCAGGTCTATTTGTCCTTTCGATACTTAACTCTTGTCTGGAATTTATTAGCATACATTCCACACGACACAGTTTGAAATACTTTCAGTATTAATGTAGCTGAACCTGAGTTTCTACTACACATAATTTCCTCAAAAACATTTTAGAGATAGATTTCGTCTATGTGATGCCTGCAAGATAAATGCAAGAGCTCTCTTTTACGAAAGAATTATGGCAAGTTCTCTGAATTGTGGTTGTCTGATAATGTGTCAAAAACTAAGGCTCCATTATGGAACTTAAAAAAATTTCAGCCGGAGTTTCATATACTAGTTTTAGCTGCTCATTTCCATAGCCAGGTAATGACTGAAATACCTGCAGAATTACTGCTGCAGAATGAGCAGTACGTTTTTGTTTTCTTTCTTTTTCAATTTTTTTGTGGTTAACATTTAGAAGATCAGTACAAAAAACCATTACTTACAATCTTGTTGAGTTAGCTGGTCACTGAAATGAGCCTTGGCCCTTCTTCCAACAATTGACTGACTGAGAACATCATTTCTTCTTCAGTAGCAATGGTGAGGGAAGGAACTGAATGCAACAGTGACGGATGAATCAGCCATGCGTAGGTCAGTCAAAGCTGCCACTTACCTTGCCTGGACGTTGGATGTAGTGGCGGTGGTGTGTGGGACCGCACGGCGAGACTTAAATGAAATATCCTGTTTACAATAGTCCTTTATCTGTTTTGATACAGAGACGAGATTGCAGTAATCGAGAGGTTTTGCCCTTCAGCGACGAAAGTGGCAGCAAGCACGTTGGGTACTGAGGTCAGCAACTACTGTCTCTGAAGACAGCTAGCGTTAGTCACGGCGGTAATACTCGTCAACGAAGATGACGCCAAAGTATGTCAGGCATAGCCTCCAGTACTCTGACTACTAACTCGTGTTCGGTGCGTGCCACTCCAGGAAGGATAGTGGTTAAGCCGTGACATCTGGCATGTCCGACGTCAAATGCACACACTGGGTGCTGATCTGTGACGACGTAGACTTCCAGTAATTACTGTATCGCAACGATAGACTGGGCAACCTGTAACGGGATGTTGAACATCGGACTGCCATAGAGGTGTTCGCCAGCACAGGATACAGTAGTCGCCCGGCAGATGATCAACTGGTGCAAAGGTGCTAAGTGGTCTGCATACAGTCTCTACCTCAGGTGGGTGCCTGCTGCTATTGAAGGTAAGGTTCCTGGAAGGTGACTGGGTGCTTCATCTGCCACTTCAGTAGTCTACACACACACGTTAACAACCAAGGGAGTCAGTTGTGTTCAGAAATACATTTTTTTTGAGTCATCAGTCATCTGGCTGCTTTGACGCAGCCCGCCACGAATTTCTCTCCTGTGCGAAACTCTTCATCTCAGAGCAGCACTTGCAGCCTATGTCCTCAATTATTGCTTGATGTTGTCCAGTCTCTGTTTATCTCTACAGTTTTTACCCTCTACAGCTCTCTCTGGTACTATGGCAGTTACTCCTTGATATGTCAACACGTTTGTTACATCTTGTCCCTTCTTCTTACCGGCGTTTTCCACATATTCTTCTCCTCGCCGATTCTCCGAAGAACCCCCTTATTCCTTACCTTATCAGTCCATCTAATTTTAAGCACTCTTTTGTAGTACCACATCTCAAATGCTTCGATTCTCTTCTGATCCAATTTTCCCACAGTCTATATTTCACTACCATAGAATCATGTGTTCCAAACGCACATTCTCAGAAATTTCTTCCTCAAATTAAGGCATATGTTTGATACCTGTAGACTTCTCTTGGCCACGAAAGCTCTTTTTGCCAGTGCTAGTCTGCATTTTTTATGTCCTCCTTGCTCAGTCCGTCATGGGTTATTTTGCTGCCTTGATAGCAGAATACCTTAACTTTGTCTGCTTCGTGACCCCAATTCTGAAGTTAAGTTTCTCTTGTTCTCATTGTTGCTACTTCTCATGATTTTCGTCCTTCTTCGCTTCACTCTCAGTCCATATTTTGTACTCGTTAGACTGCACTTCCTAATCAGCTTATCCTCTAATTCTTCCAAGCATCAGTGAATCTTGTCATTGATATCCTTTCACTTTGAATATTAATTCCAGTCTTGAACAGGAGAGGTGAAAGACTACATCCCTGTCTTACAACCATTTTCATCCATGAACTTCGTTCTTGGTCTTCCACTCTTCTGTTTCCTCTTGGCTCTTGTACATATTTCATATTACCCGTCTTTCCTTATAGCTTGCCCCTATTTTCCCCAGAATTTCTAACACACTGGACCATCTCACATCGTCGAACGCTTTTTCCAGATCGACGAAACCTATGAAAGTTTTTTGATTTTTATTTATTATTGCTTCTATAATCAACTGCAACGTCAGAACAGCCTCTCTGGTCTCTTTACCTTCCCTAAAGTCAACTAATCGTCATTAACACATCTTCAATTTTCTTTAAAAAAATGGCTCTGAGTACTATGGGACTTAACATCTTAGATCATCACTCCCCTAGAACTTAGAACTACTCAAACCTAACTAACCTAAGGACATGACATACATCCATGCACGAGGCAGGATTCGAACCTGCGACCGTAGTGGTCGCGCGGTTCCAGACTGAAGCGCCAAAAACCGCTCGGCCACTGGCCGGCAATTTTCTTCTCAATTCTTTTGTTTATTATTCTTGTCAGCAACTTGGATGCATGAGCTGTCATGTTGATTGTGCGATAATTCTCACACTTGTCAGCTCTTTCAATCTTTGGAATTGTGGGGATGATATTTTTCCGAAAGTCACATGGTACATCGCCAGACTCGACCAATCTACACACCAATATGAACAGTCGTTTTGTTGCAATTTTATAAATTCTAATGGAGTTTTATCTCTCTCTTCTGCCTTATTTGATCTTGTCTTCCAAAGCTCCTTTAAATTCTAATACTGGATCCTCACTGCTTCTACATGAACTAGTTTTTTTCTTCTATCGCGTCATCAGATAGGTTTCTTCCTATTCATATAGATTTTGTGGGTACCTTTTCCACGTATCCGCTATCTCTTCTGCAATTTGCTATGGAATTACCATTATAATATTAACCTTACCATCCTTGCTTTCAATTTCACCGAAGGTTGATTTTGCTTTTTGATATGTTGAGTCAGTCCTTCCGACAATCGTCTCTTTTTCGATTTCCTCACATTTTTTATGCAGCCATTTCAACTTCGCTTCCCTGCACTTCCTATTTATTTCATGCCAGACTGGCTTGTATTTATGTGTTCCTGAACTTCCTTGAATAATTTTGTTCTTCCTTCATGGATCAATTGAATTTTTTCTATTGACCATGGTTTCGTCACCGTAACCTTCTTCGTAACTACGATTTTCTCTCCAACTTTTGTGCTTGTACTTTTAGGGATGTCCATTTCTCTTCAACTGAGCCGGCTACTGAGCTATTCGTTACAGCAGTACGCATAGAATCAAAGAACTTCAAGAGTATTTCTTCGTTCCCTAGTATTTCTGTATCTCCCTTCTTTGCCCACTGATTCTTCTGGATTAATCTCTTAAACCTCAGCCTATTCTACATCACTATTAAAGTGTGACGTGAGTCTACATGTGCTCCTGGATATGCCTTACAATCCAGAATCTGGATTCAGAATCTCTGCCTGACTATGATATAATGTAACTGAATTCTTCCCGTATCTCCCCGCCTTTTCTAAGTATACCTCCTCCTCTTGCGATTCTTGGATAGAGTATTCACAATTACTGGCTGAAATTTATTGCAGAACTCAATTAATCTTTCTCGTCTCTCATTCCTAGTAACAATCCCACATTCTCCCGCAACCCTTTCTTCTAATTTTTCCCACAAAGCCATATTCCAAGCCCACATGACTATTAGATTTTCATTTCTTTTAAGTAATTAGCTTCACGTTAAATCTCCTCATATGCTTTTTTCTCTTCACCTTCAGCTTGCAACGTTAGCATGTGTACCTGAACTATCGTTGTCGGCGTTGATTTGCTATCTATTCTGATGAGAACAACCATGTTATTGAACTGCTCACAGCAGGTCACTCCCTGCCCTACCTTCCTATTCACAACGAATCCTACTCCCATTGTACCATTTCTGCTGCTGATGACATTACCTTATACTGATCTGACCAGAAATTCATGTCTTCTTTCCATTTCATTTTTCTGACTCCACCAAATCTAGACTGAGCGATAGAATTTCCATTTTGAAATTTTCTAGTTTCTCTGCTATTTTCAAACTTCTGACATTCAACGCTCCGACTCGTAATAAGTTATCCTTTAATTCGGTGTTCTTTTTCTCACGGTCACCTCTCCCTTGGATGTTCTCTCCCGGAGATCTGAATGGGAGACTGGTCCGGAATCTTTTTCTACTGATGAGACCATCATGACACTATTTCAATTACAGACCACATGCCCTGTGGATACACATTATGTCAATGCAGCGGTTTCTATTGTCTCCTGCATCCTCATGCCGTTGATAGTAGCTGTTTCTTCCGCCTTTAGAGGCAAATTAAAGTAGACGATTAGACGAGTATTTCGATATATCATGCGTTAACTTACGTTCCATGTAAGGGGACCTTTAAGATGGAAAACTAGTAGCTGATAACAGAGTGAAAAACAATCTGGAACTTTTTGAACTTATTGTAACAGACGGATTAAACTATTTTATTCACCTACCGACGGTTCTCTTTTTCTTTGGCTATCAGCTGGAAGTGGAAGATTTGGCACATGAAAAAGAGATGTGATAGTATTTGGTTTTAGTTTTCCTTGTTATCTGCCAGGTTTTGCTCAAACTGCCTTTCTTCAAACTGGACCTGTAGTAGTAATTGCAAATACTTTGTTATTACCAACAGTTGAGATAACGTACTATCAATTTATTCTCTCTATAAAATTAACAGCTCCTTATAATGACTGGTGGTTTTTATACAGTTGTTGTAAATAAACTCAAGAAAAGTAACTTACTTTAAACTTACAATGTTACGTCGTATAACGTAAACATAATCAGCAGCAAGATTAAAATAAACACACTTCTTACATACATAATTTCATTACCACCGCTCCGTGAGCTTATCTATTTTTAAAATAAACTAAAAAAGCTATTCTATTTACGTTACACATGTATTTTCTCGATTTTGGTGTCCAATCTTTGTGCCTTGTATTTACGAGATAGCTGTAATACCGATCCATATCCGAAGGAAACCGATAAAATTTATAGCAACCATGTATGCTATTATTTGAGCAGATTGGAACTCGACATCTAACCATATGATGCTGTGGAACAATAAAATTAAACAAAATTCTCTGATTCACTTCCCTATGCCACGCGAAGCATACAACATTATTCTCGGACTGGGATTCAAAATGGCAGATTGTTCAGCTCTTGCTTTAGTGCTTTAGAGTGTCCTACAGCCCTGAATGACGTGGGATCCAGCGATCGTGAGATTGATGCAGCCGGATCGTGCACGGTGTCAACTTAAGCCCAAGTGTAACAATACTGCAGGCATCAGTGACGTCAGAGCCGGCAGCTGGAGAATATAAGGATGTTCCAGCAGCCCATCAGCAGTAACTCCAGTTGACAATGTCCAAGGAGTACTTGATCGAAAACTTGTGCTATTTTATGTGAGTCTGCAGGCTTTCTTGCCCGTTCTCACTAAAGTTAAAATCTTCCAAGTTGTTTTCTTGTATTTTAATCACTTACGCCGTGAAACGTTTCAAACAGCACCCTATATGAGCTACCTAATGTTCAGGAAAATTAACAGTAGTCTCGTCACTAGAGATGGGAGTTTTCAATATTTGGATGATAGTACATATACAGGGTGGTCCATTGATAGTGACCGGGCCAAATATCTCACGAAATAAGCGTCAAACGAAAAACTATAAAGAACGAAACTCGTCTAGCTTGAAGGGGGAAACTAGATGGCGCTATGGTTGGCCCGTTAGATGACACTGCCATAGGTCAAGCGGATATCAACTGCGCCTTTTTTAAAATAGGAACCCCCATTTTTTATTACATATTCGTGTAGTACGTAAATAAATATGAATATTTTAGTTGTACCACTTTTTTCGCTTTGTGATAAATGGCGCTGTAATAGTCACAAACATATGGCTCACAATTTTAGACGAACAGTTGGTAATAGGGTAGGTTTTCTAAATTAAAATACAGAACGTAGGTACGTTTGAACATTTTATTTTGGTTGTTGCAATGTGATACATGTACCTTTGTGAATTTATCAGCTGCCCGAAGTGGCCGAGTGGTTCTAGGCGTTACAGTCTGGAACCGTGTGACCGCTGCGGTCGCAGGTTCGAATCCTGCATCTGGCATGGATGTGTGTGATGTCCTTAGGCACCCTGTATATAACTTGTTAAGGCATATTTAACTAATTTATGCATATATTTTACTTTTTCAGCAATGATACTTGGGACACAAATGTTTCACCAGTACAGTCGAAGAAGAAGAGGAAGACTCTGGCAAATATTTGATTTATTGCACTGTTTACGTAGAAGGACTTATCTATTTTGTTTCGAAACCCATGAAAGAACGTCGAAAAATGAGAACATAGCTATTAACAATGAGCGTTCCTGATACAGTATAAAAAGTATGCCACTCAACAGTTTAAGATGAACTAAAGAGCTTGCAATAAACATGTTGCATATCTTTAATGTTCGATGCGCCTTTCCCATTGCTGAACTCGATACGATATGTGTTATGTTACAAAAGAAGCCACTTACTGTATGGATAACATTTCCAAGAAATATAAAATTTACTTCCAAATTTTTAAATATTGTGCTGTTACTCGTAATTTCTGAAGTGTGAGCAATCACTGTGCTTACGTGAAGCTCCCAAAACTGAATTTCGTAAACCGATTTGACAGTACCGTCTGTGATTGGTCAAGTAAACCGTCGAAAATCGATGCTGGAAATCTGTTTCCAGCTGCTGGTTTTCCACTTCCCCCAGTCGATTTTGGCTCGCATCTAAATGCAAACCTTTTCTGAAACGTGCTTGTGTTGACAGGTTACGCATTGTTTTCAAAATACTCGGTTAATGTGGACGGAGTGACGTAGCGTGCAGTGAAGAAGAAGCAGAAATATTAGACCGAACATAAAGCTGTCTATTTCTAATATTTAAGTAAAGAGAAGGAGCGACTGTGGTGACTAAATCAGAAACCGGAACAGCTGCTTTCGAGACGCCATATTTAACTGGGCTTGCAAATCGGCTTGAGACCTTAATATGTAAACACGGTTACCGAAATTCGGGTTTCGTCTTTCGGAAGACGTATCACACCTAAGCGTTGTGAACGTAGAAGCAGAAGAGCAGTAAACGTTATTTGCTTAAACAGTGGAATGCTTTCCTAACAACAGATTCAAATAAAATACTGTGCCATATGTGTGAAAAACAGTATATTTTTAAAATGAAGGCGATTTTCGAGTTAGTAATTGTTGTTTCTATTTAACTAAAATAATGTCACATTACTGAGCCGTATCGACGTTGCTACAGTGGGGTCGAGTTGTAGTTTTTCGGCTGGTTTTTAGTGACAGAAGCAAAGCCCCTGGTCTGTATAATCGACGTATGAATGTTGTAGAGGAACAGCAGATGGAACTGAGTTGGAGAGCGAATTTACAGACAGAGCAGCGAGCATGAGCGTGGCGTGGCTGTCTGCAAGTGTCTGTGGTCATCAAGCGGGGGCGCGCTGAGCCGGGCAGTAAGCTACCCGTCGGCACTGACATAAGCAGCGAGGAGAGAGGTGGACCTGCAGTTGTTGGAGACATGGGAAGCGCGGGGGCTGAAGTTGTAAACGGTAGATCCTGCTCGACTATCCTGTGTCACCGTCCGCACCTTTGTAAGGCATCAGCGAGGATACAAGAACGCGCAGCTGATCTTCGACTACGTCCCAAGACAGACGGTACGTGAATCTGGGGAATAATTGAATAAGAAATCAAGTGATCTTTTTGCAATGCATTAAAGTGTATTACTGTATTACAGTTCTCTTCAGTCAGGTAGAATCTGACTGTGAAGGAAGTAGAGCTCTTGCCCTGTTGTAGCTGACGATTGATAATTTGATTGTCTTTGATTATTTTCAATTTTATTGTCTTGTTCATGTAAATTCAGAGAGAGAGAAATTAAGAGAGAGAGAGAGAGAGAGAGAGAGAGAGAGAGAGAGAGAGACCTCTGAAGCTTTAGAACAGACCGGTGAAACGGGTGAGTAATGCTTAAGGAGTAAATTGCATTTAATCAAAAGGTATAAATTAAATGTTGAGCGTATATTTTGTATATTTTTAAAATGGATCTCTACCCATGCTAATGACAAAAAAAGCTTTATAAATATTCTGCGTTATTGTAAAACTAGTGTGTTTGGAGCGAAGTTGTTCAAAGCTCAGTGTGGTTTGTAAAAGCTTAGCGCAGTTAACAGCGTATGAAGTTTTCATTTTTTGAAGTTGTAATCCTTCTTAACTGGTGTTCTACAAAAAATTGGAAATAGAATTTATTTGTGTGGACAACCTTTTCCAAAATTAACCTTTTATTAAGAATTAAGTAATACGAAAAAAACACTGTGCAACTGTGCAGCAATGTTTGATTCTAGTTTGAGTTTTCAATGTCAAATAGCTGCTTTCAAACGTTTTCCTTGGCATTCAGTGAACATCCAGCACGTCGCATTTACCTAAATCAGTGTCCTATCATTGTTCATTGCTCTCCAATGGCTATAATTTTTTATAGCCATGGGTATTCTGCGATAAAAAATTCCAGACGACACCAAATTTACAAATAGATGCTCCTAGTAAAGCTGTTAATAAAAATGTCTCCAAACAATCTTAGCAGCAGCATTATCTGCAGGCACAAGTGGAAATGATGACAATGACAATTTTTCGAAAAATCTCTACAAAGCATTAGTTTCAGCGAATGGCCCTCTGAATAAACTAAATTACTTATTAATTATTATTTAAATATAAAGTTTCGAATGTTTCTGCGAAAATATTCCGAACAGAAAGTTGCTGGTGAGTCAGTAATAAGGGAAAATTACCTTGGCAAAGTTTATGAAGAAGGACATAAAAATTTTGTTTCATCACACTAGTTTGTGTCAACTAACTTCACCCTCCTCCCCCCCCCCCCCGCAACCTCCCCTCCCCCTCCCCCCCGTAATGTTTCGAGCCTTATAAAAACTTGTCAATTATTTAAAACTTTTAAACGTATTATACAAAAATATTTCAAGTTGGCAACATATAATTATGTAGGACTTGTAGCGCCACGCAGTGGGATGTAGTTTACTTTATGACCAAGTACAGGTTATTTATGTCCGCAGTCCGTGGTCTTGCGGTAGCGTTATCGCTTCCCGTCACGGGGTCCCGGGTTCGATAATTGGCGTGTACAGGGATTTGCCCTGCCTCGAGATGACTGGGTGTTGTTGTGTCGTCATCATCATCATTCATGCCCATTACGGTCGCAGGAAGACAATGGCAAACAACCTGCGCAAGGACCTTTCCTAGTACGGCGGTGCGGGTTTCCCGCATCGTCCCCTACGATCCTCCGAGTATGGGACCTCATCACTCACATATTTTTTACAAGTTTTTTTAACTTGTTCCCCCAAAAGTGAGATCCGAAATTACACCCCTGATCTTTACCAATTTTTATTGAATTAATTCTTTTCTAGTAATAAAAGAAGTAAGAGGCAATATCGGCAATACGATTTGTGGTTATCTATAGATAAACAACCGATGCGTGTGGGTGTCTTACTGTCAACGTTCTCGTGGGGAAAATGATGGAATCGGGACCAGGAACGCCCCAACTCATAGCCTCCAGGACAATGGAAGAAACAAACAATAACGGTTGATAGGGTTGTTCGTGATGCATTGTTCCTTGTGACCTTCTCAAGAAAATCAAGAACAGCTCTTGGTGATAGTTGGGGATGCAGCTGCATACGTGATGAAGGCTACTGAAACTTTGCAAGTTTTTAGCCTAAGGCAATTCATATGACTTGTTTGCACATACTCTTTACCGATTTTCAGAGGAATCTCGAGCGAATTTCGCGTTAGGAAATGCCTAAACTTCCTCTGTGTAAAAGGTGTTGGCGAAGGCGCCGCCGAGAGTGAAATTATTTAGTTATATGATAAAAGGTACTCAATTACAATCCGGAGCCAGTTTTCACGAGATAGGGAACAACAGTTATCATTTAGAAGATGTGAAAAAGTTACTTGACGTGATGGACAAAAATGAAGCAGCAAGTATCCCTGCTGTAGCTTGTGCTTGCAATGAAAAGTCTCTCTAGAGTGAATCAGTCTTTATTAAGACTTTTTTGAAGTAGACTCCGAATCGAAATCCCACATTTGGAAGAAAAAGAGACGCCTCTATCTTGTGCCCTGCAAGTATACGAAACAGCTGTCAACGAAGACATACCAGAAGAAATAGGATAGTGTCTTCGTAACAGAACGGAGAAAACTAAAGTAAGGAATTAAGGTTTAGTGTTTATTCAGGACCTGAATAAGATGTTACATGAAGAATCTGTGAAACAGCTTAATGCTTATTCTGTAAGTAATACAGCCTCTTTATGGCGCTGTCCTGTGAATTCGTATGAAGTAAAGAGCTCGTCCTCTTCATGTAAAAACGTTTTAAGTGACAGAAGGAGACCGTTTCTTCCAGGAGAGTGTGAAAACCAGTTAAATGTAAAAGTTACACATGTCTCTGGGTGCGATATGATTTGTAACGATAAATAACTTCTTTTGCAGTCAAGGCCGCTTGTTAAAATATTTTTGTTTCTCCAGTGTCCGGTTTCGACAGGTCTAGCGGTCATCTTATGACCTTATGGAAATATTACTGTGCATGAATCTTACAACCATAATGAGAGCACACCCATTTACAAACGACAGATGTGACATGTGATTGTGAAACACAGAAAACAGAGTAATTAAAACAATGAATAAAAATACATACCACCAATAGTGTTCCCCAGAATGATGGCAATTTTGTCCGAGGAAACCTTCGATCCACCAGCTTTTTTCTTATGGGTCGTAGATGTGAAGACAGCTCTGACGAACTCGCCACCACTCCGACGCTCACTATTGATGCAATTCATTTTTTAAATTACCATATTGTATGTATTTCACACGCCAGTGTAGCTCCTGTATTTTGTACGTGGAATGATCCCTCAGGATCACTAGGATTATTCCCATGAGTCCGAATATGACAGCTAGACACCGGTCACCAGCGAAACAGAAATATTCCAACACGCGATATTTGATGCAAAATTTGTTAATTTGCTGCAGTAAAAGCAACTAGTGCTAAAGATAGAAAACGCCTAATGCTAAGAGGGTGACAGTAAAGCGCGAAAGAAACTGTTATAGTCACACATACTCACAGACATATATGAAGATGTAGAATACGGCGCTGCGGCCTCAACGCCTACATAAGACAACAATTGTCTCGCGCAGTTGCTACATCGGTTATTGCTGCTCAATGACAGGTTATCAAGATTTAAGTGAGTTTGAAAGTTGTGCTACAGTCGGCGCACGAGCAATGGGACACAGCATCTCCGAGGCAACGATGAAGTGGGGATTTTCCCGTACACTCATTCACGAGTGTACTGTAAATATAAGAAATCCGGTAAAACATCAAATCTCCGACATCGTTGCGGCCGGAAAAGATCCTGCAAGAACGGGACCAACGACAACTGAAGCGAATCGTTCAACGTGACAGAAGTGCATCCCTCCCGCGAAGTGCTGCAGATTTCAATACTGGGCCATCAACAAGTGTCAGCGTGAGAACCATTCAACGAAACATCATCGACATGGGCTTTCGGAGCCGAAGACCCACTCGTGTACCCTTGATGACTGCACCACACAAAGCTTTACGCCTCGCCTGGGCCCGTTAACACCGTCATGGTACTGTTGACGACTGGAAACATACTGCCTGATCGGAGAGTCTCCTTTCAAATTGCATCGAGCGCATGGACATGTACGGATATGGAGACAACCTGTTGAATCCATAGACCCTTCAAGTCACAGGGTTTAGTTCGAGATGGTGCAGGTTCTGTAATGTCGTGTGACTAGGGTCTCCCGTCGGATAGACCGTTCGCCGGGTGCAAGTCTTTTGATTTTACGCCACTTTGGCGACTAGCACGTCGACGGGGATGAAATAATGATGATTAGGACAACACAACACCCAGAACCTAAGCGGAGGAAATCTGCGACCCAGCCGAGAATCGAACCCGGGCCCTTAGGATTGATATTCTGTCGGGCTGACCACTCAGCTCCCGGGGGCGGACAGGCCCTGTAATGGTGTGGGGCGTGTGCAGTTGCAGTGACATGAAACACCTGATACATCTAGATACGACTCTGACAGGTGCCACGTACGTAAGCGTCATGTCTGATCGCCTGCACCCATTCATGTCCATTGTGCATTCCGAAAAACTTGAGCAATTCCCGCAGAACAATACTATGGAGTGGCTCCAGGAATACTCTTCTGAGTTTAAACACTTCCGCTGGCTACTAAACTCCCAGATCTGAACATAATTGAGCACATCTGGGATGTCTTGCAACGTGCTGCTGACAAGAGTTCTCCATCCCGTCATATTCCTACGAATCTATGGACAACCTTGCAGGAGTCATGGTATCCCTCCAGTACTACTTCAGACATTAGTCGAGTCAATGCCAAGTCACCTTGGGGCACTTCTGCGTGCTCGCGGGGACCCTACACGGTATTAGGTAGGTGTACCAGTTTCTTTGGATCTTAGGCGTAGTAGTTTTATTGCAGAGTTACAAACTACGTTTAAGGTCTGATTACTACTTCAAGACTAATAAAAGACGAAATACGCTACTGGCCATTAGAACTGCTACACCAAGAAGAAATGCAGATGATAAACGGGTGTTCACTGGACAAATATATTATACTATATTATACTAGAACTGCCATGTGACGAGCCAGTAGCTCGGCCACCATTTACCATACGTTTTCAGTTGGTGAGATATCTGGAGAATGTGCTGGCCAGGGCAGCAGTCGAACATTTTCTGTATACAGAAATTACCGTATAGAACCTGCAACATGCGATCGTGCATTATCCTCCTGGAATGTAGGGTTTCACAGGGATCGAATGAAGGGTAGAGCCACGGGTCGTAACACATCTGAAATGTAACGTCCACTGTTCAAAGTGCCGTCAATGCGAACAAGAGGTGACCGAGACGCGTAACCAATGGCACCCCATACCATCACGCCGGGTGATACGCCAGTATGGCGATGACGAATACACGCTTCCAATGTGCGTTCACCGCGATGTCGCCAAACACTGACGCGACCATCATGATGCTGTATACAGAACCTGGATTCATCCGAAAAAATGACGTTTTGCCATTCATGCACCCAGGTTCGTCGTTGAGTACACCATCGCAGGCGCTCCTGTCCGTGATGCAGCGTCAAGGATAACCGCAGCCATGGTCTCCGAGCTGATAGTCCATGCTGCTGCAAACGTCGTCGAACTTTTCGTCCAGATGGTTGTTGTCTTGCAAACGTCCCCATCTGTCGACTCAGGGATCGAGACGTGGCTGCACGATCCGTTACAGCCATGTGGATAATATGCCTGTCATCTCGCCTGCTTGTGATACGAGGCCGTTGGAATCCAGCACGGCGTTCAGTATTACCCTCCTGAACCCACCGATTCCATATTCTGCTAACAGTCATTGGATCTCGACCAACGCGAGCAGCAATGTCGCGATGCGATAAACCGCAACCGCGACAGGCTACAATCCGACCTTTATTAAAGTCGGAAACATGATGGTACGCATTTCTCCTCCTTACACGAGGCATCACAACAACGTTTCACCAGGCAACGCCGGTCAACTGCTGTTTGTGTATGAGAAATCGGTTGGAAACTTTTCTCATGTCAGCGCGTTGTAGGTGTCGCCACCGGCGCCAGCCTTGTGTGAATGTTCTGAAAAGCTAATCATTTGCATATCACAGCATCTTCTTCCTGTCGGATAAATTTCGCGTCTGTAGCACCTCACCTTCATGGTGTAGCAATTTTAATGGCCAGCAGTGTAATGCGTTTTACGTATGTTTTAAAGTTTTTTGGAGCAGATACGCCATACTTTTAGAGCATTGATACACGTTGCACAATATAGTTGAATGTGTTTCTTAATCGCTGCAATAATCACACAGTTTTTTTTTTTTGCAGTTAGTACGTCAGAAACGACAGCGTTGTATGTATGGCTGAGATCGAAGAAACCTAGGTCCTGTATCTATGTCGTTTGTGGACTAGTCTGTGACTTATGAGATCGGTACTACTTAGGAACAACAAGTAAGTTTAGTACGGGAGGGACTACTGTTGAGTCTAGGCCTAGGAAGGGGACGTAATTGCTCGGGGGGCGCCAGAGCCAAGGACCCCCCGCGGCGGCTGTGAGGGTCTACGCGGGCGGTCCTGGGTCTCCGGGGATTCTCGCGCTGCTAACGATGCTAATTGCTGGCGGCGGCGACAAGTGCCGCCAGGGCGGAAGGATAATGAAATCCGTGTTGCGACGTTCAACTCCCGCCGGCTCGGTGCTCTGGCGCGTCAGCGGCGGCAATAATAAAACAGTCGTCGGGAAGGGCTGGGTGGGCTAGAGGGCGAGGACTGGGCTCGCGCCCCGACGTTTATTAAGACGGCGCGGGAGGTTTGGCGGAGAGGAAAGGGCGTGAAGAAATTAAGGGCGGGAGCCGTGCTCGAGCAAGTGTCGGCAGCGTCGTAGCCTGAGGAGAAGGGGCGTCGCTGAGATGGTGGGCGTTGTAAGCCTTTTGCTCTCTGGAAGCACTCGCTGCTGGGTCAGGGTCGGGAGTTGGGTAATCAATGCGTTCGGTCTGATTCCCATAATCATTAGTACTGCTGGGTAACAAGTATTACTTGCTTTACCTTCTACACACTGCGAGGTGCCAGGGTGGAGAAGAGTTTGTAGGGGAATGCGGGGCAAGACAGGGAGGTGGGGTAAGGCGGGGAAGGGCTATAAGCTACACTTAGAGTATTGCCATCTGTGGATAGCTACGTCAACAACATCAATACACAGGTCTCAGTGTGTTGACATTGCTGAACCTTAGTTTCGCGGCGGTTTCTGTGAGCTTTGCAAGGTACGTACAATTATTACACTGATTTGCAATGTTTTGCACCTTTCGAGGTCCTAAAACATGTGTTTCGTGAACATTTGTCCAGACTGAATTTATAGCACTGAATAGTACGTCTTTTTAACAGTAAACTGCTGTGTCAGTAGTCAATGTTCACTACATTGTGTTCATGTAGGCGTAACATATCCTGACAGAACAGTAGGGGGCAAGACGGGGTGGGGCAAGATGGGGAGCTTCCTCGTCTTGCCCATACTATTTGTACAACCATTACGTTCTTATCGTCTCATGTGTTTACCTCGCTGCGGGTTTTGAACATTATACGTTGTATACAATTGTAAATAGAATGGTATTCGTTATTCCAACGTTTCCTAATTAATTACAAAGTATGCCTTAGGCTATATGGCGAATAAAAATACACAAAACGTGCAAAGTCAGTATTCTTGCTATGTTTTAACGACTGACTATTGGAAATATGGTATTTACTGCATAATATAGATTACCAGAAATGATCTGACTCAATAGTACGTTCCACGTGTTTAATTTCAGATGGTTCGCAAGTATCGGCGACAAACGTCTAGGCAAGATTGGTCATTGGACTCAATGGAAGGCACTGTAAATGCTGTTATGGAAGGTCATATGGGTTCTTTCAGGGGTGCTCGACAGTTTAACGTGCCACAGAAATATGTGTTTCTGCGCCGGGGCGCCCACGACACTTGTGCAGGGACAGAAAGTGATGACGAGGCTGTCCACACTTGTGTACTATGTCAATGTAAGAGGCCTAAATAAAAAGTAATAGCTGATTATACAATTCGCAGAACTATGTTTCGAAATCTTATCGTTACAGTATTTCGTTATTCCAGTCCTTATTTCAGTTTCAGAGATGAATTCACGCTAGTTCCCCATCTTATCCCGCACATGGGGCAAGACGGGGAATTGGTAGTTTGCATTTCAAATCGATATATTTCTAACTAAATGTAACAAGTTCGCAGGTTTCTTTGCATGCTATTGTAATTCAATGGTTCAATAAACAAATGACAATCAAACCTACTTGAATTTGTTTATTTTTTTTCCTTTTGTAAGGGTTTAAAGTTAGCTTCCCCATCTTGCCCCGCCTTCCCCTACCTCTATAATTCAGACGAATTTTGCATGAGAACGAGACATGCACCCGACCCCCTCCTTATCTACCAGCTAATTAATTATGCGTACAACGGTAACGGAAGGAAATTATGGTGGACCCTGCTAGTTGGTAAAATAAGGAGTGTTGAAAGTCTCTTCCGATTTGCTGCCAGATCCTAAAATCAACTTGACTCGATATTTCGGCGAACCAGCTGGTCGCCATCTTCAGGTAAACGCTGCTTCTGCTGATGAGTCCCGCTGAGAACTGACGCCAGGTTGCAAATCGACGTCCTATACAGGGTGTTACAAAAAGGTACCGCCAATCTTTCAGGAAACATTCCTCACACACAAAGAAAGAAAATGTGTTATGTGGACATGTGTCCGGAAACGCTTACTTTCCGTGTTAGAGCTCATTTTATTACTTCTCTTCAAATCACATTAATCATGGAATGCAAAACACACAGCAACAGAACGTACCAGCGTGACTTCAAACACTTTGTTACAGGAAATGTTCAAAATGTCCTCCGTTAGCGAGGATACAAGCATCCACCCTCCGTCGCATGGAATCCCTGATGCGCTGATGCAGCCCTGGAGAATGGCGTATTCTATCACAGCCGACCACAATACGAGCACGAAGAGTCTCTACATTTGGTACCGGGGTTGCGTAGACAAGAGCTTTCAAATGCCCCCATAAATGAAAGGCAAGAGGGTTGAGGTCAGGAGAGCGTGGAGGCCATGGAATTGGTCCGCCTCTACCAATCCATCGGTCACAGAATCTTGTTGAAAAGCGTACGAACACATCGACTGAAATGTGCAGGAGCTCCATCGTGCATGAACCACATGTTGTGTCGTACTTGTGAAGGCACATGTTCTAGCAGCACAGGTAGAGTATCCCATATGAAATCATGATGACGTGCTCCATTGAGCGTAGGTGGAAGAAACTAAAATGAGCTCTAACATGGAAATTAAGCGTTTCCGGACACATGTCCACATAACATCTTTTCTTTCTTTGTGTGTGAGTAATACTTCCTGAATGTTTGGCCGTACCTTTTTGTAACACCCTGTATAAGCCACCGTTCAGTACACGGCGCATGTGCCCCCCATCACGGTTTCTGGCTTCCAAAACAGGGAGGTGGCGCCGCCCTTAGTGAAACACTGCTGGCAACGATATATTGCAATCAAGGCCGCACCGAAGAACGTTCAGTTTTGATGCGAGATAATACAGGATTCCACGTTTTGCTAAGAGGAAACCCATTCATTATCTCTGTTGATTAAATTATCAGCCAACCTAATTCCAATCGCCTCTTTATAGACACTGTTCTACAAACCGGAAATGTTGGCAACCACAACAGTTTCCTCAGATTTCATTTTGTGTCCCTCATTTAGGCAGTGTTCTGCTACCGCCGATTTTTCCGGCTGTTGTACCCTCGTATGACGGCGATGTTCCAAACACCTTGAATGCACTGTGCGAATAGAACGGCCAACGTAAGCTTTCCCACATTGACAAGAAATTTTGTACACGCCGGGTTTCCTATTCAAGACTTATTACGCCGGGAAAGCCTACCTAATCAAAATAAGGTGTGCACACTCACAATAATTTAATAAAAATCGTAATCTACTCAGAAAAAGAGAACTCTATCATAACAAACAACAGGAAATGTGATTCTGCCTACATCTCCGAAATGATATGCGCATTAAATATTACAATGAGATTCATTATATATCAGAACATAAATGCGCATGATTGTCGACACACACAGTACGTTAAAGGATAGGCTACACTGAACTGTTATGGGAACAAGAGTTGTCTCGAGAACAGGGGGCTCCTACTCTCTATGATGCAATAGATTGACGATAATGACTGGAGGTCGTAATGAATCAAATATTAATCTCCCTTCTATATAGCAGTATCGCAATTAGTAGTGAGAGCTCAAATGGGATCACAAGGAGAAACAAGCAAGGTGTAGCAAAGCGAGCACGCGTGTTGCTGAGGGATTCAGTACAAAATTGATAAGGTCCTACAATTCCGGAGCCGCAAAATACTGTACCAGTACTGAAATCTGCAGCACGGCGTCGGTAGGCAGCGTCCTGATGATGTAGGCGCCGATTTCTGCCGTGCAGCGACTCTGTGTCACTCCTGGCCGCGAAGGTTGTCCGAGAATTCTAAGTTCTTCCCAAAACGAGTGACCAAGTCGCAAAACCGTCCCACTCTGAGGAAGATCAGATCCCGAATCCCCTTCTGTGATGTGATGCAAGAGCGAAGCCAGCATTGCTCAACTCCCTACTCTCCTCGAAAACTGCGAATCAGCATTCAGTTCTGATTCCAAAATTCCCCCACAATGTCTCAGAGCATCATTCGCGCCAATAGCGACCGTTTCCTCCAATTTCGAGCAGGGCTTTATGACGTCAACTAGCCTCAGTTTAAGTTGACCAATCACGCCTCTGCTATTCAGCTAAGGGCACTGAACTTGCCGTTTGACCGGCTACGAAAACAACCTGCCTAGACCACCGGTAATCCGGTGCCAGACAGTCGCACGCAGCAAGGCACAGTCCACAAGTATTCTCAGAATCAGGAGGACAATGCAGTCAGTTGGTGCCAGGAGTCTTCGGTCCAAATGCGCCGGAACGGCAAACACATAAACTGCGGCGACACTCAGATGTCTCGCAGGTCGTTTCACCCTGCATACAATAGGCGAAACTCGACCGACGTCAGTCGTTCCGCCAGGCGCTTAAGCCTATTGTACGAACCCCTCAGAATTCAGGGAAGTGCAGCCTCCAACCGGAAATGCAGTGTGCCGCGTCCTCCGATGCTCGCCTCACTCAGGCCACACTGGGAAGTTACCCAACATGTTTAGTAATCAAGTGAAAAGTATTTTTTGAGATCTCAGCACAAATGCTCACATTACAATAACCTTATTCGGTCTGTTACTACCGTGCAATGACATAGAACATTAATAAAGTTGATGAAAATGAGAGGAGACATGCAAAAGAGGGCATGGAACCTCTCAACACTACGAAAACCGTTCTCCGGGAGCATTTTGCTTTACTGATCCCTGTTTATTGGCGATTACTGTTCCTTTTCAAGGGGTTTGAAATAAACTACACCACTGCCCATTAAAAATGCAACACACTAAACGTCAAACTGGCATGAAATGTGTACATGGTTGCATATGGGAGTGATTAGCATTTCAGTAAGAGTAACATCATCTGCATTCCGCGTATAAGGAAAGATTCTTCAAAGTTTGTTTGCTGCATCACTTTGAATAAAATACTCCATTTTTAGGTAGCTGTCTCCACCAATGTCATCAGGTGTTAAGGTCACTGACTGTCGGAATAGAGACGGTGCTCCCCTTATCTAGAGCGCCCCGGAGAAACTGTCAGTATTCATGGATAAGCTCACTTGAAACAAAACTTCATATTGTCATATGACCTACTCCTAATGGTTTCCGAGATAGAACATGTTTAATGTACACCTGCTCTTGGGCTAGTGGAGCGCGCAAATGTATCTTACTCACCCAATCTTTTTTGGCGTCATATATAACCCGATCTACAGTATCTAGCTACTTTCAACCTCCTCTCAGAAAGCTTAAGTGCCATTAAACTAGCCCGTTGCACGCACAGTTATCCATGGTATGTTCAGAGTGAAGTAGTGCATGAGATTGAGAGTATATCAGGATGAACCATCGGTAAACTATGTTTGTACACGAGCTGGCTAAAATGCCACATATCTGCACCAATGAAGAATATGCAAATATGATGTATGTTGACGGCTCCAGCGATGGTAGTGCTCCTATAGCTGTCGAATAAAACCGTTGGAATTCCAGATATTAGAATGTTTACCTGAGTTTTCAGCACATTTCATGACACAGGTATTCTTCAAACCAATTTTTCTTCTGAACGTGTAGTTCTTTGTTGAAATAGTGCACTGTAGCCCAACTAACAAGACACAGCGGTTTTCTAGACAGAGCAATGTCCCACGAGGACGTGTATGGCGAACATTACACGCGAAAAACTTGTACCTACGTTACAACCTTCACATTAGCGGGAGTCCCACACGACTTGAGTTACGCTACTGATTAAGTCACAATCGTCTTTTCTTCCATTAATACTTAACTTGTGTAGAAAGATTCGCACAAAATCAACAACACACGTAATGATCATCGTTGGTGGCAGAAAAGAACCGCTAACACGTTGTCAGTTCCAGTCATGTTAGAAGGGAGAGAATGCCAAATCGTTTTTACGGCAGTGCCCAAATCTCCAGTCCCCCCTCCTGTAATACCTGTAACCTCCCTCATCCTACCTACTCCCAGAAATGTAACACCCGACCCCCTCCTACCACTCCTGAACTCACTGTTCCTGTCCACCCTCGGGACGCCCCCACCCCTCCCAGCAATTCCCTTCGCCCACCCCCTCCCGCTGAGGGCATCATCAGATTCCTCACCATCGTGCTTCAGAATGTTCATCCTTTTCAGCGCCCGCACACCCTCCAACAGATCTCCCTCGCTGCCCATTCCATTTTCCAACATAATGTACGCCACCTACTCCAAAAACCAAGCCCATTTCACCTTCTCCCGTCTTGAGACCCTCGTTCAAATCCCTGTCATCGTGCAACAGCACCGTATCCTTTTCAACAACATCCACTCCCTTCCCGCCAACAAGAACCTCTTCCTGCACACCCTTGCCACCCACCACGTGGATGTCTTCCTCCTCAATGAAACCTTCCTCCGACCCCACCACACCGTCCACACTTCGCCCTACCTCCTCCACCGCTCCAATAATCCCCTCCCAATTTCGTGTGGCGGAGTTGCCATTGGTCACCACTGCCAGATCCCCATGCGGCTCCAACCTCTCCTTCCTGACCTCACCGAACACCTGATCCTTAGTCTCTTCTTCCCCGGCCTTACCGTTACCTGCGCCACCATCTATGTCCGCCCTAACGCCCCTATTCCCTTCGACTTCCTCTCCCACATTGACCATACCTTCTCCTCCTACGTGATCGCCGCCAACCTCAACATCCATAGTCGTTCCACTGCTCAGTTATGGCGGTGGCATCGGTTCCTCTCCTCCCTTCAAGGCGACCTCATCCTCATCCCCCAGCACACCCGTCCTGAATCCAACTCCACTCCCGATGTTATCCTTTCCTCCCCCAACCTCCTTGGCCACATAACAGTGGATGTCCTGGAGCCTATTGGTAGCGACCAGCTCCCAGTCCTCCTCACCGTTTCAGACGGTCGTCGCCCCCGCCCTGACCCTAGTAATGACCCTCCCCCTAAGTACATCCATGAATATTCCCGTGCCAACTGGAATGCCTACCGGGATACCCTTTCCACCCAGGTCGATAGCCACCCCTTCACCTACCACCACCCTGACGATGTAACACATGCCGCCTCCTTTCTCCAGTAGACCTTGTCTGAGGCCGTGGAGGCCCATGTCCCTACTGTTGACATCCACCCCCACCATCCTACCTTACCCCCACAGGCCATCCTCCTCCTTCGTGAATCCCGCTGTCTCTACTGTGCCTTCCTCCGCACGCATGACCCGGACACACTACAACGCCACCAGCAACTCCAGCGACACATTCGTAATTTGCTTGCGGGTAAGAAATGCCGGGACTGGCGACAGACTTGCACCCATTTAAATGCTACGCTACCTATCAACTCGTCCAAGTTCTGGTCAGCCTTCTGTCGCCTTACCGGAACTAAACCCTCCCCCTACTATCCTCTTCTCCATGATGATCACCCCTTCCCTGACTCCCTTAGTAAGGCCAATCATTTTGCCTCTTACCTCTCTGATGTCTTTTCCATCCCCGATGATCCCCAGTTCGATTACTCCCTCTTCCCGGATGTCCGCAATCGAACTGACACCTCTGTCCCTCCCCTCGCTCCTGGTTTCCAGTACTTGGACAACATTGCACACACGCAACTCAATGCCCCTATCACTACACAGGATCTCATTGTTACACTCCACACAAAACGCAACACTGCTCCTGGTCACATTCATGTCACCTACCGTGACCTTCGTGAAGCTCCTGTCTCTTTCCTCTCCACCCTGGCCAGGCTCTACAATGTCGTCCTGTCCATCGGTTACTACCCCAACCTGTGGAAAACCTCCTGTATCCTGATGTTCCTTAAACCTGGCAAACCGCCGTCCGCCGTCTCCTCCTACCATCCCATCAGTCTTACCTTGGTCTTCAGCAAGGTCCTGGAATCTATCCTCACCCGCCGCATCCACCAGCATCTCCGCCAGCACCGCCTCGTTCACGTTACCCAGTGTGGCTTTCGGCCATCCTTCTCTTCCGACAATCTCTCCATCACCTCACTCATCTCCTTTCCGACCAGCTTAATTCCCATTACTCCGCAATCTTCCTCTCCCTGGACCTCGAACGAGCTTATGGCCGTGTATGGCATTCCAATCTCCTCTTCAAGCTCCAAACCTTCTCCCTTCCCATTAACTACGTCCGTCTGATCGGCTCCTTTCTCTCCCACCGTCCTTCCTACGTCACCATCCATAACACCGACTCCTACACCTTTTTCCCCTCCGCCGGTGTGCCCCAAGGCTCCGTCCGCTCCCCCCTTCTGTACCTTTTGTATACGGCGGACATGCCGCCGCCGTCACCTCCCGTCCACCTCCTCCAGTTTGCCGATGACACCGCCTTCCTTGCCCTTGCCCCCACCCTGCAGCGCTCCCAACACCTTCTCCAATCCCATCTTGATTGGTTCACCTCTTGGTGCAACCAGTGGTTGCTCAAGGTCAATCCCTCCACAACCCAGGTGATCATTGTAGGCAAAACCACCCCTTCCTCCCGCCTCCTTGATTTCTATCTCACCATCTATGGCCATCCTATCGCCCTCACTCCCACCCTTAAGTACCTTGGCGTCACCGTCGACCGTCGCCTCTCCTGGACTCCCCATCTCTGGACAATGCAAGCCAAGGCACACTCCCGACTCCGCCTCCTCAAGCTCCTTTCCGGCCGTACGTGGGGTCTGGACCACTCCACCATCCTCCACACCTATAAACCCATCATCCACCCTATCCTTTGTTACGCCCATCCGGCTTGGATCTCGGCCCCCCCTACCTTTTATAAATCCCTCCTAATCCTTGAACGCCATGCTCTCTGCCTCGCCTATTGCATCTGTCTCCCCTCCCCCATGCGGATCCTGTATGATCTCATCCCATTCCCCCACCTCCTCCTTTTCCTTGATAGGATACGGATCCTGTACACCTCCCGCAAACTCGATCCTCCTCATCTGCTTGTCTCATCCATCCTCTCCCACCCCCACCCACTGCCACGCCTGTATTTCCACGTCCCACCCGGTCTCCATCTCTCCACCTTCCTTACCCTCTCCCAAGGTGGCTTCCGCCAGCTACCCCTCCCTGATGATGTCCTCCTTCCCTCCATCTACCCCTCCTATCAACTTTGATCCTCCCCCCCACTTCCTGTGTCCTTTCCTTTAGGCACCCTCCCTCCCTTCTCTTCCCTTCCCTTCTCTTTCCTTTTCCCCCATCCCCTCCCTCCTCCCCTCTTCCCCCGGGCTTCCCCTCCCCCTTCCTCCCTTCTCCCTATCTCCCCTGCTCTTGGCATCTGCTCTCCCCTCTCCCTCTCCCACCCCCCTCCTCATCCCTTGGCAGGTCCCCGGACTCGTACACGGTTAGTGAACATTCGCGCAACGGAGATCAACGCCTCGTGTTCTGTGTGTGTCGTCGTTTTGTGCTGAAGTGGTTCAGTGTTATTCGTATTTGTGCACCTACGTTCAGGTGTGACACTGTTTGTCTCTGTCCAAGTGTCTGAACAAATTTTATCTTGGACTCTACGCCCGTGAACGGCTCCATGTATTTTAAAAAGTGTTTGTCTCCCTTTCTATGTCCACCATGTTTTTTTTCTCTCGATGTCTTCATTTGTATCTTGTGTGTTCTCTGAGGCCAAAGAGCGGCGTAGCATGCTGCTGCTGGCCTGCCTGTTAACAGGTTTGAAAATAACAATAGAGGAAAAAAAACTGGAGCGGCAGTCTTGCGGCTCACTCTGAAGATGGCTGAACGTTATACGGCCGAAATATTAGAAGAAGAAGGAGATTTCTTGCGGCTGCACACCCGAAACTTAATGGAACAATTCCTAGTCTGTTTCACATAGAGGGCACAGGCGAAGCGAACTGGCCTTGACACTGCTATCCAAGTGCCTAATATCGAATCTGCTAGTGAACTGGGGCCTCACTAGTCGGTCGTAACACTTCTGTGCTCTTCATGCAGGGGCCGCTGCTGTCGCTTTGTCGTCCTGGAGAGAGGTCCGGTCAGCGTGAGACTGATTGACTTTTTCTCACAGCCTTCCCCTTCTCTATCGTTCCCGACTGGCGTGCCGGCGCTTGACTTTACGCCGCAACATTCCTCCTCCCTCAAAACGACGCACCGTCGTCGTATAAGGAGCACGACAACGGGAAGGAAGGCAGGAGCGTGGACGCTGCGATGGACCGGAAGCTGTGGCTGCAAGGGACGTCGGACTTCCGGCCGTACCCCACCATCCAGCCTGCGCTCTAGTGCAAACGTCCCTCGGAAAACGCCCAGAAGTGTACGCGTCCACCTCCTGAGGCCCATACCAAGATGTCGAAGGCGTCGGCCGCAGCTGGGTGGGCGGGTACAACTCCATCGGTATGACGAGAGGAGGTGGAGGAGGCGAAGGCTCCGCCTCCATGGGGTCGTCCCGCGGTGTCGTGCTGACACCTTCTGGCGGCTGCTGTGGCCGCGCTGTCCTCGGGATCCGTGAATCTGGGGGAAGAGACACAGAAGGATCACCGTGCACGTAACAGTGGCGCATTTGATTGTGATGTCGGCGCTGTAATCCGTCTGGGCCTGAAATGAGATACATGGAACCTCCAAGTTGACGCAGGATCTCGCCTCTCGCCCACCATCTGCTGCCGCTAAAAACCCTGAAATACACAATATCATGCTGCGCGAAGTGATACTTGCGGCCTTCCTTCGGCGCCGGTTGCTGAGGAGGGTGGAGCAGGTGGAGCAGTGTCCGATGGCGGCGGCCGTGAAGCAGTTCCGCCGGCGATGGCCCATCTCGTGGATGCGAAGGATAGGAGGCGAGAAACAGTTACAGTGCTAGATCCCTGGTGTGTGCAAAGCAAAATTTGGCCATCGGCTGCTTTAAGGTTCTGATAAAACTTTCCGCTTCCGCTGTTTAAGTGTGGATGGAACGGTTCACTAGTTTGATGTCGTATGCCATTGCATTCACAGAATGTTTCATATTCATTTGACATGAACTGAGGGCTGTTGTCCGACACTATGACTTCATGCTAACTTTCGAGGCAAAAAAATGGAGGACAGCACCTGTATTGTGCTACGTAATGTTGTCGAGTTCACTGGCACAGCAAAAGGAAACTTTCTATAAGAGTCTACCACAATCAACCAACGAGTATCAGCGACCATCGGAAAACATGAAAGTCCGTCCGCATCACCACGTTGAGCTGTCGGACGATACACAATCTTGTACTGGTATTGAGACAGCAACAAAGCCCGTCTTTGCAATTTTTGGGCAGTTTGTTCAGGAACCGGCTTCATCGGGAGAAACAAGGACTGCAATGGCTTGTGATCCGCTACTAAGTAGAATTTTCAGCCATACAATCAGTGGAGAAATTGGGTAACACCACACACAATAGCCAATGCCTATATCTCTATTTATGAACAGTTACATTGAGATTTCGACAACAATTTTGATGCGAAAGCAATAGGCCTTTCGTTATCACCAAATGTGTGCGAAAGCACTGCATCGATTACGTAAGAGGAAGCGTCAACTTGTAACGCAACTGGTTTGTCAGGATCAAAGTGAACGAAGCATTGATCACTGAGCAAGGCATCTGTCAGTTTTTTAAAAGCTTCTTGGCACTCATCTGCCCAACCAAAGATGACGTTCTTGCGACACAAGCGATGCACTGGAGCTGAGACATGCAGCATTTGGTATGAATCGAATATAATAGTCTATTTTCCCAAAGCTTGACTAATAGTCTATTTTCCTAAAGCTTGACTACAATTCCGTGACATTCCGAGGAACTAGCATAAGTGAATGAAGAGGATGGACACCTCGACTGTTTGTGACATTGAAACATTCCCTTAGAAAAATTTATGAATTACTGTGCTGATAAACATCTTACATTTTCTGATTTTCAAACAGCTGAGCAGAACTGAACGTACTCAGACATTTCGCTCTTTACTTATTCTGATCGACACTAAACTGACACACGATATTTTTTGCGCAACGCAATCTGACTTTCAAAAATCCCTAGAAAAGAATGTCCGTGACTAAGAATAACCTATACCTTTCATGAATCACTTACCTTCCAAAAATCTTCGTTACTCGAACTACTGCAATACAGCGAGCGCCAATACTGTCAGCTAAATAAAAGATTCTAACTACTGAAGGCATTAACTACTGATAGGCATAGTTAGCAAATGAAAGCTTTTGATGGAGAACAAACGATGTATTTACCTTAATAATGTTCAAAAGTCATCATATATACGCGCAGTCCGGAACCGTGCGACTGCTACGGTCTCAGGTTCGAATCCTGCCTCGGGCATGGATGTGTGTGATGTCCTTAGGTTAGTTAGGTCTAAGTAGTTCTAAGTTCTAGGGGACTAATGACCACAGCAGTTGAATCCCATAGTGCTCAGAGCCATTTGAAGCATCATATATATATATATATATATATATATATATATATATATATATATATATATATATATATATATCAGTTCATGATATACAGTAGTACAAATTAACTTTTTCTCATGGACACACGTCCAAATCGGCCGCTCTCAAAATTCTGCCATCTCTCTCCCGACATCCGCCACTGCTGGCGGCTCACCTCCAACTCCGCAACGCTACGCGCTGTTCACATCCAACTGCCCGACACTACAATAGCGAATATTCCAACAAAGCTAACCAGCCATAGACTGCACACAGCACAGTCAGTGATTTTCATACAGAGCGCTACGTGGCGCTACCAACATAAAAACCTAAACATCCAACTTACATAAGAGCGCTACGTGGCGTTACCAACATAAAAACCTTAACAGCCTACATACAACATGACTACAATTTTTCAACACAATTTTTAAAAATTACATTTTTCAGTCTGCACTTTGGTCCTGCATCAGATAACACACGAAACAAAGCACGCAAATTTTCAACGTGTCCCTTAGCTGTACAATCGGCTACGACAATATCGTCAAAATACACTCCTGGAAATGGAAAAAAGAACACATTGACACTGGTGTGTCAGACCCACCATACTTGCTCCGGACACTGCGAGAGGGCTGTACAAGCAATGATCAAACGCACGGCACAGCGGACACACCAGGAACCGCGGTGTTGGCCGTCGAATGGCGCTAGCTGCGCAGCATTTGTGCACCGCCGCCGTCAGTGTCAGCCAGTTTGCCGTGGCATACGGAGCTCCATCGCAGTCTTTAACACTGGTAGCATGCCGCGACAGCGTGGACGTGAACCGTATGTGCAGTTGACGGACTTTGAGCGAGGGCGTATAGTGGGCATGCGGGAGGCCGGGTGGACGTACCGCCGAATTGCTTAACACGTGGGGCGTGAGGTCTCCACAGTACATCGATGTTGTCGCCAGTGGTCGGCGGAAGGTGCACGTGCCCGTCGACCTGGGACCGGACCGCAGCGAAGCACGGATGCACGCCAAGACCGTAGGATCCTACGCAGTGCCGTAGGGGACCGCACCGCCACTTCCCAGCAAATTAGGGACACTGTTGCTCCTGGGGTATCGGCGAGGACCATTCGCAACCGTCTCCATGAAGCTGGGCTACGGTCCCGCACACCGTTAGGCCGTCTTCCGCTCACGCCCCAACATCGTGCAGCCCGCCTCCAGTGGTGTCGCGACAGGCGTGAATGGAGGGACGAATGGAGACGTGTCGTCTTCAGCGATGAGAGTCGCTTCTGCCTTGGTGCCAATGATGGTCGTATGCGTGTTTGGCGCCGTGCAGGTGAGCGCCACAATCAGGACTGCATACGACCGAGGCACACAGGGCCAACACCCGGCATCATGGTGTGGGGAGCGATCTCCTACACTGGCCGTACACCACTGGTGATCGTCGAGGGGACACTGAATAGTGCACGGTACATCCAAACCGTCATCGAACCCATCGTTCTACCATTCCTAGACCGGCAAGGGAACTTGCTGTTCCAACAGGACAATGCACGTCCGCATGTATCCCGTGCCACCCAACGTGCTCTAGAAGGTGTAAGTTAACTACCCTGGCCAGCAAGATCTCCGAATCTGTCCCCCATTGAGCATGTTTGGGACTGGATGAAGCGTCGTCTCACGCGGTCTGCACGTCCAGCACGAACGCTGGTCCAACTGAGGCGCCAGGTGGAAATGGTATGGCAAGCCATTCCACAGGACTACATCCAGCATCTCTACGATCGTCTCCATGGGATAATAGCAGCCTGCATTGCTGCGAAAGGTGGATATACACTGTACTAGTGCCGACATTGTGCATGCTCTGTTGCCTGTGTCTATGTGCCTGTGGTTCTGTCAGTGTGATCATGTGATGTATCTGACCCCAGGAATGTGTCAATAAAGTTTCCCCTTCCTGGGACAATGAATTCACGGTGTTCTTATTTCAATTTCCAGGAGTGTAGTTTGAACAGTTTGGTACTTGAGCAGTCAGCTGTTCCAAGTACCGATGGAAAATGGAGGGTGCCGAGGCACTGCCAGAAGACAAACGAAAATATTTAAACAAGTCCAAATAGTGTACCGATGGAAAATGGAGGGTGCGGAGGCACTGCCAGAAGACAAACTAAAATATTTAAACAAGTCCAAATAGTGTGTTCACAACACACACTTTCTTAGATTCTCCGTCTAGTGGTATTTGAAGATATGCGTCGCGCAATTCAATTTTAGAAAAGTACCGTCCAGCGCCAAATCTGCCCATGAGATCCTTTGGACGTGGCAATGGACAGGTGTCAGTCACAGTGTGTGGGTTGACTATAGACTTAAAGTCAACACAGAGACGAGGCTGACCTGAAGGTTTGGGGAGCAAAGCCAGTGGACTTGCCAAAAGACTCCGATAGCTTGTAATTCTTTAAGTTCAGTAGCCACTGTGTCCCACAATGCAACTGGAACAGTTCTGGCCTGCAAAATTTCGGCTGAACGTTGTCTTCCATAGTAATACATGCAACAAAACTTTTTGTCTTCCATAGTAATACATGCAACAAAACTCTTTTTTAACCTTCAGAAAAGAGTTCAGGGAGTCTTTTCAGCAAGCTAGGTACACTGTCTTTGGCACTGAATGCAGTCACTGACGACATATTGTCCTGAATTTGAAATCCAAACTACTCAAACGAATCAAGGCCAAGTATGTTCCGACAACCGCGTGATTGTAGCACAGTGAAAGTTACAGTTCGTGTATGCGAGCGATGCATGGCAGGAAAAGTTCATTTTCCGAGAACGGGAATGTCTTGTGCATTATAAGCCGTCAGGTGCGTGCTAGTTTTAGACAGGCGTGGGAAGCCCAACAATTCATATGTGTTACGATTCAGCAGTGTAACACAGGCACCCGTGGCTAAGAGAAATTTCAAACAAATTTCCACTAAGATGCAATTAACAAAAAGTTTTTTGGACCGGCGCAGCACTGAAGAAACTGTTTGGTTGCTGCTTTTACTTATGCCTGCAGCACGCTTGGAATATACTGCAATGATTACATGGGCCTTGTGACTAGATTTTTGTGAGCGCACGGAATTCTTATGTTTGTCCCGTGACAAACACACGGATTGTACGTGACCTTTCTTGCCACAAGCGTATAACACTGTGCTTGTCAGGAGGGCAGTCTTGGCGTTTGTGCCTTGAATAGCACCGAGGCCCCTTTGTGAGCAATGATGTGGGATTCATACTGTTGCAACCACTCCAGCCGTTCGTACTGTTTCTCCTGGGTGGACTTGGGTTTTAAAAAAAAGTAAACTAAATATTACGATAAATTTTATAAATAATCGACAAGTGCGTCAAAGAAGAAGAGAGAGAACTATAATGGACATGTTATTCCATCGACTCTCTTTCCTTTGTCATTCGCTTATCTTATCCGCTTGTATTCGAACCGAAGAGGACGTTCTTGTGTAAGGCTCATCTTGCTGTACCAGCTCATAATGTAAGTTGTACTTAAACCCGAAAAATATAATGGTTATTTTGTCAAAAGAATTAGTGTATATGGTCAATTAATTGATCGTCTGATACCTAGACTGTCTTAAGTAGATATGGGCCTTAAGAAAGAATTTTCATTGTTAGGTGCCAATCTTTAACATTTTTCTTTTAGCTCAACTACGAGACGTGGCGACGGTTAGGACAATTAACTTTATATCAGATCCCACGAGACCGGAGGCCGCTACTAATAATTTAACAATTTTATTTAGAGATTTTATTTATATAACGAGATAACATCCCAGGCAGAAAAGTCTGGTCACAGGATTCCAGTTTCATTATAGGATTTCATTTGTAGATGCTTCTCTTGTTATCTTATATTGGGGAATCGAGATGAAACCACGACATTAAGTTACGTACTACAGTAGTGTACATCGACCAGACTTCGCAAATATTCTCTGGTGCAAAAAGCACACGACTTCTCACGAGCCTAGTGTTGGATAAATAAGAAAAGGACAATTAAGTATAGACGATTACGTAACCACTCTGAGAACTGAGCTAGTTTACTGAGTGCTTATACACGTCGGGCTAAATTAAACAACATATTACACTCCTAATAATATTCCTACATTAGTTATTTCTCTTTTATGCTGAGCCACTGCATTAATGTGTGTTTCTCTTTTGAATAAGTCACGGTTCATACTTTAATTTTATTACATTACACGTTCCTCTTGCTTTTCGTTAAACTGGTGAAAAGGCGGTACACCACTCGGAACAAGAGTTTTTGCATTTTGCACTGCGTTGGCCGCTTTAGTGGCTAGTAACTGCTGTACCGTGTTTAGTAGAGTTGAAATCTGCTGCGTCTGAAACTGAAACATCCGTGTTACTGTGCTGCATCTATCACCTGCAGCTGTGGTGCCTGATCATGGGTTGGGAGAGGTGGGTTGCTCATTGTGGAATAGGCAAGTGCGATAAACAGACATTGCAAGCAATAAAAATAAGCACACAAGCAAAAAAATAAAAAGAATTCTGCAACGCTCACCTGAAAACACTGAATATGAAGAACACTATAAGAGACACTGTTAAAACATGTAAACACACTACTACAGAGAAAAGGCAAGGTAGAATTAAGTCGCCAGCAAAACACAAAAACCCACGACAAAACAAAATTTTGGTAGAGAGGCGCTGCGTTGTCGCGTTGGTGTTCGTTCACCCTCTCGTCGCCAAATATGTGGTGTCTAGGTATCCTGCGAACTCGGTTCGCTAGATAAACAAATCAAACGAATCGTATTAATGAGTTTGATTACATAAAGAAATTTACAGCATTTAACTTTTGCAGTTACACTGATGTGTCGGAAGCAAATGGCGACATACAAAATATCAAGCTTCTTCAGTATAAGCAGTTCCAAGTCTGTGTTACATAGAGGGTACACGCTAAGCGATCTGGCGTTGACGCTGCTGTCCAAGTTCCTAACGTTGAGCTGCTATTCAACTGGACCGTCATCAGTCGATCGCGGCGCTTACGTGCTCTTCTCACAGGGCCGGTACTGTCGTATTGTCGTCCCGGAGGGAGGTCCGGTCAGCGTGCGATTGGCTGACTTCTTCTCACAGCGTTCTCTTATCTATCGTTCACTACTGACGTGCCGGCGCTTGAGTTTACGCCGTAACAAAAATTATGTAGTCTGGAAATCTTCCTCTTCGTCCTCCTCTTCTTCTTCGACATCTACTTCCTTGTCTTTCATCCGCATCTCCACGCGGTCGGCATTGTTACGGGTTATGTCAATGTTAGGGCTAAGTGGACCTTCCCGCGCAGCAACATACGCTGTGCTCTTATCTTCCAGCCAAATTGAACCTTGTAAAGTCGTCACATACGCGAAAAAATGGTTCAAATTGCTCTGAGCACTATAGGACTTATCATCTGAGGTCATCAATCCCCTAGAACAGAACTACTTAATCCTAATTAACCTAAGGACATCACACGCATCCATGCCGAGGCAGGATTCCAACCTGCGTCCGCAGCGGACGCGTGGTTCCATACTGAAGCGCCTAGAACCGCTCGGCCACAACGGCCGGCGATATCTTTAGTTCTTGTCAAAGCGAAAATAAGAAAATTAAAAGTAAATTCAAACACGCTTGTGCATAGCCAGTCCTAAGCTTGAAAAATAAGTAAATAAAAGAACAAAAGAAGAAAAGTGAAGCGATGTTGTTATTACAAAACACTCAGAAGAACCTTGGCTAACACCAACCAGTTTTGCATCGAGGTATTTCAGGCGCTAGCCTCCCGCATTGCTGCGGCTTCCTTAGACGGTAGGAGAAGCGAGGCTACAATATTTGTTTCTGTAAACGCCACGTTGATGTCACGGGTAGCAAAGTACACGACCGGGAAGCCCACGACACCGATGTCATTGACAGTGGATAGCCGTATGCTCTTCCTGAAGCAACCATTCCCATCGTGACGGGGTCTGTATATCACATTGGTTTGTGTCTGGCTAAACTCCATGTTCAAGTGGAGAACCTTTTCTAAAGGTTTACGAAGCGTGTATCTTTACTTACTTGGATCTCGGGAACCGCCAAGAAACCAGAACTAGACTCAGGGGCTCGTTGTTAATCCGCGAGGCGGATACGATCCGGAGCAAGCTCGAGTCCCTGAATCACGGAAGCGGCGCATTTAAACACACTGCTATCCGGGAGGGATTAACGTAGTCTGGAAGTGATGGACTACAAAATCTCAATACCACCAATTTGTATTGGTTTCAATGATATAACGCATATATCAGATTTTATACGCATTGTGGATAGAAAACGACGCTTAAAATTGTGTATAATTCAAGTTAATGAAAAGTTATTCATTAGCTAATATCCTGTACAGCGGGCAAACGAGAGTGACGCAATACTTTTACCTATGGCAACGTTTGTAATCCACGAAGCTACGAAGATTATTTTTTAATTAGCGTCGCGTTAATGTCCGCACTCGCGAGCAGTATTCATATCTTGACTCGGAAAGTGCTTATGCAAGCAGATTTTATTAATTTAGCCGTTGCAGGCTGTATTGGGTAGGAACATGTTTTAGTTTTGAATGTTCCAGTATATTTAATTTCCTCGGAATACGACCGTATTTGCCGCGCCTCGAAATATTTCATCTGCTTCCATGTGACAGTTTTATATTACAAACCATGCCCGTTTCATGCTCCAAATGCTGCGCAGTAAATGTATATTTTCCACCAATGCCGCGCTCGGTTATTTGATTCCTGCGTGGCCGTCACACTCTAAACTTCCATTTCCCGATATTTCATACGCTGCCGCTTGTTTACGTGCACGTTTTGATTTCAGTATGTGGCCGTGCGCCGTATTATGAATATCAAGTCAAACGTGCGCTCGTCCTTGAGACAATATTCCATGAAAAAATGTGCCGTTGCAGTTTCTTCACAATGGAACCTCAAGGGATAACAATAAACACCGAACAATCGGCATAATATCTGATTTCATTTGTAGCTGCAGCTGTAGATATGCCGTCTGTTCATGAGGTTCTGACTCTGATTTTATTCCTGGCGCTGTAAGTACGGTGGCAGCTGGAACTAACAGCTGTGCACAGCAAAGTGTACACTCGACCACTTAAATGTGAGGTGGCTGTATAAAAAGCGGAAGTCCGACCATAGTGTGTCACAAATCCCAGTGGAGTAGCATCACTAAATCAAGTATTCAAGACATTCCCGGGAATGTTTTGTAGAAAATTGTGTGCATACTTGGCCCCAAACACTTCGAATCCCAAACAAAAACAGCGAGATTTGGACGCCTGCGGTGACTTTATTAAAATACAAAATGCGCAAAAAAATTGTCTCGGGTGACGAAAGTTGCTGTTATCAAAACGAACCCATTGCTAAACAACAGTGTGCAGAAATTCACGTGAAGGGGCAACACTTCGAGGACGGAACCGACATTCAAGACAATGCGATCCACGTGTTAAACAACACCCAAAGGATTTTTTTGAGAGTTTCACATGGCTGTACTCAAGTGAGATGGGACTTACAAGGGGAGGCCGCCAATTGTGAAATTCAGATTCGATTCATACTGCGCATAATAAAAGCTCATGGCCAGAGGTGTATTGTGGCAAAGCACCAAGATGCACTTCTCAGCCGTTGTCGAGAAAATCGACAATTAAAAGAAACCGTTGCGGTGCAATACTATCTACAACTAACAATTTTCTACAGCGTCGTGGCGCAGCGGTAAGCGCTCGGGTTCGTAATCCAACGGTCGCCGGATCGAATCTCGCGCCATGCAATTTTTTTTGTAATTAGTTTTTTGTAATTCAAATATATATATATATATATATATATATATATATATATATATACTATTAATGAATTGCTTATGCATGTTGGTGAAGGCGGATCGCTCTCCAATTGTACCGCCACCATTTTTCCGTTTGTTTAACAGGGTGTATCAAAGCTCTCCCGTCCGCACTGATTTTCGACGATGTTATAAGTTGCGCTAGGGACCGCATCTACCTTCTTTCGAAGTTAGCAGGCAACTACGCTAGTTATGCGGCGGCTCGTTTCGGCCCATTCAAAGTCTGTTATTCAAGTGTAACGAGCGAGTAACGGAGTTTATATTTCATACCTGCCACAGCAAATTTGTGTTCGTGTGGGTCTCTATTCTAATTCGAACGTTTGACATACGCTATACGTGTTCGTTTCGGAATATCGTTTCTACGTCTTCCGTTAACTATACGTGGTTAACATTACGAAGACAATTAATAACATTTGTGAAATACAACTTTGTTTACGGAAAACATTATGATGTTCGAAGTCGCCAGTTTTTCCACGACAAACGACTTTCAACAACTTATTATATTGTTGCAACTGATTGCCGGGATATATATATATATATATATATATATATATATATATATATATATATATATATATTTGAATTACAAAAAACAAATACTAAAAAAAATGTTGCATCGCGCGAGATTCGATCCGGCGACCTTCGGATTACGAACCAGACCGCTTACCGCTGCACCACGACGCTGGAGAAGTTGTTAATCGTAGAGACTATTTCACCGCAACGGTTTCTTTTAACTGTCGATTTTCTCGACAACGGCTGAGAAGTGCATCTTGGTGCTTTGCCACATTACACTTCTTGCCATGAGCTTTTATTATGCGCAGTGTGAATCGAATCTGAATTTCACAATTGGCGGCCTCCCCTTGTTAGAAGAATAAGTGAAGCACTAAAGCCACCGTCTTAACGTTTTTCTCTCTGTCTCTCTCCTTTTCATGAAAAATATAAAATTTCGAAACTTTTTTCACTGACGGGATAACTGCTGTAACAACAAACCTCAGGGCAACGATGTATGCAATGGAAAATAAGGAAATTTGATGCGAATTTTCAAATATACCTTCATACGTTATTACGTGTGAGTATGAAATACATAAGCTTGACTGCCTTTAAGTGAAGTAAGGAAAAAGGTAATGTAAGATGTATATACAGGACGATTTTTTCACCGTGTACAAACTCTACGGGTTGATCGATGAGAGGATACGGAATAAAAAAGGTCTAATCAACTTATGTCCGGCAATTCATGGTTTCCATGCTAGAGACCATTTATTCAATCATACTTTGTTACAGAGACTGCGGGCTTTTACGTGCTGTACCATTCAGCCACAGTTACATTGTGGATGGTTTCCTCCTAGAGGGTGGTACTGTTCCTCACACGTCATGTCCTAGCGCCATCTCCTGACATAGTAATTGGTAATAGCGTATCCCATTCACTCTTCTCTTGCTGACTCACCTTGTGGTGGATGTGATACAGCGTTGCCGGCCGGAGTGGCCGTGCGGTTCTATGCGCTACAGTCTGGAGCCGAGCAACCGCTCCGGTCGCAGGTTCGAATCGTGCCTCGGGCATGGATGTGTGTGATGTCCTTAGGTTAGTTAGGTTTAATTAGTTCTGAGTTCTAGGCGACAGATGACCTCAGAAGTTAAGTCGCATAGTGCTCAGAGCCATTTGAACCATTTTTTTGATACAGCGTTGTACACAATGGTTCCGTATTCGATTAGACAGCTTGCCGACTTACGGAAAGGCAACGGGCGGTGGGCAGCAAGATTGTATCAGGAGACCTGTCCTCGCCGACAGCAACCGCAGCATACAGTGTTTGCAAAAGTCTTTCACCGTTTCCAATGGTTCAAATGGCTCTGAGCACCATGGGACTTAATATCAGAGGTCATCAGTCCCCTAGAACTTAGAACTACTTAAAAACTAACCTAAGGACATCACACACATCCATGCCCGAGGCAGGATTCGAACCTGCGACCGTAGCAGTCGTGCGGTTCCGGACTGAAGCGCCTAGAACCGCTTGGCCACCGCGGCCGGATCACCGTTTCAGGAAGCAGCAACTCATGAAGCACATACCCGAAATGTTCCAACACCAGACTTGGAGGAAAATGTGATTAACACTGTCGAAAGGCACCGTCGTATCAGTACCAGGCAGTTGGCTTGCCAGTACAGGGTAGGACAGAGGACAGTGTGGCACTTTCTCCATGACAACTGTTACTACCCTTATCAGTTACAGCTTGTACAGGTCTTACTAGCAACGGACTTTCCACATCAGGAGCAGTTTTTCCACTGGTTTCTTCACCAGTCAACCACGATTGCGGGATTTGTGTCATCCATCCTATTCACAGATGAGACCACCTGAACGCGGATTGATGTTTTCAGCTTTCATAACCGTCATCTGTGGGATAATATGCGGGGCCAACATGTTATGGTGACAGAGAATCATCAGTATCGGTGCAGCCGGAATGTGTGGGCTGGAGTAATTGGGAACCATATTTTGGGTCTAGTCTTCCTTCCACGGGACTATCGGCATTTCTTGCGGGTAGCTTTGCCTCCCGTGCTGCAAGAAGTGTCATTGATGATTCGAAGGGATATGTGGCTGCTAAATGCGACGTGATGGTGGTTTAACCCAATTCGCCGCTAACGTTCGGACGCATCTCAGTCATGTGTTCTGTGGTCGATGGATCAGACAAGAGGGTCCAGTTGCATTGCCTGCTGATTTACCGGATCTCAACCCGTGCGATTTCTAATTATAGGCCATCTCAACAGTATCGTGTATGAAGAGCTCATTCCAGATGTGGAGACACTGGAGCAGCGTATCATGCTGCCTTTGACACTGTTCGGATGCAGCCTGGCCGATATGAACGTTGAAACACGTATGTAACGTAGCAGCGATGGTGAGGCACGTTAAAATTTTTGACCAGAGAGCCCATTATCGTGGTTAGTCTGCGCTTGACCGCGCGAGTGTTGCGAGCAGTACAGTAGTAGTCGTCGTGGAGTACGCTAGTAGTCGTCATGCAGAGCAGTCGGTCAGTAGTAGCAGCCCAGTGCGGTTGTGTGATGTAGTCTGTCGGCAATACTGGTCAAGATGCTGAATGAGGTATATTGTTAATTAAGGTAATCATCAGATAATGTAAAGTTTATTTATTGTAATTAATTTCCAACAAGTGCCCCAATAATAATTTTGATTTCAAAAGCAATTTTACAAAAAAAAATTATTTAATTGAACTAACGATTTCGTTCCACTTCCCTTAAAGAAAAGTTTCAGTTAAATTACAAAAAAAAAAAAAGGAACATTATTATTTGCAATGCAGTTCCTCCAAGCCGTGCGCAAGAATAAGAGCAGAAATTTGACTAGCAGTTACAATGAGGTAAGAATTTAATTCTGATTTTTTGCACAGGGCCAAAGACCGATATTTCGGTTTAATTGAATTATCATTACCACTGAGATTTCATTAGCACTGAATTGTTTTTCATTATTTTTGTGGGAGCTTACACCAGAGTCAGATTGCGAATTTCACATTTTTGCTGCCTTTGTCAGTACATTTCATTGCAGGGAGGTTATTCTTGGGTCCCATTTATTATTACATTTTTTATTTAAATATTTCTGTGGGGACGATATTGCTTCTGGCTCCATTTCTATATAATATTATCATTTAAAATTTTGGTGGGGAGGTTACACTTAGCGCAATGATCATTAGCATTCATAAATAATATTGCCTTTTTAAATTTTTGTGGGGAGGTTACACTTGGCGACACCCAGTCCAGGATCGTATTTCGTTGAGAGTCTTTTGAACAACAGTCAGATATCTGCTCTTATTTGCTTAGATATAATTAGGATTTGGCGCAACGCTTTTATTAACTTGTGACTTTCTTTCTACAGGTCAACGGCAATTCGTTGCTCTGTTGTATTTGTGTGTTGCTTTTGCATTGTGCTTATTTATTTTGTGAAAAATTGTGACTATTGTAAAAATGCCGCGAAAGACTGTGAATAGTGTATCGCGAGGTATTTTGAATGAAGTTACCGACTTAAACAGCGTGACCGATAGTAATTGTGACACGCAGTGTAATGATGACAATCCTGCGTTCACTGACAATCAATGCATTCCAACCACTAGTGATGACTTTTACCTTAATGATGAACAAACGAACACAATTGTCTCGTCTGTTAATTTGACGACAATTGATGACGCGGAACGCTCTATTGTAATGAGCGCTGCCCAGCTTAACATACCCGATTTGGAAAATTCAAATAACGTACAGACAAATTTGTCTAATGAAAATGAACAGGATACACAAAGTACGACGGATTTATTTAATTCCGAAATAGTGACTGACAGTGTACGTCCGACTGATAAACCTTTCTGTAAATTACAGAATGACCAAATGGTCACGCAAAACGAGACAATTCCAGATCCACCACTAAACAGCACAGAGAACATAAACGCTAGTTTTGACTTGGTACGAATTATGAGAAGTTTGCTACAGCAGCAAAGTGAGAAAATAGACAACAATTTCAAACAACAATTTAGTGAACAGGACAAAAAATTTAATAAAATTGATGAAAATTTCAAACAACTTAGGGAAGATAACAAACAAAATGACGAAAATCTCAAACAACTTAGTGAACAGGTCAGACAACAGAATGAAAAATTAGACGACAATTCCAGACAGCTTAGTGAACAAATTAGAGCCGTTGCCGCGCAGTGCCATGACACTAAGGAACAGTTGCGCGTGGAAATTGAGGCTTGTTCACGAAAAAATAGCGAAGAAATTAAGTCTGTTGCGCAAGAATTAAGAGAAATGCAAACAGCCGCAACAGAAACACTCAGAGACGAAATTAGCGGAGTCGCTAAACAATGCTCTGAAAAAGCTACACAATTACGCGACGAGTTTAAAGCAATGACGGTAGAACTTTCGCGCACAATGGACGCAAAGATAGACGCGAAATTCGAACAACAGAATACTCAGATTGACGAACGCTTTAATCTTCACATACAAAACAGTGATACGCGTTTCCGCAAATTTATTCAGGATCAAAACAAAGTAAAACGACAAGTCATGGAAACAATTACAGCACAGAGACAGGAAGACAAACGTAAAATGTTCGCGAAAGCGAAGACATACGTAGACAACAATATTGCTACAGTGTCCGACGAAATTAATTCCATCAAACAGTCGAACACAGAATTACGTGATGAAATTTCCACTCTTAAATTAAAAACAGATACACACACAGTAAATATTCAAACAGTGACTGACAGATTCGAACAATTAGAACTAACACAGGATTGCGATGTCATCAAAGCTGATGTTAAAAAACTGAGCGAAACTACACGTAAGTTGCAAAAACAGATTAATGCGTCCGATTCTAAAACCGATGATCAGGCAAAAATACTGACTGAAAAATATGATGAATTAGCCAGTCGTATTGATGCTATTGAAAGTAATAATGATAATAAATCAGACGATACTGCACCGATTTCATTTAACCAAACACCTGAATTTCAAAATTTACAGCAGACAATTAATGAGATCGATTCATCTAACAACACGTTACGTAGGAAGTTGTTAAATTTACAACAAGAAGTAACAGAAATGAAAAGCATTTCAGTTAATAACACATCACAGCAGACGCCACTTTGCGAACATTTGTCAGACTTACGCAGCGCGTATAATGTAGGCACTTTACAGCAACTACGCGACTTAAAATCCGAAAAGCCACGCGACTTAAAATCTGAAAAGCTACGCAACTTGAAATCCGAAATGACACAGACGAACAGATTCACACACAAGCCTGAACGTGTTATCAAACTGAGTGACGAGAACGTAGATTTCGAGCAATTTGCATTTGTAAGAAAATCTAAGGAATTTAATAATGACAGAACACAGGTACACACTTTGAGCTGTATACGACAATTCGTTTTTATGCTTTCACCGCTATTGCGTGTAATGCAGAAACTAGCTTTGAAACAGATGCGACAATTTATTTTGTATTTACAACAGCATTGCCTATAATGAAGAAACTAGAATTAACTTGGATACAACTATTTGCTTTTGAATTTATACCGCAATTGCCTGTAACGCAAAAGCCAAAATTTATTTGCAGTGCGTAATAGACCTCAGGCGATTCATTACGCTTTAATGAATATGTGCCGCAGCGAGCATAGGGCCCCGAGCTGTAGTAGTGCTGTTTCATCTTTAGTTTTCTGCACTGCTGCTTTCTCTTCTACTATCCTTTATATCTATCAAAATAGCTCTTTAACTATTGCTCTACCTAGAATTAAGAAAAATAACTAAAGAAAACCCGATGTGACACATTTTTACTGAAAGTGACAACATTCTTTAGGCACTCCAAAACCAGCGTAACTTTAATAGCAGATAAAATCGTAATCATCAGTATGTGTAAAATTAACAGCAAACGCATTTTTGGTAACAACAGACCTTTACACCACAATAGCATGAAAGTCAGCCGCTTAGCATACCTAACCAACAATGCAGTCTACAAGGTCAACTAAACTTTAATGTTTCGCCGCGAGCACGTATAGTTCCAGCTCCAACAAATAGTAACGCATGGCAGCAAAGAAATAACTACGTACAGATAACACACTATTTCAACTCGTATCGCAATGCGCCGTATAGAAATTACTATCATGACAGACTTAAAAATAATGAGGACAATTTTCAGCGTACGTTTAATAACAGTCGATCTTTTCAGCAGCAAGAACATCAGCAACAACACACTATCATGAATGATCCAGACAATAGGTGTCATCTATAGCGTAACACGTCAGTAAGAAATAACAGAACAGTTCATATAGAGGATATGCCACAACATTCTCCCGTAATAATAACACGTACGATAGATTTTAACCAGATACAGCACAGATTGCATATTACAGTGACGCAAACATTACTTTTGACACGCAGAATTTTGTTCACGAGAATGTTATTTGAAACATGCTCTGTTGAATGCACCACTTTTATCGCACCCAGATCTTATTAGAAATTTTTCTATTGCCACCGACAGTTCCAACACCGCTTTAGGCGTACATATTTTCCAGGAAATTGAAGAAGATGGGTCTACAGTAATCAAAAACATCGCATTTGCAAGCCGCATTTTGTCACCTGCTGAACGAAATTACTCCGTTACAGAATTGGAAACATTATGTGTTGTATGGGCTTTTACGAGATTTCGGCACTTTCTTTATGGCAGACATACTACCGTTTACACAGACCATAGAGCTATACAATTTTTGCTTTCAGCTAAATTCACTCACGACAGATTAAGCAGATGGAAACTATATTTACAAGAATTTAATTTTACGATTGTCCACATTCCCGGCACGCAAAATGTTATAGCAGACGCACTATCGCGTTCTCTCGGCAACAATCAGCAAGACGTAGCAACCAACTTCTGCAAGACAAATTTCAGTGTCATGTACATTCAGCAAGTAGCATTTGAAAACTTTATTTCATCGTCATTACAGGACATAGCACAAGAGCAAAATAAAGACAACGTGTGGAAATAAATTAAACACCTTTGGCAAGATAGGAAAAATGTTACGATTAGGAACAACTACACTGTACGCAATGACATTCTGTTTCGCCGCTCTCATCCTGACAGCAACAATTGGTTATTATGCATTCCTGACGAACTGGTCAACAAATTAATATGGTACACTCATTTAAGTTACGCACATTACGGAGCAAGAAAATGTTTTCTTATACTGAGACAGAATTGTTATTTTACCAACAAGGAGAAACGTATACGACGAGTTTTAGCGTCTTGTAAAATTTGCCTGAAAGCTAAATCAGACACCACTTCACATATTCCTCCTTTATATCCCATTGTACCTGTTAAATTAAGACATATGGCCGCTGTAGATATTTTTGGTCCGATTCCCAGAACTAACAGAGGTTTTTGCTACATCTTTGTCGCTGTTGAGCTCACTTCAAAATTTGTTACTTTCACTCCATTACGCAAAGCTACTGCTAAAACTGTTTCGAAAGCATTTGTAAAACATTTTCTATTTCATGTAGGGCATGTGATGAAAGTAATTTCTGACAATGGATCACAATTTCGATGTGGCGTATGGACACGCATGTTACGAGCCAGAAACATTTCTCCGATTTATATATCCAAGTACCATGCTTCTTCGAACCCTTGTGAACGGTTAATGAAAGAAATTGGTAAGCTGTGCCGAATATACTGCCACAAAAGACATATTGATTGGGATACACACATACTCTCATTCCAAGATGTAATTAATTCCATTCCAAATGAATCCACTATGCTATCTCCGTCTGTTATATTGAAAAACGTTGAACCACCAAACAAAATTAAAGAATTAGTAAACTTCCCTAAATGTCGTCGACTAAGACACCACGAAATAATTGACATTGCGCTGAACAACATCAAACGTGCCGCAGAGCGCCGGAGAAGACAGCAAAAACAGGTTTGTACACGCCGCGAGTTTCACGTTGGACAGAAAATATTAGTACGTACACACTATTTATCCAGCAAATTAAAAGGTAAGTGCAGTAAATTTGAACTTCTATATGCAGGTCCATATCGGATTCGCAGCAACCCTCACCCCAATGTTGTACACGTCGAAACTTTGAGAACCAGAAAATCGAAAGGCAATCACCACATCTCAAACATTAAACCGTTTATTGAATGAAGACACTTTATAATTCAACACACTATGATGCCATTTACTAATGCAATTATATTCACCTGATTAATTATTAATGATTTTCGTATTTTTCCTTGGCAAGTGCCCGACAAGGTAAGGTTAGCAGGTCGCTTTTCTTGTCGTTACACATCAGACTGTGCACATTTTCCATTTTTTTGTGTATATGATTGCACTCCAGTTTTGTTTGTATGCACTGTGAAATAGTTAAGATATAACACACCAGTTGACTTTGACATTTTTTTTTTGCCTTATGACATCTCAACATCGTGACTGTTTTACATTTTTTGCTGCTGCATTGTACTATTCTGTGTACATTTTTGCATCTGAACACTGTCAATGTCTTTGACACATTACGTTTTCTGTCATGTTAGGCTGTATGCTTAAGTATGTTACCATAAACCAGTCATTACTTAGTATGATTTAAATGCAAGACATTAATCTTTGTTCATGAATTTCAGAAAGAAATGATGCGTGTAAGAAATAAATTCAACAGAAATGGGAATTTCACCTACGGAATAAACGAAAGAAGATGCAAGAAGATGCAATAACTTTATGAGGAAGAGTAAATGGATCAGGATTAACACGCATTAACAAGAATATACTATACTCATCGTAGAATAGCAGTCTTAACCAATTTTTTTCTTTCAGAATAGAAGGTGATTGATGCAGGCTGTCAGACAGAACTACACATCTTAGTTTTAGTGATGAAATATGCTAGAGATAAGGAATAGTTATGTAATGAGTAATGAAGTGATTTTTTTGCAGATGATAATGAATGCTGATGAATAATGATGAAGAATATGCTGTTATGAATCATGAAGTTTTTCTTTACAGGTGATGATAATAATGAAGTTATGATAATATGGATAATGAAGTGACTGATAATGAAGTTTTTTCTTTATAGATGAGGATAATGTTGAAGTTATGTATTTAAGCTATGTAGTTGTTTAAGTATTTGTTGCAGTTCGTTTTGACAGCAGGTGTTATATTGCACAGTATAATGACTGAAGGTTTTGGAAAGGACAGCTATGGAACACATTTTTTATACACATTTCACTACCTGTTAATTCGAAGTTCACTACTTTTCAGCATAGTGTGCGTTTCTTCTTTCAGCTCAATAATCCATTTTGTATTTTTTTTTTCAGGAGAAGTTTTTCATGATACTTACTAAACCTGTTACTTATTATACCTGTTCTAGTACTTGCATTTTTATTTTTTACCGATTTGTGTCTATCATTTATAAATGTGATCACATATACTGCCTTGTTACATAACCTTGCTACAGCTGACTCATGACGAATGACGTTACCTATCCTCATTTGCAGCAATAGGTCAAAAGCAAATAGTGTTATGCCTCAGCAATTAATTATCGATCCCAACGCAATGCATTGCTAAAAGAGGTATTACCAGTCCCACATAATGTCACTAGTTTATGATAATTCTGAATAATACTGACCAACTCAGAATAGTATGTCACTTCAGTAATGACTTCTTAATGAAAAAAAAATGTATAAAATAATGCATTGTAACTGGCTAATAACTACCACTGTTTATTGTAATGAGACTACTTATAATGCCCGTGATTATTAATGCTATGATTGTAATTAGCTGATTTTTAATAATGACTTCGTAATGATCTGACTAATACTGAATGATGAACAATGTTTTATTCTATTCAATACTTGCTGGCCACTGAGTGCCAATAATTAATGTCACTCAATGAATTGTTATTAATTATGCCATTAATTAGCTCTTGTTTTCAATGTTGATACTTTGTAACTGAAAAAGAATGCGATTGTTTCATAATGCTTTGTAATTAGAAGAAGGCTAATGATTCTTACTATATATTGAAATGACAATTGGAAATGAATGTGATTGTTTAATAATGCTTTGTAATTAGGAAAAAGCTAATGATTATTAGTAGTGGAATGACAAATGATTAATTAATTATGCTATGCTTTATAATTGGGAAAGAATGTAATTAGAAGAAGGCTAATGATTCTTAATTATGCTTTGTAACTGGAAAAGAATGCGACTGTTTAATAATGCTTTGTAATTAGAAGAAGGCTAATGATTATTACTATATTGGAATGACAAATGATTAATTAACCATACCATACTTCGTAACTGGAAAAGAATGTGATTGTTTAATAATGCTTTGTAATTAGGAAAAAGCTAATAATGCTATGCTTTGTAATTGGAAATGAAAATGCTTTGTAATTAGAAGAAGGCTAATGATTCTTAATTATGCTTTGTAACTGGAAAAGAATGTGATTCTTACTATATTGAAATGACAAATGATAATGCTTTGTAATTAGGAGAAGGCTAATGATTCTCACTGTATTGGAATGATCAATTAATTATGCTATTCTTAATTATGCTTTGTAACTGGAAAAGAATATGATTGTTTCATAATGCTTTGTAATTAGGAGAAGGCTAATGATTCTTAATTATGCTTTGTAACTGGAAAAGAATGCGACTGTTTAATAATGCTTTGTAATTAGGAGAAGGCTAATGATTCTTACTAGATTGGAATGACACATAATTAATTAACTGTGCTATACTTTGTAACTGGAAAAGAATGTGATTGTTTCATAATGCTTTGTAATTAGGAAAAAGCTAATGATTCTTACTATATTGAAATGACAAATGATTAATTAACGATGCCATACTTTGTAACTGGAAAGGAATGTGACTGTTTAATAATGCTTTGTAATTAGGAAAAGGCTAATGATTAATACTATTGGAATGACAAATGATTAATTAACTATGCTATACTTTGTAACTGGAAAAGAACGCGATTATTTCATAATGCTTTGTAACTAGGAAAAGAAGGCTACTGATTCTATGTAAAAGAATTAATGAACATTTTTCTGTAATACTACATACTTGGTACAGAAATGTTCAATAACTGGGCTATGAATGCCGCAAACTGCTAATGAAGACTGTAATTGTCAATATTATGTGACTTAATGTCCTTCACCTCATGAGCTAACTACCCTGAATTACTGCAATGTCCATTTGTCCTGTTTATCCTAGTGATCATGGAGCACTATATTTGGTTTTGCACTAATTCTACGTTGGTGTGCCTTGTAAGAGCGTGGTGTTGACACGACATGCTGTCCACCACCGTGAGCGATGAAGACGTTATTATGGTCCCACTGTTTGGTGTACCTAGTGTACTGCCAAAATGAGAACATGGACCATTACCACCACAGTTCAGTGTCTTGGCTACACTGATAAATTCTGATGGGAAAAGAACTTCAAATTGTGTCACTTGGTGTTGTACTTCTGTGGAAAGATATGGACTTTCAGAACAGCTGTGTGCAATCTAAAGTGCTACAACCATGATGCAATCCTTCCCTTTCCTATCCTAATTCTTGTCACATAGTGAAGATCATTTTTTGCTAACATCATTTATGTTCATGGGTTATACATTTTTTAGATTTGCTGAACTCCAGTGCGAGTACACTTGTGTCACTTGTCGATATGATTTTTTGCCATTATGTTTATTTATTGCAAAAATGCCTAAGACATTTTTTTAATATGTTCTCAACTCCAGTGCGAGTACACTCATGTCACTTATCAACACGATTTTCTGCCATTCTGTTTATTTGTTCTGAAAATGCTAAAGAATTTTTTCAGTGCATGTGCACTTTGTTTTCTGTCAAATAATTTGTATATACAGTTTTCTGATTTGCTACTATGTTTTGTACTCACATTTTCTCTTTGTCTGATATATTTTGTACTCGGTACGTGTGCACCACATTTAATTTATGTACTAAATTTGAATATTCTGTAAATTGTAAAAATTTCTTGCGATGGCAAGTCCAGATGACTCACCATCGCTGCCAAATTTTTGCCCCCCCAGTGGAGGGTTATGAAACACGTATGTAACGTAGCAGCGATGGTGAGGCACGTTAAAATTTTTGACCAGAGAGCCCATTATCGTGGTTAGTCTGCGCTTGACCGCGCGAGTGTTGCGAGCAGTACAGTAGTAGTCGTCGTGGAGTACGCTAGTAGTCGTCATGCAGAGCAGTCGGTCAGTAGTAGCAGCCCAGTGCGGTTGTGTGATGTAGTCTGTCGGCAATACTGGTCAAGATGCTGAATGAGGTATATTGTTAATTAAGGTAATCATCAGATAATGTAAAGTTTATTTATTGTAATTAATTTCCAACAAGTGCCCCAATAATAATTTTGATTTCAAAAGCAATTTTACAAAAAAAATTTATTTAATTGAACTAACGATTTCGTTCCACTTCCCTTAAAGAAAAGTTTCAGTTAAATTACAAAAAAAAAAAAAAAAGGAATATTATTATTTGCAATGCAGTTCCTCCAAGCCGTGCGTAAGAATAAGAGCAGAAATTTGACTAGCAGTTACAATGAGGTAAGAATTTAATTCTGATTTTTTGCACAGGGCCAAAGACCGATATTTCGGTTTAATTGAATTATCATTACCACTGAGATTTCATTAGCACTGAATTGTTTTTCATTATTTTTGTGGGAGCTTACACCAGAGTCAGATTGCGAATTTCACATTTTTGTTGCCTTTGTCAGTACATTTCATTGCAGGGAGGTTATTCTTGGGTCCCATTTATTATTACATTTTTTATTTAAATATTTCTGTGGGGACGATATTGCTTCTGGCTCCATTTCTATATAATATTATCATTTAAAATTTTGGTGGGGAGGTTACACTTAGCGCAATGATCATTAGCATTCATAAATAATATTGCCTTTTTAAATTTTTGTGGGGAGGTTACAACGTGTAAGACAGAAGATGCTAGGGCGCGCACACGCATGCGTCAAGGCACATGGAAATCATTTTCAACACATGCTGTAACTGTGGCTGCATAGTACAGCGCCTGTTAGACTGCAGTCTCTGTGACAATGTTTGATTGAATAAATGGTCTCAGCGCCTGTTAGACTGCAGTCTCTGTGACAATGTTTGATCGAATAAACGGTCTCTAGCATGTTCCGTATCCTCTCATCGAGCAGTTCCTAGACTTTGTAAACAACGGAAAAAAATCGCTCTGTATAAATTTTAAAGTACATTTTACTCTACTGGACATTAAAATTGCTACATCACCAAGATGACGTGCTAAAGACGCGAAATTTAACCGACAGGAACAAGATGCTGTGATGTGCAAATGATTAGCTTTTCAGAGCATTCACACGAGGTTGGCGCCGGTGGCGACACGCACAACGTGCTGACATGAGGAAAGTTTCCAACCGATTTCTCATACACAAACAGCAGTTGACCGGCGTTGCCTGGTGGAACGTTGTTGTGATGCCTCGTGTAATAAGGAGAAATGCGTACCATCAAGATTCCGACTTTGATAAAGGTCGGATTGTAGCCTATCACGATTGCGGTTTATCGTATCGCAACATTGCTGCTCGCATTGGTCGAGATCCCATGACTGTTAACTGAATATGGAATCGGTGTGTTCAGGAGGGTAATACGGAACGCCGTGCTGGATCCCAACGGCCTCGTATCACAAGCAGTCGAGATGACAGGCATCGTATCCGCATGGCTGTAACGGATCGTGCAGCCACGTATCGATCCCTGAGTCAACAGATGGGGACGTTTGCAAGACAACAACCATCTGCACGAACAGTTCGACGACGTTTGCAGCAGCATGGACTATCAGCTCGGAGATCATGCCTGCGGTTACCCTTGACGCTGCATCACAGACAGGAGCGCCTGCGATGGTGTACTCAACGATGAACCTGGGTGCGAGAATGGCAAAACGTCAATTTTTCGGATGAATCCAGGTTCTGTTTACAGCATCATGATGGTCGCATCCGTGTTTGGCGACATCACGGTGAACGCACATCGGAAGCGTGTATTCGTCATCGCCATACTGGCATATCATCCGGCGTGATTGTATGGGTGCCATTGGTTACACGTCTCGGTCACCTCTTGTTCGTATTGCCAGCACTTTGAACAGTGGACGTTACATTTCAGACGTGTTACGACACGTGACTCTCCCCTTCATTCGATCCCTGCGAAACCCTACATTTCAGCAGGATGATGCACGACGGCATATTGCAGGTCCTGTACGGGCCTTTCTGGATACAGAAAATGTTCTACTGCTGCCCTGGGCTGCACGTTCTCCAGATCTCTCACCAATTGAAAACGTCTGGTCAATGGTGGCCGAGCAACTGGCTCGTCACAATACGCCAGTCACTACTCTTGATGAACTGTGGTATCGTGTTGAAGCTGCATGGGCAGCTGTACCTGTACACGCCATCCAAGCTTTGTTTGACTCAATGCCCAGACGTAATAAGGCCGTTATTACGGCCAGAGGTGGTTGTTCTGGGTACTGATTTCTCAGGATCTATGCACCCTGATTGAGTGAAAATGTAATCACATGTCAGTTCTAGTATGATATATTTGTCCAATGAATACCCGTTTATCAACTGCATTTCTTTTTGGTGTAGCAATTTTAATGGGCAGTAGTGTAATTATTATATGTTCCACCACATACGGATATGAGTCCTTGTTAAAGCGGCGCTACCAGGAACGGGTAGGGTGTAGATGAGGAAAGTAGGGGATGGTGAGGGGAGGGTGCGCCGACCCGGATCAAATCCTTCAGGTGGATTCACGACGAGGGTCGGTGTATCTACCAGCTTGGATATGGTTTTTAGGCGGTTTCAGTATGTGAATATCGGGCTGGTACCCAAGTCCTGCCTCAGTTACACGATTCGCGAACATTAAGAAAACGTTCGCTCACTTTCACGTGACTTGGATGTAACTGGGTGGTGACAGGAAGGGCATTCCATAGCTAACCGTGCCAAATCCCGCTGTCGTTTTACGCAAACCGCGATGTTATAGGTGGCGTTCGTAAACCACCAAGCGCGAGAATCTCATATTCTCTAGGTAACTTCGTGGATACAGTTAGCCCTAGAGGCAAAATGAACAGGACGTATTTGTAGGAAATTTATTTGCTGTGATGCGTTTTCGCTAGAGGCTGTAGTTTTCAAGTTATTCAAGAGAAACGTACAAAAATTAAGTTCCAACTCACCGCCACTCACATACTCATTCCCAACCACTCAGGATTTCTAGAATGCTGTTCATGGCAGTCCCTCCTACCACTGTAGATATAGTTGCGATTGCACGAATTATTTCTCACATTCTATCGTTTTTGGTCTTCATTGATTGGCCTTACTACGCCACCGTTTTATTCGAGCACTTAAAAATTGTAAAACTGATGTTTGTGTAAAATTGACCCAAAAATTTTGTGACTTCTGAAAGCATATAATAAACAATTACATCTTTGTAAGCCGGCCTCTGTGGCCGAGCAGTTCTAGGCACTTCAGTCCGGAACCACGCGGCTGCTACGATCGCAAGTTCGAATCCTGCCTCGGGCATGGAAGTGTGTGATGTCTTTAGGTTAGTTAGGTTTAAGTAGTTCTTAGTTCTAGGGGACTGATGACCTCAGATATTAAGTCCCACAGTGCTTAGAGCCATTTGAACATCTTTGTATTCGTCATGCCTTCTGGCTACGATACTGCTGTGCTTGTAAGGTGCGTTTGATAGAATTATCAGCGTAATTAGTTTTAGCGTAACTTCTACAAAACTCGTCCTTCGTTCAATTCCTTCACAGGCACGTTCAAACTAATAATGTTAACGATGAAGATGAATATGCTGATGGAATAACAGCCCAATCAATAGAGACCAAAAAAAGACGACTATCGGGAATAGTTCACCTACTTGGAAATTTTGTACATTGGTAGGAGGGAGTACCACGAACAACATTCTAGAAATGCTGACTGATGAGGGATGATTGTGGGCGGGGTTGCGTCTGAAGGTAGCTTTTATACATATTGCTAAAATGTATGCCAGTACAAAATTTGGCTGCACTGATTTTCCCACAAAAGTAGTCCTTTCATTTTTTTCTGTGGGACTAGTAATTAGCATGTAGCGACCGAGACAATATGAAAATCTCGAGCGTGATTTATGAACTTGGGTTGCATCTAACGACAGCGGTAGGGGCAGGTGAATCATTCCTCTAGGATGACATAAACTAACAGACAGCTGCAATATCTCAGCCGACAAACAAAAGAAGTGATTGATATAAGACTGTAGTCACCGAGCCTTAACAAATGCAGCACTTGGTCAGTCGACAGCCCGTTGCATTATCTTTTCAGACCTCAAGCTTTCAAATTGTCTTCAGGAAACTGACTCAGTATTCAGAGGACGAAAGTTATATTCGTTTCCAATCAGCGAATCAGATTCCTTGTACGATTATGCTGACTTCTACTAGGGAAGTCAATAAATCTAATGAGAGAATGACGACGAGTTTTGCTACTTGCTTGCTAAGAGGCAGGAAGTAAGACCACCTACCAAACATAGAACTACCATTATGTGTGGCGACGACCTAGAGTCCATTTCAATAGCCTGATGGTTCTTTCGTAACGAAGATCAACTTTTATAGCATTGTTCACTGAGAGACCCGGAGGGGCAGGTCCTACTACCTAATCGGAAATGATTTCCTTACTCTGCACGCAATGGCTGTTTCCACACGGACTGGAGGATTGTATTTTAAGCGTCTCTGTTGAGCGTAAGTGAGCCTTTGGAAAAACACGACCGATTTCCCTTCCTCTCTTTTCCTAGTCTCATCTTGTGCTCTGTCTGTAATTACCTCCTCGTCGACGGGGGTTAAACCATATTCTTACTTTTTTCTCTTTCGAATGGTATCAAGAGGGCTACCACATTCCGTCACGCTACGTGGCCCAAACGGCTAAATATGGCCTTGGAGCAGCAGTGATTCATGACACCGCCTGCAGTTTGTAAACAGTCTAAACCAAGGTTGCAATGAGTTTCATTGCCGCCTCTGTTTGGCACACGAAATATTAATTAAGTGAAAAGAGTTGTCGTTCACACGTCGCCAACAAGGTTAAAGATTATACTTGAAATAATTGCGCCATAATTTTCAGCAGCTAACACAAACTGCGTTATAAAATAGATCACAAACAGAAGCAAGATTTGTCTCTTAACACCCCATAATGCTTTTCCGTGTACCATTGGACTCTGTTTTCTGTGTTATGCTATGAGCGGTAAACAAGGCGTGGCAACTAGAGGTCACAGCTTAGCATCCAGTAACATGTTTTACACGATTCGTGGTGACTCACTGACTTTTAACTCTGCCCAGTTGTTGTCTTCCGCCTACTCGCCGAAGCCAGTCGTCCTACGATATTTTCGTGGTGCAGTCCTTCCGGAATGAAATTTGCCAACTGTTCTTGCACCTTGTTGTTCTCACTCCATCTCGTCAACGCAGTCATCGCACTGCTGCCAACTTTAGGTGACACCTACCGATATGAAATCCCAGTGTCTGTCGTACCAGTGATTTGACCATTTTCATGGTATAGAAAAAGGAGGTAAACTGCATCTGTATGTCACGTGTGCATGCTGCGTTGCGATCTCCACCTGAAAACTTCTAGCAACGCTACGCATATCCAACGGTCATCATGTATTCACATCTTTTTCATCTGTAGTAGTAGCTTTTTTCTGTACTGAAAATAAACTACCTTAAGGATGTAATTTTAATCAACAAAATGTAAGAATTCTGGCCGTTGCAGTCATGAGTAATTTAGTGTCATCCAAAGTATCTTACATGTTGCAGAAGGTAATCATCGGCGCTTACAACATAGAAAGATTCCCTGCGCCCGTTTACACATGACACTACAATTTGGTGAGCTTCTACATTTAGCTGTAGTTTATGACGGTGAGTGACAGGCGTCTTCATTGACTTCAATACTTGACATAATGAGGCAACCACGCCGGTCTCTGTTTTTCTTGGATTGCGCTTCTGCCCTGGCTGCTGGACCACTGCCCGGTGTTAATGAAATGGTTCAAATGGCTCTGAGCACTATGGGCCTTAACTTCTGAGGTCATCAGTCCCCTAGAACTTAGAACTACTTAAACCTAACTAACCTAAGGACATCACACACATCCATGCCCGAGGCAGGATTCGAACCTGCGACCGTATCGGTCGCGCGGTTCCAGACTGTAGCGCCTAGAACCGCTCGGCCACCACGGCCAGCGCCGGTGTTAATGAAGACAGGACAGTGAAACAGCCTTTATTTTTATCACTTAAACACTGACCTACATAACTTTCCCTGACAAAGACAACTCAAACTTAACCTATACATTTATTACCCACAATATACAGGCCCAGTGCAGTCTGACTGCTATACAGTGACAACGTGACTTTCAATAATTAACGCAAAAGAATGGCCCTGGATTAAAAGAAATCCCGACAATAATAAAAATCCAAAAATATGAAGTTCAAGAAATATGAAACTACCTCCAACTTTGTTATCTGCGTAAACTCATTTCCATCACGAATCCCATTTTTCTAGAAGTCACTTACCTCACAGAAAATCTTCATAAAACGAACTAGAGCAATTACAGTAAGCAGCAACTACAGCCAGCTAAATAAAAAGATTGAAACTGCTATAGACTCTAACTGCTAGGAGTCATATGGCTAGCAAAAGAAAGATTTCACTGAAGAGCAAACAATATATTTAGAAAATTTTACCTTATTCATGTGACATTAATTTCTAAAAATTATATGGCTGTCAATAATTCCACTAACCGAAACATCCATCCTCATTGTCTTGCGCCTCAATTGAGAATACCTGTCCTACCAACACAGAGTCCCCACTAAGAGAAAACATGTCCATACACTTCTCTATCCACTCGCTATCTGCAAATCCGTCCTACCAGAGACTCTCTATGCCCAGCGCGCAGAGCGCTCTCAGCGATATTAACGCAGCCTATAGCGCTGCCAACATACAAAAAGGCTACTTACAACACTGGTCGGCCAGCAACATGTCCACTGTAGCTCTCACGCCGTGTGGTGCTGTTGGTTTCCAGCGATGGGAAGTGATCCATGCCTTGGTATTCAGAGTTACTTACGTGCCTGTGGCCCCCATGTACGTTATTTCACTAAAACGCGGAAATTAGTCTCGCCGTATGGGATTAGCCGAGCGGTCTCAGGCACTGCAGTCATAGACTGTGCGGCTGGTCCCGGCAGAGGTTCGAGTCCTCCCTCGAGCATGGGTGTGTGTGTTTGTCCTTAGGATAATTTAGGTTAAGTAGTGTGTAAGCTTAGGGACTGATGACCTTAGCAGTTAAGTCCCATAAGGTTTCACACACATTTGAACATTTTGAAATTGGTCTCATTGCCCATAACAAGAGACTTGCCCTTCCCGATAACATGGTTACCACTGTGCGGTACAGTTTGCTGCTGCCCTCGGTTGTCCCTGGCTTCGTATTCTCCTTGCGTGTCTGTTACCGTGACCCACGTGTCGCAACAACAGTGGCCGTCAAGTCACGGTTGTTAACGCAATGCTACACAGCGGTCTCCACATTGCTTCTCATTTCTTTTGCTAAGTACTTTCAATTTTTTCTCGAAGGTTGCTTAGCCGCATTACATGGCTGATATCCCATCAGCTGAGTAAACATCACCCTAATTGGCTACTGGAGTACAGATTGCATGTCAAAACCTGTAACTTCAATATTATTTATTAACTTAATCATACGTTGCTGTGTCGTCCGAACAAGACACAGCCAGGGCAAAAGTACCACAGGCGCAAAGATGCGAGCTGGTACCAGTGTCATAGAGACTCGCCACATGCCCGAGTTCCCCAGCGCCACGGGCGCCGCTGAGCATGAAGATATCGACCTCGCCTCGGCCATTTGCCGGCCGAGTACAATCCGCGAATGAGCGGATGACAACGGACAGAAGCATAGACAGGGAACGTCTTAGAAATGAACAGGCAGCTGTTGTAAATTACATTTCATATGCACTGCGAAGCTTACCTATGATTATTTGCACTTAGCCATTGAGGGCCTCTTTTGTATTATACGAGTATTTCAAGCAGTGTTACACACTTTATTATTCGACTAGTCACAAAAATAAGTAAACCTTTTAATTCATTTCAGTGACTTTATTACTAATTTGTCGAAGTGTTGTAGAATCTTTGTTCTCCTATCCTGTTACCTGACCCGGGGCATAGCTGTGTAACAGAGGCAGGGAGAATTTGTCTTAACGGTGTACTGCACCAAAAGCCGTTTCACGAACTACGAAATTCAGCCGACCGTAACGACAGTGGCAACTCGGCCTCTACAGCAGTAGTGTCGAGGTCTCTACAGAATTGGCAATAAGGGTTTGAGAAAGTGGAGACGAGAGTTTCAAAAGCGATGTTGTTCGGACATGGAACAGGTACAGAGAGACAGGAACCGTCGATGAGATGCCTGTGCCTCGCTGAGGCCGTCCGCCCCTTGTAGCTGAGCAATCAGCGAGACGGAATGTCATGCTTAACTGCACGGGTTCGCAAGTCGCCGAAGTGGCGTACTCGAAAGATTTGTACCAGGCCAACGGCCTACCCGACGGGAGGCCCTAGCCGCATGACATTTCCCTTTCTCGCTCAGGCCGCCCAAGGGCTACTACTGCAGTGGCCGACAGCTACCTGCGGATTACATGTCGGAGGAACTCTGACAGCAGCGCCACCGTGTTGAATAATGCTTTTCGTGCAGCCACAGGGCGTCGTGTTATGACTCAAACTCTGCGCAGTAGGCTGCATGAAGAGCAACTTCACTCCCGATGTCCATGGCGGGGTCCATCTTCGCAACCACGACACCATGCAGCGCGGTATAGATGGACCCAACAACATGCTGAATGGACCGCTCTGTATTGGCATCTCGTTCTCTTCATCCATGAGTGTCGCAATGCCTCCAACCAGACAATCGTCGGAGACGTGTTTGGAGGCAACCCGGTGAGGCTGAACGCCTTAGACACACTGTCCAGCGAGTGCAGCAAGGTGGAGGTACCCTTTTGTTTTGGGATGGCATTATGTGGGGCTGATGTACGCCACCGGTGATCACGGAAGACGCCGTAACGGCTATAAGGTACGTGAATGCTATCCTCCAACCGATAGCGCAACCACATCGGCAGAATATTGGCGAGGCATCCGTCTTCATGGTAGACAATTCACTCCCTCATCGTTCACATCTTATCAATGACTCCCTTCAGGATAACGGCATCGCTCGACTGGAGTGGCCAGCATGTTCTCCAGACATGAACGCTATCGAACATGCCTGGGATAGTTTGAAAGGGACTGTTTATGAACGACGTGACCCACCAACTACTCTGAGGGATTTACGCCGAATCGCCATTGAGGAGTGTGACGATCTGGACCAACAGTGCCTTGATGAACTTGTGGATAGTATGCCACGACGAATACAGGCATGCATCAATGCAAGAGGACGTGCTGTGGGTATTAGAGCTACCGGTGTATACAGCAATCTGGACTACCATCTCTGAAGGTCTCGCTGTATGGTGGTACAACATGCAATGTATATGGTTTTCATGAGCAATAAAACGGGCGTAAATGATGTTTATTCAAAATATCTGTACAGATGTCCGGAACTCTCGGAACCGAAATGATGCAAACCTTTTTTTATGTGTGTCAAAAGATAAACGATAAAATTAAAGTACATTGTGCAATAAGACAACGACAGTTAAAGTGTCGTAGGGGAACGCTGTCAACCAGTAAGAACGGTAAGCGTGTATAGGCACATCTTATAGAGCCAAAGCAGTCTGATACCTCCTCTTCTAGATATATTTCTATCTTTTATTTTTTAATTGAAAAGTTCTCTGATACATTGATTTTGAGAAATTTTTGCATGTCACTCATGTTTATATGTTATTACATTTATTCCTCACGCACTCCTACATCAGTTGCTCTCCACTGGCGCTGTTACTTGCCTCCCTGTGCGGCTGCACCAGTCACTTCATTGTAGTGCTTTCGAGACTGGCACCGCGGTATCTGGCTCTACACGAGAGTGCAGTTATTTATTTGTTACTGAGTTCATGTTTATCCAGATCCCTTCACCTATGTTAGCGTCTTTGTTCCAGTCCCATGCGTATGTTTCGCCAGTTATGAGAGTAAACTATTTTCACGGCCTTATCTTTCGTTTTAGTATGTCAGTCCCACAGCTGCCGTACATTGATAGCTCCTCCTCTTGTTCGCGGTCGGCGGCGTCTGAAGATGAAGTTTTAAGCTTTGAAACCGGCCTTGCAATAAATAAGAAATTACCGGAAACGGAAGCAGATTTGGTATTCTGTTATTCTTTCAATATGTTCCTCAGTTGAGGATGTTCGCCTGATCAAACATTTTGTTATGCTTATCCATTACGGATATTTTAGAACCGTAACTGTATATTGAATGTAAATAAGTTATACAGAACTGCAACCAGTCACTTTTTTGAATAATTGTGTTTTATTCCATGAACCGGATTTCGAACCTTTCCAGGTTCATCTTCACATGGTTTCAGGAAGGTTCATCATTACTGGTAGTAGCATAATGCTGGGTGCTGACTCTATGGCAGGAAGATGTGTCACACTTTAATGTATCGCCATGACTATAGCTTATTTGTCGATATGGATGTAAATTTAGTTTTTACTTACTGCGACAGTATAGGCGGCTTTTTTCGGGTAGTGTCCATCAGTCTGCCTCCATTTTGATGGTCAGTAGTTATATAAGGACTCACACTTCCACACAAACTATATTAATTTACACTTTGACAGCGAGACTATTCCAGCATCCAGTATGCGCTTCCCAACTGTTGCTTGAAACAAAGAACTTGACAGAGAGATATGGCATAGGCCTACTTTGTACAGAGATGTAATTTGTTGTTTTTTACATGTACATAGTACACACAAAATAAGTTACTTTGTAAAAGTTAACCTGACTCTGAATTAAGTTGTAGGTTCGATTTGTAAAGGTAATATAATAACTAATGATAAAACACCTACGGGAATCTATCTTTATGGCTCGAAACACTTCGCTTCCAGATTAATTTAAATGAAAAGAAATTATTGCATTATTTAAATAAAACAGGAGAAAGGAGGACGCTGCCTTTTTAGAAAATGAAAACAGGTTTGAAATATAATGGTCCAACTACTATTGGCAAATAGATATGTCTAACAGTCGTATCGTGCCGATGCCACAACAGGAAGAAAACAAGTTAGTGTTGCATGTTTCTCAGACAGAACGATTACAATTACCGAATGACAAATATTGATTTAATATCAGTGAGTTACAGGAATTAATTTTTTTTACACTTTGCTTTTCGTAACTACAACCAAATGAAATAGTTATTGCTGTTCATTCAGTGTAACTGGAATTATCTTGTAGACTAACTGAAATAATATTAGTAATTCTTGTATTATCAAGGCTCTTCGGGACTATTTAATCAGATACAAAAGTTCGCCCTAGAATCTCTATCAAAAATATGTTTTACAGCCAGTAGCGATATTTCTCTGCTAAAGAGTTTTTTAATGTGCGGTGATGTCTTTGGTTCGTCTGGAGACGAGCATTGTTAATGCAGTCTTCAAACTTTAGAAACTCAACTCAGGCGAAAACTTTGAGGCAGAGGGATCATTGTGGCCTCTTTTGCCATGTGGAGATGCCTGCTATCTCTGGAAAATTCATCTTGGTGGCTAGTCAGTTCGCAACTTTCAGGTTTGTTCGATCTCTGTACGCAGAGGTGAGGAAGATTGGATTTTATACCAGGGTTGTTACTTACAGTTCTGGATTTAGCAAGTACCCTTCTGTGTGCATTTAGATACTCATTTTGGATGGAACTTAGTTCGGCCTTGGATTGTGAATCTCTATAACGATTACATTAATTCGTTAGGTGACATGCGGGAATCTCGGGACCTGTAATTTTGCCTTCATTGAACTGAACTTGTTTCTTATTCAGCCATGACTTACGTCACGCGTTGTGTGCTCACTTAACTTACGCCACTCCTTTTCACTGTGCGTCACACGTCAGCTTTGGCGATTCGCTCTATAGAGCAAAACGGTCAATTATGATGATTCTGTGAGTTTAGATGTTAGTGTGTGAGTAATTCCACATCAATGTTTCGGAGTCAATCCTGTCTTTGATGAATAATGATGATCAATGCATTACTACAGTTCGGTCTTACAGAATCACAGTATTAAGATTTTAAATGTGTTCCTTCTGAATGCAGTTTCAGAAAAATGCTCGACCTGTTAAGTAAATGCACCGTAGATTGAAAAACACAGGCACTGCAGTATCATGAACTAGGTAAAGGTTCTCCACGTGGCTATTTAGATCGTTAAAATTCACCACAATGTACATAGCATCACGCCTCTACCACTCCTATGAACTCTAGCTTCATGTACCCATTGAGAGAAAGTTACTTTGTCTGATTAAAATTACTTGACAGTTAACGCTTAACGAGTTGGTACAGTCCTCCTCCAATCAGAGCGCTCAAAGTTACGCTCGAACTGTTCGCCGTTGCCAAACTGCCACAGCAAATCGACTCACTTTTTGTTGCTTGTCTGGATTTTGTTTTTGATGTGTTTGGACCATGATTCCAGGGTTTGAGCCTTTTATTTCGCAGTCCATCAGACATGATAACCAACCCATAACCTAACTACGCACGTTTCCCACACAGTGTTGCCAAACAATAATGGGTCATTTCACACAAGAGGCGATTGGGCATTACATATTAATTTGCTAGCAGGGGTACCCGGCTTCGATCATGGAGCTGTTTTGACATTGAGTTGTAGTTAGAATAAAAGGATAAACTTTACAGTATAAGAGGTAACTAATTTTATTAAAAACATGTTCTAGCTATTTATAACACCTGTGAAAGTATAAGAGGTAACACTTTTTATAGAAAACGTATTCTAATTATTTATAATACTGGTTTATATACAACATTTTTCATTTTGTTATCCGGGTTATATATGTACAAATATTTCTAATTTCCTACTCGAGAGCAAGCTCCCATTATCGACCGTGAAAGAAGCACGAGTCTTTGAGGTTGTTGTCCTTGAGTTTTGTTAATCGTAAAACTGTAGGCCACCTTGACTAGAAATTGCAGTCTTTTAAATTGGAATCGCAGTTCAGTAGAAATCAGTGATATTCTGGAGATAAAGGTTTGTGTCCTTCGTACTTTCCAGTCATAAGTTTGACTTCGAGGATGTATTTCGATAGCTGTTTGACTATCATAGATCGGAGATGTAATTTTAAGTCGAAGGCAATGTAATGACATTCCTGATACTTGCAAAGAGTTTAGAAATTCTGTAGGGAAGTTCACAATTTCTTCAACGTTTACCATCGTGTCGATGGATATGTATATTCTCTCTTCACCGGGAATTTTCTTTTGAATATTTAAGTTAATGTCTTCATTAATTATTAGTCGCCAAACTTACCCTTTCAAATAACCTGTCCGGATTCGTATATTTGTGAGCAATGTTTTGATAAACGTGGTCGGTGAGTTCGTTTTCAGCATTGGCTGAGTTTCATAAATGAGTGTTGAGTTTACTGAGACCGGTCGTCTGGTCAGAAGGATATGTGCTTTCACATATTTGTAAGATCTGTTGACCAGATGTACTGTTCTTTCGTCTTTCGATGGTTTAACTCTCACATATTCTATTAGTCGCAGTATTTGAATGTGTGGCCAGAGATGTGATTTTTCTAAGCATGCATTGATCACGTTTGCTGGTGTTGGCTGGAAGTGTTTGTCGAAAATCTCCCGAGAGTACGAGAGAGCTCCTCCACTTCTGAGTTTCCTCGCAAGTCTTATAACCTTGTCCCCGTGGCTTCGAGTGAATTTTTTGTGTGTCATGGTTCATTCCCAGAAACTAGTTTTAGGTTGCTTTAGAAGTTCACCCCTTTCAGATGCTCCTACATATTCAATGGTAGTTGTAGAGTGGAATGGGCATTTCGTCCTCCTTCCATAAGTGTGGCTGCAATGCCAGATGACGCCAGTACAAGTGCGATGCGTTGCTTAGCACGTATACCAGCAAGCAATAGATTTATTAGAAACGTTTTACCAGTGCCGCCTGGTGCGTCCAAGTAAATAATTCCGCAAGTGTTCTCGTCGATTCCGTCCATGATATTATGGTTGTTGTTGTGGTCTTCAGTCCTGAGACTGGTTTGATGCAGCTCTCCAAGCTACTCTATTCTGTGCAAGCTTCTTCATCTCCCAGTACTTACTGCAACCTACATCCTTCTGAATCTGCTTGGTGTATTCATCTCTTGGTCTCCCTCTACGATTTTTATCCTTCACGCTGCCCTCCAATGCTAAATTTGTGATCCCTTGATGACTCAGAACATGCCCTACCAACCGGTCCCTTCTTCTTGTAAAGTTGTGCCACAAACTCCTCTTCTCCCTAATTCTATTCAGTACCTCCTCATTAGTTATGTGATCTACCCATATAGTCTTCAGGATTCTTCTGTAGCACCACATTTCGAAAGCTTCTATTCTCTTCTTGTCCAAACTATTTATCGTCCATGTTTTACTTCCATACATGGCTACACTCCATACAAATACTTTCAGAAAAGACATCCTGACACTGAAATCCATACTCGATGTTAAGAAATTTCTCTACTTCTGAAACGCTTTCCATTGCCAGTCTACATTTTATATCCTCTCTACTTCGACCATCATCAGTTATTTTGCTCCCCAAATAGCAAAACTCATTTACTACTTTAAGTGTCTCATTTCCTAATCTAATTCCCTCAGCATCACCCGACTTAATTCGACTACATTCCATTATCCTCGTTTTTCTTTTGTTGATGTTCATCTTATATCCTCCTTTCAAGACACTGTCCATTCCGTTCAACTGCTCTTCCAAGCGTTGCAAATTTCCTTTTGTCTGTCATTGAGGAGTGGATTGTTGTGAGCAATGTACTGAAGTAGTTAGTTGATGTTGTAGCTTTTTTCCTTTGTAATTTCGAAGTTTAGCACACTGATAGCATACTTGCGTGGTGCTTGCCTCCCAAGTTGTATTAAGGTCTGGTTGTCTATTGCTGAACATTTATCGTCTAGGCTAATGAGTATTTCATTAAAGGTATCGTCGTTGAATTCTGTCTTTGAAGGAGGCCCATAGCTCATTTGGATCCGATGGGCTACAAATTGTTAGAATTACGGCAAATAAGACCCTCATTTGTTCAGCTGAGACTGTGAGTGAGGTTTCTTGTAGTGTTAATTCCCAGTGGTTGTCGTTTTCCAGTAGGCGCAACGGTGGAATGCTTCTCTGTACGTCTGGCATGGGTAACCGTTAACAGTCTTGAGTTCTGTGAAACTTGTTTGTCTCCGTATTTCATTTAGCAACATACGGAATAGAAACATTCGGTGTTGTTCTCATGTATATTGTACACTCGGGCTAGTGTGTCAGTTATCATAACTCATGGATTATCTTCTACTGAAATTCCTTGTTTTCGTCGCTGAAAGATTTTTGTTGTTGTTTTCCACGTATAACAGGTAGGGACGTCGGTAAAAAGTTCTCAATTGGGTGTTCCGAGGTGGTCCGCTTGAAGTTTCTCTGGTGGTGTCTCTTGTGAAGCAAACTCTATGTCCATTCTCCAAATGTACTGCTAGATGCGTACAGCTAGTTCGTGTTCGTGTGTGGGAAAGCCGAAAATCCGCCACGTTATTCTTTGCTGTTGATGTATCTTCCCATTTGGTACTTGAGGATCCCGTCGTTCCTGTTTTGTTATTGATTGTCTTTAGCTATTTGAAATATTGCCATATCGCTGCCTTTATTCACACACTTGCAGACGTATTTTATGTACTTTACTGAATTACAGTGTTTTACGTTTATGTGTGCTTGGAATATTTTGGAAATTAGTGCGTTATATGGCTTGCGTTATATGGCTATGTCACTACCTATTAATTATGTATTTCCGGTTCTTCACTGCCTCGTATTCGTAGTTTTCCTGTGAAGCTACCGTTTCTGGGTGATAGTCTTCTACATTTGGGACAGCCGTCAACTCCGGTTTGTGTGTCATTTTACTATGGTTTTGGGCATTTTGGTGTACACTTTCCATTACACATATACGCCAAATTGGGGTTTAATGGCCTGCGTGGTCAGTGAATGATATTTTTCACTACTATGTCGTTCAGTTCCCGATCATCTTGTGTATTGGGAAATTCAGGTTGGATGATTTTGTCGATATCCGTGGGATGAATTCTGTCGTGTAGCAGTATGAGATTGTGTGAGTGAAAAATGGCTCTGAGCACTATGGGACTTAACATCTGTGGTCATCAGTCCCCTAGAACTTAGAACTTCTCAAACCTAACTAACCTAAGGACATTACACACATCCATGCCCGAGGCAGGATTCGAACCTGCGATCGTAGCAGTCGCGCGGTTCCGGACTGAGCGCCTAGAGATTGTGTGAGTGAGGCAATCCTCGTTTACACTATTCTATTGTGTAGATAAAGTATCTAACTGTTCCAAAGATGTGGTATTTTGTGATGAGTTCGATAAGTCTCATTTGTTTTGGTCGGAAAACTCGAACTACTGTCATGTCGATGCATGGAGGCTTTTCCGTATCTTAGTTGTTCTTTGATTTCTGGTCACGACGAGCTGCGTATAAATGTTATGAAGAGATCGGGTCGTCTTCATTTTCTTATGTAGAACATGGCATTTTGAGTGTATGCGTGCATGTGCCTCTGACTTCCTATGTATGATGAGGGTAAGATTACCATTGTTCCAATTTCGTCTGTCCGTTATTTATGATTGCTTCCCGAAGGTGTATATATTCTTCTGCGCGTATTTTCTTCTGATTCGACCTTATTTAAAGTACCAGTTTCGCTTACATTTTTGCATACATATGTACCAGGACTTGTTGGAATAGCAGGCGTGTGTTGTGAATGTGACTATATGTTTCATTGTCTCTGATCATTAAACGGTGACCATAGAACTCCTGGAAGTTAATTTGTTTGTTTGTTTGTTTCTATGCGTGTTTCAGGTTTGATACTTCGTGCAGAAGTGTTACTGGGTATCGGAGGGCATCCTATGAGTGCTATGTCTCTGCAATGCGTTGTAGCCCTTCTCTTCTTCATTGTACGACTACGTTACGGCTTGTGCTTTCATTGTCCGCAATTACGATGGCGAATTCGTCTACCTGACGTGCATTAATTCGATGTTCTTGTACTCCAGGTGGTCATTTGTCGGCTCGAGTTCTAACTTGATAGTCATCAGAAATCATTGGGTCTAGTGCTGTTTGAATATATGAATCAGCTGACTGTATTTGTGTAAGATCCTCAATACATCTTTGACCACCTCTCGTCTCAGTCCGCTGATAATTGTGAATATTTGATCAACTTCTGTTTCTTCATTTCCAATATGGAGATTGCAGAGATTTATGGTCTTCGTTGTCATTGCGATAGATTCGTCCTTGGACAGACAAACATACGAGGATCACTCCAAAGGAGATGCACACTATTTTTTTTTAAATCCATCTTTCTGTATACATGTTTGAAAGTTTTACAGTGTGTAGATACATCCTTTAGGAACAATATTTTCATTTCTCCACATAATTTCTTTCCCTCTCAACTGCCTTACGCCATCTTGAAACCAACGCCTGTATACCCGCACGGTAAAATTCTGGACCAACCTGTTGGAGCCACTGTTTGGCAGCGTGCACAAAGGAGTCATCATCTTCAAACCTTGTTCCACGAAGACAGTCTTTCATTTTCCCAAAGAGATGATAGTCACATGGAGCCAGGTCAGGACTGTAGGGCGGGTGTTTAAGTGTTGTCCATCCGAATTTTGTGATCGCTTCCATGGTTTTTTGACTGACATATGGCCTGCATTGTCGTCCAACAACAAAACATCCTGCTTTTGCCGATGTGGTCGAACACGACTCAGTCGAGCTTGAAGTTTCTTCAGTGTCGTCACATATACATCAGGATTTATGGTGGTTCCACTTGGCATAATGTCCACAAGCAAGAGTCCTTCGGAATCGAAAAACACCGTAGCCATAACTTTTCCAGCAGAAGGTGTGGTTTTGAATATTTTTTCTTAGGTGAATTAGCATGATGCCACTCCACTGATTGCCTCTTCGTGTCTGGTGAAAAATGATGGAGCCATGTTTCATCACCTGTCACAATTCTTCCAAGAAATTCATCTCCACCATTCTCGTACTGTTCCAAAAGTTCGCTGTTTCTGTCAACATACTGGGAACCCACCTGGCACAAACCTTTTTTATCGCCAACACGTTCAGTATTCTGCAAACACTTCCTTCCCCTATCCCAACGTAGCGTGACAATTCGTTGACTGTGATGCGTCTGTCAGCAGTCACCAATTCGTTAACTCTCTGCACATTGTCTGGAGTGTGTGCAGTACGAGTCCTGCCGCTGCGAGGACAATCCTCAATGTTGCTGTGCCCGCTTTCATCACGTAACCTGCTTGCCCACCGACTAACTGTACTGCGATCGACAGCAGCATCTCCATACATGTTTTTCAATCTCCTGTGGATGTTTACTGTAACCTCTCCACAAAAATTTAAAAGGATATTATTTTAAGAATGCTAATGCACATTGTGCTAAGTGTAAGCTCCCCAGAGAAATTTTGAAACACAATAGTTGAATGTTAACAAGAATACAACCTAACGTAAGCTCCCAGCAAATAAATTTAATGACAATAAAAATGAGAATCGCAATCTGACTCAAGGTGTAAGCTGTCACGAAAATAATGAAAAACAATTCAATGCTAATGAGACTTCAGTGACAATGTAAACTCAATTAAACCGAAATATCGGTCTTTGGCCCTGTGCAAAAAAAAAAAAAAATCATAATTAATTTCTTACCTCATTCGAAGCTGCATGTCAAATTTCTACTCTTATTGTTGGCCACGGCTTGGAGGAACTGCATCGCAAGTAATATTTTTTTTTATTTTGAAATTTAACTGAAACTTTTCTTTAAAGGAAATGGAAGGAAATCGTTCGTTCAATTAAATAGTTCTTTTGTTAAAAATATTGCTTTGAAATCAAAATTATTATTGGGGCGATTGTTGCACAAATTAGTTACAGTTAATTTACACTATTAGCTGAGCGCATTTAAAAATAATATACCTCATCCTGAATCTTGACCAGAGTGCCATGTCGACGCCCGCCGACTCCTCACACACAACTGTACTGGGCTGCTACTACCGACATACTGCTCTGCCCTACTGCTACTGACAGACTGCTCGCAACTGTACTGCACGACTACTACTGACAAAGTACTGCTCGCAACTCTCGCGCGGTCAAGCGCAGACTAGCCACGATAAATGGCTCTCTGGTCAGAGACTCTGCAATGCCTCGCCATCGCCGCCACACAACATACGTGTTTCATAACCCTCCACTGGGGGGGGCAAAAATTTGGCAGCGATGGTGAGTCATTTGGACTTGCCAAGCGCGGCAAAATTTTTCTTTAATTAATCAACTTCTAGAATTTACAGAATATTTAGATACATGAATTAAATGTTGTGCACATGCACCGAGTACAAAACATTCCAAACAAAGACAAAATGTGAGTACAAAACATATTCGCAGATCAGAAAACTGTATATACAAATTATTTGACAGATAACAAAGTGCACACGCACTGAAAAAAATCCTTAGCATTTTCAGAACAAATAAACAGAATGGCGATAATAACGTGCATACGCACTAAAAAATTCTTCAGCATTTTCAGAACAAATAAATAGAATGGCAAAAAAATCATGTTGACAAGTGACATGAGTGCACATGCACTGCAGTTCAGAACATATCAGCAAATGACGAAATGTATATACAATGAGTAACAAATGACATAAGTGCAAACGCACTGAAGTATTGAACATACAGAATGAGTACAAATCATATCGAAAAATGAGAAAAGTGCACAGGCACTGAAGTTCAGTAGAAAACATATTAACACATAACATAAGTGCACATGCACTGTAGTTCAGAACATATCATCAAAATAATAATGTATATACAATACAAAAGACAAGAGTGCACATATACTGTACTTCAGAACAAATCGAAAAATGTCTTTAGCATTTTCACAACAAATAAACATAATGGCAAAAACAATCATGTCGACAAGTGACATAAGTGTACTCGCACTGGAGTCCTGCAAATCGAAAAAAAAAATGTATAGCTAATGAACATAAATGATGTTAGCAAAAAATGATCTTCACTATGTGACAAGAATTAGGATGGGAAAGGGAAGGATTGCATCATGGTTGTAGTACTTTAGATTGCACATAGCTGCTCTGAAAGTCCATATCTTTCCACAGAAGTACAACACCAAGTGACACAATTTGAAGTTCTTTTCCCATCAGAATTTATCAGCGTAGCCAAGACACTGAACTGTCGTAGTAATATTCCATGTTTTCATTTTGGCAGTACATTAGGTACACCAAACAGTGGGACCATAATAACGTCTTCATCGCTCACGGTGGTGGACAGCATGTCGTTCCTACACCCCGCTCTTATAAGGCGCACCAACGTAGAATTAGTGCAAAACCAAATATAGTGCTCCATGATCACTAGGATAGACAGGACAAAATGGATATTGCAGTAATCCAGGGTAGTTAGGTCAGTAGTGGAAGGACATTAAGTCACATACCAGTCTTCATTAGCCATTACATTAGTAGTTTGCGGCATTCATAGCCCAGTTATTGAACATTTCTGTACCAAGTATGTGGTATTACAGAATAATGTTCATAAAATTAAATAACTGACATCATGGGTAATCGTATTACAATAAACAGTGGCAGTCCTTGGCCAGTTACAAAGCATATTTAGTATGACAGAATAATGTTCATCAGAAGTCTTAATTGAAAAGGAGAGTCAATTATTAGCCTAGCATTAACATAATACATTGAATGATACAAATTATTGGCACTCATTGGCCATTTACCAAAACATGAAAAGTAAACATTGAAAACAAGAGCTAATTAATGGCATAATTAATAACATAATTCATTTAGTGACATTAATTATTGGCACTCAGTGGCCAGTTATAGAACATGAAAAGTCATAATTGAAAACAGGAGCTAATTAATGGCATAATTATTAACGTAATTCATTTAGTGACATTAATTATTGGCACTCATTGGCCAGTTACCAAAACATGAAAGGTCGTAATTCATTTAATTAGATTAATTATTGGCACTCAGTGGCCAGTAAGTATTGAATAGTATAAAACATTGTTCATCATTCAGTATTATTCAGAACTTTCTTAAATGAGTAGCATTATTTGAAACTGGTGATACACACCATTAAGAAGTCATGATTAAAATTCAGTTAATTACAGTCATAGCATTAATAATCATAGGCATTATAAGTAGTCTCATTACAATAAACAGTGGCAGTTATTTGCCCGTTACAAAGCATTATTTTATATATATATATATATATTTTTTTTTGTATCATTAAGAAGTCATTACTGAAGTGACATACTATTCAGAGCTGATCAGTATTATTCAGAATTCTCTTGAGCTAGTAACATTATTTGGGACTGGTAATACATTTTTTTGTTAGCAATGCATTGCTTAGGGTAATTATAGGGGAAAGCAAGAGAGAAGAATTTGCTTCTGGGTAATTGGTATAAATGAAAAATGTGTAACGTCATTCGTCATAAGTCAGCTGTGGCAAGATTATGAAACAAGTAGAGTATATGTAACCACATTCATAGATTTAATGAACAACTGCTTATAGCACATTAATCTCATAAATAATTCCTCCTGCAAAAAAATATATAAAAATGGATCATTAAGCTGAAAAGAGAAATGCATTTTATGCTGAAAAGTAGTGAACTTCGAATTAACAGGTAGTGAAATGTGTATAAAAATGTGGTCCATAGCTGTCCTTTCCAAAACCTTCAGTCATTATACTGTGCAATATAACACTTGCTGTCAAAACGAACTGCAACAAATACTTAAATAACTACATAGCCTAAATATAACTTCAACATTATCCTCACCTGCAAAGAAAACTTCATTATACATATCATCAAAAACTCCATTATCATCATCACCTGTAAAGAAAAACTTCATTATTCATAGCAGCATATTCTTCATCATTATTCATCAGCATTCATTATCATCTGCAAAAAATCACTTCATTACTCATTACACAACTATTCCTTATCTCTAGCATATTTCATCACTAAAACTAAGATGTGTAGTTCTGTCTGACAGCCTGCATCAATCACCTTGTATTCTGAAAGAAAAAATTAGTTAAGACTGCTATTCTACGATGAGTATAGTATATTCTTGTTAATGCTTGTTAATCCTGATCCATTTACTCTTCCTCATAAAGTTATTGCATCTTCTTTCGTTTATTCTGTAGGTGAAATTCGCATTACTGTTGAATTTATTTCTTACACGCATCATTTCTTTCTGAAATTGATGAACAAAGATTAATGTCTTGCATTTAAATCATATACCCACTAAATAATGACTAGTTTATGGTGACATAATTAACCATACAGCATAACATGACAGAAAACGTAATATGTCAAAGACATTGACAGTGTTCAGATGCAAAAATGTACACAGAATAAAACAATGCAGCAGCAAAAAACGTTAAACAGTCACGATCTTGAGATTTCATATGACAAAAGGAATGTCAAAATCAACTGGTGTGTTATACCTTAACTATTTCACAGTGCATATAAACAAAACTGGAATACAATCATACACACAAAAAAATGGAAAATGTGCACGGTCTGATGTGTAACGACAAGAAAAGCGACCTGCTAACCTTACCTTGCCGGGCACTTGCCAAGAAAAAATACGATAATGATCAGTAATTAGTCATGTGAATATAATGCATAAGTGGTCATAAAGATTAGTAAATGGCATCATACCATGTTACATCATAAAGTGGTTTCATTCAATAAACGGTTTAATATTTGACCAATGGTGGTTGCCTTTCGATTTTCTGGTTCTCAAAGTTTCGACGTGTACAACATTGGGGTGAGGGATGCTGCGAATCCGATATGGACCTGCGTATGGAAGTTCAAATTTACTGCACTTACCTTCTATTCTGCTGGATAAATAGTGTGTACGTACTAACATCTTCTGTCCAATGTGAAAGTCTCGGCGTCTACAAACCTGTTTTTGTTGTCTTATTCGGCGCTCTGCGGCACGTTTGATGTTGTTCAGCGCAATGTTAATTATTTCATGGTGTCTTAGTCGACGACAAGTAGGGAAGTTTACTAACTCTTTAATTTTGTTTGGTGGTTCAACGTTTTTCAGTATAACAGACGGAGATAGCATAGTGGATTCATTTGGAATGGAATTAATTACATCTTGGAATGAGAGTATGTGTGTATCCCAATCAATATGTCTTTTGTGGCAGTATATTCGACACAGTTTACCAATTTCTTTCATTAATCTTTGACAGGGGTTCGAAGAAGCATGGTACTTGGATATATAAATCGGAGAAATGTTTCTAGCTCGTAACGTGCGTGTCCATAATGCAGAACGAAATTGTGATCCATTGTCAGAAATTACTTTCAACACATGCCCTACATGAAATAGAAAATGTTTTACAAATGCTTTCGAAACAGTTTTAGCAGTAGCTTTGCGTAACGGAGTGAAGGTAACAAATTTTGAAGTGAGCTCAACAGCGACAAATATGTAGCAAAAACCTCTGTTAGTTCTCGGAATCGGACCAAAAATGTCTACAGCGGCCATGTGTCTTAATTTAACAGGTATAATGGAATATAATGGAGGAATATGTGAAGTGGTGTCTGACTTAGCTTTCTGGCAAACTTTACAAGATGCTAAAACTCGTCGTATTCGTTTCTCTATGTTGGTAAAATAACAGTTCTGTCTCAGTATAAGAAAACATTTTCTTGCTCCGTAATGTGCGTAACTTAAGTGAGTGTATCAGATTAATTTGTTAACCAGTTCGTCAGGAATGCATAATAACCAATTGTTGCTGTCAGGATGAGAGAGACGAAACAGAATGTCATTGCGTACAGTGTAATGGTTTCTAATCTTAACATTATTCCTATCTTGCCAAAGGTGTTTAATTTCTTTCCACACATTGTCTTTACTTTGTTCTTTTGCTATGTCCTGTAATGACGATGAAATAAAGTTTTCAAATGCAACTTGCTGAATGTACATGACACTGAAATTTGCTTTGCAGAAGTTGGTTGCTACGTCTTGCTGATTGTTGCTCAGAGAACGCGATAGTGCGTCTGCTATAACATTTTGCGTGCCGGGAATGTGAACAATCGTAAAATTAAATTCCTGTAAATACAGTTTCCATCTACTTAACCTGTCGTGAGTAAATTTAGCCGAAAGTAAAAAATGTATTGCTCTGTGGTCTGTGTAGACGGTGGTATGTCTGCCATAAAGAAAGTGCCTAAATCTCGTGAAAGCCCATACAACACATAATGTTTCCAGTTCTGTAACGGAATAATTTCGTTCAGCAGGTGACAAAATGCGACTTGCAAATGCGATGTTTTTGATGACTGTAGAGCCATCTTCTTCAATTTCCTGAAAAATGTGTACGCCTAAAGCGGTGTTGGAACTGTCGGTGGCAATGGAAAAATTTCTGGTAAGATCTGGGTGCGATAAAAGTGGTGCATTCAACAAAGCATGTTTCAGGTTCATGAATTCAGAATGTGCTTGCTTATCCCAAGACCAAATAGTGTTTTTACCTGTTAATTGGCATAATCTAGGCGTGTCTAAAGCGGAGTGATGAATAAATTTACGAAAAAAATTAATTAAGCCCAAAAAACTGCGTAGTTGCTTCTTCGTCGTAGGAATAGTAATGTCACGTAGAGCTTGAAGTTTTTCCGGATCAGGTGCAATGCCTTCTGCTGAAATTACATGTCCAAGAAATTTTATAGAAGTTTTGCCAAAGTGCGATTTACTGAGGTTAACTGTGAGTCCTTGTGCATGAAATGTTTGCAACAGTTGTTCTAAAATCACATTGTGTTCAGACCAGTTAGCTTCTGCGATAAGAATATCGTCTAAGTCCGTCGTAATTCTGTCTAAGTTCTGTCGGAAGTATAGTGTTCAAACCGCGAATAAAAGATGCTGAAGAAATAGTTAAGCCGAATGGTAATTTGCAAAATTGATAACAGTCGCCAAAACAAAGAAATGCTGTATATATTCTGCAATTCGGATGAAGTTGAATTTGCCAAAATCCCGATTTCAAATCTAGTGTAGAATAAATAGCCGTACCATGAAATTTCTGTAGAAGTTCCTCTAATGTCTGTGGTCGATCTGTTTCATTATTAATAATGTCATTAATGTGACGTGAATCAAGTACAAGGCGAAGTGAGCCATCTTTTTTCTTAACAATATGTAGCGGGTTTATGTACGGACTAACTGCCGGTTCTATAATTCCTTGATCAAGCATATCCTGCAACTCTTTCTTAACCTGTTCTCTGTGGATATATGGAATGGGATAATGCTTTGCTTTAAATGTGTCGTGCTGTTTCACTTGAAATTCATACATAAAACCGGACATAGTACCAGGAATGTTGTCGAAAACTGGAGCTTGCTGTAAAAGAATTTTGTGTAATTGCGTTCGTTCGTCGTCTGTATTTGCACTGCTTTGTCTAACTTTATCGGAAATCATCTGTATTACGTCGTAGTCAGCTTCGTTTGGAGTATTATAGTTATGTACGTACGTATCCGTGAACAATGTGGGATTACAGTCCATGTTACGTGACACGGAAATGACCTCTGTGCGATTAATTGTTTGTTCTTCCGCAGATAGTGAGTGCTGAAATTCTAAAGCAAGTTGTACATTTTCATCCTTTAACATTAAATCAGAATTCTGAAAATCAATGACTGCGTCGTGTTGTACCAGAAAATTCGTACCTAAAATAACGTCTGTTGTCAGTAAAGGAACAATCTAAAAATTAGAGTGAAAAATGTGACCTGCAATACAAAATGATAAATGCGTCTGTAATTTAACGTCTACACCTTTACTCGACACTGCTCCTTTTACTTTCATTTTGCCTAATGGTAATGTAGGATACGTATTCTCTTTGTTGCACTCGTTAAAAGTTTCTTCATTTATTACTGATATAGGTGAGCCGGAATCAATTACTGCTGAGAATTTCGATGAACCAATTTTAATTTCGATAACAGGATGTGAAATGGTTTTCTGAACGACAGGTCTTTCCTGTAAAAGAGTGTCTCGTATGTCGTCAAAAGTAATTACATTTTCGTGAGCAACCTTTTGCGTGTCAAAAGTAGTGCTTGTGTTGCTGGAAGATGCGACCTGTGCAGTATCTAGTCAGATTCTATCTGACGTGTTATTATTATCAGGAGGATGTTGCGGCATTTCTATTATTTGAACAGTTCTATTACTTCTTCCAGACGTATTATGCTCTGGATGATACCTACTGTCGGGTTCATTCATCAGGATATGTTGTTGCTGATCATTTTGCTGTCGGTGAGACCGACTGTTATTAAACGTACGCTGATAATTGTGCTCATCGTTTTTACGTCTGTCGTAATAGTCATTCCTATACGGTGCATTGCGATAGGAATTAAAATACTGTCTTCTTTGTACGTAGTTGTTTCCTTGCTGCCGTGCATTACTATTTGTTGGATCTGGGACTATACGTGCACGCGGCGGAACATTAAAGCCTGGTTGACGTTGTGCATTACATTGTTGGTTAGGTATGCTAACCGGCTAGTTTTGATGTTGTTGTTGTGAAACACCTCTATTGTTACTAAAGTGTGGTTCCTGTTGCTGAAAATTTTGACGATATTGATAATTAGAATTTTGGCTGTTATTAAAGTTCTGGTAGTTATCGTTCCTAAAGCGTCTGTTACTTTTACTATTGAAATTACGTGGCTGATCGTAATTGCTGTACGTTTGTTGGCCTTTGTTGTTATATGTGAAGTTTTTGTTTACGAAAGAATAGTCTGATTGCTGCACTTCTAAAAGCTGTAAAAGATCTCTGAATGCTGAAATGTTTTCTTTTTGCTGGCCCGTTAGAAGTGACACCCTTAATGACCGTGGTAATTTAGAGATGCATAATTGTATAAGTGCGGATTCACTGTACGGTTCACTTAGGTACTGGTTTTGTTGCACTATGCGCTCAAAAAATTGCGTCACACTGGGAAAATTTAGGTTCTCGTAATTTGGCAAACTAATTAACTGATCTTTAATCCCGTGCTGTGTCGTCTTCTACCAATACGCTGACAGAAAAGCATTCTGAAACTTGAAACACGTGTGTAACGTAGCAGCGATGGTGAGGCATGATAAAATCTTTGACCAGAGAGCCTTTTATCGTAGTTAGTCTGCGCTTGACCGCGCGAGTGTTGCGAGCAGTACTCTAGTTGTCGTCGTGCAGTGCAGTCTGCCGGTAGCAGTAGCTCAGTTCAGTTGCGTCCAGCAGTCGGTCGCTATTAGTCGCGCAGTACAGTTGCGAGCAGTCTGTAAGTGGGCAGTCTGTGAGCAATGCAGTATGTCGGTAGTAGCAATCGAGTGCAGTTGTGTGTGAGGAGTCGGCGAGCGTCGACATGGCATTCTGGTCAAGATTCAGGATGAGGTATATTATTTTTAAATGCGCTCAGCTAGTAATGTAAATTAACTGTAACTAAGTTGTGCAACAATCTCCCCAATAATAATTTTGATTTCAAAGCAATTTTTTTACAAAAAAAAAACCATTTAATTTGAACCAATGATCTCCTTCCATTTTCTTTAAAGAAAAGTTTCAGTTAAACTTAAAAAAAAAAAAATATTATTTGCAATGCATTTCCTCCAAGCCGTGGCCAACAATAAGAGCAGAAATTTGACATGCAGTTATACTGAGGTAAGAAATTAATTCTGATTTTTGCACTGGGCCAAAGACCGATATTTCGGTTTAATTGAATTTTCATTGTCACTGAAGTTTCATTAGCACTGAATTATCTTGTATTATATTTTTTGTGGGAGTTTACACCAGAGTCAGATTGCGATTCAAACACTTAATTGTCATAGTCAGTACATTTCATGCAGGGAGGTTACGTTAGACTCCCATTCATTTTTATATTTCTGTCATTTAAAATTTCTCTGGGGAGCTTACACTTAGCACAATATCCATTAGCATTTAAAATAAAATATCCTTTTAAATTTTTGTGGGGAGGTCACACTTGGCGACCCTGCCAGGATCGAATTTCGTTGAGAATCTTTTGAAAACCAGTCAGATATCTGCTCTTATTGCTTAGATATAATTAGGATTTGGCGCAACGCTTTTACTAATCTTGTGACTTTCTTTCTACAGGTCAACGGCAATTCGTTGCTCTGTCGTATTTGTGTGTTGCTTTTGCATTGTGCTTATTTATTTTGTGAATAATTTTGACTATTGTAAAAATGCCGCGAAAGACTGTGAATAGTGTATCACGAGGTATTATGAATGAAACTACCGACTCGAACAACTTTACCGATAGGACATGTGACACGCAGTGTAATGATAACAATCCTGTGTTCACTGAGAATCAGTGCATTCCAACCGCTAATGATGATATTTATCTTAATGATGAACAAACGAACTCGGTTATGTCCTCTGTTGATTTGACGACAATCGATGACGTGGGGCGCACTATTGTAATGAGCGCAGCCCAGCTTAATACAACCGGTTTACTAAATCCACGTGACGAACAGACAAATTTATCTAATGAAAATGGACAGTGTTCTGAAAGTACGACGGATACATTTAATTCCGAAATAGTGACCGACACTGTACATTCGGGTGGCAAACCGTTTTGTAAATCTCAGAATAACCCAATAGTTACAGAAAACGCGACAATTGCAGGTACGCAATCAAACAGCACAGATAACAGAGTAGATAATTTTGGCCAGGATCACATTATAGCAATTTTACGACTAATGAATGAAAAACTGGAAAACAATCTCAAACAAAATAAACTAATTGATGAAAGGAATAAACAATCGAATGAAGAACAAGACAACATTAATAAAAAAATCAAACAATTTAGTGAACGGAATAAACAGCTTAATGAACAGATTGAAGCCATTGTCGCGCATTATTATGATAATAGAGGACAATTACGTGTGGATACTAAGACTTGTGCTTATAACAGTAATGAAGAAGTTGGCACTGTTGCACAAGAATTAAGTAGCACACGTGTAGGCACAACAGAATTACATAAAGACGAAGTTAATGCAGTCACTGAACAATGTTCAGCAAACGCAACACTGATACACGAAATTAATGCAGTCACCGAACAATGCCCTAAAAACGCAGTACAGATTCGCGACGAAGTTAATTTAGAGTCAGTGGAAGTTTCACACACTCCGAATACGGAAGTTGATGAGAAATTTGCACGACAGATCAACCAAATTGACGAAAGTGTTACAGTAACAGAGTTGAAAACTAATTCAGTCACCAATACGTCACAGAATCCACTACTTTGCGAACATTTGTCAGAGTCACGCAGCGCGTATAATGTGAGCAATTTACAGAGACTACGAGACGTAAAATCCGAAAAGCCACGAGACTTAAAATCTGAAAAACTATTCAACTTGAAATCCGAAATGACTCAGACAAACAGACTTTCACACAAACCTGAACGTGTTCTCAAATTCAGTGACGAGAACGTTGATTATAAGCAATTTGCATTTGTAAGAAAATGTAAGGAATTTAATAATGGCAGAACACAGATACACGAGTTGCACTGTATACGACAATTTATTTTTGTACTTTCACCGCTATTACCTGTAATGCAGAAGCTAGCTTTGAACCCGATGCGACAATTTGGTGTTGTATTTTCATCAGCATTGCCTATAATGCAGAAATTGGAATTAGCAAGGATACAACAATTTGCCTTTGGAATTTTACCGCCACTGCCTGCGACGCAAAAGTTAAAATTTATTTGCAGAGTGTAATAGACCTCAGGGGATTCATTACGCTTTAATGAATATGTGCCGTAGCGAGCATAGGGCCCCGAGCTGTAGTAGTGCTGTTTCATCTTTAGTTTTCTGCACTGCTGCCTTTTCTTCTACTATCCTTTATATCTATCAAAACAGCTCTTTAACTATTGCTCTACCTAGAATTAAGAAACGTAGTAATGAAAACCCGATGTGACAAATTTTTACTGAAAGTGACAACATTCCTTAGGCACTCCAGAACCAGCGTAATTTTAATAACAGATAAAATCATAATCATCAGTATGTATAAAATTTTGAGCAATCGGAACCACATTTTTAGTAACAATAGACGTTTTTCACCACAACAGCATGAAAGTCAGCCGCTTAGCATACCTAACCAACAATGCAGTCTACAAGGTCAACCAAACTTTAATGTTTCGCCGCGTGCACGTATAGTCCCAGATCCAACAAATAGTAACGCACAGCAGCAAGGAAATAACTACGTATAGAAAACACAGCATTTGAACTCCTATCGCAATGCACCGTATAGAAGTGACTATCACGACCAACGTAAAAATAATGAGCACAATTTTCAGCGTACATTTAATAACAGTCGATCTTTTCAGCAGCAAGAACATCAGCAACAACACATTATCATGAATGATCCAGACAATAGGTGTCATCCATAGCGTAATACGTCAGGAAGAGTTAACAGAACAGTTCAAATAGTCGAAATGCCACAGCATCCTCCCGTAAATAATAGCACGTACGACAGAATTTGACCAGACACAGTACAGATTGCATATTCCAGTAACGCAAGTACTACTTTAGACACACAGAATGTTATTCACGAAAATGTAATTACTTTTGACGATATCAGAGACACTCTCTTGCAGGAAAGACCATTTGTTCAGAAAACTATTTCACATCCTGTTATCGAAATTAAAATTGGTTCATCGAAATTTTCAGCAGTAATCGATTCCGGATCACCGATATCAGTAATAAATGAAGAAACTTTTAACGAGTGCAACAAAAAGAATACGTATCCTACATTACCATTAGGCAAAATGAAAGTAAAAAGAGCAGTGTCGAGTAAAGGAGTAGACGTCAAATTACAGACGCATTTATCATTTTGTATCGCAGGTCACACTTTTCACTCTAATTTTTGGATTGTTTCTTTATTGACAACAGACGCTATTTTAGGTACGAATTTTCTGGTACAACACGACGCAGTTATTGATTTTCAAAATTTTTATTTGATCCTAAAGGATGAAAATGTACAACTTGCTTTAGAATTTCAGCACTCACTATCTGCGGAAGAACAAACAATTAACCGCACAGAGGTCATTTCCGCAACACGTAACATAGACTGTAATCCCACATTGTTCACGGATACGTACGTACATAACTATAATACTCCAGACGAAGCTGACTACGACGTAATGCAGATGATTTCCGATAAAGTTAAACAAAGCAGTGCAAATACAGACGACGAACGAACGCAATTACACAAAATTCTTTTACAGCAAGCTCCAGTTTTCGACAACATTCCTGGTACTATGTCCGGTTTTATGTATGAATTTCAAGTGAAACAGCACGACACATTTAAAGCAAAGCATTATCCCATTCCATATATCCACAGAGAACAGGTTAAGAAAGAGTTGCAGGATATGCTTGATCAAGGAATTATAGAACCGGCAGTTAGTCCGTACATAAACCCGCTACATATTGTTAAGAAAAAAGATGGCTCACTTCGCCTTGTACATTAATGACATTATTATTAATGAAACAGATCGACCACAGACATTAGAGGAACTTCTACAGAAATTTCATGGTACAGCTATTTATTCCACATTAGATTTGAAATCAGGATTTTGGCAAATTCAGCTTCATCCGAACTGTAGAAAATATACAGCTTTTCTCTGTTTTGGCGACTGTTATCAATTTTGCAAATTACCATTCGGCTTAACTATTTCTTCAGCAGCTTTTATTCGCGGTTTGAACACTATACTTCCGACAGAACTTAAAGACAGAATTACGACGTACGTAGACGATATTGCAGAAGCTAACTGGTCTGAACACAATGTGATTTTAGAACAACTGTTGCAAACTTTTCATGCACAAGGACTTACAGTTAATCTTAGTAAATCGCACTTTGGCAAAACTTCTATAAAATTTCTTGGATATGTAATTTCAGCAGAAGGCATTGCACCTGATCCGGAAAAACTTCAAGCTCTACGTGACATTACTATTCCTACGACGAAGAAGCAACTACGCAGTTTTTTGGGCTTAATTAATTTTTTTCGTAAATTTATTCAACACTCCGCTTTAGATACGCCTAGATTATGCCAATTAACAGGTAAAAACACTATTTGGTCTTGGGATAAGCAAGCACATTCTGAATTCATGAACCTGAAACATGCTTTGTTGAATGCACCACTTTTATCGCACCCAGATCTTACCAGAAATTTTTCCATTGCCACCGACAGTTCCAACACCGCTTTAGGCGTACACATTTTTCAGGAAATTGAAGAAGATGGCTCTACAGTCATCAAAAACATCGCATTTGCAAGTCGCATTTTGTCACCTGCTGAACGAAATTATTCCGTTACAGAACTGGAAACATTATGTGTTGTATGGGCTTTCACGAGATTTAGGCACTTTCTTTATGGCAGACATACCACCGTCTACACAGACCACAGAGCAATACTATTTTTACTTTCGGCTAAATTCACTCAAGACAGATTAAGCAGATGGAAACTTTATTTACAGGAATTTCATTTTACAATAGTTCACATTCCCGGCACACAAAATGGTATAGCAGACGCACTATCGCGTTCCCTGAGCAACAGTCAGCAAGACGTAGCAACCAACTTCTGCAAAGCAAATTTCAGTGTCATGTACATTCAGCAAGTTGCATTTGAAAACTTTATTTCATCGTCATTACAGGACATAGCACAAGAACAAAATAAAGACAACGTGTGGAAAGAAATTAAACACCTTTGGTAAGATAAGAATAATGTTACGATTAGAAACCATTACACTGTACGCAATGACATTCTGTTTCGCCGCTCTCATCCTGACAGCAACAATTGGTTATTATGCATTCCTGACGAACTGGTTAACAAATTAATCTGGTACACTCATTTAAGTTACGCACATTACGGAGCAAGAAAATGTTTTCTTATACTGAGACAGAACTGCTATTTTACCAACATGGAAAAACGTATACGACGATTTTTAGCGTCTTGTAAAATTTGCCAGAAAGCTAAATTAGACACCACTTCACATATTCCTCCTTTATATCCCATTGTACCTGTTAAATTAAGACATATGGCAGCTGTAGACATTTTTGGTCCGATTCCGAGAACTAACAGAGGTTTTTGCTACATATTTGTCGCTGTTGAGCTCACTTCAAAATTTGTTACTTTCACTCCGTTACGCAAAGCTACTGCTGAAACTGTTTCGAAAGCATTTGTAAAACATTTTCTATTTCATGTAGGGCATGTGATGAAAGTAATTTCTGACAATGGATCACAATTTCGTTCTGCTATATGGACACGCATGTTACGAGCTAGAAACATTTCTCCGATTTATATATCCAAGTACCATGCTTCTTCGAACCCCTGTGAAAGATTAATGAAAGAAATTGGTAAACTGTGCCGAATACACTGCCACAAAAGACATATTGATTGGGATACACACATACTCTCATTCCAAGATGTAATTAATTCCATTCCAAATGAATCCACTATGCTATCTCCGTCTGTTATACTGAAAAACGTTGAACCACCAAACAAAATTAAAGAATTAGTAAACTTCCCTAAATGTCGACGACTAAGACACCACGAAATAATTGACATTGCGCTGAACAACATCTAACGTGCCGCAGAGCGCCGGAGAAGACAGCAAAAACAGGTTTGTACACGCCGCGACTTTCACGTTGGACAGAAGATATTAGTACGTACACACTATTTATTCAGTAAATTAAAAGGTAAGTGCAGTAAATTTGAACTTCTATACGCAGGTCCATATCGGATTCGCAGCATCCCTCACCCCAATGTTGTACACGTCGAAACTTTCAGAACCAGAAAATCGAAAGGCAACCACCATTGGTCAAATATTAAACCCTTTATTGAATGAGGACACTGTATGATTCAACACACTATGATGCCATTTACTTATGCAATTATATTCTCATGACTAATTACTGATGATTATCGTATTTTTTCTTGGCAAGTGCCCGACAAGGTAAGGTTAGCAGGTCGCTTTTCCTGTCGTTACACATCAGACCGTGCATATTTTTTCCAGATGAACTTACGTATTTTATGAATAATTATGCAATTCTATGTAATGACGTATTAATTTTATCAAATTCTCTCTCCATTAAAGTCTTTAATTCTCGCCTCTATTAACTACACTACATACAAGCTGAACACAACGAACGTCACATTTTGTCCTTTTATGTACGATTGTATTCTAGTTTTGTTTGTATGCACTGTGAAATAGTTAAGATATAACATACACTAGTTGACTTTGACATTTTTTTGTTGCCCTATGATATCTCAACATCGTGACTGTTTTACATCTTTCTTTTTGCTGCTGCATTGTGATATTCTCTGTACATTTTGCCTCTGCACACTGTCAATGTCTTTGACATATTACGTTTTCTGTCATGTTATGCTGTATGGTTAATTATGTCACCATAAACCAGTCATTATTTAGTGGGTATATGATTTAAATGCAAGACATTAATCTTTGTTCATCAATTTCAGAAAGAAATGATGCGTGTAAGAAATAAATTCAACAGAAATGGGAATTTCACCCACGGAATAAACGAAAGAAGATGCAATAATTTTATGAGGAAGAGTAAATGGATCAGGATTAACAAGCATTAACAAGAAAATACTATACTCATCGTAGAATAGCAGTCTTAACTAATTTTTTCTTTCGGAATACAAGGTGATTGATGCAGGCTGTCAGACAGAACTACACATCTTAGTTTTAGTAATGAAATATGCTAGAGATAAGGAATAGTCCTATAATGAGTAATGAAGTGATTTTTTTGCAGATGGTACTGAATGCTGATGAATAATGATGAAGAATATGCTGTTATGAATAATGATGTTTTTCTTTACAGGTGATGATAATAATGAAGTTATGATAATATGGATAATGAAGTGATTGATAATGAAGTTTTTTTTATCTTTACAGATGAGGATAATGTTGAAGTTATGTATTTATGCTATGTAGTTATTTAAGTATTTGTTGCAGTTTGTTTTGACAGCAGGTGTTATATTGCATAGTAGGATGATGGAAAGTTTTGGAAAGGACAGCTATGGAACACATTTTTATACACATTTCACTACCTGTTAATTCGAAGTTCACTACTTTTCAGCATAGTATGTGTTTCTTCTTTCAGGTCAATAATCCATTTTGTATTTTTGTCCAGGAGAAGCTTTTCATGATACTTACTAAACCTGTTACTTATTATGCCTGTTCTAGTACTTGCATTTTTATTTTTTTTACTCATTTGTGTCTATCATTTATAAATGTGATCACATATACTGCCTTGTTACATAACCTTGCTACAGCTGACTCATGACGAATGATGTTACCTATCCTCATTTGCAGCAATAGGTCAAAAGCAAATATTGTTATGCCTCAGCAATTAATTATCGATCCCAACGCAATGCATTGCTAACAAAAAAATGTGTTACCAGTCCCACATAATGTCACTAGTTTATGATAATTCTGAATAATACTGATTAGCTCTGAATAGTATGTCACTTGAGTAATGACTTCTTAATGAGACAAAAAAAATATATATAGAATAATGCTTTGTAACTGGCTAATAACTGCCACAGTTTATTGTAATGAGACTACTTATAATGCCCATGATTATTAATGCTATGATTGTAATTAACTGATTTTTAATAATGACTTCTTAATGATCTGAATAATACTGAAGGAACAATGTTTTATTGTAATGAGACTACTTATAATGCCCATGATTATTAATGCTATGATTGTAATTAGCTGATTTTTAATAATGACTTCTTAATGATCTGAATAATACTGAATGAGGAACAATGTTTTATACTATTCGATACTTGATGGCCACTGAGTGCCAATAATTAGTGTCACTTAATGAATTATATATTAATTATGTCATCAATTAGCTCCTGTTTTCAATTATGACTTTTCATGTTACAATAACTGGCCACTGAGTGCCAATAATTAGTGTCACTTAATGAATTATGTTATTAGTTATGCCATTAATTAGCTCTTGTTTTCAATGTTGACTTTTCATGTTTTGGCAAATGGCCAATGAGTGCCAATAATTTGTATCACTCAATGTATTATGTTAATGCTAGGCCAATAATGACTCTCGTTTTCAATTAAGACGTCTGATGAACATTATTCTGTCATACTAAATATGCTTTGTAATTGGCCAAGGAATGCCACTGTTTATTGTAATACGATTACCCATGATGCCAATAATTTAATTTTATGAACATTATTCTGTAATACTAAATACATGGTACAGAAATGTTCAATAACTAGGCTATGAATGCCGCAAATTACTACTGTAATTCTCAATATTATGTGACTTAATGTCCTTCACCTTATGAGCTAACTACCCTGAATTACTGCAATGTCCATTTGTCCTGTCCATCCTCATGGTCATGGAGCACTATATTTGGTTTTTGCACTAATTCTACGTTGGTGTGCCTTGTAAGAGCGTGGTGTTGACACGACGTACTGTCCACCACCGTGAGCGATGAAGACGTCATTATGGTCCCACTGTTTGGTGTACCTAGTGTACTGCCAAAATGAGAACATGGAACATTACTACGACAGTTCATTGTCTTGGCTACGCTGGTAAATTCTGATGGGAAAAGAACTTCAAATTGTGTCACTTGGTGTTGTACTTCTGTGGAAAGATATGGACTTTCAGAACAGCTGTGTGCAATCTAAAGTGCTACAACCATGATGCAATCCTTCCCTTTCCTATCCTAATAGTGAAGATCATTCTTTGCTAACATCATTTATGTTCATGGGTTATACATTTTTTTTTCGATTCGCTGAACTCCAGTGCGAGTACACTTATGGCACTTGTCGACATGATTTTTTGCCATTATGTTTATTTGTTGTGGAAATGCTAAAGACATTTTTTTGATTTGTTCTGAAGTGCAGTATATGTGCACTCTTGTCTTTTATATTGTATATACATTTTTATTTTGATATGTTCTGAACTACAGTGCATGTGCACTTAGATTATGTGTTAATATGTTTTCTACTGAACTTCAGTGCCTGTGCACTTTTCTCATTTTTCAATATGATTTGTATTCATTCTGTATAAATTTTATGATTTCCTGATATGTTCATTACTTCAGTGCATATGCACTTATGTCATTTGTTACTCATTGTATATACATTTCGTCATTTGCTGATATGTCCTCAACTGCAGTGCATGTGCACTCATGTCACTTGTCAACATGATTTTCTGCCATTCTGTTTATTTGTTCTGAAAATGCTAAAGAATTTTTTCAGTGCGTATGCACTCTGTTATCTGCCAAATAATTTGTATGTACATTTTTCTGATTTGCTACTATGTTTTGTACTCACATTTTGTCTTTGTCTGATATTTTGTACTTGGTGCGTGTGCACCACATTTAATTTATGTACTACTTTTGAATATTCTGTAAATTGTAAAAATTTCTTGCGATGGCAAGTCCAAATGACTCACCATCGCTGCCAAATTTTTGCCCCCCAGTGGAGGGTTATGAAACACGTATGTAACGTAGCAGCGATGGTGAGCCATGATAAAATCTTTGACCAGAGAGCCTTTTATCGTAGTTAGTCTGCGCTTGACCGCGCGAGTGTTGCGAGCAGTACTCTAGTAGTCGTCGTGCAGTGCAGTCTGTCGGTAGCAGTAGCTCAGTTCAGTTGCGTCCAGTAGTCGGTCGCTAGTAGTCGCGCAGTACAGTTGCGAGCAGTCTGTCAGTGGGCAGTCTGTGAGCAATGCAGTGTCGGTAGTAGCAATCGAGTGCAGTTGTGTGTGAGGAGTCGGCGAGCGTCGACATGGCATTCTGGTCAAGATTCAGGATGAGGTATATTATTTTTAAATGCGCTCAGCTAATAATGTAAATTTCAAAGCAATTTTTTTACAAAAAAAAAACATTTAATTTGAACCAATGATCTCCTTCCATTTTCTTTAAAGAAAAGCTTCAGTTAAATTTCAAAAAAAAAAAAAAAAAAAATTATTTGCAATGCATTTCCTCCAAGCCGTGGCCAACAATAAGAGCAGAAATTTGACATGCAGTTATACTGAGGTAAGAAATTAATTCTGATTTTTGCACAGGGCCAAAGACCGATATTTCGGTTTAATTGAATTTTCATTGTCACTGAAGTTTCATTAGCACTGAATTATCTTGTATTATATTTTTTGTGGGAGTTTACACCAGAGTCAGATTGCGATTCAAACACTTAATTGTCATAGTCAGTACATTTCATGCAGGGAGGTTACGTTAGGCTCCCATTCATTTTTATATTTCTGGCATTTAAAATTTCTCTGGGGAGCTTACACTTAGCACAATGTCCATTAGCATTTAAAATAAAATATCCTTTTAAATTTTCGTGGGGAGGTTACAAACTCTTCTGCTGAATAGCATTGTCTCGCGATCGGTCTCATACGAGTTGCCGGTTCGCCTTCCAAAAAACTGCAAATAAATTCGAGTTTGTGCGTTACGGGCCAAGTCGGTGGAAAAGCAAAGCTAAACTGTTGTATCCAATCCAGTGGGTGAATCTGTGTTCTGTCATTCCTAAACACTTTAAATTTCCTCACCGATAGAAAATGTTTGTAATCGAAATTATCATCTCTATATGACGGAACAGGTTCAGTATTGTAAGAGAATCTATTTGTCTGTGTCCGTTCTGAATCTAAGTCCCGTACTCTCTGTAAATTACCCATATTATATGCGCTGCGTGAGTCTGACAAATGTTCGAAAGGTGGCGTCTGCTGTGATGTGTTATTAACTGAAATATTTTTCATCTCTGTAGCTTCTTGCTGTAAACTTGACAGTTTTCGACGCAACGTGTTATTAGATGAATCGATCTCATTAATTGTCTGCTGTAAATTTTGAAATTCAGGTGTTTGGTTAAATGAAACCGGTGAAGTATCGTCTGATTTGTTGTCATTACCACTTCCTATAACGTCAATACGACTGGCCAATTCATCATATTTTTTAGTCAGTAATTTTACCTGCTCATCAGTTTTAGTGTCAGAGGCATTAATCTGTTTTTGCAATTTACGCGTAGTTTCATTCAGTTTTTTAACGTCAGTTTTGACGACATCTGAATCCTGTGTTAGTTCTAATTGTTCGAGTCTGTCGGTCACTGTTTGAAAATCGGTTGTGTATGTGTCTGTTTTCGATTTAAGGTCAGAAATTTCGTCACGTAATTCTGTGTTCGACTGTTTGATGGAATTAATTTCGTCGCACACTGTAGCAATATTGTTGTCTACATATGTTTTTGCATTCGCAAACATTTTACGTTTGTCTTCCTGTCTTTGTGCAGTGATTGTTTCCATGACTTGACGTTTGACTTTATTTTGATCCTGAATAAATTTGCGGAAACGCGTATCACTGTTTTGTATGTGAAGATTAAAGCGTTCGTCAATTTGAGTGTTCTGCTGTTCGAATTTCGCGTCTATCTTTGCGTCCATTGTGCGCGAAAGTTCCACCGTCATTGCTTTAAACTCGTCCCATAATTGTGTAGCTTTTTCAGAGCATTGTTTAGCGACTCCACTAATTTCGTCTCTGAGTGTTTCTGTTGAAGCTGTTTGCAATTCCCTTAATTCCTGAGCAACAGACTTAATTTCTTCGCTACTTTTTCTTGAACAAGCCTCAATTTCCACGCGCAACTGTTCCTTGGTGTCATGGCACTGCGCGGCAACGGCTCTAATTTGTTCACTAAGCTGTCTGAAATTGTCGTCTAATTTTTCATTTAAGTGTCTGGAATTGTCGTCTAATATTTCATTTAAGTGTTGTTTGAGTTTTTCGTTATCTTGTTTGACCTGTTCACTAAGTTGTTTGAGATCTTCACTCTGTTGTTTGGAATTTACACTAAATTCGTTCTTAAACTGTAGCATTACTGCCATAAATTGTTCCAAACCAAAAGTAGCTGCTGCATTCTCAGTGCTCTGTGATGGAGTACATGCAATTGTCACGTTCTGTGTGACCATTTGGTCATTCTGTAATTTGCAAAAAGATTTGTCAGTCAAACGTACACTGTCAGTCACTATTTCGGAATTAAATAAATCCGTCGTATTTTGTGTATCCTGTTCATTTTCATTAGACAAATTTGTGTGTTCATCACGTAAATTTAGTAAACCGGGTGTGTTAGGCTGGGCGGCGCTCATTACAATAGAGCGTCCCGCGTCATCGATTGTCGTCAAATCAACAGAGGACATAACAGAGTTCGTTTGCTCATCAATAAGACAAAAGTCATCATTAGTGGTTGGAACGCATTGATTGTCAGTGAACGCAGGATTGTCATCATTACACTGCGTGTCACAATTACTATCGGTCACGCTGTTGAAGTCGGTAATTTCATTCAAAATACCTCGCGATACACTATTCACAGTCTTTCGCGGCATTTTTACAATAGTCACAAATATTCACAAAACAAATAAGCAGAAATGCAAAAAGGCAACAAACAAATACAACAGAGCAACGAATTGCCGTTGACCTGTAGAAAGAAAGTCACAATATTAGTAAAAGCGTTGCGCCAAATCCTAATTATATCTAAGCACATAAGAGCAGATATCTGACTGTTTTTCAAAAGATCCTCAACGAAATACGATCCTGGACTGGGTGTCGCCAAGTGTAACCTCCCCACAAAAATTTAAAAGGATATTATTTTAAGAATGCTAATGCACATTGTGCTAAGTGTAAGCTCCCCAGAGAAATTTTGAAACACAATAGTTGAATGTTAACAAGAATACAACCTAACGTAAGCTCCCAGCAAATAAATTTAATGACAATAAAAATGAGAATCGCAATCTGACTCAAGGTGTAAGCTGTCACGAAAATAATGAAAAACAATTCAATGCTAATGAGACTTCAGTGACAATGTAAACTCAATTAAACCGAAATATCGGTCTTTGGCCCTGTGCAAAAAAAAAAAAAAAAAAAAAAAAAAAATTATAATTAATTTCTTACCTCATTCGAAACTGCATGTCAAATTTCTGCTCTTATTGTTGGCCACGGCTTGGAGGAACTGCATCGCAAGTAATATTTTTTTTTTTTTTTCGAAATTTAACTGAAACTTTTCTTTAAAGGAAATGGAAGGAAATCGTTCGTTCAATTAAATAGTTCTTTTGTTAAAAATATTGCTTTTAAATCAAAATTATTATTGGGGCGATTGTTGCACAAATTAGTTACAGGTAATTTACATTATTAGCTGAGCGCATTTAAAAATAATATACCTCATCCTGAATCTTGACCAGAGTGCCATGTCGACGCCCGCCGACTCCTCACACACAACTGTACTGGGCTGCTACTACCGACATACTGCTCTGCCCTACTGCTACTGACAGACTGCTCGCAATTGTACTGCACGACTACTACTGACAGAGTACTGCTCGCAACTCTCGCGCGGTCAAGCGCAGACTAGCCACGATAAATGGCTCTCTGGTCAGAGACTCTGCAATATCTCGCCATCGCCGCCACACAACATACATGTTTCATTACCTCTGTCTCGTTTTCACAGCACAGGAAATGTATGACAGTACGTTGCTTCTGACGAACGTCAAGTGTAGCAGCCATCTAGATGACATGCTGTGACGGCGTCACTTACGGGAACAGGTTGAACTAAGTTTGAAAACAAGCGGGAAGGATGTACCTACACACTGAAAAACTTTCACGCATGCAGAATGAAAACTGTATTTTTACAAAAATAGTGTGGATTTCTTTTGGAGTGACCCTCGTATATTTTGAAGAAAGTGTTTTGATCCTGGAGTTTCCCCGGCCATGTAATGTAAAAATTCTTGCATAGATGCTTCCAGTGGTGGTAATAGAATTTTGCCATTCATGCAACATAATCCTGGTGTTTCTCTACTGAATGTTTTCACTTTGCAAAATTGGTAGATGTTATCTATTTGATTACGAATTGTTTGAGTTTGTTATATTCTTTAGTCGGGTCGTAGTGGAATGCTTCATTTGTTACGTTGTACTGTTTACTTGTTCTCGTCCGCGCTTCTCGTAGGGTGATTTTTTTGTGACTGGCATTTCCTTATAAGATTGTATCGCAATTCTTGATTCTTCAATCCGTTAATTTAGTTTTTCTTCGATTTCTCTGCTTCTCACGATGGTCATCGTTGGAAACTTGAAGTGCTTCGCGCTCTTCGTCTGTTTCGTTTTTTCGCTGTTCTTTTTGTTTTCGCTGTTTTGCATTAGAACTGGAAAGATCTGCTCCTCTTTTACTTTTGGGCATTATCTAAAATAAAAATCAAATCAACTTTTTGTCATCAAATATAATGTACATTTTGCACACTTTTCACATTTTATTTTGGGTTTATATTCAGCCACTGTATCACTTTGAGTACTCGTTCTGCACTGTTTGATTTTATTCACACAGTGCACGACTTTTCCGGTTCTTCCCTTTGTCACTGATAAGAAACTGACGTTTGAACCATCGACGGGTATTTACCATTGGGTTGCCCCATCAGTGGCGAATTACAAAACATACCAAAAACTCTTCGAAAGGTCTACAATGTTCCAGAACATTCCACAACATTCGTGAGCGTTCTGGAATGTGCCACAGTGGTCTGGGATCTTCCTGAATGTTTACGAACATTCTGGAATCTACCCGTATGTTCCATAGTACTCCTGAACATTCCAGAACATACCGGTTATTGTGAAACATTCCAGAACATTCTGGAGTGTTGTGGAATATTGTGGAATGCTCTAGAATACTGTCGAATGTTCTGGAATGTTCTAGAAATTTCTAGAGGGTGAAACATCCCAGCACTTATATGTTCAAATGCACGCCTTCAGGTAAGCCTGCCGGAGTGGCCGAGCGGTTCTAGGTGCTACAGTCTGGAACCACTACGGTCGCAGGTTCGAATCCTGCCTCGGGCATGGATGTGTGTGATGTCCTGAGGTTAGTTAGGTTTAAATAGTTCTAAGTTCTAGGGGACTGATGACCTCAGAAGTTAAGTGCCATTGTGCTCAGAGCCATTTGAACCTTCAGGTAAAAACGGGGTAAAGGGCTATCACACCATATAATTCCCTTGATGGTACCTAAGTTTTAGTGGCACCCACACTGTAAGCTAACTTTTATAATATATGTCGATTGTCACCAAAGAGATCGGCCTACGATGAATAAGCTTCATACGATTTTTTTTGAAGGCAGTAAATTATCGATGCAACTGGTCCTGTAAGGGAATTAATAAAATACTGTAAGGGTAAGTTGTGCTATACCACATTGGTTAAGCTGCAGTGATTACTTGCGGAAGGTTGTCTGTTCGAATCCTGCCAGGTCATATATATATTTTTATGTGTTTGCTTGTATCAGTTTGACTCAGATTATTGTTAAATTCTACCGTAAATTTCTATTTTTAATTTTTTGTCACACTTTCCTTTTTCTGTCATTCTTTTTTCGTAACCTGTAACAATATGCCAACCAGGACTGCTCATCAGCTGGTATTGCGACAGCTCGTGTAGACAACATGAAATTACTTTCAGCTAACCGATGAAAGTGAGAAGTTGTAGTTCGCTTTTAGTGCTGAAACTAAAACTTTTTGTTTGCTCGTAGACCACTGCTTTAAGCAACTGCCGTTAACAAACCGAGTGTGGTTAACAGTTCTGTCCCAGAGTGTTGATCGCTGTTTTCTCAGATTGCGCATCACGAGGTTGCTATTGGGTTAGGACATTAGTGTGAATTCAGAACTACAAAAGGCGTCGTCTGCCGCAGTTCAGTCATTGGTCACTTAGAATTAGCTGTCGACAGCGCGTGTCGTGTTTCCACCATATCCAACGGCAGCCACATCCAACACTGTTTCGTGTTGCGTGAACAGCACTTCAGCACTTGTGAAGTGAGTTCGCGTGTCCATTTTAACTGAGATGCAGCCGTTATGGCAACACTGTAACAGCAAGCGACAGACCTCAAGTGTCAAGTAACTTTAATGTGATTGGAAGTATTTAGTAACGTTTAACACTGGTCGGTCTAGCTGAAGATCAGTAGCTAGATTTCTGATACGTGTTTTTCGTTTGGAATAGAAAATAGGGTTGTAACACACAATAAATCTACACAAATTCAGATGATTTGCATCTCACGTGAAGGCAGGCAATGCTAAACAGTAAATTTGTTTAATAGAAAGCCGTGGCTGCGAAAAATAGAATTCGACACTCTAAAGAACTGGCAGCCGATTCGGCTTGTTATGAGTATGTACTAATAATGACTGATAAATTACTGAATGAAGTTTGACAACGCTTTCGTAATTTATTATCAAACGTGAAAGACTTCCAGCTTTAACACGGACTCTTGAAATAATGATTCCACCTTTCATAGAACTAAAGGTTATAACTGAAATTGTTGTGCCTTAAGTTAAAATAAGTCGTACAGATTGCATTGTAAGGTAGGCAACAAGCCGAAGCGAGACTCATTACATAATACGACAGAACGTCTTTCAGTGTACCACAGCGAACGAGAATTGTTTCATCATATGAAATAATCAACGTTCATATAAGTTCTGCGAAGATCTCTCCCGCCATCGTTTCATCTCTCCCCGCTTAACTAACTGTATTTTGATTCATAACTTTAACGTGACACGCGCCTTGCCTCCGTACTGCAGTCCCAGACGCAACCACAATTGACTCCACATGGTTGACGCGAACAATGCCTGCCGACCCCAATAGCGATGGTGCAGTTCAGAGAGGACCACTGGCAAAAGGAAGGATATGCCGCCTCACGTCAAGGTGATTGGTACACGTACAAGTATCGTGGAGAGGGTAGTAACATTTGTAACGTAAACGTAATCCCCGTCCACAGGCCATGGCGGGACCAACAATACCGACCGACCGCCACACAATCTCCTACCTATGGTGTCACTGGATGCGTTATGAAGAGGCAAGAGTCACCACACAATACGAGATAATGTATTTCACGTGTCATTAAGAACGATACTTATTCCATTCATATACAGGGTGTTACAAAAAGGTACGGCCGAACTTTCAGGAAACATTCCTCACACACAAAGAAACATAATATCTTATGTGGACATGTGTCCGGAAACGCTTACTTTCCATGTTAGAGCTCATTTTATTACTTCTCTTCAAATCACATTAATCATGGAATGGAAACACACAGCAACAGAATGTACCAGCTTGACTTCAAACACTTTGTTACAGGAAATGTTCAAAATGTCCTCCGTTAGCGAGGATACATGCAACCACCCTCCGTCGTATGGAATCCCTGATGCGCTGAAGGAACCCTGGAGAATGGCGAATTGTATCACAGGCTTCCACAATACAAGCACGAAGAGTCTCTACATTTGGTACCGGGGTTGCGTAGACAAGAGCTCTCAAATGCCCCCATAAATGTAAGTCAAGAGGGTTGAGGTCAGGAGAGCGTGGAGGCCATGGAATTGGTCAGACTCTACCAATCCATCGGTCTCCGTATCTGTTGTTGAGAAGCGTACGAACACATCGACTGAAATGTACAGGAGCTCCATCGTGCATGAAGTACATGTTGTGTCGTACTTGTAAAGGCACATGTTCCAGCAGCACAGGTAGAGTATCCCGTATGAAATCATGATAACGTGCTCCATTGAGCGTAGGTGGAAGAACATACTGACGAAACTAAAATGAGCTCTAACATGGAAATTAAGCGTTTCCGGACACATGTCCACTTAACATCTTTTCTTTATTTGTGTGTGAGGAATGTTTCCTGAAAGTTTGGCCGTACCTTTTTGTAACACCCTGTAGAACGATAACAATTAAAATATAGTTTGCGAAGATCTCTCGCTGAAGGACTGTACGGCGGGGAAGATTTGCCTGATGACGTGATATAATAAGATACAGGAGTCGACGGGGAAGAGATAGAAGATTCAGTACTAGAACCAGAATTTAAAAGAGTTTTGAAAAATTTAAAACCATATAAGGCAGAAGGGTAGATAATATTCCATCGGAATGTATATAAGCATTCGATGAAGTGAGAACAAATGGACTATGCACATTGGTTTGTAGAATGTACGATAATGACGATATATCAGCACACATTCGCAAAAACATCATCCTCACACTACCGAAAATAGAAAAAATCGATACGTGCGAGAATTATAACACAATCAGCTCAACAGCTCATGTATCCCAGTTGTCCAAAAAAATAACCTAGATAAGAATTGAAAAGAAAATTGAGATCTGTACGAAGACGCTCATTCAGGTTTTAGGAAACGTAAGGTCACCAGAGAGGCACTTCTTGGGTTGCAGTTGATAATGGAAGTAAGACCGAAGAAAAATCGAAACATATTTATTGGATTTGTCGACTTGGGAAAAGCGTACGACGATGTCAAATGACCCAAGACGTTCGAAATTCTGAGAAAAACAGCGACATTATATAGAGAAAGGGGGTAATTTACAATATGAACTGAACCAAGAGGCAACAAGAATGGAAGACCGAGAACGAAGTGCTCGGATTGAAAGTGGTATAAGGCAGGGTTGCAGTCTTTTTCCCCTAATGTTAAATCCATGCATCGACGAGGCAATGAGAGAATTAAAGGGTTGAAGAGGGTGACTAAAATTCGCGATGGAAGGACATCCATGTTAATATTTGGTGATTACGTTGCTATCATCAGTGAAAATTAAGAAGAATTACAGGGTCTGTTGCATGGAATGAACACTCTAATGAGTGCAGAATATGGACTCATAGTAAATCGAAGAAAGAAGAAAGTAATGAGAAGTAGCAGAAAGAAGAACAGCGAGGAACTTAACATCGGGATGAGTGATCACAATGTAGATGAAATGAAGGAATTCTGCTACTTAGACTGCAAAATAATCCATGAAGGAAGGAGCAAGGAGGAGATAAAAAGCTGTCTAGCACTGGGAAAAAGGGCATTTCTGGACAAGAGAAGTCCACTAATAACAAACATAGGCTTCAATTTGAGAAAGAAATTTCTGAGAATGTACGTTTGGAGCACTCCACTGTATGTTAGCGGAAAATGGACATCTGGAAAACCGAAACAAAGATAATCGAAGCATTTGAGATGTGATGTACAGAAGAATATTGAAAATTAGGTACACTGGTAACACCTTGAGGAATGATGAGGTTCTTCACCGATTCGGCGAGGAAAAGAATGTACGTAAAACATTGACAAGAAGGACGGACAGGATGGTAGGACACTGTTAATACATCAAGGAATAACTTCCATGGTACTAGAAGGTGCTGTAGAGGACAAAAACATCCAGCAAATAACTGAGGACATAGGCTGCTCTGAGATGAAGATGTGGGCGCAAGAGAGGAATTCGTCGCATCAGACCTGTCAGAAGATGAATGCCTCAAAAAATTAAATAAATAAATAAATATTTGGAGGAACGTATGGTCCGCACAGCGCTCTCTTGGCTGTTGTCGGTTTCTGTGACTTGGAGTCCTTATACGCGGTCAAGTACTTCCTCAGTTAGCACCAAGAGGACGAATGCACCCCACTGCAGACCTCCCCCCAACCCCCACCAACCACCATCAAGGAAATATCAGTGACAATGCTGGGATTCGAACCTGGCTCTTGAGCATGATGGTCAGCAGCGATAACCAGCCAGCTGCTGAAGTGGACGCTAACATCTATAACGGTCGGGTAACGGTTGTGTTATACTACATGGAAATATCGCACATGGGGATATTGGAGTATGAGTGTTGATAGTGACAGGGGTAATGGATTTGTCGACTTGCGAAGAGCATACGACGATGTCGAATGGTCCATGGTGTTCTAAATTATGAGAAAAACAGCGACACATTATAGGAAAAGCGGGTAATATACAATATGTACTGAACCACGAGGGAACAACAAGAATGGAAGACCGAAAACGAAGTGCTCGGATTACAAGCGGTGTAAGGCGGGGATGCAGCCTTTTGCCCCTAATGTTGAATCTATGCATCGACGAGGCTAAGAGAGAATTAAAAGGCTGAAGAGTAAAATTCGGAATGAAGGACATCAGTGATTTCAATCTCTGTCCAACGAGACAGTGTTAATTGTTTCCTGGGCAATTAAATCTATACAAAAGCGGATGCATTTATGTGTATACACAATGTGGTGACAAAAGTCGCGGTATATCGATATGCACATATGCATATGGCGGTAGTATCGTGTAAACAGGATATAAAAGGCCAGTGCATATGTGGAGTTGTCATTTGTACACAAGAGATTCATGTGAAGAGGTTCCCGATGAGATTGTGGCCGCATGACAGGAGTTAAGAGACTTTGATCGCGGAATGATAGTTGAAGTTAGACGCTTGGGACATTCATTTCAGAAATCATTAGAGGATTCAATAATGCGTGATCCACACCGCATATAGTCTGCCGAGAATACCAGATTTCAGGCATTACCTCTCACCACGGACAACGCAGTGGGCGACGGAAAGCAGCCAAACTAGGCAAGCAACACTGCGTGAAATAACCGCAGGAATCAATGTCGGACGTACTACGAACATATTCGTTAGGAGAGTGCGGCAAAACGTATCGTTAATTGGGTGTGGGAGCAGAAGACTGATGCGGTTGTCTTTGGTAACAGCACGACATAGCTTGGAGCGTCTCTCCTGGGTTCGTGACCATATTTGTTAGACGCTCGAGAACTGTAAAATTGTGACCTGGAAAGATGAGTCCCAGTTTCAGAAGAGCTGATGGTAGGACTAGAGTGTGGTGGAGATCTCACGAAGCCATGGACACAAGTTGTCAACAGGCACTGTGCAAGCTGGTGGTGGCTCCACGATGGAGGAGGCCTTGTTTACGTGGAATGGACTGGATCCTCTGGTCCAGCTGAACTGATCATTGACTGGGAATGTTAATGTGCGGCTGCTTGGAGATCGTTTGCAGCGATTCATGGAATTCATATACCCAAACATTGTCATGTCCAACTTCCTGGCAGATTAAAACTGTGCGCCCGAGCGAGACTTGAACTCGGGACCGTTGCCTTTCGCGGGCAAGTGCTCTACCAACTGAGCTACCGAAGCACGACTCACGCCCGGTACTCACAGTTTTACTTCTGCCAGTATCTCGTCTCCTACCTTCCAAACTTTACAGAAGCTCTCCTGCGAACCTGCCAGGAAGTTTCATATCAGCGCACACTCCGCTGCAGAGTGGAAATCTCATTCTGGAAACATCCCCCAGGCCGTGGCTAAGCCATGTCTCCGCAGTACCCTTTCTTTCAGGAGTGCTAGTTCTGCAAGGTTCGCAGGAGAGCTTCTGTAAAGTTTGGAAGGTAGGAGACGAGATACTGGCAGAAGTAAAACTGTGAGTAGCGGGCGTGAGTCGTGCTTCGGTAGCTCAGTTGGTAGAGCACTTGCCCGCGAAAGGCAAAGGTCCCGAGTTCGAGTCTCGGTAGGGCACACAGTTTTAATCTGCCACGAAGTTTCATATCAGCGCACACTCAGCTGCAGAGTGAAAATCTCATTCTGGAAATGTCATGTCAGCTGGATACAGTTGTTCGCAATTGGTTTGAAGAATATTCTGGATAATTGGAGCGCGTGATCTGGCCACCCAGAACGTCCGACATAAATCCATCGAATTTTTATGGGATATGTTCCACATATCAGTTCATTCACAGCATCCTGTACCGGCAACATTTCCGCAATTATGGACGGCTAGAGATGCAGCATTGCTCAGTAATTCTGCGGGGGCTGCCAACCACTGGTTGAGTCCATGCGACGTCGAGCTGCTACACTATGCCGGGCAGAAGAAGGTCCGACACGATATTGGGAGGTTTCCCTTGACTCCTGTCATCCCATCTGTATATGGAGTACTGTTGTATGTCCTACATCTCCAGCTAAAGAATTGGTTGGATTTCCACCAAACGTGCTACAGTTATCACTTACTTTCTAGAAATCATCGCTGTGGGATTAGGAACCACCCACCTACCAAAGGTGCAGGTGTGTAAGAAGTGTGGCCCACGACGCCTGATACCTACACATTAGCCATCCTTTCTTTCAGAATTAGAACACTTAGTGACTTGGCGGCCGTTTTGGCCGAGCGGTTCGAGGTGCTTCAGTCTGGAACCGCGCTGCTGCTACGGTCGCAGGTTAGAATCTTGCCTCGGGCATGGATGTGTGTGATGCCGTTAGGTATAAGTAGTTCTAAGTCTAGGGGACTGATGACCTCAGATAGTGCTTAGAGCCATTTGAACCATTTTTGAACTAGTGACTTGTAAAATACTTGATACATAATTTCAAACTGTTTTCTCGCTAACAGCCCCCATAAAATGATGAAAGGAAAAATGTTTATCGTTAGTACATTTTAGCAGTTCATGCATTAAAACTGGCGTTTGATACACGACTTTTTCATTTATTATTTTTTGCTACAAACAATATTTACGTCAAGTTTTGCATACAGTATTCACATATACCACTGAATCTACAAGGAATGGTGTATCACTGTACAACACAGAATTCAGGAGATGTAACGTCATATACAGTGAGATGCATGAAAAGCTTCCGCTTCTTGCAAGACGTTTCAATTTATTGCCTCGTTGCTACTAATTCTATTCCCTACGCTTTTCACAGACAATATCTACATCTGTATATCAAAACTAGACATGATTCTCTTAATAGGATTTCCACGATCGTTCATTAAATGAAAATGTGGCGTTTCAGTCTTTTGATCACTAATTTTTATTTTCAATGACCGGTTTCAGTACAGTTGCCCAACTACAGATCATGTATTGCAGTTACAGAGTAACTTGTCACTAAAGAACTATCGGTTCTCTGTCATAACTACACTTCATAAAGGTAGTGCGCCGGCCGCGGTGGTCTCGCAGGCGCGCAGTCCGGAACCGCGCGACTGCTACGTTCGCAGGTTCGAATCCTGCCTCGGGCATGGATGTGTGTGATGTCCTTAGGCTAGTTAGGTTTAAGTAGTTCTAAGTTCTAGGGGACTGATGACCACAGCTGTTAAGTCCCATAGTGCTCAGAGCCATTTGAACCATTAAGGTAGTGCGGCGTTATGCCATATTGCTGGAATTGAACACGGTGTTCTTTATTACCTTCATCTGCGTCCGCAGCTCGTGATCGTGCGGTAGCGTTCTCGCTTCCCGCGCCCGGGTTCCCGGGTTCGATTCCCGGCGGGGTTAGGGATTTTCTCTGCCACGTCATGACTGGGTGTTGTGTGATGTCCTTTAGGTTAGTTAGGTTTAAGTAGTTCTAAGTCCTAGGGGACTGATGAACATAGATGTTAAGTCCCATAGTGCTCAGAGCCATTTGAGCCATTTGAACCTTCATCTGCTTCAAAATATAACTAATTTACCCGCTTTTACCGTGTAAAGGTAACCTAAACGTTTTCCGTTGAAACAAATAAGGTGCTGTAAACTTTGTTCTTGTTTAATATGCAGATGACATTAAGCATCTGGCTATTTTTCGAGGAGTTGCCGCGGATTTTTGTGTTAAATTCGACAGTAGATTGTATTCACTTTTCTAGAAGTTGACTCATTGAATATTACTTTTCCAATAAACTTGATATAGTAGAAGCGCCTTAAACGTTTTACGTAGTCCTAGTGCAAGAAGCACTGTCAACCTCAACACAGTGGAACATTTACGAAACAATTACGAGTAGCCATCACACTGAAATTATGCTCACTCATTTACATACCTCGATTAGTAAACGCTCTCGGCACTAGCAGTGCACAAAACATTGACCAAAAAAAGTTCACTACTTTCCAGTCTTAAGAAACATCTGCCTTGGTTAGATAATTTCAAGACGTAACCTAATGCCAAAAGGGAAACTATACATAATATTAATTAAAATAAGGGACGGACGAGAAAAAATTGGAAACAAACCTCACACTTAGGCTACGTATAATTACACTCGTATATATAATTTAACAAGACGCGAATCCACAATGGAAGGGAACAGTAACTTAACGCAATACTGGACACAAACATGACCACAAGAACGCTACTGGCAAGATAAACACCGTAGTAGACAACAAGACAAATTAAAACAATGGAGTTACACAGCGGTGAGGTGCAATGCCTTTCAAGCAATGCCACAATAACGACACATTAAGAAACACAAAGACACTTAAACACTGTTTTGTCCACACTGCTGTACTAACACGCAGCAGTAACAAATAAAATATACAAATAACATAAGAGACACTTCGATGAACCACAACAATCAGACCATGACTTCACTTTGACGATCACTGGCGTGGTGACTGTTTATCCTCTTGCAACCACAGCCGCAAAACATGCTTACTCGTTCCTGTAACTTTCGTACCCATCCGAATGTGACAGCAGCACGAGCCGGCACGCCGTACTTCGAACACGACTGGGAGAAGATGTTAGGCAGGAAGCCTGAATTCTTCTTCCTCTTCTTCTCCTTCTTGTTCTTCCTCCTCTTCTTCTGCTGGCTAGAGTCGTCCCTGCTTATCTGCCTCATTCCGTAGATGTACTGGGCCACCTGCTGTCCCGTCTCTTGGGTGATCGTGGTGATTGTCCAGGTAGTCGTTTCCCTGGCAGTCATCCACGTTTACAAATTTTAGGTGGTCTTGAAGGGTCTGCCCATTCCACATCATCGTTACAATTTATTTTTCTTGTCTTCATTCATTTATTTATATCTGGTATTCCACACTGTTCCCTTATCGACTAATTTGTTCTCGTGCCACGCATGGTTACTCAGATCTGTCCTAGCGCCTTCATTTCTACTGCTCGGAACTTAGTTTTCTTTTCAGTATCTGCCCTAGTTTCTGCCGCATAGTTCACAAAAGGAAGCACTTTTGTTTCGTATTTTTACAGGTGTACAACTTTGCTTCCGCCATTTTTCTCCGACATTTGAGGAAATTGGTTAGACATGTATCATTTAAAGTATTTTCCGTCGCTGGCCACTATTTCCTCCCATCTTTCGGGCAGTGTACGAAACCCGCGTTGAAAAAATTGGTCTTCTTTTCAAGCGATCCACGAATCGATCAAATTTGTGACATCTTCATGAGATCGAAAGTGTTGGTCAGCTAGGCCATGCGGCATCTAGGAGATGCGGAGGAGATGTGTCGTGGACGTCTCGTTCGCCAGACTTGACGCCTCTTGAATTTTTCTTGTGAGGATTCGTAAAAGACACTGTTTATAAAGACTTTCCAACTACACCTGAAGATATGCGAGAGAGATATGCAGGAACATGTGCTTCGATAAGTGCCGAAGTGATAAGGAATACTACTCAATCCATGATAAGAAGATTGCAGCACTACTTTGTTACCAATGGTCATCACTTCGAACACCTTCTGTTAACGGACATTCGTCCTAACTATTTCACCTTCGTTGGCCTTCAAAGACCTTATTGTTACACATCATTCGATTCTTCTCGATAGCCGCTATCAGAAAATACGGACCAAACTATAACATCCCATTTAAGAAAACAAAGTTGGCCTTCATATTTCTGACGTGACCCCACCAAGCAACAAAAAACCAACGTCATATTATGGCCTCCGTTGTCCGATGCAACATTCGTCCCACAAACTTTTTAGCTACTATCATACTTTCAGAGTTATTCTAGGTGGCAATAGTTAATGGCTCACCCTGTATACTGAACAAGCGAATTTCTGGGGAACGACTGTATGACGTGTTGTGTATGTTTTATTCATGTCATATTTTAAAACATTAATTTTAATGATTATTTGTCTTTTTTATCATTAGGCTCGACTGAGACCACGAAATACTGCTGAAATAGGTCACACTGTATGAGGAAAGTGTAAAGATCTAGACATTATGGAGAAAAGTTTAATACATCACTGAGATCGAATGATTCACAATTTCATCACATCAAATTTCATTAGTTCCTTATCGACTGACGTCCGTGACGAAACACGTGATTATGTAGCTGTAATTATACTGCTCACTTAATCAGAGCAGATGAAGGTAGGAATGTGAGTGCTAGTAGTTGGCTATTTCCTTCAACGACTCTTATAAAAGTGGGACAAAGGCATTCCAACTGCGCTGGACAAGACCATACGGATTCCCATAGTTTTATATTGCAGCTGGACTGATTTGCGGCAGATGATAGTTGCGCGACTGGCCAACATATATTAGTTGAGTACTTTTGTCGTTTATTGAGGGAGTCTTCCCTATTTTTGCAGCAGGCGAACGCGAACCGGGAACTCGGGAAGTGGGCAGTAGCGAAGTCTGAAAGTTGATGGCGCGGTCGATGCTGGTGCGGCCGCAGCAGACTGCCACCGACCCGGCCGGGCGCGCTCCCGAAAGAACGCCGAAGTTCTGCTGCTGCAAGCGGTACTGCTGCTGTGTGGACTCCGCGGAAGTCCAGTTATAACAGACGCAAAGCTACGTTGCGAGCCCTGACGACGGAAGGTCCCAATGTACCAAAACGAGTCCAAACATCCTTTTTTCACGAAAATAGACGGTGAGTTGATAATTGTTGCTTCGTGCCACAGATGATGTCTTTATACAATATTAGCTGGGTACCTGGAGTTTCCAAAGTATGTATTTAATTCAGTCTTTTATTAGTACACCCCCTCATTCCCCCCACATCTGATAATGTCTTCCACCCACTTTCTCTGGCCACCTCCTCCACCTCCGCCTCCCCTGCTCTCCTCCCCCCTCCCACCCGTCTGTCTATCTCATCCTTCCGCCTCATTGTAAATCGCTTCTCACCCCACTGTCCTTCTGCCTCTTCTGTCCACCTCCTCCTTCGCCCCTCTACTTCCTTCTACTCCTACCCTTTCTCTCCTCATATTTATCCCAGTCTCACTATCTGTTCCTCCTCACCTCTTCCTGTTCACCTGCTCCTCTGTTTTTTCTGTTGATTTGCTCCTCTCCTGTTTCTGTTCACCTCCTGCTTTCCTCTCTCTCTGTCCACCATTCCCCTTCCATCCTCTCCTCTCCCCTCTGTCCATTTCCCCACACCATCTCTCCATTTTCCTTCATTTGCCAATGTCCATCTCCTCCTTTCTCTTCATTGTCTATCCATCTTCTCCTCTCCTCTTCCCTCTTCTCTCTCCATGTGGTTACGTTCGCTCCAACATCAGAGACAATCGTCAGAGACAGTCTAACTGGATTGGAATGTAGAAATATATGCAGCTACAAAGATTTACAATTCAGTGAGTCTTCAAATGCAAAGGCTGTTCCAAATATGACGAGCCCTGACCGATATGGAAGTTTGTAAATATGGCAAAAACACAAAAATGGGGGCTCTGTGCGTCGATGTTTTAACTTAAGTAGACCCGTATAAACCAAGTCCAATGCAATCGTAATTTAAAAAAGTCTGCTCTGAAGGAACAAGTGTTTTCTGATTAAGCATTAAAGTTACGACTGATAACTATTGTCGTAACAATTACCACTCTGAAAACTTGTACGAAACATTTATAAAAATATTATGACCAGGAAACAGGATGCGAAATGGGTATTGAGAGGGTGGTGTAACGACTAGTTTGAATAAAGTGCATCTGTTCTGAGAATAATTGCGTGTCATCTGAAACAAAATTACGGACTTCAAGTCTCTATCAACATTTCAAAATGATAGAGAGCAGCAATCAGTCGTTTTCTTGCAGGCTTTATTAAACCGAATACCGATTTCGGCTAGTAACTAGCCATTATCAATGCAGTATTACACAGTTTTATTATATGCCCCATTACGTCAACCCCTGCTGTTCGGGCTCCTGTCACAGTTCATTCAAAACAACAATTCTATTCGTATTTTGTTCATAATAATGTAAATGTTCATGCCCTGTGTGATGGAGGAGTTGCACTGTTGTAGATGTAATTTAGTGGCTGATGATTGGTTCTTTGCGTCTCAGTATTGATGGAAAAGAATGCTATGAGCCATCTATTACGTCTGCAGCGTTAAAAATTTCCAGCTAGAAAAATTATGGAAAATCTTGTATCCCTTGCCTCGTGCTTTTTAGAAACAACTTTTCCTTCAAAATGAAATAGCCACATTAAATATTAACGTGGTAGACACCAATTTAGCAAACATTTATTCTACACCTAAGAATAAACGGATGGTCAGATGAACAAGTCTACACCCATAAGAAGCCTGCTTACCACTGCTCTTTCTTCTCTGTTTTTGTGCTCCCCATGCATTTAATGCTGACAGTATGGAGCTAAATTCCGGGGGGATCACAACGCTTTCTCCATCTACACAAATTCTTTATTCTTGTGTGGTATTACCCATGAGATAATTACAATCAGTTTATAATAAATAATCATTAAATATGCTTAAAACTAATAAGATGTACTATACTTTTCCATCTTCATTTAGATGATGCCAAATAATGCAAAATAGCTGAATAATCGACTCGTCTGTATCCACTTTTTGACTTGAGATAAAATTTTTAACTTGCTGTTACATCACGAGGTCATACGGAGTCTTCGATAATCATGAAATATAAATCTAAACTGTTTTGCAGAAGAATGGTGACAAAAGCTTATTTTTCAACTACCTCAAAAAAATTATATAGAAGTAGGAACTGAATCAGCTAGCGTTTTAATTCATTTTATACTTTGTTTACAAAATATGCTTTCCATTTACAAGTACGTCCAAAGAACACAGCTAATACCAATCGTGAAATTTGCTGAGTTCATGATCGGCGTTTTCTGTCTTTTGGGACGTGAAGTACCTATCTTCAGCCACCAAAATACATCTATAACACTAAAACTCCTCAAGAACACAAAAACGTTTACGTAATTGGAAGAAAATTAGAACTATGGTGATTACACAGTCAGTAATTTTGACTGAAATGCTGAAATAGTTTTCAGAATAACAGCACTTTATTCAGATCAGTTGTAACGTCATTCTCTCAACATTCATTTCGAATCCTGCTTCTTGGCCATTACATTTTCATAAATGTTTTGTAAGACTTTTCAGAGTGATAGCTGTTACGACAATGATTATCAGTCGTAGCTTGAAGCTTAATCATGAAACATTTGCAGAGCTGACTCAGTTTTAATCACGACTGCATTGCACTCTTTATGAATGATTTCATTTGAAAAGTAGAATATGTAACTTCTAAATAACTAAAAATTTTACTCGTAACTTGAATTGCAAAATAGTATCCATAGTGCTACGTCATTTGTTGATCCATCATATCGATAACTGGAAGTCCATCAGATTTTACAAATTATTTTTCAGTCCAAAACAAATTCAAGTTTCCTTAACAAAAATTTGATTGCATTTGCTCGTTCCTACCTGGCTACTGATTCTTCCTAGCAATATAATTCGATTTAAGAGGAGCAGTTCAAAAGTAAGTTAAAACCAATTTTGTCTGAGTCTACAGTACTCCTACAATGATGATTGGAACCACGTAAAAAGTACGACTAGGATTGGCTCCGTAAATTACTTGCAGGCGCTGTATGGAACTCTGCTCTACAGATGGAATTAAATTTATTATCTTGCCAAAAATATGGACAATATTCTGTGGCTACAGCGCTAACAACATCATACTCTAATTAAGGATCGCTGTTTTTCTTATTTTTAACAAAAAAGTTTTTTTGCGTCCTTGAAAGCTTTCTTTCTCCTGAAGTAGCTGTTATTCCAAGATAACGCTCTGCCTTTTTCATCTCACAACGTAAGTGCAGCTTGCTAATTAAGCTTGTCCCATAAACTTCGCCTTTATGGTCTCATAAACCTTATCGGTTAACTGAGACCGTCTGCTAAATTAGAAATGGTAGCTGATTGCGGAACGGAAAGAACGAACTACGAAGTTGTCTTCGTCATACAGTGGGAAAAGTTTGCCCGTTCTGCACGATACTCTACGTCCCAAGCATCATACATATAAAGAGACCGTAAAGATGCTGAGATGACAAAACGAGTAAACAGCTGAATTCCCACATCCAGCGAAGGTAACCACACTGAACAAACTACTCCACGTTGCACAAGCGTTACTACATTCTTACTTCCTTAGTCTTACGAGTGTAGGTCCCCAATCTTCTTGCAACGTCATTTTAACCTGCTCCATGTTACGGCACTATTTTGAATTATCAGACGTAGTCTTGGTGAAATAAATAAAGAATTAAATTCATCATGTGCACAAAATTGAAAAAGAAAAGAGAAATAAAGTGAATGTTAAAAATATATTTTTAGACAACATAATTGTATGGAAATAAACAGCGATTAATTTATTTACAATCAATTATTCAAATGACAGTCCCAATCGCAATATTTATTTTGTTGCCAACCGGTTTCAACCCGCGATGGGGTCACCTTCAGGGCAATTTACACCATTTGGTCGCTCGCTGAAGTCGTCGCTCTGCTTGTGCACGGCTCGTGCGATTGTGACTGTCATTTTGAATAATTCATAATGTTAAACATGTAGGCTCGACCAGCTTCCATGTAGAGACACAGTAAACTGGCGTGTTTCGAAAGAGGAAGTGCTTATCATCACAATGTTGTAATACGGTTCAAAGGAGTCTGCCTCCTAAGCTGAATGGTCAGCGCTGCAGAACTCTATATCATGAGCCCGGGTTCGATTCCCACCCGTGTTGGAGGTTGTCTCCTTTCGGGGACTGGTTGTTGAGCTGTCTTCATCGCCAATTCATTCTCATCGACATCAAATCACAGTAGTGCCACCAAATGAAAAGATTTGCATGAGGCCCTCGTAAAACGACGTTTTATTTTCATTATAGAAGAACTTTAAAAAAGCGACACAGCAAAAATATAAATAAAAATATTAAAAATTCGTGATGTTTTCTTTTGTAATCGTGCGTTTCCAAAATGTGCTTCAACATCATTCGTAATGGTGGTAAAACAAACTAAAAGAAATCGCCGTATGCACTTCGTGAATATAGGCAGTGTCACGAAAACAGCATTTCGCGTTCACGGTCCGTTTTCCTCCAGAAGAGACACACCTGGACATGAACACGCATATAACACGACTGACCACATTGTGTCTGTAATGCAGAAAGCACAGAGACTCCTAGCAATGAACGATAGCCTAGACCTCGATAGAGATACCCAGAAGCGAATGTTACCAGTTTGACTGTAATCAAAGTAATTCACCACAGAATTTTATATAACAGACCTAAAAACTGATTAAAATTATTTGAATATCCTGTAATCTTTTCATTTAATGTACTTCCATTTTTTTCATTGTGTGTCGTAAGACCTAACTGTCCCAGTGTATTAGGAATCTTAATTAACCTTATCTCATATTTGCAAACATGTGAGATCCTCGCCATTTTTCAACACAGGATGGCCATAGCAGGACGTACATATCAGCAGCCGACTTTTAGAAATAACTGAGCTGAAGAGCGTCTTTGTTTTTCCTGTGCAACAAGGACCTATCAGTCTCATTGGTGTAGTTCGCATTACAACGATCACATAGTATATTTTGATACTAGCCCTATCACATTTATCAACCTACTGTTTTCTAGGATTCCTGAATTTGCATCGTAAGAGGATGTTGGTTTTAAATGCGGCTTCGACTTTAAACGGCTTTAAAATATCATCTTTTTCTGCAATAAATCATCAGAATACGGAACGATGACTGTTAACATTATTCTATTGATTGTATCCGTATCGCGGTTGTAAAATACTTGGAGATTAATTCTGATAATTAAAGGCGTCAATTTTAGTACTTCCGCAACGTTAAAAATGGTTGAGCTGGATAGCCACGATCTCGTTTTCAATATGGATCAGATCAAAAAATAAACTGTGCTGGGCAAGCATAAACACATATTGTTTATGCCATTAAACATTGTTGTATCCGATATTATAAACTGATCATTCAGTATTTCAGTATGACGGTATTCGCTCATGACCTTCAGTTATACACAAGTACTGTCAGTCACATCGTCTTGTACCACATCGCTAATAGTACTTTTTCGTATATACTATTTTTTTTTATCTTAACCGATATCATAATAAATTGTGTTAACTTCCTTCTGTTAGGTTTCATGAGAGGTACAATCCTGCGCTCCTTTCTGTGTGTTTAGAGTTTGTTATTAGCATTATTAAATATCGTGCATCACTGGAAATATTACTGTGTGCGGGTCTGTTCGGAAACATTTTAGCACCTTTGTCGACACTAGACTATAACGTTTTGTCTCATTTTTACTGCTTCTTTAAGGTATTCCATATTCTTTCTGAGCTCAAAAAATTGTCTGTTACTGATGTCAATGAATATCTTCTCTTCTTTCTCTGAGTTGAGCAAAATAAACAATGGAAACACGACAGAATACAAAAAAATGAAAACACAGAACGGTATCTCTATTACTATTGTGGAAATAAATCCTTTTTCATGGAAAACTGTTTCTGAACGTTGGTTCATGTGTAACTGCCGTGAACACATCCCTCCAGAAAAATCGCTGAACTGAAATTATTCTCGGAACCGAGAGCTGGCTGAAACCCGAAGTACAAAGCTCTGAAAATTTAGCGAGACATGGAACGTATATCGAAAAGACAGATGCGACAAAGTAGGAAGCGGTGTCCATTACTGCTGGCAGAAATATTATGTCTATCGAGGTCAATGTGAGCCTGAGTGTGAAGTTAACTGGGCACGTGTAGCAGCCCTCGCTGAACTCTTTAACCATCGGACGTTTTTACCGGCCAGTCGTAGAATCATTCAAGGAAAGTCTACTCACAGTAGGACGGAAATACCCATCCAACTTTAGCTGGAGGCGACTTTAATCAACCGTGCATAAACTGGGTCGTCTATGGATTCACTGCAAGTGGTACGAACCGACTGCTTTGTGATGTATCTTGTGATGTACCTTTGAACACGTTTTCCTAACACTGCCTTGAACGAGTAGTTCGACAACGCGTAAGAAACGGAAATATTTTAGACGTTGTTGTTGCAAACTGGTCTGATCTTATCGACAGTGTCAGTAAACAAACTCGACATCGTCATAGGGAAGACTAGGTTAGAAGAGTATTTACACTAGAAGAAGCAGATAATCAGTTGTTACGGTTTCACTTAGTAAATGGATGACGTTTAGCACCAACATGGTTGAACCGTGGGTCAACTTTAAACGGACTGTAAATCGCGCTCCGCGGACGTTTGTGCCAGGCAAGTGGGTTAAGAACGGAAAGAACACTTCACGGTTTAATAATCAAATTCGCAAAGCGCTGAGGAGACATAGATTGTTGCAATGTCGGTACAGTAGAACACATGGAACAGACGGAAATGTCGAAAGCTAAAATTTAGCACACATTCGTGCATCTGTAAGATGTTCAATTCGCGAGACATACAACAGCTTTCACCGTCATTCCTTACGGAAAGATCTTGCCGAGAACCGGATAGAACTCTGGTCATAGTATCCAGTCACTCGTCGGATGGTCTAGGTTGGAAAGAAGACAGCAAACGGAAAAGCCAGTTTTAAATTTCACATTTAAGAACTGCTGGACGCAGGAGGATCGTACAAACATACCATACAGAGTGCGACACGCGGGCCACAGATTTCGATAAAGTTTTGCAAGGACATTCTATACTTACAATAGGATATTTTCTACACATTCCTTAGTTTTTTAGAAAAATCAAAGTCAAAGATGACGACGGAAGATCGTGTTTTCAATGCTATACATCCAAAAATGGCCTAAAGACAAACATTTCTAACAGTACATTATTCAGTCCAAACTTAATAATGTTTGAGATATTACCATTTTCGTATATTCATGCTCTAGCTTGGGTACCCGTCACTTAGACTACCAAAATGCTGGTTCGTGGTCGATTCTAGGTCGTGGCTTTTTTCATTCAAATATTTTTCGGCGTATCTGATAATATTCTGGTCATCGGAACAGTTTTCTTTGTTCTTATTTTCAAGTAAACCGTCTGTAAGTGTGATTAATAACCTTTTACTGTTTTCACAGTTATTTTCATGTACAAAAATAGATAACTAAAGTATAATGTTGGGTAATCGTAACTGATCGTCTCTTCGTGAACTTCCTCGGAATCATTGGATGAAACTTACTTAGAAAAAGCAAAATATAAATATTTCTCGCCCCACGCGCAACACATAAACAATACCTCTCCAAACTGAAATGCTTTCCGGTACATTATTCGAAAAAGAAAAATCTTACTGTGAAATGAATACCCTTAGCTGCGTACAGGCGTTGATATAAGTCAACGGGGACGGTTGAAAATGTGTTCCCCGACTGGGACCCGAACCCGGGATCTCCTGCTTACATGGCACACGCTCTATATATCTTTTTTTTTATTTCGTTTTGTTCGCTTTTGTTCGTTGCATCTGCTCGGGGCGGACGTCGTAAGAGAACCGTTTAAGTTCGTTGTTGGTCGATTAACTCAGTTTATTATTATTATTATTATTATTATTATTACAGAGGGCATGTAACCCTCTGACCGAACACGCTGAGCTACCGTGCCGGCTTCATATATACATAAATATTTCTCGTCATATATATAAAGAAAAATCTGATTCACGTCGCTAAGCACAAAGATATATATTTGAATTCGGTTACGTTCCAAGCGTATAATCGCACATCTTGAACGACAGGAGAGGACAACTGGTTATGGATCAACGCATGAACTTTGACAGCATCTGCCCTATCTTGTAATTATCTTCACTGCTGTGTCGCCACATGATTTTGAAGTCGTGCCATGAAATTCTTTACCTGTCAGAAGAATAAACGTCATACGATTGGCAAAGAGGTACATTTCGGCTCAGTATGACCTAAACGTTTCCAAATTCCTTTCGGAGGGCTTCGACTTCTTGAGGGATCTGTGGACCGAATTTACATTAGGTTTTTGCAAGTACAGGAACACTGTCGACAGCAGTTTTCGGTATTAGTGATGGAGTATTGCACAGTGTAAGAGAGCGTAACTTTATTCGCACTACCAACTGCAACAAAAGTTTTCTTGTCGCCTCGCTGTATTAAATTATGTTTTGTACTGACACGATATTCACAGCCTGTTCGGTCGTTGTTCACGACAAAATGTCGGCAATGAGTGGCAGTCAAGGTTTTGGTCTGTCTTTGAAAGAACGCAGCAACTTCAAATACTTTTTCAGTCAGTGTCACTTCTTTGTTGGAAACGTATTTGGTAACGTAGCGCTGGAGTATCCTGTTTGTCACTTTGACGCTCTTGCCATAATGATGGTGCTGTGAACCGAAGATGAATCTCCTCTGCATAATCCCGCTACCGACCATTACCGAGTATTTTATGTTGTGTGCTCTGTACGTTCAACTAATCTGCCTAACGTCTATTTATTGATGACAGACGGAAGACATATTTGAATCTAAAGATTATAGAATTTACAATAGAAAACCAGGACAAAGGGTTATGAAACAGTGCCCAAAATTCGGAACAGGATTTACAGTAAATTTCAAAGTGATAGGTTCAATAACTGATTTTAAAACTACTTCTCCATGAATAGCAACTTCAACTCTGAAAACCACAAACAAAATCCATGTTATAATAACCGTCCATGCCCCTACCAATGAGAAAAGTTTTCTAATTCCTGCATTACCCCCCCATTTTAGTTTGTATTTATAAACCTGTATTCACCTCACCAGAAGTCGTGTTCCTCCTGTTACCGATCTTCAGAAATTCCCACCATATCTAACCTTAACTCATCAATTTCCCTTTTTAAATATTCTAATGTATCTGTCCGATTAAGGGATCTGACATTAATCGCTTCGATCCATAGAACGCCAGTTTTGTTTCACCTGATAATGACGTCCTCCTGAGTAGACCTCGCCCAGAGATCCGAATGGGGGACTATTTTACCTCCGGAATATTTTACTCAGGAGGATGCCATCATACTTAAACTATACAGTAAAGCCGCATGCCGTCAAGAGGAATTACGGCTGCAGTCTCCACTTGCTTTCAGCCGTTTGCCGTACCAGCACAGTAAACTTTTTGTTAATGTCACAAGGCCACATCAGTCAGTGATCCAGGCTGTGGGCCCTGCTACTACTGAAAAGGCTGCTTCTCCTCTTCAGGAAACATAGGTTGGTGTGGCCTCTCAACAGATACTCCTCCGTTGCGGTTGCACCTACGCTACGACTATCTGTATTGCTGAGGCACGCCAGCCTCCCAACCAGCTGCAACGTCCATGGTTCGTGAGTGAATGGGGGGGGGGGGGGGCGGTTGGGGAAGAAGGAAGAAAGTATTATCCACATAAATTAATCAAAAATGACAAATATCAGAAAAACTCACAAAATACAATAGTAAGCGTTAATATTGGGGAACCAACGTCAATTTTAAAACAGAGTGCTGAACAACCGGCCCCAGTAAATCAACGAAAAAAACTTGCGTGGTGAACTAAGAATGTGATGAAGTTAATGATGAACGACATCAAGCTTAGACAAAATTTCAAACTCACAAGATTGAAGAAAATGCAACTAACCTCAAAAACATCAGAAAAAATTCTCTCAAATTATCAGAAAAACAAAACGGCAATATCAAAAGGTTCTACTGAGTTTCACTGAAGAAAACTTCTACAAAACCAGTACCAGAGAGTATTTCAGGGCATCTGATTAACAGTAACATAATTAAAACCCTCCCGCAGTATTGCTGAGAGATAAAGATGGAAGAACAACCCATAACAACGAGGAACGCAGAAATCATGGCAGAAGCATTGAACAAGCTCTTGCACTGTGATGAATCTGAAAAGCTTTTAACAATGGACGCAAGAACCACTGTAAAAACCAAACCAGAAAATATAAACCTAACTACAGTACGAGAAATAGAAACTGCACGTGAAGAAATGAAAAACTATAAAGAATATGGGGACTGCAAGTGTTTGTGGAAGTGTCGAAGTACGCTGGTAAAAACATTCAGACATTTTTACATGTTATTTTACAAAGTATTTGGGCAACAGAAAATTTCCCAGAAGAATGGACCACAGTTATAATTAACCTTTTTTATAAGAAAGGAGATAAATGTGATCCAGACAACTATAGAGGAATCTCGCTCTTGGATTGTTCCTAGAAGACTTTTTCAAGATTTTACACATAGAATCAAAGAACATCTGGATAAGGAACTTGTGGAATACCAAGGAGGCTTCGCACCTTGGAGAAGCTGTGCCGAACAAATATTTACTCTGCAATTAATCATGGCTTATTACCTCAAATGAAACAAGCCTCTCTCAGTTTCATTTGCAGATTTTAGGAAGGTATATAATTCTGTCCATAGATCCTCACTGTTAAAAATTCTGAGACATATCGAATCCACCCAAAATTAATTAAACTGACAGAGCTTACCTTAACAAATACAAATTCGAAAATTAAGTTCAGAGAGGAACTTTGTAAAACAGTCTTGGTAAAAACTGGTTTAAGGCAGGGAGAGGGTCTGTTACCACTTCTTTTCCATTGTGCCCTTGAATACATAATGAAGGAATGGTACAAGTATAATCCAAAGGATATTAAGATTGGAACACAATAAGACGATATGAAGTTGAATTCTTTAGGATTATCAGATCACCTCGCTCTACTCACCAACTACAGTCAAGAAACAAAACAACGAATACTATCATTACGTGAAATAGCCCAGTGTATTGGCCTTAAAAATCTTTTAAAAAACTAGAATAATGCTAACAAAATTGGAATTGTAAGAACACGACATAATAGTTGTTGAAAAGTTTAAGTAATTGGGAGAAATAATAACACACAATCTAAATGAGAAACCATAATGGCAGAGCAGAATAAAAAAAAATTAATTAAAACACATGTTGTTACTAAGATGACATATAACAAAAAATGACTCTCAATAGCCGTAAAACTGAAACAATACAAAATAGTCACACAGCATCAAGTAACATATGCTAGAGAAACTATATTTAAAATAACCAAAATTGTAACAATATACAGACTATTCAAAATAGAAGGTAGGCTTGTCAGAATATGTATGAGTAAAAAACACAAAAAAGAAGACTTTCGAGAATAGCTTCAAATGAAACAGTTTATAAATAAATAGAATCAGTGACAAATACAATGAAAAAGAAACAGATCTCTTTCCTAGAACGTTTGATGAAGACAACAGAAAATAGGAGAATAATTGAGAAGATACGGAATAGTAAGAGCAGTATCAGATGGATCACAGAGATCAAGGAGGACATAATAAAATTGCGGATTACATGGAGGATTTGAAAGGAAAGACAGATGCACTCAAGATACTTCAGGACATACATATCACACTACCAATAAAAATTAGCAGAGAACGCGGAGGGTTATTTCAGATGGGAAGGGCACTATCTAAAAGAATGCAAAAAGTATTATGTCAACAAAGAAGAAGTACATAGTTCATAATATTGGTCTAATTTAGGCCAATAAATAAATAAATTTTGATAAAATTTTATTTATCGACGTACTCATTATGGATGCCAGCTCCCCTTTCTTTAATAAGACCTTTTTCGTTAACTTTAAAGATGATCCCATGGTCGCCATTGTTCCCAAACTCCAATTAGATGTCGTATCGCCAGTGCAACTGCACTTATTTCGACATGTAATGGTACTTGCTCCCACGTCTTATAGATCCTCTATGTTGTTTCGTACGCTGAAACTTCATCTACTCGTACTGATTTCACAGATGATGACGTTGAAGCTCTTGAATCGCCTGCAGTATTGGTATTTCTGACATAATTTGAAAAATCTTCTATTTCGTTGTCATAGACAACCCCTTTCATTTCTACAGAAGTTATTTCCCGGTGCGTAATGCAAAACTGTTGATACAATTAATTGCCCGTTAAATTATATCTGGAACCGCGCGACCGCTACAGTCGCAGGTTCAAATCCTGCCTCGGGCATGGATGTGTGTGATGTCCTTAGGTCAGTTAGGTTTAAGTGGTTCTAAGTTCTAGGGGACTGATGACCTCAGAAGTTAAGTCTAATAGTGCTCAGAGCCATTAGAACCACTTTGAAATTAGATCTTTCGCATATCGATGCGCTCACAGCTGTTAAGGCAAAGCCATTGTCTCGAAATAAATTCGGGAAAAATTGTGTTGTGTCATAGAGTTTATGTTTCCTTCCTTCCTCTTATTTTCACCCATATCTGCTACACCTTCAGCATTCACACTGAAGAGCCAAAGAAACTGATACACCTGCCTATATCGTGTAGAGCCCAAGAAAGCAAGAAGAAGTGTCGCAACACGACGTGTCACGAACTCGATTAATGTCTAAAGTAGTGCTAGAGGGAACTGACATCGTGAATCCTGCAGGTCCATCACCAAATTCGTAAGAGGACGAGGGGGTGGAGATCTGTTCTGAACAGAACGTTCCAAGCAATCCTAGACGTCCTCAGTAATGTTCATGTCTGGGGAGTTTGGTAGCCAGCGAAGTTTTGAAACTCGGAAGAGAGGTTCTGGAGCCGCTCTGGAGCAATTCTGGACATGTGGGGTGCTGGAATTGCCCAAGTCCGTTGGAATGCATATTGCACGTAGATGGATGCTGAGTTGCTTACGTACAGGTCACCTGCCACAGTCGTTTCTAGGCTTATCAGGGATCCCATATCACTCCAACTGCACACGCCCCACAGTACCCTGCTCACATGCAGGGTCCATGTATTCATGAGGTCGTCTCCATAACCGTACACGCCTATCCGCTCGATACAATTTGAAACGAGACTCGTCCGACCAGGCAACATGTTTACAGTCATGAACAGTCCAATGTCGGTGTTCAGGGGCCCAGGTGAGGCATAAAGCTGTCTTCACGAGTAGGCCTTCGGCTTTAAAGCCCACATCGATAATGTTTCGTTGAATAGTTCGCAAGCTGACACATCTTGATGGCCCAGAATTGAAATCTGTAGCAAATTGCGGATGGGTTGCACGTCTGTCACGTTGAACGATTCTGTTCAGTCGCCGTTGGCCCCGTTCTAGCAGGATCTTTTCCCGGCCGCAGCCATGTCTGGGATTTGATGTTTTACCGGATTCCTGATATGCATGGTGAACTCTTGAAATGGTCGTACGGGAAAATTCCCATTTCATCGTTACATAGGACATGTTGTGTCCCACCGCTCTAGCGCCGACTATAAGACCACGTTCAAACACACTTAAATCTTGATAACCTGCCATTGCTGCAGCAGTAACCAATGTAACAACTGCTCCAGACACTTGTTGTCTTATATAGGCTTTGCCTACTGCGGCGCCGTATTCTGCCTGGTTACATATATCTGTATATAAATACGTATGCCTATACAAGTTTCTTTGGCACTTTAGTGTATGTAACTTCACATCCGCTTGAGAACGTGTCGGAGATTGCTGACTCACCGCCATTTCGATGGTTCACTTACAGGGTCGGTCAGACAAACGGACACACATACACACACAGACGTCGAAAGCATTATGAAAAATTTTGCCAAATTATTTTCACCCACCAAGAAGCTCTCGATGTTGACCTTCTGAATTCGTTAAGAACACTGACTGTTTAACTAGATTGCATACCGCCTCGAACGCTCGTCCATCGTCCTCGCTCTGCTGGAGGCGGAGAACGATTGGTACCCAATCTACATCATGAAAACACAAAAACGTTAATAACATGAACATTAATTTTGGACGCTTTTCTATATTAACAAAAATACTTGTTTTCATATGCTCTTGAATGTATAACATTGAAAATTCAATTTTCCATCATTAACTTTGATCTCGATTTTTCTCAAAAAATTGAAAGTGTATAGCAAATAGCAGAAACGCGTTTCTCTTCATTGTCAATATAGTTCGTCCTTGTAAGACTTTATAAAAATCTGTGATCCACATGTCGCTCTCTCAACTTATGAGTTCGAATACCATAAATTTCCTTGAGACAGAAAAGGTTTTTCCCATGTGGGTTTAGAACATGTCCCTCGTGCTAAGCTCTGCTTGCCCTGTTCTCATACGGTATTCTACAAACCGTAGATGGAGAACAACAGGCAGATTCTATGTTCGAGTGATGATGATGGTCAACAAACCTTACGTGATTTATGGGAATTGACTGTTCGAAGAAGTCCTTCCTACACGAATTTGGGGATGGACCAGGATTCACGGTGTCAATTCCCTCTAGCACTACTTTAGACATTAATCGAGTCCGTGATACGTCGTGTTGCAACACTTCCTACAAGAAATTTTGTATACGCTAGGGTTCCTAACCCCCTCCCCCCAATGAACCATGGATCTTGCGGTTGGTGGGGAGGCTTACGTGCCTCAGCGATACAGACAGCCGTACCCTAGGTGCAACGACAACGGAGCTGTATCTGTTGAAAGGTCAGACAAACTTGTGGTTCCTGAAGAGGGGCAGCAGCCTTTTCAGTAGTTGCCGATGCAACAGTCTGGATGATTGACGGAACTGCCCTTCAACACTAACCAAAACGGCTTGCTGTGCTGGTATTGCGAACAGCTGAAAGAAAGGAGCAACTACAGCCGTAATTTTTCCCGAGTGCATGCAGCTTTACTGTATGGTTATATGATGATGGCGTCCTCTTGGATAAAATATTCCGTGTTAAATAGTCCCACAATTGGATCTCTGGGTGGGGACTACTCAGGAGGACGTTGTTTTCTGGAGAAAGAAAACTTGTGGTTCTACGGGTCGGAGCGTGGAATGTCAGATTCCTTAATCGGACAGGTGGGTTAGAAAAACTGAAAAGGGAAATGCATAGGTTTAAGTTAGATATAGTGGGAATTAGCGAAGTTCGGTGGCAGGAGGAACAAGGCCTGTGGTCAGGTGTGTGGTGGTCAATCTACCCTAATCAGGCAATTGCTGTTGAGCGGGAGGGCCGGGCCACATAAGCAACATTCACAGTTTATAACAACAACATTTTTGTTAAACTTTTCTTTAGGAAATAAAATTTTATCTTTAAAAATTTTTGTGATATGGTAAGTTAGCAAAGAATCCATACAAGCACGGGCAAGCGCCCTATTCAAACAAGAACACTAATCTTTAAGCAGGCATTAAGTGATTCGCAAATTAATTAAAAAATTGGTTCAAACGGCTCTGAGCACTATGGGAATTGACATCTAAGGTCATCAGTCCCCTACAACTCTTTTTTATTTTGGTGATCAGTCTACTGACTGGTTTGATACGGCCCGCCACGAATTCCTTTCCTGTGCTAACCTCTTCATCTCAGAGAAGCACTTGCAACCTATGTCCTCAATTATTTGCTTGACGTATTCCAATCCCTGTCTTCCTCTACAGTTTTTGCCCTCTACAGCTCCCTCTAGTACCATGGAAGTCATTCCCTCATGTCTTAGCAGATGTCCTATCATTCTGTCCCTTCTCCTTATCAGTGTTTTCCACATATTCCTTTCCTCTCCGATTCTGCATAGAACCTCCTCATTCCTTACCTTATCAGTCCATCTAATTTTCAACATTCGTCTGTAGCACCACATCTCAAATGCTTCGATTCTCTTCTGTTCCGGTTTTCCCACAGTCCATGTTTCACTACCATACAACGCTGTATTCCAGACGAACATCCTCAGAAATATCTTCCTCAAATTAAGGCCGGTATTTGATATTAGTAGACTTCTCTTGGCCAGAAATGCCTTTTTTGCCATAGCGAGTCTGCTTTTGATGTCCTCCTTGCTCCGTCCGTCATTGGTTATTTTACTTCTTGGTAGCAGAATTCCTTAACTTCATAGGCTTCGTGACCATCAATCCTGATGTTAAGTTTCTCGCTGTTCTCATTTCTACTACTTCCCATTACCTTCGTCTTTCTCCGATTTACTCTCAAACCATACTGTGTACTCATTAGACTGTTCATTGCGTTCAGCAGATCATTTCATTCTTCTTCACTTTCATTCAGGATAGCAATGTCATCAGCGAATCGTATCATTGATATCCTTTCACCTTGTATTTTAATTCCACTCCTGAACCTTTCTTTTATTTCCATCATTGCTTCCTCGATGTACAGATTTAAGAGTAGGGGCGAAAGACTACAGTTTTGTCTTACACCCTTCTTAATACGAGCACTTAGTTCTTGATCTTCCACTCTTATTATTTCCTCTTGGTTGTTGTACATATTGTATATGACCCGTCTCTCCCTATAGCTTACCCCTACTTTTTTCAGAATCTCGAACAGCTTGCACCATTTTATATTGTGAACGCTTTTTCCAGGTCGACAAATCCTATGAAAGTGTCTTGATTTTTCTTTATCCTTGCTTCCATTATTAGCCGTAACGTCAGAATTGCCTCTCTCGTCCCTTTACTTTTCCTGAAGCCAAACTGATCGTCACCTAGCGCATTCTCAATTTTCTTTTCCATTCTTCTGTATATTATTCTTGTAAGCAGCTTCGATGCATGAGCTGTTAAGCTGATTGTGCGATAATTCTCGTACTTGTCAGCTCTTGCCATCTTCGGAATTGTGTGAATGATGCTTTTCCGAAAGTCAGATAGTATATCGTCAGACTCATATATTCTACACACCAACGTAAATAGTCGTTTTGTTGCCACTTCCCCCAATGACTTTAGAAATTCTGATGGAATGTTACGGGCGCTGATAACCTCGCTGTTGTGCGCCCTAAAACACTAATAATCATCATCATCATCATGGAATGTTCTCTATACCTTCTGCCTTATTTGACCGTAAGTCCTCCAAAGCTCTTTTAAATTGCGATTCTAATACTGGATTCCCTATCTCTTCTAAATGGACTCCTATTTCTTCTTCTATCACATCAGACAAATCTTCACCCTCATAGAGGCTTTCAATGTATTCTTTCCAAATATTTGCTCTCCCCTCTGTATTTAACAGTGCAATTCCCGTTGCACTCTTAATGTTACCACCGTTCCCTTTATTGTTACCAAACGTTGTTTTGACTTTCCTGTATGCTGAGTCTGTCCTTCCGACAATCATATGTTTTTCGATGTCTTCACATTTTTCCTGCGGCCATTTCGTCTTAGCTTCCCTGCACTTCCTATTTATTTCATTCCTCAGCGACTTGTATTTCTGTATTCCTGATTTTCCCGGAACATGTTTGTACTTCCACCTTTCATCAATCAACTGAAGTATTTCTTCTGTTACCCATGGTTTCTTCGCAGCTACCTTCTTTGTACCTATGTTTTCCTTCCCAACTTCTGTGATAGCCCTTTTTAGAGACGTCCATTCCTCTTCAACTGTACTGCCTACTGCGCTATTCCTTATTGCTGTATCTATAGCGTTAGAGAACTTCAAACGTATCTCGTCATTCCTTAGTACTTCCGTATCCCATTTATTTGCGTATTGATTCTTCCTGACTAATGTCTTGAACTTCAGCCTACTCTTCATCACTACTATATTGTGATCTGAGTCTATATCTGCTCCTGGGTACGCCTTACAATCCAGTATCTGATTTCGGAATCTCTGTCTGACCATGATGTAATCTAATTGAAATCTTCCCGTATCTCCCGGCCTTTTCGAAGTATACCTCCTCCTCTTTTGATTCTTGAACAGGGTATTCGCTATTACTAGCTGAAACTTGTTACAGAACTCAATTAGTCTTTCTCCTCTTTCATTCCTTGTCCCTAGCCCATATTCTCCTGTAAACTTTTCTTCTACTCCTTCTCCTACAACTGCATTCCAGTCGTCCAGACTATTAGATTTTCGTCTCCCTTTACATACTGCATTACCCTTTCAATATCCTCATACACTTTCTCTATCTTTTCATCTTCAGCTTGCGACGTCGGCATGTATACCTGAACTATCGTTGTCGGTGTTGGTCTGCTGCCGATTCTGATTAGAACAACCCGGTCACTGAACTGTTCACAGTAACACACCCTCTGCCCTACCTTTCTATTCGTAACGAATCCTACACCTGTTGTACCATTTTCTGCTGCTGTTGATATTAGCCGATACTCATCTGAACAGAAATCCTTGACTTCCTCCCACTTCACTTCACTGACCCCTACCGAACAGCAATAGTACGAATTAATACACCTCGCTTACCCGGAGTGTATCACATCACCAAATCCAGATAAACCTTTAACCAAACACCATAACACGTGTTGCTGGCCGGAGTGGCCGAGCGGTTGTAGGCGTTTTAGTCTGGACCCGAGCGACCGCTATGGCCACAGGTTCGAATCCTGCCTCGGGCATGGATCTGTGTCATGTCCTTAGGTTAGTTAGGTTTAAGTAATTCTAAGTTCTAGGGGACTGATGACTTCAGAAGTTAAATCCCTTAGTGCTCAGAGACATTTCAGCCGAAAACACGTGTTTACTTAAACAGCACTAAATAGAGGGGACCTTTTGGTTGGCAAGACAACAATTTCCTGTCTGGGTGCCGATACTAGGGAAGCAAAGAGCAAAGATTAGTATAAAATGAGCACCAAAACATGGCAAGCAATTCTCACCAAATCCTTTATGAAATCCAATACAGATCCAAATCAGGGCCGCACGACTCGATTCGGGTAATGTGACCGATTCCAGTTCCCACACTACAAGCCAGGTTCGGTCTTGCAAACGTGTCAAACACACCACAACCTCTGCGTCGTGCCCCGGCCAGCTCAACCACGCTACCCCTGTTTCCCCAGGGCCGCGCGGGTCTCCGGCTGTCCCTCTCTAGCGCCAAACGCCGTCGCGGCCAAAAGCCACGTCAAACGGGCGAGCCCAAAGATTACACCATGCCGACCAGATCTATCAATCGATACGAACCGACACAGATCAGGGTGAATACAGGGCAATAAATTCAAAATCAAATAGGGGTAATGCAGGGGTAGGCTTAATAATGAATAAAAAAATAGGAGTGCGGGTAAGCTACTACGAACAGCATAGTGAACGCATTATTGTGGCCAAGATAGACACGAAGCCCAAGCCTACTACAGTAGTACAAGTTTATATGCCAACTAGCTCTGCAGATGATGAAGAAGTTGATGAAATGTATGATGAGATAAAAGAAATTATTCAGATAGCGAAGGGCGACGAAAATTTAAGTCTTGAGTGACTGGAATTCGATAGTAGGAAAAGGAAGAGAAGGAAACTTTGCAGGTGAATATGGAATGGGGGTAAGGAATGAAAGAGGAAGCCGCCTGGTAGAATTTTGCACTTAATCGTAGGTAACACTTGGTTTAAGAATCATGAAAGAAGGTTGTGTAATAGAAGAAGCCTGGCGATACTGGAAGGTTTCAGATAGATTATATAATTGTAAGACAGAGATTTAGGAACCAGGTTTTAAATTGTAGCATATTTCCTGGGGCCGATGTGGACTCTGACCACAATGTATTGGTTATGAAATGTAGATCAAAACTGAAGAAACTGTGAAAAGGAGGCAGTTTAGGTATATGGGACTTGAATAAACTGACAGAACCAGAGGTTTTAGGGAGTTTCAGGAAGAGCGCTAGGGAACGATTTACAAGAATGGGGGAAAGAAATACAGTACAAGAAGAATGGGTAGCTTGAAGAGATGAAATAGTGAAGGCAGTAGAGGATCAAGTAGGCAAAAAACCAGGGCTAATAAAAATTCTTGGGTAACAGAAGAGATACTGAATTTAATTTGAGAAAGGAGAAAATACAAAAATGCAGTAAATGAAGCAGGAAAAAAGGAATACAAACGTCTCAAAAATGAGATCGACAGAAAGTGCAAAATGGATAAGCAGGGATGGCTAGAGCACCAATTTAAGGATATAGAGGCCTAAATCACTAGGGGTAATATAGATACTGCCTACAGAAAAATTAAAGAGGCCTCTGGAGAAAAGAGAACCACCTTGAATATCAAGAGCCCAGATCGATAACCAGTTCTAAGCCAAGAAGGGAAAGTAGAAAGGTGGAACGAATATATAGAGGGTCTATACAAGGGCAATGTTCTTGAGGACAATATTATGGAAATGAAAGATGAAGTAGATGAAGATGCAATGGGAGATATAATAATGCGAGAAGAAGTTGACAGAGCATTGAAAGACGTAAGTCGAAACAAAGGCCCCGGGAGTAGACAAAATTCCAATAGAAGTACTGATAGCCTTGGGAGAGCCAGGCCTAACAAAACTCTACCATCTGGTGAGCAAGATGTATGAGACACGCGAAATACCCTCGGACTTCAAGAATAATATAATAATTCCAATCCCAAAGGAAGAAGGTGAGGACAGATATGAAAATTACCAAACTATCAGTGTAATAAGCAACGGCTGCTAAATAGTTACACGAATTCTTTACAGACGAATGGGAAAACTGATAGAAGCCGACCTTGCGAAAGATCAGTTTGGATTCCGTAGAAATGTTAGAACACGTGAGGCAATACTAACCTTACGACTTATCTTAGAAAACAGATTTCTAACATTTGTAGACTTAGAGAAAGCTTTTGACAATGTTGACTGGAATACTTTCTTTCAAATTCTGAAGATGGCAGGTGTCAAATCTAGGGAGCCAAAGGCTATTTACAATTCGTACAGATACCGGATGGCAGTTACAAGAGTCGAGGGGCATGAAAGGGGTCAATGGTTGGGAAGGATTGAGACAGGGTTGTAGCCTATCCCCGATGTTATCCAATCAGTATATTTTGCAAGCAGTAAAGGCACAAAAGAAAAATTGGAGTAGGAATTAAAATCCATGGAGAAGAAATAAAAACTTTACGGTTCGTCGATGACATTGTAATTCTGTCAGAGATAGCAAAGGACCTGGAAGAGCAGCTGAACGGAATTGACAGTGTTTAGAAAGGAAGGAATAAGATGAACATCAGCAAAAGCAAAACGAGGATAATGGAATGTAGTCCAATTAAATCGGATGATGCTGAAGGAATTAGATTAGGAAATGAGACACGTAAAGTAGTAAATGAGTTTAGCTATTTGGTGAGCAAAATAACTGATGATGGTCGAAGTAGAGAGGACATAAAGTGGACATAAAATGTAGACTAGCAATGGTAAGGAAAGCGTTTCTGAAGAAGAGAAATTTGTTAACTTCGAGTATAGGTTTAAGTGTCAGGAAGTCGTTTCTGAAAGTATTTGTAAGAAATGTAGCCATGTATGGAAGTGAAACGTGGACGATAAACAGTTTAGACAAGAAGAGAGTAAAAGCTTTCGAAATATGGTGCTACAGAAGAATGCTGAAGATTAGATGTGTAGATCACATAACTAATGAGGAGGTGTTGAATAGAATTGGGGAGAAGAGAAATTTTTTCCTCAACTTGACTTGAAGGAAGGATCGCTTGGTTGGACATATTCTGAGGCATCAAGGGATCACCAATTTAGTACTTAGTAGAGGGGGACCAAGAGATGGATACACTAAACAGATTCAGAAGGATGTAGGTTGCAGTAGGTACTGGGAGATGAAGAAGCTTGCACAGGATAGAGTAGCATAGAGAGCTGCATCAAACCAGTCTCTTTACTGACGACCACAACAACAACAACAGGCTTCCTAAGTCTAGAATCATCCATGAGTAATACCCTAATCCCATCTGGAGGATGGAACATTAATATCATATCTTAAAATTCCTTCAAAATTACAAGAAATTCCCTCAAAGGCCACAAATAAAAAAGGGGTGCAGCTACAGGGGTTTCTCCTAACTCCATAGCCCGACGAGTTTGCTTCTTGAATGATCCATTTTCGTTATACAGACGTCAAGCATGCAAGTTCCTCAGTTAGAGTATCCAGAATGGCAATAGCATTACAAGGGAAATATGACCTGCGTAAGTTGTTCGTAAATACTCTGCACAAATCCTACCTAATGAACTAATACATATCCAGCTGAAAGACAAACTCGTAGTTTATATTGACTCATCTGTGTAGCAGCAACGAGGAATAAATTCTTTAATTACACAAAATTAAATGGACAGAGTTATTGTGAGTGGGTAGGAAAGTTACAGTGTTCACTGGGCCTTACCGAGGTGATACGTCGTGATAGCGGACAACATCAGTATGCTCACACTACCAGTATTGACCGGTCAGTCTGTACACTGTTTCGGAAAGGGAATACCTGGTTAGGTGGCTACTAAGTCTCAGTGCATCTCCTATATCGTAGACAAAAGAGACATCCCCGCCCAGTACCCTGGCCCGGATGGAATAATCACTAGCGTGAAAAGCGCTCCAGAACAGCAGTGGCTCTGTGACTAGCGAGAATTTAATTCTAACAATCGTTCAAAGCATCCTTATCTAACAGAGCACAAATGGGTTACCACCAGCTATTCCTTTATCCCTCGTAAACTGTTTCTCGGTAGTGTATCACTCTCAGCAAGCCACAAAACTTAGAATAGCAAGAAACAAGGACTGGCACTAAATCAAGCCAGAGTAACAGTAATATTCGCGCAATGGAATCCCTATAAATCACGACTCAGCACCCAGGTACTTTCTTTAGAAACTCTGTCTTAAGCGTACATTTGAGACAGAGGATATTAATATAGTCACACGCGCGAGTAGCTATTGTACATTCACAGTAAAAATAATATCTCAAAACTAGTTTATCTCTCTGAACCTTAAGATTATTACACATTTAATATAATTCTTAGCGCTTCATTAGCCGTCTTTTCCTTGTTGTCGTTGTGGTCTTTAGTCCAGATACAGCTTTGATGCAACTCTCCATGCTACTCTGTCCTCTGCAAGATTCTTCATCTCCAACTACCTACTGCAACCTACATTCTTCTGAATCCTTTTAGTTAATTCATCTCTTGGTCTCCCTCTACGATTTTTACCTTCCACGCTGCCCTCCAATACCTAACTGGTGGTCCCTTGATGCCTCAGAATATGCCCTACCAACCGATTCCTTCGTCTAGTCGAGTTGTGCCACAAATTCCTCTTCTCCCCAATTCTGTTCAGTACCTCCTCATTAGTTACGTGATCTACCCATCTAATCTTCAGCATTCTTCTGTAACACCACATTTCGAAAGCTTATATTCTCTTCTTGTCAAAACTAATTAACGTCCATCTTTCACTTCCATACGTGGCTACACTCATTCCAAATATTTTCAGAAAATACTTCCTGACTCTTAAATCTATAATCGATGTTGACAAATTACTCTTCTTCACATACGCTTTCCTTGCCGTTGCCAGTGTATATTTTATATCCTCTCTACTTCGTCCATCATCAGTTATTTCGCTCCCCAAATAGCAAAACTCATTTACTACTTTAAGCGTCTCATTTCCTACTCTAATTCCCTCAGCATCACCTGATCTAAATCGACTACATTCCTTTATCGTCGTTTTGCTTTTGTTGATGTTCATCTTATATCCTCCACTGCCCATTTCGTTCGGCTGCTCTTCCTGGTCCTTTGATGACTCTGACAGAAATACAATGTAATTGGCAAACCGCAAAGTTTTTATTTCTTCTCAATGCATTTTAATTGCTGCTCCCAATTTTTCTTTTGTTTCCTTTACTGCTTGCTCAGTATACATATCGAATAACATCGGCGATGGGCTACAATCCTGTCTCACTCCTTTCCCAACCACTTCCCTTTCATAGCCCTCGACTCTTATACCTGCGTTCTTGTTCCCGTACAAATTGTAAATAGCCTTTCACTCCCTTTATTTGACCCCTGCCACCTTCAGAATTAGAATGAGAGTTTTCCAGTCAACACTGTCGAAATCTATCTCTAAGTGTACAAATGCTAGAATCGTAGGTTTGGCTCTCTTTTATCTATTTTGCAAGATAAGTCGTACGGTCAGTATTGCCTCACGAGTTCCAACATTTCTTCGGAATCCAAACTGATCCTCCCCGAGGTCGGCTTCTACCAGTTTTTACTTTCATCTGTAAAGAATTAGTGTTAGTATTCTGCTGCAGTGACTTACTAAACTAATTGTTCGATAATTTTCACATCTGTCAACACCTACTTTCTTTGGGATTGGAATTATTATATTCTTCTTGAAGTCTGAGGATATTTCGCGTGTCTCATACATCTTGCACACCAGATCGTAGAGTTTTGTCAGGCCTGGCTCTCTCAAGGATGTCGGTAGTTCAGATGGAATGTTGTCTACTCTAAGGCCATGTTTCGAATCAGGTCTGTCAGTGCTCTGTCAAACTCTTCACTCAATATTATATCTCCCATTTCATCTTCATCTACATCCTCTTCCATTTCCATTATATTGCCCCCAAGTACATCGCCCTTGTGCAGATCGTCCATATAGTCTTTCCACCTTACTGCTTTCCCTTCTTTGCTTAGAACTGGTTTTCCATCTGAGCTCCTGCTATTCGTACAATTGGTTCTCTTTTCTCCAAAGGTCTCTTTCATTTTCCTGTAGGCAGTATCCATCCTACCTCCCATTGGCATATGCCTCTACGTCCTTACGTTTTCCCCTAGTCATCCCAGCTTAGCAATTTTGCACTTCCTATCGATCTCATTTATCACAGATTTATGACGAGTATCCTCCTACATCTACATGATACTCTACAAATCACATTCAAGTGCCTGGGAGAGGGTTCATCGAACCACCTTCACAATTCTCTATTATTCCAATCTCGTATAGCGCGCGGAAAGAATGAACACCTGTATCTTTCCGTACGAGCTCTGATTTCCCTTATATTATCTTGGTGATCGTTCCTCCCTATGTAGGTCGGTACCAATAAAATATTTTCGCATTCGGAGGAGAAAGTTAATGATTGGAATTTCGCGAGAAGATTCCGTCGCAACGAAAAACGCCTTTCTTTTAATGATTTCCAGCCCAAATCCTGTATCATTTCTTGTACACTCTCTCCCATATTTCGCGATGACTCAAAACGTGCTGCATTTCTTTGAACTTTTTCTATGTACTCCGTCAGTCCTATCTGGTAAGGATACTACACCGCGCAGCAGTATTCTAAAGAGGACGGACAAGCATAGTGTAAGTAGTCTTCTTAGTAGGTCTGTTACATTTCCTAACAAGGGAACCTCCCCATCGCACCCCCCTCAGATTTAGTTATAATTTGCCACAGTGGATAGGCCTTGAAAAACTGAACACAGATCAATCGAGAAAACAGGAAGAAGTTGTGTGGAACTATGAAAAAATAAGCAAAACATACAAACTGAGTAGTGCATGGGCAACATAGGCAACATCAATGATGATGTCAGCACAGGCGCGCCGTGGTCCCGTGGTTAGCGTGAGTAGCTGCGGAACGAGAGGTCCTTGGTTCAAGTCTTCCTTCGAGTGGAAAGTTTACTTACTTTAGTTTTGTAAAGTTATGATCTGTCCGTTCGTTCATTGACGTCTCTGTTCACTGTAATAAGTTTAGTGTCTGTGTTTTGCGACCGCACCGCAAAACAGTGCGATTAGTAGACGAAAGGACGTGCCTCTCCAATGGGAACCGAAAACATTTGATCACAAGGTCATAGGTCAACCGATTCCTCCACAGGAAAACAAGTCTGATATATTCTATACGACACTGGCGACGGCATGTGCGTCACATGACAGGAATATGTTGTCGACCCACCTAACTTGCACACTTGGCGAACGGGTAATAAGATTCTTCTACCTTGCCCGATTTTGGTTTTCTTGTGGATGTGATAATCACTTCCAAAAATGTGATGAAAATATAAGAGTGTGTCACATAAACTGCAACAAATGAATGCAACAGTTTCACAGTCGCACAGTTTTCTCTGTGCTCTGTCAAAACATATGTTTATAACGTTTTCAAATTTTTCCGTGTGTAGACCGTCAATTCCTGCATATGTCCAAGCAAATCTGAACATGTCCTGGAATTTTGGAGAGCGAAGTTGATTATTTGTGAGTGCCTGAACTCTGAAAATTGTCTGAAAATAAAAATTAAACTTTTCACTCGAGGGAAGACTTGAATCAGGGACCTCTCGTTCCGCAGCTGTTCACGCTAACCACGGGACCACGGCGCTCCTGAGCTCACATCGTCCTTGATGTTGCTTACGTGGCCCATAGACTACTCAGTTTGTATATTTTGCTTATTTTTTCATAGTTCCACACAACTTCTTCCTGTTTTCTCGATTGATCTGTGTTCAGATTTTCAAGGCCTATCCATTGTGCCAACTTATAATTAAATCTGACGGGGGTGCGATGGGGAGGTTCCCTTGTAAGTATCCTGCCAATATATCACAGTCTTAGGTTAGCCCTTCCCACAACATTTTCTATGTGTTCCTTCCAATTTAAGTTGTTCGTAATTGTAATACCTATGTATTTAGTTGAATTTACGGCTTTTAGATTAGACTGATTTATAGTGTAACCGAAGTTTAACGAGTTCCTTTTAGCACTCATGTGGATGACCTCACAGGTTTCGTTATTTAGGGTGAACTGTCACTTTTCGCATCATTCAGATATCTTTTAAATCGTTTTGCAGTTTGTTTTGATCTTCTGATGAATTTATTAGTCGAGAAACGACAGCGTCACCTGTAAACAACCGATGACGGTTGCTTATATTGTCTCCAAAATCGTTTATGTAGATAAGGAACAGCAAAGGGCCTATAACACTACCTTGGGAAACGCAAGAAATCACTTCTGTTGGACTCGATGACTTTCCTTCAATTACTACGAATTTTGACCTCTCTGACAGGAAATCACAAATCCATTTACATAACTGAGACGATATTCCATAAGCACGCGACTTCACTACGAGCCGATTGTGTGGTACGGGGTCAAAAGCCTTCCGGAAATCTAGAAATACGGAATCGATCTGAAATCCCGTTTCAACAGCACTCAACACTTCATGTGAATAAAGAGGTAGTTGTGTTTCACAGGAACTATGTTTTCTAAACCCACTTTGACTGTGTGTCAATAGACCGTTTTCTGCGAGGTAATTCATAATGTTCGAACACAATACGTATTCTAAAATTCTGCTGCATATCGACGTTAACGATATGGGCCTGTAATTTAGTGGATTACACCTTCTTGAATATTGGTGTGACCTGTACAACTTTCCAGTCTTTGGGTACGGATCTTTCGTCGAGCGAACGGTTGTAAGTGATCGTTAAGTATGGAGCTGATGCATCGGCATACTCCGAAAGGAACCTAATTGGTATACAGTCTGGACCAAAAGACATGCTTTTATTAAGTGATTTAAGCTTCTTCACTACTCCGAGGATATTTACTTCTACGTTACTCATGTTGTCAGCTGTTCTCGATTCGAATTCTAGAATATTTACTTCGTCTTCTTTTGTGGAGGCATTTTGGAAGGATGTGTTTAGTAACTCGGCTTTGGCAGCACTATTTTCGATAGTATCTCCATTGCTGTCGCTCTGAGACGGCATTCATTGTTTCTTGCCGGTAACATACTTCACATACGACCAGAATCTCTTTGGATTTTCTGCCAGGTTTTGAGACAAACTTTCGTTGTAGAAACTGTTATAGACATCTCCCATTTAAGTCCGCCCTAGATTTCGAGCTTCTGTACAAGATTGCCAATCTTGGGGATTTTGCGTCTGTTTAAATGTGGTATGTTTGTATCGTTGTTTCTGCAACAGTGTTCTGACCCACTTTGTGTACCAAGGAGGATCAGCTCTGTCGTTTGTTAATTTATTTGATATAAATCTCACAATTGTTGCTGATACTATTTCTTTGAATCTAAGGCACATCTGATCTACACATATATTATTAATTTGGAATGATTGGAGACTGTCTTTTAGGAAGGCGTCAAGTGAATTTTTATCTGCTTTTTTGAATAGGCCTGACTCAGTCAGGCCGTGTTCGCTGCCGCACGGCTCCTCTCAACTTGCACAGTTATTGCCGCCCTTATCCCTTAAAATTTTTTTAAAAAAGGTTATTGAATTTTAACTACCGCTTTCACCAGATGACGTTATATTGGACGTGAACGGAGGAGAGTAGCTACAGGGCAATGTTCTATGTTGCAAATAGCATGCCTGAGGATGCACCGATAAGTGGTGCAAAACCAGTCGATGATTCAATAAAAATCATTCATACAGCCAGTGCGGAATTTTCTTTGAAAAAAATGAAAGAATATTTATGTGTCGAAACAGCAGCCTGGCACCCAGTCTAGTTTGACATAGTTTCTATGTGATTAATGAACTTACTTATTTTTATTTGGCTGGAAAAGAACCTTTATTTTTTATTTCTCAACTCCATTTCAGAACGATCATGTCTTTGAGAGAACAAGCTTCAGTTGTGTGTACTTCCATTCGAAACTAACTGTTTTATTGTGACTTCAACAAATGTACTTGTCTGTACATTCCTACCTAGGAATTTCTGTTGTAAGCGCAAGGAGTTCCATTTAATGACTGCACAACAGGTACTGCGGCATGGTTCTGCGTACAGCTACTGGAGGACTATAATTCCCAACAAAATAGGAAATACTTAACAACTTCGCATCATAGGGTCTCGCGTCGATGTTCCAGGTTGAACTTCTGCAGATCCCAGCTTCCGACGAAGCAAATTCGTATATGGACTGAATACGATAAAAATTCTCTGTAATGTTTATTTAACTCAGAACCTTGTTATAAACAGTATATCTAGGCACATCTTCGGGGGCTACAATGCGATTTCGTAAACGGCTACTGTTTTCGTTTACAGACTTTTGTGTTTTGCAGTGCAAAACTGTCAATAGCCCTGCCGGGTGTGAATGATCTCCTTAAGTTAAACGTAGGAGTGTCTTACAATTAGTGCTTCTTTCTTCTTCTTTTAGTGTTCAATCCTGAGGTTGGTCACGCATGTGTTACATCTAACGTCATTCATGATCTGTTGCATGTATGATATCCTTGGTCGCCCCCGCCGATTCCTTCCCTCAATAGCGCCATCTGCTATTGTTCCAATGATGTTGTTGTGTAGGAGGATGTGCCCTACAAGTTTGTCTCTTCTTGTTTGGATGTGCCTCCACTGGTTTGCTTTACTCTTCTAAGCAAATCTTCATTTGTTACTTTGTCTCTTCAGCGGATCTTCAACCCTCTATAGCAGCACATCTCCAGAGCCTCTAGCCGTCTTTTCCCTTCTCTTCCAGTTGTCCAAGTTTCCCATCCGTATAGGGCCACACTCCAACCGAAACCTTTCATGATACGTTTCCATATTTTCAGACTGATGTTGTTGGTGGTTAGTGAGTTCCTTCTCCGATTAAATGCAATTTTGGCCTTTTGTATTCTAGTGGCAATTTCTTTCCGGCTTCTACCATCTCTTGTGATTTTGCTTCCCAGGTAAGTAAATTCCTCTATCACTTCCAGCTCCCCTCTTCCATTTCTCACTCTCAGAGGTTCATATTCTGCTCCTGTACTGCACACCATCACTTTACTCTTTTTCTTGTATATTCTAATTCCATACTGATTGCATAGAACTTTTCTCTTTGTTCTGAGGATTTCCTCTAGATCTTCTTTTGTCTCCGTGACTATAGCAATATCATCTGCATAACGTAGCATGTCTATCTGCTGCCCATTAATTTTGATCCCCACCCCAGTAGTTTCTCGAACTTGGTCTATAGCTTCCTGGATGTAAGCATTGAATATAAGAGGAGAGAGAGCACATACTTGCCTTACCATTTTTCTAATATTTGCTTCTTGTTCCTGGTGACAGTTCCTAATCACTGCCACCTCATTCTTATAGAAACTGAGTATCACACGGATGTCTGTGTACTTTATTCCACTTTTCCTCAGCACTCTGAACGGCTCTTGCTAGCGGTACACCATGTCAGTACAGTCAGTAATAAAGAACAAATGTATTAATACTTCGTGGACGATATGGCGTTTTTCTACGCATCTCAGGTTTTACGACTTCATAATTCTCGAGCTATGAGTCGTATTTGACATAATTGTGTAGGTATATTCAGTGACATATGTGGACAATGTCTGCGAAACGTGTCGGGAATAGAATTAGTTGCAAACAAGTAATACATTTAAACCTAATACACAATGCGGCAGTTCATCTTGGTGTTTATGACATCATATCACCCGAACTGTGTGTGTTACCAGGATATCATTTAGCGACGTGTGTAGATACTCTCTACAAAATATATTCCCAATATAGTTAGTAGCACAGAAGTAGTGCCGGCAGGGGTGGCCGAGCAGTTCTAGGCGATACAGTCTGGAACCGCGCGACCGTTACGGTCGCGGGTTCTAATCCTGCCTCGAGCATGGGTGTGTGTGATGTCCTTAGGTTAGTTAGGTTTAAGTAGTTCTAAGTTCTAAGGGACTGATGACCTCAGAAGTTAAGTCCCATAGTGCTCAGAGCCATTTGAGCCATTTTGAACAGAAGTAGTAATTTCAAAGCCATGCATGATGCGGCAGTTTTCAGGCGTCTCGTTTTTTATGACACCGTATCTCCTGAAATATAATAGATAGGTTGTACTTACCCCCACAGTAGTTATTGCCTGACAGTACGAGATATATTTACCAATTTTGGTTGATATTGGTCCGGTGGATTAGGAGAAGATGTGGAACGTATACTCGTCCGCACTGACGTACATCCATTTTCATAATATGTGTGTACAGGCTCACCAGTTTATAGTGAGCAGTTTCTTTAACCAATTAGGGAATTCGAAAACATCTTCAAGGCTTTGCTCTCTTGTTACTTACTGACACAACAGAGGTTTAATTTCATCAATATTTGTTACATTACTGATTCAATTCATTTCGTTTCAATGAATTTAATTCAGAAATAAATCATACAAATGTTGTTGGGCACCTTTTAGGAACATTAAGAACTACGTCATTCACTACTTAGTGTACTATTTATTTTATTTTGGCTATCGATTGCGATCGATTTCAGACTAGTCACAGGTCATTTAATAAGCGCAGTAGGAAACAATTAGTATGCATTGAAATAGTGAGAATTACAACTGAATAAATGTTATAACCCGCGGATGGTATGAAATAGACAGAAAACGATAGTCAAAAATAAAATCGGCAGTACGGCTATGTATTACATAACGCAATTCTTAGAATTTAATTCATTTTATCTCTTGTGTTTTTAGACATATCTCACGCAACCAGAAAATGTATTTTCATGTATACAATCATTCCACGTCACTTTGGGTTTTATACTACGCTCAGAAAAGTGATAAAACTGACAGATTCGTTAATTTGAATCTGATTTTGTGTTCTGGAAGAAGAAGGCTCAGAGGCATAGCTGTTTATTTATTTCTGCAGCACGTGCACTGACGTCCTGTTATTGGATAAAACGCATGTTACACATCGCAGACTGATTTGCGTACACCCTCAGGAATGAAACAACGTTTTCCATACATAGTATGTGTAGGAATGTAGTCCTTTCTCCATATCTGTCGAACTCTGCCCAGTGCAGTGAATTCGAACTGTGACAGGTCAAAGGTCATTTTTTTGTGCAGATCGTGGTATCCGCGCTATACTTTAATGCACAGACCAATGGGAACAAACGATTCATTTCGGTTGCAAATGAAGGAGTGATCACACACCACCAATTACAATGAGGCGGCGCACACAACGTTGTGTACAGTAGGCAAATAATGTCCGAGCGCAGACAGCAAAGCTCGCGTTTTACTGGAATGTCATTATCTGGCCAACTCGTGTTGCGGCCACACCAGAATGGCGAATAATTTCGTAATTGCGAATGGAGATCGCGTCTCGTCGTTGTTACACCGCCCGCCTTCCAGCTTTCCAGCGCCGGCCGATTTTCAGTTAGTCCCAGATTTAAACCACTGCCGGCTCTGTCCACAAAACGCACGTCGAAGCCAGCAGCCGTAAAGTACTGATTAATGAGATACGACTTTTTCCGAAGGTGAGCCAAATATTTCAGATTTTACTACTGTTAATGGATCCATACGTATAAGTTCAGTCTGTTACACCCTCTGCCGGTGATAAAACCTCTGTACGTAACTGTATTAAAGTTCAAACTATCGAAACAAAATTACTGTTTTCTAAACAGAAATATACAGACCAACATATATTTCCTTGAGATACTGGGTGGAGAGATGGTTCAAATGATTCAAATAGCTCTGAGCACTATGGGACTTAACATCTGAGGTCATCAGACCCCTAGAACTTAGAACTGATTAAACCTAAGTAACTTAAGGACATCACACACATCCATGCCCGAGGCAGGATTCGAACCTGCGACCGTAAGGGTCGCGCGGTTCCGCACTGAAGCGCCTAGAACCGTTCGGCCAATCCGGCGGGCTGGTGAAGAGATACAGGGTGGTAGTCTATCTCCTATGTTACCGAATCTGTAGAATGAACCACCTGTGGAGGAAACCAAGGATAAATTTTGAAAGGGAATTTAAGTTCATCGAGAATAAAATAAAGACTTTGAGTTGTGACAGTGACATTGTAATTGTTTCACAAATGACAAGGGAATTCCAAAATCGGTTAAACGGAGGAGATAGTGTGTTCAAACTACATAAAAACATGAACGTCAACAAAGGTGATACAAGAGTTTCAGAATGTAGTCGAATTACCTGACATAAGCTGAGGAACCTAGATTAGGTAGTGCGACGCTACGATTAATTGGGGAATGTTGCTCTTTAAGCAGATAAATAATCGACGGTAGCCGAAGTAGAAAAAATATAAAACTCGGAATGGCAATAGCAAAGGAAAAACATTTCCAAAAAAGAGGAATTATGGAGGTGCTCATAACGTCTTAGCTCATCAGCATAGTCTCATCTGCAACGGTAAGCATAATCTGAATGAGGTGAAAATACTGAAATTACTCACTTAACTTATAATAACATAAACAGCTCGTTAATCTAAAATCGGTGTTCAAATCTGTTTCTCTCGGTAACAGTAAATGCTTCTGAACAATGAATCGCATTCATGCTAACATTCTGCTATGTGTCGCCGGCCGCGGTGGTCTCGCGGTTCTAGGCGCGCAGTCCGGAACCGTACGACTGCTACGGTCGCAGGTTCGAATCCTGCCTCGGGCATGGATGTGTGTGGTGTCCTTAGGTTTGTTAGGTTTAAGTAGTTCTAAGTTCTAGGGGACTGATGACCACAGCAGTTGAGTCCCATAGTGCTCAGAGCCATTTGAACCATTTTTTGCTATGTGTCAGCAACATTGCTGCATAGGCGTACGCTGTCACCTGAAATATGGTGACACTATCACTATAGCTCATGATGTAGACCAACGACAGAAGCTGCTTCACGAGACACTAAAAAAATAAACTCCTGAGGTTCTTATAGGAGACCTCGCTGGTTACCTAAGAGTATTGCCACAAAAAGTCTAGCTCTTGCCATTCATCACTTAAATTACTATCGCATAGCAGAACTACAATGAGAGAAATCAGACCTCGCACGGATAGGTTTAAGAGCTCGTTTTTGTCGCTTGCTGTTCGAGAGTCGAATGGTATAGAAGTAGCTTAAAGGTGGTTCGATGAACCCTCCGGCAGTCACTTAATTGTGAATTGCAAAGTAATCATGCAGATTTGGATGCAGGCTTAGAGTGTAGCTTGCGAGGCGGCGAAGATAACCATATCCGGACCGATTCTGCGAAGCGGATTGATGACCGTTGGTCTGGATCGCCAGCCATCCTGAATGTGGTTTCCATGCGGTTTCAGGCAAAAGCTGGGCTGTTCCGCTGTCTTCGCTTCAGAAAATACGATACACGTATTAAACACGATAACACACGGAACGGAGCAGCACTATACACAGACAGATAGTGCACACGGCATTCCTCCCTTAGCTTGACTATTTACTATAGTGCCAGTAAGGGCATTCGGCTGAATAAAATTAATATTCCAAACGATGAAAACAGCGAACCCTGTCTGACAGGACAAGCGGTAAGAAAGAGAAAGTGCACACACGAAGCAACGGCGAATCATCCATTTCGATCTACAAGTCTAGATGTGTTCCGAAATGGCCTTCATCTGTCTGGATTTGGATGACGTCTGTGAGAAAAATGTAGAACAGAATATAATTCTATACCGAGAGAAGAAAAGTTCGTAGCTACTAATGAGCTGTTCAGGATTTTGGATCAAAAATTAATGGGTAATCAAAATTGAAATCCCGATACAAGAAATAGTTTTCCAGTCTGCGTTTTTTGTCCGCAATATCTTTCACAGTAAACATAGTTCTTTAGTCGAAGGAATATCCGTTAGAGAATGTCGCTGGTTGCTGTGATCTTGCAGGAGCAAGATACTGATTTCTATTCTCTTAATGAGGTATTCCTGGCATAAATAGCGCATAGTCATCTATAATAAAGGCAAGGACCATCTTTCCCCATCTACTCCTTTTATTTTTCCTTTTTCTTTCGTTTCAATGTTGTCAACAGATTGGTTTAATGTAGCACCATACGAATTACCCTTCTGTACCACTTTCAGCCTGTAAACTCAATAATTTTCTGGCTGTATTCCTTCTATCCCTTCCTCTACAGGTTTCACCGTCCACAGCTCTCTCTAGTACCGTGGTAGTTATTCCGTGATGACTTAAAAGGTGTCCTACCATCCCTTCCCTTCGTCTTGTCATTATGTTCCATATATTTCATTCCTCGTCGATTCTCTAGAGAAACTCTTCTTTTCTTACCTTATCAGTCCGTCCAATTTTCAACATTCTTCTGTAGCACCACTTCTCAAATGATTCGGTCTTCTTCTGCTATTCGTACAATCCATGTGACTCTACCACACAATGCTGTGTTCCAGACGTACAGACTCAGATATTTCTTCCTCCAATTAAGGCCTATGTTTGATATTAGTACACTTTCTTCCAACACTAGTTTGCTTTCTAAGGCCTCCTTGCTCCGTCCGTTATGGGTTATTTTGATGCCTAAGTTAGCAGAATTCCATAACGTCATCTAGATCGCGATCACTAATCCTGATGTTAAGTTACTCGCTGTTCTCATTTCTGCTCCTTCTGAGTCCTTCCATCTTTCTTCGATTCATTTTCAATCGATATTCAGTACTCAATAGATTGTGCATTCGGTTCAGTAGATCCAGTAGTTGTTCTACACTTTCGCTGAGAACGGCAATGTAGTCAGTGAATCTTATCTTTGATATCCCTTCACCTTGAATTTTAATTCCACTATTGAACCTTTCTTTTATTTCCGTCATTGTTTCTTCGCTGTGTAGATTGAACGTTAGGGGTGAGAGACTACGTCCCTGCCTTACACCCTTTTCAATCCGTACTCTTCGTTCTTGATGCTCCACTCTTAGAACAGCCATCTTGGCTGTGATACATATTGTATATTACCCGTCTTTATCCATTGCTTTAATTTTCTCAGAATTTCAAACACCTTGCACCATTTCAAATATACTAACACTTCTTACAGTTGGACAAATCCAACGAACATGTTTTAAATTCTCTTTCATCTTGCTTCCATTATCAACCGCAGCTTCAGAATCCTCTCTCTGGTGTCGCAGTCGAGAAAAACATGTAGCAATACGAGATGTCGATGATCCCCAATAATGTACAAGCAGTTCGCAGCTGTCATACTGCCTTCACCTATTACAAAAGGTTCCATGGAGGCCTCGCAAATGTCTACCATTGCATAATACTGCCCAACCATCCTGCGTCCGTGACATGGTGCATATATTGACCAGGTGTTCGCCTGGATTACGGCGTATCTGAAAGTGACTAACGAATTAGGTAACGAGTAACGTAATTCATTCGATCTAGCGACACGTTCTTATCGATTTATGGTCCAGCGTCAATGATTCCGCGCTCACTGCAGTTGTAATTGACAATGTTTTTAGGTCAACTTGGGAATAGGTAGGGCTCGTCTGCTGTGGAGCAAGACGTACAACAATGCCTGCTACAACAATGCTCAGAGGGCCATAGACACGGGTTCCCAGGTAGATGCCGTGTTTCTTGACTTCCGCAAGGCGTTCGATACAGTTCCCCACAGTCGTTTAATGAACAAAGTAAGAGCATATGGACTATCAGACCAATTGTGTGATTGGATTGAAGAGTTCCTAGATAACAGAACGTAGCATGTCATTCTCAATAGAGAGAAGTCTTCCGAAGTAAGAGTGATTTCAGGTGTGCCGCAGGGAAGTGTCATAGGACTGTTGCTATTCACAATATACATAACTGACCTTGTGGATGACATCAAAAGTTCACTGAGGCTTTTTGCAGATGATGCTGTGGTGTATCGAGAGGTTGCAACAATGGAAAATTGTACTGAAGTGCAGGGGGATCTGCAGCGAATTGACGCATGGTGCAGGGAATGCCAATTGAATCTTAATGTAGACACGTGTGATGTGCTGCGAACACATAGAAAGATAGATCCTTTATCATTTAGCTACAAAATAGCAGGTCAGCAACTGGAAGCAGTTAATGCCATAAATTATCTGGGAGTACGCATTAGGAGTGATTTAAAATGGAATGATGATACAAAGTTGATCGTTGGTAAAGCAGATGCCAGACTGAGATTCATTGGAAGAATCCTAAGGAAATGCAATCCGAAAACAAAGGAAGTAGGTTACAGTACGCTTGTTCGCCCACTGCTTGAATACTGCTCGGCAGTGTGGGATCCGTACCAGATAAGGTTGATAGAAGAGATAGAGAAAATCTAACGGAGAGCAGCGCGCTTCATTACAGGATCATTTAGTAATCGCGAAAGCGTTACGGAGATGATAGATAAACTCCAGTGGAAGACTCTGCAGGAGAGACGCACAGTAGCTCGGTACGGGATTTTGTTGAAGTTTCGCGAACATACCTGCACCGAAGAGTCAAGCAGTATATTGCTCTCTCCTACGTATATCTCGCGAAGTGACCATGAGGATAAAATCAGGGAGATTAAAGCCCACACAGAAGCATACCGACAATCCTTCTTTCCATGAACAATACGAGACTGGAATAGAAGGGAGAACCGATAGAGGTACTCAAGGTACCCTCCGCTACACACCATCAGGTGGCTTGCGGTGTATGGATGTAGATGTAGACGTAGATGTAAAAGGTGTGCTTCTCAACATGCCTCCACCACCACTGCACTCTATCAGCAAATCCGCCATAGATCCCTTCACAGCTCAGGAAAGACTAAAGTCTCTGCGTTATATTATGGGACGTGGACGTCCTACGTGTCTTCATGGTTTCACTGTCCTTCAAACTGTGTCTATAAATGATCACCACAGTAGCACGCGAACAGCCGACCACTTTCTCGTTTCGGAAATGCTCTGGGCTAGGCCCTGACCGAAACAGTCTTATCTTTGTCGAAGTCACAAACGTCAGCAGAATTCCCCCTATCGTTGCTAGGTAGATTCCAAATCCGGCCCAGATCCTCCCATTCCATTCTTTCCATCTATCCACTCTCTACTCTGCGTTTAACAATAAAATGCCTGTTACACTCTTAATGTTACAGCCCCTGTTTTTAATTTCACCGAAGCATGCTTTGACGTTTTTACATGCTGAGCCACTCATTCCAAGGATCATTTCTTAGTTTCTTCTAATTTAATCTGTAATTATTTTGCCTTGGCTGCAACTGTTCAAATGGCTCTGAGTACTATGGGGCTTTACATCTGAGGTCATCGCCGGCCGAAGTGGCCGTGCGGTTAAAGGCGCTGCAGTCTGGAACCGCAAGACCGCTACGGTCGCTGGTTCGAATCCTGCCTCGGGCATGGATGTTTGTGATGTCCTTAGAATAGTTCGGTTTAATTATTTCTGAGTTCTAGGGGACTAATGACCTCAGAAGTTGAGTCCCATAGTGCTCAGAGCCATTTGAACCATCTGAGGTCATCAGTGCCCTAGAACTTAGAACTACTTAAACTTAACTAACCCAAGGGCATCACACACATCCATGCCAGAGGCAGGATTCGAACCTGCGACCGTAGCGGTAGTGCTGTTCGAGACTGAAGCGCCTAGAACCGCTCGTCCACACCGGCAGGCTCCTTGGCAGCCCTGCACTTCCTATTTCGTTTATTTCAAAGAGATTTATATTGCTGTATTCCTTTCTTTCGTGGAAACTAAATCAACTAAAGAAGTTCTTATGTTGCCCACAGTTTTTTCGCAGTTACATTCTGAGAACCTATGTTTGGTTTTCCCACATCTGTGACTGTTCTTTTTAGAGACGTCCATTCCTCTTCCATACTATTCTCTTAAGCTTCAGTCTACTATTCACTACTACGAAACTGTAATCCGAGTTTATATCTGCTTCTGTATACACCTTTCTGCCCAATATCTGGAGTCAAAATCGTGGTCTGACCATCATGTAATCCAGCTAGAATATTGTCACGTCTCTGGACCTTTTGCATATGTATCTCCTACTCGCGTGCTTCTCCAACGAAATATTCGCTATTATAGCTGAAGTTTGCAGAACTAAATTAGTCTTTCTCCTATCTCATTCCGACAACCAAGCCCATTATCTCCCTTAATCTTTCCACTATTCCTTTCCCTAAAAACCTCGTCCAATCTCCCCATGATTATTAGACTTTCATATTCCTTTAGGTTATGAACTACTCGTTCACTACCTTCACATACTTCCTCTATGTCTTCATCTTCTGTTTGTCACGTCGCCATGTATACCTGAATAATAGTTGTCAGCGTTGGTTTGCTGTTGTTTCTGATGAGAACAACTCTATCATGGAACCGCTCACGGCAAATCACTCTATTACTTACATTCCTATTCATAAGGAGTCCTATTCCCATACTCCCATTATTCCATTTTCCGCTGCTGTTTATGTTACCCTTCATTTTTCTGACCAAAATCCCTTATCCTGTTTCCATTTCACTACCACTAAATATAGATTGAGTCGTAGTACTTCCCTTTTCCCATTCTATAGCTTCCCAACAACGTGCAAAGTTCTGACATTTCACTCCCCAACTTGTAGAATGATACTCTTTCGTTGGTTATTCCATCTTATTAACATACTTAACTCCCCATCGGAAGTCTCCTCTCAGAGTTTCTGTGCTCCAAAGGAAGAGTTTCAGATTTTTTTTTTATTAAGGCCTATGTTTGATACTAGCATACATCTATTGGCCAGGAATGCTCTTTTTTCCAGTGCTAGTTGGCTTTTTATGTCCTCCTTGCTCCGTCCGTCATGTTTTATTTTGCTTCCTAGGTATCAGAATTCGGTAACTTCATCTGCCTCCTGATCATCGATTGCTATGTTAATTTTCTTGCTGTTCTCATTTTTGCTACTTCTAATTACTTCTGCCTTTCTTCGAATTCCTCTCAACCCGTTTTTTACACACATTAGACAGTCCATTCCATTCAGCAGATTCTGTAATTCTCGTTCACTTTCACTGAGGATAGCAATGTCATCAGCAAATCACCTCATTGATTCCTTTCACTATGTACCCGTGGTCTAGGGGCACGGTAGCTCAGCGTGTTCGGTCAGAGAGCCGGTTGGGCTCTGCAATAAAAAAAACTGAGTAGAGGGATCAACCACCGAACTTAAACAGGATATCTTGCGACGTCCGCAACGACCAAACACAACGATCAATAACAAACAAAATGCAAAAAAAAAAAGGTGTAGCGTCTTTGATTCATAATCAAAACGTCTCCGGACCCGGGTTCGATCCCCGCCACTGCCTAAATTTTGATAAATAATCAGCATTGGCGGCCGAAGACTTCCGGCACAAGAAGTCAGCCTCATTTTGCCAACGGCCTTGTCAAAGAGGGCGGAGGAGCGGATAGAGGTTCAGGGCACTCTCTTGTCCTAGGGGTGGGAAATTGCCCCTAAAGGAGGAAGAATCAGCAATTATCAACGACATGAGGATGCAGGAGGCAATGGAAACCACTGCGTTAAAGACACGTAACGTGTATCCACAGGACATGTGGCCTGTAATTGAAGAAATGTCATGATGATCTCTCCATTAGCAAAAGATTCCGGAATAGTCCCCCATTCGGATCTCCGGGAGTGGACTGCCAAGGGGGAGGTTCCCGTGAGAAAAAGATTGAATAATCAACGAAATGATAACGTGCTACGAGTCGGGGCGTGGAATGTCAGAAGCTTGAACGTGGTAGGGAACCCAGAAAATCTGAAAAGGGAAATGCAAAGGCTCAATCTAGATATAGTAGGGGTCAGTGAAGTGAAGTGGAAGGAAGACAAGGATTTCTGGTCAGATGTGTATCGGGTAATATCAACAACAGCAGAAAATGGTATAACGGGTGTAGGATTCGTTATGAATAGGAATGTAGGGCAGAGGGTGTGTTACTGTGAACAGTTCAATGACCGGGTTGTTCTAATCAGAATCGACAGCAGACCAACACCGACAACGATAGTTCGGATATACATGCCGACGTCGCAAGCTGAAGATGAACAGATAGAGAAAGTGTATGAGGATATTGAAAGGGTAATGCAGTATGTAAAGGGGGACGAAAATCTAATAGTCATTGGCGACTGGAATGCAGTTGTAGGGGAAGGAGTAGAAGAAAAGGTTACAGGAGAATATGGGCTAGCGACAAGGAATGAAAGAGGAGAAAGACTAATTAAGTTCTGTAACAAGTTTCAGCTAGTAATAGCGAATACCCTGTTCAAGAATCACAAGAGGAGGAGGTATACTTGGAAAAGGCCGGGAGATACGGGAAGATTTCAATTAGATTACATCATGGTCAGACAGAGATTCCGAAATCAGATACTGGATTGTAAGGCGTACCCAGGAGCAGATATAGACTCAGATCACAATATAGTAGTAATGAAGAGTAGGCTAAAGCTCAAGACATTAGTCAGGAAGAATCAATACGCAAAGAAGTGGGATACGGAAGTACTAAGGAATGACGAGATACGTTTGAAGTTCTCTAACGCTCTAGATACAGCAATAAGGAATAGCGCAGTAGGCAGTACAGTTGAAGAGGAATGGACACCTCTAAAAAGGGCCATCACAGAAGTTGGGAAGGAAAACATAGGTACAAAGAAGGTTGCGCGAAGAAACCATGGGTAACAGAAGAAACACTTCAGTTGATTGATGAAAGGAGGAAGTACAGACATGGTCTGGGAAAATCAGGAATACAGAAATACAAGTCGCTGAGGAATGAAATAAATAGGAAGTGCAGGGAAGCTAAGACGAAATGGCTGCAGGAAAGATGTGAAGACATCGAAAAAGATATGATTGTCGGAAGGACAGACTCAGCATACAGGAACGTCAAAACAACCTTTGGTGACATTAAAAGCAACGGTGGTAACATTAAGAGTGCAACGGGAATTCCACTGTTAAATGCAGAGCAGAGAGCAGATAGGTGGAAAGAATACATTGAGAGCCTCTATGAGGGTGAAGATTTGTCTGATGTGATAGAAGAAGAAACAGGAGTCGATTTAGAAGAGATAGGGGATCCAGTATTAGAATCGGAATTTAAAAGAGCTTTGGAGGACTTACGGTCAAATAAGGCAGAAGGGATAGATAACATTCCATCAGAATTTCTAAAATCATTGGGGGAAGTGGCTACAAAACGACTATTCACGTTGGTGTGTTGAATATATGAGTCTGGCGACATACCGTCTGACTTTCGGAAAAGCATCATCCACACAATTCCGAAGACGGCAAGAGCTGACAAGTGCGAGAATTATCGCACAATCAGCTTAACAGCTCATGCATCGAAGCTGCTTACAAGAATAATACACAGAAGAATGGAAAAGAAAATTGAGAATGCGCTAGGTGACGATCAGTTTGGCTTTAGGAAAAGTAAAGGGACGAGAGAGGCAATTCTGACGTTACGGCTAATAATGGAAGCAAGACTAAAGAAAAATCAAGACACTTTCATAGGATTTGTCGACCTGGAAAAAGCGTTCGACAATATAAAATGGTGCAAGCTGTTCGAGATTCTGAAAAAAGTAGGGGTAAGCTATAGGGAGAGACGGGTCATATACAATATGTACAACAACCAAGAGGGAATAATAAGAGTGGACGATCAAGAACAAAGTGCTCGTATTAAGAAGGGTGTAAGACAAGGCTGTAGCCTTTCACCCCTACTCTTCAATCTGTACATCGAGGAAGCAATGATGGAAATAAAAGAAAGGTTCAGAAGTGGAATTAAAATACAAGGTGAAAGGATATCAATGATACTATTCGCTGATGACATTGCTATCCTGAGTGAAAGTGAAGAAGAATTAAATGATCTGCTGAACGGAATGAACAGTGTAATGAGTACACAGTATGGTTTGAGAGTAAATCGGAGAAAGACGAAGGTAATGAGAAGTAGTAGAAATGAGAACAGCGAGAAACTTAACATCAGGATTGATGGTCATGAAGTCAATGAAGTTAAGGAATTCTGCTACGTAGGCAGTAAAACAACCAATGACAGAAGGAGTAAGGAGGACATCAAATGCAGACTCGCTACGGCAAAAAAGGCATTTCTGGCCAAGAGAAGTCTACTAATATCAAATACCGGCCTTAATTTGAGGAAGAAATTTCTGAGGATGTACGTCTGGAGTACAGCATTGTATGGTAGTGAAACATGGACTGTGGGAAAACCGGAACAGAAGAGAATCGAAGCATTTGAGGTGGTGCTATAGACGAATGTTGAAAATTAGGTGGACTGATGAGGTAAGGAATGAGGAGGTTCTATGCAGAATCGGAGAGGAAAGGAATATGTGGAAAACACTGATAAGGAGAAGGGACAGGATGATAGGACACCTGCTAAGACATGAGGGAATGACTTCCATGGTACTAGAGGGAGCTGTAGAGGGCAAAAACTGTAGAGGAAGACAGAGATTGGAATACGTCAAGCAAATAATTGAGGACGTAGGTTGCAAGTGCTACTCTGAGATGAAGAGGTTAGCACAGGAAAGGAATTCGTGGCGGGCCGCATCAAACCAGTCAGTAGACTGATGACCAAAAAAGAACAAAAAAAAAAAAATCAACTCAGGGGTAACTAACACTCACGGCCGTTACAGTGTGTATTTAAAGCTAACCTGATTTCCTGCTAATGCCCCTCTTATGCGACTGGTACGAAATTTGAATAGACATCATCTTTTAGATGTGGAAACACGTCAACTAACTTTGGTTATATCGCACAACCCCTTCTTGGTGTTACGATTGTTTTCCATTAAGTGTCATTGCGACGTCGAATGAAATAGTCTGGGGGTGAGAACCATGAGACTTCTGTTAGGGAGGGCGTGATAACGCGGAGGAGAAGCATGGAGGAGGAGATGAACAGGTAGACTATGGAAAGGCATGAATGGACAGAGAAAGGGAAGAGGATTAGATGGGATTGTTGGTTGGTTGGTTTGGGGAAGGAGACCAGACAGCGTGGGCATCGGTCTCATCGGATTAGGGAAGGATGGGGAAGGAAGTCGGCCGTGCCCTTTCAGAGGAACCATCCCGGCATTTGCCTGGAATTATTTAGGGAAATCACGGAAAACCTAAATCAGGATGGCCGGACGCGGGATTGAACCGTCGTCCTCCCGAATGCGAGTCCAGTGCCTAACCACTGCGCCACCTCGCTCGGTGGGATTAGATGGGAGAGGAAGAGTTGGGCAGAGAGGGGAAAGATGAGGAGTTGCACAGAAAAAGAATGTGAGATGAACAACTAGAGAGGGGAGAATGTGGAGAAGGGGTAGAGGAGATGAACACAGAGACGGGAGGAGGAGTTGGATAGATAGGGGCAGAGCAGGGGATGGACAGAGAGTGGAGGTAGAGGAGATGGACAGTGAGAGGGTGAGGAAGAAGGTGCAAAGTAAAAGTGGGAAGGACTAATAGAAGATTGGAATAAATACATTCTGTGACTTTTCTTTTTATAAATAACTGTTTAAGCGCGGGTAACAACGCGGATGTAGTTGTCCATACTTGGTAATGAGCAAAGTTATGAGAAAGGTAAACGTTATGATTAATATGATCTTAGTAGCTCACCAATATTTAGTGTCCAATAAAACAGTAGCAATCACCGTTATTTAGGTTTTATTGGCATTGTTTTATTGGATATTGGTATTGAGACACGACTTAGAACAAACATCCACCACGCAGAATGTTAAAGAATGGCGACCTTGCCAGGATGGTAAAATACCATTATTAAAGGTCGACCACATGCCTAACTAGGTCAGAAAAATATCCTTGTGAAAAGTTTTCGTAACGAACACAGTCGAAAATAGTAGCTGCAGCATTAGATAGTAAGAAAGTGTTCAATAGAAAGTGAGACATTCTTGCAGAGACAATAGCAAGTTATGAATTTTAATATTGTTAGAATTAAGGCTTCTCTCCAAAGCGAGCGCACAGGTGGCGGATATATCGTTGACAAGTTGGTTCTTACCCAACTAGTAAATGAATAGGTTGTCAGTCATGGGTGTAATACGTGTCAAGTCGTGTGAGCAGAAATTTTATGAGATCGTATGAGCGCATGTTAACGCGAAGTAGGGCGCATGAATCGCTTTTAAAACAGAAAATAAGGGAATCAGAAAGATTAGCAATGGCAGATCGAGACCTTTACCGAATTGGGGTAGAGACACAGTATGAAAACGGACAGATAATAGAGGACAGTACAACAGACGATGCAGTATCGCGAGAAATAGGACAGATAACGCACCATAACGAGGATCTACAGTCACTGAATATGTAGTGGTCGAGATAAATGGGACTCCATTTATATTGTTTTGTTACGTGATGGCAGATTTACTGAGCTCTGTTCCAAGCATGAAGATTCCCTCTGTCACTTAATAATTTTGTCCTGAATGCGATGTGTGGTGCACGTGTAGAGTATCGCTAAACTATTATTGTTTTCAGAGTCGTCTGTGGAAACAGGAAATACACGAGTGTTCAAATGGTTCTAATGGCTCTGAGCACTATGGGACTTAACTACTGTGGTCATCAGTCCCCTAGAACTTAGAACTACTTAAACCTAACTAACCTAAGGACATCACAGACATCCATGCCCGAGGCAGGATTCGAACCTGCGACCGTAGCAGTCGCGCGGTTCCGGACTGCGCGCCTAGAACCGCTAGTACACGAGTGTTTTCCGCTGCTCCTCGCAAGTGCTTTAGTTGGCTGACACGCAAGTGAACTTTCACTTTGGCTGCTACGTGTGTTTCAGGCGCTTTCTCCGCACGTGTAAGTTGGCGCTACCAGGAACTTGGAGCCCTGCGGTCGGTTCGCCACTGGCAGCGGGCGCAGCCGGCTGTCCGCCACCGTCCGATGCGGTGCAAGTTTGGCCGACGTGGCGGCCCCGGCTGGCATCCCGCGGGAGACGGGCTTTCAGCGCCGGCCCCGTCTCTGCTCTACTCTGCTCTGCTCTCTGGCCGGCCTGCAGCGTGTTTATCCCGTGTCTTGCCCGGCTGTGACCGTGCGCTGCGGAAATACACCTGAGGTGCAGTACAGCCCGCAAGGCTAGTGCACTGAGATGACCTGACATATCGATTATGTCCCACAAAGCCGGCCGCGGTGGTTTAGCGGTTCTAGGCGCTCAGTCCGGAACCGCGCGACTGCTACGGTCACAGGTTCGAATCCTGCCTCGGGCATGGATGTGTGTGATGTCCTTAGGTTAGTTGGGTTTAAGTAGTTCTAGGGGACTGATGACCACATATGTTAAGTCCCATAGTGCTCAGAGCCATTTGAACCATTTGAACCATTTGTCCCACAAATGGAGTTCATGTCGGGCGATCTGCTTGGCCAAATAATTCGCTAGAACTGTCGGGAACGTTCTTCAAACAAGTGGCTAACAAATTGTTGCCCGGTGACATGGCGCATTCTCATCCATATAAAATTCCATCGTTTTTTTGGGAACATGAAGTCCATGAATGGCTGCAAATGGACTCCAAGTAGCCGAACATAATCATTTTCAGTCAATCGGTACAGTTTGACCAGAGTACTCAGTCCATTCCATGAAGAAGTGTCCGCAGCATTATGGAGCCTCCACCAGTTTGCCAAAAATGGTTTAAATGGCTCTGAATACTATGGGACTTAACTTCTGAGGTCATCAGTCCCCTAGAACTTAGAACTACTTAAACCTAACTAACCTAAGGATATCACACACATCCGCACCCGAGGCAGGATTCGAACCTGGGACCGTAGCGGTCGCGCGGTTCCAGACTGTAGCGCCTAGAACCAGTTTGCATAGTACCTTGTTGAGAACTTGGGTCTATGGCTTCGTAGAGCCTGCGATACACTCGAACCCTACCATTAACTTTTACCAACTGAAATCTGGACTCATCTGACCAGGCGAAGTTTTTCCAGAGGTCTAGAGTCCAGCCGAAATGGTCACGAGCCTAAGAGTTGCTGTAGTGTGACGCCTGCGTCTCCTGAGAGTTGACACGACTCCGTGGTGATGGTTGTCCCAGTCAGTCGCTCATGACAACGCCACCCTGTAACTACTAGAAAAACACCAACTCCTCGTGTGGTTTGGTCATATTTCAGATACCGTTGTTTCGTGATTGATGTCAATATTTCCATAGAGCAGCGCGTCAGAATGTATGAGCCCGCTCTTGCTTCTTCATTGATAAACGCGCCAATTGCACCACTCGATGACGCGATGACTCCTTTGACCTGAAATGATGACCACCAGTTTTCTTTTGTTGTGAGTCCGCGACAGACTTTCAGCTTGCGCGGACTGGCTAACTGTGCAGTGTAGTTCTTATTTTTATTATGCCCGGTTAGATAATGGATGTTGAATATTAATAATATAAAACCTTGAATCATCAATTCAGCACCCAAGTCGTGGCCACATTATGGAATTGCGAGGATGTTAAGTTGATAAATTTTTATTCCGTCGTCAAGACGTCGCTACGTCGCGCGTTCAATAACTAAACGACGTAATTCCAGGCACAACATATACTTAAGCAATGTTGAGAGTGCGTTGTAATCTTGGCACAAATCGATGACTGTTCACTGTTAAATAACCATGAATTCACTTTTCACTTCATAATATTATAACAGTCAGTTAATTGTCACTAATACATATGATAATGTCTATTCATTTATGTAGGTGACACGAAGAATTAAAGTTTGAATCCAATTTTATTGTTTCTTGGTATTAATTGTCCCTACGCTGAGCACGCACATCGATTTCTCACTCAGGGAATTGCTTCCGTTTGCATTAGTAACCCTGTCTTTGACGACAACTGCTGACAACTCAGCGCAATTGTACGTTCTTCGTGTTTGCGTTTCTTTGTTACCTAATGGGGACTAATAATTGTTTTTATGTCAGTGATACTTCTTTTCCAATGCCCTTGAATGTTCGTGCTTATTCAGTATCACGAAGGCTAAGTCCAATCACAAATCTCACTCGATTTAATTTCGTCGCGAATCTCCGTATCCCGTTATCTTGCTAAGGGTAAAGATGACTTTGCTTTAGTATGACTTCTGAATAATACTTCAGTCTATATCGCGAAAGTTTCAAACTTCCGGTTAGCTTAAAACAATCTAGTAGCGCTTACGTGCATGCTACTATCACAGTAGTACCAGAGAGCGACTAGATAGCAACTGAAGCTAACATTTACATTTCCGAGTTACATTGTAGTCACATCGAACTTCCTTTTCGTTGAGGCTACAACTCTCTTCTATGGCCAATTTACCATGTAGGCTTTAACCTTCGTTATTAACTTATTTGCAAATCTTTCTAGGATGTTTTTGCTGCGTATGCTACCATATTCCTTCATTCAGTCTCTACTTCATAATAAGTGTTATTGTTCACATGAAATTTCTCTTGGTCAAATTATCACAAGTGTAAATTTTGTCGTCAGTAGCTGCCGTCACTCTCAGGATTACTAATTTTCCTACTTATTTTACAACAAATGGTTGTTTATTACGGTTTCTGTAATCGGGGTGTTATAGTAGGGATGATGTAGTCAAAGGCACTCGCATCGGTTGGCTGGTGCCGTAGCCCATTAACGCCAAAAACGCCACATTGTCTTTACGGATACGATCTACGTACGTCACACAATGATTTGTGCGGCTGTTTCACGCAGTGTTGCTTGTCTGTTTGCAGTGACAGTTCTACGCAAAAGCCACTGTTATCGGTCGTTAAGTGAAGGATGTCGCCCTCTTCGTTGTGCACAGTGAGAGGCAATGCGTGATATTTGCTGCTCTCGCACATTCGCGACGCTGTGGACCTCAGAATATTAAATTTTCTGACGATTTTCTAAATGGAATGTTCCATGCATCTAGCTACAACTTCCGTTCTGCATTCAAAGACTGTTAATTCCCGTAGTGTGGCCATAATCATGTTGGAAACCTTTTCACATGGATCACCTGAGTACAAATGACATTTCTGTCAGTGCACCGCCCTTTTATACCTTGTCGACCCGATACTACCGCCATCCGTATTTGTGCTTATCGCTATCCAATGACTTTTGTCTCCTCAGTATATTATCTGTTCTCACTCATATCGGTACGCTAACGACAGCATGCTCTGTCTAATAGGTTCCAAAACGCAGCGCATAACGAGATTTTTCCAGAGCTCATACCTCGGATTTCATTGGCGATAGGAAGGTAGGGTTTCCGATAGCCCTTGGGCTAGGGACTATATGTGTACCCAATAGAAAATCATCTGTCCTATAGTTAAGGGACAAAGTTTGAATATTAGACACATCCTGCTGCCTAAGCACATGGAGCAAATTGGCTGGTTCTTTTTCTATTAGATTTGGTGTACGGTGCGCCTTAAGGGGGCTATCGAGTCAGTACGTAGTTCACAGGCGATTCCTGAGAAAACTCGAAAGACGTCGTTTTGGGGTACGAAAATCGAATCGTGGATTCAAAGTTTGCTACGGACAAGAAATGGCTGAAATTATTACGTTCAGTTCCTAAGTTCCAGATCTCGAACAACTTTGAAAATTTTCTTAACATATTTATCCGTTACGAGATAAGGAGGTTCAAAGTTACCTAATTTGTACATGTAAAATGCTGCGTGAGGCGAAAACATAGTTTATGGAGCGACGTAGCAGGGAGAAATACGCTGTAAAGTGTCTCCGTTATCATTGGAAGGATTGTGGGAACTCCATCTTATAGCGCTCAAGGACATGAAGAATTTTCGTGCTCATAAAATGCGGTCTCAGGTGAAAAACTGTGTAGCTTTAAAACTTCTGCGGAAGCTGGTAACCCACTTTTCACTCAAACTTTTAACAAAAAGGAGTATATTGGCCTTTGTTGTGCTTCTATGGAAACACTGTTGCGCTGTTCAGATTATGATTAATAGAGCGGGTACGATGTGTAAACTGTTTTCAGACCGACTACGAAAGTATAAGAATGTTTAAAATCCGAAGATAAGCCACATCCTCTAGCTACACCAGGTGTCTATAAAATTCCGTGCAGTTGTGGAAAGGTCTATATAGGCACAACAAAAAGAAGGGTCAACAGCCGTCTGGGTGAACATAAAAGGAACTGCCGCCTCGGACATATTGATAAATCGGCCTTAGCGGAACATGTGTTTCAGGGAGGTGATCTTGAAATAAAGTTTAGTGAGACGACCGTCGTAACAAAGACGTCGCATTATTATGCGTGAATGTACAGAGAAGCCATTAAGATTGCCAAAGACTACAATAATTTTAATAGAAAAGATGAAGGTATTAAGCTGGATAAGATATGGATGTCAACATTGCAGCAACAGCGTGACAGTCGATCAGTTTCAATTGAGAAAGTTGGCAATATCAGAGATCATAGCACAGCCGACGTCACGTGATTGACAGCAGCGCCCTCTGGATGGCCTATATATACGGCGCTCACTAGTGCTCTCGTTGCAGTTCGCCGATTGTTCTCCGAGGGTGCCTTCCGCAGTTGAAGGCGCAACGTCAGGGGAGAGTCTTATGTATGGACCACGGCATATCAGTGGTTCAAATGGCTCTGAGCACTATAGGACTTAATATCTATGGTCATCAGTCCCTTAGAACTTAGAACTACTTAAACCTAACTAACCTAAGGACATCACACAACACCCAGTCATCGCGAGGCGGAGAAAATCCCTGACCCCGCCGGGAATCAAACGCGGGAATCACGGCATATCAACCCGGAAATATTACGTGATGACAACATCTGCAGTGAAAGCCTTCATTCTATAATCAGAGCGGGATAACTCTGTGCCGCTTGTACGACTGATCAAGACTTACATCTCGTACAGATTAGGCACACTGCCCCAGCAATTAGGCAATCTACCTCTGAATTATGAACTAGATATAAGAAAACTAGATCTTTGTTGTTGTGGCCTTCAGTCTGAAGATTGGTCTGATGCAGCTCTCCACACTGCTATTACCTCGACAAGCGACCTCATCTCTAAATGACTATTACAATTTGAGCTGGTGCGCTGCTGGCGCCAGTCCCCATCGGTCCTCATCACGATCGCGTGAGTCGAATTTCGATGTCTGCTTCGCTTCGTACCTTCAGCGGATGGATATTTAACCGCGGAGCGCGTGCGCGTTCTCTGGGAGTTCAGCTCGGATACCAGCTGTGTCAGCGACAGTCACATGTTGTGTTGTGCCTGTATGTAGCGTGGCGAGTGTCCGAGTCGATTCGACGAAGGAGCGTGGGCCGCTGCTGAGGCGTGTTTAGCCGTGGTAATGCAGGTCCGCTGCCGATGGTGATTGGCGTTTCTTGGATATGTGAAGGACAGATTTCCTTCGTGTCTCTTGCATGTGATTCCAAGTCAATGAACTGGAGTCGTCGAAGTGTTCATCGGTGGGTTCTCTTCATGATAATTGAATAGTCCTGTGCAGTGAAAACTATATCGGCTGTTTCAGTTACCTTTGATCTTGCTGCCTGACATGTCGACGGAATTTAAGGGAATGACAGTGACGCAAAACCAATAGACATGAAGCTGTGTTTAATGCATACCAAGTAGCGCGTAAGTTTATGCCTGGCGTTCAGAAGCGGGCCGAAACTTTTTTCCTAATTCCTTTTCTATTATATTATTTTATTTGATGTTATAGAGGTCGCCTGATCAAATCTTAAGAGCCACTGTCACGTATGTTAAGTCTGCTTAAGGTTCATTTGTGCCTCGTGGATTTAAAAGTTTAGTGATAACTGGTTGGGTTAGTATCCTTTTGAATCTGTTGCGTCAGAACGTTTCTGCCGCTGATGTGTTTATGTTTCAGATAATTGGCGGTGGTCGACGCGAGTAAGCTCCGATAGGGTATCACGGTGCAAGAGTGAAAATTAAGGACCTGGATCGGTGTCTATGGTTACGTGGTTAACGTGCGGCAGTTCCATCTTGCCGGTGGAGCGTTGTGGCTCTCCGAAAGCTTACTTGCAGATCAAAGTTGAGTATATTTTTATTTCACCTTCTGATCCGTGTATCTCCTTTCGGTTTGCTCGCGGCCATCACAGTTTATCGTAAGGTCGAGGCGGTCCCATGTTAAGACGATTTCATATGTTATTATTATACTGAATGTATTATAATCCTGTTAAATTTTCAGAAATTATAAGACCAATTTTGGAAAGATCTGAGCTTATTGGACTTAAGTGGATTAATGTCCTTAGCCGGGTCCTGAGTTGAATGAAAACCAGTTTCTGTGTTAGTTGAAGCATGTTTGAGATTTAATTAGTTGTGGTTTTATGAATATTGTTTTAATTAATGAAAGTTGGCTAATCAAATTTTGAAAGATCTGTATTTATTGGACTTAATGCATCCCCTAAGTTGTGGAAGTAGTTTTACAGTTTTGATGTGAATTATAAGAAAAACAGTTTAAATGAAAGTTTTGAAGCTTGAGAGGTTTATTTATGGCAGTTATATTTTATTAATAATGGTTTTATGAATATTGTTTTATTTAATGAAAGCTGGTTGAGCAAATTTGGAAAGATCCGAGTTTGTTGGACTTAATGCATTCTTTAGCTGTTGGAAGTAGTCAGAGTTTTGAGGTGAATCATGTGAAACACTGTTCCATCTAAGTCATGAAGTTTGTGTGACTTAGTTCACTCAGTCGTATTTTACTAATGATGCTTTTATGAAAATTGCTATAATTAATGAAATTTGAGTGAGACAATTTTGAAAAAGATGTGTTCCTACTGTTAATTTGATAAGAGGAATGATGTTTGTAATAAAGAAGTGTGTGGCAGCTACAAACTAGTTACGTGTTTAATTTAGATGTGTCGGAAGACTCCATACGTGACAAATTACTGTGTTCGTGTCTGGCTCATACGATACAGATTTTGCCCTTCGTACCTCGTCTCATTTCCAAATCGGCTATTCCTCGATGCCTCAGAGATGTTCCCTTGAAGGAAGGGGGACTGGTTGGGGACTGATCAGATAATTGGATCGCAAAATAAACTTGAACAGCAGTTTATTATCAGAAGCAATTGAACTCTTTGCAGCGATGAAATACACAGTTTAATAGCGGGATATCTGAAGACTGATGAATAAGACAGTTGCTGCCAAGGCTCGCCACCGTCAATCAGTACACTCTGTGAAATGCCTGGACGCAAGATCGTAATTTAAGAAAGATAACAAAGATTGCCCCACGCTACCACGCCAAAATCAAATTCTCCAAATAAGTTAAAGTTCTAAGCCCCTGGAGAAAATTTATTAATTTTTTATACCCACCTCAAAAATATTTTTAAATGCCAATTTCGTTAAGTGATGTGACCTGTTACTCATGACATATTTTTTAAAGAAGTACTGATGTGTAAGTAAGGTCCAGAACCTGAAAATGTTGTGTATGACATTCTTTTGGGAAAGCTGTATCTCCTACTAAGAATTATGCTTTTTGAGTCAAGTTAAACTTAAAAAAAATTGCTATTTTTAAGGAATCTGGTAGAAGAATTCATTAAAGAAAATAACTTTTTTTCAGAATTTTAAAATTTAAAGTAACAGACTATATTACAATATTTTCTCACTCGTCTATGTTGGTCCTGCGTGGTTTAAGATTACCTCTGAACACGGCTCAGCAGACAGACAGGTTATCGGGCTTATAACCAGAGTGAGATAAACCGCGCAAGGGTGAACCTAAAGACTATGTCTAACTTACACTAGAGCACAGAAAATCTTCCAGGCAAATGGTTTACAATTCAGTATTCAAAAAAATTTGTCATAAAGTGCAGGTTTGAACACACGCACTCAACTCATGCTAACCAGTAACATGGCGAGAAGGCAACCAATATCGAATTATAATCCACAAATCACGAGTAAATCTCCAGAAAATCAGCTGAACACAGCCAGGTAGAAAAATACGAATGAACCCCTTTGCTCACAACATATGAATGAATACAGATACCAAGTAGACCTGAATGGAACCAGCTTGTAGAGGTTCACACATCAATTAAGAACAGAATTATCACCCGTTAGAATAGGCCTCAGCTCGCTTCCTCCAGCGGTCGAGTAGCTATTAAACTCCAGGTGGCGTGATGGCACCAGTAACACTCCACAGGGCTGGCTGCTTTCGTTCACACTTCCCCGGGAAACCTCCAACTATCCACATCGCTGTCAGCAGCTCGCTTCCCAGTTGCTTGCCGGTCCTCCTATATACTAGAAACGGGGCAGAGACATTCACACGGTAGATACAAGCGATTACTGAGCATCTAGGATCTCCCAGGCACACCTCACGTTCCTGTCCAACATATCAAGAGAGGTAGCCAGCACGCTTCGTTCTGCTGCGCAGAATGAAATGCTGCCTTTCGGACACTTCTGGACACTGATGGGCGCATATTGAACCGTTTTTGTTGCAGTAATGGTACCGGTATGTATTGGTATGATGTACCGTAGCAGCACGTTAAAAGTGCTTCAATTGAATTGGTTCTTCATTATTTCTCTTCCCCATGTCCTTGACGTCAATGCTATCAAGTTTGGTACTCGTACGGTAATTGGCATTCGTGTTACAGCGTGTGAAATAGGGAAAGTTTAATTATAAAACCCGGACGATAACGCTAGATTATAGTCGGTTCATTCAAGCTGTCGGCGCACTTCAAGGAGATCAGATGGAGATATCCTGTGACAAACGCACTACGATACGTGCTCAACGTTTCTCGAAGCTGTTTACCGGCATCTACACTCCTATACGCGACTAGAGGTGCCAATTTCCCTACAACTGCCAGCATTTGGTTTGCTGCATTTTTGACTTCCCCGATGCTATTCACAATGCTGATATTCGTTCCTTATTTCTGTCTTGCTGTAGATGGGATCTCACTTTGGCTATTTCTGTTGCAGTATTCAACATATCACGACGAACAGAGTAGATCAGACTTCGGGTATGACATTTTCATTCAGTAAGTATCCTTCATAGGGCCTACTCCTCTACACCTCATAGAGGGAAAGTGCGTCTTACAGTCTTAATGGCATTTTAAAGTGAAATAACTTCATGAAAAACAAAGTTCGTTGAGATAACTATTTTAGCAATATTAGTATCGAATTTGACACTTTTCCGGTCATTTAGTTTCAGTGGGATATTTATTTTTTCTTTTTTTTTTGGTGGAGATGATGGAGAACTCCTTCCATTGTTGAATTAACGCTTCACATGACAATATGCTGTATCCATCATAACACTGAAATACATGTCAGTAAGTATTCTTTGAAAATAATAATCAAAAACTTGCTCAGTTTATTAAGTACTTGCGATTCCACCCCGAGTTAGCAGGAGGTTATCGTTCATACCAACGAACAGGGAGCACAATGTACGTGCAAAAATCTGCAGGAAATATGCTGTGTCAAACTGGTTTACTAAACTTACGCCCTTAGGAGGAAGACGTATTCCAACGAAATGAATTTGACACTTTTTTTTTTTTCGTCATCAGTCTATTGCCTGGTTTGATGTGGCCCGCCACGAATTCCTTTCCTGTGCTAACCTCTTCATCTCAGAGTAGCACTTGCAACCTACGTCCTCAATTATTTGCTTGACGTATTCCAATCTCTGTCTTCCTCTGCAGTTTTTGCCCTCTACAGCTCCCTCTAGTACCATGGAAGTCATTCCCTCATGTCTTAGCAGATGTCATATCATCCTGTCCCTTCTCCTTATCAGTGTTTTCCACATATTCCTCTCCTCTCCGATTCTGCGTAGAACCTCCACATTCCTTACCTTATCAGTCCACCTAATTTTCAACATTCGTCTATAGCACCACATCTCAAATGCTTCGATTCTCTTCTGTTCCGGTTTTCCCACAGTCCATGTTTCACTACCATACAATGCTATACTCCAGACGTACATCCTCAGAAATTTCTTCCCCAAATTAAGGACGGTATTTGATATTAGTAGACTTCTCTTGGCCAGAAATGCCTTTTTTGCCATAGCGAGTCTGCTTTTGATGTCCTCCTTGCTCCGTCCGTCATTGGTTATTTTACTGCGTAGGTAGCAGAATTCCTTAACTTCATTGACTTCGTGACCATCAATCCTGATGTTAAATTTCTCGCTGTTCTCATTTCTACTACTTCTCATTACCTTCGTCTTTCTCCGATCTACTCTCAAGACATACTGTGTACTCATTAGACTGTTCATTCCGTTCAGCAGATCATTTAATTCTTCTTCACTTTCACTCAGGATAGCAATGTCATCAGCGAATCGGATCATTGATATCCTTTCACCTTGTATTTTAATTCCACTCCTGAACCGTTCTTTTATTTCCATCATTGCTTCCTCGATGTACAGATTGAAGAGTAGGGGCGAAAGGCTACAGCCTTCTCTTACACCCATCTTAATACGAGCACCTCGTTCGTGATCGTCCACTCTTATTATTCCCTCTTGTTGTTGTACATATTGTATATGACCCGTCTCTCCCTATAGCTTACCCCATTTTCAGAATCTCGAACAGCTTGCATCATTTTATATTGTCGAACGCTTTTTCCAGGTCGACAAATCCCATGAAAGTGTCTTGATTTTTCTTTAGCCTTGCTTCCATTATTAGCCGTAACGGTCAGAATTGCCTCTCTCGTCCCTCTACTTTTACTAAAGGTTATTTTGACTTTCCTGTATGCTGAGTCTGTCCTTCCGACAATCATATCTTTTTCGATGTCTTCACATTTTTCCTGCAGCCATTTCGTCTTAGCTTCCCTGCACTTCCTATTTATTTCATTCCACAGAGACTTGTATTTCTGTATTCCTGATTTTCCCGGAACATGTTTGTACTTCCTCGTTTCATTAATAAACTGAATTATTTCTTCTGTTACCCATGGTTTATTCGCAGCTACCTTCTTTGTACCTATGATTTCCTTCCCAACTTCTGTGATGGCCCTTTTTAGAGATGTCCATTCCTCTTCAACTGTACTGCCTACTGCGCTATTCCTTATTGCTGTATCTATAGCGTTAGAGAACTTCAAACGTATCTCGTCATTCCTTAGTACTTCCGTATCAAACTTCTTTGCGTATTGATTCTTCCTGACTAATGTCTTGAACTTCAGCCTACTCTTCATCACTACTATATTGTGATCTGAGTCTATATCTGCTCCTGGGTACGCTTTACAGTCCAGTATCTGATTTCGGAACCCCTGTCTGACCGTGATGTAATATGATTGAAACTTCCCGTATCTCCCGGCCTTTTCCAAGTATACCTCCTCCTCTTGTGATTCTTGAACAGGGTATTCGCTATTACTAGCTGAAACTTGTTACAGAACTCAATTAGTCTTTCTCCTCTTTCATTCCTTGTCCCAAGCCCATATTCTCCTGTAATGTATACCTGAAATATCGTTGTCGGTGTTGGTCTGCTGTTGATTCTGATTAGAACAACCCGGTCTTTGAACTGTTCACAGTGACACCCTCTGCCCTACCTTCCAATTCATAACGAATCCTACACCTGTTATACAATTTTCTGTTGCTGTTGATATTACCCGATACTCATCTGACCAGAAATCCTTGTCTTTCTTCCATTTCACTTCACTGACCCCAACTATATCTAGATTGAGCCTTTGCATTTCCCTCTTCAGATTTTCTAGTTTCCCTACCACGTTCAAGCTTCTGACATTCCACGCCCCGACTCGTAGAACGTTATCCTTTCGTTAATTATTCAATCTTTTTCTCATGGTAACCTCCCCCTTGGCAGTCCTTTGCCGGAGATCCGAATGGGGGACTATTCCGGAATCTTTTGCCAATGGAGAGATCTTCATGACACTTCTTCAATTACAGGCCACATGTCATGTGGATACACGTTACGTGTCTTTAATGCAGTGGTTTCCATTGCCTCCTGCATCCTCATGTCGTTGATCATTGGTGATTCTTCCGCCTGTAGGGGCTGTTTCCCACCTCCTGGACAAGAGAGTGCCCTGAACCTCTATCCGGTCCTCCGCCCTCTTTGAAAAGAGGCAGAATGTGGCTGACTTCTTATGTCGGAAGTCTTCGGCCGCCAATGCTGATTATTTATCAATATTTAGGCAGTGGCGGGGATCGAACCCGGGACCGAAGACGTTTTTGATTATGAATCAAAGACGCTACCCCCTTTTTTTTGTAATCTCATTTTGTTCGTTATAGTTCGTTGCAATTGTTCGTGGCGGACGTCCCCAGACGCCCTTTGAAGTTCGTTATTGATCCATTCACTCAGTTTTTTTGTTACAGAGGGCAGCTAACTCTCTGACTGAACACGCTGAGCTACCGTGCCGGCACCCTAGACCACTTGTCACTTCATTTGACGACTAACTTTAGACAACGCATATATATCCACATTTGCACTCACTTCATTACCAGAGCCAGTTTCACGACTTTCATGAAATGCATATTCACACGTAGGCTGTACCTGTACTAAGCGTTTCACCCACTGGTTAGCTTGACACTGTTACCCAGACTACCATCCGCTACTGCAGTAGTGTTTGAAAATATTGTAGTAGTATTATCCATATCATCCGTGCCACAGTGTCACAATTTTGAATCGTTTCTGTACTCTTCTGTGACCTCTTCCGCGGCTGTTTATTAAACGATCAGCCGGAACTTCATCTGCCACCTCTGCCACCTCGATGACATGATTTTTGTAGATCTAAAAGAAATATTCAGAGATGTTGCTATGATCCCTCTTACTATAAAACCAACCATAAAGGTGTAAATAGTATCCCTATTACATTCAACTGTGTCCATAAAATGTTTTCGTCACGTTGCATATTTTCAATAATCGCCCTACTTGTGCACTGTCAGCGGAAATTATTTATGTTATTTTAGCGGCTAACACTTACGAATTAATTTGTAAAACAATATTATCTGCGTTGTTCATTCTCCATTGGAAAAAAGAAAACATTTTACTACATATAGCATGAAAAATTCGATGTCACAAGGAACTGATTCACAACAATCTGTTTACTTACATGTGCCTTGCGGAAGAACACTAGCTGTAAATAAATATTCTTACAAACGACTCCCGCTTTGATTCTACGCCTTATAATGTAAGAAATCCTTCTGCGAATTGCTCTCAGTGTTATCTATATCGGAAAATACCAAGAGGCACAAATGCTAGCTGAAGAAAAAGCCAGCTCTGAAGGAGATGAGTGATCATCGATAAACTATTCATACCATTACACACTGATGCGCTGATATCTCAAGATTACAGAGTTGATAACATAAGAATAGTGTTCATACTTACTAGAGAAACTATTGTGATTAAATAAATACGAATAAAATCGAATGCTCCTAGCAAATAATGTAATAAACATAATTTGAGTCTAGTGATATGTCTGTTTACCAGTGTCAGTTAAAGATTTACACCGCTTACGGATGTCTGGCAAGTTCAATCGTTTGACCAACCCGTTCACAATCGATAGTGGGAATTAAGTGTGTAATTGGTTATAACAGCAGTCAGGACACGAAAAAAACATAACGTTTGACTCTTTCAGGTATATCTCTCATTGACCAACCGCGATGTATATCACACCACGGCTGTGTAGTTAAACGCTTATTGCAATATGTACTAGAAACGCATGACAAAATAATCTTTACTATTTTTCTGTTCAGGGAAAAGGAAATGTAGAAAGACTTATGGTCACTTGGCCAACGCATGCGGGGGTGGCTCCCCTAATTTGGCGATTATTCCTGCCCATTAGGTAAGAAGGTTAGTTCGTCGAAAATATTTTCTCCTATCCAATCAGCTCTCACTTGTAAACAGTTTCTCTTAAGTGACTTCATAACGAATGATCACCCATGAATTTCGTCTTCATCAAGCTTTAATTATGTGCTGAAATGACCTGTTCGAAACTTTTATACCTTTTCCGTAACTAATTTATCATTAGTTATTTTTATGACGCATCTCTCTTACTTTTACTGAAAAGAAGTTCACTCTGAAGCTACTCTATTATATTAATAATTATTTATTTCCATCATAGGTCATTATAAGTAAACCTTCCTCGAGGGTTTCAATGACACAACCCTAAAAAACTAGGCTTTTTCTTCGTTTCCTCGTGAATTACATTTTTCCTTGGCGGGGGAGTAAGCGGTGTTAAACCATCGAACATAAATTGTAGATAGTCACTGAATGTAGACTACAATATCTTAAATCTGTCTCTATTTTTATTTCTTTACTCTGACGTCTTCTGTGAACACAAGAACTGTATTTTGAAAATATGTGATAGAAAAATTTCTTCCAGTCCGTCATCTCGGCTGATACAGCAACCAGCGTAAAATTTGATACAAAAATACAGTCTTGGTTGCGGAGGTTTTTATTTTCAGATTTCAGTGACGCGTTTCGCATGTAGTAGTCTTCTTCGGATTATTTACAAAGGAAGATATTATAAAAATAAGTATAAGGAAACGTCCTGGTCCCATCTTGTGAAAAAAAATGTACTCTACCGGAAAAGTTTTCATCAGAATTACAGAAACTGGTCAAAGCGTACACCGTCCACAAAATGATCACACGATGCGAATATATCGGCAAAATGCGGCTGGGCTACCAAAAAGTTGAAAATCTCGAATGTGTGCCAACTGGATTTCTGGAAAGAATCGGGGCGATGAAAAATTGCAGCGAAAAAGTTTTTAAGGTTTGATTAACTGGAAGTAATTAGATTTGAAAAGGGCGATTAAAGAGACCATGAAAATGAATATCGAAAAACCCCCTAAAATTACGTCACTCGTTACCGTGAGTGACGGATGCTGAACGAGTTAGGAACACATGCACAGCAGAGCTTCACGGAGCGATAGCACAGCACGTACGAGCGACCCCGCTGATAAAATGCCGAAAAATGTGGCAGTCGGGCCTCGAATGCAAGTATTACAGTGGAATCAGACAGGTGGTGTTGACTAGTCTATTACACTAACCATTGCGCAGGACAGTATTCACTTGCAGAACGTTAATAGCCTAGTAAATCACATTGTACATAATTTCTAAAACAACATGGCATCTGTCCGATAAGATAAATCTACCTTATGTGTAAGCTGCCATAAATATAAAAACAAGAACAAAAATTGGTCCTTAAAGGTAAGGGTATTAAACAAATAAGGAAGGAATACCAGCTTACTTACAGTAACAAGACTAAACATCTTTAAAAAGGGACATAATTAGATCAAAAAAATGATTGATTTTTGCTCGTCAGCTGATGATTAAGGAGGCCATCAACGCCAAAAAACGAGCGTTTAGCGATCTCAAATTACTCACGTACATTGAGTTTCTGACCCTTATAGGCAAAATGCAAATCACCATATTATTGACAGTACGCTGACAATAGCCAGATGCCTTTAGATGTTTCGCAAATGGTTTATCTGGCCTCTTTTTTTGTGAGCAAGTGTTCCTGAAACCTGGTTTTGAACAGTCTTCCCGTTTGTTCTAAATATACATCGTTTCATTGGGTACAATCTAATATGTAAACCCCAGACTTATCATAAATACTTTTCTGCGCCTGTTCATTATGAAGGACTTGATGTTTTACATGGGTGCCGCCAGCAAAAGCCACACGTATGTTTGTAAGCCGAAAAATCTTGGCTAGGTAGTAAGTCGTGTTTCCTAGGAAAAGGAGGGGGATCCACTGAACCTTTGTGTGAAACAGTTCGATTGTGGACGAAGCAGGCAATTTCAGTTTCTTTTCTTTATACAACATCTGGACTGAATTAATACTATAACCGTTTCTACTTGCTGTAAATTCTAAGTTGTTCATTTCGTTACAGATAGCATCTTCACCAAGAGGTAGACCAAGGATTAATCGAGGAGCTGAAAAAAAACCGTTTGTATCGCCGTGGATGACAAGATGAAGCGTGAATGATTGAATCGCTAGTGGTTGGTCTCCTATGTACATCAAAAATTGCTTGATTATTAACTAATTTTAACTGGAGTTCTAAATAATTTAGTTTACCCGAGTCATCCATAATTTAATTTGTGAATGATATTTTCGGGTGCAGTTCATTAAATTCATTGACAAGTTGCCGTTTTTCCGAAGAGTGGCCAGTAATTTTTTTCGATGCAGTTGTTCATCGTCCCGGTTCTCTTCAGGAACTCAGTTGACAGACATTGGAGATTTTCAACTTCTTGATACCCGAAACGTATTTTGCCGATGTATTCGCACCATGTGTTAATTTTGTAGATGGCGTGCGCCGTGACCAGTTTCTTTAAGTTTGATGAAAACTTTTCCCTTAGAGTTCCTTTTTTCACTAGATGGGAGCAGGTCGTGTCCTTACTCCGTAGATAATGTGAAGATGGTTACCACAGGCGAAACGCATCACTCTAATTTTAAACAAAAATCTCCGCAACCAATACTGTATGGGGAGAGATAGTCGTGGTGCTGAAGTGCTCAACATTCTTCGCTGCTAGGCAAAATTGATTTCCGCTTGTTTATCAAAAACATGTCCTCTTGAAAATATTTTGAGGTCTGGCTATTTTCCCATCAAACTAGATCCTTATATTCGAATTGTTTGGATTGAATATTCTATAGACATGTAGGCTGTGTGGGACGTATATGTGTAACATAAGCCACTCTGTAACTCACTGAATTCTGAAAGGGTTAATACTGTGTCCCTGCACATAACTGTAGCTGATCGGACTCTAGATTCTTGCAGGAAGAAGCGCAACTATACTCTCGCAGCAGGTGGTCCGAGTACTTGCGTCCAAGTACCAAACAAAAAAGGGGCGTGAAAAGGAAAAAGAAGTCGATACCATATTGTGAATTCCGCGGAAAGCAGATGGGCAGCGGCCTGGGGTTCGGAAAGGAAAGAACAAGCTACTGCGCCGAAGACAAAGTGTTGGATGCCAGCACGTCTGGGACGCATCGCCTTTGTCTTTCCCCCGCCGTATCCTTCTTCCGCCGCCCACTGTACGAAAAGAAATATGAAACAACAGACTAGCATCATCACGATGCAGCTGTTTACGGCTGCCGTGGTTCCCTACACTATTCAAGTAAAACAATGCACCTTGATTTCCTATTCAGTACTGACGTGCCAGCATGCTAGCAAATAGTGGCCTAATTTAAAACTTCATAAATGAATTAAATACCTATACGTAACATACGAGGATCATCTTATTGTAAGTCACTTGTTTCCCATTTAATTAAGTAGAAAAATTGGTTCGATACTGTTCCGCGATGTTTGCCAATCTTTTTCCTTTTATTTCTCCTAAAATTACAGTATTCGTGGTGACTTGGGGATACAAGTGAAAAACGATAAGACGCTCCCAAGTGCTCATGCATGGCCTGGTGATGCCGGCACAGTAACTCAGCCTGTTCGGTCCAGCGGGCTGGCCATCCTGGGAAATTAAAAAAAAAAGAGTGAAGTAAGGTATCAGCCAGCACTCACCCCATTTCCAGTCATTAATATCAGCACCTGACTAAACGTCACAATGAAATAGAATTTTCTTGAAAAACTTTCAATTTTAAAGAGATGAAAGAACACCGATGTTTTCTTTTTGTAGGTGTTTCATCGCAAACTAGTGACTTTATGACAACTGATAATGCTTATTTTTAACAGTCTCTTTTACAGAATCGTGAAACAGTTTTCGATGTATCGCTAGTGTTAACAACAACTTCTTCTCAGAAATGGAACCTAATTTTCCTCATTACGAGTAGAAACTTGTTACAAAATATTCTTCCTAAGCACCACATCTCTTACCTACACCTTGCACCCCTATTTAAAATCACCCAAGTTAAAATACGTGCACTAATGTTTTAATCACTTGGTTGCTAGACTCTCTACTTCCGAAATGACTGAAATTTGAATTCCTCAATCTGATAATGCTTTTCGCATGACCACAACCACCAATAAATAACAATAATAACAATAATAATAATAATAATAATGATAATAATAATAATAATGATAATAATGATAATAATGACTTTCATAATAATAATGAATACCGCCCTCTGGGTAAGAGCGCTGTAGTACGGTCGAAATGTCGGTTTTATTGTTTATAATGGGTGGTACATCACCCAGAATAATTTTAATCATCATGACACCAGACGTGGAAGCCTACGTAGTTATCTTAATTACTTTATTGTTGCGAAACGAATAATAAAGCAATTTCCGTTCTATCGTGGGAACTACTTAGAACTCGGAGAAGGCATTTTCATGAAATATTTAAGCGTATGTGATATAAATGTCTCAGTTTTACTGTCACCTGTGCCTGGTACAAAGTTATGTATGTAATACGCGGGGTATGTGAGGAACTTGCCACACATTTGTTTCACAAGCTATAACTTCCACTATATCGTCTCTCCCATTAGTGCTAGTATTTGAAATAAAAACTAAATGGAAATATTAACAACTTGGCTAATCAGTAATTCAGTCTTACTAAATTGTGATATTTTAAAAATAATGTAGTTTCGTGTCTGAAATAAACCGAAACCTTTTGTTTTAGCCCCTCAAAACATTTCATTTTGGCTCAGAGGTAAATATCCTCAGATGGGGAGAAACAGTGTTTAGGGCTAGAATAGACGTGAGTTTTCTGCTCTAAGACAATTTTGTACTCTCAGATAGCACTCACAAAATTTTTTCATTAGGGTCGAATCTTCGCTTGTAGTCACTGTCTGATAACTCGTTTGAGTACTGTCTGTGAGTGTCAGAGTCCTGCGAGAGCAGATGTCGGGAGTATTTGTGCAAAGCAGTATGAGCGTGTCTGCGAGAGATGACTGCCCGCTAGATTTTCCTGTCGTAGCTCTGTGGGTGAGGGAAGAGGTTGCGATGGAAGAGCGTCAGGATGCAGTTATTCTTTTAATGCTTTCGGTGGCGAAGAAAAAACCTAAACGACGTGTTCTTGTTGGATAAGAGAGAGAACCAGGCAGCAGGATGATTTTGGAGCATGGAAGAAACAAATTGTAAGCTTTTGATGGAAAATATACTAAAATTTAGAAATTTTAAGAGCACGACAGCGATGGAACCAAAATTGCCAGTCTAGATACTATTAAGCGTAATTTCATTAGTATTACAGACCGACTACTTGTGACACTAATATTTATAGCATCAGCTACGTCTATTCCCTTTACTGTTTGGTGCAGTAACAATTACTATGTAATAATGTTTGAACAATATGATGTTGATAATTCCATACTCTCAAAATCCCGATATGTCTGATATCTGATAACTGAACGTCTCTGGACGTATATTTATTTGAACGTTTTTACTTGAATTGACTTAAGGAACCTCTTGTTACTTTCCTGAAGATCTGTTCTTCAACACCCGACGTAATAATATTGCCAATAAATACGTCATATAAAATTATAACGACAGCGGCGTTACTTGAAGTTAAATGGCAATTTTATGATTCCGAAAATTTATTTTCGAACATAACACACATTGTTTCTCTGTGTTAATTAAAAGGACTTTGCTTGATTCTTTGAATTGTCAGTATGCTATTAAATTTCTTCTGCGTAAGTGTTAAAAACTGTAGCCATCTCAGCCAACAAATTTTCCTTCGTATCGCAGTTCCTGTAGTTCAGGAAGTGTGGAGTCCACAACGCTAGTCTTTTCTCGTACAAACTAATTAAAAGTACAGCTTCGTCCCGAGGCCACTTCCTGGCATCTTTATTCGTTATTTTTTTGGTCCGAACATAGGTGATATTCACTCACATTGCGTATCAGCGGCGACATTAGTCTCATATTGTTTCGACAACATTGGTACACGTTTACGCTATGGCTTGTTGCAGTGTTAATGAGGCACGGTGCTTAGCGCGCTAGTCCTCAATCGTTCTTCAGTGGTCGCGTGGAATCGAATTCTCTTCAGTGACAATTTTTTATTTGCGTTTGTTAATTCTGTATAGTACGTCTATGGTATTTTTAATGTTATTTGTTGTGTAGCATTGTTTGGTTATAGAAATTTCGAGATAGGTTAGCTGCTCGTACTGTTCTTTAGAAAGTAAAATAAGTGATTTCTTCGCTTAGAAACATGTTAGAAGTAGTTTCGTGAGTACCTTTATTTCCTGTGTGCATGAGAAAGACAAAATACATGGTGCAAAAAACATGTACAGGACACGCAAACAGAACTCACCAGCATATCATGCAACTCTTCCTCTCAGATGTTCAATATGCCATCCATGGGCATTGATAAATGCATAAACCCGCGGTCGTAGTGAATTTCGGATACACTGACGTATCCCTGGAGTAGTGCGTATGATTTCGCAGCCTTCCATAATATGGACAAGGAGACTCTGAATATCTTGTACTGGGGTTCCGTAAAAAAAAAAAAAGCTTTCAAATGCCCTCACAAATAAAAGTGTAGTGGGATTAGATCCGGAGAGCGTTCAGGCAAGGTAAATGGTCCAACTCTGCCTATCCATCCGTCACCGAATCTGTTATTTAGAAGAGGATGGACGATAACACTAAAATGAGGGGGTGCTCCATCGTGCATAAAGTACATGTTCTGTCGCACAGATACAGAAAAACCTCAAGGATGGGCGCTACTGGTATCTTGAGCTACCGGTACCCTTATTTTTACCGTAATAAAAATAATCAAGTCATATGCAAAGTTTAAGAAAGTTTTATTTAAACATTTCCATATATACTAGACAATACCATCTTACGATATAAAAAAGTTACAATTGTGCTTCTCTTCCTCAAATGATGAATTCTATGCGCGTGTTCTTCCTGGAAAATTGTTTAATTACATTGTCAATAGGACAATCAATGTGAGGTTGAATGTTCAACAGAGCTAAGCCATTAAGTCGATCCTCCTTCATTGTCGACGTCAGCCACGTCTTTGTACGCTGCAATGTTGGGAAACTTCTTTCTACTGTAGCAATAGATGCAGGTAGACAAGCAAATATTTTGTACATCGTGTACAAAATAAGATTGTCAGATTGAGGACAAACAGGCAACGCTTCCATAACAAAATCACGATCATTAAGGGTGTTTATGCTCGTTAGCTTCTATTGAAGAATCTCTCCCATTAGCCTATTTTTAATAACAAAACATCATATTCACGACTCTTCTCGTTCGTATATGCTAGCAATCTACAGTATGTGCCAGACAGAAACGTAGAAATACGATGACGCGAACGCATGTGCTACGTAGGAAAGTAGGACTACTCGATAATTCGATTCAGTCGAGTCGACTGACAAACAGTCACCAATAATTCCGGCCCAAACATTATCAGAAAATCTTTATCGATTTCTTGTTTCAGTATTTACGTGAGGATTAACGTCTGCCCATACAGGCCGACTGTGTGTTTCCCATGATTAATGTGTTGGAGAAAATGAGTTGTAACATGGATACGAAGTGTTTCCAGACTCATGTTCTTATAGTTTCTTCGTCCACGTGTGATCAATGTGTACTGAAATTTGTGCCATACACTTTTGTTACACCTTGTATACTACCACGATGTTGTGGGGTACAAACTATGAAATACAGTACAAATTTGTGACACAATATGGCTACTCAGTACTCTCCGAGTGCCCTAGTCTCCCCAACGACGACGGTACAGTTTTTCTCATCAGAGGGTTACGGAGAGCAGCTCTCAGAAGTTGGACGTTGCCGTCTACAAGAGAGGTCTATACTCGCAGAACGCAACTGACATCTTGCCCACTGAAACTTCCTGGCAGATTGAAACTATGTGCCGGGCCGAGACTCGAACTCGGGACCTTTGCCTTTCGCGGGCAAGTGCTCTACCAGCTGAACTACCCAAGCACGACTCACGCCTCGTCCTCACAGCTTTACTTCTGCCAGTACCTCGTCTCCTACCTCCAAAATTTTACAGAAGCTCTCCTGCGCACCATGCAGGACTAGCACTCCTGAAAGAAACTGCTAGTCCTGCATGGTTCGCAGAATAGCTTCTGTGAAGTTTGGGAAATAGGAGACGAGGTAGTGGCGGAAGTAAATCTGTGAGGACGTGGCGTGAGTCGTGCTTGGGTAGCTCAGCTGGTAGAGCACTTGCCCGCGAAAGGCAAAGGTCCCGAGTTCGAGTCTCGGTACGGCACACAGTTTTAATCTGCCAGGGAGTTTCATATCAGCGCACACTCCGCTGCAGAGCGAAAATCTCATTCTGGATCTTGTCCACTCTCGGACACTGCCAGGGCTGTTCACGAGTCCACAGATTACTAGTGGAAGTCCTCTGATAGCATAAAGCTCTCACGCGTATACCTAGCTCATAATCTGTTGAAATCACGGGAACTGCACATCTAGACGAATGAACGTCGATTTGAACCCCTCCCCTACGAATGTACGTTCACTGTCTTCCACGCTACTTCCAACAAAAACTTAATGCAAGAAAGAGGAACGGCAGCCATATAGGATGTAACTGAAATAGGAGAATAATAAAAATGAGAGAAACATTCGGAAGTGGAGTGCCATACGACTGAAAGTCAGTGGGCGGTCCGCAGACAGGCAGCAGACGCTTGCCGGCTACAAGGCGTGTCCCACTGCGGGCCGAGATAAGCCGCGGATTGACCAGTTGCGTGCCGCACGTAATTCGGGTGTCGGGCCACGTCGAGCCGTGCGTCGGGTCTCACACTGGCAGAGCGTGTGTGGGCGGAGATAGCGGGTCCGAGCAGAAAGGGCTGAGGGCACGTGTGGCAGATAGCCTGAGCCGCCCCGATAAGCGGCGGCAGGCCAGGGAGCCGAAGGGCAGGGCGCTGCCCGCTGCCCTGAGGATTACCGCTTCCTTCCTACGGAGCTGCAACCAGCATGTCGACGGGATCCGTCCGTCAATGAGACATGCGGAGACTAATGAACTTCTTGTGACGCTTCCTCTCCTTTCTGTGTATCGCACTCCTGGAATACCAATACAGCCCTTTGTTCACTACTGCTATCTCCTCACTGTTATCTCAGATGTCTCCCCCTACCTCCTACGTACAGGCTACGGTTGGGTTTGAAAAATGAATTGCCGGTGATAGTAAATCCATGTAAATCTTGATCTGAAAACCGATAGTAAATTTTGACCCGAGAATTAAATTAAATAACGCAATTTGACGGGAAAATTTCATGTAGGCGTGGCGCTTTACTCCGGAACCGCGCTGCTATTACGGTCGCAGGTTCGAATCCTGCCTCTTGCATCGCTGTATGTGATGTGCTTGGGTTAGTTAGGTTTAAGTAGTTGTACGTCCAGGGGACTGATGATCTCAGATGTTAAGTCCCATAGTGCTTAGAGCCATTTGAACCATTTGTTTATGTAGGCAGTATACATTTACTTTATAATAGGCTTAAGAAAATGTAACTTGGTTCAACTAAGTGTAAGCGATCGTACCAGGCAGCGTACAAGTATAAAACAGGAGGAGAGGTGGGTTATAACCATTCACTGTGCAATGCGAATGTCCTTCCTATTTGTTGTAACAATATATAAAGCAAGAGAAATTAAATAGCCACACCTTCTGGCGTACAGGCATTGCGTCTCTGGTTCCTGTATCAGTTTCAGCAGCTAAACTGCTGAAAGGCGAAAAAAAAGGTTTAAATGGCTCTAAGCACTATGGCACTTAACATCTGAGGAGATCATCAATCCCCTACACTTAGAACTACTTAACCTAACTAACCTAAGGACATCACACACGTCTATGCCCGAGGCAGCATTCGACCCTGCGATCGCAGCAGCAGCGCTGTTCCGGACTGAAGCACCTGGAACCGCTCGGCCACAGCGAAAGGCGAACACAGAAATGTAAATAACAATACTATATTCATAGAGAATATCGTTGTTGTTGACGTGCATCACGTGTAACTTAAACTGTGTCTAAAAGCCTCGGAAGATCTATCCATGCCGACAGACTGCCACGTCATGCTCTATCACTGGACTGCGGTGCGAAGGTGCCAGCAGTAAGCACATCGCACTCCCTGCCGTTATCGATTTTCTTGAAGAGGGGCCGCTACTGCTCGGTAAAGTAGTTATTCACTTGCCCTCACGAGGCCGACCGCACCTCGTTCCAACCCTCACACCAAGGAAAAATCAGTAGCAGTACCGGGTATCGAACGCAGGTCCTCAGCTTGGAATTCAGCCGCACTGAACACTCAGTTAACGTATGAGATAATAGTGAAGTTTTGCCACATTTTCGCATCAAATGATAACGTACCAACTATGTGTACATTGAAGGTGGAGGGGGGGGGGGGTGGTGAAGGAAAGGGAAGAGACCAGTGTTGTCAGCTGCATCGAGACATGATGCGGAATCAGCGACGACGAGTGAAAATGTGTGACCGACCGGGATTCCAACCCGGGATCTCCTGCTGGCTACGCAATTGCATATAAAATTAATTGTTGGTAAGGCGGGTACCAGGTTGAGATTCATTGGGAGAGTGCTTAGAAAATGTAGTCCATCAACAAAGGAGGTGGCTTACAAAACACTCGTTCGACCTATACTTGAGTATTGCTCATCAGTGTGGGATCCGTACCAGATCGGTCTGACGGAGGAGATAGAGAAGATCCAAAGAAGAGCGGCGCGTTTCGTCACAGGGTTATTTGGTAACCGTGATAGCGTTACGGAGATGTTTAATAAACTCAAGTGGCAGACTCTGCAAGAGAGGCGCTCTGCATCGCGGTGTAGCTTGCTCGCCAGGTTTCGAGAGGGTGGGTTTCTGGATGAGGTATCGAATATATTGCTTCCCCCTACTTATACCTCCCGAGGAGATCACGAATGTAAAATTAGAGATATTAGAGCGCGCACGGAGGCTTTCAGACAGTCGTTCTTCCCGCGAACCATACGCGACTGGAACAGGAAAGGGAGGTAATGACAGTGGCACGTAAAGTGCCCTCCGCCACACACCGTTGGGTGGCTTGCGGAGTATCAATGTAGATGTAGATGTAGAACCTCTGCGCGTGTTTACAACAACCGCCTGCACTAACTCGACCCGTCTCTCGGCTGACCCACATTTCCACCTGGAGCTACCTATCCGCAATCCCTATCTATGTACTCCATTCTCGCTGACCAGAGATTCCCGCAGGAGGTCGGACGTGTCTGTGCATCAGCACAGAAGAAGGTGGGTGTGTTGCCCATCTAGGCGAACAATTTATATGAATGCGTGGTGTCTGTTGTTTCGGGCATGTCCGAAAAACAGCCACAATGCATTCGTGTGATGTACCAACTGTTACATACAAATCGGTATATTCGTCTTAAAAGGAAAATGCGTGGAAACGAGACTGATTGTAGACAGTATTTGAATGTAAATTTATATAGCTAACGTGTTTATGCAGACTAAGCGACGAACGAAAATTTGTACGAAGACTGGAATTCAAAATTGCGTTTCCCGCTTACCATGCAGGTGCGCTAACCACATCGCTACCCTGGCACAGTGGATTTTCCAGACTGCACGCACTACCATTGCACACTTCGCTCCTTAATCCAAATTCCTATCCATGATTCAACCCCCTTGGTACTCATCCTAAACACGAACAGCGTTGCCGAAGCTCTTCAAAAAATTGGCACTCATTTCCATTTTTTGCATCAGTCTGCATGTACACAGCATAGATGTTCGAGTTTTGATAAGGTCCCTGGGACTAGGGACTACATGATTTGTCCTAACTGATCCCAGGAAACTGAATAAGTCACAACGAAACAGGTATTACATGAGCCTGAAAAACACATGGCACGCAGGTAGCCTAAATGTGCCTACATGTTGCGAAGCATTCACAAAGATACTTGACTTAACTGATTGTAGCACCATTCGGATAGATTAATAGCGGGCAGATTCCAAATGAACTCACGAAGACACTAAGAGGCCACATCTTAAAATTTAAACCAATTGCGCGAAGCAAGTCACGAAAATAGGAAAGCGCGAACCACAGACCTCATGTATGATCACATAGCAAGTGTGTATTTATAGCACCCAGCCTAACATCTCACCACTTCACCGACCAGCGTGCTCTACACTCGGCATTCGACACCAAAACCCGTGTGGTCTATTCGAAGCCCAAGCCTAGGGTCTTAACGCGGCCGGTAGAGTTCTGGTAACTTCCCCAAAAAACTCACAGACTACCCCGCAGGTATCTAAGCTCTTTCCAATCGATATTACAGGAGAATAGCATCTTTGTTGTACCCCTACTTTTGCTAATACGCTGAACTGTTAAAAATGTGAAAAATAACAAATTGCTGTATGAAAGTTGTACGGAAACAGACGACTTTCAACACTCCGCTTTATGAAAAGGAAATGACTGGGAAAGCAGTAGTGGGTTCAATGAGAAACGAATTTTATCAACATACGTTTTTAGATAAAGGAGTGTTTATATTTAGCATTTCTTAGTCATTCGGAAGATGATTTACTTTTAACTACGCCCATGTATGCCTTTCTTTCCGTCTGTTTGGAAAATTAATCCACGCCTTATTCAAATTATCATTTTTATGTAGAACTATATAACTAGTTTCGGCATTATGTCATCGTGTGAAATCTGGTCTAGCAGGATAGAGCGGATCAGTTTCTGGTTGTGGAGGGGGGCCGTAATGAGTTACTGTCAATTGCACACAAAAGTTAATTTTCGTAAGAACCACTTAATTAGACATTGCCTTAAAAGGATCAAAATAAAACAGTGTGGCTGCAGGCCTGGTTAAGAAAACATGAGATACCGCCTGGGCTGAAGACCCAAAACCACACCCAAAACAAGAATGGCTGAAGGCCTTAACACAAGTTATAAAAAATTGCTTTAAAGAGTACACGCAGCTTACATAAAAATATTTCACGTAAATACTCAGCTGAAGGCCACACACAAGACATTGAACAACTCACGGCTTAGGGCCTCGATAAAAGGAATTTCGGATAGAGCAACTTTAAAAAAGAAATAAAAATTCGTTTTAAACAAATGAATCTTCAAATTTTAATTTAAGACGACTGAGAGCCTTATCTTAAAAATATTTCACGTAAAACCAATTTAATAGTTAAAGACCGTGCAGGAAGTCGGGTGCAAACTTCCGCCGACTCCAACACACCATACGTTGCTGCTAGCTGGTACGTTCAAAAAATGGCTCTGAGCACTATGGGACTCAACTGCTGAGGTCATTAGTCCCCTAGAACTTAGAACTAGTTAAACCTAACTAACCTAAGGACAACACACACATCCATGCCCGAGGCAGGATTCGAACCTGCGACCGTAGCGGTCTCGCGGTTCCAGACTGCAGCGCCAGAACCGCGCGGCCACTTCGGCCGGCTCTAGCTGGTACGGCCCAGGAAGCAACAAGGGGCAATGAACGAAGAGATGTACAGCAGTTGAAGTTTCGTAATAGGTTAACTGACCACTCAACTTCAGCGTCCAGGTTCGGTGGGCTACGAACTTTGCAGCTCTCGCAGCTAGCGCCTCGCAACTGGACTGCGCGTGCACGCCACCAGTTCCCCTTGCCTGACCTCACACTGCGGAGACGTCCTCACTGTTCTGTCCCAACCGACCGACTGCCACACACACCACCACACGGAAATGTAGCGGTCACATCAAAGATGGTACAGCAGTACTAGTATCGAAAAGCGCTGCTGTTGCCACTGACAGAGGCAAGTCAGCAACTCGTTATGGTAGTAACTCAGGCAGAAATAAGACGTCACTAGATTGTGACAAAATGCCAAAGAACAAGCGGTATCAATGCCAGCCGACCATGGCTCATCGTGTGAGAGATTTTACTTCTTTTTAATTGTTTTTACGTCATGCGATAAATTTTTCACCAGTTTCTTGCTGCATAAAGCACAATCTGAGAGTTACATCGTGAAAGGTTACTCTCCCTTTCCATCTTCTAGTGAAGACTGATGTATCACAGTCCGTCTCCGTGTATAGATATCGGCGGCGGGAATTTAAATCTCGCAACAGCTGTTCCATAGCTGGCATCAGCCGCCCACCGGTGCCCTGCACAGTGCGGACTGCAGTACCTCCCCTATTACTGCTTCAAGGGTTGGCTGCCAATACGTGTCCATAATTTTAAAATATGTTATATATTAGCACTGTGAAAGAAAGTGGGTCTAGCATATGACACGCCATCATTTATCACAGGACACAGCTGTACTCGTGTTCTGGTTCGGATGACATTGTGCTATGCACTAGGCACTCTTACTTCTATTCATCAGAGCTACCACGAGTAAAGTGTGTCAATGTATGTTAGCAGTCGTATCTGTCGCTTCCATTGTTGTGAAGTAGCGCATAACCCAACAAGAATACCATGCTTATAACTTACGTGTCGTGACATGGTACCATTTGTAGTTGTTTTATAGTGCTATAAACGCCGAAAACTACTTTAACAAAAACCAATTTCTTGAGAGTCATAATTGGACCGCCTTTCAAATTTTATTTGTGGCCACTTCCTAGCTATTACCTCGGAGGGTTCTTCCGGCACACTGACTGTACGATCTGAAGACAGGAAGGAGCTGTTGCCAGGTCTGGCTTCGATAAGGAATTGATATTACTCAAATGGATTTGGCTGAGTATTTTCTCCTCATAAAGAAAACATTTACTATTAACAGCTGTTCTGTCTCCGACGCCGGCCGGGGTGGCCGAGTAGTTTTAGGCGCTACAGCCTGGAACCGCGCCACCGCTACGCTCGCAGGTTCGATTCCTGCCTCGGGCATTGATGTGTGTGATGTGCTTAGGGTAGTTAGGTTTAAGTAGTTCTACGTTCTAGAGGACTGATGACCTCAGAAGTTAAGTCCCATAGCGCTCAGAGCGATTTGAACCATTTTTTTGTCTCCAACGCACAGTCAGTATGATTTTTTGAAAAGGAAGTGGGACGTTACAGCTCTGCATTCACTAAAGAATGCATTAAATCAACGTCCTTTCTGTTGTGTCTAGACAAGACAGCCTAGACACAATGAGAGGAAGCCGAAAGGCACGCGCTAAGCTAAAGCAGGATGGCGTGAGGTCTGAAACAGGATACGTAATGAATGCTATAAAGAAAAGTACGTAGCTTCTGGAATACTTAACTTTAATCCATCCTTTTGGTACATCTGGAGATTGTGGCGATACAAGTGAGACTCTTTAGATACATGCAATGTTACTAATGGCGCCTTGCTAGGTCGTAGCCTTTGGCTTAGCTGAAGGCTATTCTAACTATCTGCTCTGCAAATGAGCGAGGCTTCGTCAGTGTGCATCGCTAGCTACGTCGTCCGTACAACTGGGGCGAGTGCTAGTCCGTATCTCGAGACCTGCCTTGTGGTGGCGCTCGGTCTGCGATCACACAGTGGCGACACGCTGGTCCGACATGTACTAATGGACCGCGGCCGATTTACAGCTACCACCTAGCAAGTGTGGTGTCTGGCGGTGACACCACACTTTCAACAGTGTGCATGGAGCTTCGTGTTCACCGCAATACTGTGTAGCAATACCGCAACTGGCACATTCCGATCGCCGCACTGTCTAAGATCGTGTGGGAGGCTATATCTCCCTTACTACGTTCCAATCATCGTACTGTCTAGGGTTGTGGGGGAGCCAACAGTGCCGTTTATTCTGGTCACCGCACTTCTAGCAATGTATGGGGACAAATACCCAAGCCGACAGGTCCCCATTACAAAGCAATATTTCTTCCACAATCTTCAAATCAGCAGATTCTGTGGTGTTGTGTGCAAATGAATACACACGTTAACTGGTTCCCATAACGATACCGTCTAAAGTGATACATGTCACCAGGTTCTGATCATCACACTGGTGAGCGTTGTAAGTGAATGTATACCGCAATCAGCAAGTTGAAGTCGCCTAACGTTGTTTAGAAATGCACGTGTTGACAGGTACCCGTTATTGTACTGTCAAGTTCTTATCACGACTATCCAGCATTGTGCGGAAACAAATACACAAGTCGCCAGCTTACCATCACTCCACTGTCTAGCATTGTGCGGAAACCAATTTCTCTGTCGCCAGATCCCAATCGCCAAACTTCCTAGGGTCATGTAGGAGCCAAATATGTGTTTCTGTCTGCGAGTGGTGGAGGGGCAATAGAGTTGTTTGCCTCCATTTACTGGGGTACGTGAACTTCCAGAACAATCACCTTTCTGAAAGGTAATTAAGAGTCCCTCGATAATGTACAGTCAGAAGTGTGTTGTGCAACACGGATTACTATACAAATATTTTTCCACCATATCTTTCATTAGGTTTGTGACCAAGAGATCCTATACACCAACATTACTTCATAGAACAACAAACGAAAAAACCTGCAGCTCTTCCATGTACAACATAGTAAGATCGTGCATAGTCAGTGAGTCGCCAACAGCATTACGGACAAAAGTGCGAAGGCTTCTACGGCCGGTCTGAATTACTGTTAGTTGTTTGTTGTATTCCAACCTCTGTCTGCCCCTACAGGTCTAACCCGTTGATGTCTCAACGGATATCCTATAATCCTGCCTCCTCTTACTGTCAAATATTTTCTACACGTTCCTCTGCTCCCCAATTCTGTGAAGAACCTTCTCACTTATTATCTTTAGATCAGTCTGCCTAATCTTCAACATCTTTCTGTGACATAACATCTCAGCTGAAAGATGCCACTATTAAAATCTAGGTTTCTACACTCTTTACAGCGATCCCCTTCAGAGAGGCGCAACCGCATTCACTGTTAGTAGTGATTTTGTATTAAAAGTTCTCGGTTTAGTTGCCACGTCTTATTCGGATAAAATTCCAAGCTTTCTATAGCTGCCTCCATCATCAACGTCAGATGTTAGACTGTCGTGAACTGGCGAGCACCTCACTATTATACCTGCAGGACGGAATCTGACTGGTTGTATTACGTCATGGTGACAACACGGAAATGGTATGAACAAAGGAGTAGTCTTTAAATTTAATTTATATTTATACATGTTATATGGAAGTTGTTTGAGGTCTCCGACTGTATTATAAGATTATGTGGAATAATTATATACTGCTGCAGTCACTTTTTACTAATATTTTATTGGTACAATGCATTTCGGCAGCATGCTGCCATCATCAGGTGCATTATACAGTCACTTATACATCAGCTGATAGGTTATGTACATTAGCTGTGTGTGCCAGTGGGGTTAAGAATCGAAAAATAAACTTGTGTGGAAGGATAAATTTGTTACAGTGTGTACTTTATGTGAGTAGCATGGTTAGGTAATATATATTAACACGTTCACTTTGTAGTGCTACAACGATGAAAATTAATATTACGACGATGTCAAACCTTATTTTCTTGATTTAAAGAAGTATGCATGATATTAAAAATGTAATTATAATTCTATTATTTTCATTTTTGTGCTCAGTGTATCAAAGACTTTCTAGTGCACGGAATAAATTAGCATTGTTTGTACTACGAAACTATATATGATTGTTAAGGGTTAAGCATGTAATAATTCGATGTAAGACATTTTGTTAAGTCTGAATTTTGTTCTCGTACTGGTCGGTACAGAAGGAATAGTTTCTTAATCGATGTGAAGGTATAAAGGCTGTAAAAAGGAGAGAGATAGAAGGTAAGTACAAGTTATTCAAAACAAATATCTTCCAAGTGTAACGTCATGTCATTTCCTATAACTAAAAATTGCAAGGTCTAATCTGAGCCTGTCCTGAATAACAGCGAAGAACATTTATGTTATCATATATTTTCTTCGTTTGACCACGGTTGTGATTCGAATGTTTCTTTTTGTCACGCGACGTGTTATGAATATTTTCATCTTACGCGCAAAAGTGCACGCAGCTTTAATCGAACCTGCGTCTTTCGGAAACGATAACTTTTAATCAGTACAATTACGCGAATGCCGTCTAAATCGCAACCGTGATTGCAAAAGTGTTTCCTGGACCAAATAATTATTATAAAATGTGTATTCTCCAAAGCGAGCAGCATTAGACTATCGCTGACTCGCAACAATCGAAAGAGTATAAAACGATGCTTAAATAAAATTGCCACCTTTTAATAATTATCATAATGTTGAACTCTAAACTATTTTAAGCTGGAGAATCTGTCATGAATTGTGATGACAACATGGACATAGTTTTTGCAAGTCTTTGATGACTATTTAGTTTGACTGACTTTCTCGTAGTTCTCTTTGATGACTGCTTAGTTTGGCTGCCTTTCTCGTAATTCTCTCAACGGAACTTTACTGAATTTAATAAGGGTATTTTCTGTCAATATCTTAACTGAATATCATAGGACCACTTACAGTTTTTGAGATGTCCTTTCTTGGATAAACATCTCTGCCATCTTCATCAGTCACAGACGTTCGAATAAAAATCTTTTTATTAAATTATTCATTTATCTTTTATTTTATATTTCTGTGTATTTTATTAACTTGCAATTCTAGCCGACGCAAATACTATATTACTACAGTGTCCGAGCTTCGGTCATTATTTGCAGCGAATTACCTGCGGGACATGAAAGCAGACGCGCGCAGCTCCACCCTATGACTACATCAAACTATTCTTTTGAAACAGAGCCGTGCATAGCCCTATTACTTAAAAGAACGGGCAGCAACAGGTAAATACGCATCTGGTTTGCTCGTATGGACGTGCTTGTAAGAGCAACTACACTCTGCAGTAAATATTTCAGAATTCTAATCGAGGACAGCTGCCAACATGAGTAACGTAGAAGTAGATATCCTCGGAGTAGTGAAGCAACTTAAATCACTCAATAAAAGCAAATCTTCTGGTCCAGACTTTATACAAATTAGGTTCCTTTCGGAGTATGCTTATGCATTAGCTCCATGCTTAACAATCATATACAACCGTCCGCTCGACGAAAGATCCGGACCCAAAGACTAGAAAGTTGCACAGGTCACACCAATATTCAAGAAAGGTAGTAGGAGTAATCCACTAAATTACAGGCCGATATCGTTAACGTCGATATGCAGCGGGATATTAGAACATACGTTGTGTTCGAACATTATGAATTACCTCGAAGAAAACGGTCTATTGACACACAGTCAACATAGGTTTAGAAAACATGGTTCCTGTGAAACTCAACTAGCTCTTTATTCACATGAAGTGTTGAGTGCTATTGACAAGGGATTTCAGATCGATTCCGTATTTCTGGATTTCCGGAAGGCTTTTGACACTGTACGACACAAGCGGCTCGTAGTGAAATAGCGTGCTTATGGAATATCGTCTCAGTTATGTGACTGGATTTATGATTTCCTGTCGGAGAGGCTACAGTTTGTAGTAATGGATGGAAAGCCATCGAGTAAAACGGAAGTGATTTCTGGCGTTCCACAAGGTAGTGTTGTAGCAAAAGAATGTACAAATGTGTGTGAAATCTTATGGGACTTAACTGCTAAGGTCATCAGTCCCTAAGCTTACACACTACTTAACCTAAATTATCCTAAGGACAAACACACAAACACATGCCCGAGGAAGGACTCGAACCTTCGCCGTTACCAGCCGCACAGTGCATGACTGTAGCGCCCCAGACCACTCGGCTAAACCCGTGCGGCAGAGTTATAGCCCCTTTGCTGTTCCTTATAAACGAATTAGGAGACAATCTGAGCAGCAATCTTAGGTTGTATGCAGATGATGATGTCGTTTATCGACTAATAAAGTCATCAGAAGATCAAAAAACATTGCAAAATGATTTAGAAATGATATCTGAACTGTGCGAAAATTGACCGCTGAACGTAAATAACTAAAAGTGTGAGGTCATTTACATGAGTGCTAAAAGGAACTCGTTATACTTCGGTTACACGACAAATCAGTCTAATCTAAAAGCCGCAAATTCATTTAAATTGCTAGATATTACGATTACGAACAATTTAAATTGTAAGGAACACATGGAAAATGTTGTGGTGCAAACTAAGCAAAGACTGCGTTTTATTGGCAGGACACTCAGAAAACGTAACAGACCCACTAAGGAGACTGCCTTCCCTACGATTGTCCATCCTCTTTTAGAATACTGCTGCGCGGTGTGGGATCCTTACCAGATAGGACTGACGGAGTACATCGAAAAAGTTCAAAGAAAGGCAGCACGTTTTGTACTATCGCAAAATATGGGAGAGAGTGTCACTGAAATGATTCAGTATTTGGGCTGGAAATCATGAAAAGAAAGGCTTTTTCGTTGCGACGGTATCTTCTCACGAAATTCCAATCGCCAACTTTCTCCTCTGAATGCGAAAATATTTTGTTGACACCGACCTACATAGGGAGGAACGATCACCACCATAAAATAAGGGAAATCAGAGCTCGTACGGAAAGATTTAGGTGTTCATTCTTTCCGCGCGTTATACGAGATTGGTATAGTAGAGAGTCGTGAAGGTGGTTCAATGAACTCTCTACCAGGCACTTAAATGTGATTTGCAGAGTATCCATGTAGATGTAGATGTAGATGTAGACTTTAGGTACCATCGCAGTCGGAGGCTCGTCCGTGGTGTGAGTCTAATCCCTTTAAAATAGGACTTGTGAGTCTAATACTTCAGAATATACTCTGATCCAAGTCGTAAACCTATTGCATGGTAGGCAGTTTGGTGCCTTGAGCATAGGTTTTGCAGCAGTTGCGTGAATGAGAATCGGTAGAAAATGCCAGGTGTGGGGAAGTTCGCCGTGGAAGGCTAAACAGAAGCGTGCGGAGTTGAGACTGCAGCGGCCATCAGCAGCGGAGACTTCGACGTCGGCATAGCGGCAGCGGCAGCGGCCGGCACGGCAACGCGTGCCACCCACGGCGAGTTCGAGTATATCAGCATCGACACTTCGATCAGCAGCAGTACCGCTGAAGCAGCCAACCTGACCGAAAAGTGAAGTACTTGGACCGACAGTGTTAAAATCTGTGAACCTCTAGCGCCAACGTCAGCGATGGAACTTCCAATGTCTACGCTATCACCCAACGTGTGCGGTTCGGATACGTATCTGAGCTAATTAGTCAAAAATTTGAATGTGGTCATATTAACAGGGACGATATTAGAGGCGCAGATAGTCTGAAATCAAAGAAAAGAGATATAACTGTGAGTGATTCGATGACATGATTAAGGAAATTCTGACAAACTCGAACCCTAAAATTGGGGTATTCAGCACAAAGATAGGGTCAAGAAAAGCAGAAGTAAGTTCAGTAGAGAAACGAGTAGCAGAATGTATAAAAGCTGAAATGAAGAAAATTAAATCCGATATACACTCCTGGAAATTGAAATAAGAACACCGTGAACTCATTGTCCCAGGAAGGGGAAACTTTATTGACACATTCCTGGGGTCAGATACATCACATGATCACACTGACAGAACCACAGGCACATAGACACAGGCAACAGAGCATGCACAATGTCGGCACTAGTACAGTGTATATCCACCTTTCGCAGCAATGCAAGCTGCTATTCTCCCATGGAGACGATCGTAGAGATGCTGGATGTAGTCCTGTGGAACGGCTTGCCATGCCATTTCCACCTGGCGCCTCAGTTGGACCAGCGTTCGTGCTGGACGTGCAGACCGCGTGAGACGACGCTTCATCCAGTCCCAAACATGCTCAGTGTGGGACAGATCCGGAGATCTTGCTGGCCAGGGTAGTTGACTTACACCTTCTAGAGCACGTTGGGTGGCACGGGATACATGCGGACGTGCATTGTCCTGTTGGAACAGCAAGTTCCCTTGCCGGTCTAGGAATGGTAGAACGATGGGTTCGATGACGGTTTGGATGTACCGTGCACTATTCATTGTCCCCTCGACGATCACCAGTGGTGTACGGCCAGTGCAGGAGATCGCTCTCCACACCATGATGCCGGGTGTTGGCCCTGTGTGCCTCGGTCGTATGCAGTCCTGATTGCGGCGCTCACCTGCACGGCTCCAAACACGCATACGACCATCATTGGCACCAAGGCAGAAGCGACTCTCATCGCTGAAGACGACACGTCTCCATTCGTCCCTCCATTCACGCCTGTCGCGACACCACTGGAGGCGGGCTGCACGATGTTGGGGCGTGAGCGGAAGACGGCCTAACGGTGTGCGGGATCGTAGCCCAGCTTCATGGAGACGGTTGCGAATGGTCCTCGCCGATACCCCAGGAGCAACAGTGTCCCTAATTTGCTGGGAAGTGGCGGTGCGGTCCCCTACGGCACTGCGTAGGATCCTACGGTCTTGGCGTGCATCCGTGCGTCGCTGCGGTCCGGTCCCAGGTCGACGGGCACGTGCACCTTCCGCCGACCACTGGCGACAACATCGATGTACTGTGGAGACCTCACGCCCCACGTGTTGAGCAATTCGGCGGTACGTCCACCCGGCCTCCCGCATGCTCACTATACGCCCTCGCTCAAAGTCCGTCAACTGCACATATGGTTCACGTCCACGCTGTCGCGGCATGCTACCAGTGTTAAAGACTGTTATGGAGCTCCGTATGCCACGGCAAACTGGCTGACACTGACGGCGGCGGTGCACAAATGCTGCGCAGCTAGCGCCATTCGACGGCCAACACCGCGGTTCCTGGTGTGTCCGCTGTGCCGTGCGTGTGATCATTACTTGTACAGCCCTCTCGCAGTGTCCGGAGCAAGTATGGTGGGTCTGACAAACCGGTGTCAATGTGTTCTTTTTTCCATTTCCAGGAGTGTAGAAGGAGTGATAGATTCAAAAATAGAAGCTTCAAGGGCAGATGTAGGTCTGCTTTACACCAGAGTCGACGAAGTGGAAAAAGATTTCGTTAACAAGTTGGAAAAGAAACATTACGAGCTGAGTGGCGTTGATACGTATTGTGTGCTAGGCAAAATGCACTTGAGGAAGTGACAACTAAGTCTGTTAACAATATGTGTGGTAGAACGGAAGAGTGGGAAAAAGAGGTGGTGAAAAATAGACAACAGTTCGATGCAAAGATTAATAATGAAGTTTTTCAGAGGGAACAGCAGATTAAATATGTCGGGCAGAGTTAAATGCCTTAGGAGCGAATCAGGCTATTATTGTGATGGGTGTTGCGTGGGGTAATTAAGGAACAACCGAAGAGGCAAAAATTAAGTTCTCTAATAGACATTTGAGGGCAACGCACAATAATAATAGGGAATCTGTTTAGTGCTTCATCCACTGCATAGGAAGAGTTTGAGAGTTGTTTCCTGTAAAGATTCTGGAGTGACGAAAAAGAAACGCGACTTCAGAATGAGTTACTAAACGGACCAAGTTTTAAACACAGAAATGGAGCAACGCGGGGTTTTTGTGATTGTGAACTGGCTAAGCTGACCACTATACTCGTACATCGTCGGCTGGGAGTCTGACGGAGATTATAACCTCAAGAGACCCTTATCATAACGTTTATAGTGGAATCGTGTTGGAAGCCCGACAGATTCCATCGATGAACATTTAGATTACATTGAGAAACTTGACCAGGCGTTGAAATTCAAGCCAAATAAAGGGAACATTAGACAGGGAAATGGGTATCACTAAGGGAACGTTAGTAATATCCACAATATTGTAATAATCATAACAGAAATAATTATCAACGTGATGATAATTTAAAAAGTTGAAAGTTGGAACTTTCGTAACGGAAATCAAAACGGAAACGAAGATGCGAGAGGAAGAGCCGCATGAAATTCAAAAAGGCCGGAAAACTAGAGATGGCTGGATCTCAGGTCCGGAGGTGGCGAAGTAAACAGGCGTTGAAAGGAACATTTTATTTTAAAAAATTCTATGGATGCCAAAAATTCGGCAAAGAAGCCCCAAATATTTGATTTTAAAACAATTAAGACTAAAATTGGAAATAATTTTAAGCTCCGCAGCCATAAAGAGGGCGCAAGAAAGGGAAGTGTTTAGAGATATTCTATAATGAGTATATTGGCCCGAAAAAATTATTTTGTCACCTGAAAGTGAACGATGGTATCCGTTTGATGGAAAATTTTTTGATCAGAAGAGAGACTGAGGAGGACTTGAATTTAGTGAAGGTGGAATGTAAGACGAATTCTGATGAGGTACTAGTCAGAAGCCATAATTATAGTAATCAAGTGAAAGTAATGAGATGATTTTGTGTCTAAGAAAATAGGCCAAACTATGTGTAGAGGCGGCGTAGCTGTTGGTCCCGTCTGCGGGAGATGAATTTCGTGGTGTATCAGTGGAAGTATGCGAAAGTATTAATGAAGGTGGCGAAGCAATAATCTCATCAGCTAGTGATGAATTTTATTACGTATCGGCGAATGTGAATGATTTATTATTAAAGGGAGATAGAAGTGATGCTTTAGATGCGGAAACTGCGAAGGTTGAAACTACTGATCGAGATATCACGAATAAAGAAATTTGTGCATTTATTTCTATTGATGTAAGTAAACCGATGGCTTATAGCGAAAGCATGAATTATGAGTGGATGTGGAAGGATCAAGATGAAAATGTGTTAGACGGTATCCTAAACCATGAGGTAGTGGAGGTGTCTGAGAGTAGAGAAAATGTAACGGAGCGAGAGGCAGATCCGAATTTGGCGCAATTGGAGTGTGATATGAATTCTAATGTGGAAAGAAGCAATGGCAGCAAATTATATTGTGTATCGAAGGTGGTTGAGAAGAAAGTTATTGGTAGTGTTTTCATAATATATCGCCGGATTTTATGGTTGTTTTATGTATTGAATCTTATGGATCAACGGTTGATGTTCATGGAGTTAATTGCGATAAGGCTTGCAGTGATTCTCCGGAAATAAGTGAGGTTTTTTCTAAGAGAGACGAAGTTTTAAATTATGTGGTTAATTGTAGAAATGTTGCAGCTAATGACAACGTTACTACAGAGGATGGGAAGAGTATATTTGATGCTTACGAGGATGATGAAACGAAGGATTTTGGGGACGATTTAAAGCCTACAGATGAGTGGAGGTAGATCACGAGAATCTAAGAATGGATAATGAAACTGAGGAGCAAAAATAAAAATGTACAGCCTGCAAGTGAAGTAAACGAAGAAATAAAGGTTCCAGCAGTAGTTGAAAGTTTTGTCTGCAAACGCAGGAGTCCGTTAGTGAACGAGGTGAGAGGGCTTGAAACGTCCCCTTTGAAAAATTAATGAATTACTGTGTTGATAAACCTCTTACATTATTTGATTTTCAAACAACTGAGCAAAACTGAACGTACTCAGACATTTCGCTCTTTACCTATTCTGATCAACACTAAACTGACAGCCAATATATTTTAGCGCAACGCAATCTGACTTTCAAAAATCCCTACAAAAGAATGGCCCTCACTAACATTAACCTATACCTTTCACAAATCACTTACCTCACAAAAATCTTCGTTACTCGAACTACTGCAATACAGCGAGCGCCACTACTGCCAGCTAAATAAAAGATTCAAACTACGGAAGGCACTAACTACTGATAGGCATGGTTAGCAAATGAAAGATTTTAATAGAGAACAAACAATGTATTTACCTCAATTGTGTTCAAAAGTGATAATGTATATAGCAGTTCATGATATCCTGTATAACAAATTTCAAAACTCCGCCATCTCTCTCCTCACATCCACCACTGCTGGCGGCTCACTTCCAACTGCGCAACGCTACACGCTGTTCACATCCAGCTGCCGCTGCCCAACACTACAATGGCAGGCAACAACGCAAACTAGCCACAGACTGCCCACAGCATAGCCAGTGATTTTCATACAGAGCGCTACGTAACATTGCCAATAAGAAAACATAAACAGCCTACTTACAGGCTCGAAATTGAGAAATTCAAGAACTGTAAAAAACTGAAATACAAAGAGAATCTCACTTTGGCGAGATGAATGTTGTAAGAGGAAACAGTGGATGAGTTGCACTTTGTGTATAAATAAATGTACTTAAGTGTAATTTCATCTGCAGTATGTAAGAAATTAGGGGGATTATTTATGTTTTGATCAAGGAGTGACTTAGTGTTCCTCCACGGATCATCACTACGGACTTCAACTATTGCTGCACATTCTATACGCTGGTCATTGCGTCCGTGATTTGGTCAATATGGTGGCTCACACAATCAGCGGTTATTGTTCTTGTTCAACTAATTTCGTTCATTCGGTGTGGGTGGATTATTTGAACCATATTGTGAAGGCTGTAGGTGTGTTTATACCTAGTCTAGAGGCTCCCTTAATTTAGTTATTGCAATACATACTCGAATGCACTAATGTCGTTCATACTGTGGCCCACAATCATATCTCTCACAATTTCGCTCGTACATTAGGAACAACACCTTGTCAATGGAAGGGTTCCCGTTATCATCATATGAACTAGGGGTTTCAATAAGTAATAGAAGACATCTTTTTATGAAAACTGGTTTTCATTCAGGACTCCAATGTACAATATGATTCCCCACTCTTTTGGTTACAAAACCCTATTTTTCAACACAGCCTGCGTTTAACGCGATGGTCCTACGTGTAACTGCTCCTTCTATTGAAAATGCTCGTTGATGAAGTTCGTACTCCGACAAGTTAGCGGTAGAATGTCTGTATAGTGTCTGATAAGGAACGTTACAAAAGAAGTCTGCCCAGCAGCACTATATTCACGCCGAGTGCGTATGAATTGTACCGGCAAGCTAAAATCATATGCTCCCCGACTTGTACGAGCACAGTTACACTTAGATGCATTCAAATTGCTATTATTGCACTAATCATGATTACAGTCTATATACAGCAATAGTTTCTCCACTAAAGTTTTCAGTTTACGTAAGCTAAATAGTATGAATCAGTACGATAACTTTTTTAGAGCGACAAAGAATAGATATACATAAACAGCGCTCTGTTATGAATGTGTATCGTTGCAGTGATCAAATGTTTCGTAAGCACGTAATATTATTTGGTTTGAAATAATTGTCAAACACGTCACATTCACGTTATGTTGGTTTATTATAGTCTAAGCACATCCTACCATTGTCGTAAAGAAGTAACCTTTCCCTAAGCTGGGTGGAATTAGTTACGTAAATGTCAGTCAAAGAGTTTGCAATAAGATCCAGATTTCATTAGTTGCTTTAACGAAATCTAAGTATTTTCCCACAATTTGATACTAGTATTCATTTCCTTTTTCGTTAAATTACTTTGGGACAAAGTTCAGTCCTCCATTGACAATAATCAATTGAAGAAAAATTTAGGTATTTTTCCCTCTCTTTACTTTGTGTAATGATATACTCAAAGTTGCTGATCTACCTGTTTCAAGCTTAATGATTTCTAGCAAATCGCAAATCTCCAAAATGTAAAAACAGGATCGTATAGCCTACGTACGAGAGCACACGTTAAGTTACGACACGATCAAGCAAGCGCTAGAAGCACATTAACAATATATAACTTTATCTTCTGTATCATGCGGTGTCCTCAAAGAGTACTCATAAGGAGTATTCTTTGGGGTCACTTGTTCTGCTCCGTGATCCATAAGTACAATACTACGCGATCTACTTTAACTTGATACAAAGGGGAGTCTATTTTACTTTCTTTTGCAAAAATACTAAGTTCCTTTATACTGGGTTTCTTTTTACATTGTTTCTCTTCAGTATACTTGCTACTATTCAAGTTATTCTATCACAATGTTACTTTACTTTCTTTTTTTTATGAAATTTAGATCTTGGATTTGGGGCTTGTATTGGGTTTTGGGTACTATTTTTATATTTTCTTTTTTGCATCCAAATGAAGCGGCGTTACATCCTCCAACTTACTGGGAGGGCCGTATGGCCGCGTGGTACCGCTCTACTGGTTATGTCGAAGCCAACGTCTTGCTGCATCAGTAACCTCCCCTTCATCCGCGCACTGCCTCCCGCGGAGTGCTTTCTGCATTGCGCAGACACCAAGGTGCGAAATCCGGGCTGTAAGTTGGATGTCGAAGAACAGTCCAATGAACTTTTATGAACTCCTATCAGGTGCGCAAACTTGAGGTAGGAAATCAGCTGCATTTTTAAGGCGACAAACATGCCTGTTACCTGAGGATAGCAGAATACAGAGTTGATGGTTAAACCAGGAGGGAGGACATAAGCAAAATAGCCCCTTCAGAGTCCCAGAAGACCGTCGCATCACTATGGTGCGGCTTTGAACTTTTTATTCAGAGAAGTGACGTGGGGCCACTCCATGTTTTGTAATTTTTTTTTTTTCGAAGTGATTAGCCCATGTTTCATTGCCTGTGACGATGTTCGAAATACTGTCACACTCAGCCTCGTAAGTCGCAAGCGTATCCGTGCAGATGGTTCTTCGTTCCTCTTTATGGTCTTCCGCTGGGCAACGAGAAACCTAGCGGGCACACACCTTTGAGTACCCCAAGTCTGGCAACAGAGACATACAGTTGAGCAGCGAGATGTTTGATTGTGATACGCCAATCACTTCGAATGAGAGTGTCCGCATATTTCAGCATCGCAGGAGACACAGCTGTTGTGCAGCGGGCCAGCAAGCAGCAAATGTATGAAATTTAGATCTTGAGTTTGGGGCTTGTATTAGGTTTTCGCGACCTTCACAGACGCCTCGCCCAAAGACTCACCGTGCTTCTGTTCACCGGCAGGTATCTATAAACATTATAAAAACGCCTATGAATGTCTGCGATGCTCTGGTTTTCGGCCAAAAGAAACTCAATGACAACATTGTATTGGGAAATCATCTCTGTTACAGACGCCACTTTGAAAGGTACGTAAAGCGCCGCCACCTATCGGAACTTCATAAAAGCGTAGGGGCTGAAGGGGGAGCATTCCACGGTATCCTACAGCAAATTACGCATGTGTTGAACAGAAACTGTCGATAAAAATGCGGCTTGCATTGCTTATTGAACGTCCCTCGACTGTAGCTCTTAATCAATGCAGTTGCAAGGCAATGGAGATCATCAATCAAGACAATATTCACCCTCAATTGTGTAGTAAAAGATAGAGGTTCCAGTATTAGAATAAAAATTGAGAAGAACTTTGGAGGATTTAAAATGAAAGTTCTAGCTTTTGTGAGGTTTCCCTAGTGCGTAAATTCTACGCCTTACAGTCCAATTAATGTAACGGCCATCTATGTTCGACGTCAACGTACAATAACCAGTCAGAAACGGCAATTGGCAGCACTAGCCGTGGAGGATACATAAAGCGTTTTGGGGGACACGCATATCACTGCAGCCGTTGTCTTTAATTGACGTCCGAATGGGCAGGATCATTGCCTTTCGGGCGAAGGGTGCAACCATTACCAGAACATGTAAGTCTGTAAACTGTCCGCGTGCAGCCATGGATAAAGTATACCGTGTATGGCAAATGGTGCTGTCCAAAACCGTCCCCAAGGCAACTGTGATGCACCAAGGGCCATAGACGACATGCGGGAACAACGGCTCGGAAATGTGAACCGGCGAATGGACATGCAGCAGTTGGGCAGCTGACAGCTGAGACGAACCGAGGGGCTAGCAACAACGTCTCCTCAGTGACTATGCAGCGGACGTTGCTACATCTGGACCTCTGCAGCGTGCTCTCGGTTCATGGGCACACACCCCCCCTCCCGACTGCTGTTCATCGGCGACGAAAGATGCAATTTGCGCGCCATTACCGCAAATGGACGTACAATGAGTCGCCATAGATAGCCTTTTCAGATTAATCACTTTTTATACTCCATCGGACAGACGACCGTTGGAGATTAGGACATGAAATACATGAAAGCAGACACGAAGCAACAATCGTCGAAAGGGCCCAGGCAGGAGGGCATTCACAGGACGATCTCGTTACTCTGGAAGGCATAATGGATCAACAAAACTTTGTATCTACGCTTGTTGTTGTTGTTGTTGTGGTATTCAGTCCTGAGATTGGTTTGATGCAGCTCTCCATGCTACTCTATCCTGTGCAAGCTTCTTCATCTCCCTACTGCAACCTACATCCTTCTGAATCTGCTTAGTGTATTCATCTCTTGGTCTCCCTCTACGGTTTTTAACCTCCAAGCTACCCTCCAATACTAAATTTGTGATCCCTTGATGCCTCAGAAAATGTCCTTCCAACCGGTCCCTTCTTCTAATCAAGTTGTGCCACAAACTTCTCTTCTCCCAAATCCTATTCAATACCCCCTCATTAGTTACGTGATCTACCCATCTAATCTTCAGCATACTTCTGTAGCACCACATTTCGAAAGCTTCTATTCTCTTCGTGTCTAAACTATTTATCGTCCACGTTTCACTCCCAGACATGGCTACACTCCATACAAATACTTTCAGAAACGACTTCCTGACACTTAAATCTATACTCGATGTTAAAAAATTTCTCTTCAGAAACGCTTTCCTTGCCATTGCCAGTCTACATTTTATGTCCTCTCTACTTCGACCATCATCAGTTATTTTGCTCCCCAAATTGCAAAACTCCTTTACTACTTTAACTGTCTTATTTGCTAATCTAATTCCCTCAGCATCACCCGACTTAATTCGACTACATTCTATTATCTTCGTTTTGCTTTTGTTGATGTTCATCTTATATCCTCCTATCAAAACACTATCCATTCCGTTCAACTGCTCTTCCAAGTCCTTTGCTGTCTCTGACAGAATTACAATGTCATCAGCGAACCTCTAAGTTTTTATTTCCTCTCCATGGATTTTAATACCTACTCCGAATTTTTCTTTTCTTTCCTTTATTGCTTGCTCAATATACAGATTGAATAATATCGGGGAGAGGCTACAACCCTGTCTCACTCCCTTCCCAACCACTGCTTCCCTTTCATGTCCCTCTACTCTTATAACTGCCATCTGGTTTCCGTACAAATTGTAAATAGCCCTTCGCTCCCTGTATTTTACCCCTGCCACCTTCAGAATGTGAAAGAGTGTGTTCCAGTCAACATTGTGAAAAGCTTTCTCTAAGTCTACAAATGCTGGAAACGTAGGTTTGCCTTTCCTTAATCTAGCTTCTAAGATAAGTCGTAATGTCGGTATTGCCTCACGTGTTCCAACATTTCTACGGAATCCAAACTGATCTTCCCCGAGGTCGGCTTCTACCAGTTTTTCCATTCGTCTGTAAATAATTCGCGTTAGTATTTTGCTGCTGTGGCTTATTAAACTGGTAGTTCGGTAATTTTCACATCTGTCAACACATGCTTTCTTTGGGATTGTTATTATTATATTCTTCTTGAAGTCTGAGGGTATTTCGCCAGTCTCATACATCTTGCTCACCAGATGGTAGTGTTTTGTCAGAGTATCTACTCTTATGAACACTTTTTTTCCTCGGGCTGATGACTTCTACCGTCCAGACAATGCAACGCGTCACTCAGCTCGCAGTGTACGTTCGTGGTTCGAAGAGCACCAGCATGAGTTTACAGTGCTCCACTGGCAACGAAACTCCACGGAATGAAACCCAATCGAGAAACGGTGGGACCATCTCTGTTGGGCTGTTTGCGTCGTGGGTAATCGACCGAGAAACCTAGCACGGCTGTCCATGGCACTGGAATCGGCATGGCCCGCAGAAGGCAGGCTTTTGAAATATGACCGCGTTTATGTTACTGGAGAGTGCACATTATACAAGGGTTTTGGCTCACTTTGAAACGTCCCCTTTTTGAAGAATTATACAAGACTGTGCTTTAATTGACACACAATATTTTTTAGCGCAACGCAATCTGACTTTCAATAATCCCTACAAAAGAATGGCCCCGTCTAATACTAACCTATAAGTTTCACAAATCACTTACCTCACAAAAATCTTCGTTACTCGAACTACTGCAATACAGCGAGCGCCACTACTGCCAGCTAAATAAAAGATTCAAACTAAGGAAGGCACTAACTACTGATAGGCATAGTTAGCAAATGAAAGATTTTAATAGAGAACAAACACTGTATTTACCTTAATAGTGATATTATATATAGCAGTTCATGACAGTCTTACAAATTTCAAAACTCCGCCATCTCTGTCCCCACATCCATTACTGCTGGCGGCTCACCTCCAACTGCGCAACGGCACGCGCTGTTAACATCCAGCTGCCCAACACTACAATGGCGGACAACAATGCAAACTAGCCACAGACTGCACACAGCACAGCCAGTGATTTTCATACAGAGCGCTACGTGGCGTTACCAATAAAAAAACCTACACAGCCTACTTACAACTTCACTACTGAAAGGCTACCGTAAAGTGACAAAAAAATCTTATCATAGTTATGTCAAGATCACCGTCGTGGTGATCAGTTAATGTATTTCAGAATCAAATTGTCAGTTCCTTTATATACCTACGTTTCACGTTGCCTTCCATAAATGATACAGATATATCATACAAAACGCAAAAACTGCAGCAGAGCACGCAGAATATTGGATGAAATGTTGGAAACAAAGAATCTTGAAAACAAAAGAATAAAAGGTGATAAATATTCACAACTATTGAACGATACGCGATAGTGAGGTACGAGCCATTCGAAGAGAAACCACCAGAGGTAGCGTGAAGCTGGAGCAGACAATGTGCGGTGGAGCGCAGAGCAGCTCACGGCTGCAGAAAGACACTGCCGCTATCTGTAAATATTTTATTTTCCTTTGCCACAGGCGGAACAGGATTCCGCCGTCCCGCTCACGTCGAATTCCACTCACTCGGCGGTTTGATTGCTCTGTTGCCCCTGGCCCAGATGCGACAGCGACGGCGAGGCAAGCTACCCCAGCGGCGCGCTGTTCGATAACGACCTCGAGCAGGCCTCCGGTGACAAGTGGCACTTGCGCCACGCGGATCCACATCCCGGGACGGCGAAGTCGGGTGCTGGTGGGTGGATGTCTTCTTGAGCAGCCAGGATGTGACCCATCTGTCTCCTGGCAGGAGTCGACCCTGCTGCTGGAAGGCCTGGTCCGTCATACTGCTGGCTGTCTCCGAGTCCCTAGTGGTCGAACGGTGGCCCTGCCAGAGAAATTGTGACTATCCGTCGGAAGCTTCATGTGGCCGGCCTTGCAGCAAAGCACCGTCGTCCGGGAGACCTGTGAACCTCTAGGCACTTGTATTACTTGACTGCCCCCTATTAGTTCCCGGAAGTGCGCATATGTTTTGCGGCTGCGTCTCTTCTGGTCACGTACTGACAGATGTTAGGCTAGCGCCAGTGCGCTGGTTTTGAAGACGGTTTGCGGCAAGAGTTACTCGCAGTTCCACTGAGCTCAACGTTTCCCCGTTAGTTGCGTCCATGTCGGCCCGACGTACATTGCTACTTAACGTTGCTCGAAGCTGTAATCAACAAGCCCGTGCCTGAGTTACGAGTACGGCTGCAATTCACTGTCGTAAATCACACTAAAACTACTTTATGCGGTGAGGTCGCTACAGAAGGAACGAAACGCTTAATAGCCACCCAGAGACAACTTATCCGCACAACATACTACGCCATACACACCAGAAAACAACAGCCGAACTTTCAAAGATATGGTTAAAGTTGGCTCAACGCTATAATAGCTTGTAGTGTTCGCGACTGCCACGACATATTGTAAGTTAGAAACTGTGAGCGAATATTTGAGTCGGTCGGCGATACGAGGAGACTGTAAGAGATATTTGAGAAGAAAGTTTGATGATGATGATGGTGATTACTTTTCATTTACTATTCCTGGGTGCTTTGCTTGTAAAACTCCCACTTACTTTGATCACCGCATTTACAAAAGATGTCATTAGAGCAATTTTATTATGAAGCGGTGGAAGTAGAGTTTTCTAAGTATCCACGAGAGCTTGTGACTTAATGGTGTGGGAACAAGGCGTCAGAACAGGTCTTGCGTCCCAGATGCATTGTACATAGTGGTTCCTAACTACCTGAACATCCCATATGCATAGGAAGCTTGTATATTTCGCGTAACTACCTTGTAGGCACAGCAGTATGGTTGCAACCAGTAACAAGTAGTATTAATGTGTACCTGTGTATGGAATTACATACTTACAAAATTAACACATTAAGCAGACAGTGTATTAATCTAAAAAATGTACTTTTTAGTCTCTACATATCTTCTCCCCACATATCTTCAAGGTGTAATGATCGTACATCAGAGTAGTCAACAAATGTTCCATATTACTAAAGGTTTACTTATTTGTACTGAATGACCTACTGGAACAGAAGCAGTCACATTACACATGTAGAGTAGTACACTTTTCAAACTTCTGCTTGATGAATCTATGAGAAGCAGCCATTCAGTAGTGATATACGTTATACCCAAGATTCAGTGATACCGCTAATGTCATGAGAGTACACTAGAGAAGCTTCTTCATCCTTTCTAAATTCTATCGAAATTCTTCTTCATGACTATGATAACGATAGAGGGTTGTTCCCGGAGCTAAGAACCTATATGCAGGAATACGTGACCTAGTAACCAGGCCGACTATTTGGTAAAGCATTAATCTCGTGTCAAATCTTTCAGTTTTTCTAGAGTTAGCGCTTTTGGTTTGCATGAATCTGAGGGGCCTTGATATCATGCATTTCATCATCTGTCGCAGAAAAGTCACTCTGATTGTCAGGTGGTGTTGGAATCGGAATTCCTGTTCCAAGAGGCAGTGATCTTGCGGCAGACGATACGTCTTATTATTTTACGCTCTTTTTCTTCGAATACCTAAGAGTAGAGGCAGATATATTAATTGAATTAATCCAATTACAATATTTATTTTAATTAATTTAAAAGATACTCATGAAGACACATATTAAGTTCACAATGAGAATTAAACCTATTATGCAGGGATGGTAGTCAGTAGGATAATCTCTTCTCCCCTCCAAATCGTAGGCACACCAGAATCGAGACAATTCAGCTGCTTTTTGCGTCAGCGTCCCACACTTTCATCACATGTTTTGTAGCATACGTGTAGTAAGAAGGACTTGTTACCATCACCATTTTTATTCCAAGGCATGCTGATGTATTTTTCTCACAAAGGGAGTAATTTTTGAATTCCATTGTGGCACGATGACTTTATCACAGATGTAGAAAATTCGGTCAGTGTGATTCTTGCACTTCAAATTAATTTTGTAACAACTTTGGTTTCACTCAGAGAGCTCAAGTCATACTATCCTGCAGGTTACTACAAGGTAGAAGCAAGATTAGTTCAACCCTAACTTCCCTGTCCTGCAGAGTGGCCACCTCAACCTCTGTATTCAAGAGTTCCAACTATGACTATCTTTTTAGCATCGTTTTCTAGGCCTTAAATGAAACACAGGTAATTAGAATTATCTCTTCATCCTTGTTAACTACATTTATTTGCGTATCATACATTTAACGTAGCTACATGATACGGAACCGTTTCTGCTTCGTGACAATAAACTTAAAAATTTCAAACACTTGTATGGCTTATGTACCTAATAGCCTACTACAAATATTGAGATAGTGAAAAGACGTGACGGGATTGAGCAAAATGAGCTACATGTTTTGACTGAAAATGCTTGACATATAAAAGGTCACCTACAAAATCGTGACCTTAGAAAATGAGTTTCGAAATGCAAACCGTGATAGCACTGGGCATTTGCTATGCAGACGAGATGTGCTTTGCAGTAAAGATGACCAACAAGTGTTCATAGCAGTTAAGGTATTCATTTTAGAACCCAATTTGTCACTTCTCAAAATAAACAATACACTTTTTAACGCGCTATATTTTTTTATATATAGTTCTTTTGCAAACAATAAAAATGGATTTCCAAGAAATGAGTTTCAGTTGACTATTGTAACTGAAAAGTCATGAATGAGGAGAGAATGTTAATTATAATGGAAGAGGATGACCTACGAATAAATATTTTAACACTATAAATTAAAATAAAATAGATCAAAATAAAGAACTGCCAGAAAGACAGCAATGGGCAGGCATTTTAGTTTATGGGGATGGATCCAAGATGTGAGTTATCTTCTCTCTTCCAAGTGAAAATTTCTCACCTCGTCAAGAAACCGAGAAACACATGCATTGTTACTCATATCCTTCCACTCGCTACCTGCGTGTCATTTAATATGAGACACGTGCAGTTTATGTGAAGGAAACTCTGTAGTTGCCATCAAACAGAAAATTTTACTAATGACATATTATTATGTGACCTGTTATTCTCAAGCGAAAACCGAGTCTTCTTACATTCATGTTTGTTCAGTATTTTCCCTTTCCAAGACTTAATCCGTTTCTTGTGTTCATACTCCGTAGCACCCAATTAATGATGCTACATTTAGTTTCCAATCTATGGTTGCGAACGGTTTACCTCCAGTTTCCATCTGATTTCTGCTTTTCTACGCACGTAGATAATTTGTGGATACGATGTAGTTTCTGCGAATTGAAATTAGGATTACTCCGGTCGTGGGTATTTTTGAGTTAGATTAAGATCGAGTTTGTAAACATTCTGCATTCTAATAACTTTTGCCAATTTTTGACCCCAAATATTCCAGTGCTGAGATTAAGAGACCAGAAATGCACACACGTCCAAGACCCGACTTCATTCGCGACGAGTGTGAGCATTTGCTACTGGCGGCTACGCACCATGTCCAAAGACGTAAGACACCCGAAAGACGTGTATAGACTTTAAAGTTTATATAATGAAGATAACGAAAGTTCTCGGATTCTTCTATTTTCTGACGCGCTAAACTACCTCTGTGTTTGATGTAAATCAGTACAACGATTTAAAGTGAAAGTTGTTTGAAGAAGGGTTTCCGCTTCAAAATCAAAGCAAGCGAGGGCAAATGAAATTAAAATACTCGGGTGTGGAACAATACTCTACCTCCACAAAACTGAAACACTCGCATATCTTTCTGTCAACTCCATGGGTTGTTAGGACTGTTTCAATTTATTTCACTTGTACATGAGTTAGCTACATGTTTCATAGGTCATTTGAACGATTCTTTTATCTAAATGACGCGGAACGGGTCAGTTTACAGGATATGTATACATGATTAGTCTCAACATTAATGAATACGTTATTAGTTTTACGCCTCTTCATCCCACTACGTTTATTTATTTATTTATAATTTTTAGTTTTATTTTACTTTATTTCTTAAGGAATTGTCCAGGAGAAATGATTTTAAATCAGATTTAAAGCTTACCTGCTAGACATTTTATGTTATTGGGGAAATAAACAAAACTGTTATTACTACATATTGACACTCTCATTTATACTAATACATAATCTCACTCGCACTGACTCTCTCACATTTTGTTGAGACAATTTATAAATTAAATCCTAGAAGTTCAGTCATCTATTCGGGCAAACAAGTTTTATCATTCTGGGAATTTCACCTACTGACAACCTCTGAATAAATACCACCAGCTAGGTAATCCCCAGGTGTTTCACCTTTCCGTAATAAGTAGGTTTCAGCTTTATGAGAAAAGGATCGCCGATGCTGTAGTCAAAATATTATCAAATTCCCTCGCGATATGCGAAAAGCAGGCTCTATTCACAAATGTACGGGGTGCGGCGCTTAAATCTGAACAAATTTCAGTTTGAATTTCCCGTCTTATAGTAGTTCCGCCACAGGTCGCGATTGGCGTTCTTGAATGTCTTAAGCCTCTAATAAACCTCAAAATGGCCAAGATGTTACGGACGAGTGCGGAATACAATCGAAGAGCCGCGATTACCGAAAGTGCGCTCGGCGTTCGCTCACTGAAGTAGTTCGATTCGTCTGGCAACAGAGATCAACTTTTTACGACATTGTGGCCAAGTATAATGATTCGGAGAAGTATGGGGGATGTTCCGCTAACCCGACGAAGAAACCCAATTCGACGAAATGTGTGTCATGAACTGTGGTCGCCACTGAAAGGGCTCAGAATCCGGGACAATCGCTGAGGAAACTGGCGTCAATATTGAATCTCAGCCAGCAACAATGCGTTGGATGGCGGAGGAGGACCTCATACGAGCTATTTATTCCAAAACTAGCTCCCGGATAACGTTGACATGTTCTGATCAAAGACCCGGATTTGAATCCCCTCTACTACTATGTCTGGAGCGTAGCCGAAAGAGTTACCAATAAGACGAGGCACCCTAATATCGCATCTCTACGCAGAACTACCGAAGCAGCATTCGCGAATATGGACAGCGCTGTTTTAAAGAGGGCGTGCTAGGCTTCAGGACAAGATTCGAGGCGGTCATTGCGGCTAAAGGGGAATACATCGAGTAATGTTACTCTTGAAAGATATCACTACTTATACGTCAAAGCATTTTCGTTAACATTTGTATTTTGTTTTAGTAAATTTGTTTTTTGAAAAAAGTTTCATTTGTGCGGACTTAAGCGCCGCGCCCTGTATCTTTCCACCAAGTTGACATGGGTTTTCCGTATTAACCGTATGACGAAGGTCACTTTAGAAATTTGTGTTGGAAAAATAAAAGAGCTATTGAAAGGGGGTCAATGGAATTCAGTGATGTGACTTTCATTTCACAGCACTTCCTATATTAACAAAAGGCAACGAACATCTAAACGTCACACGTTGTGTCGTTACTCGTCTTTTCGATCATGGTAAGGTCACTACCAATAAAAACTTCAGAATTCAAGTATAGTACATCATCTGTGAACAAGCTGTTAATTATGGAATAATGCTACGGCACTCTGATCTCAGTTTACGACTAGCGTTTGACAATTTCATAACAAGACAATAGGCAGTTGATACAAAATCCGAAAGTAACTAATACTACGGCTACGAAAACAGCCACTTCCAATTCTTTAAGAAAACTTGGGCGATTTTTTCCTATCAGTTACGTTTCTACAGCATTTCGCGGTAATGTAATATCAGGAACCTTGAGGCTAGTAATATGGGGTAGGTTGAGGTTACCAACAACGTAAGTCCGGTATTACTTGTGATGTAAACATATTGTAGTGCGTGACGTCGTTCGTGTGAAAACAGATGAAGAGTAGTATGCTTACAACATTTTTCTACTATTATATCATATTCTCAACACATGTTTGGGATGTACTTTATACTGGTGTGCAAAACTTAGGGATGGAAGTAACTTTGATTTAAAATTAATGGTGAACCTTCAACTGTCCTTTACTTTGCACAACGCGCTTCGCTACTCGTTTCGGTCGAAAATCAAATAAATCAAATCAGTATAGAATACATTGTTCACAGGTAACAGACCGTTAAATTGTGTATTACTTACTGCCACGAACGGCTGAAAAGTTATATACACTCCTGGAAATGGAAAAAAGAACACATTGAAACCGGTGTGTCAGACCCACCATACTTGCTCCGGACACTGCGAGAGGGCTGTACAAGCAATGATCACACGCACGGCACAGCGGACACACCAGGAACCGCGGTGTTGGCCGTCGAATGGGGCTAGCTGCGCAGCATTTGTGCACCGCCGCCGTCAGTGTCAGCCAGTTTGCCGTGGCATACGGAGCTACATCGCAGTCTTTAACACTGGTAGCATGCCGCGACAGCGTGGACGTGAACCGTATGTGCAGTTGACGGACTTTGAGCGAGGGCGTATAGTGGGCATGCGGGAGGCCGGGTGGACGTACCGCCGAATTGCTCAACACGTGGGGCGTGAGGTCTCCACAGTACATCGATGTTGTCGCCAGTGGTCGGCGGAAGGTGCACGTGCCCGTCGACCTGGGACCGGACCGCAGCGACGCACGGTTGCACGCCAAGACCGTAGGATCCGCCACTTCCCAGCAAATTAGGGACACTGTTGCTCCTGGGGTATCGGTGAGGACCATTCGCAACCGTCTCCATGAAGCTGGGCTACGGTCCCGCACACCGTTAGGCCGTCTTCCGCTCACGCCCCAACATCGTGCAGCCCGCCTCCAGTGGTGTCGCGACAGGCGTGAATGGAGGGACGAATGGAGACGTGTCGTCTTCAGCGATGAGAGTCGCTTCTGCCTTGGTGCCAATGATGGTCGTATGCGTGTTTGGCGCCGTGCAGGTGAGCGCCACAATCAGGACTGCATACGACCGAGGCACACAGGGCCAACACCCGGCATCATGGTGTGGGGAGCGATCTCCTACACTGGCCGTACACCACTGGTGATCGTCGAGGGGACACTGAATAGTGCACGGTACATCCAAACCGTCATCGAACCCATCGTTCTACCATTCCTAGACCGGCAAGGGAACTTGCTGTTCCAACAGGACAATGCACGTCCGCATGTATCCCGTGCCACCCAACGTGCTCTAGAAGGTGTAAGTCAACTACCGTGGCCAGCAAGATCTCCGGATCTGTCCCCCATTGAGCATGTTTGGGACTGGATGAAGCGTCGTCTCACGCGGTCTGCACGTCCAGCACGAACGCTGGTCCAACTGAGGCGCCAGGTGGAAATGGCATGGTAAGCTGTTCCACAGGACTACATCCAGCATCTCTACGATCGTCTCCATGGGAGAATAGCAGCCTGCATTGCTGCGAAAGGTGGATATACACTGTACTAGTGCCGACATTGTGCATGCTCTGTTGCCTGTGTCTATGTGCCTGTGGTTCTGTCAGTGTGATCATGTGATGTATCTGACCCCAGGAATGTATCAATAAAGTTTCCCCTTCCTGGGACAATGAATTCACGGTGTTCTTATTTCAATTTCCAGGAGTGTATAAATAAGAGTAATTTGCTCTTTTGAGCACAGGATAGTCACAAAATTTTTAACGATGTAATCAGGCAAAACATTGACGCATACAGTCAAAGACAACGCCATGTATGAGATAAAAACTAAAGTACGTGCTAGCAATATCCGTATCAACTTAACAAGAGGTACATTATTGTCTTTGGTTCCATGTAAACACTGTACATTAGTGAGACAGATCGTGAAACTCCAAATGTGCAAACTAAATACATCAAATACATCTTATCTGAAACACATCATAACTGCCGTAAAGAAATCAGCTTAAAACATTGGAAGCCATTTATTGACATCATATAAAGCCAAACTGGCGAATTTTATATATTACAAAACATCGTAATTTCCGAAAAATATGTCATCTAGTACATTTTAATGGGCTAGGATGTTGGTGAATTAACATATAACAGCAAGTAAACATCAGCTCACAAAATGATGCACCGTAAATACACATGTACTTTGTAAATAACAACAAAGCTAATCTCATACAGTATGCTATACCAAAGTGCATTACGACGGTAACTGCATCCCTCTGGAACATATAGATAAAAACATTATCATACTTTTAATTCACATACCCAATGGAAAATATGTGGGGTGGCTCTTGTAAACAGAAGATTATTACATTTTTTATTTACTTATTTATATTATAAATTTTATTTTGTCTGTGTTGGACATACCCTCATACGGCGGGACGTGGAAACACGTAATTCACGCAGGAACATCAGTGAAATCAGTTGGAAGTAACGATAATTCGAGAACACAATAGTAATTTAGATTCCCATGTCCAGAATTCTGGTTGACATACTTTGTCGTTTGTTGTCCGTGGCACCAGGCTCCTATACTGATTGAGATCTTTTCTAACTTTACAAGTAAACGAAGAATAACTTCAATTAATATTAGTTTATTACTGTTCTGCAAAGTAATAACACGAAGTCGATGCTCTGAGATATCTCGCTGCCTCATTGAGTCGATGTTGTCACTTTCACATTTTGCTGAAATTAAAGCGCGTCATCTTGGAAACATACACACATCTGAGGCTGTCAAAGTGTCTGATAATACTCGTCTATATCCTTGAATACTGTCAGCAGAACAGCACAAATGCTACCGCCCAAAAAGTAGCTCCCTTTACCTATGTGTATTTATATTCTGGTGGCCAGTTTTAGGACACAAATTAACTATCGTAGGAATTTAAATTGACAGTAACCCGTAGTCTAGATTTGGCGTTTTTGCTCACTAATAAAACCGCCGTCGGTCCCGAATTGGAGCCCCGCCACCTCTTAAATTTTGACTAAAATTTATCAGCTATGGGGGCCGAAGACTTTGGGGATAAGAAGTCATCCTCATTCTCCCAATATACTCGCAAAGAGGGCGAAGGTGCGACAGACGTTCTGGGCACTCTATAGCCTTTGGGATGGGAAAGGCGGAAGATTAAGCGTTGAACCACTGTATGAGGATACCGAAGGCAATAGAAACCACTGCATTAAACATACAAAATGTGAATGCACAGCAGATGTGGGCTGTAACTGAAAATGTGTTATGACAGTCTTTCCATTGGCAGAATATTCCAAAACAGTGTCCATTCGGATCACCGGGAAGAGACTGCCAAGTGGAAGGTGACCATGAGATAAAGACTGAATAATGAACGAAAGGACGACGATTTACGAGAGGAAGTGTGGAATGTTCGAAGCCTCAACGTCGTAGGAAAGCTAGAAAATCTTAAATGGGAAATGCTAAGGGTCAGTTCGGATACAGTTGGGATCAGAAAAGTGAAATGCAAAGAAGACAAGGATTTCTGGTCAGACGAGTATGCTGCTAGGAGATAGGGTGAACAGGTCACTGAAAGGGCAGTTCTCATCAGAATCGACAACTATCCAACGTGGACAACGATAGTGAAGGTATACATGCGAACGCCGCCAGTCGAAGATGAAGAGAGAGAGAAAGTACACTGAAGAGAAAAAATATAATGACCATCTACTTAATAGCTTGTTTGCCCATCTTTGGAACGAAATACATCACTGCTTCATCGTATCAGGTACCCAAAAGTTTGTTGGTGGGTTTGTGGAGGTATGTGGCATGAGATGTCTACTCACAGGTCATTTAAATCGCGTAAAAAACCTGACCGCTGATTTACGTATGCCGTGATGGCGCCCGATAGTGACCTAGATGGTTTCCATAGCCCTTACATGAGCCAAATTTGGTAGTCGAGACGCCAATGTGAGATCACTATAACGCTCCCCAGCTTAATGTAGCACGATTCTGGCTCCGAGACACGGAAAAATGTATTTCCAAATCGTGACATCCCCGGTGTGGAAGACATCAGGCGTGAAAGGATACAGATGATTCGTAGCTGTCAGCTTATCTTCGATTACTACCATAGGTCCCATGCAAGCACAGGGGAATGTCTCCTAAAGCACAATACTGCTCCCGCCAGCCCGTGGCCGCGGCACGTAGCGAGTATCGAACCGTCTTTCACTTCGATGACAACGTTTGTGCAGACAACCATCGACCTAGTGGTGCAAAAACTTGATTCGCCTAAAGCGGCGACACGTTCTCATTTATCGACGGTCGAATACCAATGGTCCCGTGCCCAGTGCAATCGTAATTGTCGAAGTCGTTGGGTTCAACATGTGAACGCGTAGACGTAATTGGCTGCGGAGACCCATGTTCTACAATATACGATGAACGGTGTGCTCCGTAACACTTCTGAGTGCACAGATCGGTAGAGATCCCACAGATCACCTTCTGCCCTACTTTAGAATCTAAACCTCCGAACCCTCCTTTCTGTGAAGAATCGTGGACATCCAACTATTTAGCGCCTGGTGGTAGTTTCACTGTCCTACCTCTTTCCATGCTTTCTCACGACTGTAGCAAGTGAATATTTGCCGTTTTCGGCATACTTATTTAGACTCTGTATAATAACAATCGGTCATTTTTCAAACTCGCTTACGTTAACGGATTTATCCGTTTGCATTTCATATCTTCGTTAGGGTGATCCTCTGTCCGTGTCGGTTCCGCTTACGTCTCTTTGTTACCGCGTCACGTGCCCGCAACACCACCAGGCGGCATCCAACGTCGCGGTGGGGCAGCGCTAATAATGTTTTGGCTTATAACTGCAAATTAGGATAGTTAACGGGTAATTCAGAGCGTAAAGGGAGATGAAAATTTAGTAGTCATATGGGATGCGAATGCGGTCGTAGTCGAAGGAGTGGAAGAGTTACGGGATGTAATGGGCTTGGTAGTAGGAAAGACAAAGGAGAAAGACTAATTAAGTTACGCAGTAATTTTCAGCTAGTAATAACGAATACTCTGTTCAAGGATCACACGAGGAGGATGTATATTTGGAAAAGGCCGGGAGGTACGGGAGGATTCCATGTAGATTACATCATGGTCAGGCAGAGTTTGTGAAATCACTGGATTTTTAGGCTTATCCAGGAGCAGATATAGACTCAGATCATAATTTAGTAGTGATGAAGGGTAGACTGAGAAAGAAGTAGTGAGGAAGAATCAATGCACGAAGAAGTGGGATACGAAAATATTAAGGAATGAAAAGATATGCTTGAAGTTTTCTGAGGTCATAGACAACATGATAACGAATAGCTCAGTAGGCAGTTAAGTTGAAGAGGAATGAACTTTACTAAAAAGGGCAGTCTCAGAAGTTGGAAAGAAAAACGTAGGTACAAAGAAAGTATATGAGAAGGAACTATGGGTAACAGAGTTGATATAGCATGAGTGGACATAGAGGAGATAGGGGATCCAGTATGAGGAGCAGAATTTAGAACATCATTGGTAGACTTAAAATCAAATAAGGCAGAAGGCACAGAAGCCATGGCAACGAAAAGATTATTTACGTTGGTTTGCAGAATGTATGAGACCGGCGATATACCATCACACTTTCGGCGTCATCCACTCAACTCCCATGACTGCAAGAGCCGGCAAGTACGAGAATTATCAGAGAATCAGTTTAATAGCTCAAGCATCGAAGTTGCTGACAATAATAAGATACAGAATAATTGAAAAGATAATCGATGATCTGCTATAAGACTATAAGTTTGGTGTTAGAAAAGGTAAAGACACCAGAGAGGCTGTTCTGACATTGCGGTTGATAATGTCAGCAAGACTGAAGAAAGATCATACACGTTCATAGTATCTGTCAACCTAGAAACAGCGTTCACTAATGGAAAATGGTGAAAGATGTTTCAAATCATGTCATCGTAAGCTCCTTACAAATGAGCTTGCCGTGTTCGCTAAAAACTGTCTTTATCGGTTTGAAAGGAATAACGTACAAAAAATTCATTAAAAACTACGAAAATAATAACTAAACACAATCTTTTTGTGACGAACATCAAATGATTCCGTTTGATCATCGACTTACGAAAGTGAAATTGCGTTTTGAGCATTCAGAATGTTGCGAAAGTTATTGGCGAGTTGTTATTGACGTTTTAATTAAATAGTCCTAAATGTAGTCAGATACTAGCTAGTAACACCCGCACCCCCAACCCCTGCTTCGCATCATCATCAGTACTGGCGTCTAACTAACAGTTACAGTGAAATCGTATTAACTTTGAAAAATTTCATTTTTTACGTGACTAAAGATAAATTACGTTCAAATCTTGAGAGTTTTTTATTAAAATACTAAAAAAGAGTCAAAGAGAGTGCAGGTAGTGCTTACCTGCAGAGCATTTTGCAGAATGGTGAAACAATTCTCAGTGCACCACAAGTGCTACCTACTGCAGCTCCTCCTGACTGAAGAAAGCTAAGCAGCCACACTAAGGGTAGACACGTCCTCTATAGCGCTCCTGTTCCCAGTGACACATACTTCATGCACATTGTACAACCTCAGTTAAAATCAACTAAGCTGAAATGTATGCATATACTTAGGCTACTGTTTGTAAATAACTTGATAGTTGCTCTCCTTCCACTGAACAAAAATAAATTGCGATACTTCTCGCTGACAATGCTTTCTTCGAATGGCAGTAATAATAATAATACAGTGTAGGTCCTAAAGTAATGTAGTAGCCACTACGTAGTTACTTTTGTATTGTACTGTCAATTAGTTCGTCTACTGTTGCAGAGTTGAAAACGAAGGAATTTCTGGTCTATTGCGTTAACCACCTACAACTCTTAGAAGGGATTTTCACATTTAAGCATATATGATGTACGTACACGTATATGTCCCAACTTTACTATCACTGACGCATGATACATTACAGGGTACAGACTGTGTGTAGTGGGTGGTCTATGTGAGGAAGATTATGTTCATTTATTACTTTCACAAGCTCTGACCTTCCACCGCATTGTGTCGCTCGTCAGTAATGGTACTTGCAAAAATATAATTATAGGAAAGTTATTTAATTAGTATTACACTCTTGCGAAATAATGATAGAGAAATTACGAGGGTTGGAACTTTAATAGTTTCAACTATTTATTTACATTTCGTACAAAATAGATACGTGTTTCAAAGTTTTTCTGACCCTCAGAGTAGTCACCAGCATTGTGTATAACCTGTTACCAGCGATGTGGAAGTCGTAGGATATTCTTAGCAGTGCCAGTTGAGTAGACAGTTCGAGCGACGCTGTCTGTTGCTCGACGAATTTGTAGCAATTCTGAAGCGAATGCCGTGAAGTGTTTCCTTCAGTTTAGAAATCGAGTTGAACTTATGAGGGCTTAAGTCAGGAGAGTGCAGTAGGTGGTATAGCACTTAGCAGCCCTATCAGTCAAACAAATCAGTAACAGCTTGCACTGTACGTGCTTGAACATTGTCCTGCAGAATGATTGTCAGGTCCTGCAGAAAGTGGCATCACTTCTATCTCTATGCTGTTCATTTTGGGAACACAACCTACGACCAGCTTAGAGACAGAAGTGATTACACTTTCTGCAGGATCATCATTGTGTAGGACAATACTGAAGCACGTACAGTGCAAGCTGTTACTGATTTGTTAGATTGATGGGGCTGCTAAGTGCTATACCACCTATTGCACTCTCCTGACTTACGTCCTCGTGAGTTCGACTCGATTTCTAAACTGAAGGAAACACTTCAAGGAATTCACTTCTGAATTGTTACAAATTCGTCGGGCAACAGACCGCGTCGCTCGAACAGTCAACACAACTGGCACTGCTAAGAGCATCCTACGACTTCCACATCGCTGGCAACGGGTTATATACAGTGCTGGTGACTACTTTGAGAATCAGCAATACTTTGAAACACGTATCTATTTTGTACGAACTGTAAATAAATAGTTGCCTCTATTAAAGTTCCAACCCTCGTATCTTAAAAAATAATTTAGTTTCTTAACTGAACACAATCGAACCCTTATGTTATTACCCCTTACAAAATTTCATTTTATCCCCCTCCCCCGAGGGAGTAATTACGCGCAGGTTGGGAACCACTGTGCTACCGCCTTTGAGAGGTGACCGTCTCGACTTGCTTGGCGTAGATGCCTTGCCTGGTAACAACTTCCTTAGTGACCTCCAGTCATGTGTGTACTCCACTTATGCACTGTTGAAACACGTCTAAGTTACGGGACAGTCGGCGACTGCGTGATTTTCGTCCTAGTTAGCAAACCTTATTGCCGAGGGGCTCTGGTTGCATGTGTGTTTAAATATCAGATAGTTAAAGAAAGAAGGGACATATATCTCCACCAACATGGTTACAGAGGTGGTAGATGGACCAAAACAACAAAAAGTCCAGTAAACATGAGCTCTAAAGTGGATACCTTAAGTGATATGAGCACTTGCTCATGTTCTGTACTATAAAACATATCTCTTCCATTGCTGGCTCTTTGGTTTCCATATTTTGGGAGGAGTTAATGCGTATGAAACAAGGAAACATGGGCACTAAACAATCCGTCTAAATTTCACGCCTTAAGAGCAATGTGCACTTGTTCTGTGGAAGTTGTGTTTCTCAGTAGCAAAGGTAAACACATGTTCACATCTCGTAAGGTACGCAACTTAGAAACCATGTTTACTGGACTTTTTTTCTTGTCGTGTTCCATAATGCGATCTCACAAAATTTGTTGGTTTAATTCTTCTTCACCGCGCATATAAAGATATGGGTCCATGATATTTTTGACGCTAGTGAAGTTCGAAGATTGTATGCAAACTTCCGTGGGATGAACATGATTTTGGGATCTATGGATATTTTGTGATGGGAAATGAAGCGTTTGGTGTGTGAGACACTGATAGACACTACAAATAAGAAGGTTGCCGTTTGGCTGAGACTGCAGTCTCGTTGTTTTGGGCATGTTAGACAGCCATTAGCAAGCATATTTCAATTATAGATTAATGTAAACAGACGACATTTTATACAACATTACTAATGCAATATTCATCACATGGCAGTTTCAACAGTATTACTGAACACTAGTGTCTAAAACATGGTGCAACATTAACGGAGCAACAGTACATATGTGACGTTTTTGTCATCAAAGAAAGTTTTTCCTTTTATCTCCTCTAAACACTTAAATATTTTGAATGCATAGTATACAGGGTGAGTCACCTAACGTTACCGCTGGATATATTTCGTAAACCACATCAAATACTGACGAACCGATTCCACAGACCGAACGTGAGGAGAAGGGCTAGTGTAATTGTTTAACACAAACCCTACAAAAATGCACGGAAGTATGTTTTTTAACACAAACCTACGGTTTTTTAAATGGAACCACGTTAGTTTTGTTAGCACATCTGAACACATAAACAAATACGTAATCAGTGCCATTTGTTGCATTGTAAAATGTTAATTACAGCCGGAGATATTGTAACCTAAAGTTGACGCTTGAAACCTCCGACGTTCAGTTGCGTGTTGTAACAAACACGGGCCACGGTCGGCGATCAGCATCTGCAGGAACATGTTTACGATGACGACCGTGTTTACGAGTGTGGCTGTAGTGCACTGTTGTGGTTTGGTCTAGCCGTCGCAGTGTCCGCATGTAGCACTTGCTGCTATTGTTATTCTGCATTCGTCTCCGCACGCAGACCAACTGTAGTACACCGTGTTACCAGACGTCTGTGATAGTGTAGTGTTGTAGGAACTGTGACCATGGTGTATTCGAACTCTGAAAAGGCGAAGATGATACTCATCTATGGCGAGTGTCGACGAAATGCAGATGAAGCCTGCAGGGTGAATGCAGAACGGTACCCGGACAGAGAGCATCCAACGTGCCGCACATTGCAAAACATCTACCGCCAACTGTATGCAATAAGTATGGTCGTAGCACGCAAACGGGTCCGTAACAGGCCCGTCACAGGAGGAGCGGGTGCAGTTGGTGTGTTAGCTGCTGTTGCCATGAACCCACACGTGAGTACACGGGACATTACGAGAGCCGGTGGACTGAGTCAAAGTAGTGTCATGCGCATACTGCATCGTCACCGCTTTCACCCGTTTCATGTGTCGCTACATCGGCAATTACATGGTGATGACTTTAATCATCGAGTGCAATTCTGTCAATGGGCATTAACAGATAATGCGTTGCAGTTCTACCTGTTTACCGATGAAGCGGGTTTCACAAACCACGAGCAGTGAATATACGGAACATGCATTACTGGTCCGTGGACAATCCTCGCTGGCTCAGACAGGTAGAGCGGCAGCGACCGTGGACTGTAAATGTATGGTGCGGAATCATTGGCGACCGCCTCATCGGTCCTCACTTCATTGCAGGGGCCCAAACAGCTGCAACATACATCGCGTTTCTACAGAATGATCTGCCAACGTTGCTCGAAAATGTCCCACTGGAAACGCGTCGATGTATGTGGTATCAGCATGATGGTGCATCTGCACATTCCGCAATTAACACTAGGCTGACCCTTGAAAGGATGTTCAAAAAAATGGTTCAGATGGCTCTGAGCACTATGGGACGCAACTGCTGAGGTCATTAGTCCCCTAGAACTTAGAACTAGTTAAACCTAACTAACCTAAGGACGTCACAAACATCCATGCCCGAGGCAGGATTCGAACCTGCGACCGTAGCGGTCTTGCGGTTCCAGACTGCAGCGCCTTTAACCGCACGGCCACTTCGGCCGGTAAAGGATGTTCGACGGGCGTTGCATAGGACGTGGAGGACGCATAAATTGGCCAGCCCGTTCTCCTGATCTCACACCTCTGGACTTCTTTCTGTGTGGTACGTTAAAGGAGAATGTGTATCGTGATGTGCCTACAGCCCCAGAGGATATGAAACAACGTATTGTGGCAGCCTGCGGCGACTTTACACCAGATGTACTGCAGCGTGTACGACATTCATTACGCCAGAGATTGCAATTGTGTGCAGCAAATGATGGCCACCACATTGAACATCTATTGGCCTGGGTCTGACATGTCGGGACACACTCTATTCCACTCTGTAATTGAAAACGGAAACCACGTGTGTACGTGTACCTCACCCCTCATGGTAATGTACATGTGCGTCAGTGAAAAAGACCAATAAAAAGGTGTTAGCATGTGGACGTAATGTGCTGTTCCAGTCTCTTCTGTACCTAAGGTCCATCACCGTTCCCTTTGGATCCCTACGTAATTCGGTGCTCTCCAATACACACGATCGAACAGCGGAGGAGTGGCACTCAAGCGTCAACTTTAGGTTACAATATCTCCGGATGTAATTAACATTTTACAATGCAACAAACGGCACTGATTACGTATTTGTTTATATGTTCAGATGTGCTAACAAAACTAACGGGTTTCCGTTTAAAAACGTAGGTTTGTGTCAAAAAACATACTTCCGTGCATTTTTGTATGGTTTGTATTAACCAATTACACTATCCCCTCTCCTCACGTTCGGTCTGTGGAATCGATTCGTCAGTATTTGATGTGGTTTACGAAATATATCCAGCGGTAATGTTAGGTGACTCACCCTGTATATACCTCTTGCATTGTACAAATTTATATATGCGATGATCCCTCACGTCTATCTGGAAATTCTTTTGTACTTAATAGTGGTTGAAAATGGTTCTTGTACATTTCTTTGATGTCACTTTCATTATTAGGAAGGTAATGTTCGCTGTCTCTCCGATATTTCCGTGTTCTATTGATTCATATATTTCCATATGACTCATTGGTAACCATTTTCCGCTGCTGCTACGTAAATTTTCTTTTGCAAATTAAACAGCATTTTTCTTTGTTCAATATTACTATTTGATTTTCAATATTAGTTTCGCCTCTTGTGTGTTTGTCATCTTCAGTGGGTTTCCTGGAACAATATATGGGCGATTTATCTACCCCTATCGATTCTTTTTATGTAACCTGCACTAGGTCCGTATCATGAAAGGTATACAGACAGGCAGCAGCCCGTAATCTATGCAGATTTGTTCCCAGAGCTTTGGACAACACTTAGCAAACGGAACCACATTGTCTAAAACAGAAGTGGGGATTGACCATGATCTACACTGTATTTTTGAATCAAAATATGCCTTATTTCTGCCATACTCATCCAAGTGTCTCCAGTGTTTCTTTGCGTAATTAGCGCTGTAGTCATACATTTTTAGATATTTCTATAAATTTACATTGTTTGTAGTTCTTAATCTTTGGTAAATGGTTCAGAAATGCTTCACTCTCTTAAGCAACGAAATTAACAGGAGCTATCAAACTTTTCTGTATATAACCTCTTAAATATCTACGAAAGCTTAAATACTATACACGGAATACACTTACAGTGATACCCAAAACAGTTTGATTACGCTGCAAATTCCACATTGAAAGTTTGGGCGCACTTGGATAATTACGGTGGAAGTAAGATATATCTTCCAGAATGAAATTTTCACTTTTCAGTGGAGTGTGCATTGACATGAAACTTCTTACCACATTAAAATAGCGTGCAAAACCGAGACTCGAACTCGGATCTTTTGCCTTTTGCGGGCAAGTGCTCTATCGACTCACCTACCCAAACATGGTTCACAACCCCGTCTTCATAGCTTAACCTCTGCAAATACCAAGATGCCAAGATATTTCTTGGGACAAAAATACCATCTTTCTCATGGCCAATCCTGACTTGTATTTTTTACAATACGATCCAGTTTGCTAACTGCTGACTCCTCTCGTCACTTGGATATAGATCATCGTCCTGGGCTTAGACAGGGAACGTCGTTTAGTGAACTCTTGGAAATGAACAGAAGTGTAAATTGCATTGGCTGTGTACTGTGAAGTTAACCTACGATTATTTGCACTTAAGTATTGAGGGCCTTTTTTGTGTTGTATTAGATGCAGTGTTGCAGACTTCATTATCCGACAAATCAGAAAGATAGGTAAACCTTTTTAACTCATTTGTGTGACTCTGTTAACTACTAATTTGTTGGAGTGTTGTAGAACCTACATTCTCCTATCCTTTACCTGACCCTTTGGCGTAGCTGTGTAATAGCGGCAGGGAGAAATTGGCTTACCGATGTACTGCATTAGGAGCCGTTGCAGGAACTTACGAACCCGGCCTTCCGTAACAACAGTGGCAACTCGGCCTCCAGAGCAGTAGCGTCGAGGCCTTTACAAAACTGTCGACGAGGGTTTATAAAACTAACGGTTACTGAAAACTCTGAGAAGGTACTTACGCTGACTGCTTAGCCGTTACTTGTCTGTAGACTGTTCTTAATATATACATAGTGCGGGCTGCGGAAAGCGAATCGGGAGGTTCAGCTGAATCACCCTCTATGCTTCTGTTTTTAGATGATATTAATCACAGATCTTAGACAGTTCGTGCCCTAAATTTCCAATAAATAAAATCAAGATGTAAATGCTTCAAGCCTATAACAAACATTATAAAGAAAAAAGGCTGAGAATCATTCGAAAAATATCGAAGGTCTATTATTTATATACTGACTACGAAATTCCTCCGGAAATTAAAACGTAGCATCGCAGCAAGGAAAAATTCTTCACAAACTAATATTCCATATGACCATGTATTCTGTCTCCATCGAGCTATCGTGTATCACTACAACGATTTAGTCACTCTCAAGTCTTATTTACATTGATTTTCTGATAACGTAAATACCTCCTTTTTCACATTATTTAAGTCTCGAAAGTATTCTGTAAAGCCATTGTCTGTTTTCATCATTTGTCAATTCGACTTAACATTCATTTCTACTGACTTAATTAGTCCTGTGGCTGCAAAGGTAGACGATAACCTATTCTGCTCATCATCTGGCCACTTTAGAAGGTACACATAGATGAGCTGATCGTAGCTCATTATCATTCACTGCAGCTAACCAGGAGTACAATTTAATATTCATGATCAATAACGATCCCTGAGATAGAGTCTCAGCTAATCAGTATTCCAGAGACATGAATTCGTAGTATTGTTACAGAAGCAAATATTTTGTACGCTAACATGTATTGGTAGGAACTATCTAGCCAGAAATGTTTTAAGTTGCTAAGTGAACAAAAAAAATCTCTTTTTTGAGCTTCAGAACAGATTCATCATGTCGAGAAAGCGTTAATAATTTCACATTTTAATTGTCAGTGTGTCATCGACTGAGAGCGGGGTGGGCTGACGTAGAACTGGATGGTTTGAACTATTTCTAATTTCGATTTATCTGCGGATATATGAAAAATTTACTGCAGGGATTAAATCTTCTATAAAATTAAATCTTTTCATTAAGTTAGCATTTATTGATAGAATTCGTTTTGACTTATAATACGAGCCCCGCTCTAAGTATACGGCAATGTGTTCAAGCTGCAGATTGTTTTAATTCTTACATCTAGTGATAAACTTTCATAAATGTTGAGACTATCACTGAGAGTTTAAAAATGATCATTGGATTAGCGAATAATCTTCACTTTTTGTTTTGGCATTATCACGTTCTACTAACACTCAACATTGTTAGATTACTTAAAATCTAAAACTAAAGTTCGGTGGCCTTTAGAACAACTGGATTCCATTTTGCAGGATCATTTCCCGTATTTTGAGACATAATGAATATCTATTTTACTAGTCATAATGTAACTATTCCGTCGTTCGGGGTTCCTATGCTACATTTACTGCCACTAGAGAAAATATTATGCAATCCTTTGTTAAACGACTGTGTGTAGATTAAATAAACGTAAATATTCATTTGTGTATATGTGATCACTTGTGCAGTCCTCTTTAAAAATCCCGTGAATCGCGTAACTCTTTTTTAAAAAGAGGAATGTAATTTCGACGTTGCTTAACACAAATTTTACAGATTTATATTCCTGCCTGTTTTAATTCTCGCCACACATGTGGCAGAAGTAATGAGAACCTGCGGCGACAATTGTGGTCATTATCCTGCAAGTACAACATTGGAGTGCTTCACTCTTTTTTTTTTCATTTGTTTGTAGAGGTGACTACTGTGTGCGTGTGCACGTGTGTAAAAAAATGTCTCATTATATTTCTCTCATATTTTGTAACTGAACAGGAACGTGGCAAAAAATTAAAAAGCTGACGCACCTGGATGTGCACACTCCAAAATGCAAATGAACAAAACAACTCTAAAATTTTAGCTGATTTAAATGGCGAAACCTAAATCTAATCAAGATGAGATCTTTATTTAGTACAGAGAAAGTGGCCGCAATATACACAGAATATTATTGTAAATGCAGTACTACATATAGTTCATCCGGACGTCGCTGAATAGGAAACTCAGTTACCGGTTCCGAAATTCTGTTGTCCTTTTACAATGTTTGTGAAATAACTATAGTAGACTGAAGTTAGTGTAAATGCTTATTGCATTTACAGTTGAACGAAAAGAAAAGTGGCATCAAAAGTTACGACTACAAACGTAACTACGATGAGCGTGAAAGCTTTCGGCACAGCATTAAAGGCAAATAACAGACAACAATATCCCTATTGTCATGTTCAAGAAATATCAGCACAGTTATAATATCATATTTTAATAATTTCATTCAACTGAACGGCATTTCTACGTCCTTTTTCCACACACCAAATACATTTATTCACTGGAAGCAGCGAAATTCGTTAACTCAGGATAACGTTTCTTCGTCTCACCCAGCACATTAAACGGCTGAGTGTCGGTGCGTCGGCCATCCAGGACGTCGTTTTACGGCGATTTCCTTCACCTCTCTTGGTGAATATAGGGCCGGTACCCAAGCGTCGCTTCAGTTATACGATTCGGAAACATTTAGAAAACTTTCACTCACTTTGACATAAAATAACACTAGACGCATACAACTGAGGTGCACACATTCCGTACCGGAAGTTAACAACGTAGCGACTTGAAGGGCATCCCGTTATCCCTTAAATTAACCATTCCGAGTCAGTTTATAGCAACGAGTTTAAATCTCATAGATCAGCTATAAGTTCGCCATGTGTGAAGCAAATTGAATTACCATCTGCGATTTTTTCTGAAGTCAAGGGCGTTCTCTGCTTTGTCGCGTCCCCTTGAAATTACCTTTAACACACTTAAGATAGCCCGTGGAAGCTTTACATTTTTTTCAAGAAAACAGGAAACATCCAGTCAGCAAAAAAAAAGTTCCGACCGAAGTGTTCATTGACTTTTCGATGCAGATAAAGCTGAAAGACGACGTAAAATATGTTCGTCTACTTACAATGAAAATTTGTTGCTGGCAAAGTGAATGAAGATTGTGTAGTAAATTTCGAATCGCGTTATGTTTAGCTAACTGAGATAGGTCCTTTCGCAGAAATTCTGTATTTTTGTTTGTATTTTAAGCATATTATCATGTCCTCAAAAACCTGTCCATCACGAATAAGAATATTTTTGAAAATTTATGTTTTTACAGGTAATTAATATCAGTAGTTCAATAATAGTAATGATAACTTACAAAACAATAAAATAATTTATTCCCATTTCACTTCTGGAATGTGTTACTGATATATCATTTGTACGATGTTTTAATTGGTATTTCATTGTTGTAGAGTTTTCATTGTCATTTTATTTTTGTAATTTTTCCACTGACCTTTAAATAAAATGAGCTTTGTATATAGTTGGCTTGCAACTTTACATGTCTCTTCAAAATATTTAGCTTATCGTAAATGTTTTATTTTGCAGATAAAATTTTGCTTCAAGTGCCAAATGATGTTACCTACAAAGCGCTTTCTGTCCAAATTCAGTTGCTGTAGTACGTAGGATGGTCACTGTTCATAAATAAAGCTCAGTAACTGCAGTGAAGTGTTCTTGGGTGAGATAACCGTAAGTAACCAAACACCTTAACAGAATAAAAATGTAGGGTCCGACCCTTCTCTGAGAATACTGTGACAATTAACAACCAGCTTCAAGTTCGAAAAACTGCTTGAGTAGATCCGTTACGTTTTTACTTTCTAACATATCAGAAATTGGTATATAGCACATAGCCATTTTTTAAATCAGCAAAACAAGATTCTGATTGAAATATTGTTATTTTTGTCGCATATGAAGTTGCTTTATATGCTGCTTCAGCAGAAAATTGTCTGCTTGTACACTGTCATATTGCGCTTTCAGCCTTTTCTCGACTCGGAAGTCAGTAATTATAATCGTCATAAACAAGTTTACTAGGCACCAAAGTAATGAAATTCCGCCACAAGATTATTATAATAATTGTACTGCAAAGCAAGTAGAAATTATCAACTTACGTCGATGTCTCCAGACTTAATCAGGAGCGGGAATAGACGAGCCTGATTGTAAATGGTTGGTCTCCTCTTAATGTTCTGACCACCGTCAAAATGGCCGCCGAGTTAACGTCGTTTGCCGCAAGGAGCACTGTAACTCGTGTTTTATCTTAAATCATTGGTTCATAACGATGCTGACCCTGTGCGGATGCGGGACAAAGGGACATTAAAAGGGAAGATCATTTATTCGTCTTCCTTTTCAGAGAAGTCCGGCGGCCAATGGAATAATTTCTGGTTATGTCCGTTAACGACTCGAAAATTCTATCTGACCGTTGGACACCACGAGACTAGATGTCACCTATTCTTGTTACGGGAAACAGATGCGGCAGAGGAAGTACTTTCTTTCAGTTTCTTTTTTTTTTTCTTTTTCCGAATCGAGTCATGCCCTTTCAGCCATCTCAATAATGCAGCGACGAGAAGGCAGTGGATTAAAGACTATTTTTTGTCAGTAACGACGGTACGAATTTAAGTGCAACACAATATCCGTCCCCAAGAGAAGGAAATATCCACCCGGCCGAGAATCGAACCCGAACCTCTCCGGTTAGCATCCTGGAGCGCTGTCCGCACAGCTACCGAGGCAGACGGATAGGCAAGTATCTGAGAGGAGAAAAAGCTGCACGTAGAGATAGCGTCGTACGCTGATGAAAAAGCAATCGTCACGCGCAGCGTATCGTCACAGGACGTGCTGCTACGGCACCAATGCGCCAGCGATGACGTCACCGCCTGGGGCGTAAAGTGGAGGCTCAATCTCAATGCCACCAAGACACGGTACAGTCACTCCTGAATGTGACAGAAACTGAGATTGAGGGTAGCGAATTAAAAACTGAAATGCTTAACTGCGTTTTCTCATCCTCCTTCACAAAGGAAAAAATCGAGAGACCACCGTTTAACTCCTCGTAACACTGAAAATATGAGTGAAATAACAGTGTCAGTGGTGTTGAGAAAAATCTGAAATCGTTAAAACTGAACAAAGCTCCACATCTCTATGGAATGCCTATGGGATTAGATACTGAATTTATGGTTGAAGTTAGCTCCTCTTCCAACTACACTCCTGGAAATTGAAATAAGAACACCGTGAATTCATTGTCCCAGGAAGGGGAAACTTTATTGACACATTCCTGGGGTCAGATACATCACATGATCACACCGACAGAACCACAGGCACATAGACACAGGCAACAGAGCATGCACAATGTCGGCACTAGTACAGTGTATATCCACCTTTCGCAGCAATGCAGGCTGCTATTCTCCCATGGAGACGATCGTAGAGATGCTGGGTGTAGTCCTGTGGAACGGCTTGCCGTGCCATTTCCACCTGGCGCCTCAGTTGGACCAGCGTTCGTGCTGGACGTGCAGACCGCGTGAGACAACGCTTCATACAGTCCCAAACATGCTCAATGGGGGACAGATCCGGAGATCTTGCTGGCCAGGGTAGTTGACTTACACCTTCTAGAGCACGTTGGGTGGCACGGGATACATGCGGACGTGCATTGTCCTGTTGGAACAGCAAGTTCCCTTGCCGGTCTAGGAATGGTGGAACGATGGGTTCGATGACGGTTTGGATGTACCGTGCACTATTCAGTGTCCCCTTGACGATCACCAGTGGTGTACGGCCAGTGTAGGAGATCGCTCCCCACACCATGATGCCGGGTGTTGGCCCTGTGTGCCTCGGTCGTATGCAGTCCTGATTGTGGCGCTCACGTGCACGGCGCCAAACACGCATACGACCATCATTGGCACCAAGGCAGAAGCGACTCTCATCGCTGAAGACGACACGTCTCCATTCGTCCCTCCATTCACGCCTGTCGCGACACCACTGGAGGCGGGCTGCACGATGTTGGGGCGTGAGCGGAAGACGGCCTAACGGTGTGCGGGATCGTAGCTCAGCTTCATGGAGACGGTTGCGAATGGTCCTCGCCGATACCCCAGGAGCAACAGTGTCCCTAATTTGCTGGGAAGTGGCGGTGCGGTCCCCTACGGCACTGCGTAGGATCCTACGGTCTTGGCGTGCATCCGTGCGTCGCTGCGGTCCGGTCCCAGGTCGACGGGCACGTGCACCTTCCGCCGACCACTGGCGACAACATCGATGTACTGTGGAGACCTCACGCCCCACGTGTTGAGCAATTCGGCGGTACGTCCACCCGGCCTCCCGCATGCTCACTATACGCCCTCGCTCAAAGTCCGTCAACTGCACATATGGTTCACGTCCACGCTGTCGCGGCATGCTACCAGTGTTAAAGACTGCGATGGAGCTCCGTATGCCACGGCAAACTGGCTGACACTGACGGCGTCGGTGCACAAATGCTGCGCAGCTAGCGCCATTCGACGGCCAACACCGCGGTTCCTGGTGTGTCCGCTGTGCCGTGCGTGTGATCATTGCTTGTACAGCCCTCTCGCAGTGTCCGGAGCAAGTATGGTGGGTCTGACACACCGGTGTCAATGTATTCTTTTTTCCATTTCCAGGAGTGTATGTATAATCATAGATCCCTCGAACATGAAACCGTGCCCAGTAGTTGTAAGAATGCACACGTCACACCCATTTGCAATAAGTGATCCACAAACATGCCGTCCAATACCCTTGATATCGAAAAATGGTTCAAATGGCACTGAGCACTATGGGACTTAACATCTGAGATCATCAGTCGCCTAGAGCTTACAACTACTTAAGGGGCTCCGGAAAGGCTCAAAATCACGAAAAGTTCAATTTTTACATTTTTGCGTTTTCTGAATCTGCAGACTATTACTTTTTAATAGATATATAATTTATTCACTTCCGAAGACTACAACTATTTTTAAATTTTTTTTGAAATGTGTTCTACATGGGCGTGACCCACTGTGGCGCTGTTAAACTGCTGTCAAATGGTGTTATTATTAACGTCCGTGTTCATCAGGTACATTTTAGCGATGTGAGATAAAGTATGTGTTGTGGCTAACCTGTGATGGTTCAATATATATCGCTGGTGTGATTGTCGATTGTTTCATGTTTATTTACTCTGTCGTTATCTCGAAAATATTCGTAATTAATTCTGTTTCTTGAGTCTCTGTATTGTTGAAGTATAATAATGAGTAAAAGTAAAGTTATTAGAAATCCTCTGAAGGCTTTTAAGAAAAGGATAAATGTTGGAAAGCCAACGGTATGTGTTATTACTGTAAACAATAAAGACGATAACCAAGTGAGTGAACCTAACCTCTCAAGTACACCTGCCCATAGCAGTCAAAGTGGGAAAGAAAATACTTCACAGAAGAAGCTTGGTTCAATGAGTGAAAACTATGAATGTTTTATGGGCGAATCGGATGTGAATGAAATATTTGATATGTCGGTTCTCAAAGGAATTTTTTCAAACTGTGTAAGATGTATTCATTGTAGTGAAGTTGGTCTGGAACTCTCCATAATAAAGCACGTAGGACTTGCTAGTGAAATACAACTGAAATTTGATAAGTGTTCATACATGACCACCTTTTGGAACAGTGTTGCAGTAACTGCAACTGAAGAAAATGGTAGCAAAATCTACGAACACAACAACGAGCGATGCTTGCTTTAGACAACGAACGCCTTCGGGCTGCAGACAGGGCTGTAAAGAGTCTAGAAATACAAGCAAGAGTAAACAGGAGGAGGAACAAGAGGAAGCTGGAGGAGGAGTTTGCAGAGGATGAAGATAATCCATCCTATGTACCTGGAACGCACTAAAAAGTTAATCCAATCTTTGTCGCTCGATTCCCAAAACTTTTATTTTCTCATACTAATTACATGTTTTCTAAGGATCTTCCAAACATATTTGTTTCAAACTTTCAGTAAATGTTACACAGTACCTTCTGCATAATTTAACACAGCCTTTTTCCAAAAAACTGTATATTTTAGAATATATAAATAAAAAATTGCAAAAAAATGTTGTGAATTTTCATTACAATGGAAAAAAAATCATCTTTAATAACTGAACTAAAACTTTGTAAAATCCCTGTGTTAAGTTGTAGCCCATATTCCAATAAATAATCTGTAAAAAGTTCAACTTCCTACCTCAAATACTTTGTGAGGAAAGATGTAATTTATAATCGTTATTTTAACATTGCAAGTATAGGGCGTTCCGGAGCCCCTTAAACCGAACTAACCTAAGGACATCACACACATCCATGCCCGAGGCAGGATTCCAACCTGCGACCGTAGCGGTCGCGCGGTTCCAGACTGAGCGCCTAGAACCGCTTGGCCACACCGGCCGGCCCTTGACATCGATTTGTTGTAGATTCTTAGAACGTACACACAATGTATCACGAACAGAATGACCTCCTCCAAGCGAACCAGCGCGGATTTCAAAAACAACCATCATGCGAAACCCTATTTGCACTTTTCTCTCATGACATACTGAAAACTTTGGACAAAGCTGGTCAGGTAGATGCAGTATTTCTTGATTTCCGAAAAGCGTTTCACTGAGTACCACATCTACTCATGTTGTCAGAAGTATGACCATATGGGGTATCAAGAGAAGTTTGTGACTGGACTGAGGGATTTTTTGGTAGGGAGCACGCAGCATTTGATTTTGGAATGAGGATCATTGTCAGATGCAAAAGTAACAGGGAAATTTTTTGGGACCGTTGATGTTCGTGATGTATATTAACAACTCAGTGGACAATACGAATAATAACCTAAGACTTTTTGTAGACAACGCAGTTATCTTATTAGTAAGTACTGTGAAGGAATCTGGATAAACATTAAATCCGTTCTTGTTAAGATTTCGAAGTGGTTCAAAGATTGGGAGTTTACTTTAAATGTTCAGAAATGTAAAACTGTGCATTTGTAGTAACGATAACAATAATATAGATGAGTCACAGTTGGAATCGGCCAGCTCCTACAAATACCTTGTGTAACACTTTGTAGGCATATGAACTGGAAAGATCACATAAGTTCAGTAGTAGGTAAAACAGGCTTACTGTTAGAATGCTGGGAAAATGCAATCGGCGTGATAAATATGAACATGGTCCATCGTAGGCTGTAATGCGATATTTATTTACTCGAGCGGCTTAGTTAATTTCGATTGATCGTAATTGTCAAGCATATTTCTAACATCTGTATTTCATGTCATTTTCAAATCACTCTTAATTAGAAGTAACATTTTACGAAAGGAACCAAACTATACGGACACCTTTTAAGATCGTATTCTGAAATTTGGTCAGTTGTAATATCGGTTTACACAGGAGATTGCTTACAAATCGCTCATGCGACCCATTCAGGAGTATTGCTCAAGGGTGTGGGATCCGCAATTAACAGGAATAACAGGGGATATTGAAAGTATACAGAGAAGGGCAGCAGGAATGGTAACAGAACTGTTTGACCGTGAGAGAGTGTCACAGAGATGCTTAAGAAACTTAATCCGCCGACTCTTGAAGACAGACGTACTACTCACAAAGTTTCAAAAACCGGCCTTAAATAATTACCTCACATAGCCAGCGAGAGGATAAGAATAGATTGATTACAGCAATCATTCTCCCCTACCACTCTCCCTGCGCTACGTATCTCAATGGAATGGGAGGAATCCCTAATAACTGGTAGAGTGGTACATACCTGCTGTCGCTCACTTCACAGTGCTTTATAGATTATAGATGTAGATGTTCATACCTATTTACCGCACGTCGCCCATGGATATGGACTTCCTGCAAACCTACGTCAACGGCAGCACTGTTCTATGGAACAAACCCGCGCGTTAACTCCGCGTCACGCTAGCACATCTTGGATTGCACCACCAAGCTACAAGACACCTTGTCGCCTTACACCTAGCAATGAACCCCAGCCTTAACTTACCACCGTACTCCGACGTCACGTAGAGCAAGGTGCTGCATCTGCCGATGTACGTCACTCGAGACTTCCCAGTGGACATGGTGTACCAGACGGCTTGTGTCCCAGACTAAAGAAACACTTCCAACGCACTACCCTCAAATTCTACGTGAGGACAAATGCAACCACAAATAGGAAAATCCGGATGGTCGGGTGGAAAATCCAGCAGCGTGGAGCACAAGATGGCAGCACATGCTGAATCGCTAGGGTCATTCGCAACTGCAGATTTGAGTAAATGCTCAACAGAAAAGACAATCAGAAGAAAAGTCCACATCCGGAGGCAAAGCTGTTTGGTTTGTAATGTGAAGGCGCCGTGAGAAATGGTTATCTGGATGGAAGAGGAATCGTTATAGTGTCGCAGTTGGAGAAATCCAGTGACTTTGACAAACGGCAGATTGTTATGCCTCCCCATCAGGAACCCCATGAACGATGGACCTTGCCGTTGGTGGGGAGGCTTGCGTGCCTCAGCGATTCAGATGGCCATACCGTAGGTGCAACCACAACGGAGGGTTATCTTTTCAGTAGTTGCAGGGGCAACAGTCTGGATGATTGACTGATCTGGCCTTGTAACACTAACCAAAACGGCCTAGCTGTGCTGGTACTGCGAACGGCTGAAAGCAAGGGGAAACTACAGCCGTAATTTTTCCCGATAGCATGCAGCTTTACTGTGTGGTTAAATGATGATAGCATCCTCTTGGGTAAAATATTCAAGAGGTAAAATACTCCCTCATTCGGATCTCAGGGCGGCGACTACTCAAGAGGACGTCGTTATGAGGAGAAAGAAAACTGGCGTTCTACAGATCGCAGCGTGGCATGTCAAATCCCTTAATCGGGCTGGTAGGTTAAAAATTTAAAAAGGGAATTTTATAGGTTAGATTTAGTGGGAATCAGTGAAGTTCGGTGGCAGCAGGAACAAGACTTTTTGTCAGGTGAATACAGAGTTATAAATACAAAATAAAGCAGGGGTAATGCAGGAGTAGGTTTAATAATGAATAAAAAAAATAGGAGTGCGGGTAACCTACTACAAACAGAATAGTGAACGCACTATTGTGGCCAAGATAGACTCGAAGCCCATGCCTACTAAAGTGGTACAAGTATATATGCCAAATAGCTCTGCAGATGACGAAGAAATTGATGAAATGTATGATGAGATAAAAGAAATTATTCAGGTAGTGAAGGGAGACGAAAATTTAATAGTTATGGGTGACTGGAATACGAGAGTAGGCAAAGGGAGAGAAGGGAACATAGTAAGTGAATATGGATTGGGGGTAAGAAATGAAAGAGGAAGCCGTCTGGTAGAATTTTGCACAGAGCATAACTTAATCGTAGCTAACACTTGGTTCAAGAATCACAAAAGAAGGTTGTATACATGGAAAAAGCGTGGAGATACTAGAAGGTATCAGATAGATTATATAATGTTAAGACAGAGATTTAGGAACCAGGTTTTAAATTGTAAGAGATTTCCAGGGCAGAGGTGGACTCTGAGCACAATCTATTGGTTATGAACTGTGGATTAAAACTGAAGAAACTACAAAAAGATGGGAATATAAGGAGATGGGGCCTGGATAAACTGACTAAACCCAGAGGTTGTAGAGAGTTTCAGGGAGAACATAGGGGAACAATTGACAGGAATGGGGGAAAGAAATACAGTAGATAAAGAATGGATAGCTCTGAGGGATGAAGTAGTGAAGGCAGCAGACGATCAAGTAGGTAAAAAGACGAGGGCTAATAGAAACCCTTGGGTAACTGAAGAAATATTGAATTTAATTGATGAAAGGAGAAAATATAAAAATGCAGTAAATGAATCAGGCAAAAAGGAATACAATCGTCTCAAGAATGAGATTGACATGAAGTGCAAAATGGCTTAGCAGGGATGGCTAGAGGACAAATGTAAGGATATAGAGGCTTATCTCACTAGGGGTAAGATAGATACTGCCTACAGGAAAATTAAAGAGACCTTTGAAGAAAAGAGAGCCACTTGTATGAATATCAAGAGCTCAGATGGAAACCCAGTTCTAAGCCAAGAAGGGAAAGCAGAAAGGTGGAAGGAGTATATAGAGGATCTATACAAGGGCGATGTACTTGAGGACAATATTATGGAAATGGAAGAGAATGTAGTTGAAGATGAAATGGGAGATACGATACGATACGATACTGTTTAAAGAGTTGGACAGAGCACTGAAAGACCTGAGTCGAAACATGGCCCCAGGAGTAGACAACATTCCATTAGAACTACTGACGGCCTTGAGAGAGCCAGTCCTGACAAAACTCTACCATCTGGTGAGCAAGATGTATGAGACAGGCGAAATACCCTCGGTCTTCAAGAAGAATATAATAATTACAATCCCAAAGAAAGCAGGTGTTGACAGATGTGAAAATTACCGAACTATCAGTTTAATAAGTCACAGCCGAAAAATACTAACACGAGTTCTTTGCATACGAATGGAAAAACTGGTAGAAGCCGACCTCGGGGAAGATAATTTTGGAATCCGTAGAAATGTTGGAACACGTGAGGCAATACTGACCTTACGACTTACGACTTACCTTAGAAGAAAGATTAAGGAGGGGCAAACCTACGTTTCTCGCATTTGTGGATTTAGAGAAAGCTTTTGACAATGCTGACTGGAATAGTCTCTTTCAAATTGTGATGGTGGTAGGGGTAAAATAAAGGGAGTGAAGCACTATTTACGATTTGTACAGAAACCAGATGGCAGTTATGAGTCGAGGGACATGAAAGGGAAGCAGTGGTTGGGAAGGGAGTGAGACAGGGTTGTGGCCTCTCCCTGTTGTTATTCAATCTGTATATTGAGCAAGCAATAAAGAAAACAAAAGAAAAATTCGGAGTAGGTATTAAAATCCATGGAGAAGAAATAAAAACTTTGAGGTAATTCTGCCAGAGACAGCAAAGGACTTGGAAGAGCAGTTGAATGGAATGGACAGTGCCTTGAAAGGGGGATATAAGATGAACATCAACAAAAGCAAAACGAGGATAATGGAATGTAGTCGAATTAAGTCGGGTGACGCTGAGGGAATTAGATTAGGAAATGAGACAGTTAAAGTAGTAAAGGAGTTTTGCTGTTTGTGGAGAAAAATTACTGATGATGGTCAAAGTAGAGAGGATATAAAGTGAGAGAAATTTGTTAACATCGAGTATAGATTTGTCAGGAAGTTGTTTCTGAAAGTATTTGTATGGAGTGTAGCCATGTATGGAAGTGAAACATGGACTACAAATAGTTTGGACAAGAAGAGAATAGAAGCTTTCGAAATGTCGTGCTACAGAAGAATGCTGAAGATTAGATGGGTAGATTATGTAACTAATGAGGAGGTATTGAATAGAATTGGAGAGAAGAGGAGTTTGGGGCACAACTTGGCAAGAAGAAGGGACCGGTTGGTAGGACATGTTCTGAGGCATCAGGGGATCACAAATGTAGCATTGGAGGGCAGCGTGGAGGATAAAAATCGGAGACGGAGACCAAGAGATGTATACACTAAGCAGATTCAGAAGGATTTAGGTTGCAGTAAGTACTGGGAGATGAAGAAGCTTGCAAAGGATAGATTAGCATGGAGAGCTGCATCAAACTAGTCTCAGGACCGAAGACCACAACAAGAACAACCCCATCTGGAAACGATTTTTCCAGATCTGGCAGTGCTGGTCAACTGTTCAACTGCTGCTGTTGCGAGACGGTATTGAAAGTCGTCATCGACGGACTTCGACACCAGGAGTAAGTTGTTTTATGTGCACGCCTCATCAAAGAACGTGGAGACAGGAGATTTGCCATATGTGATTTCGTTCCAGTTACCCAATACCGCTCTCCTAGTGCACTGATTGTTCAAAATGTTCAAATGTGTGTTTGAATTCCTATGGGACCAAGCCGCAGAGGTCATCGGTCCCTCTACTTACACATTACTTAATCTAACTTACGCTAAGAACAACACACACCGATGCCCGAGGGAAGACTGGAATCTCCGCCGCGAGGGGCCGCACAATCAGTGACACGGCGTCTCTAACCGCGGGGCCACTCCATCCGGCTACACTGATTGTTTACTTAGAAATATTTAATGTATTATCGGTATTTACGAGAAGTGTGGGGAATCCCAGTTGTTCATAACACTAGAACGAAATCAAACAAACAAGCAAGATTGAAAACATTTATAGAGGGTGACCGTGTAGGTATTTGCACTATAGTGCCCAAAGAAACTGTGTCATTATCCATCATACTTCTGCCGTGCACTCGGAGTGTTATTTTTCTTTGTTCCGATGTATAGGCTGATAACCTTGCACACATTCCCAAGGTTATCGGCTTCTAATATTTTTAAATCACATAACCGTTGATTAAACGCGCATAAGTCCGAGATAACACTTTCAAAAAAAACTTCGTCATTGTTAGATACAACTCTATACGCGCCTAAGTGTGTAACAAAGTAACGGAATCTACAGCATTTACGAAGTATGTGGTTGATTGTTATAGCCGATTGTGATAGCCTAGTGGTCAGTCTGGCTTTGGCAGGACAACAGCGCTGGGGGGACTGATGACCTTAGCTGATTAGTCCCCCTTAAACATCCCAACAACCACCACCATCCACAACAGAGCGGACGCGTCTCCGTGTTGACCGCGTGCGTAGCGCGAGCTCGCCTTGTTTACATTCTGACTGCCGTTGCGTTGCTTAAGTGCCGGCTTGCCGTATACAATCCATGGCGAACCGTTACCGTAAATCTACACTGCGATTTACTTTCTGCGATGATTATGCCCGACCCAAAGCACTCGCGGTGGAGCGTTTTCTGTGAGAGGAAGATCCCGGCGACCGATATTATCGGCATACATTTGTCGATCGTGAGCAGCACTGTCTATGTTAAAATCATTAACGACGCGGCGTGCGAGCGCATCCTACGTGAGACCAGACAGGGGCTCCGCTTCTGTCATGCTGATGACAATGTCGGCCACGCGGGCGTTGGTATACGCACGATATGCATTTTTGAATTGCCGTCCGTATTCCCTGCTGAGGAAGTCGTCGTAGCACTCAGACCATACGGCACAGTCCACGGCCATACTGCGGAGAAGTGGACACATATTTCGGACATATCCTGTCCTAAACAGCGTCCGATAGGTCACCATTGATCTCCGAAGGCACGTGCCGTCTTACTTACAAATCGGCGGATGCCGAGCAATAATTACATACGACAGCCAGCCTCGGACCTGTTCGGGTGAAGCGCAGAAGGCCACCTTTCCGAAAGCCTACAACGACCCATTACGCAACTTTCAGCTGCAACCGACGGCGCTACCGGTGACCTACGCTGCTGCTCTTGCTTCTCCTACCGCTTCGTAACGCCGTCCGGACGCCACCAACGACGCCACAAACGAGCCCGAGCAGACACCGACGGAGAGTACCTCGGACGGCCCGCCGCCTCGGCCGGCCATCGACGCCGCTCCGACGATGCCGATGCAGCCGGATGCTGACCCTACTGTCGGCAACACGATGGAGTTCAACTCGTTCATCGTCCCTAGGGCGGCCTTCCTGCCAGAGCGACGCGACTCCTTTCCGTCGTCGGACATGGGGGTTCGCATAAGGAAACAACGTTCTCCGAAACTTCGCAAGAGAAGGCGCCGCACCGTTCCGGCCAAGAAGAGACGTTGCAAGTCGAGGACGACGCAACCGTCGACCAGCACGAAGCCCCAGAACCCACTTGCTACTGCCGACGAAGTTACGAGTGCAGAGACATCCACCGATGTGCCTGCTCCCGTCTCCCCACGCCCCATGCGGACGCTGAACTAATTCATTACATCATCTTCTGCAAACAAAAGCCGGCCGGGGTGGCCAAGCGGTTAAAGGCGCTACAGTCTGCAACCACGTGACCGCTACGGTCGCAGGTTCGAATCCTGCCTCGGGGATGGATGTGTGTGATGTCCTTAGGTTAGTTAGGTTTAAGTAGTTCTAAGTTCTAGGGGACTGATGACCTTAGAAGTTAAGTCCCATAGTGCTCAGAGCCATTTGAACCATTTTTGCAAACAAAATAGACGATACATCAGTGCCTGCTTCCACGGCGTTGCACGAGGAGGACGTCCAGGAGCAGGAGCGTTACGGGACCCTGCACCGTCGGGGCCGAACCACTAATCATACTCTTCCCGGAATACCCAGCGGGCGAGCGGGATAACGTTCCACTGCGACGCCCACGCCCTTGCGGTGAAGTCAGAGTGGACCAGCCCCCAGCAGTCCGCCACCAGGCCTACCGGATAGCAACCATCAACACCAACAACATCCGTTCCGGGGTGAAAATCCACCTTATCTAGGAGATGTTCTGGGCTTCTGATATTGATTTCGTTCTTCAGCAGGAAGTTCACTTAGCCAGTTTCCCGAATATCAATGGCTATACCACCCACGCCTCCGTGAGTAATCCTATGGGCCCCGGAGTGGCCATCTATGCCCGCCACGGGATTTCTGTGACCGACGTCGCCTTCCGTCTACCAGCTCCTGGCATGGCACTCACTGCCATGGAGACACGCTGCTTCAGGCACTGACCAATGACATGAAAGGGCCCAGTTTTATTCCGAGGCAATCCCCAGCCTGTTTTTAGGGCGATATGACCACTGCCTACTAGGAGGTGATTTCAACTTCGTTCTGTCCCCCAAAGATCAGATCCCACACTATACTCCATGCCAGGAAATAAATATATTGCTGCGGGACCTCCTGCTTCACGATGCCTGGGAACTTCAACACGGTGACCATTCTGGCCATACCTTTCTTACCAGCCATTCCGCAAGCCGTCTAGACAGGATATGTGCCTCACAGACTCTTATATCTGCTATGTGGGAGGCCGAGCGCTGGCCACTGGCCTTTTCCGACCATTTCGCTTACATCTGTACGGCCCTCCTTCCGCCAAAATCTGTATGGCACAGCATGCGCCATGGAAACTAGTTTTTTCTCATCTGCATGACCTGGCATGTCGCCAACAAGTCACTGAGACGTGGACAGCCTGCGAACGACGCCTTCCCCGCTACCGCTAGACATTGACATGGTGGATGGACTGCGCCAAACCAGAAATCCGGAGGACACTGATGCCATACGGGAAAGAAAAGGCCGACTAGCAACGCAACACTTTTAACTTCTATTATGCGATTCTCCGAGATCTAGACCCTCAGCCGCCAACCACAGACAATCAGTTGGAACGGCAAAGAACCAAGGCGAGGATAATTGCACTGGCACGCCGGAAATTGCAAGGGGTGGCGCCACGATCACGCGGGTTTCAAAATTCCATCATGCATCATATAGTGTCCGATGAACGATGGCGTCGTCGAAAGATCATCAACACTTTGACCATGCCTCATGGCACACAGGTGAGCAATCAGAATGATATCATCCACGCATTCGTCGAACACTAATGTCGTACATACAGTGAAGAAGATGCTGGTACTGAAGCAGACGACTCCATTTTGCATTAAGTCATGCACACCCTCCCCCACACGGAGGCAGATGCTTTGACAGTGGCGATCACGCGAGACGAAGTCGACAACGCAATCGACAAGGGTGTAGCCAACAGGTCGCCAGGCATTGTCCGCTTACCGATTAAGTTTTACAGTACCTTCCGGGAACTCATGGCACTTGCTGGACGACTATGTATCAAGAACTGATGACATATGACCAAGCAATCCCACCCGCCTTTGCTGAAGACGTCATCATTCCAGTCCACTAACCAGCTCGTGGTCCGATGGTCACGAGTTACAGATCGTTCACCCCACACAATGCTGATTACAAGATTTTCGCTCGCTTGCTGGCTAAGCGGCTCCGAACAATACTCGCTCATATCCTCTCCCCAGAGCAAACGACGCCTGGGGGACAGGTTAACAGACAGATTGCCACAGGGGAATGCCGCGACTTAATTCTGATGGTGGCGGCCTGCAGACTCCGTGCAGCGGTCGTCACTATATATTCTACAGCGCCTTCGATAAAATGCGCCATCGTTTTCTGTTTCGGTGGTGGCCCAAATGGGCATCCCCCCACCGTTCCTCGACGTCCTCCGGTGTCTTTACAACAGTGCCGATTCACGTGTCCAAGTCAATGAACGTTTAGCAGGGCCGGTACCCATCTGCCATTCCATACGGCAAGGGTGTCCCTCTCTACCCTCCTGTATGCCATTGTCTTTAAGCCCCTCATTGGCGGATTGACAACCAAGATCTCTGGCCTCACCCTACGCCAACACATTCTTCGCTGTCGGGCATACGCCGATTACCTCCTCCTCCTCATTCACTCCAGCTATGAGATTTGAGCAGTCCTCGAACTGATTACCCATTATGGGGCTACCACTGGCAGCGCCCTGAATGTCGCCAAATCTTCTGCAATGCGCACTGGACAAGGCCTCCAGGAAGGTGAAGTGGCACCCCTGCCGACTGTGTGGACTTTCCGGTACCTGGGCATTATCTTTACCCCCACAGTCTCACGCACAGCGGCAACGAATTTCCGTCGCCTGCTTCACGTCATCCGCAACGACGTCCGCCAGAACCTCCTGCGCCGCCAGGACACACTTCAACGCGATCCTTATGTGGCATCAAAATTGGTCCACATCGCGCAAGTTCTCCCTCTGGCGACTGAGATTGGGCGCAACCTTCAGGCGGCTTTTGGCTATTGTCTTACGTCTGGTTCCATGTTTAAAGTCCGTTATGAGACACTTACCCTGCCCCCACGGAATGGTGGCCTTGGGTTCGTCAAAGTCCGTATGCGAGCTGCGGCCTTGTATATGAGTACCATGAAAAGACAGCGGACCTGCCTGCTTTCACCTCACCACCTGTGTCTGGCGGCCATATCATGCCTCATTTGTCTCATATTTCGACCTTTTTCGTCGACTACAGTTATATACATACTACCAGATACACTCCCATCCTGGACTAAGGACTTTTTTAGCCCATTACTGCGCCGTGTTCCCCGGAATGCGATGGAGACCAGACATACATCCATCCAGTAGCCCAAAGTGTGGACTACCGTCCACCAGTCCTTCCTTCCTACGGATGTTCGGGCACTGTGGTATAACATAATCAACAGGAAATTTGCCACGAAGCAACGACTGCACAACATTGGCTTCCCCTCTTTGTCTTCTTTCCCAGCAACTGGACACTGTTGACCACAATCTGACATGCGCCTCATCGCAAAATGTCTGGCGCTTCGTGCGGCAAACCATTTCCTGCTATCTCCGAGTCCCACCAGACACAATCGAACCTCAAATGTTTCTATAGCCGGACGCCAAACATTTTCCCGCCGCCAAATGTCACGCAATTACGTGGGTCAAAGGGTGGGCGGTCGCTTATCTCTTTCATGAGGGACCTAAGCCCCGCCTGTACTTCTGGACCTATTTACGAACAGGCCATGCAGCTCTAGAAAACACACCACATTACCGAACATTATTTGCTAACTGTCTTCGAGGGATCTTTGTTAGACCCCCATTAACTTGGGATGTGCCTGAAGCAGAGGGCACCTACCAACTCCTCCCCCCCCCCCCCTTCGCTGCGTGTCTGAATTTGAGCCGCCTATCATCGATTCTACCTCTGACCTCTGCGAATGGAAGAGCACATCGTAGATTGCACGGATTTTATTTCTTTTTTCTTTTCCTTTTTCTTTTCTTTTTCTTTACCCAGAATGTGTATTGTTTCTCCGTCGCCTATGTGTTCCACATAATTTCATTATAGTAGTGAATATTAAAAAAACACAACGCAGATAACTAAACAGCAACAATTCCTTCCGCGTCTGTATATTCCTGTATCTTCCACATCCCTATGCCCCACAGGCTCGATGGTGGTGAGAAGGGACACTGTGGCCAGGCCTCGAGTTTCGACCGCTGCCCACTTTGCCCCCCGAGCTCCCACCGATCCACTATCCCTTTATAAAAAAAAGAAAAAAAAGAAAGAAACAAAAAAATAAAAAGAAAAAAGAAAAAACGTGGTCAGCAGGACGGAGTCTTATACTACGGGGACCGGGTTCGATTCCAGGATGGGTCGGAGATTTTCTCTGCGCAGGGACTGGGTGTTGTGTTGTCTTCATTATCATCATCTCACCCCCATCGAAAAGTTGCTGAAGTGGTGTCACCAAAAAAGACCTGCACCAGGCGACGGGTGTACCTGACGGGAGGCCCTAGCCACTCGACATTACATTTCTTTCATGGGTGGCATATGTTAAAATAGCAGGCAACGAAGTCTTAGAACAATATTTTCACAGTCTAGTCTTGAAATGAGGGGTTTCTGTGATTTGTGGAGCTGGAAGCCCTCGTGTCGGTTGATCAGATTGGCTGCTAATTGCATTTCCATAGCTTCCTTGAGCACCGAATGCCAGTAGCACGAGGCAGTGGTCAGGATCTTAAGTACCCCGTAATTCAAGGTACTAGAGGGAAGTGTAGATAGTAAAAAATGTTGTGGAAAACAGAGACAGCAATATATCCAGCTAATAATTGACGACGTAGGTTCCAACTGCTATTCTGAGACAAAGAGGTTGACACAGGACAGGAATTCGTGGCGGGCCTCGTCAAACGCTTCAGATGAGTGATAACTGAAAAGCAAAGCCCAGCATGGAATGGCCAGTGGAAATGCGGTGTTCAGTTACTGCAGACTTATTGGACTGTGGAAGGCGGGTATACAATGCAAGGTTCCTGTACTCTATACGCCATCTGCCAAACTCACAGGGAATTTCATATACATCCGCTTCTGTGAAACAATCTTTGATACCTCCACAGAGGGTGTTGTAGTACCATGGAAGCATAATATCAGTGTATTCTTCCTTCCAGCGGTCTAGAAGGCAATTCACTACATGTCTGCCTTCTCGAAGAAAATATTGCCCACGTTTCGCTGCCTGGTATTCCAACGTATGTTATCCATAAGACTAGTTAACAAATTTAAACATTTTGCCATCTAGTTTCTTAATGGATGGCTTTACCTAACTTTGGGGCTCTGAGTTCACTGACAAGATTAGCTTTTCTCTATCATTTTTCCTAGATACATCAGGATCAAATGCAGCGCTGGCGAACAGTGACCGAATTAAAACATACAAGAAATGCAAATTCAGATTTTAGAACACAGTACTGTTTAATATTTGTACATGGAAATCTCTCCAATAGAATGTCTAAATTAAGTCATTTAAATTAGGTCACAACATATTTTCAGCCTTAGACTTCTTCGGTATTTGAAAGAATGTGAGAACCTTGGTCTTTTTGTGTTTTCCGTTTCCGTATCACACCTGACATCTACTGATGAATTGTAGATATTCTAGCACATATATCAGACGTCTAAACAGAACAACAGTCAAAACTCGAAATAGAAACATTAAACAGTAAAATGCCTTAAAAACTGAAAAATCGAACGTGGTAGGCACCTTTCGAGACACAGATTCGGATTGTGTTCACCAGAATACATACTAATGAATATGTCGCTTCCCAGAGGCAAAAATGGCTATAATCAACCACATACTTAGCAAGCACTGTGGATTTGAAGACTCATCGCTCGTTTTGTTATACTCTTAGACGGATAAATGGTTTAAATGGCTCTGAGCACTATGGGACTTAACATCTGTGGTCATCAGTCCTCTAGAACTTAGAACTACTTAAACCTAACTAACCTAAGGACATCACACACATCCATGCCCGCGGCAGGATTCGAACCAACAATCGTAGCGGTCACGCTGCTCCAGACTGAAGCGCCTAGAACCGGACGGCCACCACCGCCGGCTTAGGCGGACAAATAGTATGTTACTGTCGCCCTTGTTCCCAACAATGTTATCTCTGACGTTTGTGCGTTTACTTCACAGTACTGTGTAAAATTATTTAAGAAGCTTGCAAGAGACTCACATTGAGTATCGGCGTGTGGACGTTACGACATATCAGAAGAACAAATACCTAATAATAGCTCGGACTCACACCAGAAAAATGATGGAAGTCCGACCCACCGGGAAAACTCGAGCAACAAACTGTGTCACATTCAAAATCCTCTTCGGATTTCCTGCAGCATAACATGTGCTGCTGCAGCCAATTAGGCAGTGAACTCAGAGAACTCACGAGCCGAGATGCGCGCAATGCTGGGTAGGCCTCTCTGGTGAGTCGCGTCTCCCAGGGGCGGCAATTACACCAGGCGGCGGCGGCGGCGGCGGCGGCGGCACAGCTGGCGACAAACTTTGTTAGCCGCGTGCCCACGGTGGAGCCCGCGCCGCGGGTGGTGCATTAGCGCACCAGATGTACTTAGCGGTCGGCCCGCAGCGCTCGTGCTGCGCGGAGCCACTGCTGCACCTCGCAGACTTGCTGCCAGTGTCCTACATCACGTGTAACACACGATAGCACAACCACACCCCTGCAAAACTTGGTGTTGTTAGACGAACATTCTTCACAGTGTTCAATACTGGAGAAGGCAGGAAAATCAAATGAAGCATCGTGATCAAACACTGCTTATGAACCTGGACATTCATGGCTAAGAACATGAGTTACGTTCTCTGCAGTGAAATGGCATTTTCCCTGCTAGGAATAGCCAGACGATGAAACGCGCTCTGAGTGTACAGTACAAACTTCTTTGTTTGTGCACATGATGTTGTTGTTGTTGTGGACTTCAGTCCTGAGACTGGTTTGATGCAGCTCTCCACGCTACTCTATCCTGTGCAAGCTTCTTCATCTCGCAGTACCTACTGCAACCTACATCCTTCTGAATCAGCTTAGTCTATTCATCTCTTGGTCTCCCTCTACGATTTTTAACCCTCCACGCTGCCCTCCAATACTAAATTGGTGATCCCTTGATGCCTCAGAACATGTCCTACCAACCGATCCCTTCTTCTGGTCAAGTTGTGCCACTGTAGCACCACATTTCAAAAGCTTCTATTCTCTTCTTGTCCAAACTGTTTATCGTCCATGTTTCATTTCCATACATGGCTACACTCCATACAAATACTTGCAGAAATGACTTCCTGACACTTAAATCTATACTTGATGTTAACAAATTTCTCTTCTTCAGAAACGCTTTCCTTGCTATTGCCAGCCTACATTTTATATCCTCTCTACTTCGACCATGGCAACGGCCTTGCCGCAGTGGATACCTCGGTTCCCGTGAGATCAATAAAGTTAAGCGCTGGCGGGCGTGGCCGGCACTTGGATGGGTGACCATCCAGCCGCCATGTGCTGTTGCCATTTTTCGGGGTGCACTCAGCCTCGTGATGTCAATTGAGGAGCTACTCGACCGAACAGTAGCGGCTCCGGTCAAAGAAAACCATCATAACGACCGGGAGAGCGGTGTGCTGACCACACGCACCTCCTATCCGTATCCTCATTGAGGATGACATGGCGGTCGGATGGTCCCGTTGGGCTACTTCGACCATCATCAGTGATTTTGCTCCCCAAATAGCAAAACTCCTTTACTACTTCAAGTGTCTCATTTCCTAATCTAATTCCCTCAGCATCACCCGACTTAATTCGACTACATTCCATTATCAACGTTTTGCTTTTGTTGATGTTCATCTTATATCCTCCTTTCAAGACACTATCCATTCCGTTCAACTGCTCTTCCAAGTCCTTTGCTGTCTCTGACAGAATTACAATGTCATCGGCGAACCTCAAAGTTTTTAGGTCTTCTCCATGGATTTTAACACTTACTCCGAATTTTTTATTTGTTTCCTTTGCTGCTTGCTCAATATACAGATTGAATAACATCGGGGAGAGACCTCTACCCTGTCTCACTCCCTTCCCAACCACTGCTTCCCTTTCATGTCTCTCGACTCTTATAACTGCCATCTGGTTTCTGTACAAATTGTAAATAGCCTTTCGCTCCCTGTATTTTACCCCCGCCACCTTCAGAATTTGAAAGAGAGTATTCCAGTCATATGTACAAGATAATAACGACAAAAATAATGATAATACTAATAATTTCGTGTGCCTCCATGACTTGCACCAGGGGCTGCTATTGGACTCCACTTCGGCGACTTGCGTGTCCCCAACCTAACCCAGTTACCCAACCGATGATAGGGGACCTAAAGTTTAACGTAGAATCCGAACCACATGTTGCCTCTGGTTTGGTTAAAACAAAGACTGAAAAATTAGTGGTCCGAACGAGATTCGATCCCGCGATCTCACAGTATCAATCATGTGCTTTACCACTTTTAATTAGATCTACCTCTCTGTTGTCTTCGTCAGCTTTCGACTTGCGGTCTGTGCGGACGTCACATAACATCTTCTCGAGTTCATCTTTGGAAACTTCGCTCAGTTTTTTTTATACAGAGCGTGGTAAGTCCCTTGGTGAACACGCTGAGCTACCATGGCGGCTCTAGACCAACAGGCCCGATATGTATATACTTGGGAAGGCGCAGCTGACCGACCGACCGCCATGTCGTCCTCAGATGATAGGTGTCACCGGGTGCGGATATGAAATGGCATGTGGTCAGAAAATGTCTCTCTCTGCCGTTGTCCGTTTCGCCGCTGTCTCTCTATCAAGTACCTCCTCGGTTGGCCTCACAAGGGCAGAGTGCATCCCGCTTGCGAGAGGCAGATACAGACGGTGGCCTATCTAGGAGCCAGCCAAGCCCGACAGCGTTTAATATCTGTGAGCTGAGGAGAATCACTGCTACAATAGTGGCCGTTGGTTGACATCTGTGTAGATAGTTCATGAATAAGTTAATATGATTGAATTCACATAAAAAATTTATTGCACATATTGCCGTGGCTTTTGAGTGCACTGATTTAAAACCTTAAATTGTTGTACCGCCGAGGGACCGTAGACGTTAGTATTTGAAATAAGTTTCAACCTGATACATCAAACCGTTACTGAGAAAAAAGGGGTCTTAACAAACGAACAGTCAAGCGGTCAAAATGACAAAGGAATATTTTTATGAGATGAAAAACTACCAGTTTTCAGATTTTCTTACCTTTATTTATACTTTGACACCTTGCTTCTTGCCAAATTTTATGATTCTAAGACCACGAGAAGAATCCTGTAAGCTTTTATTAGTTCGCGAATATCAAAATACTGTGTGTGATATACACGGCCTCATTTTTTGATTGCATTCAATTTGAAGCGTAGATGTTTTACAACGACAAGGGATCGTAGAGCTTAACGACATACATTTCAGCTTGATACCTCTACTGTGTCTGAGAAAAAGGGGTCTTAACAGTCGACAGACATACTGACAGATGGTTCAAATGACTCTGAGCACTATGGGACTCAACTGCTGAGGTCATTAGTCCCCTAGAACTTAGAACTAGTTAAACCTAACTAACATAAGGACATCACAAACATCCATGTCCGAGGCAGGATTCGAACCTGCGACCGTAGCGGTCTTGCAGTTCCAGACTGCAGCGCCTTTAACCGCACGGCCACTTCGGCCGGCGATACTGACAGACGGACAACAAGTTATCATATTAGAAAGAGCTCCGTTTTTGCCGAATGATGTGCGGAACCCTAATTATGCAGTAGACACATAGCAGTACCACTGTTTAGAGCGACGTAAGAAGTGCAGCAGAAGTTGTTTTGGAAAGAAATTTTCATGAGTAGCAATACTTTTGTCGTGGTCTTCTGTCTAAAGACTGTTTTACACGCTAGGCTGCGCTGGTCAAGCCTCATCATATCTGCATAGCTACTGCAATCTTCATCCATTTAAACTTGTTCACTATGATAAGCCTCTGTACAATTTAAGCCCCCCGCCAGCCAGGAATTCTCCCCATAACTGACAATTCCCTATGCCTCAAGATGTGTCATAGCAACCAACCCCTCTTTTAATCAAGTTGTCCAAAAATTTCTTTCTTTACCATTCGGTTGAGTACGCGTTCATTAGTTATTCAATCTACGTATCTAATAGTCAGCATTCTTCTGTAGCAACACATATCAAAAGCTTCCATTCCTTTTTGTCTGCACTAGTACACATTAGACTTTAGAAAAAGTCTATACTTCAGTCAAATACCTGCAGAAAAAGATTTCTTCTTATTTAAAATTCATTGTTAAGAAATTCCTGATTTTCAGAGACACCCATATTCCCTTATGCCAGTCTACACTCTTTTTTGATGTTCAAACAGCAAAATTCATTCACTACTTTTAGGTCTGAAGTTCTGACCTAATTCCCTCAACACCGAAAACGTAACGTAAACTCCGTGTGCAGGCCCTGGCGGACCTAGCGGCACCGGCCGGCCGCCGTGTCATCCTCAGCCCACAGTCGTCACCGGATGCAGATATGGAGGGACATGTGATCAGCACACCGCTCTCCCGGCCGTATGTCAGTTTCCGAGACCGGAGCCGCTACTTCTGAATCAAGTAGCTCCTCAGTTAGCCTCACAAGGGCTGAGTGCACCCCTCTGGCCAACAGCGCTCGCCAGATCGGATCGTCACCCGACAGCGCTTCACTTCGGTGATCTGACGGTAGCCGGTGTTAGCACTGCGGCAAGGCCGTTGGCAATTCCCTCAGTACCACCCGATTTAATTCAACCATTTCCCACTACCTACGTTTCCGTATTGCAGGTATTCGTCTCATAACCTCCTCTCAAGGTTCCGTGCATTACGTTCAACTGTTCTTCCAAGTCCTTCGCTTTCTCTCATAGAATTATAATTTCGTATGTAGACCATAAAACTGTTTCTTCATCAGCTAAAATTTCTTTACAAATTTCTTTTTCGCTTTATTTAAGTCTTGCTTGTCGCACAGGTTCAATAACATTGGGGATAGATTGCAACTATTTCAACAACATTTCACTATTCATTCCATTTCATGTATTCCGTTTATTATAACTTAAGTACTGCTTTTATTCAAATTGTGGAGAACTTTCCGCTCCCTTTATTTTATTTGTGTAACCTTCAGAATTTAACATATTTTAGTAAATATTGTCAAAATTTTCTCTAGCTCTGCAAATACAGTAAATGTAGATTCGACGTCTTCAGACTCAATGAATCGTGGGATGAGTATTGCCTCGTATGTTCCTCTATTACCGCAGAACCCAATGTACTTTATAATGAGTGTATGGTATATGTGACTGAAGTGCTTCTCACAGGTGAAGATCAACCTGAAACGATTGTGGCTATTCATTATTATCATTACCGCATGCATCAGTTACAACAACAAAATTGTTATATTTAGTTAACTGTAAAAGACACAACTATTTGCACTACAAAACATTTAACGTCCCGGGTTAAAGACGAACATCGGAAGATTCAATCCAGCCGAGTGCCCCGTCGGACATTTCGTGCTAAATCTTGATAATAATAGGGAAACGTCTGTAAGGGCCTTCATTTCAACGTGTCTGAATATCATCATAGTCAAGCATACTGAAAGTGTAGAAGCAGCAATTGTGCGTGTTGTATCTGCACATAGCTTCACCATACTGGAATCTATTAAGCTGTAACCACACCTCCTTAGGATGATGGAAGCCTGCAACTTGTACAACTGGGTTGTAAATAAATAAACTTCAAGAGCTGGGGTGTCAATAAACGTGTAGTTCTGTGTTCTCGAGCCTTGCCACACACGTTAGCATTCAGCGTCCCGGTTGAACCCAGTGGAGAGCGTTTGGACTTCTCCTTGACATGCTAGGCTGCTGTATTTGATGCTTTCCCTAGAAGGTGAGAGTAAACGTTAAGAGATTCATTTTTTCGACAAAGGTGATGTGGACAGATGTTAGACAGTATTGGTAGCCAGAGGTTAGGCATCTGGCTGTGCCAGTAATGGTTGTCTTAATTGCGTTAAAATGAACATCAGCTTAATTCATAACGGCGCTGCAGAGTACATCAACGCAAGGGATGCTCCACGGAAGATTGATGTATTTGTCCGCCATGTACTACCCGCTAGCTTCCTCATCAAGTTGTTGTTTCTTCTTAACTGTGTTGGAAAGGTGTTTATGATTTTTCAACGTTCTTTCTAATGAGAAACGAGGTTTTTTGTTTTATTTTGAAGTTCAGTTTTATTGTTGCAATTGACTATGCTAATCATACCATTGGTTGATGCCAGACGATCAGACATTCTTCTGTTTAAGAAAAATTAGGTTTGAGTCTTAAAATATTCGTAGCGTTTACTGAGACTGCCCTGATATGACACTGGAAGACCCATCTGCGTATTTAGCGCCGCGCCGTGTCATAAGCTGCTCCATGTCAACAGAAACGACCACGCTGTTTCGTGTACAATTGTACGTAGATGACATGCACGAAGAGCAGCAGCTTTGTTGCTATTGCTTTGTTAAGACAGCTTGTTCACACCCGTGTTGACGTGTCTGCTACTATAATGCACACTGATGCACGTGTTTCAACCTTTCTTCGCCGTACCTGTACCGGCGCCTAACGGCAAGCCATGGCACTAACGCTACAGGCTAAGCATATCTTGTAGTGCACAGTCTAAACATCATTCTTATACAGTTTCGCACCCACGTGATAAATAGTTTTCCGTCAATACTGGCTCGAGTAGCAATAGTTTATTTATAACCACCCCGTCCATTTACATATTTCCACGAGGCCAAATCCGTTAAAGACAAATATTTAACCTCTTCTGTAGGATTACAATGGTTGGTGTCGCTGAATAGTCTCCTTCGTTCTGACAAGGGAAATTCCCCATCGCACCACCCTCAGATTTAGTGGTAAGAGGGCCCGTGAAAACCTGAACACGGATCAAGCATGAAAACAGGAAGAAGGCGTATTGAACCGTGAAAGAAGAGAACCATAGAAACAGTGAGCGGTCCAAGCTTAACAGTTGCAATATAGAGCAGCTAAGAAGAGCGACTGATTCGTGGTTAAGTGGTAGCCTGCACGGTAGCTTAGCGTGTTCGGTCAGAGGGCTGGTTGCCCTCTGTATTATATATATATTTAAAAAAATGTAAAATAAAAATCTGAGTAAAGGAATCAAGGGTAAACTTTAACGGATGCCATGCCACGTCCACCCAGACCAAAATGAAACGTGCAATATCGAACAAAACGAAAGAAAAAGCGGTCACGTTGTTGGAGTACCAAGGGTGCTCCTCGTGTTCAAACCTCCCTTATGCCAACTTTTTCTCACCTGTTCGCAGTATTGAAGTCTGGTCTGTGTCGTGGTGTAATGTCCGCCTGAAACGGCAGGGTGTAGGGAAGTTATCTATAATGATAGTTGCTGCTGCACAGTTATTCTGTTAGCAGCTGAAAGGAAGTGGCTTTCGAATGGGAACCGCAAACGTTCGATGACAAGACGACAAGCCAATCTAATCCTCCAACGGGGAAACGCGTCTGGTGTGTCGTACACGGCATTAGTGACACTACGCGTGTCGTATGATAGGAATCTCTTACCGGCGCCCCTAATTTGTACGCCTGGTAAGTAAGTGAAATATGCCTCCTTGCCCGATTTAGGTGTTCGCATGGATGTGAATGTGATCAATTTCAAGGAAATGATAATACTATAATGGTTTGTCACATAAACTGCAACAAATTAACGCAACAGTTTCACAATCACACAGTTTCCCTGTGCTCTGTCAAAACATGTGTTATAAAACGTTTTTGAAGTTGCGTTCCGTTTTGGAAGTTTTTAGCCTTGAATTCCTTGGTTGAAACGTAGTTCGCACCCGTTTAATTGCTGTTTTCAATTCAGTGAGACGTCTATCTGATATCTCGTGTTCTCTCCGAACTCATCGCGTTTAATCGCGACAGTAACGTATTCTTTCATGTACTGTGCGGCAGGTCCCGGCGGAGATTCGAGTCCTCCTTTGGGCATGGGTGTGTGTGTTTGTCCTTAGGATAGTTTAGGTTAAGTAGTGTGTAAGCTTAGGGACTGATGACCTTAGCAGTTAAGTCCCATAAGATTTCTCATACACTTTTGAACGTATGCTTGCCACATGACTCACACTTTATAACCACTGTATAGCGTGAAAACTGCCAAAATTACAGAAAGAGAACAAACGTTTCAATGACCGGAGAGAGAGTTCACAATGTTGTGGAGAAAAACAATAATAAATAAATGGCACAAGGTACCTATGACCACGGCTCGTGCGTTTTGCAGTGCAACACTGTGATCACTTAACCAAGACGACGCTGCGCTTTAAATTTCCCCAGTATGGCACTTGCTAAGGTTGCACCGTTCACTGTTCCTATTTTTCTTTTTTTTCACAGTACAATACACCTTCTTCCTGCTTTAATGCTTAATCGGTGTTCAGCGTTTGATGGGCTATCCACTGGGCCACCTTACCACTAAATCTTCGGGGGGTGCGATGGGGAATTCCCCTTGTAAGTTGTTGTTTCTGATAATTGAAATTTGTGTCATTGGCGTCGATTCAGTTTTCCGAAATTTGGCGTCTCTTCTGCTTGTCTTCTGCGGATCTCTATTTGCGTTGATTTTTAAAGAGGTACGGAGGGCTAGTCTTTGCTCCGTTGCGGGCAGCGCCACTGGTGGTGACCTCATTCGTTATTCGAACGTTCCCTGTCGATCTAGCACCGTGTGACAGAGAATCTGAGGCAACAGCGGCGCCTGCTGCCAGCCAGTCTCGAGTTATTGCACTCCGTTGAAATCCTGCACTCGGCCTTGTGGTTCTTCTGGTAGCCATATTGTGTGTGAATGGTCAAGGAGAGCACTTGCTCACGGCAGCCTCAACGAGGTCTAAATCCACGTTGTTCAAATGGTACCATAGAAATGATTTGGTCTTGTATTCCGGCGAAAATAATGCACTCCGAGAGTTTATAAGCACAGTAAAGTAGAGATACTGCGCAGAAATATTCAGCAGCATTTCCTTCTTTCCCTGGCTTTTTTTATGACAATCACTGTAGCTCTCTTCATTTTTACGGGTAACGCTCCTGCGGAAAGAATTTTATTGAAAAGGCGAACTAGCCACTTTCGTGTTGTAGGACCACTGCGCACAAAAATCAGGGTTGAGACCGTCTGGACCTACACTATTTCTGCATTTTGTGTGGCTAAGTGTTGTCTCCATTTGAGTGATCATAAGTAGAGAACATATTTCTGAGTTACATTCAAGGGATTTCATGACCTCGGTAAGTTATTCATTTATTTGCCGAATATTTGCTGACTGTGGTGGCAGTTTGGAAACTCTCACCGACAGGCGGTTGTCGCACGTGACGCATGTTTCTGCTGATGGAAGCTTTTCTACTGGCATTTGTGAAAAGAAGGACTCTGGTTTCTTTGTGCCATTTCTCTTCCCTTCGCTCATTCAAGGAGTTCATCAAATTTGTAGCAGCTACTTGGCCCCCACTTTCCTTGACTCTATTATAGAAGATGTCCCAGGACGATTCGAGGATAGGAACGCTGATTCGAAGCAGAAACGTCTGGTAAACATGGGCTGTAAAATGGCTACCTTAGGTAAAATGAGGATTTTTTTCATCTTTGATACTCTAAAACACATCACTTCTGCAGAAAAAGTGCTCATGCATTTTAAGGCTACGTTTATTGGACAATTTGTTCTAGTTTTGATCCATATTACTTCCCTTCAAAACATGAAAGGCAAAGATGTTTGTTCCATGATATCAGAGTTGAAGAAATGCTCATAGCTCTTAGGGTATGCATTTTAGAGCTCATGTTAACATTACTTTGGCTTCGGATTAGCGTTATTATCATTTACCTGAATATTGACCATTCCTCCTGGGCTTCACTGTTTAGTTGGTCGATTTATTGATTCCATCCAGGATTTTACAGCATTCTCAGGGTATCAAGTTTTTGGCAGTAGGTACGACTGCCCTCAGAAAATTTGAGAATTAGTTCGATAAGGCAAGGACATCTTCTACTAACTCACCCAGCGCTTTTGAGTATTTATCCCAACCCGTTACTGAAAAGTCGTGGCAGGATACAGGAGCAGATCGCATTGGCTGAATATGCAGTTTGTGGGAGGAGAGGCTGAGGCAATGTTGGTACCTTGCAAAGCCATGAAGGACCGCTCTGATGGTAGTTCCTGTATAGCGCTCAGAAGTGTCCACAGTTTATAGACAGAGATGAGGTGTGCTATCTGTACCTAGATTTGAATGTGCTCTTTCCTTTCCATTACAATGAGGCTTGGGACTGTTTGATTTCAAGCATTCTGCAAACATTTTTCCAGTTTGGTCCTATTCAGTAAAGATCCACTCACGGCTGTGAGTAAATCTCATGTAAACGAGTATATTGTGGAGTGTTCTAATATTGGAAATTGTTTGGGCCAAGTGTGTGCTGTATGGTTTACCACGGATACCTGAAAATTTGTACCGGACCAAGACTCGAATCCTGATATCCCGTTTGTCGTCAATGTTTGCGTTAACTATTTCAGCTATTCCTTCCGGGACCGATTCAATCTTCCTTATGTCATAGGTTTTACGTCCCATACTGTTTGCACACTACACGTGTGATATCTGCATTGGGAAAGACAACGTTCTTCTCGTCATGTTCCCTTGCTTTGGCATGATATACAGTTAGTGTATAGTCTCTATTTGACAGTGTCTGTATAGACTGATGCAAATGTCCTTCAAACAAGCATGCACCTCTGAAGGAATGGACACAGCTGACGAGCTATAGACGTATTAAATTATGAAATGCATCCGGAAACTGCGAATACATTATTACATCAACTGTAAGGTTTAAAATAGTATAAACTATACAGAATCTGTCAAATACAGACACTACAGTAAGCGTACACGAATAGACGATAAGCGGGAAATCGGAGTTCGACTCCCAATACAGGATAAATATTCGTGTGTCTGTAGTAAACTGTACAGCTAATGTAATACCACATTCGCAGTTTGAGAATACATGTGATAATTTAGTACGGCTGAAGGTCGTCTGCAGTGTCTGTTCCTTCAGACATGCATGCAGGTCTGGAGGCCATTTGCATCTATCTATACAGACATTGTAAAACAGAGAAAGTGCATTAACTGTACTTCAAAAAACACTTCCTGACAAATTTGTACCATATATTAATAAATTCCTATTTTCAGAGACGCTTTTCTTGCAAATCTCAGTCTCCAGTCTCTCTGTCTTTGCCATCATCAGTAATTCTGCTGCCCAGATGGCAAAACCTATCTACTATTTTTTACGTCCAAGTCACCAATAATTGCTGAAGTCATCTAAGAATGCCAGCGAACTTGTTAAGCAGTCTATCAAGAACAGTCAGTCTAGATCATAGATAAGTTATATATAACCGCTTTTAGAGAATCATGACGATTTTTAGACCACTAGGTCCTTGGTTACGAGTGGGGCCAGTTCAAGAACCTGTTCAATGTACCAAAATTCAACACTACTGCTCTCAAGTTGCATCTATGATAAACTGGTACAAGGATCTGAAAACCGCAACTAAAGGAATCAATTGGACTCCGTGACATTCAATTTAAAGTCCGGTGTTTATCGCAAATTACTCCTGCTCCTAACTAGTTGTGTTAACGAATCTGATTTACCTGAACTGAATTAGATACGTCTTAACTGCATGAATTTAAATTCAGCACATCTTCATAACGCATCTGACTTATGCGAACTGAACTTCACATTGCTTTCAATTTGCATTCATAACATACAATTTTCAAGGAGGAACGGAGCTACTACATAAAGCAAGGTGTTACGTTCAATGAATACTATTTAATATTACCACATAAAAATGGACATTGAACATGATTTCAAGAACCGCTGATAACAATAAAAAGATCTATTATCTCTATTAGATAAACGAGAATGAATGTAATTAAATTAGTTGACGTGCCCTTGGATATGGAAAAGTAGGAAATGGAGACTAATAGATTTCCTACTTCTCTTTCACGAGGTAAATAGTCCTTACGAATAGCAATAAATGAGCATTACATATGTTAAAGAAACTGAACATACCTTGGAGAGAAAATAAAAACCATTGGACCGATAGAAACTGCCCCGAGTCTTCCCACCTGGCTTCCCTGCAATGCCGGAGCTGAACGGTACTGTAGTGTTGGCAGAAGAGCCAACACTGTTTTTGTAGAGGAGGCCGAAATGCATGCGTTTAATTACACGCTGACTGGCGTGAGGTCTGGAACAGGACAATATCTTGAGAATTGCAAATAAAGTACGTAGTTGATATAATACTTAACTTTAATCCACAATTGTAGAACATCGCTCTTGATGATACATCCTTCACATAGTAAATAACAATTGAATACGGCGCCTTGCTAGGTCGTAGCAAATGTAGCTGAAGGCTATGCTAACTATCGTCTCGGCAAATGAGAGCGTATTTGTCAGTGAACCATTGCTATGAACGTCGGCTGTACAACTGGGGCGAGTGCCAGTACGTCTCTATAGACCTGCCGTGTGGTGGCGCTCGGTCTGCTATCACTGACAGTGGCGACACGCGGGTCCGACGTATACTAACGGACCGCGGCCGATTTAAAGGCTACCACCTAGCAAGTGTGGTGTCTGGCGGTGACACCACAGGTACTTTACCACAGAGAGTGATTATATGAGGATTGGAACTTTAATAGTGACAACTATTTATTCACAAGTCGTACAAAATAGCCACATGTTTCCTAGTTTTACTGATCTTCAAAGTAATCACCAGCATTGTGTATAACCAGTAGCCAGCGATGTGGAAGTCGGAGGATACTCTTAGCAGTGCCAGTTGCGTCGACAGATCGAACGGCGCGGTCTATTGTGTGACAAATTTGTAGCAGTTCTGAAGCGAATGCCGTGAAGTGTTTCCTTAATTTTAGAAACTGAGTTGAACTCACGAGGGGTTAAGTCAGGGGAGTGCAGTAGGTGGTATATCCCCATTAGTCAAACAAATCAGTAACAGCTTGCACTGTAGGTACTTGAGCATTGTCCTGCAAAATGATGGTCAGTTCCTGCAGAAAGTGTCATCACTTCTGTCTCTAAGTTGGTCGTAGGCTGTGTTCCAAAAATGAACAGCACAGAGATAGAAGTGATGACACTTTCTGCAGGACCTAACCATCATTTTGCAGGACAATGGTCAGGCACGTACAGTGCAAGCTGTTACTGATTTGTTTGACTGATGGGGCTATATCACCTACTGCACTCCCCTCCACTGACTTAAGCCCTCGTGAGTTCAACTCGATTTCTAAACCGAAGGAAACACCTCACGGCATTCGCTTTAGAACTGCTACAAATTCGTCAGGAAATACACCGCGCTGCTCAGACTGTCAACACAATTGGCAGTGCTAAGAGTATCCTACGACTTCCACATCACTAGCAACGGGTTATACACCTGCTGGTGACTACTTTGAAGGTCAGTAAAACTTTGAAACACGTATCTGTTTTGTACGAGCTGTAAATAAATAGTTGTCCCTATTAAAGTTCCAACCCTCGTACTACGGCGTCGCGGAGCGACGACTGGAGCTGATCGGCGTGCGTTTTGCATATCGGGTCTGTGCTTAGATATTCGTCTACGCTGAAACAATTTTCCTATGCAATCCTGTCCCCATTCAAGTTAAAGAGGACGAAGCTATGCGTCCAGAGGAAATTCAAAGCCTGTCTTTACATTTGTGCAAAATTCAACACAAAGCGAAGAAAAACTGCTCACGGAAGAGTAACACAAATGTTCCTGAGTGAAGCTCCTGAGGTTTTTTTCCACTGTACGTGATCGCAACCAGCAGACCTTGCAATCTTGCAGTCATGAACTTAGCTTAGTCTGTCACAACCGAAGGTTAAACAGATAACTGTCTACTACTCATACTAGTAACGTAAGAAATTTGCATAGCCTCTAGATATAGTACTCTGTAAGGCTCTCAAAAAGGTAGCTTTAAATGAATAAAAATTTGGAAAAATCGACGCTTACATCCGCAATGGTTTTTCACAGTTGTCGGCTGATTATTTCTTGATGTGTTCCTACTTTTCTCCGCAATCAAAATTGATCTTTCCTGAGTTAGACTTCTACCAGTTTTCCTTTCATTCCGGGTAAACAAATTAATAACTTCATTAGTTTGTCGGACTAACAAGTAACGAACACCCCTCGCAGGCTGAGTTCTGCCCGTGCAGGGATACAGATGTCTGGAAAACGTCTTGTGTATAGGTGAGTCATGGGAGTCAGACAACGGCAATCAAAGAATAGTTTACAGTTTTTGAGAGATACACCACCTGCTGCATTGGAGGGAGCGTTACTTGCGCCCGATGTACTGTTGACGGCCAAAGCTGGTACCTACTAGCGCTGAGGTTACCTTATAGTACGGCTAGAGCTTATTTAACAGACCAGGACGGCAACCACACTTTTAGAAGCTGAAGTTCTCTCATAGCTTGAAGGGCTTCTAGATGCTAATTGGACGTGAGAATTACCACCTACATTCAAGACATGCAAGACAATGCCATCTTGTGTTATAAAAGAAGTTACAGTTGTGGTTCTCTTCCTTAAATGATGACTTCTATGCGCCTATTCTTCCTGGGAAATTGTTTAATTACATCGTCAATAGGACAATCAATGTCAGGGTGAGTGTTCAACAGAGCTGAGCCATTAAGTCGATCCTCCTTCATTGTTGACCTCAGCCATGTCTTTGCACGCCGCAGTGTTGAAACACTTCTTTCTACTGTAGCAATAGATGCAGATAGACAAGCAATTATTTTGTACAGTAAGTGCAAAGTAGGATAGCAGATCTAGAACACACAGACGACACTTGCATAACAGAATCATCATCATTAAGGGCGTTTATGCTCGTTTGATTGTATTGAAGAATCTCTTCCAATAGTACGTTTTTAATCACAAAGAGTGATTCTTTTCCTAAGAAAGGCAGTTCGGTTAAGCTATGATTCAATTTATGTGCCAGACAAACCAATATGTACCTTATGAAGTATAATACATTACAGTAACTATACATTGCTATTATTACTACTTCACAATCAACTGATCACTCTCACTCTCGACTAATCTTCACACTTGCACTTGATACAACTAAAAGTTTTTACTTATTCGTTTTTCAGTGTAAGTATTTCTGCTTCTGAATGTAAACTAGCTTTCTATTCGGTGAATAGTCCTTATATATAACGCTATGTATCGAAGGTTCTCTGTATAAGAAAACAGTACAATATTCGCGACTTTTATCAAACAAATGCCGACAGAATAACGTATCGTGATCACTAGAATGGCCGCGACTTTTCTGGTAGGTATGTGTTAGCTATCTATGTGCCAGACAGAAACGTATAAAAGGGATGATGTGGAGGCGGGTGCTACAACGGAAAGCACAAGTACTCGATAACGCAATTCAGTCGAGTTGACTGACGAAAGAAACGAACGAATAGCGTACGGGATAACTGGTGGGAGTGGCGCGGGTTGCAATGCCGGCTGCCTCTCATGAGCGGGGCGGGGGGGGGGGGGGGGGGGGGGGGGAGGGCCGCTGTATGTATCCGCCACTGCCTACATTGCAGGCCGACATGGTCTTTTCAATTCGTCAGATATTTTTGTACGATAACTGTCTGGCATTAGCTGGATTAAATTAAAGCAAACTGATTAATAGGAACGTAAACACCATACTATTTATATATATAGTAACTATAAAATCATATGCGTGTACTAGCTCATATTCTGATACAATATACAGGTTTTTAGTGCAACATTCTCATTAATTTTAAATACATGATTATATAGAAACAATATGGCGGGTGATCTGTGTAATAGTATAAGCCCTCAAATTAATGAGCATTTTAAATTTCAAGTTTTGCTCAGGAGATTTTTACCTGGCTGCTATTGTTATAGAGGGATTTAGGAAATCATGTGTTTAGTATACATTCCATATAAAACGAAAATGGTCCCGAAAACAATATCACATTTAGTTCTCAAGTTTCTTTGTTGCCGCAGTTCTAAGGAGAAAGACGGGAAGCTATGTTTGGCTTATCTTATGTTTTGATATACAGGAGTTGGGCAAAATAAGGAAACACTGCGACAAATGCTAGCTTGAACCTAAATGAAGATGCTAGCGAACCCTGGAGGTTGTACTGCTGTATTTCGCCACGAACGGCCCCTGGCCAATGTCCTCAATACTTTGCAAATAGCAGCCGTGGTCGGAAACAGTGTTCTGTCTAGTAAGTGCATTATTTCGGAGCTAAGCGAATTCTTACATGCGCTAATTGTTGATTGGTTGTTTGGTGGAAGTGTCCGTAGTCAAAGTAGGCGAAGTGTCTGGTGTTTCAAGAGACACCGTATATGAATATTTATACACCATAAAGACAAAGCGGAAAGGCATAATCCGCTAAGCCACAACACTGATGGAAGTGTGTCTCAAGTCATCGTGTCGGACGGTCAATGAAGAGGATTGTGACGAAAAATAAGAGGACGTCAGCGGCATAAGTCAGTGCAGAACTGAATGTAGCACTTGCGATCTCTTCGGTAACGTAACAACACAAAGGGGTATCCACAAGCTAGTAACTGTAATGGAGCTTTAATTCCAAATCCAGTCGCCAGTTATACAAGTTGCCCGTAACAGCAAAACTGGATTATGGAGGAATGGAAGAATGTCGTTTGGTTGGATGAGTCTTTTCTCACACGGCTTCCAAATTTTGGCTGAGTTTACGTCGCAGAGTGAAACATGAGCGGAGGAGGGGTTCGATGTTGATTTGGGCAGCCATAACGTGGTATTCCAGGGGGCCCACGGCCTTGTAGTTCGCATTACTGGCGTTGACCATTTTATTGATCAAGTGCATCCACCACTGTTTTGCAGAAAGAATGGCATGAGATCCCTTCAATACCATACAGGACCCGTAGTTACCCATTACTATACCACTTCGAGCTGCCGTGAATGTTAATGGTTTTTCTACACCATGTTAGGTACCGTAATGATTTCTGTTTGTGGTGATCCCCTATTTTTGTCCTAACCCTGTAGTGTTCTGTGCTAAATAATATTGTGGAAACGCTTAATTAGGACAGTAACAGTTATTTCCATGTTAAATGGTTCAAATGGTTCTGAGCACTATGGGAATTAACATCTTAGGCCATCAGTCCCCAAAAACCACTTAAACCTAACTAACCTAAGGACATCACACACATCCATGCCCGAGGCAGGATTCGAACCTGCGTCCGTAGTGGTCGCGCGGTTCCAGACTGAAGCACCTAGAACCGCTCGGCTACATCGGCCGGCCTATTTCCATATTAAGGAAATGTAGATACACCATCTCAGTGAATCCTGCACGCTATTTCCTCGTACCGTTCAGTCATCGTCTAGTTCACTCTATCAGGAGAACAGTTTACTACAATATTACTTGAACGACACACAGAGTATAGACTGTCTGGTTCGGGGAAAAACAGTGGGTGAGTATGTTGGTCACTAGGTGTGCCAACGTTAGAAAGGAAAAAGTAGGCAGGTCGGGAAGAAAAGTCAATTGATGTCAGGGAGGTATCTTCAAAGATGTGATGGAGCCTCTGTTGGCAGCTATTGATCGCACAGGATACAGCCGCTTTAAAATTGTTACTTGACTGCCTAAAACCCGCTTGGCGCTTTGATTCCGTTAATGTTCTCGGTACGAACATACGGTTGGCTGTATTGGTGAAAAAAGTAAGTATCGCCCACGGTGTGCAGGCACAGATCACAATTTGTGGCATAGTAATATAATAATCAGAATTGCCCCCTCCCCTCTACCACCATGAAGCATGACCTTTGTCGGTGGTGTGGTGACTTCTGTGCCTCATTCATACTGATAGCCGTACAAAAGATGCAACCATAACGGAGGGATATCCGTCGAAAGCCAGGCTAACGTGTGGTTCCTGAAGAGCGACAACACCGTTTTCAGTAGTTTCACGGGCAACGGTTGGATGGTTGACTGATCTGGCATTGTAACATCAACTAGAACGGTCTTGATGTGCTGGAAAAGCGAACTGCTGAAAGGAAGGGAGGACATGCAGGTCTACTGTAAGGTTAAATGATGATGGCTAAAGTAGCTCCCTATTCGGACCCTCGGGCGCGGATTACTCAGGAGGATGTCATCAGGAGAAACTTAACTGCCGTTTGACGGGTCTGAACATAGAATGTTAGATATCTTAATAGAACAGACAGTTTAGAAAATTTAAGCAAAGAAATGAATAGGCTGAAGTTAGATGAAGTGGTGTAAGACGTATGCGTTGCCGGCGATGGGCGAGGCATGGCAGAGTCTCTGACCAGAGAGTAGTATGTCGTTAGTTGTTGCTTGTCGCGAGTCGGCTTTAGTAGTCAGTCGGCTTTAGTCTTCTGTCCGTGCTAGTAAGCAGTAGTCTTGAGTAGTCTGTGTGAGTCGGCGGGAGTCGGTGCGTGTCGGCTGTCTGCTCTGCTCGGGACTCTGGTCAGGACTCTGGAGGATGAGTATTGTTGTAGAAGGTAAAGAAGCAGCCTTGCGCAGATCTAGTAATGTATATTAATTGTCATTTAATTTCTTTCACAAAAATGCCCCAATAATAATTTTTATAATATAAAGTAACTTTTTTAAAGAAAAGCATTCATTTCAATTTAAAGAATATTTCCAATGCATGATGATTCCTTCCAACAATCAGTAAAAAAATATACGCCAGCATTGCACGAAGCTGTGTTGAAAATTATTATGTAAGAGCAGATATATTTGCAGTTTTTATTGAGGTAAGAATTTTTGCTTTTTTATTCAGAATACAGGGCCGAAGGGCAGCGCTGCTGTTCTCATAAAAGTTACCAGGTTATTAAATTTTTTTTATTATTATTTCCGGATTTACGAATTGAATTTTGAGGTTACATTAAATGTGAATGCATTTCTGCAAGGAGACTATAAATGGGAACTAATTTTGTTCAGAGGTTACAATAGTTTAAAAATTGATTTAATTATTATTTTTGTGGGGACGTTACACTTGGTTAATAATACCATATAAAAATTTTGTGGGGAGGTTACACTTGGTTCTTGGTCCATTTTTATTATTATATTTTTGTGGGGAGGTTACAGTGGGAACTAATAGGATTCGGTGTAGGAGGTAGGAGGAACAGTACTTCTAGTCAGGTGAACACAGAGTTATAAGTACAGAATCAAAGAGAGGTAATGCAGGAGTAGGTATCATAATGAATAAAAACAGGGATGTGGGTTACCTTTTGTATTGTATTGTATGTTAACCGGGGACCTAGAAACGACGCAGGGGCTCGGTCCCCACTACAGCCGCAGTGGTCCACAACCCCACGACGACTACCGCAGTCCACTTCACCCCTCCGCCACCCCACACCGAAACCACGGTTATTGTGCGGTCCGGCCCCCGGTGGACACCCCCGGGAACGTCTCACACCAGACGAGTGAAACCCCTATGTTTGCGTGGTAGAGTAATGCTGGTGTACGCGCACGTGGAGAACTTGTTTGCGCAGCAATCGCCGACATAGTGTAACTGAGGCGGAATAAGGGGAACCAGCCCGCATTCGCCGAGGCAGATGGAAAACCGTCTAAAAACCATCCACAGACTGGCCGGTTCACCGGACTAGGTGCTCCATCCCGCCCGGAAAGCCGTGCGTTGGACCGCATGGCCAACCGGGCGGGCATGTGCGTTACCTTAGTTACTTTGAATAGCACAGTAAACACAATGTCGTTGCCAAGACGGACACTGAGCCAACAGATACCGTAATAGTACAAGCAGATAGGTCAGTTGTCTGCCAGATGATGAAGAGGTTGAACGACTGTATAATAAGATGAAAGAAATTATTTAGATAGTTAAGGGAGACGAAAATGTAATTGTGATAGGGGACAAGAGAAGGAAAAATATTTGGTAAATATGGAGTAGTAGGAAAGGGGAAGCCGTCTCGTAGAATTCTGCACAGAGCATAACTTAATCGTCGCTAACACTTGGTTTAAGCATAATGAAAGAAGGAGGTGTACGTGGAAGAGACCGTAGCGGCTCCGCAAGTTTTCAGATTCATTGTACAGAGGAAACATTAACAAAACCGACAAACAGCAGTGATGTATTTCTGACTGGAAGATGACGAAAGAATGTCCGATGAACGTGTATCCAGGCGCTGATGAATGACAGTTCCTCTATCTGCCGTGTGTTAGTTGTGTGTTTCAGGTTGGCTGATTGACATACCGCAGTGTAAAGCAGCAGAATGTTACAGAACTCATGTCGGGAGCAGGATGAGATGGTGTTCGTATAAAGTCACGCAGATAAAAAGGGTCGAGAGGCAGCACGGCTATACCAAAACATGTACCCTCACAGGAACCAACCACATCACGCAACTTCTTAAGCCCTTTTGGGCCTTTATACGATCACACAAAGTTAACCGAACTTAACAGATTTGGAGAAATTGAAGGAAATTTAATTCGCCTACGAAATCAATGGTTCAAAAAACACTTTTTCGATCAATTCTTGACTATTGTTCATCAATCTGCGGCCATTATTGAGATGGATTAAGAGGAGAGAGGGTAAAGATCGCACGAAGAGCGGCACTTTTTGTCCAGGATCGCCTAGACGGCAGGATTCTTTCTGCCTTACGAAATTCCAATAATATATATTCCAAGAGTAGTCGGACAAAATAATACTCCTTTCCATTAACATCTCGAGAATTGACGACGACGATAAAATTAGAGCTCATAAAAAGGCTGCTGACAATTGTTTTTCCAACAGGAAAGGTTGTATGTATAGCAGTGCGAGGAATACCATCCGCCACACATCTTAAAGTCTGTAGCTATACACTGCCCGGGAAAAAAAAGGCGACACCCTTAAAGAGAAGGTCACTTTATTGACAAAGGAGGTGACAGGTATTTCATCATTGTGAGACTATATGATAACAAATTCACACACCTACCTCTAGAGGCAACGCTGGCGCGTACCCTCGCATGAAAACGATCACAAAGATGCCAAATGACACCCTGTGAAAAGAATATCTGAAGTATGATTACTGTTCGACAATGGTTCTGGCAGGCCCTGAGGAACGAACAAGTTTCCGCTTCACCAAGTCTCATAAGTGTTCAATTGGCCAGATATCTGATGGTCTTGCTTGCCTGAGTAGTTGTTGGACACCACGAAGAACACGTTGAGTCGCAGCAGCTGTATATGGGCGTGCACTGTCCCGCTGAAAAAGCACATTACCTTCTTGTCGAATAAATGGCAGTAGCACAGGGATAACTGTGCACTGTAACGGACAGTGGTTGCTTTACCCTGTAGAAACATAAAATGTGGCGGCGAGTTGTAGCTATACCCCCACGCCTACTCGAAACTATGAAACCTCGATGTGACCTGTGCGTCGTGGGTGAATGCGCTCTGAAATAGGTAGCTCACCAGGTGCATGCCGTACACGTGTATGTCCATCACAGATTAGATTAGATTAGATGAGATTAGATTAATACTAGTTCCATGGATCATGAATACGATATTTCGTAATGATGTGGAATGAGTCAAATTTTCAAATACATGACATAATTAAGTTAATTTAACAACATACTTAAGTTAATATAACAACTTTTTTATTTTTTATTTATTTACTTTTTTTTAATTTTTGTTTGGTTTTTTTTCTTAATTTATATCTAAAAATTCCTCTATGGAGTAGAAGGAGTTGTCATTCAGAAATTCTTTTAATTTGTTCTTAAATACTTGTTGTTTATCTGTCAGACTTTTAATACTATTTGGTAAGTGATCAAAGACTTTAATGTCAGTATAATTCACCCCTTTCTGTGCCAAAGTTAGATTCAATCTTGAATAGTGAATATCGTCCTTTCTCCTAGTATTGTAGTTATGCACACAGCTATTACTTTTGAATTGGGTTTGGTTGTTAATAACAAATTTCATAAGAGAGTATATGTACTGAGAAGCTACTGTGAATATCCCTAGATCCTTAAATAAATGTCTGCAGGACATACAGACAGAAGCTACTCTCATTACTGAATATGACAAATGGTTGAAATGGCTCTAAGCACTATGGGACTTAACATCTGAGGTTATCAGTCCCCTAGAACTTAGAACTACTTAAGCCTAACTAACCTAAGGACATCACACACAACCATGCCCGAGGCAGGATTGTAACCTGCGACCGTAACAGCAGCGTAGTTCCAAACTGAAGCACCTAGAAGCGCTCGGCCGCAGCGGCCGGCACTGAATATGAGACAGCGCCATTCCACTCTGAGGTCAACTCTTTCACGACGCTAGAGTAACAATGTTTGGCGCGGTATTGGTGTGAATGGCAGCATGGCCAGACGCACACGTGATCTTAGTACTGCAGAAAGATAGTTACCAATGGTTCTTGGTGACGCATCAGGTGCAACATGTGGCCGGATTTGTCCCTAGATGTTAGGTCGACCACCGCTAATCGCTCAATGCGTCGATACTGACGTGCGTCTACACTACACGGACGTCCAGGACCTGGTCTACGGGTGCGGGAATGTTTTTCAGAATACTGTAGAAAACAGCGAAGCACGACAGATACACTGGGATACCGTGTTCAGCGACCCGTTGGAACGTTCATCCAGCTTCCCGCAGGCCTACAATGCGGCCCCGTTGAAATGCCTGAAGCTGATCAACATTAGATCGAACACGACGTTGGGGCATTTTTTTGTCCTAAATGAATGTTGTAAACACCTTTCACCCGTAAACTGAGGACAGTTACCGACTGCACAGTCAAACCGTGAGTGCACAAACAGTTTACCTGAGCGCCTTCCTGACGCTAATGAACGCGAGAAGTCAATCATCAACACTGAGACAGCTCAGTACGCACCTTTTACACCTTTTATGCAATTCTAGAGCGTGTTGCATTTTTTGTTTTGGCAGTGCAACGCATGAACTAGTACGTTTGTCTCTGTCTGGTTCTACGTGACATTTCACAGAACAAAATCCAATACCCTCTTACGCTTCTGTGAAGTGTTACGTCACTGCTGTCCAGGGACACTTGTTGCCATGTTTTTAATTTTAAACTCCGATAAAATTATTCTATTACATAGTGTTCGTCCTTATTTTATGCTTATCATTCTTAATTCGTGTTCAGTTCCGTTTGTTGCCATATTTTTAATTCTAAACTCCGGTATAAATGGTTCTACTACGTAATGCTATTCCTCATTTTATGCTTGTTGTTGTTTACATTCTATTTACGTTCCGATGCACTGCACACTGGCCCAACTCATCTCTTCTACTTGTGACACTGCCCAGTCGGCCGAGCGGTTCTAGGCGCTTCAGTCTGGAGCCGCGCGACCGCTACGGTCGCAGGTTCAAATCCTGCCTCGGGCATCGATGTGTGTGGTGTCCTTAGGTTAGTTACGTTTAAGTAGTTCTAAGTTCTAGGGGACTGATGACCTCAGAAGTTAAGTCCCACAGTGCTCAGAGCCATTTGAACCATTTGACACTGCTCAGTCAGTTAAAGTTTAGTGCAATTTATCACTGTCGCTTCTTTGCGAACTCTATTTTTTTTCAGTATCTTTTATGTCCATCATCGTCTACATCCTGCTCGTGCCTTCTGCGGAAATAGTAGAAGTATTAAGGAAGCATATGTCTCACTTGAATTTTACTTAAACGTAATATTTTGTGACGCCTTTGTCGTGATTGCTGTATCATTTTTATAAGGCTGCTGTCATGTGGAAAAGATACCGCTGGAAATATATGGTTGTTTACTAAGTTTAATTAGGGGCTGTATCATTATGTTGTTTGTGGTATTGCCTCACCCTATCAGCTAAGCTATCAGATTCAGGGTCAGATCAATTAATTACTGGCATTAATTAATACTACCCGTCGGAAAGAAGACTGATACTTCCTCTTACAAGCGGAGTAGTTTTCTTTGCTACGCCACATGAGTCAAGTTACATGGGTAGTTGTATTACAAGATGGAGCCACAGGCACGTTACAACAAATATTTTCTAAGCAGAGTGCAGCCTCCTGAAATTTATTACGTAATTGCACGAAGACACCATGTGAACCTCGTGATGCTCGGTAGCAGCTTTGGGCATATTGAAATAGCTAATAGACGGGCAGCAGTGTCAGGGACACTAAACTGAGAGGAAGTATGATTTTATGGTTTAGCTAAGTGATGATTCCGAGTGATTGGAAACATTAATCATACGGCAACAGTACGACAACAAAGTTTAACCATTCCACAAACCAACGGGAACATGGGCGTAACAGCACAACGAAATCTAATAATTTTAGTAATCGTGGGTGTGTTCATAGTAAGTTTTATTGCTAGGACACCAATATCCGAATTCTACAACGAATGAATTATGGATTGAGGAATAGGCTCTTCACAGATTACAACTGCATTATCTTGCTGAATTTTTCGTTTTGTATAACTACCTGAAATATTTTAATTATATTTCTGGTGAGTGTGATGTGGACCGTCTTAGTTTCTTTTCCTGTAACAAACTCTTCACCTCAGGATCAAAGCCAATATCCTCATTTACTGGTTATATGTATTCCAGTAGCTGCCTCTCCTATAATTTTTATTCTCTACTGTTCTCTCTAGTAGGATGTAATTAATTCCTGGATATCTTGACACATTTAGTATCATCCTGTCTCTTCTTCTAGTCAGTATTTTCTGCGTGATCATTCCCACTCCGATTCTGCAGAGGACTTAATTTCCTGTCACATCAGTGCAATGAATTACCGCCAACATTCTGTAACATCGCTTTTCAGATGCATCAATTATCTTCACTACCAGTTTCCCCACAAGCCATAATTCACTTTCGTTCAATTTTCATACGGGCAGTCTCCGTCACGAAGCAAGTGTATTAAGAGGAAGTTCGTCTGGAAGAAAACTAAACAAGTACTGACCAGGAGTATGGAAATGAGGTAAAATGATTAAAGATACACATCTCCGACAAAGGATTGTTGTTAGCGCCGTGAGCTGCAACCACGTAAGGGACTTAGAAGATTTTGATATGGTTTACACTAGAGGTACTAGGACAATACAACACTGCCCTTCAAATGGAGCTACTCTGGGTGACGAATTACCCTCAGTAAATATCCATCCCCTAATCTCGCTGTGCCAACAAGTGCGAGAATTTTCGCACAGTCAGCTACAGCTCATACATCCAAGATGATGCTGACAACAATATACTAACGAATAGAAAAGAAAATTGAGGATCTGTTTGATGGCGATCAGTTTGGCTTTAGGATAGGTAAAGGCACCAGAGCGGCAGTTCTGACGTTGCGGTTGACAATGGAAGCAAGACTAAAGAAAAATAAAGACACGTTCATAGGAATTGTTGGTCCGGAAAAGCGTTAGACCATATCAAATGGTGCAAGATGTTCGAAAACCTGCCGAAAATAGGACTAAGCTGTACGAAACAAATACGTCCACGAAACAAGAGGGAACAATAAGAGTGCACAGATTAAAAAGACTGTAGGGCAGGGTTGTTATCTCTCGCCGGCATTGCACATTCGATATGTCGAATATGTAATGATGGTAAAAGTTCAAGTGCGGGATTAAAATTCAAGGTAAAATGATGTCAATGTTAAGAATCGCTGATGACGTCGCTGTCCTCAGTGAAAGTGAAGAAGAATTACCGGATCTGATGATTGGAATGAACACTCTAGTGAGTATAGAATATGGACTGAAAACAAATCGAAGAAAGAAGAAAGTAAGGAGCAGTAACAGAGGTGAGGAGAGCGGGAAACTTAACATCAGGACTGATGGTCGCCGGCCGTAGTGACTGAGCGGTTCTAGGCTCTACAGTCTGGAACCGCGCGACCGCTACGGTCGCAGGTTCGAATCCTGTCTCGGGAATGGATGTGTGTGGTGTCCTTAGGATGGTTAGGTTTAAGTAGTTCTAAGTTCTAGGGGACTGATGACCTCAAAAGTTAAGCCCCATACTGCTCAGAGCCATTTGAACCATTTGACTGATGGTCACGAAGTAGATGATTTTGAGGAATTCTTCGTCCAGGTTGCAAAATAACCCATGACGGATGGAGGAAGGAGGACATAAAAACGAACTACCTGTGGAGAACAAGGCTTTCCTGGACAAGAGAAGTCTACTGGTATCAAACATAGGGCTTAATTTGAGGAAGAGATTTCTGAGAATGTACGACTGGAACACAGCACTGTACGGCAGAGACACATGGACTGTGGGGAAACCGTAACAGGAAAGAATTGAAGCATTTGAGACGTGGTGCTACAGATAAATGTTTAAAATTAGGTGGACTTATAAATTACGGAATGCGGAGGTTCTCCGCAAAATCGCCAACGAAAGGAATATCCGAAAAATACTGACAAAAAGAACGGGCAGCGTATTTGAGTTATAGTTGACGGAGTGATGCTGCCGGATGTCAGCCTGGCGGTATGTCTGAAGGCAAGTCCGACTGCGTGAGAATGGTACTACGACCCTGAAACTAGCAGCAAAGAATAACAGATAAGTAAATGAAACCATGTCATTAAATAGTCACAAGTCCACGGTTTATTCCTCGCCAAGACGATTCGCGCACAGCGGCAGTGAATTATGCCGGTGAGTATGGCCATGCGGCGATGCTGTTAGAGGTCCATTTAGCCAGTGTGTTCCGAAAACGAAACTTTTCTTTTCTTGGCGCAACGAGTATTGTGTATGCATCTTCAGATGCGCCCGTAGGACGACAAATGGCTCTGAGCACTATGGGACTTAACATCTATGGTCATCAGTCCCCTAGAACTTAGAACTACTTAAACCTAACTAACCTAAGGACAGCACACAACACCCAGCCATCACGAGGCAGAGAAAATCCTTGACCCCGCCGGGAATCGAACCCGGGAACCCGGGCGTGGGAAGCGAGAACGCTACCGCACGACCACGAGATGCGGGCTCGTAGGACGACGATACTTCGACGGACAAAACACTATGTCAACGGCCTATGAGAGGCGGAGCTCCTAGATATGGGATTACTGTACTGTCTGTATACATTATTTGGCCAGTATATCTTTGCATAGGGAAAGGTGACAAAGCAGCCCACTCAGATGCTGTAATACAAAGTTACTGAAAACGCCTTAACCTAGGTTTCGACATATTTAAAAACGTTTTCTTGAGAAGGGTTAGTATTAATCACATGTTAAAATGTAAGGCAAGAGTTAAAAAAACATCACTGACGTACCAAGAACTTTTATAGTTACTAGTTATATGACGTTATGGAGATACGTTGAAATGTAACAGTAAGGTATAAATGAAAATCAAATTTACCTCCATGATAATGAAACCTCAAATTATCGTATTCTACTGTCATTAGAAAGTGCTTCACACATGCAAAAGTGAACTGACGTCGCGCCAATGTCTCTTGAATTGAGGAAAATTTAGGGCGCGTGAGGGCAGTAGATATATGTTTGGAATAAATTCGGAAAAATGGGGGAAACAATAGCACTGAAGTAGCTTGAAAACGATTAAATTATTAAAAAACTCATACAGAAAGGGGCACTTAGTACCCATATGGTAGTATAAAAGAAACGTAGAGCGTTTCATTCGGTTATCGCCCAAAAACTTTCAATCCAATGAGAGAAGTCAAACTTAAAATGAGTTGGAGTACGTAATTTGTAAGTGAAAAATGACAGGGCAATTTGCGCACTTGTTCTGCACACATATGTACTGCCCGCTCCAGCCTGAATTTTCCTCAGCTCAAGTGATACCGGCGCCTTGTCAGTTCACTACTTGAATTTGTGAAGCACTTTCTAATGGCAGTCAGCACAATATTTTATGGTTTTATTACTATGGAGGTGAATTTGATCTTTAGTTGTGACTTGTGATTACATATTCAACGTACCTCCACAACATCAGGTAAGCATCTAGTGTAAAAAGTCTTTGTAAATCAGTGTTTTATTTATACATTTTCCTTATACTTATGAGTGAACATGTACATAATGTTAAACATTTTAGGTGTTAATCATTGACCCTTATGAATAAAACGTTTTAAACACGTCGAAAGATACTTAAAGGAGTTTTCGGTAAACCTTGCACTATTACAACTTACTTGGCTGTTTTTTTCAACTTCACCTAGACGAGGATTACATTAAAGCTACTGCCTCTAGCAGCGTTCAAGATTTTGTGGGCAAATATTTCCTAAACGGCCGAAAAACTATGAACAGTTTTGATTACTCTAAAGTTTTTTGTATCTAATATTTAAGATTACCGGATAGTTTGTCTACGTGGAATGTGGCTTTATCCAGGCCAGCGCATGGGCAGTGGTGATATTTTTTATCTAAAATCGCTTAGTTGGTTATGCAGAGAATGTTTGTAAAATTACTTCAAGTTAATAAAGCTGTGTTGATATGATTACCATTTTGATGCTTCTGATCTGTAACTGCGGCAAGGTATTCAGTTGTCTATCCAGTGACGTCTTAACTTATTTGAGTGACCAGGCAATGGTTGCCTTTTACAGGGAGCTTACCACCCCGATAACTGAGTGGCAGCTGGCACGGTAGCTCAGCGTGTTCGGTCAGAGGGTTAGCTGCCTTCTGTAATAAAAAAACTGAGTTCACCGATCAACAACGAACCGAAACGGTTGTCTTACGACGTCCGCCCCGAGCAGATACAACGAACGAAAGAGAACAAAATGAAATTAAAAAAAAAAAAAGTGGTCAGAGCGGCGGTCTGTCACGCCAAGGGGCCCGGGTTCGATTCCCGGCTGAGTCGGAGATTTTCTCCACTCAGGGAATGGGTGTTGTGTTGTCCTCATTACCATTTCATCCCACATTACAGGACCTGCCGTAAGGCAGAGCACAAAGTTTTCACTGCAAGAAGAGAGACTTCGATGGTGTAATTTTTTTGTGTCAGCCGTTAGTTCACTGAAGTGATAAAACTCCTGAGACCTAATATTGTCTCGAATCTTCTTCTGCCCGCCGTACTACAATAACTCGATACGGCACGAAATCAGCAAGTCGTTGGAAGTCCTATGCAGAAATACTGAGCCACGCTATCTCTTTAGCCGTCCCAATTGCCGGTGCAGGATTTTGTGCACTATCTGACTGATTATGTCTGATAGATGTTCGATGGGTTCGTGACGGGCGATCTGAGTGGCCAAATCGTTCGCTCAAATTCTCTAGAGTGTTCTGATATGGCCCACTGTCACCCGTAAAAATTCCATGATTGTTTGGGAATGACTGCAAATGGTCTCCAAGTATCCGAACGTAACCATTTCCAGCCAACGATCGGTATTGTTGGAACAGACGACCCAGTCATTTCATGTAAACACAGCTCACACCATTACAGATCCACTACCAGTTTGCACAGTTGCTGTTGTCAGCCTGGGTTCACAGGTTCGTGGGGTCTGCACCACACTCGAACCCGACCAATTGAAATCGGGACCCATATGACCAGGACACGGTTTTCCAGTCGTCTAGAGTTCAACCTATACGTTGGCGCTGCAGGCGATGTCATGCTGTTAGCAGAGGCAATCACGTCGGTCATCTGTCGTCATAACCCACTTAACCCAATTTTGCAGCACTCTCCTAACGTATACGTTCGTCATAGGTCCCACATCATTCTCTCCTGTTATTTCACGCAGTGTTGCTTGTCTGTTAACGCTATAAACTCCACGCAAACGTAGCTGCTCTTGGTCCTCAAGTCAAGGCCGTCGGTCACTGCATTGTTAGTGGTGAGAGGTTGTGCATGAAATTTTCTGTTCTCAACACTGCCTTTACGCTGGGGATTCGGAATATTGAAATCCCTAACTATTTCTGAAACGGAGGGTCCCATGCGTTTAGCTCTAACTACCATTTCGCTTTCAAAGTTTTTTAGTTCCCGTCATGCAGCCATAATTACGTCAGAAACCTCTCACGTGAATCACCTGAACACAAGTAGCGACTGCTACGGTCGCAGGTTCGAATCCAGCCTCGGGCATGGATGTGTGTGATGTCCTTAGGTTAGTTAGGTTTAAGTAGTTCTAAGTTCTAGGGGACTGATGACCACAGATGTTAAGTCCCATAGTGCTCAGAGCCAGCCACAAGTAGAAGCTCCACCAGTGCACTGCGCTATTACACCTTGTGTACGCGATATTACCACCATTGGTATATTTGCACATCACTATCCTACGACTTTTGTCACTTCAGTGTGTCACTGCATTTGGTGCAATTGTGAAATTCGTAATAGTGTTTGTTAAGTAGGCTGGATTAAGGCTTGCCTGTGTTATTGTCAGCTGTAGATAGTATTCGCTAGTCCTGTCTATCTAAATCAGAAGCTGTGGTCAGGTTTTACAGTCTATTTTTGTTGTTAAAAATTGCGCATTTGGAGCACGAATAATTTGTACAGAGCCACTGAAATTGGAATTTTATTGATTATATTGGTGCTACAATCTTAATTAATCTTAATCGTTGACAATGGAAATCATATTTTATGAAATTTAAGACCATGTTATGGTCGCAGTCATTCGCAAAATGTAAACGGGTTTAATGTTTTTGTGACGCCATATCTAGTACGCAGTTTTCTGATTAATTTACTATTCGTCAGCTAATAACTATCAAGGTTAAATTATTTCACTAAAACTGTTACGTACAAGAGGTGCACATTAAATCAATAAATATTTAAAAGATTATTTGGGACGTGGTATTGTCACATGAGTCTTTAGCACCTAACGGTGAGATTCTATCATTGGTACACTGACAACAAGTCAAATTTACCTTGATTCTCTTTTAATTAACGTATCTCTTTTTATGCACGAAATTTTTGTGAAATAAAATATGTTCAAAAGCCATGCTCACTCATAGCTCAACCCATCCATACCACTTCCTGTTCCACTACAGAAACAAGGCATTGGAGTTTTTGAAATAATATAACTGTTTTAATCGTAAAACTCACGTTTATATTAAATAGGGGGTATAAAATAATGTAGTTTGCCACTAGAAAGGTAAACGTCTATTCTGAAGCACATGCGGAATCGAATAAATTCTTGTTCAACCCCTTAACTGCGATTCAACTCGATAGCGTATGAAGACTTCTCCTATACCAATAATGTGAGATGTATACTCAATGCAACTTTTTTTTTCAGATTCCCACGTATGGTTCTGAGATCAAAGTTGTGACTTTATGTATTGAACTGCGGACCTAGAAACGAAGGACAGGCTTCGTCCCCGCCGTAGCGCTCAGTGGTTCACAACCCCACAACAGGCTACAGCAGTCCACTCACCCCACGGCTGTTATTTTGGAAGGTCAAGCTAATTAGGACACGCCGTGTAATGTAGGCACTTAATATTTGCAAGATAGAGAACTGGTCATGAAAGCTTAAGTCGTCCCTCTCCTGTATAACTGACACGCTGTAACTAATTTTGAGAAATCAAGAAAAATTTCAGACCGACTAGGCTATCTCAAGGCGAGCCGTTGGCCCTTGGCGCCTACCCCCGAGTAAAAGCAGAATTTGCATGCATGGAGCCTTTTTATTTCCGGCAAGGCACAGCACTCGGCGAGTAATCCCTTAAGCGCGCATTTATGAGCCCCCCACATAAACAGCGGCGCCCGCCTTAAACAAAGGCTGCTTCCACGAAAATGAAATCGGCGCGCTACACGCAGACGCTTTCAGCGCGACGTGTGACGGTTGAGATATGGCTCGCAACGCCGCTAATTAATTCAGTCGCGCTAGGGCAGACCACGCCGGCGGCGGATTAGCGCACGGCTTCAGTGCAAAACGATTTCGCACTAAAAATGCATGCAACGCTTCCGGTGTTGCGATGGCGCAGCTAATTGCGGATTTCGAACACCCTCATACAAATTTCTCAACTCACGTTGAATAGATAAGTTGCAAGTTAGCTGACGGTGTCGAAAAAAAAAAAGAAGCACTTGGGTGACATACAACCCGAAAAACGACATGAACTGCGAAAATATGCATTAAGCAAACTTAGCAAGTGCATGCAAGCCGGCCATTGTGGCCGAGTGGTTCTAAGCGCTTCAGTCCGGAACCGCGATGCTGCTACGGTCGCAGGTTCGAATCCTGCCTCGGGCGTGGATGTGTGTGATGTCCTTAGGTTAGTCAGGTTTAAGAAGTTCTAAGTCTAGGGGACTCATGACCTCAGATGTTAAGTCCCACGGTGCTTAGAGCCATTTGAACCATTTTAGAAGTGCATGCTAACAAGCGGTATCTTCGCTCCATTCATTGGCTTAGGAGACCGGAAGTTATTTAAAAATTTGTGTGTCTACGGTAATTGGAAGGGATGAGCGGCGTTCCTTGCAAAGTTTTTTCTTTTGGATAGTCTGTTCATGATCCGAGGAAGACGATGAGTAAACTCAGTAAAAGAATACGAAATTAATACAATTTCTCAGACTTCTTTTCTCATAATAAAGATTTATGTCACTTTACAAATGCTGGGTGGTTGTAATTAAATTGTAGCTGCTCACAGAAATCGAGCGTGGGCTGTAATTATCGTATGGCTAGCGAAATTTGATAGATATTCTAATGCTCTAATGTGAAACCGATTTAAGCTGGAAAAAATTAGTTCAAATTTTGGCCATCAGGTGCAAAACTGGAGCTACGAATGCAAGAAAGACGTACAGTAATTTTTTGGGAGCGAATCGTCTGCGAAGGTCTAAAAGATGATAAAGCCATAATGTTGATTTCATTATTAAGTTCAAATGGCTCTGAGCACTATGTGACTTAACTTCCGAGGTCGTCAGTCCCCTAGAACTTAGAACTACTTAAACCTAACTAACCTAAGGACATCACACACATCCGTGCCCGAGGCAGAATTCGAATTAGCGACCGTAGTGATCACGCGGTTCCAGACTGTAGCACCTAAAACCGCTCGGCCAACATGGGTGGCTATTATTAAGTGTCGCTTACACAACACAAGCACCGGAGACATCGACGAGATGATGTATACGTAAAACGACGCGGTCATCAGTTGCTTGCAACAGTTCCGGTGGAATCAGAGTAACGTTTTCTCTACACTCGCCTTCATATCCGATAGCAACTGAAGGTGACCATGGTAAACGCGACCTTTAGTTACCTCTGGATCCAAAAGTCAGGTGTATTCAGACCGGATGATTTTGCAAGAAATGCATTTGGAAAACTTTGGGAGATAACACAATAGTGTATGGTTGCATTAAGCAGATCTCTCATTGGGCGAGCAATATATGGGGTTGCCACATCTTGCTCGAAAACAGCGGTTAACAGACTGTTATGTTCTTGGAAATCAGGAATCAAGTGATGTACAAGGAGGTCGCGGTGCAGCGAACAGGGCCTCTGGATATATGAAGGGCTTGTATCAATAGTGGTACAAGTCCATTTGTTTTTATTCTGAGATACAGAGTCCTGAAGTTAAAAGTGCGCAGAAAAATCTGTAGTTGAGATACCATAAATATCCCAGTATATATTTCTGGTATCTCAACTGCAGATTTTTCAACGCTCTTTTAACTTTAGGACTCTGTATCTCAGAATGGAAAAAAATGGACTTGTACCACTATTGAAATAAGCCCTTCATATTATCCTCAAAGAACAATGGACTGAGAATAAATGTGCGTGTGAAACCACACCAGACTGTCACATACGAGTATTACGGCTCTTCGTGCACAACATGCAGTTCAGTAGCACCAGAAATTTGGCAGTTATGTGTATTCAATGTAGCTTGTAGTGTAAAATGTACCTCGACTGTTTTTTTTTCTTTTATGTCATCACTCTTCTGACTGGGCTGATCCGGCCCGCCACGAATTCCTCTCCTGTGCCAATCTCTTCATCTCAGAGTACCACTTGCAATCAACATTCTCAATTATTTGCTGGAAGTATTCCAGTCTCTATCTTCTTCTACAGTTTTTACCCTCTACAGCTCCGTCTAGTGCCATGATAGTTATTCCCTGATGCCTTAATAGGTGTCACACCATTCTGCTCTCCTTCTTGTCAGTGTTTACCAAACGTTCCTTTTCTTTCCGGCTCTGCGCAGGATTTCCTCACTCCTCCATACGTAGATTCTCTGAAATTTCTTCCTCAAATTAAGTCCACTGTTTGATACTAGTAGACTTGTCTTAGCCAGGAATGCTCTTTTTGCCAGTGCTAGTCTGCTTTTGACGTCCTCCTTGCTCCATCCGTCATGGAGTTTTCTACTGCGTAGATAGCAGAATTCATTTACTTCGTCTACTTCATGATCATCATTTATAACGCTTTGTTTCTCACTTTTATCATTTCTGCCAATTCTCATTTCTTTCGTCTTTATTCCTTTTACTCTCAGTCAATATTCTGTACTCGGTAGACCGTTCACTCCATTCTGCTGATCTTCCCTTTCACTCAGCGCTGCAGTGATATCCCTTCACCTTGAATTTTAATTCCCCTCTTGAACCTTTTTTTCATTTCCATCATTGCTTCTTCGATGTATAGACTGAACTGTAGGGGCGAAACACTACATACCTTTCTTTTTACCCTTTTTAAACCGAAGACCGCCTTCTTAATCTTCCATCCCAATTACTCCCTCTAGGATTTTGTGCATACTGTAAACTATCAGTCCGTCTCTATAGCTTACCCTTTTTTCCTCACAATTTCGAACATCTTACACGATTTGAGAGTGTCGAATGCTTTTTAAGGTCGGCAAATGCTATGAACGTGTCTTCAGTTTTCTTTAGTCTTGCTTCCATTATCAACCGCAACGTCAGAACTGCCGCTCTTGTGTCTTTACCGTTCCTATACCAAACTGATCATCATTTAACAGATGGTCAATTTTCTTTTCCATTCTTCTGTATATTACTCTTGTCAGCAACTTGGATGCATGAGCTGTTAAGCTGATTGTACGGTAAGTCTCATACATGTCAGTTCTTGCAGTCTTCGGAACTGTGCGGATGATATTTTTCCATATGTCTGATCATATATCGCCAGACTCACACGTTCTACACACCAACGTAAATACCAGTTTTGTTTCCACTTCCCCCAGTGATTTTAGAAACTGTAGTTAAATGTAATTCCGATTCTAATACTGGATCCCCTATCTCTTCTACTCCTGTCTCGTCATCTACTACATGAGACAAAGCTTCGCCTTCATAGAGGCCTTCAGTGTACTCTTCCCACCTACCCTCTTTCTCCTCTCCTTTAACAGGGGGAATATCGTTGTCACCTTATGTTTACCACCGTCGCTTTTAATTTCACCGAAGGTTGTTTTGACTTTTCTATACGCCGTCAGTTTTTTCGACAATCATTTCTTTTTCTATATCTTTAAATTTTTGATGTAATCATTTCACCTTAGCATCCCAGCGCTTGCTATTTATTTCATTCCTACAGGACTTGTATTTCTGTATATCTGAATTTCCCTGAAATTTCTGTACTCCCGTCTTTCATCGACCAACTGAAGTATCGTCTCTGTTATCCACTGTTTCTTCGCAGTTACCTTCTTTGAACCTATGTTTTTCTGCCCCGATTCCCTGACTGTTCATTTATCTTCAACTAAACTGCCTATTGAGCTGTTCCTTATTGCAGTACCAATAGCCTTGGAGAATTTCAAGCGAACTTCTTCATTTCTTAGTACTTCTTTAGATATTGATTCTTTCTGACTTGTCTCTTAAACTTGAGCTTACTCTTCGTTACTATTGCGCTGTGATCTGAGTCTCTATCTACTTTTTTGTACACTTTACAATCCAGTATCTTATTTCGGAATCTCTGCCTGCTCATGACGTAGTATAACTGAAATCTTCCCCTGTTTCCCGGCCTTTTCGAAGTATACTTCGTCCTCTTGTGATTCTTGAACAGCGTTTTCGCTGTTATTAGTTGATACTTGTTGGACTTTCCCGTATCCAATTCATCACACCAGGCCCAAATTCTCCCCTAAGCTTTTCTTCTCCTCCTTCCTTACAACCGGATTCCAGTCCCTCTTATTATTATAGTTTTATCTCCCTTTATGTATTAATTACTTCTTCAATATCCTCATTAATTTCTCCACCTCTACATCTTCAACTTCCGACGTCGGCGTTGGTTTGCCGTCAACTCTGAATGCTACTCCCGCTATTTCATTCTCTGCTGCTGTTGATATTACCCTATACTCATCTTGTTACGGCTTAAAAATAAAGCGCCGGCACGCCAGTCAGGAACGAATGTGAGATGGGGTCAGTCAATCGCACACTGACTAACTTCCTTCCAGAACGAGAACGCGACAGCAGCGGCCCTTATGCGAGGAGGACATAAGCGCCTTGATCACCTGGTGACGTCCCATTTCAGTAGCAGCTTGAAGATTAGTAACTTGGATAGCAGTTCAGGAAATACTTTGGTCAGTTAACAGTCACTGTAAAGACTGATTATCTTGTGCTTCTTCCTTTGCTTGCGACACATTTGAGTAATTGCCAAAGTTAACTATTGTGTCTAGTCTTATTTAAATGAAACACAGTAGTACGGGTTGTTTGTTTGTTTGTCTGGCAAATCGAGTATGCTGGCTTCCTAGACACTACAAGACTGACGACAAGGCTGGACGAAACATTGGTGATCAGGTGAGCGAATACTAACGCTGAAACCTGTTTACGTTTTGCACCTACAGCCTGGCTGCCATAGTTTTGTTTGTCGTGAGCTCTTGTGTTTTGCCCGTTCCTTTATTCTACTTTATCTTTTCTTTTCAGGGTTGTGTTTACATGTTCTAACAGAGTTTCCTTTAGCGTTTTTGCTATTCAGTGTTTTGAGTGGGCGTTGCAGAAATTTTCTTTGCCTGTGTGCTTATTTTTCTTGCTTGCATTGCCTGTTTATTGCATTTGCCTATTCCAAAATGAGCAACCCACCTCTTCAACCCCCTGCTCAGGCGCCTCAGCTACAAGCAATAGCTGCAACGCTGCTAACAAAGATGTTTCAGTTTCAGACGCAGCCGATTGCAATCCTTCTTAACACGGTACAGCAGCTACCAGCTAACAAAGCGCCCAACTATAGTTCCGAGTTCCATACCGCCTTTTCACCAGTTTAACGAAAAGGAAGAGGAATGGTACGAGCCAGCCACCATCATTGCTGACAAAGTGTTGGAGACTGTGAAACTACACTACTTTTTGCCAACGGTAGGAAGTACAGTCAGTCGCCTCATTCAGAGAATTTTCGCTAAAGCCACTCCGAGTGAACTTTCCTATGATCAGGTTTTAGATTCACTAACTAACTATTATTGACCAATAAGTGAATGTGGTGGCAGCTAGGTATCAATTATTTCTTTGCAAGAAAAGGTCAGAACAAACTTATCGCGAGTGGGTAACAGATTTTCAATGTGACGAGGAAATGTTAATTTCAATGTGCTTGTGGTGCTTTATATTGAGATGTTATGTTGCGTGATGCGATTTTGTATAATGTAACTGATGTCAAACATGGAGAACAGATTTGGAAATAGCCAGATCAATCGTTTCAACACGTATTGAAAATTGTAGATCAGTATGTTTAGGGTGCGCGAGTGGCCGATAAATTTGAGCAGCCATCAATTTGTCGTGCTGAGTCGTCCGTTGCTCACTACCGGCCCAGTAGTAGCAACAGCCCGTGCCTTCCAGAACGCCTAAACAGTTCTCTAAACACGCAAACAAAATTAATTCATGTCCTCGCTGCTATGTACGCCTCAAACTCCAAGATTGCCCGTCCAGACAAGCACAGTGTTTCGTTTCTGGCAAGAAAGGTCACATACAATCCGTATGTTTACAATGGAACAAGCATGAGAATCTAGCCCACTCACAAAAATCTAGTCACAAGGCCCATGTAATCAATGCAGTGTATTCAAAACCTTCTACAGGCATTAGCAAAACTAGCAAGCAAACAGTTTCTTCAGTGCTACGCCTGTCCATAAAACTTTTTGTTCATTGGCATATTAGTGAAAAAAGTGTGAAAGTTGGACATGGGTGCCTCTGTTACATTGCTGAATCGTAACACATAAGAACTATTAGGCTCCCCACGCTTGTCTAAATCTGGCATACACCTGCTGGCTTATAATGGACATGACATTCCCGTTCTCAGAAAATGTACTTTGCCTGCCATGTATAGCTCGCATACGCGAACTGAAACTCTTCTGTGCTACAATCACACAACTGTGAGAATATATTTGGCATTGATTCATTTAATTTGTTTGACTTTCAAATTCAGGACAATGTGTGTTCAGTGACTGCATTCAGTGCTAAAGACAGTGTAGCTAGCTTGCTGAACAAATTCCCTGGATTCATCTCTGAAGCTTTGGGCAAGGCTACAAATTTTGTTGCACATGGTACTATGAAAGACAATGCTCAGCCGAAATTTTTCCGGACCAGAACTGTATCCATTGCATTACGGCACAGCCGGCCGGAGTGCCCGTGCTGTTCTAGGCGCTACATCTGGAACCGAGCGACCGCTACGGTCGCAGGTTCGAATCCTGCCTCGGGCGTGGATATGTGTGATGTCCTTAGGTTAGTTAGGTTTAATTAGTTCTGAGTTCTAGGCGACTGATGACCTCAGAAGTTAAGTCGCATAGTGCTCAGAGCCATTTGAACCATTACGGCACAAAGTGGCTGAAGAACCAAAGGAATTGCAAGATAGCGGAGCTATTGCCCCCATACAACATCTTTTCTTTATTTGTGTGTGAGGAATGTTTCCTGAAAGTTTGGCCATACCTTTTTGTAACACCCTGTATATTCACGATGATGGATCGTTGTTGGGTTATTGGCAAAACTGCATACGCAACACACACGAATACTACATTTAACTGTCTCAAGAAGCAGATGATCCTTTCTGCGCACAGTTATCGTCTGATGGGAGCATAGAGAAGAAGACAAAATAAGATAAAGCGAATAAAATCAAATAATTTCGCTCTCAAGAATACCTAAAATTTGCACACGGTTTACTCGATTGTAAGTCTAAACTGAAAGAAATATTTGAGAATTTGCTAAAATGGTTGTGACCTCGTTGTTGCCTGATAAACAATAGCTAAGCCACAAATCAAAAAAACATTAAAAAACAAGCGAAAAGCTTTTAAAAAATGAATATACGAAATCTCTCTGTACTGTAAAGTCGTCAAACATTAAATACCCTAAAATGCTGGAGCCACCACTTCATAATTTCAATTTAGTGGGTTGAATGAGTTCAATGTGCTCGTCAGAAACCTAAGTTCTAACCACTGAATTTACTTAAAAAATATAAGAAATGACAGCCGCAACATAACCGTAATTGTGACGATCCTGAAAGACAATGGATGAATTATTGTAAAATGTACCTCATACCAACGTATCATTCATATTGTCGAACACCTACACAGTCTCTCCACCCTCTACGCAACCGGAAATCGACTGTCAAAAATGGCGGGGAGTTGTCTGTTTCCCTGAGGGCGTGGCGAAGTGGATCGTATCAAGCCCGAAGACTCCATCACAACAGTTGCATTTTTGAACGTTCACCCAAGGTATGAAGTTGGCACCAGAGTTCAAGTAAAGCATGTATCTATGTACTGCATCTACTCTATTCATGGACTACAACCAAATTAAACACTCATTACATAAGTGACGGCAGCATATGACGTACAGGAAAAGTGGATGTACATCGTAAAATAGATACACAAAGTCGTGTCCATTCCTTCACCAACGGCTAGCCGTTCCTGAACAAGATCTTAACATGACAATTGATGCAAACAAACACAGAGTGCATTGAGAGGAAGTAATGGGATGATACTAACAATTCGTCTCACTACATGATAAATTATAATAGATTTCAGTATAACAGTAGCATTTGAAATGGTAACCTTAAGTACATGCGGTGTTCCACTAAGTATGATCAAAAGTCTCATATCTGCTTTACAGTTATTATTGTAAGACAGCTGATAGTACAGGTTTATGGTTATTTCAGTCCTCCTCGCAGGGAGGAGTGATAAATCGTGGTAAAATTAAAACAAAAGGCAATACTGATATGTCAAGCGTTTGAATTCTTCGGTGTGCTTCCTGGGGACGATCAGTTGCTAAAGATAACGTTAATGTCGGCTCTGCTTGATACCCGTCTCACGCTGATCGGTAGATGGGATGCGATCATTGTGGAGAGCTGAGAGCTGATGTTGGGGCTATAGGTATGTTCACAGTATTAATGTAGGAGTACTGAGCAAGACAATTTCTTTCACTTACCACTCTACGATTTGTACCACTTTATCATCTGTTAGGCAGGAAATCATAGACAAGAACTAGCACCGCACTCATTACTACGGCCACTTTTCGGAAATAATCGATAAACATTTAAAAACAAATAACACAATACCTGCGTTTATTAATCCCGCAGAATGCAGGTGCAAAACATTGACACAGGGAACAGTCACTCAGTAATCCATATAACAACACAGCGGTTTATTTAATTTCCTCAAAAGTACATTGGGAAAATTGGTAGACGTGTCGAAATTACCTTTAAAGAACATCTCAACGATAGTAGTTCGAAATCCGCACTAACATCTCAACATTTTATTTCAGATCTTCACAATACCTTGGAGATAACGACATAAAGAGAGAAAAGGCGGTATTTTAACCTTGCTTAGAGAGATATATATAATAAAGTACATAAGACAGTTCCCTGATAATACTCTTCAAAAACAAAATGTTGTTAGGGGCTAGGTGCGGTTTGTGGATAAGGTTACGGGGACTTAAGACACCAAGATTTATTGGCCAATTTTGAGTATTTGAGTTTTTGAAGAAAGTGGTCTCAACACCTAACTGGTTTCTTAGCTTATTATAGTTTTTTATGTTAATATCTAAGTTCACTCAGACTGCCGGCCCAAATGTACGTCATCTCAGCCATTTAGTGTGTATATTGTTTTAATGATACAGAAATAATCAGCAGCGTTTAAATTTTTCGCTTTCGTTGAATCATTGTATTAGTGCTAACTACGTTCAGTTTTTATGTAATATACAGGGTAGTCCATTGATGGTGACCGGGCGAAATATCTCACGAAATATGCATCAAACGAAAAAACCACAAAGAACGAAACTCGTCTAGATTGAAGGGGGAAACCAGATAACGCTATGGATGGTACGCTAGATGGCGCTGCCATAGGTCAAACGGATATCAACTGCGTTTTTTTAAATAGTAACCTCCATTTTTATTTCATATTCGTGTAGTACATAAAGAAATATGAATGTTTTACTTGGACCACTTTTTTCGCTTTGTGATAGATGGCTCTGTAATAGTCACAAACGTATAAGTACGTGGTATCACGTAACATTCCGCCAGTGCGGACGGTATTTGCTTCGTGATACATTACTCGTGTTAAAATGGATCGTTTACCAATTGCGGAAAAGGTCGATATCGTGTTGATGTACGGCTATTGTGATCAAAATGCCCAACGGGCGTGTGCTATGTATGCTACTCGGTATCCTGGACGACATCATCCAAGTGTCCGAACCGTTCGCCGGATAGTTACGTTATTTCAGGAAACAGGATGTGTTCAGCCACATGTGAAATGTCAACCACGACCTGCCAAACATGATGATGCACAAGTAGGTGTTTTAGCTGCTGTCGCGGCTAATCCGCACATCAGTAGCAGACAAATTGAGCGAGAATCGCGAATCTCAAAAACGTCGGTGTTGAGAATGCTACATCAACATTTGTTGCACCCGTAACATGTTTCTATGCAACAGGAATTGCATGGCGACGACTTTGAACGTCGTGTACAGTTCTGACACTGGGCACAAGAGAAATTACGGAACGATGACAGATATTTGCAAGTGTTCTATTTAACGACGAAGCGTCATTCACCAACAGCGGTAACGTAAACCGGCATAATATGCGCTATTGGACAACGGAAAATCCACGACGACTGCGGCAAGTGGAACATCAGCGACCTTGGCGGGTTAATGTATGGTGCGTCATTTTATCGGTGGCAATCCAAATGGTGCAGTGTATGCTGATTTCCTACGGAATATTCTACCGATGTTACTACAAGATATTTCAGTGCATGACAAAAAGGCGATGTACTTCCGACATGATGGATGTCCGGCACATAGTTCGCGTGCGGTTGAAGCGGTATTGAATAGCATATTTCATGACAGGTGGATTGATCGTCGAAGGATCATACCTTGGCCCGCACGTTCACCGAATCTGGCGGCCCCGAATTTCTATCTGTGGGGAAAGTTGAAGGATATTTGCTATCGTGATCCACCGACAACGTCTGACAACATGCCTCAGCGCATTGTCAATGCATGTGCGAACATTACGCAAGGCGAACTACTCGCTGTTGAGGGGAATGTCGTTACACGTATTGCCAAATGCATTGAGGTTGCTGGACATCATTTTGAGCATTTATTGCAGTAATGTGGTATTTACAGGTGATCACGCTGTAACAGCATGCGTTGTCAGAAATGATAAGTTCACAAAGGTACATGTATCACATTGGAACAACCGAAATAAAGTGTTCAAACGTACCCACGTTCTGTATTTTAATTTAAAAAACCTAGGTGTTACCAGCTGTTCGTCTAAAATTGTGAGCCATATATTTGTGACTATTACAGCCCCATCTATCACAATGCGAAAAAAGTGGTCCAACTAAAACATTAATATTTCTTTGCGTACTACACGAATATGTAATAAAAATGGGGTTCCTATTTTAAAAAAAACGCAGTTGATATCCGTTTCACCTATGACAGCGAAATCTAGGGGGCCAACCATAGCGCCATCTGGTTTCCCCCTTCAAGCTAGACAAGTTTCGTTCTTTGTAGTTTTTTCGTTTGACGCTTATTTCGTGAGATATTTGGCACGGTCACCATCAATGGACCACCCTGTAGACAGCCGAGTCTATTAGATTGGATGGCGACCGCAGTTCCTCAGCAAAGCACTACCAGCGCGCTTCTTTTACCTTCTTTACTGCCAGCGCAGTTTCGATTTCCTTAAAAGGCTGAGTACCTGGACGGCAGCCACCGCACACGCTCCAGCAACACACTTGGCACCTCCTAGCTTGTGTTGTCATCTGGTACGATTACTATTCTATTGGTGACAAACACACATAAACATTTTGGCTACCGGTGAGTTTCATCTTGAGCATAAGCTTAATCGTTTCGATCACTGGTGGCCCACAAACCACGTTAAGAATAATTTTTCAGTTTATTTTAATATATTAATGCTAGGACCCAGGGCTTTCCTGAATAACATTTACGAGCGAGATCGTCCTCTGCCGACAGGAACACTTCATCGGTAAAGTGATGACACTTCACTGTGATTTTTGCTACGGCGTTAAGTCAAGCGCCGGCACGCCAACGGAAGCGAAAGAGCAGAGAGGGCTGTGAAAAAGACGTCAGCCAACGGAAGCGAAAGAGCAGAGAGGGCTGTGAAAAAGACGTCAGCCAACGGAAGCGAAAGAGCAGAGAGAGCTGTGAAAAAGACGTCAGCCAACAGCACGCTGACTGACCACTCTCTAGGACGACAACGCGACAGCAGTGGCTTCTAGGAGAAGAGAACATAAGCACCACGCCGACTGGTCGCAGCTCACTTGTACAGGAGCATCAAGATTAGGCACTTACGACCAACGACTTAGGAATTGTATGTACTGAGGAACATTGTTTTTTCTGTCTTCCTTTCCTTTCCTTGTGACACACCTGTTTAACACAAAGTTAAGTACTGGCATGCATTTTTAGTAATAAAACTCATTAATACGATTTGCTGCAATTGTTGTCTAGCGATCCGAGAAGCAGGTTTCCTAGACACCACATGTTTGACAACTAGCCAGCTTTCAACAATTTCAACAGAGGTCTGTGCCGTTTCCTGACAGTTATTCCACATTATGGTGACTGTCCTCATCTCTTTTTCATTTTAGTTACTGGTTCACTGTTTTTTAGAATCAAGGATCAGTTTCTGATTCCAGATTATACAGGGTGATTCAAAAAGAATACCACAACTTTAAGAATGTGTATTTAATGAAAGAAACATAATATAACCTTCTGTTATACATCATTACAAAGAGTATTTAAAAAGGTTTTTTTTCACTCAAAAACAAGTTCAGAGATGTTCAATATGGCCCCCTCCAGACACACGAGCAATATCAACCCGATACTCCAACTCGTTCCACACTCTCTGTAGCACATCAGGCGTAACAGTTTGGATAGCTGCTGTTATTTCTCATTTCAAATCATCAATGGTGGCTGGGAGAGGTGGCCGAAACACCATATCCTTAACATAAACCCACAAGAAAAAATCGCAGGGGGTAAGATCAGGGCTTCTTGGAGGGCAGTGATGAAGTGCTCTGTCACGGGCTGCCTGGTGGCCGATCCATCGCCTCGGGTAGTTGACGTTCAGGTAGTTACGGACAGATGCCTATGTGGTGGCGCTCCATCCTGCTGAAATATGAATTGTTGTGCTTCTTGTTTGAACTGAGGGAACAGCCAATTCTCTAACATCTCCAGATACTGTAGTCCAGTTACAGTAGCACCTTCGAAGAAAAAGGGACCAAAAACTTTACTGGCTGAAATGGCGCAGAAAACGTTCACCTTAGGCGAGTCACGTTCATACTGAGTTGTTTCCCGCGGATTCTCAGTGCACGCTGAACAACTGTCGTCGATTCACTTCTGCCGTACTCAATAACACAAAAAGCTTTCTGTTGAGCGGTCGCCATCTTAGCATCAACTGACGCTGACGCCTAGTCAACAGCGCCTCAAGCGAACAAATGTACAACTAAATGAAACTTTATAACTCCCTTAATTCGTCGACAGATAGTGCTTAGCTCTGCCTTTTGTCGTTGCAGAGTTTTAAATTCCTAAAGTTGTGGTATTCTTTTTGAATCACCCTGTATTTCTTGGCTTCTTAGACTTGATATTCATCACTGATGACTGTTTTCATCAATTAAGGAAGATCGAGAACTTTGCCTTGACACGCCAATTGTTACTCTGTAGCGTTCTGTAACAGCTGTCTAAATTACTTGGTAACCTCCTTTTGGTGTGAAATTGTAAATCTAAATTACTGAATGCGTATAGGCCAGTTCTTCGTGGGACGCATGTGATCCACACCTGGTTTTCCAACTAGACACATAATACTTTCCTCCTTGTTTCAAATGGTTCAAATGGCTCTGAGAACTATGGGACTCAACATCCGAGCTCATCAGTCCCCTAGAACTTAGAACTAATTAAGCCTAGTTAACCTAAGGACATCACACACATCCATGCCCGAGGCAGGATTCGAACCTGCAACCGTAGCGGTCGCGCGGTTCCAGACTGTAGCGCCTAGAACCGCTCGGCCACACCGGCCGACCCTCCTTGTTTAATCCTATCCATCTAGTACTTTAAGATAGCTCAAATGTTTTTTTTTCTCATTGTCAGAGTATTAGTTCCTAAAATTTTCTGTACAGATATACACCAGAAGACATAACTTAAAAGCTGCGAAAAAGGTTGCGTTGGTGTCTTATCGACTTAATAAATACAGCTACATCTGCTGCATGTGAAGCTGGTGTGGGTTTGGATGTGGCTGGAGCAGTTTTGGTTGGTGTTGCTGTTTACAGAGTCAGTTAAGATTATTGTGATGGAAATGGAGCAGCGAATAAGACTGGTGATGTTGCTGACTGATGCACCTATGTTAGTGGTCCTGGTGGCGCTGGCAGCGGTGGGTTTTCATTGTGTGTAAGTAGGAGCACTGACGGTATCACTCGATTGGTGACGAAAGTGAGAAAAGTGGGGACAACACTTGGTGATACTGAAGAGGAGTGCAGATGCGAAAGATGAGAGTGAACGTCGTAGGGGGCTATCAATCAGAAGTACCGTGCTTGCAGTCTCAGGTGGGCTATGAAACGGTGGCAAAGGCAATGACTGGCTGACAGTGATGTTGACTGGAACTGAAGGCGATGTCTGGCAGCGAAGATGATGGCAGGCAGCTGAGGCCGTGATTCGTAGGAAGGCGATGATCGGTGGATAAGGCGACGACGATTGTGGAGATGGAAAGGCGAGGAAGCTTCTGCCTGCAGAAATTTTAACGTTGGGAGCAACACTGACAATTGTTTCCGCAATGGTGAGATGCAATCGAACTCCCGGAAATCTTATCTCCTTACAACTTGAGTTCTCATGTGTTTAATATATAGCTGTATTTATAAAAAAAAGTGTTTTTTCTGCTTCATCTAAGGCTGCCTGATACATAATCTCTGTGTCGAAGACCTGAAATTTGGTTTAACAACGTATAACATTTCGTTGACGGATTACAACCGCGAAAGCAATTAATTATTAAATTAGTACAGTTTGCAAAGGTAGTTCCGTCTTGCCATAGGTCTAGTAACATCCTCTCACAGAAAAGTCGGTTGCTAAGCAGCTAGCGGGAGCTTCACAGGCCCAGTTAACATGGGATGTGTACCAGCGAGCAACAGGAGGATAGGCGGCAGTCAGCACATGTCACAACAGAAATTTTCGAAAAATGAAAAACTTCTGAACTGAAATCACCCTAATTGTTTAGTTTCATTTGAGGATATCTTCTTAAGGGGGAAACATTGAAGGTCCTCCAGTACGGCTTATATGCTTTCACATATTGGAACCAGTCTGCGCTTGTTCCCGGTGGGGTCAGGTATTTTCATCTGCCTCGAGATGACTGGGTGTTTGTGTTGTCCTCATTTCATCATCATTCATGAAAGTGACGAGTTTGGACTGAGCAAAGGTTGGGAATTTGTACGGTCACTTATAACTGCGCAGTTGGGCTCCCCACAAACCAAACATCATCATCATCATCATCAGTCTCCGCTTCAAAGATTGGTCACACTCATTCAAGAAACATATCCCAGTATCAATAAGTCTGTAGTATTTACATATTGTAAATGGTTTGACAGACGAATAAACAAAGCAGATAGCGTTACAAGTGGGCACTACTGTTGATGAGTACCATGCAGTTAGTTGCACATGAGCTTGAACTTGTTGGACAAAGACAACATGGAACACCGAGTATCGTGTTAGACGTCGATACACAGAAATGGTAGACGTTTCAAAGGATATCGATGACCATACACAAGCTGTGTTATTTTAAAAATACTATATTTAACACCGTTGAGAAACTCTGTACATGTCAGGATGTGGCTGAGGTGGAAGTGGGGTCTAAAAAAGAACAAGTGTTAATTTTCAACTCCGGTCGGCAAACTGCCTCCCGTTTATTGAAAAAAAAAAAAAAAATTACTGATGACCTAGCCGGGGCACATTATGTGAGTTTAGCGGCCCTAAGGCGCAAATAGATTGAGCCGGGGCTCGAAAAGTGCACGGAGGCAACCGGTTAATACGTCTGATCTCGTCGGGGGCCTGTCAGTAAACGAGAGCGATCCACACGCCTCGTTCGCGCAGCTCGGCGCGGTGGGCGCTCACACGTGATCTCCTGGACCTTTCTGATTGGCTGCTGTAGGAGCTCTGCCTAGGCAAGCGACGCTTCCGTAAACGTCACCCCGTCAGCAAGAAGGTTGTTTGTTCGTCGAGCACGTGAACAAGCCGTGGGGTAGCGGCACATACTGGAAAAATCCGATGTGTCGCCAACCCAGGGCCCGTGCACGGCTTTGTGAAGATCCATTTCCATCCATAGCTCACGCATTTAGGAAAAAAATTCCCTTTTCTTTTATTGAAAATAAAGGACTCCCGTACTCAATCAGCCAGCACCTGTACAACTCTTTTGCCACACAATTTACGAAGCTGATCCATTGACCAAGTCTGGTATCTTCAAAACTGAATGTAGCGACTGGGACTACGTCTACGTCGCACAGACGTGATAAGATCTCATTCAAGGTTGAAAGAAGACATCAAATGGAAAGAAATTAATTTATCCACATTTGGATAAGAAAGTAGTCGTGCAGGACTTGGAAATAACAGCATGAACGAAATCATGGGTAGAGTTAATAAGGAAGTGGTGATGACAACACTTGAAGAATGACATATAGAGTCGGTATAAAATCAACAAGGTCGTTTAACAAATAAGCAGACGCATGCAGAAAACAAAAGATTCACTGCAAACAGCAGGCCAGTTTAACACACTGTGCGATATTTTCATTTCTTATACAGGGTGCCATTTCATTTTGTAGGTTGTCATAGTGATGATTTGTCTTTGAACCTTTGACGGTGAATTACACGTTTCAGAATTTTAAATTACACGGTGCTATAATCGATTAAATATCTGGCAATTGCTCTTACATCTTTATGTATTCCGTTCTTTTTGGGCAACGTCTTACATTCCACATGTTAATATCTACGTCATGCAACAAACACAGGGACTGCTCACTCTTCTGGCAAGGCTCTTTTCTGTCACTCACGTTCAGCAAAAATATAGCGAATCATAGGCTCTGTTCACTGCTCATTTAGTCTTTCATGTAAACTGCAAAATGCGAGTTTGGTTTATGATTTCTGTAACCGAGATTTACTTACTTAGACAGTCCAGCGCCTCTCGTCTTAACATCAAGCTATTTTTCACAATAGTTAGAATTCTATACTACATCAGATTGTCCTCTACGCCATCAAACCAGGTTTGTAAGTATTTGTAAAAAGACATTGGTTTTTATGTTTGGTTGGACGAAAACTTTGATAAATCGACTATCATTTTCGTGTATAGATATCTATGAATCCTTTTCACTCCTTATAATCTGTTCTCCACATGTTCCCGCCCATCTGCAGTGACGCAGGGCGCTTTAACACAAATGCTGACAAGTAACGTACTGTGACGTTAGATTATGACGTCTTTCTGGGCAACGCACCTTCGACTGGAGTTAATGTTGTTTTGCCCCAATATTATTAGACACCCAGTAAAGATACGTTGCCGAAACGGCCTGATCGTTGGTATATCGTTCTACCATCTGATGTGGTGTAAGATCCAGGAAACAAATTGAAGGAAGTGACTCCTAAAGCGAAAAACTACGAGCTTGCATAAGACAAATGACTTTTCACGCTGATGTTTCACAAATCCATAATTTATACAGGGTATGTTTAACCCTTAACAGTGCCTACAGTAAAAATATTTTTTAGACATACGTACGCAGAACAGCAAATAACGCATGCAGCTGTGTTAGATGCTCCATGTCCCTTGATATGCACATGGCTGATAAACAAGGCAAGCAGTCTCTTGTTTTGCAGGACCAGCACTTAAACTAATAATAGTGCGTACCAGCCTTATACGGAAACATGTTGCTCCTACACTGTTCGAAATGGTTCAAATGGCTCTGAGCACTATGGGACTTAACATCTATGGTCATCAGTCCCCTAGAACTTAGAACTACTTAAACCTAACTAACCTAAGGACATCACGCAACACCCAATCATCACGAGGAAGAGAAATCCTACACTGCTCCATTCCAGACTGTCCGAGACAAGACGGTGTGAGTAACACTACATTCGCTATGATTTATAAGAATGACAACAGTTCATAAAAATGTTTGGAAAAACATCAAAGTTTCTGCAGTATACTACCTTACTCCAGGAAACATAAAAATTAATGAACTATTCATGTATGACATACTCAGACTACATAAGAATAACGTTTAAAGTTGGTATTGTCAAGAATGTAGTGTTATTAGGAATCTGTTTGACGAATAAAAGTTACGTTTCACATTAAGATATAAAAATCTAGGAACCGATAACCTCAGCAGTTTGGTCACATAGGATCTTACCACAAATATATACATAAAAATCGTGATTAACATTTTATTCGTTATAATGACGCATATAGACGATTGAGTTTAAAAATTCTTGTGAGAAACGCAGTTATGAAAAATGCGAAATGTTACCTGTTAAATTGTTACACTTACATGTATTCAAATTATTCCTATGTGCTTCTTGTAATGTGGTGGAATTTTTATTGCCTATGTGGTAATTGTTTACCTCAGTTACCACAGAGTCGTTAACTGCAACAGGTTTTTGCAGTTAAGGTTAAGGACATTACGCATATACATTATTTGCCTTCCGGGTCTCTAAAACAGTAGCTTCTGCAATATCCATACAAACGAAAATGTAACTAATTACTTCAAAGTGACTAGGAAAACTACGTTCGTGTTTGTACGAGTTGTTGCTATAGCAGTCTGACTGTGGTGCCGTTTTGGTTACAAAGAGGAAGTTCTGTGCAGTACTCATTCCGCAGTGGCTAACGAACTTTGTAATGAATACTTTCTGTGCATTATATGAAATTAGGTTACAGAGTGTTATAGTATCCTTTTTCCCTCATTATCTCTGGAGGTACCTGGAAATACAGAGTTGCTTCTGCAACCGCTAGTACGTCGTTACTATTCACAGCCCGTACCAAAATTAACGCGACTATAATTTTTCTGCGTTCTGGTAGCTACAACTAGTTCTTTATCCGCACACGTTTACAGTATACTTGATGTTTATCGGCTGCTATGCTAGGGCGTATAACTTCAATTTTTATTCGACGAATTTCTGTACCACTGTATAAAGACAAGAGGTTGTATAACGTTTTTTACCTAAAATCTCTAATTAACAATAAGACAGACAAATGTTATATATTTTTTTAAACAACAATGTACAGGTTATCTGATAAAACCGAATGCGAGAAAGAAAGAGCTCTGCTGTGATAATGTTTTGTTTTCTGTCTCACAGTCAGTTTTAACCGCGATAGCAAACCATTTACATGATTGGACCATTTATTTCTGCCTTATTCAATCTTTTTCTTTATATAAACTACAAACAAAAATTGTGTGTGCAACCATGTGCTGTTTTGTTTTCTTCCTTGCAGTCAGTTTTAAGAGCAAACAGGGAAGTTGTATTTATAACTTACGGAGCTATGATTAGAATAGATTACTAGTACAAAATACTTTCAACGGAGCTACTATGCTCACAAATTAAGCAGCTGGAGAGGTTCCACTCCCAACCAATTTACCCATTCATTTTAGCAGGTTCAGTTCCCAATTAAGGTTTCTTTTACAGGAACAACAAACAAAGCTCTCAATCAAGGTCAGAGGAAGCGTTGGGTGAGGGGTGGAAGAGGAGGTCGACAAGGAGCAGAGAGAAGAAATGGAGTGAGAGGGGGAGAAGGGACAGATGAACAGAAAGTGGGGAGGAGGTAATTGACAGAGAGGGGGAGCAGGAGGAGGAATGGACAAAGGTAGGGGGAAACCAGACGTTAGGATGCATATCAAACTTCCATACATATTTAGCAACTACGGAACATTATTGGGGCACTAGATGGCTATAGCGCAGCTTCATGTCGCCCTTCGCGTCTGCTTGTTCCTACAAGGACTTTGTTATTAAAAATGATCCCCACTCTCTCAGTTCCGTTCCCATTAAACCATCGGTTTCTTCGGCGCTCTATGTAGCTCCAAGTTTACACACTGAATGTCTTAAGCTTTTACTGTCAAAAGGTCGGATTCAGTGTTTGGCTTATTTTAAACAGTAATTCGAACCTTTAATTCAGAGTGGCCGTTGGTTCTTATCATGTAGTATATTCGAGGTCATACCTTCCAGAGTTGCCATAAGAACTGCTTGACAAGTCGTTGCAATTTGACGACATAGTTCTGCCAGTATGTGTGGCTTCCTGCAGTACACTGCGTTCTTGACGGAATCTCACCAATAAAAATCAAGTGGGGTCAAATTAGGAGAGCGTGTTGGATACCCGATGGGACCCATTCGTACAGTCAACCGAACCAGTGCACTGTTACCCAGAGAGTAAAATGGGAAGTTTACATTCCGAAATGGTTACGCACATTCTATGAGAACGACCAAGACAGAAGTCAGTTTAGTGAATAGTTCCCCGCGCAGGTTGAGCGCGATCCTAATTTAGCTTCCAAATTTGGAAATTTGTGGTAAGGTACTATGAGACCAAACTACTGAGGTCATCGGTCCGTAGGGTTACACACTATTGAATCTAACTTAAACTAACTTACGCTAAGGACAACACATACACCCACGCCTGAGGGAGGACTCGAACTTCCGACGTGGGAAGCCGCGGGAACCGTGATAAGACGCCTAAGACCACGCAGCTATCCCGCGCGGTTAGCTTTCAAAGTGAAGAGGTCTGATGAGGGACAGTTTAAATTAACTAGCTCTGTACTTCGCAACGTGCGTGCACCGGCATTGTGTTCTGTCACCAGACTTACCACAGATAGCTCCGCTGACCTCCACATCACCAGACTTACCACAGATAGCTCCGCTGACCTCCACATCACCAGACTTACCACAGATAGCTCCGCTGACCTCCACATCACCAGACTTGCCACAGATAGCTCCGCTGACCTCCACATCCTGTTATAAGGCGTGAACATTCAGCTTTTGGTCACGTACTCAGGATTTCACTTTCAAGTAGCACACAAATATCCGATCAGCTTTGCCGCTTCATGCCCGCTTGTTCCTAAGCCCCAGTCTCTGACAATGTACACTTTTTCAGTGTCACTCGACAAATTTCCGCATATTGGGACCATATGACAGCTAGAATATGGCCCATACGTCTCTGCTCTCCTCACATACAGGCCGTCCGCCCCCGGTAGCTGAGTGGTCAGCGTGACGGAATGTCAATGCAAAGAGCCCGGGTTCGATTCCCGGCTGTGTCGGAGATTTTTCCGCTCAGGGACTGGGTGTTGTGTTGTCCCGATCATCATCATTTCATCACCATCGACGCGCAAGTCGCCGAAGTGGCGTCAAATCGAAAGACTTGCGCCAGGCGTACGGTCTACCCGACGGGAGGCCCTCGTCACACGACATTTCATTTCACATACAGGCCTTGACATATCACCTGCCCACAGCACTGCCAGGAGGCATTCAATCACGGAATCGGCAGTGGTCATAATGTTTTGAATCATCAGTCTAGATACCGCGAAATTTTTGTGATGGAGCTTGCGTGGGAACAACTTGAAACTAACTCCGTCACAATTCCAGTACGCAGGCGACTGAGAGCCAGTTGTGGCTCAGTCATTTGATTTCAATGAATACTTTAGTACAAAATCTTCTCCGATTTTATGGCGCAGAAACTGATATGCTTTCTTTTCTACTGAAGCATTTGGTTCCGAGTCAGTCCATCGCTGCTTGCGGATCTATGGTTCGTTGCCTCGTAAGCGCTTAGGTGGCCCTCCGAGGCCTAGGGCTAAGCGAGGGGGAGTTGGTGTAGCGGCAGTGAAGCGCAGGCACTGAGATTTGCAAGACCGTTTATGGGGAAGAGTGTGGTGCTGGGCGTGCTGCAAACCCGTGATAGCTCCGTGGGGTGTGGAGCCTGGCAGCATTTTACAGTAGTCCCTGTCCTGGTGGTCGAGCTGTACTTCGGTTGCACGTCGACTGGCAGAACTGAGTTTTGGAGCGTTTCATTTACCCATTAAGGCCATATTTACGGAGAACGAAGCCGATCTTCTGGAAGCGAACATAGTACACATCCAAACTCTGTATCCAAGCATTGTAATTGCTTCATGCTGCATGTGAATTGCCAGAACGGCTGAAAGCTGGCTTTGCGTTTTAAAGGACTGCCTCCAGCTGCTTTGGCTCCCGCTATGTGTAATATGACATTGTTTAAATTTGCATGTGAGCGATTTGTTGTAAATTGATACATTTATTTGTATCGAAAATTGCTGGAAATCTTGTGCTCTAGTACTGCCCTTGCGGACTGCTAAGTTTAAACTAGGGCTACGTCACTGAAGGGTTATTCCGCTGGGCGCATATGACATGTTATTTACTACTGCTGGAATAGTGGAAAACTGTAAGCTATTGAAGCTTAACTTGCCTTGTTGTGAGCTCTGGAATTTTACTTGTAGCATTCTGTGCAGCTTTGCAGATCTTGGTGATGTAAGTTTGTCATCTAGCTAATATTTCATTATAAATTATATAGTTAAGATTCTTGTGAATTTCTTGTGCTGTCTAGTTAGCGAAATAATCGCATTTTTTGGTGTTTGTAAGCTTGTTCATGTTATTGAGGTTTAAATGGTTCAAATGGCTTTAAGCACTCTGGGACTTAACATCTGAGGTCATCAGTCTCCTAGACTTAGAACTACTTAAACCTAACTAACCTAAGGACTTCACAGACATCCACGCCCGAGGCAGGATTCGAACCTGCGACCGCAACAGCAGCGCGGTTCGGGCCTGAAGCGCCTAGAACCGCTCCGCCACAGCGGCCGGTTATTGGGGTTTCAAGGTGGTAAGATCAAGGTATTTCCGGCGATTAGCTAAATTTTTGGCGACCCCAAGCGTAGTGGTCTGGTGCAACGTTTTGCTAAAGAAGATTTAACATTCATACTATAGGTAACATTTGGCCTACCAGTCTGTGCACTTTCCTCGAGTTTTCCCTCTTGTATCTCTGCTAATAAGTTCTTATATCCTAGGCCTGCCTGACCTCCTAGTTGTTACTGTTGTTGCTTGCGTGCCGTTAACTTGCTTGTATTAAATGTCCAAGCATGGGTCCCTGAGAGGTTTGTGCTGGCCAGTCCGCACATCGGCGATCTAGAAGGGAAAACTTCCAGAGGGCCTCCGTCTTTATATTTTGCCTGTTGCAACTAGTCCAGGCAACTACTGGCAAGGTTAAGCTGCTGTTCATTGTGGTTGGATACTGGCCTTTAATATTTCATGCAACAACGAAAACTTATTTGTCTTTCATGTTAAAAGAAGTTTCTCACTGTACTGTTTGACGTTCTTGCATCTGATTTGTTACTGTGTTGATTAATATGTTTACGGATCTTCTCTTCCCTTACTCATATACTGTGCTGACTTTCGTTTCTCTAAGACAATACTATTGGTAATATGTTAACTATTCTTGTAATTCTGATCCAGTTAATTTCCTGAAAGGGTGCAATTTCTTATTCAGCTAATTGCGCGTAAGGGTGGTAGATGAATCTGATTGGATTTTGTAAAAGAAAAAAGTTAATGTAGAATTTCATTCAGAGCATTAACTAAATCTGTGAACCTAGATTTTGATGTTATTAATCAGGGTCGCATTACACGGTCTTGAGATTCCTGAAGTAAGTTCTATATTAACTGATGATTTAAAGTACACTTTTACCTAATTATTTAATTAATTGTTATTTTCTGAATATTATATGAGTAGAGGCTTTCCTTGAGAGTGCTTTTCTACACATTTCTCGGCGAGTCATTTCCCCATTTCATACAGTACATGATGGCCTTGTTATTCAGGCTCTACTACAACCGCTATCCCATGGAAAAATAAATAAAACATCAGCTGGCCTTGAATTATCTAGTTTGTTCATAGGCGTATGATAAACTTCTGCTGACAACTTGTACAGCTGTGAGAGGGATACCGTTTAGCGAATTAGGGACAAATGTTGACCACGTATACAGAAGCTACGTTTACTTGGTGGTCGGTGTCGAAACAGTCCCATTCTGGAGCTCGATAAGGACTCTGTGATGGAACGATAGGGAAAAAGTTAGGGTACTTATAACTTTGTGATAATGATGGCATCTGCCATAACTGCAAATTAGTGCTGAAATAAATGTCGCGGCAAGCGAACAGCGTAAGTACCAACGAACTGCCAGACAAAGAAACAAATCTTTGTTCTCTAACGCTCGAGAACGCATATATATGTATACTCTTGAAGTCGTCTCTGTTGAACCTGCTGTCTCGTAGATTCACAGACAATCGTTCCCAGAGATGCATTAGAATTCAGTAGTGACTAGCAGCTGTGCACACCCACTTCTCATTTCCGCCATGGGGTCAGTTTGCCACAGGAGATTCTAGGCGCGCAGTCCGGAACCGTGCGAGTGCTACGGTCGCAGGTTCGAATCCTGCCTCGGGCATGGATGTGTGTGATGTCCTTAGGTTAGTTAGGTTTAAGTAGTTCTAAGTTCTAGGGGACTGATGACCACAGCAGTTGAGTCCCATAGTGCTCAGAGCCATTTTTTTGCCACAGGAGAGGATATAGTGGAAGTGTGATAATCCGACAACTGAATCAGTGTATGTATCCAAGCTTTAAGAAGCGTAAGTACACTACTGCTACTACTACTACTATGCCAGCAGTGCGTCGTACGGATAATTCAACTGTACATTTCACTTCGTTCTGTAATCTATGATATGTTATCACATAATTTCTCAATCGTGTGGCCGAGTTAGATCAAGTGATACTGAGGAAATTATATCAGGAAATCAGACAGTGAAAGTAGTATAGTTCTGAGCTTTGGGCACGAAAACAGACTATGGCTGAAGTAGAGAGAATGTAAAATGCAGGTCGGCATTCGCAAGTACAGTGTTTCATGAAAAGAGAACTGTTTTAACATGTAACACAGATTCAAGTATCACGATGAATTTGCTAAGTATATTTAGACATTAGCTTTTTACTAATGTGATACGTGCACGTTGTACAGTACAGACATGAAGGGAAAAGAAAATTTAGAAATGTGTTGAACTGAAGAACGTCTTTAGATAGGATGTGTAAATCGGATGACTGAAGAAGAGATGCTGAATCGGACTAGGGACATAAGAAAACTTAAAGAAGGAATAGGTTAGCTGTAGACATCCCAAGATTCACAGATACTTGTGTAATGATAAGTTTGCGTAAAAATATCTTCTGTCCCCAAGGACTGTGTAAATAAAACTCTCCATTTTAAAGGGTAAATTCAGAGTAATCTCAATCTTATAGATTAGTAGGTTTTTCCGTCAATGTCATCGCCAGAAAACGTAATTGGTCCCTGTCGTGTACAACGATGTCTACAGCTCAAGAATTATCACCTCATATTTATACAGAGTACGAAACTTTAACTTACTTAAAACTCAAGCTAAATATCTTTTTCTAAAGTAGCTAAAATTAGGCGTAGGTGTTCAGAGTATCTCAGCAGTAGTTAAGACTACAACTTTGTTTTCACTTAGTTTTGTTTGTAACATTTCACTGTGTTGACGTTCTGCTTGTGTGAAAGTTCTTGCTAATTGCCCTCTCGATAGCTTATGAATTGCTTCTGCGAACTGAATATTTCATTAATGGTCGCATCCCTTCCGGGAATTTCAGAGGTGTTCGTTACGAGTCGCGTTGATTCACTTTTAATGTGCTGTCACAAGTCGCGCCATAAATTTAGGGTAAAGTTTTCTCATTTCCAATAGATTCGTAAAATTTGCGTTAAGGTTTTATTGTCAACTTCCGTCCCCTACTGCATGATCGTTGATGGTCTTCTCAAAATCCAGATGACTTTCCATTCACTTAAGTTCTTGGACGTCTTCTTCAGTCATGTCCTTACAGGCCAAATGAGGCCCTAAAATTAAAAATTACTGTCAAGCTAGTCTTTTCCGTTCTGTGCTACGCAGCTTTGACTGCAGTCACGTGGAAATATAGGGTGTTTATAAATGAATATCTGGGTTTTAACGCTTTATAATATTTATTACATTAAACTTACAATTATAAATGATACGTCAAACGAAAGAGCAACTCAGTTTTACCAAGAACCTTATAAATGTTCAATGTGAGCACTGGCGTAGCGAAGTACGCGATTGGTTGAACTTCACTGTACCCAAGCCCTGGATAGGCCGCAAGGGGCCCAATAACAGGGCTTGCATTGCATGGCCTCCACGTTCACCCGACCTAAAGCCATGCGATTTTTTCCTTTAATGCTTCATCAAGGATCGTGTGTACGTGCTTCCGCTACCAGCAGACTTCCCTGAGTTAGGAAACCGGATTGAAGTAGCTCTTGCTACAATCATTGAAGACACACTTGTCAACGTTTGGGGAAAACTCGGCTATGGACTTGATGTTTGCCGTGTGACAAATGGTGCTCGCATTGAACATTGATCAGGTTCTTGGTAAAACTGTTTGAGTTGCTCTTTTATTTGACTTGTCACTTATAACTGCAAGTTTAATATAATAAATGTTGCAAAGCGTTAAAACCCCGATATTCGTAAGTAAACACCCTGTACTACTGTGAGCAACAGTGATCTTTGTAGCAGTTACGGAAACAAGTGCTGCTAGAAGAAAGCCTAAAGTACTGTCAATTAGAGATACTTCATGACAACTGAGATATGATGTCCATGTAGTTAGGTATATATTGTTGTCTGTTATCAGAAGATTTCTAGCAAGTAACGAAACCTGTGATCATACTAAAATTTTAGTGCAGCAATAGACTGCAGTGAACGATATTACTAAACATTGCTAGACATTACTCACCCCTTATTTGATTCAGTATTCTACATTCCAAGTAAGTGAATTATCGAGCTATTGAAACATTATTTACGTCAATAGTTCACAACATATTTATGCATATCACCGATTTACTTATTCGTTAGCTGACAAATTTTCTCATGCCCAGTTGTGCTACTACATTTGGTGTGGAGTAAAACTTTTTTCTTTTTCTTTTTTCAGGCTTTGTAAATTTCTCGAGAATCATGCTAGAGCTTCCTCTTCACTGCGTGCACATTGGAGCTTAAAGATTTACGAAACGTGTCGGAAACTTCAATAAGGAAAACGTGCGGCAGTTGTTGGTGGATAGTGGCGTATCCAGAAGGCAGTTTTACGCAGTAAGGAACTAAGGACTTAATCAGAGCAGATTCTAAGATATCAGGTGAGGTTATAACCAACAGAATTCTACGTCACCGATGCAAGGAAAACAGAGGGTCGATAGGGACAATTTATTTGCAGACTATCAAAGATTGTTACAAAAACAGAAAGACGACCACATACATTTCTACTGAGTAAAGTGCATAAATAATATAATTTACGTGTCTTATTGGGTCTCAAAGAAGAATTTTCATTGAAATCAAATAGGCAGTTCAATAAGAAAATTCTATGACAGATTAGAAACTTCATTGATTAAGGCACAATATATCATTCAGAGTGAGAAGGGTTTTCAGACACTGCTACCAGTCACATATTTTGTTTAATACGTAAGTTATTTAATGCAGCAACATATTTCCTGGTATGAACCTAATCTGCAATGGTAATACAAAAACAATTAACAAAATCACACATTGATACTAAATGTTTTGTTTACAGTTTTGGCATCTGCTCTCTTCGTCTTTATGCACATGAAATGGTTGTCTTCCTGTGGTGTGTTCTGTTACCTCTATTGATATGTCTCCTATTGTTCAAAGCTTACTAAAGATACTTGATACAAGACATCATAGTCATTTCTGAGTAGAAGAAATACGTTGGTAGCCAAACCAAACCTTGTTCCAGTTCGACTATGGAAACGTCGATTCTGTAGCAGTCGCAGCGATTGAAGTCAAGGAACATTTCCTTATAACATCGAAGGTACTTACTACCACTGCTGAAAATCTCAGGATGAAACTTTGGAGGGATGAGACTTCCCTTCCTTCTGGTTGGAAAACAGATTCCGAAACTCTGCCTCCAGGACATGACAAAGAATGGATGACCTGGAAATCCTTGAATAGATTGAGATCAGGAGTGGGTCGATGAAGGTTTAATCTCGCAAAATGGGGTTACATTACAGAAAACAGTATTAAGTGTGACTATGGAGACGTCCAGATTGTCCAGCATATGCTTCAGTGACAACCATGTCCAGGCTTCTGTATTGCAGAAGACCTCCATCAAGCGACAGAAAATGGACTTGAAGTGGCCAAACTTTCGTCAAATACTATATGACAAGTTAACTGTGCACCTATGTATGTTTCGGACACAAATCTACATCTACATCTACATCTACATCCCTACTCCGCAAGCCACCTGACGGTGTGTGGCGGAGGGTACCTTGAGTATCAGTTCTCCCTTCTATTCCAGTCTCGTATTGTTCGTGGTAAGAAGGATTGTCGGTATGCCTCTGTGTGGGCTCTAATCTCTCTGATTTTATCCTCATGGTCTCTTCGCGAGATATACGTAGGAGGGAGAAATATACTGCTTGACTCCTGGGTGAAGGTATGTTCTCGAAACTTCAACAAAAGCCCGTACCGAGCTACTGAGCGTCTCTCCTGCAGAGTCTTCCACTGGAGTTTATCTATCATCTCCGTAACGCTTTCGCGATTACTAAATGATCCTCTAACGAAGCGCGCTGCTCTCCGTTTGATCTTCTCTATCTCTTCTATCAACCCTATCTGGTACGGGTCCCACACTGCTGAGCAGTATTCAAGCACTGGGCGAACAAGCGTACTGTAACCTACTTCCTTTGTTTTCGGATTGCATTTCCTTAGGATTCTTCCAATGAATCTCAGTCTGGCATCTGCTTTACCGACGATCAACTTTATATGATCATTCCATTTTAAATCACTCCTAATGCGAACTCCCAGATAATTTGTGGAATTAACTGATTCAAGTGGCTGACCTGCTATATTGCACCTAAATGATAAGGGATCTTTCTTTCTATGTATTCGCAGCACATTACACTTGTAATTACATTCACTTTCGTTCAGTCTCTCTTCCGATCAGTTCAGTGGGGGAGCACACTGGGCGGTAGAGTTATCGCAACCGAGCCTGCGTGCAATTCTATAAACCGTTCAGCAGCGAATTGGTACAGCTCCCGAGGAACCGTAGTGGGTCTGTGCCGAGTTGCCGCCTCTCCTCGCAGCAGCCAATCAAAGTGACCACAGCTGCGAGATTGTCCACTTGACGACTGTGCTTCTGGCACGACGCACCACAGCATGCACAGTGCTCCACACTCGGAGAACAGATATGACCAACTGTCAGAGTCTAGTGGAGAGGAATCGCTAGTAGCTGTATATGTAGGAAGTATGCAGCAGACCTCAGCAGTTACGGTGGGTAGGACAGTTGTAAAGTTTAAGAGAAAGAAGAAGGCAGTTCTTATGGTAGTGGTGTAACCCAGCAGTTCCAGGAAGTGTTGGGGAGTGAGTACCAGGTCACCAGCCAAATGTAGGATTGGATCAGGTGACTGTTAACATAGGGGGGTTTACTAAAGAGGATGCAGGTAGTGATTGTGGGTGGGGCAGGTAATAGTATTGATGGGGAGTATCACATAGATGGTGACCTGGAAAAGATAGCCACTGAGACTGTCAACACGAATGTGCATTTCGTGGAACTGTTTCAGCGTCACGATCGGCCTCATCTTAATACAGACGTCAAGCGTAATAACATGACACTTGGAGGTTCGCTGGTGACAGAAGGCATGAGTCACATTTCAGTGGTGTCGGGGGAGTCTGTCAGAAGGACGGGTTTCACTAGACATGGCCTGAGCCTCAACAGGTATGGAAAGGGGAGGTTGGCAAAGCTTATAGGTGACAGTATAGGTGAGGGTGGTGGGATCACTCGTGGGAAAATTCCTGTAGTAGTGGGTGTTAAAGCTGCACCTCTTTTTAGATTGAAGTCACCTGATAGGTATTCCTGCTTAAGGGAAGTCTCTCTAACAAAGAAACCACTTTCGACAAAGCTTAGGTATCCGAGTAATGAGGGAATTAGTATATTTCATCAAAATATACAAGGTATTAGAGATAAAGTTAGTGAACTGCATATAGATGTTGAATCTGAAATTGTTGGTATAACTGAACACTTCTTAAATAAGGAGATAATACAGAAGCTTCCTTTACCAGGATACAGGTTGGCTGGCAGCTTTTATAGGAGCTCTTTGCGGTGTGGGGGAGAATGTATGTGAAAAACGATATCCCATTTGAGTCAATTGATATTTCAAAGTACTGCACTGAAAAGGTTTTTGAATGTTGTGCAGGTGTCTTTAAATTTAGTGGAGTTAAACTTCTAACTTCAAACTTCGATTTCACAACATTTTTGCTAAAGCTGGAGGAGGTTCTTGGTTCACTTTATAGGAAATACAAAAAGTTAATTATATGTGGTGACTTCAGTATTAATTGTATAAGTGATTGTGCAAGGAAAAGGATGCTGGTAGACCTCCTTAATTCATATAACCTTATGCAAACCGTATTGTTTCCAACGAGGGTGCAAGGGAACAGTAGAACAACCATAGACAACATTTTTGTTCATTCGTCATTACTAGAAGGGCATTCCGTTAGCAAAAAAGTGAATGGCCTTTCAGATCATGATGCACAAGTTTTAACTCTAAAAGATTTTTGTGCTGCAACACATGTTAAATATTGTTATCAACTTTTTAGGAAAGCTAATCCAGTTGCTGTAGAGACCTTTGTAAACCTTATCAAGGAACAAGAGTGGCAAGATGTTTATAGTGCTGACACAGTAGACGATAAATATAATGCTTTTCTCAAGACTTTTCTCATGCTCTTTGAAAGTTGCTTTCCGTTACAACGTTCAAAACAGGGTACTAGCACAAACAGGCAGCCTGGGTAGCTGAATAGAGGGATAACAATATCCTGTAGAACAAAGTGGCAATTATATCAAAACGTTAGAAACAGTCAAAATCTAAATGCAGCAGTCCATTACAGACAGTATTGTAAGGTGCTTAAAAAAGTTATTAGGGAGGCAAAAAGTATCTGGTATTCAGATAGAATAGCTAAGTCTCAGGATAAAATTAAAACCATATGGTCAGTCGTAAAGGAAGTGGCTGGTCTGCAGAGGCATGCCGAGGATATTGAATCAGTGCGTAGTGGGAATGTCCGTGTTACTGATAAGTTGCATATATGTACAGTATTTAATAATCGCTTTCTGAATATAGCAGGTGAACTACATAGAAACCTAGGCCCAACAGGGAATCATATAGCGCTAGTAGAAAAAAGTGTTCCGAGACTGTTACCTGAAATGCTCCTCCATGATGCTGACAAGAGGAAAATTGAGTTAATAATTAAATGACTAAAGACCAAGATCTCTAATGGATATGACGGGGTATCTAGCAGAATACTGAATTTATTGTTCTATGTATGTAGGCCCAGTACTTAGCCATATCTGTAACTGTTCCTTTAGGAGTGGTCGGTTTCCTGACCGATTAAAGTACTCCGTAGTGAAGCCACTTTATAAAAAGGAAGGCAGGGATAATGTTGACAATTATAGACCTATTTCTATGCCATCGGTCTTTGCTAACGTTATCGAGAAGGTTGTATATACAAGGTTACTAGAACATTTAAATTCACATAATTTGCTGTCAAATGTACAGTTTGGTTTTAGAAATGGTTTAACAACTGAAAATACTATATTCTCTTTTTTCTGTGAGGTTTTGGACGGATTAAACAAAAGGTTGCGAACGCTAGGTGTTTTCTTTGATTTAACGAAGGCTTTTGACTGTGTTGACCACAAGATATTACTGCAGAAGTTGGACCATTATGGAGTAAGGGGAGTAGCGTACAATTAGTTCACCTCTTACTTTAAGAACAGAAAGCAGAAGGTAATTCTCCGCAATATTGAGAGTGGTAGTGATGTTCAGTCGCAATGGGGCACTGTTAAGTGGGGCATTCCCCAAGGGTCGGTGCTGGGCCGCTGCTGTTTCTTATTTATATGAATGATAATGCCTTCTAGTATTACAGGTGATTCAAAAATATTTCTGTTTTGTGGATGACACCAGCTTGGTAGTGAAGGATCTTGTGTGTAATATTGAAACATTATTAAATAATGTAGTTCATGAAATAAGTTCGTGGCTTGTGGAAAATAATTTGATGCTAAATCACAGTAAGACTCAGTTTTTACAGTTTCTAACTCACAATTCAACAAGAACTGATATTTTGATCAGACGGAGTGGGCATATTATAAGCGAGACGGAACAGTTCAAGTTCCTAGGCGTTCGGATAGATAGTAAGCTGTTGTGGAAAGCTCATGTTCAGGACCTTGTTCAGAAACTAAATGCTGCTTTATTTACCATTAGAACAGTATCTGAAATAAGTGACAGTTAACACGAAAAGTAGTCTACTTCGCATATTTTCATACGCTTATGTCATGTGGTATTATTTTTGGGGGTAATTTTTCTGATTCAAAAAGGGTATTTTTGGCTCGAAAACGGGCTGTTCGAGCTATATGTGGTGTAAGTTCGAGAACTTCTTGTCGACCCCTATTCAATAGTCTGGGAATTCTGACATTGCCCTCACAGTATATATTTTCTTTAATGTCGTTTGTTGTTAGCAATATTAGCTTATTCCCAAGAGTTAGCAGCTTTCACTCAGTTAATACTAGGCAGAAATCAAATCAGCATGTGGAATGCACTTCCCTGACTCTTGTGCAGAAAGGAGTACACTGTTCTGCTGCTTCCATTTTCAATAAGCTACCACAAGAACTCAAAAATCTTAGCAGTAGCCCAAACGCTTTTAAGTCTAAACTGAAGAGTTTCCTCATGGCTCACTCCTTCTATTCTGTCGAGGAGCTCCTGGAAGAGCTGAAAAGTTAAGCAAATTCCAGTGTTACATTGTTGATTTTCTTTATTTAAACTTACGAATTGTCGCCTGAATACGTTTCTTGTACTTCATTTTATCTGTTTCTACTATCGTGTTATAATTTTATGTATTGACTCGTTCCATGACCATGGAGACTTCTCCTTAATTTGGTCCCACGGAACAATAAATAAATAAATAAATAATTAAAAAGTCAGCCCACACAACTACAAGCTATTCCCATTAATGTTTCCGAAAAGTGGGTTTACGATGCTTACTGTTGGTCATAGCAATGGAAATAGTGAAAGAAAATGACAAGTTAGAATGTTCAGGCCTCTGACATTGAAATGGCTTCATGTATTGCTATTGTGCGTCTGTTGTTTATGAGTGTTGTATTTGAAACACACTTTGTTATTGCCTGGTTTCGATCAGTATGTTTGGAGTTCCTGAGAATAACTGTGTTTGTTAAAAATTTGCCGAATGATATAGACTGCTCAACTGATTTAGTCATTTCAAGGTTTGCTAAACAAATAAACCTTCAGAAATAAAAGGGCCATATGAGTTCTCATGCATGGCCGTAGTTTCTCAACAAAGTTACGGGCAGCCTCTTTTTAACAGTCCCATACGCAGATTCTCGACTGGAATGAATGCATAATAAAATTAGAAACTCACTCTCCGCTTCGATGTATTCTAGTGATTCTTCAATAAAACATAATCACTACATGCAAAACTAAAAATCGCTCAATAATTATAAAACAACAACCTTTCTCCGCAACCATGTACACAGAACCGACACCTCGCCAGCTGCTGGTACAACAGATGAAAAATCGGCAAGCGGACTGGTCTTTAACAGGGCACAGTATCACATAGAAAAGCAAATTCGGCTACCGTATTAAAAATGACGTCACTACCGAAGATAACCTACGGAATCGAAAGGTATGACAATATAGAATAGGGCTACATGTATTGTCAGGCACCTGCAATGCTTTCTGCACATTTTGGTGTCGCATTTCTGATTTTGGTCGACAACATACATTACGATCAAAGAGATTGAAAATTTGCTGCTGATATGACGTTAAAATAAATACTTTAAGAATTGCAAATATATTGCTAGAAGACAGATTCGTATGTATTATTAATTATTACGCGTCTTCTGTTATAAGAATTGTGAATTTAAATTATTGAAGAAATGTAAGTTCTTCAACTCATTAACTTCGTTTAGAATCTCTTTTAGCTGTGGATGACTATTTCCACTTACTCCAGGATGTTTGTTTTCTAGCGATTCTCTGAATTATGCAGTACTTTAATATCGCTCTCTACTGCAACAATTTGTCCCGTTCCGCCTATCTGTTTTGCTATAGTTGATATGCTAAGTTTCCAGTGATACTCGTAATAATATTATACACCGTGCTGGGGGACTGATACAAGTGGGGTACAGAGTCTTTTAACCTATTTCACTGTTTTTTAAGAATTATCTAATTACAAGAATAGCCAAAGTCCTTTGTACGACATGGGTTAGAAATGTGCACGGTGACAAGAGCGTGTGTGAACACTCTAAGGCATTTTTTAAAAAATCTGGTGAAAGCTTCATGGGCCTGTGAGAGAACTATAAAGTTGAAGAGTAAGGTACAAACAGGAAATACAACAGCTTATACAGGGGGCAAGAAGCTAGTGATGAGCACGATATATAATACCTGACGTAGTAAATGTACTTGATAATTGCTCAAGGCCGAAATTAGCTAATAGCACTATTTTAATAAAGCACAACACAGCCTTCAAAGGAAAATGTATTATTTTATTAAAGATTTAGAGGTCGTAGATCCTCATGGAAGCAAAATCTTTAGAATAGTTTGTAAACCGTACATGAAGCGTAATAAATTGTCAAATAAAGATACAGAATTTAAATTCTACCAAACAGCACGATAGGCTGTGGAAACTGCAGTAAAAGCGAAGAACAAGTAATAGATCAACGCAATAAGTTATCTGTTTCCATACAAGGCCTCAGTTGCACAACGCTGGTCCAGACCTATTATACTATATAGTATGTGACCTATATTCGACTAACAAATGATGGTGTCCGCACATCATGAAATAAAATATATCTACGATTTTATTAACATAGGATAAACGCGTAACTATCAGCACTTAACACAGGCATTATGCCAAATCAACGTCAAAATACTAAAATACGTAAGTACGGCATTTTACGAGCGTCAATATAACATACTGATACACAAATCAATCCACTTTCCCAGGTATTATTGCTTTCTTTATATATAACGTCCATACAATTAGCATATTTTCAGTAACAGTAGTTGTGGACTTAAAATATGCCACTGCCCCTTTATGCCACATTGGATTAGTGAATGTGCTGTGTAGTCAGATTTTGAAATTAGTAATTTTCTTATAATAGTTTGTTAATTTTTCCTGACTCCTATTGCTATGCAAACAGCGGCATGACTCCCAAGTGTTTTCGTTGCGTTATTCTCACTTTACGTCATTTGTAATGTTTGATCTCATTAGTGTTTCATAACGTTGGAATTTCGAAGATGCCAATATTTCTCTGACCACTTTTAATACGAGAGTGTTCCCGTACATACAGCAAAGCGTTATTTTATATATCTGAACTTTTGCCTCACCGGAAAGTACTTTCAGTGCCTCTTTTGTCGTAATGCAAATATTACTGCTGCGTGCTCATGTATCGATGAAGTTTCTCGCTAGTAATTTCGTATAGTGAGGTCACTGACCGGTTCCCATTAACCAATGAAAGAACGGAGTATACATTTCAATTAGGAGCCACTGTCAAGCTTATTTATCAATTGACGTCAGTATGAAGAACTGCAACTGTGTGTTTCATATGGCATTTTGTCGACTGGTATGATTTAGGTAAACGTGGTAAATATAGACTCTGAATACAATTTGATAATGACGAAGAGTAGGTTGATATTTAAGAGAATTTTCAAGAAAAATCTTCGGAGAGCAAAGGGGAATACTGAAGTACTGATGAATAACGATGGGTGTTTGATGTTCTCCGAGGCTGTAGCTACTGAGATAACGAGCCCCACAGCAGGGAGTTCCCTTAAAGAGGAATGGACAAGTTTCCAAAGGGCGATCACAAAAGTTGTAAAGTAAAATATAGGAACAAGGTAAGTCACTGCGAAGAAACTTTGGGTAACAAGAGAAATACTTCAACAGATGGACAAAAAAAGAGACAGGAATACAGCAATTAAGTCATTTGCGTATGAAATAAACAGAGAATGCGAAGAAGTCAGGGCGAGAAGGCTGCCGGAAAGAAGGGAAAAAGTAGAAGAAGAACCGATTAATCACCCAGAAAAGTCAAAACAACTTTCAATGAAATTAAAGGCCAAGGTGTCAACATTAGGGAGAAATTGTACTGTTACACGCAGAAGACAGAGAGGGTAGATGGTAGACTACACTGAATGCCTCTATGAAGAGCATATATGCTGACGTGACAGAAGAAATGGAAACTGGTTTGTAACACATAATGAATCCATTATTACAGTCAGAGTCATGAATGACTGAAATTCCGTAGTACGAAAAGGAAGAGAAGAAAACGTAGTAGGTGAATATGTATTGGGGGTAAGAAATGAGAGGGGAAGCCGTCTGGTAGAATTTTGCACAGAGCATAATTTAATCATAGCTAACATTTGGTTCAAGAATCATGAAAGATGGCTGTATACAAGGAAGAAGCCTGGAGATACTGGAAGGTATGAGATAGATTATATAATGGTAAGACAGAGATTTAGGAACCAGGTTTTAAATTGTAAGATATTTCCAGGGGCAGATGTGGACTCTTACCCCAATCTATTGGTTATGAACTGTACATAAAAAAAAAAAAAAAAAAAAAAAAAAAAATGAAGAAACTGCAAAAAGATGGGAATTTAAGGAGATGGGACCTCGATAAACTGACTGAACCAGAGGTTGTACAGAGTTTCAGGGAGAGCATAAGGGAGCAATTGACAGGAATCGGGGACAGAAATACAGTAGAAGAAGAATGGGTAGCTTTGTGGGGTTAAGTAGTGAAGGTAGCAGAAGATCAAGTAGGTAAAAAGACGAAGGCTAGTAGAAATCCTTGGGTAACACAAGGTATATTGAATTTAATTGATGAAAGGAGAAAATATAAAAATGCAATAAGTAAAGGAGGCGAAACAGTATACAAACGTCTCGATAATGAGATCGACAGGAAGTGCAAAATAGCTAAGCAGGGATAGCTAGAGGACAAATGTAAGGCTGTAGAGGCTTATCTCACTAGGGGTAACATAAAGACTGCCTACAGGAAAATTAAAGAGACCTTTGGAGAAAAGAGAACCACTTGTATGAATATCAAGAGCGTTGATGGAAACCCAGTTCTAACCAAAGAAGGGAAAGCAGAAAGATGGATGGAGTATATAGAGGGTCTATACAAGGGCGATGTACTTGAGGACAATATTATGGAAATGGAAGAGGATGTAGATGAAGATGAAATGGGAGATATGATACTGCGTGAAGAGATTGAAAGGGCACTGAAAGACCTAAGTTGAAACAAGGCCCCGGGAGTACACAGCATTCCATTAGAACTACTGACAGCCTTGGGAGTGTCAGTCCTGACAAAACTCTACCATCTGGTGAGCAAAATTAATGAGACAGGCGAAATACCCTCAGACTTCAAGAAGAATATAATAATTCCAATCCCAAAGAAAGAAGGTATTGACAGATGTGAAATTACCGAACTATAGGTTTAATAAGTCACGGTTGCAAAATACTGACACCAATTCCCTACAGACGAATGGAAAAACTGGCAGAACCCGACCTTGGGGAAGATCAGTTTGGATTCCGTAGAAATATTGGAACACGTAGGGCAATACTGACCCTACGACTTATCTTAGAAGAAAGATTAAGAAAAGGCAAACCTACGTTTCTAGCATTTGTAGACTTTGAGAAAGCTTTCGACAGTATTGACTGGAATACTCTCTTTCAAATTGTAAAGGTGGCGGGGATAAAAGAAAGGAGCGAAAGGCTATTTACAATTTGTACAGAAAGCAGATGGCAATTATAAGAGTCGAGGGACATGAAAGGTAAGCAGTGGTTGGTAGGTGAGTGAGAAGGGGTTGTAGCCTCTCCCCGGTGTTATTCAATCTGTATATTGAGCAAGCAGTAAAGGTAACAAAAGAAAAGTTTGGTGTAGGTATTAAAATCCATGGAGAAGAAATAAAAACTTTGAGGTTCGCCGATGACATTATAATTCTGTCAGAGACAGCAAAGGACTTGCAAGAGCAGTTGAACGGAATGGACAGTGTCTTGAAAGGAGGGTAGAAAATGAACACCAACAAAAGTAAAAGGAGGATAATGGAATGCAGTCGAATTAAGTCGGGTGATGCTCAAGGAATTAGATTAGGAAATGAGACACTTAAAGTAGTAAAGGAGTTTTGCCAATTGGGGAGCAAAATAACTGATGATGGTCGAAGTATAGAAGAGATAAAATGAAGACTGGCAATGGCAAGGAAAGCGTTTCTGAAGAAGAGAATTTTGTTAACATAGTGTATTGATTTAAGTGTCAGAAAGTCGTTTCTTGAAGTATTTGTATGGAGTGTAGCCATGATAGCCACGTATGGAAGTGAAACATGGACAATAAATAGTTTGGGCAAGAAGAGAATAGAAGCTTTCAATATGTGGTGCATGAGAAGAATGCTGAAGATTAAATGAATGGATCACATAACTAATGAGGAGGTGTTGAACAGAATTGGGGAGAAGAGGAGTTTGTGGCTCGACTTGACTAGAAGAAGGGATCGGTTGGTAGGACATGTTCTGAGGTATCAAGGGATCACCAATTTAATATTGGAGATCAGCGTGGATGGTAAAAATCGTAGAGGGAGACCAATAGATGAATACACCAAGCAGATTCAGAACGATATAGGCTGCAATCCGTAGTGGGAGATGAAGAAGCTTGCACAGGATAGAGTAGCATCAAACCAGTCTCAGGACTGAGGACCACAACAACACCAACAGTCAGAGTTTTTACAGCTTTGGAACGCGTGCGCTCTAATGAGGTATAAGTCACAGAAAACATTTCTTCTGAATTTCCAAAATGATTGGGGGAAACGGCAACCACACGGCTATTCAACTTGGTATGCGGAATCTATCGGAGATACGGCATCAGATTTTTTTGGGAAAAAATGTAACTCACGCAATTATGAAGACACCGAATGGCCGACAAGTGCGAGATCTAAGGCAGTCATCCAAACAGCTGATTCAAACAAGTTTCAGGGAGACAAAATTGTACCGAACAATGAAAAAGGAAAGTGACTATCTCTTAAATGATGATCCATTTAGATTGAGCGTGGTAAACATACCAAGGGGTAGTGCTGACGGTACACATGACAATGGAAGCAAGACTTAAGAAATATCACGAGGCATTCATAGAATTTTTCAGCCTAGAAAAGCTTTCGAAAATATCAGCCTGAGTCAGATGTTGGAAATTTACAGAAAAAATTATAAGTTGTTGGGAAATACGGGTAATAAACGACATATAGGGTGGTGAAAAACAGATTGAAAAGCTTTTAGGATTGTTTCAGGGGAGATTGTGCTGAGAAGCAATTCTATGAAAAAAATTAAGTACATTGCACATTAATTCAAACACTTGCATGTGCTGAAATGCTGTAATGCACGGACATCTGCGGGTCCCATTTATTCAGGTTTTCACTACAAGTTGAAGCGTATAATTTTCGGAAGTACTGAACATAAGCTAGGTTATCTAAAGCTGTGCTTTTGCGGTCTGAGGATACCACACGAAGAACAAGTTTGGTGGTACTGTCTCTGGCAGCCTGGTTGAATTTGACCACGCGACGACCTAACTGGATAACTGAAATGCTAAATAACTCCGAAACGGCACAGAATATCGAATTTTCTTCTTAACAATTATTTTTCCCCTGTAGCACCCTTCAGACTGTTTACGACCACCTGTATATAAGAACCAAGTCGGAATGTAAGACTTAGACGATGTGTTCTGTTTAAAAAATGCTGTAAGACAGGGACACACTCTATCTTCCCTACTATTCAATCTGTACATTGAAGGAGCAATGACAAAAATAATACTCGTAGAAAGCTTCAAGGGCGGGGCTAAACTTCTGGGAGAAAGATCTTAGCTGAAAATTTTGCTATCCTTCGTGAAAGCGAGGGAGGATTTACAGAACAAACAGAATGAAATGGACAGTCTATTGAGCAGAGAATATGGATTGAGAGTTAACAGAAGACATACGATTTTGGCGAGGAGTAGCTAAAAGAAGGATATTGAGGAACTTACCAACAAAGTTGAGCACCTCGAAGGAGACGTAGTGAAGGAGTTCTGCCACTAAACATGCAAAAATCACGTGACGGACGAAGCAAGGAGGACATAAAAAGCAAAGGAAAACAGAGCACTTCACACCAAAAGAATTCTACTTGTGTCAGACATCGGCCATCATTAGCTGAAGAGATTTCTAGGAATGTACGTCTGAAGCAAAGCAATATATGGAAGTGACACATGCGCGAAATTCGGAAAAAAGAGAATCGATGCCTTTGAAGTGTGGTTCCGCATAAGAACGTTGAAAATTAGGTTGACTGATAAGATAAGAAATGAAGCGGTGAGTAAACAGGTACGTAAAAAATGAAAAAACCAACGGAAAATAAAGACAGCAGGGGATAACTTCTACGTTGCTACAGCGACCTATTACAGGCAAGAGAAACTGTAAATGAAGACAGAGATAAGAGTAAATCAGATAAATAATTGATGTCCTTTTGTGCAAGTGATACTCTGTAATGAAAAGGTTAATGCAGGAAAGGGATTCGTGGCCTGCGGCATCAAACCAGTCTCGGGAATGACGATCAAAAATAAGAAGTATGAAGCAGAATGCACTGTTACATTAATACACGTTTTGTCAATCTATATCGTAATAAATTTACCTACAAAATCTTAGACTGCTGCCATTGCTGTTGCGAAATTGGTCAGTAATGAATAATATTGCGAACTTAAGTGTTGTTCTTGATTTTTAGTGATCCACCTTTTTTTGTTAATATATTTTTATTATTATCGAACTTACATGGTAAGTTCATCATTATAAATGGGTTATGATTCATTTTGGCTATGTGTTAGTGGGAGGTGGCGTCTGGTGGAAAGACGCCTCGTGCTGCATCTTATGTTAATAGGAGTCCGCCAGCTTGTTGTTGTAAAAGTTTGTTGACGGTCATATTGCCTTCATTTTCCACAGTTTTCTTAAAGGCTATGTATAAAGCTATGAATGAATATCCCGTAAAAATTTCTTCATGTTTCTGGTTTTTTTCTCTTGTTGGTCCTATAGATAGGTTAGAAACCGTCATTTCTCGGTGTGTCGTAAGTGATAGCGGAGTGCGTTGTGTGGGCGACTGTTCCTGTGGTGGCAGATCTCCTGCAATCCATCGGTTGCCGTTGCCTTAGGAGAGCACAACTAATTTAAGAACTGGTAGCTGTTCTCTACGACAAAGGGTAACAAAATCGTATCTGATTAGTATGTATCATAAAATATCATAAATAGTAAACGCAGGTTAGTAACAAATGTGTTCCGAATGCTCAGACATCATGTACAGTGACACAACCAGAAGATGAATTCATCTGGATTGTTTTGTGAGTGTTATATATTTAGCGCTATTAGTAGAGTTAGAGTTCTGACAGCTCAGGTTACCAAATAAACTCGTAATGTTTCCTGATGTTCATTTCCTACGATTGCCTCACGGATCGCTATCGAAACTCGTGACAGAGTTTTGAGAAATGTGTGAATGGCGAGTTTAAATGAAGCGTAATTTCTTATTTCTTTAGCTTCTCTGACTATAAATTCATGTCAATCGCCAGGTACTTTAGTGAAGCTATTTTTCGAAATAGCTATCTTTACACGTTATCCTTTATGTCGATATTAGGGTGCAATACTTTAGTTTGTTCTCTCCTGTTTTGCCGTAATTCAGTCTGCTTTCAGACTGGATGTTTTATAAATGTTTACAATGCCTTCAAGATAGTCTTTATTTAATTTTATCTTACATCCGTTTGCAGCTTCTCTTCTGAATGTTACATTTGCACACGAGCGTCGCGTAACTTGAGTTTGATGTTCTCCCCAGTGATTTGCACAATTTCTATTTCGCAGAGGCAGATAAATATTGAATCCCCACTCTACAACTTTAGTACATTTACTAATGTCCGATTAATCTGCTATTAGTTTCAGAGCCCAGTAGTTTCAGAGCCCAGCAGTTTCAACATCAGAAATATTACGGGATGCAAGATTCACTCAATTTCCACAACTTACCTCATGTGGACCATAAGTTAAATAAGTGTTTCCTCGGGTAATTTGGGAGTCGAAAATCTGGTATAAACCGACCGCGGGGCATGAGTTCCTGAGAGATGTAGGAAAACTTGAGGCAATATTGATCATACGACTCTTCTTGGAGAATAGATTGAAGAGCATACCTACATTTTTAGCAATTATGGATTAAGAAAAAGTGTTTGCTAATTTACTGGAATATTTTCTTTGAAATTCTTAAGCTAGTAAGAGTAAAATTCCTGGAGGAGGCATTACATTTCTGCAGAAACCAGACTCGAGTTAAACGTGTCGAATGACACGAGATGGAAGCCCTAGTGGAGAAGAGAGTAATACGCAGTTGTAGTCCATCCTCGGTGGTATTCAAACTGTACATTAGGCAAACTGTGAAGGAAAGCAAAGGGAAACGGGTAAAAGGAACTGAAATTCAAGAAGCAGACATTATAATTTTGAGGTTTTCCGATTACAGAATAATCCTGTTAGAGAGGGTAAAGGACCTGGAAGATCAGCTGAACGGAATGGACAATGTATTCAAAATATTTATGAGGTGAATACGAATAAAAGTAAAACCACTAAGATAGAATGTAGTAAAAGCAGATCAGACGATGCTGGAATAATCAGATTACGAAATGATACGTAAAAGGTAGCAGATGTGTTTCACTATCTGGGCAGTAAAATAAAAGGTTATGGGAGCAATAGAGAGGTAATACACTGAGGTGAAAAATACTAATGGGAAGAGATATGCACATACACAGATGGTGGAGATATTGCCCACATAAATTATGAAAGGGTAGTGAATTGCCGGAGCTGTCATCATTTGACTAGGGTGATTCAGTTGAAAAGCTTTAAGAAGTGTTCATGGCACGACTGGAGTTAACAGACCTTGAACGCGAAATTCCGGAAAGTTCAGTATTGAGAGATCCACAGGATCAATGTCCACAATATAAAATTTCAGATTTTTATCTCTCACCAAGGGCAGTGCGGTGGAAGACGGCCTTCACTTAAAGATCTAAAACAGCCGTGTTTACTTGGAGTTGTTAGTACTCACAGAAAAGCAGTACTGCGTGAAATAACCACGTAAATCAATGTGGGACGTACGACGGTCGTATCCGTTAGGACAGTGCTGCGAAATATGGTGTTAATGGGCTGTGGCAGCAGACGACAGACGCGAGTGCCTTCGCTAACACCACGACATTGCCTGGAGCGAGTCTCCTGGGCTCCTGACTACATCGGTTGGCATCTAGACAAAACCATGGAATTGTCAGCTGACTCCCGATTTCAATTAGTAAGAGCCGATGGTAGGGTTCGAGTTTAGCGCAGACTCCGCGAACGGATGGCCGCAAGTTGTCAACAAGGCACTGTTCAAGCTGGTGATGCCTCCACAACAGAGTGGAACGTGTTCGTTAGAATAGACTAGGTTCTTTTGTCCCGCTGAAGCGCTCATTGATTGGAAATTGTTACGTTCGGCTGTTTGGAGACCATTTGCTGCCATTCATGGACTCCGGGTTCCGAAGCCAAGACGGAATTATAATGACTATGTGCCATGTCACCAGGCGCGACTGGTTCGAAGAACTTTCTGGACAATACGAGTGAATGATTTGGCCACCCAAATCGCCCAGCATGGGGGACACAACCGAGCGGTCGATTAGCGCCCGCAATCCTCCACCGACAAGACTCTCGCAGTTATGGATGGCTATAGAGGCAGGGTAGCTCAATATTTCTGCTGAGGATTTCTAACGACTTTTTGAGTGCATGCGACGTAGAGTTCTGCACTACGCCGGGAAAAAGTGGTCCAAAACGATGTTCGAATGTATCCAAGGACTTTTGTCACCCCAGTAGACAGCAGATCGTAAATAGCTATAAAGACATTCTCTAAAAGGAGAATTTTGTTAACATCGAATATAGTAAGTCTGTCTGAAAGTATTTACCTGATTTGTCTTGAGTGCAGCTTTGCACAGAAGTAAAACGTAAACCATTAACTCTTCATGGAAGAAGAAAATAAAAGTATTTGAAATTCGCTGCTGCAGAAAATTTTTAAAGAAATTAGATGGGTAAGAATGATTTGCTAATAACGAGGTGCTGAGTCGAAAGGGCAATAAAACAAATTTATGACACCACTTGAATAAAAAAGGGTCAGTTGATAGGTCAGATCCTGTTGCAACAAAGAAAAGTGTACTTCGGAAAGCTGGATCAAACCTGTCTTCAAACTACAGATCATGACAATAACTATCTCACATTCTGATAAAGAGAATGTGCCGTGTCAAGCGGCACTGTTGAGTTCCCCATATACAGAGAGTTATTGTACACACATCAGCCAAAACATTACGACCACCAGCCACCGCGGGGTTGGATGCCGCGCGGTGATGTTACGGGCACGTGACGTGCTAGGAAAACTACGTAAGCGCAGCAGAGATAGATGGGAATCACCCTGGGAAGATATGGGTTGCAAATGGGGGAAACCAATGGAAATCATCGTATGGCATTGTTCGCCGGAAGGCCCCATTCTGGGGAGTTCGTCCGCCGTATTGAAAGCCCTTTTTAGTCGACGCGACTTCGGCGGCTTGCAAGTCAATGATGATGAAGGACAAACAACATCTGGTCCCCTGCCGGGAATCGAACCCGCGCCCCCTGCGTGGTAGGCGGTAACGCTACCGCTACGCTACGGAGGCGGACGGCAAATGGGGAAATTCACTGAGATAAATGAGTTTAACGAAGGACAAAAAAAAAAAAATGGTTCAAATGGCTCTGAGCACTATGGGACTCAACATCTGTGGTCATTAGTCCCCTAGAACTTAGAACTACTTAAACCTAACAAACCTAAGGACATCACGCACATCCATGCCCGAGGCAGGATTCGAGCCTGCGACCGTACCGGTCACGCGGTTCCAGACTGAAGCACCTAGAACTGCACGGCCACATCGGCCGGCTAACGAAGGACAGATTACTGTTACGCAATGCCTATGAATGAGTATCTCGAAAACGGTGAAGCTGGTCGAAAGTTCACTCGCTACAATCTGGAGCATCTATTGAAAGAGGTAGAAGAACAGTCAAACTACTTACAGGCGCTAAACGGTCGGGCGTCCACGACCCTTCACAGAATGTGGGGTTGGCAGGTGCTTGTGCTCTGTAAAGTAGGATAGATGGTGACATGTAGCATCCCTGCCGAGATAGCAAAATGCTGGCGCATGCACAAGTGTTTCAGCGCACACCGTTCATCGTACGTTGTTGAACAAGGAGCTTCACAACTAACCACACACACGTGTTCACATGTTGACGCAACGGCTTCACAACTAACCACACACACGTGTTCACATGTTGACCCAACGGCATCGTCAGATATGATTTCAATGGGCACGGGACCATTCGACCGTCGATCAATAGAAACGTGTCAGCTCTTCGGATGCACCACTTTTTTGAACACTAGGTCAATGGTCGTCTCCACAAATACTGTCGTCGAGGTGAACTGTGGATCGAAACCTACAGCGCGCCACATATGCAGGTTGGTGGGAGCAATATTTTGCTACGGGTGACATTTTCCTGCCTTGAGGTTGTAATCAAAGACACTCTGACAGATGCGAACCACCAGAATCCATTGATGCTTGATTTTTCCCCGGCGACGATGCCATCTTTCAGCAGTATATTTGTCTGTCTCTCGGAGCCATAACCGCCCTACAGTTCTTTCAGGAGCATTATGGTGAACTCATGTCTATGTCTCGATGACCAAATTAGCCTGTTGTAAATCTTGTGGACCCCGTCTGGGTTGCTATCGGGCGCCATCACCACGTACGCAAATCAGCAGACCATTATTTACGAAGTTACCATGACCTGTGGGTAGACCTTCCGTGCCACATACCTCCACAAACCTACCAACAAACTTTTGGATCCCTGATACACAGAATAAGTTATCTATTTCGTTCCAAAGGTGGTTATACTCTCCTATGGAGTGTGATCCTGTGGCATCGAGAGCGAGACGGCATTGGTAATTAGTTTCCGTGTGTGCCACCGTAGCCGACCTGGTGTCAAGAACCATCAGCAGAGTTTTGGCCAGAGCCGTGGGTGAGGGGCTCGAGAAACCGGTGTGTTGCGGTCCAGACAGGCCGACGCCACTACGATCTGCACGAAGTGTTCCCACTGTTTTGGGATAACAACTCACTGGAGCATTTGGTCTCTTTTTCCAGCCGGACGGACAGTAGTCGTAGTTGAGGTAGAGAAAGCACGATTGGGTGTATTTGCAAGTGACAACACTCTGCACGAAAGTAGGTGGCTGTCGTATGACAAGTTTTAGTTATTTGTTGGTGACTCATAGGAGTGCAGGTTTGTGCGTTGTGAGCGATAGTAGTGTCATTTGTTAACTACATGGTGTGAGCAGTGTTCGCCCCCGTCTCTATTTGTTTTAAGCCTAAAGCGTTTGTTCAAACTACAAAGTGAGTGTGAAACAGTAGTTGATACAATCCTGCTGAGAATTCATCTTGCTACTTGTTCTGTGTGAATAATGAGCTGTTTACGACAATCGTAGAAGCTTAAGAAAATAATTAAGATTTGTGCCATGGCCAGGATAGAACCCAGGTTTCCCCATTTGGTAGGTAGATTTTCTAGCCTTTATACCACTGCAGCAGTACAGGTAACTCCGCTACGTAGACTACCCTAGTCCAGTGCCCTCCCTGGCAGGAACTTCAGTCTATTTTCCCCTTCTTAAATCGTCAGTATTGCCGAGGCTCTCTGGTTTTAAGAAAGGAAAAACGGGCTGAAGATGTGAACTGAAGTCTGTGTTACAGAAGGCATTCGACTACGGTAGTCTATGTTGCTCTACTGCTATAGAGGTGTAATGACTGCCAGCAAGTGATCTGAGTTCAAGTCTTGGTTGGAGCACAAATTTTAGTTCTGTTCATGTTTCTATCATTATTGTAGATAAGAGTGAGATGCATATGTCTCAACGAAAATTTAACTCCACCAAATCTATAAATCCGTGGCTGGTTTTGTTGTATATGAATTTATGGATATACACGCATCTGTTGTTTGGAAGAGAGCTGTATGTTGTGGTAACTATCTGGTGATACGAGAAGTAGTGGTACACCTTTGCATAGATGTTAAGTGTAAAAGTTGTTTCGTCATCTTGCAGATTCTTATCACTGAAGTTGTCTCACATATGATTACTGGTTATGGCATTGTACTGTAAACTGATAATATTGTTGCCCTCTCATGTCCATTAGGGCAATGGTTAGATTTTATTTTTCTGTTTAAGGAAGAGATTTTTGTACTGATTTTTTGGAATGTCACTTAACTATCGCTACAGCTTACAGAAGTACTTTGCTTCAGTGACAGAGTATTTTTATTTTGCTGACGTTAAATAAAATAATTGTAACACTGAGCCCTCTTTAGCACAATTGACAGACCGAACCCCCACCACCTAAAACCTTCGCTACAGGCATGACAAAATTATTTTCCATATCTACAACTGACTGACAAAACGGAACTCGGTCGCTGTAACACTCTGGTATAAATGAGATTCATTCACAATTGTGCCAATCCCTTAAATACACTTTTTCCCCTCCCAAATCAGAGACGATGTAAACTGCAGGTTTAAACTGATTCCTGGATCTATTTAGTAAGATGCCTTAAATTCGATCCGTTTGACTCTGAAATCAGTAAAACGTAAATAAATGCTGAGTCCCCAACGTCCTCCAACACCATGGAAGCTACTGGATTTTCATTTTCGATTTTGGTGACTATTTTACCAGAGTTCACGTACATTGTCTATGAAATATGTATATTATTGTTCATAATTTTACATACACTGTCTAAAACTCCAGTAACTCACAGCAGTTCGGATGCTGTAAACATTATAGTTTCGTAGGCAGCTCCGTTTTTAAATAGTTGGTTTCGTGTTCCATGCATCATGAGCATGATGAATTATAGTGACGTATAATGAGTAGTTTTATACTCACATAACAAATTAATTTGTAAATGTGGCTACATGCTGACCATTTACAAGTTTTTTTCTTTGTAATATACCGATGTATGTTCGTAATTTCTGCCCACCGCTTTTCACACTTTACAGCATCAGAAATGCTTCTCTGGAGTGGAAATAGCTCTCACGGATAAGCGTTTTGAGTTTCTTTTGTAATTCGAGTTTTCTTTCAGTCGAACATTTATAATATATCATTGTGAAAGTGATAGAAAATTTCAGTTGCAGCATTGTGCGCCCTTTTTTCGCTAAACGTGGAATGATGAAAATAACCTTTTATTCTGACATTGTAATTATGTATTTTAATGTTCGTTTTGTTCTGCAGTGAATTAATAACTGCAAACTTCATAAGGGAGTAAATATTCTGCGAAACGGTATTCAAAATGGCTAATACCTTAAACAGGTGTCTTTAAGACGATTATGTGGGACCACGACATATTAGTGTTAGTTTTGGATCAGTGAAGGATTCCTTTCTTAAAGATGTGATATCCCAGAATATCATTCACTGTGTCACTGATTAAAAATATGCAAAACATGTCGACTTACTGATTCGTCCCTCCCCAAGATTTGCAATGATCCTAAGCGCCAGTAGGGATTAACTAAGTTGTTGTAGGAGTTCCACAATGTGTTTTTCACAGTTTAAATTCTCATTCACATGGATGAAAACTTTTTTGAGTGGTTTGATGAGGCCCGCCACTAATTCCTCTCCCATGCCAACCTCTTCCTTCTCAGAGTAGCACTTGCAACCTACGTCCTTCCTAAATGAATTGCTGGATGTATTTCGTTCCCTCTAGTTCCCTCGGGTTCCCTATAGTACAATGGAAGTTATTCCGTGGTGTCCTGACGCATGTCGTACCATCCGTCCCTTCTTCTTTTCAGTGTTTTCCATATATTCCTTTCCTCGCCGTTTCTGTGGAGGACTTCCTCATTCCTTACCTTATCAATCTACCTGATTTTCAACATTCGTCTTTGGCACCACATCTGAAGTGCTTCGACTCCTCTGTTCTGTTTTTCCCACAGTACATGTTTCAGCACCATAAAATGTTGTGATCCAAATATAAATTCTCAGGAATTTCTTGCTCAAGCTAAGATGTATGTTTGATACTAGTAGACTTTTCTTGGCCATGAATGCCCATTTTGCCTGTGCTAGTCCGCTTTTCATCTTCTCCTTGCTCCGCCGGTCACGGATTATTTTGCCGCGTAGGTTGCAGAATTCCTTAACTTCTTCTATTTCATGATTATCAATGCTGACGTTAAGATCCTCTCTATTGTCATTTCTGATACATCTCATTACTTTCGTCTTTCTTCGATTTATTCTCAATCGATACCCTGTACTCATTAATCTGTTCATTCCATTTAGCAGATACTGTAGTTCACTTTCACTGTGGACAGAACGTCATCAGCGAATACTGTCATTTATAGTACCGATATGCTTTCACCTAAGAATTCTAGAGTTTCCACCCTGTTTACTGTATCCTCAGCATGTGTTACACTTGTCATTCGTGCAGTACCTCTAGACGTACAGAAATGACTATGTTGTGTCTTTCTGAAATTGAGAATGAGCCGAATCGCAGGAAACCAGAAAATATACAAGGTGTTACAAAAAGGTATGTCCAAACTTTCAGGAAACATTCCTCACACACAAAGAAAGAAAATATGTTATGTGGACATGTGTCCGGAAACGCTTACTTTCCATGTTAGAGCTGATTTTATTACATCCCTTCAAATCACATTAATTATGGAATGGAAACACACAGCAACAGAACGTACCAGCGTGACTTCAAACACTTTGTTACAGGAAATGTTCAAAATGTCCTCCGTTAGCGTGGATACATGCATCCACCCTCCGTCGCATGGAATCCCTGATGCGCTGATGCAGCCCTGGAGAATGGCGTATTGTATCACAGCCGTCCACAATACGAGCACGAAGAGTCTCTACATTTGGTATCGGGGTTGCGTAGACAAGAGCTTTCAAATGCCCCCATAAATGAAAGTCAAGAGGAGAGCGTGGAGGCCATGGAATTGGTCCGCCTCTACCAATCCATCGGTCACCGAATCTATTGTTGAGAAGCGTACGAACACTTCGACTGAAATGTGCAGGAGCTCCATCGTGTATGAACCACATGTTGTGTCGTACTTGTAAAAGCACATGTTCTAGCAGCACAGGTTGGGTATCGCGTATGAAATCGTGATAACGTGCTGCATTGAACGTAGGTGGAAGAACATGGGGCCCAATCAAGACATCACCAACAATGCCTGCCCAAACGTTCACAGAAAATATGTGTTGATGACGTGATTGCACAATTGCGTGCGAATTCTCGTCAGCCCACATACGTTGGAATGAAGCCTCCTCCGTAAAGAGAACATTTGCACTGAAATGAGGATTGACACATTGTTGGATGAACCATTCGCAGAAGTGTACCGGTGGAGGCGAATCAGCTGCTGATAGTGCCTGCACACGCTGTACATGGTACGGAAACAACTGGTTCTCCCGTAGCACTCTCCATACAGTGACGTGGGCAACGTTACCTTGTACAGCAGCAACTTCTCTGATGCTAACATTAGGGTTATCGTCAACTGCGCGAAGAATTGCCTCGTCCATTGCAGGTGTTCTTGTCGTTCTAGGTCTTCCCCAGTCGCGAGTCATAGGCTGGAATGTTCCGTGCTCCCTAAGACGTCGATCATTTGCTTCGAACGTCTTCCTGTCGGGACACCTTCGTTCTGGAAATCTGTCTCGACGCAAACATACCGCGCCACTACAAAACCACGTTCGTGATGAACACTAACCTGTTGATGCTACGTACTGATGTGCTTGATGCTATTAGTACTGTAGAGCAATGAGTCGCATGTCAACACAAGCACCGAAGTGAACATCACCTTCCTTCAATGGGGCCAACTGGCGGTGAATCGAAGAATTACAGTACATACTGAGGAAACTAAAATGAGCTCTAACATGGAAATGAAGCGTTTCCGGACACATGTCCACATAACATCTTTTCTTTATTTGTGTGTGAGGAATGTTTCCTGAAAGTTTGGCCGTACCTTTTTGTAATACCCTGTATACCTTTAAGAATGCAGTTTTGCATTTGTTCTGTTGCTGTTAAGTTTTCTTGGATAGATTGCAATATAATATCCTTCCAAAAAAATAAGAACTAATTCTGTGTGCTGTATACTAGATACTACATGCAGAGCATTGACCAGATCAAGCAGTCCGTGGGCCGCAGTTCGCACTGTGGTTTTGGACGGGTGGGCGTGATCCGCTGCGGAGCTGTCACGTCCGTCATGAGCCAGCCGGCCACAGACCGCAGCAGCGGTGGGACGCAGGAAGTAGACGGGGGCGAACAGCGACCGCGTCGCACCTCTGTCCATAATGATGCACGGCGCGGCACCGAACCGCCGATAAGTTATAGACGTGATCGGGACGCCAACGACTCCCACACGTGCCGGCCACCACGGCTTTCACACAACTCAGCCACTGAAACCAACACTTCCTTCACACGTGTAGGTCGAACATGTAAGGAGGTACCTGCGTATGGAATTTTGAATAAACGTACGGATCGGACCAGGAGAAATGTGTCCAGTAAATATGGGCTCTAAAATGCATACTTTGAAAGCACTAGTTCATCTTCACTATCATCTTCACTACTATGAAATACACCTGTTCCACTGCAAGCTCTCTGTTATTATGAACGACCTGTAGCCTGCAGTAAACAGATGAGGACACATGTCTTCGTTATTGTCCATGGACAACGCTAGAGTAGCGCCATTCCAACATCATTTACTGATAATGATGGAGCACCAGCTCGTGTTTTTTTTTTTTCCGAGCACCTCTCATAGACGTTTACTGGCCAATGGAGAGTGGGGGAAACTGCAATACTGTGGCCAGCGCGTTTCCCCCATCGTATACTCTTTGCCCCTTTTGCTTCTGGAGACTACTGAAATTTTTGATGCATGCACTCCCCATTAATGATGTACAAACGTCACAGGAGTGCGTCATCAGTGCCTGCCAGTGCATCTGTGGTGTTACCAACCTGGAGATTACCAAAGAGTGCGTGATTCCCTGAAACAACCGACAGGTGTGGACAGTATGACCACCTTCTTCAGCGATGACTCACAAGAGCAGTTCTTATGTAACGGCAAGCAGATTAAATTACAAGAACTGGTGTTCCACAGTATAAAAGAAGAAAAACGAAAAAAAAAAAAACACTCCGTCTTCAGGCCACGAGTGGCCTACCGGCACCATCCGACCGCCGTGTTATCCCCACAGGAGGATGCGGATAGAAGGGGCGTGGGGTCATCACGCCGCTCTCCCGGTCGTAATGATGGTATTCTTGACCGAAGCCGCTACTATTCGGTCGAGTAGATCCTCAATTGGCATCACGAGGCTGAGGGCAACCCGAAAAATGACAACAGCGCATGGCGGCTGGATGGTCATCCATCCAAGTACCGGCCACGCCCAACAGCGTTGAACTTCGGTGATCTCACGGAAACCGGTGTATCCACTGCGGCAAGGCCGTCGCCGGTGTTCCACAGTAATCGAATAATAATTTTTCATTTGTTTACCTATTGTTTACAACATTCTTTGGGTCGTTCGCAATAGTAAGGAGCTTCGAGTAGAAAAATTTCACAGCATCCAATATGAAAAAGCGCTCGTACCTCTTAGTTTATGCATTTTAGAGCCCAAATTTACTGAATATTTACATATTTTTCGTCTATACGACATACAACCATTGCGCAACGTACGGAATACTTTTTCTTAATCTGCTGTATTTTCGGTGATATTTAATTTTTGTCGCTACACTTTCACAGTGTTATTCCATACACATTCCGTTCTCTCTCTTTGTTCTTGTTATTTGGTTTTAAAGACACGATAGTATTCTCATTTCTGTCAAAGAGTTGGAAAATTTAAGAACCATAAGCGGGATGAGGCAAACGCCCTTTAACATTTCAAAATGCACTAATTCACGAAATAATATAGGCAAAAACGTAAAAAGTGACATACGTGCTTGAAATGACATAGGTTTTTGTTGAAGTTCGAAACGAGGGTAAAACCTGGGCAGCTGTTAGCGCTTAACAGCTACACGTCAGTGACGCTGCATGAGAATCATGTATAAAATGAGGTGTAGTAAGACAGGCAGACAGATTATCCCTAGCCTGGCTAAACGCCTTCTGGAAGCTACGACTTTTATGCAGGACTGCGCTCCATACCGTATTGCTACACAAGACATTAATCTCTTGTGTACATCGTTTGGTAAGGATCACGTGCTGACTCACCACGCTCGTCGTGCTTGGCCTCCTACGTCCACAGACCTCATTCCGTGTGATGGCGTAGGCTTCCGCGGCCAGAGGCAGTGGAATTTACCAGTACTACCAGAAGATTGCCGCTGCACTCGTCGCCGAAACGTTGGTTTTCTCCAGCAGTAGTTTTATGCAATATGGCGGGGCACCACGCCCAGAAAACTTTTATGTCGACTCATTCCGTCTGATTATTGGTTTTGGAGTTACATGAAGTCGCGAATCTACCGCGACCGCCCGTCCAAAAGACAACATTCATCGGCAGTTTCTCACCGTAGCCACTGTACAGTACCGTTGACAACGTTGTCCCTGGAATACGAGTATTGCTGATACAACACGAGAGGCGCGTTGAGTCTTCGTTATAACGACGATTCTCTTTGCTAAAAATTAATTTTTTGTGCTACTTGTTGCTTTTGTGTCAGATGAAACGCTATCTGTTGGTCACTTTGTGCACTTTTTTGGTCTCTATAAAACCCTATCTCATTTTAAGCATGTGCGTCAATTTTTACCTCTCCCTCTGCGTACATTCTTCCGTGAAATGTTGAGGTTTGAAATGTCGGGGCATTTTTGGTCATCCTGCAAACAGAAGTATCGGAACATTCCAATTTGCAATCGTCACTTTAAATATCTTCGCACTGGCACATGGAGTAACATAATTATGATATGTAATTATCGTTTATTTTCCCCTACTGACTAATTTCGGCTTTTTTGCCTATTTCTCTTAGTGACTGTTAACATCCCTCCACTTCAATTTTTTAATTATTTTCGCATTAAACGTACATTTATTCCTGTTAAAGCCGAAACGCGGGTGATATAAAAATTATTCCAAGCCTTTTTCTTTCTGTTTATTTCTTTTCCTTTAATTACTGTTATCTACTGGAAGTGAGTCAAAATCATGCTTGGAATCAATTAACACAAACGAAAACCGAGCGAGGTGGCGCAGTGGTTAGACACTGGACTAGCATTCGGGACGACGACGGTTCAATCCCGCGTCCGGCCATCCTGATTTAGGTTTTCTGTGATTTCCCTATATCGCTGCAGGCAAATGCTAGGATGATTCCTCTGAAAGGGCACGGCCGACTTTCTTACCCGTCCTCCCCTAATTAGATGAGACCGATGACCTCGCTGTTTGGCCTCTTCCCCCAAACAACGCAACCCTATACAAACGAAAGTTATAATTTATGCTCAGTCTTTGTTCTACACATTATTTGACAGCCTGCATTGTCCTCGGTTCATTTCAAAGGCCAGCTTGTCCTATTGCTTTACTGGATTCTAATGATTTTTCTGTGTTGTGGGCTATAATTTTAGGTGTCTGATAGAATTATAGCTTTTTATGTTTTACTGCCGTTTTAATGTGTTATTGATATCCTTTCTTATGACAGTGGAAAAATCATAGCGCTACACAAGTTTCTGGGGTTGTCTTCTTATGCATTCCTTTTACATTGCTTTGATTTTAGCTGTAGCTGTGGTGCTGATGTTAATTGTTTCCAGACGCCATTGTTTTCTTCATGCCTCAAAAGTCATAAAGTATTTCGTATTTTAGAATAACAGTACTTTCATTATTAGCTGTATTTCTAATTCATCTCCGATAGAAATATGTACAGAATTCCTGGAATATCATTAAAATTTTGTTTTTGTTATGACGTATTGAGCTATGTGACACCTTACTAATGAAATATGTTATCTCTCCAAAGTAAGTTTCCAACTTGTATGTGTCTTTTATTGTTTTCAGTAATTCCTCTCTACCATCCTCTCGGATAAATTTCTGAATAGTTTGATTTAATTGCATTCCATCAAGTTGCTCCTATCGTGCACGTTAAATTCTTGTTTTCTTTTTAATAATTACATTGATCTGTTTGTAAATTATTCCTTATACGTCTATGTTGCTGTTACATTTCTTTCCCTATGGTTACGTTTTCACTTAATTTTAATCGTGTTCTTAAATAGCCTAACACTATAGCTGCTTCACTAGTAAGGGACTAGTAGCTAGAAATTATCATTCTTTTCGTGGTTCGTTAACAGCTTCCTCCGAACATCAGTCGTCGAGCTCAACAGTTATATACCATGCCACAAGCTCTTCAATGAGACAGAAACCATGCTTCATGGAAATTTACCAAATACATTCAGGATATACTTATTGTAGGTTCTACAAATTGCTTCCAAAAGGCAAACAGATCAACATGTACATCAGAACACCTAAAAGGCACATCTTGGAAATTCACCAGTCTGATAACATCAGTCTCGCCAAAGAAACATAAGGTTGGGCTTAAGATATACCATCCGAAGGTCATGAGAAGTTGGTAGTAACTGATGGTTCTGATTTTATCCATTACCAATGGTTTGTGAAAGCCTGCTGCTGTGAAAGCAATGAATTTGGTTACAAATAAATTTTTTGTTACCAGTTAAGAGTTTGTTGTTTTTATATTTTACGTGACGTGTTTCGGGAAATTATTCCCATTTCAAGTTCTTTTTTCTCTGTATAGTATAGCATTTATTATATATTTTTTCTTGATGTGTAGGGTTTTGCATTGTTGTGATGACTAAATTTTCTTATGGTCCACTTGAGCAGAGTCTCACTCACATTAAACATCATTCGCAATTATCTGTGCACAGTATACGCCAAGAATAGCAAAGTTTGTTACGTACTTCGTATTCCAGAATAAAGGTATATGTAGAGAATGACAAGGTTTATTATCGGTTTATACTTTCTGCAGCAAATTGAGGGTGATGTTTAATATGTATGAGACTCAACACAAATGGACCATTAGCAAACTTAAAGTAAGCAGAAAAATGCAGAACTTCAGACATTAACAACATTATGAAAATTTGGAAAATGGAAATTTATGGCAAGATCTTATGGGACCAATCTGCTGAGGTCATTGGTCCCTAAGCTTACACACTACTTAATCTAAGCTGAACTAACTTACACTGAGGATAACACACACCCAAGCCCGAGGGAGAATTCGAACCTGTGACGGGGGTATCGGCGCGAACCGTGACAAGACGCCCAATGACTGCACGGCTCAACATTACGAAAAAATGGCATAGTACACAGAGGGAAAGACACTTGAAAAAGTAGTCATTTCCTGGAACGTGTCCTGTAAAATGTTAATAAAAGAAAATCGTGAGACTGGTAACAGGAAAGTTGTTTTAAAACAAACTCACTCGAAATTACTGCTGCTGATTATTATAGGTTTAAGTCCCCTGTTCTAAAAATGGTTCAAATGGCTCTGAGCACTATGGGATTTAACATCTGAGGTCATCAGTCCCCTAGAACTTAGAACTACTTAAACTTAACTAACCTAAGGACAGCACACACATCCATGCCCGAGGCAGAATTCGAACCTGCGACCGTAGCAGTCGCGCGGGTCTGGGCTGAAGGGCCTAGAACCACTCGGCCACCGCGGCTGGCTCTCCTGTTCTCCCCACCAGACGCAATCAATGTACACCGTCGGTCTGTTTCTACAGTAAATGCCATTTGTAAATGCGAGAAAGATTTCTGAAGAGTTGTGTAGCGTTTACCTAAAGAGGGGCGTGGGTACTAGCCCAGATTCTCCTATTGGGATGTGGGAAACCGCCTAAAACCACATACAGATTAGAGAGCACACTTTCCCTTGTCGTTAATTCGCCGCGCGGATTCGAACTGGCTTTGGCGCACCACCTTGTCCCACAATCCTGACTGAATGGTAATTTCTTCAAAAAATTAAGCTTTTAATTTGGTTCACCATAGGTAGAAAGAGGCACATTACACCTCAGTAATATGAAGACATAATACACGCTTATGATTAGTTGCAGGAGAACATGTTACGTATCCGTTTCCCGAGTACATGGGATACAAACAAAATGTAGTAACACCAGGTCCAGAGGACCGCGACATGCTGACCAGCCGCCGTGTCTGCCAAATGACGTCATGTGGATGTGATGTAGCCTGCTATGGGGACGACACAGCACTCTCCTAGCCGTTGTGAGCATTCCAGACCTTGGATACTCGTTATATAAGAAACTCCTCAGTTGGTCTGGCGCGGCTGAGTGCACCACTTTTCACTTCTCTTACTAATATAAAACTTCCGGCAGTATCGGAAACTGCACTGCCGTCAAACGCGCTGTCCCTCAACTAAGGAGAATATGTAATCAACAGTATTCGGACAACCCTGTAATTCGGCTTTTATCACTAGATGTTATGAGAGGCGTACTTGCCAGTATGGAAGGAGACAGCAGTGTGGTCAGTAGAAAAACGGTAACAGCAAAATGCGTCGACCATGAGAGCTCAGTGACTTCGTACGAAGGCTAGTCATTGAAACCCATCAGGGACATTTCAGCGCTTCTAAAGCTGCCTGACTGTTGATGATGATATTCAAAGCGGTGCTTTATCTAACTTGTGTGTTTTTCTCTCTTACATGCTACTGTGTCACCAAATAATTACATAACAGCTGTCACTCTATCGTCTATACTTTTTTTTTATCACTGTCTCATTGAATCAACACCAAATGCTCTTTGCTTCATCATGTGACACACACACACACAACTCGTTACTGATCTCCTTAAGGCTAATTAGTAATCACAAGCACTGACGAGAAAAACTATTCTGTTACTGCATTGTCTCACGTCGGTCCATTTACACCATGCATACACACATCTGCTCATACGACGATAATATAACTGCAGAACCATGAGCTATAATAATAATAATTATTACGTAAGTATTTCATGTAGAATGGGTTAATTACTGGAGAACGCATCAATTCACGAGGTGTCACGCAATGTGAGGGTTACAATGGATTTTCACGTTCTGAAAGTTGCTATGCCTAATTTATTTCGTGCTCGGTAATTACTCAATACGCGCAACACGAGTGAAACTAATTTTATTTATACAGTAGTTCCATAACAAATAACAGCGAGAGAGATCAAATGGTTCAAATGGCTCTGAGCACTATGGAACTTAACATCTGTGGTCATCAGTCCCCTAGAACTTAGAACTAATTAAACCTAACTAACCTAAGGACATCACACACATCCATGCCCGAGGCAGGATTCGAACCTGCGACTGTAGCAGTCGCGCGGTTCCTGACTGAGCGCCTAGAACCGCGAGACCACCGCGGCCGGCGAGAGAGATCACTATTGCTGTGTACACAACGATAAGATGAATACAGAAAACAAGAAATTCTTTTCTACAATTTCTAGGTAGACTGATGTAACCCATTTTATTTAGTTACCGTTTTATGGAACTGTTTCTGATATTCTATTAAGACACTAAACTTCATTAGCGTATTACTGTTCCCATCGCAGAGTGTTGACGTACGATTGTTTGTTGATTTCGCACAGAGTCAAAAATATCAATTTGCGACTTTCTTACCCGGGCAGTTGTTGGTAGTGGAAGGCTGGTGACGTTCTCACTGATCGCATGAATCGTACTTGACCAAGATGGCGACGAGATGGCGACCGCTCCCGCTTTAGTTTTTACACATTCACATAAAAAATACCCCAACTAAATGTTTATCTTCAGAACCTGATTCAGTGACAGAAAAAGTTGTACTTACAGGGAAAATCTTCTGGAAGGCAAGGAAATTACGCAAAAATATAAAATTTAATGACGCTTTCGTCAATATATTTATGAGCACAGTGTACATCATTTTAAATATCCCACACCCGCACGTGCTATGGCGTCACAGATGGTTACAGTCCTATTATAGTTTGTTACAAACGAAAGTCCATATGATATTAATAGATTCAATAATCAGTTTTTATGCCACAGTCCGTTTACACAACACGTCCTCGTCTACTTTCCACTCGGTGAACAATACCATTCACGTAGCTTAATGCACCGCACAACAAAGTTATTTAAGTTCTCCCACATCCATATTCTCCCACACACATACTCTCCCACACACCATACTGAAGTCAAAGTCTAGTTAGCTACTCATTTCTGCAAACGTATTGCATCTAACGCCAGTTACAATTATTGATTTCTTCCTGGTTCCCTTATTGCTTTAAAATTTTTCCACTCAAAATTAGTTCTGCTTCCTCCAGTAGACCTTTTCTTCTCTCTATACGCGTCAACTGTCTCTGAATACTTATTACACCTGATATTTTGTTACAAGCTCGCCAACACGCTCCAACAAGAAGCCATTACTCAGTCACCGGACGTAACTCTTCGTTCTGTCTGCATGATTTTGAAAACCGCTTCACTTCGACTTTTATTCATTATAGCTCTTGTTTCTCTCAATTCTCCACAAATCAAACTCTAACGCTTGCCACAGAATATCGCTTCTTTCTTCAAAACATAAACCAAGTCTCCCTTATCATACTTCCATGTCTCTCACGTGTGTGTGTGTGTTCGTGTTCCAAATCTACTCCTAAACCTCTGAGCCGATTTCCACCAAACTTGGTGCACATGCCCCTTACCCTCAGGTAACATTCGCTGTGGGGTAAGAACCGCCTGTGATACTGTACAGGAGATGTGACGTGCAAATAATGAGATGCGTGTAAAGCTGCCGTAGTGTGCGCGATGTTTAAATTTATTGCCTCTACGCTACTAACTGTATTCTCTGCTAAATGTGGCTATAAAATTATGTCATTGTACCACACATATATCAGTAGATACGAAGTCATAAACACTGAGATGGATGAAAAACCGCTGTATTGTGATTCAAATGGTTCAAATGGCTCTGAGCACTATGGGACTTAACAGCTGAGGTCATCAGCCCCCTACAACTTAGAACTACTTAAACCTAACTAACCTAAGGACATCACACACATCCATGTCCGAGGCAGGATTCGAACATGCGGCCGTAGCGGTCGCGCGGTTCCAGACTGAAGCGCCTAGAACCGCTTGGCCACTACAGCCGGCGCTGTATTGTGCATGTCGTTTTAATTTATTATTTCTTTTCTACTAAATCTATCCGAAATAGACGCCACTGAATGTACGTACCTACAATGTATCATTGTATAACACATAGTTCAGTAGATATGACATCACAACCACTGAGATACATGAAAAACTGTCGCATGATGCATGAAGTTTCAGCACATGAATTCTTTACTACTAAGGCATTCCGACAGTTCTAAGTTCTAGGCGACAGATGACCTCAGATGTTAAGTCCCATAGTGTTCAGAGCCATTTGAACCATTCCGACAGTCCAGTCATCTTAAGGAAATCCCTGTCACCTGGTATCGCTTTTGACAACTTTTGACTGCGTAGCCTAAACAGCTGTAGGCGAAAACAGTTGTCGTCTACATTATAAAGAGAAGTTGCCATACAGGCGGCAACAAAATCGCGTTGTAGACGCGCAAAGCAGTTGCTTAGTCTGGATACTGTTCTTATACATCTGTAGATTAAGCATATTTCGTTGTACGAATGTTTCATCATTTCAAAGGCGTTGTCACGAAGACATGGAACTGAATTTTTCGATATCGCACTAAAAACACGATTAATTTTTTGTTTTCGTTTCTAATAGGAAATTAGGAAAATAAATACCTGGACAATACCGGGTTTGTCAGCTAGTATTAGTTTGTCAGCTATTGTTACATAAAAGTCCAGCAAAATACAATTATAAATGAAATCTGAAAAATTTAAATGAACACATTTATCACCCGTAGTTAACAAAAATCAGTAATAAAACATAAAATAATACACCACTAGAAGCAAAAGTGAACAACGATTACCTATAGTGATGTCAAATGGATAAATATTAATTACGCAGTTGACAACTCTCCATTACAGATTGTTAAATATCATAACAGAATTCAAGCCTTCATAAGACGAAAGTTGGACACACCTCACAGTACTATTCTCTGATGAGCGTCCGGTTACTTTTAATCAGATAGTGTAGTTTGGTATAGCATTCTTAATCTTCCCGAAAATGGCTGTTAATTGTAAAGGCAATAAAAGCTTAATAGGAAACTGACTGCCGTATGAAAACTGTGTGTCAGACAGCGACTCGAACGTGGAATATTTGCCTGTCATGAGCAAGTGCTCTACTAACTGAGCTTCTTTTTTTTTCTTGAGGGTCTCGTACATTCTGTTATAGCACAACCTACAGTCAGGAGTTCTACTTCATCAGCCAGCTTCAGCGGTTATAATCATAAACGAATGAAATGAAAGTTTTATTGAATTGTGATTTTCTTCTTTACTAAACGATATTTTTTTTGAAACAGGTGAAACTCGAAATTAGCTATCATAGGTGAACATAACATTAATAAACATACATTGATCTTCAGAAACTGATATGTAAACTGTAGTTAAAAGATGGTTTCGTTAGTAAAAATTTTCTCATACAAATTAATAATTTGAGTTAAAAACACGTAATAATGAGAAAGAAACGACATGAACGTTAAACCGTTTCGTTTTCAAACAAAATTTTCTTTCAAATTAAAATATTCTCTTCCTTGTCTTGTTTCAGTTAGCCTAATGTTTATCCTATTCCAAGATTTTCAAATGTTATTTCCAGCATGTTGCCGAATAACTGTTTTAAGGTACCGGCCATTTTTGTTACCCAGTAGACCATTTCCGTGTAGTTAATGCAGTTGTTACAATTATCAATGCCTCTGACACTTCATAACTGACATAATTTTCCACAAACTACAATACAGCGCCAGAGCTAAGCAGAATGTTTATCGTGCAGTTATGTTCGACGTTCCTTGTCCAATGCAAGTATATTTATTCCCCATTCATGCCCAGTTGTGTAAATGACCACAGCAAAGCGAAACGACGGAGAAGGGAATCGACTTCCCCACGTGAGGGTATTTACTCCCTCACTAACTCCAATTGTGTGAAACTTTTCGTTAGCTGCACTTCTGTTGTTAAAACCATGTTGATGTAAAGTTAAATGCGTTTACCTTAAAGGTTTGGTTTGCCCACACAGTCTTCCAGTCTGTGGCTCGCTCGTATTCTATATTGTTTTTTGTTTTTTTCATGTCAAAAATCGCTCGTTGTCTGTTGTTTCCTTCTTATGATACTAGCGTGTTTGTAACAAGATTCTCCGTTATAACTTATAGCCCAGTTTTGCTTGCGTCGGTCGAGGAATGCATACTTGGTGGGCGCACCATTGGGACAAGTTCGGTTGTCTTATTTCCTGAACTTTCGTTTACCATTGTTGTTACTATGTTGAAAAAAAAATCTTTTCCGTTAGTGTGAACAAGTTCGAGACCACCAGACACTTTCGATTTGGTTCTTATTATATGGCACTTGAATGTACCTGCCTCCCAAATGGGTCTGCCAGTTGGCACCATTATCCTGTTGTCTTGCATTTTTCGAACTGGAAAGAACTGCGCGACGTAGTATCTTTGAAGAACACGTATGTGTTTCTGTATTTAACTTTTTCATTTACGTTCTCCGAGCGCCAGTTATTTTTCCCAGTTGCACCTTGCATTTTCTTGGTTACAGATCTCCAGTTTTTGGCTGCCATCTTTAGAGGGCATCTATGTAGGATTACTCCTTGTGTTTTTTGATTTTTTCCACAACTCGTGCCCACTATATATACAGGTTGTCGAAAACACTGATGTTTTGGGTTTTTGATTTTCGCTCACTGTGTTGTGCACCGACGAAGCTCTATATTTGTCGGTGTCTGATTTCATGGATTATATCTTGTCCACATCTCTTATTAGAACAGGGACTTCACTAGCATAGGAAAAAGCGAGGGGAGATTATGTACATTTTGAGAAAATTGTCTAAATCATGTAAATGTCCATATGTAAAAATATAAATGCTTCCCAGAAGTAGGGCACATATTTCTCGTCATTGAGAAAAGGTATGCTTCTGTAAATACATAAGTGACATTGGAAATTTAAACATTAAAAGAACTGTACTTTGTCATCTTTGCTCCTAACGTAAGATCACAGACTATTGGTATGGGAGATGCTTTATTATTGTGCTTTGGAATATGTGCGTTTAATTATGAAGACAGGTCTAGTCCACTGGTTTACAAATGCGTAAAAAGTTTTTAATACAGTTTCAAGCTAATGGATGCAATGAAAGACACTATTTAAAACTTAATTATTATAAACGCATGCGGTAACTGATGCATTCGTGGAAGCTGAATAAATCTGTTCACATACAGGTATCCAAACAAAGAAATTACAAGATATGAAACATTATTCTACGTTTTGTATAACTTTAATTTTTGCTGCTTTTCCTTTCCATGTCTTCCACAAGGGTCACACAGGTTGCTGTAAACTAAACAGTCTTCATGCAACCATAGTTTTCTTACTACACACTGTAGCTAATTAGCTCTAGATCGAGTTTCAGAGTAGTGTTCTAGAAATTCTACATATTCATCTTCATTGAATTCCTCTGACTCATCATTGGAGAAGAGAGACACTTCGAAGTTGTTGCCATCATCCAATGAGGACTCTCATTCCAAATTCTCTGCTGTGCCTTCTTGGAAATTCCTGCACGTTTCTTTGAAGACCTAGATTCATTTCTCTGTGATTTTTGAGGAACTTATTCAGCATGTCTCTTGTTTTTGGTTTCCGTCTTCGAATTTTTGATTAGCATCTTAAGCTGCGTCCATTGTGTTAACAGCACTGACTATGTAACTTTAACATCTTTACTAACTACCTCTCCCAACAAACGCTTATTCAGCAATATTGATCGCCTGGAGTCCGGTTTCATCTGCACGGCATATGAACCCAAGTGTGTCAAGATTATTTTCTGCCAACACTTTGGCCAAAAGTTCAAAGTAACCAGATCTTCTATCCTGCTCATGCTGTCCGTTTCTGGTCGAGAACAACCTAAACTTTTCCTTATATAGAGTCCGCCATTGCATATTAAAAAAAAGAACTTACCCATACTTTTCCCGTCATGTTGTCCGCTTTATTAAATGTGGTTGTTAGACCTAGCAGGTCCGCCATATTGTAGGTAATCTCTCTAACATTTCTTCTTCTTAACTTGCAAGCACATCACAGGTTATTTAGACAAACTGTACAACACTGCAAGCGCGAAATCGCTGCAAAATAAATTGATACCCATTTTAGCCTCCCTTCATGCATCAAATTATCTAAAGCAACAGTGAAGAAGAAGCATCTTGCTTTTCCGGGTGAAAAAATGTATGATTAGTGTTAAACATTTCACACCCCGTAGCCATTAACGTATCTATCGTTTGCATTATTCGGTTTTTTGTTGATTCCTCTGTATTACCATTATATAACAATACTGCACGCCGTTCGTGAAATTTCAAACACTTGCCTCAGCCCGTCCGAGGAATTCCCTCTTAAAACTTGCGAATACTGTCACAGCTTCTACAGATTTTGCAGCACGCTTTTCCTCTACAACTACTGACTCGTTATTAACTGAGGGGTGCTGCCACATTCAGGTGAGTACGAAAACTGGGAATTGCGTATTCGCTCATACCCGCGTTTACTGTGCTAGCTTACCTCATGCTCTTACGACTAGCATCGGATCAGAAACTGAAACACCTTACAAAATTTCGTTAAAACCATCCTAACGGCCTAGCGACAGCACGAAAGGAAACATAGAGAGCGGACTGGCCAAAAATTTAATCCAAAACTATCGAGTCACGACCTGTGGAGCCCCCTCACAGTTTTAATTCTGCTGGTAGCAGACGCTCTCCTGCGCTTCTTGTGGTACTAGCACTCGAGGAAGAAAGGCTACTGCAGAGCATAGGCTTATCAACAAAGTAGGAGATCAATTGGAAGATCAGATGGATAAGATTATGTTACGACCAGGTGTCTTGCCATTAGTTTATTCACCCACTAAATATTGCTTTTCTATGTTCATGGATAGCTTTCACAGTCTACCTGTGGAAGAACTGCATCACACAATGAAAACCATATTTGTGACGCTTCCCGTTCTTATTCTGTATAAACACAGGCCGGTTCAGCCCACCATTGGGTTTTATGCAACCCACAACACCTTCAAATATCATACATGAGCTTTTCATATTCTCTCGTTCGCTACATGCTCACTATTAGTCCTATTGAAAAAAATGAGCAGGATCTTCTTATAGACATCTTAATGTACTTACATTTTGTATTGGTATACGTTTCCTCTGGTGGCCACAGTTTCTGCCGTTATTCAAGATAAATGCTTCTGAAGGTCACATCTGTACGTTTTTCTTGAATAATTCGAAAACTGCGAAAACACATCCCAGTACAAAATTTAATTGCGTTATCCCTGCGACAAAAAATCTTGTTTCTGTGCCACTAGTAGTTTGCATGTAATGAGCAAGAAAATATGAAAACCTTACAAACGGTACTTGAAGGCGCTGATGTTTTCCCAAAACTCATCGCTAGGCGCTCCTGAATCAGCCTGTGTGTATACTGACAAACATTCAGGTTCCTCGTCTTATACGGTAAACTATCGTTGACAGCTTATGGTTCAAGGTTTTGAAGGAATGCTCTCATCTCAGAAAGAAGTGAAGAACTACTAAAATCTTGCAAACCTCCCAAAAACACAATCCAAGAATTACTTGAAAAATCTTCACATGAAGCACAGAGGCAACACTGGTCGCAATCATGTACTCACAACCATGTTGTTGTTGTGGTCTTCAGCCGAGAGACGGGTTTGATGCAGCTCTCCATGCAACTCAATCCTGTGCAACCTTCCTCATCTCCCACTACCTACTTCAACCTACATCCTTTTGAATCTGCTAAGTGTATTCATCTCTTGGTCTGCCTCTATGATTTTTACCCCCCCCCCCCCCCCCACGCTGCCCTCCAATACTAAACTGGTGATCCCTTGATGCCTCAGAACATGTCCTACAAACCGATCCATTCTTCTAGTGAAGGTCTGTCACAAATTTTTCACCTACCCAATTCCCTTCAATACCTCCTCATCAGTTAGTCATCTACCCATATAATCTTCAGCATTCTTCTGCTGCACCACATTTTGAAAGCTTCTATTCTCTTCTTGTCCAAACTAGTTATCCTCCATGTTTCACTTGCATACATGGCTACACTCCATACAAATATTTTCAGGAAAGATTTCCTGACACTTAAATCTATACTCGATGTTAACAAACTTCAATTCTCCAAAAACGTTTTCATTGCCATTGCCAGTCTACATTTTATCTCCTCTCTACTTCGACCATCATCAGTTATTTTGCTCCCCAAATAGCAAAACTCATTTACTATTTTAAATGTCTCATTTCCTAACCTAATTCCCTCAGCATCACCCAATTTTATTCAACTACATTCCATTATCCTCGTTTTGCTTTTGTTGATGTTCATCTTATATCCTTCCTAAAGACACTCTCCACTCCGTTCAACTGCTCTTCCAGGTCCTTTGCTGTCTCTGACAGAATTACAATGTCATCGGCGAACCTCAAAGTTTTTATTTCTTCTCCATGGATTTAAATGCCCACGAAATTTTCTTTTCTTTCCTTAACTGCTTGCTCAATATTGAGATTGAATAACATTAGGAATAGGCTACAATCCTGTCTCACTCCCTTCCCAACCACTGCTTCCCATTCATGCCCTTCGACTCGTATAACTGCCATCTGGTTTCTGTACAAATTGTCAAATAGCCTTTCGCTCCCTGTATTTCACCCCTGCCACATGCAGAATTTCAAAGTGACTATTCCAGTCAACATTGTCATTAGCATTCTCTAAGCCTACAAATGCTAGAAACGTAGGTTTTCATTTCCTTAATTTATCTTCTAAGATAAGTCGTAGGTTCAGTATTGCCTCACGTGTTCCAACATTTGTACGGAATCGAAACTGATCTTCCCAGAGTTCGGCATTTATCAGTTTTTCCACTATTCTTAAGGAAATCGCGTTAGTATTTTGCAGCCGTGACTTGTTAAACTAATAGTTCGGTCATTTTCACACTTGTCAACACCTGCTATCTTTGAGATTAGAATTATTATATTCTTTTTGAAGTCTGAGGGTATTTCGCTTTTCTCATACATCTTATTCATTAAATGGTAGAGCTTTGTCAGGCCCAAGGCTGTCAGTAGTTCTAATTGAATGTTGTCTACTCCCGGGGCCTTGTTCCGACTTAGGTCTTTCAGTGCTCTGTCAAACTCTTCACTCAGTATCATATCTCCCATTTCATCTCCTTCTACATCCTCTTCCATTCCTATAATATTGTCCTCAAGTACATCGCCCTTCTACAGACCCTCTATATACTCCTTCCAACTTTCGGCTTTCCCTTCTTTGTTTAGAACTGGGTTTCCATCTGAGCTCTTGATATTCATACAAGTGGTTCTCTTTAATTTTGCTGTAGGCAGAGTCTATCTTACCCCTAATAAGTTATACCTCTACATCCTTACATTTGTCCTCTAGCCATCCCTGCTTAGCCATTTCGCAGCCATAACAGCCATGATTCTGACTGCTGCTTCCCTCACTTAGCCCAAAGCAAATACTGTAATGCTGGTTGAAGTGCCTCTGCTCTCTTCCAGTGCAGCTTGTCTCCCGCTTGTTGAATGAGGTTCGTAAATGAAACCCATTGCGCTCCTGCGGGAAAACTGCACTTGGGATACATTAATTGGTTCTACGGAAGAGCTCTATCAAGTAGCACCTACGGCGCAAATTTGATTGGATGCATTGTAATTTCGTTTTTGAGATACTTTCCACAAGCAAATAACGTATTGAGAACCTTGCAAACTTCATCCAGTACAAAGGAAGAAGCTCAGCGCCGAGTCTAGTAATTTACAACCTGGAAACATGCACAGAACAAAAGATGCTCAGTGCACTAACAAAATACGATGAAAAAAAAAAAAAAAAGAACCATTAGTGGCTACTGGAGGTATATCCTAACTTCACATTTCATTTTCAAACTATAACGATCGTAGATATTCATTAAATCATAATCTTCCTGTTTCCGTTTCGTGTTAAGACCACCCCGATCTAGCTCTAAGCTATTCGTCTTAAGATGCACCTAACATACTCACGTCTTCGTCTGTGGTCAACACATTTCCCTTCTGCTGATACTTCCTGTGCCGAGTTAACTGTTCCTGGAAGCTCTAGCAGACTGAATTAATTTGTCTCTATTTTCGTAACAACTTTTCATGACCTTATTTTCCCTATTCTTTTTTGTATGGGCTCGCCGGCCGAAGTGGCCGTGCGGTTAAAGGCGCTGCAGTCTGGAACCGCAAGACCGCTACGGTCGCAGGTTCGAATCCTGCCTCGGGCATGGATGTTTGTGATGTCCTTAGGTTAGTTAGGTTTAACTAGTTCTAAGTTCTAGGGGACTAATGACCTCAGCAGTTGAGTCCCATAGTGCTCAGAGCCATTTGAACCATTTTGTATGGGCTCATTTATTTAGTAGGTCCCCATACAATGTTTTAACACTCTCCGGTAGTACCACAGTTTCTTTTGATCTTATGCAAAACTCACAACGCACAAGACGTCCAGAAATGCCCACTGAGTTATCAGCTCTGCCAAGAAGCCGCAGTTCCATGTCCTCGTTATATCCTCCACGCAGTGAATGCCGTACAAGGGATGTGCGTTATGTAACAGGCGGAACAGGGCTAAAGGTTGTTGTTGTTGTGGTCTTCAGTCCTGAGACTGGTTTGATGCAGCTCTCCATGCTACTCTATCCTGTGCAAGCTTCTTCATCTCCCAGTACGTACTGCAACCTACATCCTTCTGAATCTGCTTAGTGTATTCATCTCTTGGACTCCATCTACGGTTTTTACCCTCCACTCTGCCCTCCAATACTAAATTGGTGATCCCTTGATGCCTCAGAACATGTCTTACCAACCGATCCCTTCTTCTAGTCAAGTTGTGCCACAAACTACTCCCCAATTCTATTCAATACCTCCTCATTAGTTCTGTGATCTATCCATCTAATCTTCAGCATTCTTCTGTAGCACCACATTTCGAAAGCTTCTATTCTCTTCTTGTCCAAACTATTTATCGTCCATGTTTCACTTCCGTACATGGCTACACTCCATACAAATACTTTCAGAAACGACTTCCTGACACTTAAATCTATACTTGATGTTAACAAATTTCTCTTCTTCAGAAACGCTTTCCTTGACATTGCCAGTCTACTTCGACCATCATCAGTTATTTTTCACCTCAAATAGCAAAACTCCTTTACTACGTTAAGTGTCTCATTTCCTAATCTAATCACCCGACTTAATTCTACTACATTCCATGATCTTCGTTTTGCTTTTGTTGATGTTCATCTTATATCCTCCTTTCAAGATACTGTCCATTCCGTTCAACTGCTCTTCCAAGTCCTTTGCTGTCTCTGACAGAATTACAATGTTATCGGCGAACCTCAAAGTTTTTATTTCTTCTCCATGGATTTTAATACCTACTCCGAATTTTTCTTTTATTTCTCTTACTGCTTGCTCAATATACAGATTGAACAACATCGGGGAGAGGCTACAACCCTGTCTCACTCCCTCCCAACCAGTGCTCCCCTTTCATGTCCCTCGACTCATAACTGCCATCTGGTTTCTGTACAAATTGTAAATAGCCTTTCGCTCCCTGTATTTTACCCCTGCCACCTTCAGAATTTGAAAGAGAGTATTCCAGTCAACATTGTCAAAAACTTTCTCTAAGTCTACAAATGCTAGAAACGTAGGTTTGCCTTTTCTTAATGTAGCTTCTAAAATAAGTCGTAGGGTCAGTACTGCCTCACGTGTTCGCATATTTCAACTTAATCCAAACTGTTCTTCCCTAAAGGAGACCTTCGGTTATGGGAATAAAGTCCTACAGAAAATTATGTTCCTTCAGCCTGAGGTTTCAGTCATTGGGCTAATAAAAAATCAATTGGAAAACGATCAACCTCTACTAAAAATCTCAGCATTAAGCCACGGAAATAGGACGGAATTTTGGATGATCCACAAATTTCAGAAGAATAGGCTAATGATCTTCCTAATTTGTAACATACAAGACAGGTACGCGAAAACAAAAGAGGCTTTCGATGAATTGGAATGAATGAAAATAGAGATTGTTGTTCTAACAGAGAAAATATAAATTTTTATAGCGGTGTAGAAGAAAGAAAAACAAAAAAGAGGCGAATATCAATCGTAGTACAGCAGAAACCGAAGTGTAGCTAAATAAATGGCAATAAATAAACGTGCAGATTACGTCCTCAGACCTGAAGAACAATGAAAACCAGTAATAGTTGGTGTGTACGCACCATTTGATGACGCTGATAACCTAATAACTGATACTTAAGAGCCGGCCGGGGTGGCCGAGCGGTTCTAGGCGATACAGTCGGGAACCGCGCGATCGCAACAGTCGACGGTTCGAATCCTGCCTCGGGGATGGATGTGTGTGATGTCCTTAGGTTAGTTAGGTTTAAGTAGTTCTAAGTTCTAGGAGACTGATGACCTCAGACGTTAAGTCCCATAGTGCTCAGAGCCATTTGAACCATTTGATACTTAAGAGATTTCATGTACGTTGTAAGTGACTTTATCCTACGGGAAGAGATATACCATATGGGAGATTTTAATTCTCTGACACGAAAGACTGATCGTAGGAAGTAATGGGAAGGAAACAGAGAGCGAAAGTGCCTATAGATTTTCGTGGATTATACTGATCAAAAATACAGAACAGCTACTTTCCTCACAAAAAAGAAAAAAAAAAAGAAATACAAAATACAAAAATTAACCTGGTTACAAATTGTAGGGAACTTAATATCCATAACAAACTATACTCTGAGGTAACAAATGTTATGGGGTACATCCTGCTAACCTGTCGAATCTCCTTTTGCCCGCCACAGTGCAGCAACTGGATGTGGTATGGACTCCACAAGTCACCAGAAGTCCTCTACAGAAATACTGAACCATGCTGCCTCTATAGCCATCCATAGTTGTGAAAGTGTTGTCTATGTAGTATTTTTTATCGATTATATCCCATTAATGGGATTTATGCCGGATGATCTGAATGGCCAAATCATTCGCTCGAATTGCCCACAATGTTCCTCAAACCAACTACGAACAAATTTGGTCCAGTGACGTGGCACATTGTCATGCGTAACGTAAGGTCCATGAATGGCTGCAAACGGTCTCCAAGCAGCCGAACTTAACAGTTTGTAGTCAATGATGGATCCAATTTCACAAGAGGACCCAATCTATTCCATGTAACCACGGCCCACCCTATTATGGAGACACCACCAGCTTGCACAGTGTCTTGTTGACTTCAGTCCAAGGCTTCGTGAGGTCTGCACCACACTCGAACCCTGCTATCAGCTCTCACCAGCTGAAATCGTGATTCATCTGATGAGGACATCGTTTTTCAATCGTCTGTGGTCCAACCAGTGTGGTTGCGAGCCCAGGAGAGGCACTGCACGGGATGTCGTGCTGTTACCACAGGCTCTCGAGTAGGTCATCTGTGGCCATAGCCCTCTATGCCGCACTTGCCTAACGGATGTGTTCGTCGTGCGATTTATGTCTTTATTTCATGCAGTGTGCACGTCTATTAGCACTGACAACTCTAAGCAAACACAGCTGCTCCGGATCGTTAACTGAAGGTAGTCGGTTACTGCGTTGGCCGTGGTCAGAGGTAATGCCTGAAACGTGGTATTCTCGGTAAACTCTTGACATTGTAAATCCTGGAATATTGAATTCCCTAACGGTTTCCGAGATTGAATGTCCCATGCATCTAGCTGCAACTACCATTCCGTGTTCAGATTAATTCCCATCAAGTAGCCATAATAATCTCGGAAACACATCTCCGCCAAAGCACTGTCCTTTGTACCTTGTTTATACGACACTAATAGCATCTGTACATGTACATATCGCTGTCCCATGACTTTGGTCACGCCATTGTATGATACAACAGCAAAATTCTCAGAGTTGTAGACACAGAGCGTTAGAGTCTAGAGATATGCAGAATAATGTGGATCTGACAATGCTATAGTGAAAGTGAAAGTTCTAGTAAACTACACTGGCGGGGAAAAATCAGAACAGTAAAAAATAATTAATGTAGAGTAATGAAATTTCGGGGATACGTTTGTCTAGGTGACGTATTTAAGTGATTAACATTGAAAGACTGCAGCTTAATGTAATCGCGAGATGCTGCTAAATTAATAACCGGTGTAACCACCATATTACCGAATGCAAGCATGCAAACCTGCATGAATTGTGTTGCACTAGTGCCGGATGTCAATTTGAGGGTTGAAGTACCATGCCGGCTGCACCTGATCCGTCGATACAGAGGCGTTTAATGCAGCTTGTGGACGAAACTGGAGTTGTCTGATGATGTCCCATACGTAATCGATTGAAGAGAGACCTGATGGTCGAGAACGCAAAGGAAACATGTCGACATTCTGTAGAACATGTTGGGTTGCAACAGAGGTAGGTGGGCGATCGTTATCCTGTTGGAAAGCACCCTTTGCAGTGCTGATCATGCGTGGCTGTACAGTAGGCCAAACTGACAGACTGACATACAACTTTGGGGTCAGTCTGCGAGAGATAACGACAATAGGGCTCCTGCTGTCGTTTAAATTCGCATCCCAGACCATAATTCCAGACATAGATCCAATGTGTCTAACACGCAGATGAGTTGTTTGCAGGCCCTAAACTTTCCTCCTTCTAACCAACACACGCCACTAGTGGCACAGAGGCAGACGCATCTTCCATCAGCGAACACAAGATACCTCCACCTTTCCCTCCATTGAACTCTCGCTTGACTCCACCGAAATGGCGGTGGTCTGGGATGGGGGGAAGTATACCACAGACTCGGAGCTTATCTTGAAGTAACCCATTTGTAACAGTCGGTTGTCTCACTGCTGCTGCAGATGCAATACGATGCGCCAGAGCCATTAGTCAAACACTATGGTCTTCTATCTCGGCAGTACCACGTGCAGTCGGGAGCCTAGTCTTCTTGCGTCCGTAAATTCTCGTGATCACCGCTGCCAGCAGTTTTGTACAGTGACAACATTCCTGCCAAACCTCTCTGCAGTATCACAGAAGGAACATACAGCTTCTCGTACCCCTATTACACGACCTCGTTCAAGCTCAGTGAGGTGATAATGATGCTTCTGTCACCTTAAGGGCATTCTTGACTAACCCTCAACATCACGTCCAGTCTCAAAGGTAAGTACCGCTCAGGACTGTTGAAGCGCATATGTAAAGCAAACCTGATTAGTATCCTCATAGTGCTGCTACTAGCGCTACGTTTATGTTATGGCATGAAGTGTGACGATATATATTCCAAATGTAGAAAAATACCTATCAACGTTCGTTTATAACTCCTTCCTGGTATTGCGATATTTTTTCCCTGAGGGTAGCTGCCGAAAACCTTCTTTCGACACAATGAACGTTTCACGAAATAACAGGAATGTTACCTTCTGCACGATTCCCGCAGTGTAAAAATACAAAGTACAAATACGTGAATACCGATAGCTTACTTCTGAGGTATTACAAAGTGTTTGATGATGGTTTTGTTGGCATCCGTTAATTAACCGTCTGGGTTTTGGTGGAGGGACACAAACACAGATAGACAGACAGACAGAGAAGGAACAGGAAGAGAATGGGGGAGACACTGTCACCCAACTCCCTCGCTTTGATCCTAAAACAGAGAGAGACAGAGTGCTGCACAGTCCGAGCGCAAACAGACGGAAATGAAATGAAATTTTCATTTTGTTTGGTTTACCATTAAGGAGTAATTTAATTTCTGTTGTCAATCAAAATATTGTTCGAAATAAACGCTGTTTCGCTTGCAGAGTGTCTCGGTGATCCCACTCTAAATGTTGTGTAAATACAGGCGGCATGAGCCGCGCGTAACTCTCCGGAGGCTGTGGAAAAACAACAGCCTGGTGCGGGCCGATTCCAGGGGGACCGATACTGCGAGGTGTATCTCCTGAGCGGCGCGTGGGGCGGCTTTGCAGTGGGCTGGATGCTGGCTCGGTGCACAATCTGCGGTGCAGCTCATTCTGTGCTGAGAAAGCACGATGACGAATAATTTGATGGAACGAGGGGCGTTCAATAAGTAATCCAACAATTACGTCCGCGAAAACAGTTTGGTTTATTCAGGATTCCATTACACCATATTACTCTCCTATCTTTTGGTTACAAAACATTATTTTTAAACAATGCGACGGCCTTACGCCACCGTAGGGCCTGTATGCCCGCTTCTTACCACTCTACTGGCCGAAGCTGGAGCCAACGTCTTGTTGCATCAGCAACTTCTCCGTTATCCACGTACTGCTTCAGGCGGAGTGCATCCTTCATTGTCACAAACAGGTAGAAGACCCGGTGTGTTGTGTTGGATGAGGAAGAAAATTCCAGCAAAGATTAGCGATCTCCTTTAATGTGTGCAGGTTTGTGTGGGCATGGAGGAGAAGAAGTTCGTTTGCATTTTTGTGGCGACGAACACGTTGAAGCTGTTTCTTAAATTTCTTGAGGGAAGCATAATACACTCCGGAGTTGACTGTTGCACCATGAGGGCGGGCAGCAAACAGAACAACCCCTTCAGCGCCCCAGACGACAGTCTCCGTGACTTTACCGGCTGAGGGAGTGGTCTTGAACTTTTTCTTTGGAGGAGACGTATTGTGGCGCCACTCAGTGGACTGTCGTTTTGTGATGAGCACATGTTTCTTCTCCTGCGACACTGTCACGATCAGGTCGTTATGCGCAAACAATTCCACGGTTGCTGTTTGTGGTCTTCTGTTGCGTGGCGAGGAACCCAGCGGACATAAACCTCTAAGTACCCCAACTCATGGACGAATGTGTCAGCACTACCAACAGAGACGTGCAGTTCAGCACCGAGGTGCATCCGTTGGTCACTTCGAAGGAAGCATCAGCTCGCTGCAACACTGCGGTACTCAGAGTTTTGTGCGTCCGCCTACACGCTGGAGATCGGAGTGGTTTGCGCGATCTTGTTGCAATGATGACAGACTCCTCGCCCAACGACTCACCGTGCTTTTGTTTATTGCTACGTCTTTGTAGACTTTCTACAAACTCTTATGTTTACCTCCTATGCTCTGGTTGCCGCGCGGTGTAGCCGCGCGGTCTAGGGCGTCTTGACACGGTCCATGCGGCTCTCCCCGTCGGAGCTTCGAGTCCTCCTCGGGCATGGGTGTGTGTGTTGTCCATAGCGTAAGTTAGTTTAAGTTAGATTAAGTAGTGTGTACGCTTAGGGACCGATGACCTCAGCAGTTTGGTCCAATAAGATCTTACCACAAATTTCTATGCTCTGGTTTTCCGTCAAACCAGTCTCCATCTCTGCTTGGAACGCACCACCGTTACAAACACCATTTTGAGGCCTACGTATAGCGTCGCAACCTTCCGGAACTTCATGAAACTGTAGATGAAGCAGGAATATTCCACAATGTCCCACAAGAAATTCCACATTTTTTCAGCAGAGACTGGCAGAGAAAAAAAAATGTATTGCATTACATATTGAACTCTCTATGTAGCGTACTGCACTCAAACCATTGATAGGATCGTTTTGCTCAATAATAATACAATTTTGCATATAGCTGGCGGGAAATTACGTCAAAAATTTGATTGTGGTTCGAAAACTGAACACTCGCTTTTTACAATAACGCCACTTTAGACTCCGCTTTCTAGGATGCATTCATTGATGCTTTTTCTATCTAGAATCTGCATGGGGTAATTTACAGTGATACACAGTCAAACGTAGAGGTTTATTGACGGACAATTGGCAGATATGTACCTTGCCTATACGTTCACAGAGTGCAATGGAAGAACGATACAATGATGCTAAGCTGATCAATTCCCGGGGTGACTATGCATGTACTCCTGTACATCTTCCGAAAGCCCGAAAGCTAGTCAGTCGAGTTTGTTTCATCATGTGCAATGACTTTCTTTTTGCTAGAGCAAATACTAAATCACCGGCGACGATACACTATCTAATTTCTCTGGTCGTTAAAGGTCTCACATGAATATTAATAGAATGGGGTATTGTTTAGAAAAGCCAAATAATCTAATAATACCTGATCCACTGTTATCCCTGGCTTGTTGTATATTTTGAAAATGAGAATAACCTATCACCACAGACTTCACGATAACTCACTCTCAGCCGTACGCTCCTCTTCTTGGAGAATCCTACTACCTTTACAACATTTTCTGCTGGCGTTAATATCGTTTTCCTTTGACCAGCCATCGTTATTTTCGCTTCACTGACCTCATTATCGCTAGGCTGAACCTTTGCATTTTCATCTTCAGCTTTTCTAGCTGCCGTTTCTCATTATAACTTATGTCATCCAGTCCACCGAATCGTTGAATAGAACCGTTTAGTTGGTCATTCAGTCGTTCACTGAGAGTTGCTTTGCAGTACACCCCCAGAGTTCCAGACTGGTGATAAATCCGGATCCATTTAACAATGGCGAGCTGATTATTACAATATTTTAACTGCAGGCCACATATCTTCTAGTACACTGTTTTCATGCCTCATCAGTCTTCTGGACGGTTTTATGTGGCCTACCACGTCTTTCTTTCCTGAACCAACATCTCCATCTCGGTCTAGTACTTGCGTAGCGTGTATACCAGATACGGGATCCACTTTCCACTCAAATGAACTCAAAAAGGGTCAGTGTTAGGGAGCGGGTTGCGATCACGTCATGGGCAATTAGGTGATTAATGATCTTTAATGCAAGAGGTCGTCAAGATACCACAGCGCTTACAAACGCACGGTATCAGTGGGGGGAAATTAAAAAAAAAAAAAAAAAAAAAAACATTTTTGTAACACCGTTAAAATGAAATAGCTAATGAGAGCACAGTATTTTTTGCCTAAAACAAAACAGGCCAATCAGTATGTATAGAATGTGTCTGATGTTTTTGGACAATTTTCAAAAACAAGTACCCAGTGTTACAGTATTACCAAAAAAATCATGTAAGTTTCTTCCTCACATCCCCCACATAAATAAACTTCACCTCACTCCGTTTTCATACTCCATTAATGTATACACATTATTTTAGTCAACAAATACTGTATCACTTCATTAGTAAATTTCGTCTCAGTCTTTTTAATGAGTTAATTGGGAATGGGAAAAAAACAGTAATAATTAAATACTCTAGATACAAAACCTATTAATGTAAAAGAGATTATATTCCAAAGAAAGATGCACATCTGGTTGGCTGTACACACTTACTGCAGATACTTCTTGCTATAGGAAGAGAGATAAAAGGATTACTGTCCAAAGAAAGTTAGGTGCACTTCTAATAGCGAACATATATCTTTCAGCATAGCCTATTGCATACACAGGAGCTACAATGAGAATTATTCAGACTATAAATTGTAGAATGAGTTTACAAACATTTTTTTACAATTAGCACGCGGGAGAGAACCGAAGCGTTTGAGATGTGATGCAACAGAAGGATGTTGAAAATCAGTTGGACTGATAAGGAATGTGGGTGTCTTCACAGAATAAGTGAAGGAGGATCAAATGAGAAACTTTGACAAGTCGCTGGGACAGGCTGTTAGGATATGTTTGATAGAACAAGAGAATGACATAAATGGTAATAGAGGATACTGTAGAGGGTACAGACTGTAGGGGATGGCAGGCGTGAATAAATCCAACAAATAATTACGGACATAGGGTATAAGTACAACTTTAGGATGAAGAGAACAGTGTAAGAGAGGAATTCTTGACAGGTCACATCAAACAATTCAGAAGTCTGGTGGCTAAAGGGCAAAAACACCAAGAGCAATCTGAAATGTCAGCTCACTTAACATGTCTCGATACACGAACACCCATTTACTTTGTAAAAATATTCAAATTATTGTGTATTTCAAAGGTTGAAGAATGCTTTATTTTTTACAGACCCATGTCACAACTAGCCAACCACTATGTCTTTCGAGAAGCACTGAATGCATCCTTCACCTCACTGTCAAGACAAATGTTTCTTCTGGTGGTAATGACTTGGTGCGACATTCAGGGTGGGTTATGATATTCCAATCAAACTTTGGCAGTAACTCGATGGTTTCACTGGAGGTGTGTAGGTGTTGCTGTGGAGACTACTTACATCATTGTACAACATAATTCTCCGGTTCTCAATTGTCCTTCTCAGTTATTTCAATGTTTCACAGTTCCTGTCAGAGTTTATTGTTCCAGCAGCTGAAAGTCATCAACCAGCAACCCTTTTTGGTACCAAATTATTTTTTTCATTACTTTATCGGGAAGCTTAGTTAGCTGAAATTTTCATGGGTCCAGGTGTTAAGCAGAATATCCAAGTTCTCTGTCACGACAATCAAGTCCAAAAGGTGGTCTTTTTGACTGCATGTCGGCGAAGATATTCGTGAGAAGAATCAAATCGTTTTTTTTTTTTTTCCTGGCCATCTATCAGCGTACATAGTACACATCCTCAACACATCTTCTGATATTGCAACTTTTCCGCTAAAATCCTGTGGATGGTGCTTCAGAAAATCCCAGTCATCAAAAAGCAGAGAGCATGTAGAGTGCTTTTCTGCTCATGACACGCGGTAAAACGTTGACTCACGTTGCAAAAAAACCTACCATCATTGCCATTGCCCCAACACAAATTGCGAATTGATAGCCAATGCCCCACCCTGCACGCTGATCGTCGTTCCTCCAAATTTTCCTAAATTGGCACAATGTTTACAACTATCTGAATGATCTGAATTTTCTGTATCTAAACATCGTAATCGAAGATATCCGAATGACCTAAATTTTACGTAAATTAGCGTCACGATCAAAAGTATCCAAATGATTTAAATTCGTACAAGTTAGCGTCATGAGCAATATTACTTGATTGACCTGAAATTTGCATAAATAAGTTTGATCGTCAGTGGTATCTGAATGGTCTGAACTGGATTACTTACCGCCATGTTTAAAAGTAAGTAAACTGGAACCCACTGTAATCTGTGCATGCACAGAGATCACTGAGAATTTTTCAGTATTAAGAAAAGGACAGCACTCAGTTGTAAACTCTGTGATGTATCGGAGCAGATCTATGTTTAGACTATTACATACTCATAATAGACTCAGTTGCTAACAGGGGACGTAAATCCCAATGTGCGATAGCATAAACACTAGAACAAGATATGAGTAGTCATGTAACTGACAGAGAATTATGTGTCAGGGTATAAACACTATTGCAGGAGAGTTCTCTGTCAGCCACACATATGCCCATATCCTGTACCGGTATTTATACTCTGACACATAGCGACCTATATCACCTATTTGCAACTGTAGCGATATTGACTACCTAAATCAAGATCTGCTCCAATAAGCGACAGATTTGCAACTGATTGCTGTGCTTTTCTCACTATTGATGTTTAAAAGTGTCAAGACAGTCAGAGTTTTGTATAAATTAACATCATGGTCAAAAGTATATGAATAACCCGAATTTATATGTAAATCAGTCTTATGATCGAAAGTAGCTCATTGATGGAAATTTGTGTATATCATCATCATGTTCAAAAATATCTGAGTAATCTGAATTTTTAATCATGTTAAAAAGTATACAAATGATTTGAATTTTGTGTAAATTAGCATCGTGATGAAAAATATTCAAATGATATAAATTTTTCCAAATTAGCTTTATAATTAAAAGAATACAAATGATCAGAATTCGTGCAAGCAAAAATTTTGTGTCGCAATCAAAAGTATTTGAACGGTGCGAATTTTGCATGGTGATCAAAATCATCCACAAGATGATAATTTTACGTAAATTAGCCACGTGTTTAAGAGTACTGCAAAGATCTGAGTTATATCCAAACAGGCACTAACTTCGAAATTTTATAAATGGAAGTTTAATAAGTCAATTGTGTTTCATATTACGTATATCATCAATACAATTTAATGATATAAGTGGTACCTGATGTAATAATGCTTAATGTTTCCATAAACTACTTAAGAAAGTATTGTAAAGTTTGTTATAGTGGTCAGTTCTGGATTCTTGACGATTTACTTGACTCGGGTTAGTGTAATATGACACACATGGCGATTTTTTAGTCAAGCAGGCAGGCAGGCATCGGCATATCTAAACTCGTTCAGAGAGTATTTTGTCTTTTCTGACAAGTTGTGTCTTAGACATTTCCTATGCTTTTGGAGGTCAGATCGGCGTAATTTGACACATACGCTAAGTCCTTTGTGCAGGAAGACATGTTCGTGAGGAAGAGTTTTTGGAGTTTGTAACAATCCACATGTAATCCAGTTTCTCAAGTAAGTGAAATATGCTTTGCTTTGGGACTGCTTCAGTGTGCAGTGAGCAGTTTCTGTCTTAGCTGAAAAGAGGGAGGAGCGGTATAACGCTGTCAGAAGCTCCTTGTGGGCAAACTACTGCGTATGCTGAACTATCACAGCTGTCGTTCAATGCTTTCTTCTTGGATACACAGGCAAAACCATCTTATATATGTGTAGTGTTAATCCAGCAGGCAGTATGAAATAGAACACCTAGGAATAACTGACACTGGTTGTGAGTGGGCTATGATTGAAATAAATGGGGAAAGTTGAAAAGTTCGGCTGGATTAGGGCTCAAACCCGGGCCTCTTGTTTACCAGGTAGATGCTCTGACCCCTATGTTATCCAGACACAGTGGTCATCGCAACTGCATGGAGTAGCCTGGCATGTCTCCGTCACACTAGAATTCTCAACTTATTCACTCACCACTAATGCATTGCCCCTGCCTATTAGCCTCATTACTCGTGGCATTTCGCCGATTCCTGGAAAGGTTCAAACTTGTTATTATCTGCACTGAAAGGATCATTGGCCACCACCGTCTTAATTTAAACTCACGTGGTGTCTGTTCTTTTGGACTCGTCCGACACCACATATGCAACATGTAATGTGCTACAACGCCGGGCAGTTACCACATCGCAGTGCACAGGCGGAGAGGAACTGATCAACGACCAGCAGGAAAACAGAGCCATAGCGATGTGGATGGCTCGGTTGCTTCACATCCAAGCTAGAGACTTGTTGCGGTGTATGTTGCCAAAAGCGATGCAGCAGCAAAATAAGAATGTACCAAGCAGTATCTCCCTCATATATATAATCAAGGGGAGGATGGCCAACGATCTCTTCAGTGCAGATGCACAACAGACTTGAACTCTTACGGAACCAGGCAATACACCGCGACCAGTGAGGATAATGGGCAATGGGCACTGCATTACCAGTGTGTGGATAAGTTGAGAATGTGGTTCTGACGAGATGTGTGCTAAGGTAGTCCGTGCGTATCCCATGACCACTATGTCCGAATGGCTTAATGGTCAGAGAATCTGCATAGTAAGCGGGAGATTTGGGCTCGAACTCCGAACCGGCACTGATTTTCAACTTTCTCCATTGATTTCAACTAATGCACAATCGCAGCCAATACCAGTACTTCCTTTGCGTCTAAAAATGTGTTAGTCTAATATATATGACTGTTTAGGACCTTACTTTTTTCATATACAGGTTACTTGCTGTGACTAAGGCATGCTTTTTTCTGATTCATTGTTGTAGAATATAGCAGCAATTGGAGAGAACAGTGATGATCATCTCCTTATAAAACAGGACGAATCACGAGGAAGTTTTACACGGGCTCCGACTTCTAAATAATATGTATAATTCTGGCATCTTTTTCCTTTGGATTCTTCTTGAAACCTTCCTTCTTATGCTGGTTCAGGCATTTGTTATATTACATTTCCTGTTATATATATTAATGCAACCTAATTCATTTACTTCTTGTAACTTAGCCAAGCCTTCCATTCAGTGCTCCAGAAACTACAAGCAACGTCCCTGTAGTAACTTGATCGAACCCCTGACAGTCTGCAAGCAGCTACATTGTATCCCAGTCGAGCAGCGGCCGGAGGACTGCAGCAGCTAGTGCACAACCAAAGACGAAGACTGCCGACATGGAAGTTTCTCAGCAGCCTGAATGGCGTAAACATTTACATCCACATCCAACTCAACTCTGGTCACACAAGACTTCATCTTTCAGTCTCCCTTATAGATGAACTAGACTTTTCCAAAACACTCCCAATAACCTGAAGCTGAACATCCGCCTTCCCTACCACCGTCCTTAAGTACTCGCTTCATTTTATATTACTTTGAGACGTTATACCAAGATATTTACTCGAAGTGCCTCTGCCAAGCAGCACAATATTAATCCTGTATTCATACATTACAGAACTGTTTTTCCTAAACTGCATTGACTTACACTGAGGAGGCTACAGTCATGGAATAGCGATATGCACATTTATAGTATCGAGCACACGATGCATAAAAGGACAATGCATTGCGGAACAGTCATTTGTACTCAGGTGAATCATGTGAAACGTTTTCCGACATGATTATGCCCGCACGACAGGGATCCAGAGACTTTGGAGGAGGAATTGGAGCTATACGCATGGCATGTTCCATTTCGAAAATCTTCAGGTATTCAATATTCCGAGATGCAGAGTGTGAAGAGTCTATTGAGAATACCAAATTTCAGGCAGTACCTCTCCCCACGGACAACAGTGGCAGGGAGCTTTCGCTTAATGACCGAGAGAAGCAGCGTTTGTGTAGAGTTGTCAGTGCTAACAAATAAGCAACACTGCTTGAAGTAAACACAGAAATCAATGTGGGACGTATGACGAACATAACTGTTAGGACAGTGCGACCAAATTTAGAGTTAACAGACTACTACAGCAGAGGACCGCTTCGTTTGCCTTTGCTAACTTCACGACAGCGCCTGCAGCGCTTCTCCTCGGCTCGTGACCATATCGATTAGACCCTACATCACTGAAAAACCGTGGCCTGGTCAGATGAGTCCCGATTTCAGTTGGTAAGAACTCGCGGTAGGGTTCGAGTGTGGCGAAGATGTCAAAAATGGTTCAAATGGCTCTGAGCACTATGGGACTTAACATCTATGGTCATCAGTCCCCTAGAACTTAGAACTACTTAAACCTAACCAACCTAAGGACATCACACAACACGCAGCCATCACGAGGCAGAGAAAATCCCTGACCCCGCCGGGAATCGAACCCGGGAACCCGGGCGTGGGAAGCGAGAACGCTACCGCACGACCACGAGATGCGGGCTGTGGCGAAGATCTCTCACGAAGTCGTAGACCCAAGTTCGACAAGACACTGTGCAGGCTGGTGATGGCTCCATAATGGAATGTCTGTCTTTACACGGAATCCATTGAGCCTTCTGGGCCAACTGAACCAAACATTGGTTGGAAATCTTTATGTTCGGCTACTTGGAGACGTTTGCAGACATTCAACGATGGAATTTTTGTGGATGACAGTGCGCCATGTCACTGGACCTCAGCAGTTCGTCACTGGTTCGAAGAACACTCTGGATAACTCGCATGAATGGTTTGACCACCCAGATTACCCGACCTGAATCCCATGGAATATTTATGGGACTGAATCGGCAGCAATGTAGCAATTGTGGACTGATGCAGCATGCCTCAGTGTTTATGCAGGGGACGTCCAACTATTTGTTGCGTTCATACCGAGTCGAGTTGCTGCACTAGGCCGGGAAAAACAAGGTGCGACACGATATTAGGGGGCATCCTATGGCTTTTGCCACATCAGCGTACATTTTTAAACAGCTCTAAACAATATGGGATTTGACATCTGAGGTCCTTAGTCCCCTAGACTTAGAACTTCTTAAACCTTACTAACCTAAGGACATCACACACATTCATGCCCGAGGCAGGATTCGAACCTGCGACCGTAGCAGCAGCGCGGTTCCGGACTGAAGCACCTAGAGCCGCTCGCTCACAGCGACCGGCTGTATATTTTTCTATATTTAGAGCAAACTGCCATTCATCATACCAACAGCAGCAGCAGCCAACAGCATCAGATTTTCTACTCAACTTCTCTGTCAGATAATCGGTGTGAATAGTGAATCAGAGCAGTCCTGTCATATTTCCCGGGGGTACTTCTGAGGTACCCTTGTCTCTGGTGAACACTCGTCATTGGGGACAACCTACTGTGTCCTATTACTTAATAAGTCTTCGAGCCACTCACTTATCTGTGAATCTAATCCATATTTTCGGACCTTCGTTAACAGTCGACAGTGGGACACCATGCCAAATGGCTTTTGGAAATCTAGGAATACGGAATACGGATTCTCTTTGTCGTCCTTCGCCAATGAGTCCCAGATAAACATGTGCTAAAAGGTAATATCAGCTACGCACGAGGGATGCTACGTAAATCTGTGCTGATTTCTCAACAGAGGATTTTTGTGTCTCAAGGAAATTTATTAAACACAGAATATTTTAAAGAAATCTGCAGCAGACTGAAGTTAAAGATATCCGTGTGTAATGTTGTGGGTCTGCTCTTTTAGCCTTCTTTTATAAAGGAGCTACCTACACTTATTTCCTGTAGCTTGACCTTCCCACCAGGCGAGAGATTTACGATCATTGCATGCTAAGTAAGAGGTCAATAGTGTATAGTATGTATAGTACTCTCTGAAACACCGAATTATGATTCCCTCTTGTCCTGGGGACTTTTTTGTTTTCCTCTCTTTCAGTTGCTTCTTTACGCCAGTTATACCCAGTACTACGTCCTAGATACCGGAGTCTGTGTGACTGTCAAATGACGGTATGTTTGTATAATTCTTAATTGTTAACGATTTCCTAAACGGAAATTTAAATTTTGAGCTATCCTTTTGTTGTCTTCTATTGCCACGCCGGACTTGTCAGTGAGTGACTGCATAGAAGCTTTTTACAAGCTGTTTTTCGTAGGACCAGAGTTTTGTCCAGTACACGTAAAAATGTTTATTAAGGTATAACGGTGGAAACTATTGTAAGTTCCGCGCATCTATCTTGTTACCGACAAAAGGCTCTGCTCCTTCTGCACTTACCGAATTTTGTTATTAAACTAGGGTGTGTCTTTTCCGTCCATAATCCACTTATTTGCACATATTTCTCCAGGGTGAGATTTAGAATTAGTCTGAAGTTTTCCCATATGTCCTCTATGTCTCTCATTTTGGGACTGAACGTTGGTCATTCATCGTCTATGTGGTATTCTAACAACTGATTCTGTTCGCTTCATAGTAAAAATACTGTCCTACACTTCTTGGCACATTTAGTAACTTAAGTAACCATCACTGCAATGATAACATCATGACCACTAATCCCTGCCTTTATACCAGCAGTAACGATAAGGTCACGTTTGCTTTAGTTGCAAGGTATGAAATATTTCAGTTGCATGTTGCAACTTGTTCCGTACTTCTTGATCAGATTGTCTGTCCGTACTATCTTCAACGAATCCGTAGTTGTCCTAATCTATATTCAGTAGGTAAAAGTCGTCTCCAAATCATATTTAATACTCTTGGTATTTCCGTACTACTGAGCATATTATTACTCTGAATGATTGTAGAAATATCACAGCAGAATCGGGTGGCTGGTATAAACATACGATAACTAACTTGAGTTCAGTTAGTCCTGTTGCTCGCCTACAGATAGCCTAACAGTTAGACTCGGTTTCTACCTTGACAGACATACTTTTTTTTTTGTCGATTACAATGAACACTCCCCCTCCTTTGTCTTTACTGTCCATGCCTCTTTAAATTTTTCAGGGCTTTCCATTTCACGTTTCAGACAGCTCTCAGATTCGAGATTATTTTGAGGACGAAAACTTCGCTGGGCGGAAATAAGTTCAGGAACTTAGTTACAAATACTTCGACAGTTTAATATTATAATTTTGACAATCGCAGTGTCGTTATTATGCATACAATATGAATTCTCTCTCTGCATACCGACTGGAAAGCTTTCATCAGAGGACCTCACACTTCCGCCTTAACTAGAAACCCACAAGTGCACTGCGTAAGTACTCTGCTACCTGAGTACCTGCTTCCTTCGTGTTGTGCATACCTGACCTATCAAGAAGAGTCCTATCATTCGCCACCCATGCATCAGATCCCGAAATATGCAACCAAGACTATCACAGAATCAATGAACACTTTTTTGTTAGGCGCCCTTTTGGCTGCAAGAAACCTCGATCAACTACCGAGATGAGTCTGAAAACTGTAAGAATCGTTAATGACTTTGAGACTAATCTAGTAGGCGTCAAGTTATCAATAATGGCTGAGCTGTAGCAAAGTACATTAAACTAGACGCACCCAAGGTTCATGAACTGCTTGCTGTTGAGTCTCCAGTTAGAATTGGAATAAACAGAGGTTGATAGACAACAGACTGCTTGACAGTTGCTATGGAACAAGTGACACTTGTTAAAGAACAACTGCCAGTTGCTACAGAACAAATAATTCCTATGGAACTGCCGACCAGTAACAGTAAAAGAAAATGTAGATGGCGAAACTTCTTACCCGTAGCGAAGCCCGTAGCCGACAATTCATGTAGTATAGTATTTGACGATGATGGATGGTTACCACTGATGGTGAAAATGCAATGCAGTATAATGCCTATGGTCGTAGACGATACATAGCCCTAGTGGCGAAAAGGAGCAGACATCACACCCCTAGGTATATCGCTGAATAGTTTTCAAACGCTACCGGTAAAAGTGTCTGCCAGAACCATCTTGCGCCAATTAAAACAGGCTGGTTTTTATGCTCGTATGCCTATTAAATACATTGCACTTCAACCATGCCATCGTAGAGACGAAGTTCGTTGGTGTAAGGAGCATGATGGTTGTGGTCAGCAGCGGTGGTCTGATGTTCTCCGACGGTTCCCACTTAACTTTGCAAGTGATTCTTGCCAACAATTAGTCTGAAGAGAGATGGGAATACGGTACACAACACAGAATATTCATAGACAATGTCCTGTTGATAGGCATTGTGCACGATAGCCGAACAGCGCTGCATATTTTTGCGCGAGGAACAGTTTTAGCAGAGCGGTATTGCAGGGAGATTATTCCGAATTATATCCGTGTGCTCAGGGATGTGGTAGATCCAGACTTTCTGTTTATGGACGACAGTACCGCCCACACAGGACCGCTGGGAAGTGAGGACATTGAAGGTATGGAATGTTCTGGGTACGTCCTTGACATAAACCCCATATGCATACCTATGATGCTTCCCCACCGTGCAATAACTGAAAAAATGGTTCAAATAGCCCTAAGCACTATGGGACTTAATATCTGAGGTCATCACTCCCCTAGACTTAGAACTACTTAAACCTAACAAACCTAAGGACATCACACAAATCCATGCCCGAGGCAGGATTCGAACCTGCGACCGAAGCAGCCACGTGGCTCCGGACTGAAGCGCCTATAACCACCACAGCGGCCGGCAATAACTGTAAACCGCTTTGAGAGAGAAGTGGGGGGATGCCCCAGGCACTCATCAACCGTTTCGCAGCCAGCAAGAATGAGTAGTGCGAAATGTGTATCAGTGACCGAGAAGGGAAAATTACTTACTGAGAGTCTCATTATGTTGAGAGTCTGACATGTGTCGAACATGATCGTTATTTATGTCTGCTATCCTGCTTTTCTATGTGGTGAAATCTGTACAGTTTTTCGTTGTAAATGTACCACTCTTTCTTTATTACGTATGTACTGTGTTTCATGTCGTCCATCATTGCCTGTGACTATTCTTGTCCAACAATGTAACTGTTCCTTAGAGATTGGCAAGCTGTGCAGTTTTTGGCGGAAGAAGCCTAAATATTTCTTGTATGTATTTTTCCACATTTTCGAGAACAGTGTTCTTGTAATTAAGTAATCTCTTAAAATCGATTTGTTATAAGTCTTCTAGTTTCTCTTGGCGTATTCAGGTGTAGAGAAATGAATGTACCTCAATACGAGGAACACATATTTAATGCCATCCAAAATTAGTGACGGCTGGTACTGTAAGTCTGTTCTGCTATTGATGAGCTATTAAAGAAATGAGAGACTTTCAAAAGAGAGATTCGATTTGGGCATGGTAGAAAATGCACGTTACTGTAAATGAAACAAAGGGTTTCATATGTGACTCTACGGATAACTGGCCGAAAGATATTAAATAATAATACGCAGCAATAAACGTTCACTCAAGAGACGATTCTGCTTCAAGAGGCAATTCTGGCAGATTTACATCTTGTAACTAAGAATACAGAACGTGTCTCTAAATATATTTAATGTAAAAATGAATTAAGCTTTGCCGTAACCCCGTTTACAAGGGAGGTGAAACATGTTCACATTTTCGAAAAACATAACGAAGACAACTTTGCAAGTGTTTGCAGCATTCATTATTCAGTTTACGGATGGATGGTTGTACATGTCAAGACAGATGAGAAAAAAATTCGACTTGTACTACAACGAATCACAAACGACTGTTGTCAGAAACGGGTAGATCTGTTAATGTTTCAAGGTTATAATACAGACACATGCCATTTCTGTTGCACAAAAAAAAAATTCGCTGTTAGATCGTAATAATATTACTCCACCTTATCAAAATATTTTGGTATCTGAACATAGTCTGTGCTATTTTTAATAAAAAAACTAGATACCAATTCCTATCAGGTGCATTTGCAAACATCATTAACGTAGCTTACCCTGTATACCGCAGCTATGACCAGAGATATTCTTGGTTTAAATTGTACAGAGAAAGAGACTGCACGACATGGTTCACCGAACAGCTGTATGCAGCCACTGAGACTGTAAATAGGACTTAATGGAAAAATAAAAAGGCGGGAATAAGACCCAAAGAAGAATTAGCGTTTCGCTCAGTAGAGATCTGCTCTGGAGCCGTTTAATGAAGGTGATGTAAAACAGAGATCACAGCCATTTCACTGCCATAAGTAGGCCGTACTATAGACTCACCATCCGCTAGCCTCGTTGTCGATTTCTGAAAGTACGAGGATAATCCCAAAAGTAAAGTCTCCTATTGTTTTATGAGTACATAGACCTGTTTATTTCTACAATGGTTTACATAAGTTTAAAGCTTGAACATTTAGCTATTTTTCGACATAATCACCATTTCTGTCGATGCATTTTTGTAGAAGCTGTGACATTTTATGTATGCCCATGTCACACCAGTTCGCCGCCATGCTGTTCAGAAAATTATGAACCTCTTCTTTCACCTCGTCGTCGGAGCTGAATCGCTGGGACCACAATTAACGCTGACAGGTACTGTGAGACTCTGAAAAAACTCAAACGGACAATTCAGAACCGGAGAAGAGGAATGTTGAGTAAGGTCGTACACATTCTCCATGACAACGCTCGCCCACACATCGCTCGGCAAACCGTTGCTCTCCTGCAACAGTTTCAGTGGAACATAATCACCCACCCACCCTATAGTCCTGACTTGGCGCCCAGTGACTATCACCTGTCCCCGAGGTTAAAAGAACATTTGGCCGGAAAGCGATCCAGCTCCGACGACGAGGTGAAAGAAGAGTTTCATAACTTTCTGAACCGCACGGTGGCGAGCTGGGGCATACAAAAACTGCCACACCGTCCACAAAAATGTATCGACAGAAATGGTGATTACGTCGGAAAATAGCTAAATGTTCAAGCTGTAGGCTGATGTAAATAATTGTAGAAATAAACAGGTCTATGTGGTTGTAAAAAAATAGGAGCCGGCCACGGTGGCCGTGCGGTTCTAGATGCTTCAGTCCGGAACCGTGCAACTGCTACGGTCGCAGGTTCGAATCCTGCCTCAGGCATGGATATGTGTGATGTCCTTAGGTTAGTTAGGTTTAAGTAGTTCTATGTTCTAGGGGACTGATGACCTCAGATGTTGAGTCCCATAGTGCTCAGAGACATTTGAACCATTTTGAACCAAAAAAATAGACCTTACTTTTGGGATTACCCTCGTAATTCTTGTATGCCTTTTTCCACATTTTCGAGAACAGTGTTCTTGTAATTAACAAAGTTTTCAAGTTTCTCTGGGCCAAATCGGATGCAGAAAAACAAATCTACCTCAATACGAGGAATTCATATTTAATACCATCCAAAATTAGTGACGGCTGATACTCAAAGTCTATTCTGCTACTGATGAGCTATTAAAGAAATCTGAGACTTTCAAGAGAGAGATTCATTTTGGGCGTGGAAGAAAATGCACGTTACTGTAAATGATATAAAGGGTTTCATGTGTGGCTCCACGCAAAACCGGCCGTAAGATAGTAAATAATAATACACAGCACTCAAACGACGATTCTGCTTCAAAAGGCGATTCTGGCAGATTTATATTTCAGTGTGGCAGTCTCCTTCGGCCCAACGCCTATTTTTTACACGTTCACATTAGAAGTGTCGTTATCTTATTCTACTCGGTAATGCAAATGGCACTGTATCTAGAAAACAGCAAGTAGAAAACAGTATTCGCACGGATACCGCCGAACAAAGTAGGCGGAAGGGCAGCGAGACGAGATGGAAGGCGGCCACGGTGTCCCGAGCCGGTGGCAGTCTGCGGCCTGGCGCCATCAACAATTCAGCAGACACTCGGCGGTGCGGCATGGGCTCACTTTTAATGGGGCTTATGTTGCTGCAAAGGTCTGGTCGCCTGCATTGTTAATAACGCCGGGGGCGACGCTGGCAGCCGCGGCGCTGCAGGGGCGCCGCCACCGGCATTCTGATGGCCTCTGACGTCAGCTGTCCACGTGGGCCGCGGTGCCAGTTAGGAAGCTGCCGCCCAGAGACACGAGCAGAGCCTTCTACTGTCGTACGGAAACTACGGCAGTAGTGATCTCCACTTGGAAGCGTCCGGTTTGTACATGTACACATACATCCCCATCTATACTCGGCACGCCTTCTTGCGGTGTGTGGCACAGGGTACTTCTCAATGTCGAGTTCCGAGAGGGGGAAAGAAAGATTAATAAATTGACAAGTGCTTACCTCGATCAATGCAATCGATGAGCGACTATTGCATGTGCAGCTCACAGGACTGCTACAAAAATGTTCAGAAACACAGAACTCGTAATTCTCAAGGGAACTAAGGAGGAATGAAACACAGAATAAAGTAGTGTCAAGGGAAGTATTCTCCTGGCATTAGTGGATGGAGTTAATCTAACTCAATGAACGTTTACGCCGACTGCTAAAGCCCGCGTCTGGCCATCAAAATTTAGGTTTACCCTGGTTTCCCTAAATCACTCCAGGCAAGTGCCGGGATGTTTCCCCTGAAAGGGCACAGCCGATTTCCTTCCCATTCTTGACACAATCCGAGCTTCTGTTCCATCTTTAATGACCTCGATGTTGACGGGACGACAGTCCCGTTCTTTTTGCCTCTTTCCTTCAACGAACGCTATCTTTAGTTTAGGCAGCACTAGTAGTCAGCTACCTTCGACCTCGTGAACCCGAGTATATCAGTAATGATACACTGCCAACGTTCTCCCGTTATATTAAGACCGCAAACCTAACGGCAACTGACACAGGGATAGCGTCCCAGACGACCACTAAACTGTTTTGCTCTTCCTTGGTGAGTCTCCTCGCTTAATAGCACTTAACACGTACCCTCTGACCTACCTGGGATCACTTGCATGCACATTACCATATTTGGGGCTGATCACGTGGCGGATACTACCCTGTCTTGTGCACCGTTACAGGACCAGAGTCACCCGCTTGGTGGACGTCGCCTTCCTCTTGTGTGTATAGCCTGTGATCGGTTTGGCTACAGGCTGGCGAGGTTCAAGTAAACAATTACTGCCTTCTGGAGATAGTGCCCAACTACAACCTGAATTTAATGCCGGTTTCATCTCTCATTATAGGATTTGGCGACATATCACTTCATTTCTCACATTTTCTGTTCCATCCAAGAATGGAGCGGGGTAGAAAAACTGTCGGTGAAGCTCCGTATGACGTCTAATTTACCTGATTTTCTCATGTGATCCCTTCACAAAACGCATGTAGGAAGAAGTAAGATTGCTGCCCTACTATTTTTGGAAAATAGTCTCTCGAAATTTTAACAGTATCCTTATGATGCACACCGCTTCTGTTCTAGCGTCTGCGAGTGGAGTTGGTTGAGCCAAATGAAAGATCACGTTGGACCTTGCTCTCTCTCTCTCTCTCTCTCTCTCTCTGTCTCTCTTCCCCTCCCTCCCTTCCTCTGCCTCCCTCCCTCCATCCTTCACTCCCTCTCTCTCTCTCTCTCTCTCTCTCTCTCTCTCTCTCTCTCTTCTGCACCGCTGGAACGCAATTAGTACACACTTTTAGAAGTTTCACTCAAGATATCTTTTTGTAACAGTGCTTATTGAGTACACGAAATTATTCCATTTACAAATCAGTGGCATAAGCGTTCCTGAGATACCAGGTATCAACCCATGCTGAAACACCGATGTTAGTACAAGGTGTAGACTCCACGGGCAGCAATGTAGGCGCTGGCTCAGGCTTCCAGTCACTAGTACAGATGGCGAATACCGTCCTGAGATGCTACAACTGCTCGACCTGTTCATGTAGTTCTGTAAGATTGGCTCAAATGGCTCTGAGCACTATGGGAGTGAACTTCAGAGGTCATCAGTCCCAAAGAACTTAGAACTACTCAAACCTAACTAACCTAAGGACATCACACACATCAATTCCCGAGACAGGATTCGAGCCTGCGACCGTAGCAGTCTCGCAGTTCCAGACTGTAGCGCCTAGAACCGCACGGCCACTCCGGCCGGCGTTCTGTAAGAGTTTTTGTTGGACGAGTCACTTTGGTCACTTTTCTTCCCATCATATCCCACACGTCCTCAATTGGCGACCAATTCAGAGATCGTACTGGCCAGGGAAGATTCTCTATGTCTTGCAGAGAGTCTTGAGTTTCACAGGAATTGTGTGGGCGAGCTTCATCTTGTCGGAACAACTCATCACCCTCCTGTTGTAAAAATGGCGAAAGAACAGGTCTAACAATAGTCAGCAGGTACTGAGCACTGATTAGCGTTCCCTCCAGAGACACCAGAAGTCAATGAGAGGTTTTGCTTATCGCTCCACATAGCACGAGGTGGCGCCAGCTTATATTGGATGAATGCACTCTACGAGATAGCATTCAACAGGTGTATGTCATCCGCACAAACTACCATCATTTACATCTAGGCAGAAACTGATTTCATTGATGAAGACCACTCCCCGCCATTTCACCTTCCAAATGATCCTACGATGGCACTAGTCGAACCAAGCTCTTCGATGCTGTGGCGTGAGTGCAAGACTGGTTAGAGGTGTGCGTGACAGTAGTCCCACTTCTGATAACCAGTACTCAACAGTTCGTCTGGACACGTCTGCGCTGGCAAGACCTGAGCTGTGGTAGCTGTATGATCTGCCACTGCTGCTCTCACAATGCGACAGTCCTGGCGGTCATGAGTGCTACTTGAATGTCCAGTAGCTCGTCTACAGATGTGAGAAATATTCACGTGACCACTGATACCAGCATCGTTGCACAACGGATGCAGCACAAGCAATTTGTGTGGTGCTTATCCAGAAGGACCATCCTGCCACTGAGAAGGCTACAATTTGAACCTTTTCAAACTAGCCCAGCTGGCTGTGGGAAGCAGAGGTGCATCTGTGTGGCATGGTTTCCTGCTTGTTTCCCATGTTTGCACCACACTGAGCGTTCTGGCTGTGAGCATTCCCTATTAAATGGTAGACACAGATGGCGCTGTAGTAGCTATGCCACGAAGCTATCTGTTGGCTAACGACGCTGCAACTATTATCGGTACGTCTAGTAACCGCAGGTGGCATATGACATCATGACATCAAAGTAGATGTAATCTTTCCCAATGTACTTTATTGCGACAGTGTAGTAATCCTGCTAGGTAACGGTCCCAGACTAATGAATAGAAGAATCGATCGAACGCATATTCTGTAACCCACTTCTTTCGTGAATGAATTACTTTTCCTTAAGACTCTCTCAATGTATTTTAGTCTGGCATCTAATTTTTCCTACTATTTGTTTAACATGGTCATTCCACATTACCTTGCTCCTGACGGTTATCCCTAGGGTAGTTAGCCTCTACAATGATCTGTCGCCATTCATCATTGGACGCGCGATAGGTTATGTACTCTTATATTTACGTCAGGAACAACTGCCAGTGCCTTCACCCACTGTACATCCTGTGCAGGTCTTCCTGCATTTCTCTACAGTCTCCTGGCTTTGAACACTTCCTATAAAATAAAACAGCATTGGCATCGAACAGCCTCACGGAGCCTCTGACATTATCTACCCTGTCTTTTTTTTTTGGTCATCAGTCTACTGACTGGTTTGATGCGGCCCGCCACGAATTCCTTTCCTGTGCTAACCTCTTCATCTCAGAGTAGCACTTGCAACCTACGTCCTCAATTATTTGCTTGACGTATTCCAATCTCTGTCTTCCTCTACAGTTTTTGCCCTCTACAGCTCCCTCTAGTACCATGGAACTCATTCCCTCATGTCTTGGCAGATGTCCTATCATCCTGTCCTCTCTCCTTATCAGTGTTTTCCACTTATTCCTTTCCTCTCCGATTCTGCGTAGAACCTCCTCATTCCTTACCTTACCAGACCACCTAATTTTCAACATTCGTCTATAGCACCACATCTCAAATGTTTCGATTCTCCTCTGTTCCGGTTTTCTCACAGTCCGTATTTCACTACGATACAATGCTGTACTCCAGACGTACATCTTCAGAAATTTCTTCCTCAAATTAAGGCCGGTATTTGATATTAGTAAACGTCTCTTGGCCAGAAATGCCTTTTTTGCCATAGCGAGTCTGCTTTTGATGTCCTCCTTGCTCCGTCCGTCATTGGTTATTTTACTGCCTAGGTAGCAGAATTCCTTAACTTCATTGACTTCGTGACCATCAATCCTGATGTTAAGTTTCTCGCTGTTCTCATTTCTACTACTTCTCATTACCTTCGTCTTTCTCCGATTTACTCTCAAGCCACACTGTGTACTCATTAGACTGTTCATTCCGTTCAGCAGATCATTTAATTCTTCTTCACTTTCACTCAGGATAGCAATGTCATCAGCGAATCGTATCAATGATATCCTTTCACTTTGTATTTTAATTCCACTCCTGAACCTTTCTTTTATTTCCATCATTGCTTCCTCGATGTACAGATTGAAGAGTAGGGGCGAAAGGCTACAGCCTTGTCTTACACCGTTCTCAATACGAGCACTTAGTTCTTGATCGTCCACTCTTATTATTCCATCTAGGTTGTTGTACAAATTGTATATGACCCGTCTCTCCCTATAGCTTACCTCTACTTTTTTCAGAATCTCGAACAGCTTGCACCATTTTATATTGTCGAACGCTTTTTCCAGGTCGACAAATCCTACGAAAGTGTCATGATTTTCCTTTAGCCTTGCTTCCATTATTAGCCGTAACGTCAGAATTGCCTCTATCGTCCCTTTACTTTTCCTAAAGCCAAACTGATCTTCACCTAGTGCATTCTCAATTTTCTTTTCCATTCTTCTGTATATTATTCTTGTAATCAGCTTCGATGCATGAGCTGATAAGCTGATTGTGCGATAATTCTCGCACTTGTCAGCTCTTGCCGTCTTCGGAATTGTGTGGATGATGCTTTTCCGAATGTCAGATGGTATATAGCCAGACTCATATACTCCACACACCAACGTGAATAGTCGTTTTGTTGCCACTTCCCCCAATGATTTTAGAAATTCTGGTGGAATGTTATCGATCCCTTCTGCCTTATTTGACTGTAAGTCCTCCAAAGCTCTTTTAAATTCCGAGTCTAATACTGCATCCCCTATCTCTTCTAAATCGACTCCTGTTTCTTCTTCTATCACATCAGACAAATCTTCACCCTCATAAAGGCTTTCAATGTATTCTTTCCACCTATCTGCTCTCTCCTCTGCATTTAACAGTGGCATTCCCGTTGCACTCTTAATGTTACCACCGTTGCTTTTAATGTGAGCAAAGGTTGTTTTGACTTTCCTGTATGCTGAGTCTGTCCTTCCGACAATCATATCTTTTTCGATGTCTTCACATTTTTCCTGCACCCATTTCGTCTTAGCTTCCGTGCACTTCCTATTTAGGGCAGTTGTAGAATTTATTCGGGAATTTTCCCAAGTTAGGAGTCAATAACTTCATATAGTACCACATACGCTTTGCTAACGATATTCCGGTGCGACAGTCTCCTTATCGTCTCTCGCCACCCACGATGAAAATATTGACACAGAAATAGGCAAGTATGCTGAAGCAGGGGGTTATTAGGCCGTCTACATCTCCCTACGCGTCACCGTGTTTTCTCGTTACTAAAGCTCAGGGTCAGTATTACTGGCCGGCGGTTGATTATAGACTTGTTAATAAATAGTTGTCTTAGAACCTGTCTCCTTGCCAGATCTTCACAACTGCTTTGCCTGGTTTACGGGGGCTAAGTGGTTCATGGTGCTCGATCTCAACCAATCGTAGATACCTCTCACCGAGGTGTCTAAAAATGTCATCGCGTTCTGCACTGATTTGAACCTTTGTGAGTAAAACCGGGTGCCGTTCGGCTTGTCCACTGGTGGGGGGGAGGGGGGGGGGGGGCGAATTTGTCCCGCTTGTTAGATCATATCCTGGGCGACTTTAATTACCTTGATGATGTCATCTATAGTCAGTCGTTTGGGGTTGATATTTCCATCTTCGAGAGGTCCTCTCCAAGTTTCGCGGTGGGGTGTTTACCGTTACGCCGTCCAAGATTACACGTGCTACGAAATAGGTGTCCTTTCTGGGCCATTTAATTTCCGGCGACGAAATTAGGTTTGACCAGGAACGAACTAAGATGTTGGAGAAATTTCCTCAGCCTCGAAGGCCTGCCTGTTTTTCATTTTGTAATTTTACTTAACTGAAGCTGTTGTTATTGAAGGCTTGCCTGTTCTCCTTTGATTAGATTAAGAGCTATTTCATAATTTCGGTTTGCCGAAACTTTTATTAATCAAGGCCTACACATTTTATTGCCCTATTATTATGATCTGATATCTTACTCAATCTATGTTGTAACTAACTGAAATTGCGGTTGCCAAAGGCCTACCTTGAGACGTACCTCTGTGAGTAAGGTAGTAAGAGGAAATGACACAACATATTATTTGAGCTTTCAACCAAGAAAACACATTTCTAGACTCTTACATAATACGGAAGGTAGTCATACAGCTTTAATCACCAGAGAAAAGTATTTCCTTTACGCTATAGCCGCAGTTTTATATCGACTAGTGGCTACCTGTTTCGGTACCATCTACCACCATCAGGCCATCCTACGACCAAAAAGTCACAATTTGTAATAAACATAACACTTTAAGAAATATTTACAAAAATCAAACTGCGAACAACAAGCATGCTGTTCCGATATTCCATTTACAGACTCCTATGACCTGTAGAGGGGAGTTCAAAAAATGGTTCAAGTGGCTCTAAGCACTATGGGACTTAAAAGCTGAGGTCTTCAGTCCCCTAGACTTAGATCTACTTAAACCTAACCAACCTAAGGACATCACACACATCCAAGCCCGAGGCAGGATTCGAAGTAGCGATCGTAGCAGCAGCGCGGTTCCGGACTAAGGCGTCTAGAAACGGCCGGCCACAGCGGCCGGCTGTAGAGGGGAGTGGAACTCATACTACAACCATTTGAAAACATGTCGATAACGCGATCACTTTTACAATAATTGATTATACGTACTTCAGTATATAGCTTGTTTTACAATTCCACTATTAACAGCAGAAGTAATTGCTCGTGCAGTCGTTAAAGGGGTCTGTTCAACTTGACGCACTATGGCGTTTTCCAATACGGGCGTCCGGCGTCTCATTAGAGAACGACAGTCACGCCTGCTAACGGTGAAGGAATCCTTTCTCGAAGCCGTTGCGTAATTGTGGCGAAAAGGGTATGCGGTGGAGTCGGACGTAGTCGAGAACCAAGCTTCACAAAGGCGACGAGCAGCTCTACCATTACCGTGAGCTTGTTCGACATTCAGAAGGATGATGTCGGTGTATTCTGCAAACTTGCACCCAATCATGTTGCTCTCACAGACACGTCAAACAGGCTCAATTCAGGTGAGAGAGGTAGGATAGAAGTCCAATTACATCAGGCGATCCAAAGTAACTAACTCGCACCGTAACTACCCTGTTGCATAGCTACCTAAGAAATATGTTTTCTAACGGCTGTAGCATGGTTCAAAATGGTTCAAATGGCTCTGAGCCCTATGCGACATAACTGCTGAGGTCATCAGTCGCCTAGAACTTGTAACTAACCTAAGTACATCACACAAATCCATGCCCGAGGCAGGATTCGAACGTGCGACCGTAGCGGTCGCTCGATTCCAGACTGTAGCGCCTAGAACCGCACGGCCACTCCGGCCGGCGCTGTAGCATGGAAACGGTACATTTCCGGACATGGTTTCCCATTCGAAACGTTATGCACTCACTACCATTTGAAAGTCCTAGAAGTTAGTAACACCTTGTATACATCCTTCAAAGCGACACATTGCTCTCAATGGAAAATGGAAATGCCGTGTGGGCAGGGCCTCCCGTAGAGCAGACCGTTAGCCTGGTGCAAGTCTTTCGAGTTGACGCCACTTCGGTGACTTGCGTGTCGATGGGGATGAAATGATGATGATAAGGACAACACCCATCCCGGATCGGAGAAAATCTCCGACCCGGCCGAGAATCGAACCCGGGCCGTTAGGTATGACATTCCTTCTCGCCGACCACGCATCTACCAGGGGCGGGCATTGCTCGCAATGATGGGTTAGTTGGCAGAGGCACTGACGGTAGGAGTCAGCATTTTCGCCGTTCAGGAAACATTCCACGTCGAAAATAGCCTCATTATGATTCTGAACACACCTTTCACTCAGTGGTTTATCACTCATGGTAAGAGGAAGAATTCACTGGAGCCATATAAAGAGACAATGAGGCTGCGGCAAAATTTGGTAGCCCAAAGAAGCGGCATATGTGTCACTATCTTGTACAGAATGAATTGGGGCGTTGTCGTGCAGCAAATGAAACCTTCGTTTTCACAGTCTTTGTAACGCTGTCAGCAGATCTCGGTAGGAAGCTCTTCGCTCCTTAAAACCATAAACTCTTAGCACAAGACCAGGGCAAATCATACTGACAACAGGAAGGTGCTGGTACTGACAACCTGACTGTTCGTTTTACCTGATTTTGTAATCATTTAAATAAAACGACATGGGAGACATTTCGTCCCACTTTTCCTTGTGTGAAATTTGTCAGTAAGTTTTTTGCCTCCAAACCAGTGAAAAGCGGTAGAATACCGCCGGTAAATGTTTCACAAACCACGATTTAGTGCCGTTAAGACGATTTATTTAAACGTCACGAGACTGAACATAGGTGCAATCGATTTCGAGGTGCAAAGTGTTTGTTATCTTACTTTTGTGACAGGTGGGCATAAGTAATTTCCAAAGACTTTTTATTGTACTGAAATAATCTTTTGTCACACAGTAAAAAGGTAAGTGTTTTATTCGTATATATTTCGTAGGAAACTGTAATCGTGATGGAAGATCATACACCTGAATGTTTGACACAACTGGTAGGAGAAAACGCTGCATTTTAACCAAACCCCGCGCGTCCTCTCCATATCGTCCTATGACACGAGTACGGGATTCTCCTCGCATACCGCTACAGAGTTGTTCCTAGCACAGCTGAGAATTGGCAACATCGTCACAAACATTAGGCAACACTGTGACAGGGCAATCACTTCCGCGTATGGTACTGAATTGACTCGCTAAATTCATTTGATATTCCCTTTCATTTGAATGACTCGTGCTATGTAATCATATGTAAACTAAGACACTGAGACAGAAAATTCAGTTTTTTGCCTAAAGAAATGCTATTCTTCACATAAGTGACAACTTTTATTATCTTTCACGATGCGTTATGAGGCTGAGCGACAAATTCCATGATGAGAGCGGCGTACAGGTAGCAGTGTGTTCGTTGCCCTGTGGTACCGCCCGTGTCTGGGTCATAATGGCTCAATCAGTCGTCAGTTCTAACCGTGATAGGGGCCAGCGTGTGTGAGCTTTTTTTCTGATATATTTTATGGAGCTGCAAATTTCCAGAAAAAATTCTGTATCGAAATCGGAAGAAAACCTTTTCACATCAAATCCTCTTGGTAGCTCGACTCAGTAAGTTGTGTTAATGGTCATAGATCTTGGTTTTCTGACTGCCAAGTCCGCCCCTGGTAGCTGAGTGGTCAGCTTGACAGAATGTCAATCCTAAAAGCCCGGGTTCGATTCCTGGCTGGGTCGGAGATTTTCTCCGCTCATGGACTGGGTGTTGTGTTGTCCTAATCATCATCATTTCATCCCCATCGACGCGCAGGTCGCCGAAGTGGCGTCAACTCGAAAGACCTGCACCAGGCGAACGGTCTACCCGACGGGAGGCCCTAGCCACAGGACATTTCATTTCATTTCTGACTGCCAAGCTGCTTCGCAATACCAGCGTCTCTGAATCGACCATCAGCGATACGAATTTCAATATCGTTCTTCACTCTCATGCCAGGGTGATAAATATGAAGGAAATGAACCTCTTGATTACTACAGGGCCTCTATGCTAAATTTCCACGGTAGCAATTAGGAACTCCCTGCAGACATTTACTAACAGTTGCTCTAGCAACTTACTTTTTCTCTGGGTAGCTTCAAATATGGGCAATTTGGTCACCTTAAATCCAATTGAATATCTTAAATATCACTTGTGAACAGCGTACACTTCTCGGTTAATTAAGGTATAGAGCTCAAAACAAGCAATTTGCCTGAGTAGCTATAGAGCAGGTTCTGATAGGTATTGACACAATCTTTTGCATCTATTCACCATAGAGAATCAAAGAAAGATACCAAACACATTACATTGCATTTACTCTCTGTGCCTTGACTAAAACATATGAATCCATGACAATAATAAATTATTTGAGGAACGTCCCATGAAAGGAAAAGGAACAGAATGTGACGCTTTAATTGTAGTGCACTGCATCAGAAACAATGAAATTATTTCTGTGCCACATTGATGTATTGCCTCCTTTGTTATCAAGAGTGAAACACAAATCGTAGACAGATTTTATGAGTCACCAATCAACAACATTAAAGCATTTTACATGGTCGAGAGTGCGGAGCGGAGCAGATGATGTCGGCAGAAGCCGAGACAATGCAGTGCCTCAGCCCCCGCCGGTAGGCAGTAAACGGGTCCCAAAGATCTCAGACGCATGCGGTGTTCAGACGCAGATGGTCAGCAAAAAAATATTTTGCTAAAACATTGTTGGATCAAAGTATTACTACCAGTGTGACAGAAAGCGAAATCTATTGTAGATTCGCTTGAATTACACTCATAGCTTCAGCACCGAGAGGAAAGGGGCGATAAAAACTTTGTCGACGTGTGCTTTTAGTTACCAGACGTCATATTAGCTAGTCTCGCGTTTTACCTCAAGACTATGGTCGTAGTCAAGGATAATGTACTAAGACTGAAGTCAAGACTTCCGCTGGGAAGTGCCGCAGTCTACAATGTTGCCAGATGGAGCATATTGCCGACATAGGATTCTGAGAGGAGTGCGACTCTATTGCCCACCTTATGTGAACGACTCGGCGGTCAATCTTTTGCTCTAAGACTGTATCCACAACACATATTGCACGCTGAAGACCCAGAAGAATTAAAACACAAAAGTAATTTATGAAAGCAACGTTAACTATAGCGTTCGAAGTATTCATAGTATTGTATACATTTGTGTAAATGCCTTCCAATGCCCACTCAAGGAAGACAAGGATACACAGTCTAGCTTCAATATTATAAATTCGTCTCAGTTTGCGGATGTACTCAGAGTTAGGTTGACAATCATTTTGAATATTTAGCAGTTCTGTACCCATTGGTGTTAAACTCGTTTTCAACCAATGATTCCCACAGCTACAGGAACACTACTTGTGATACCTCATAGACAAAATACTTACGCAGCGCTATCAGACGGAACGATCAACCTGACACAAACTGTGGGAATTTTGTTTTACAACCTCCGTACTTGGATAAAGAGTTTTTTCCTGTTTGACATGGCTGTGAACGTTGCTACTTGAGACGATTTAAGACGAAAAAAATTCTTTCAGCTACGACAATGTTTAAAGAAGTCGTCTTAACGGAACTAAATCATGGTTTGTGAATCAATTACCGGCCGTACTCCGCAGCACTTCGCTGGCTGGAAGGCAAAAAGCTTACTGACAAATTTCACAGAAAGAAAAGACGGACGAAATGTCTCCCACTGGAAGGTCATGATGTTTTATTTAAATGGTTACAAAATCAGGTAAAACGAACAGTCAGGTTGTCATTATAAGCACATTACTGTTGTCAGTGTGATGTTGCACTGCTCAGGGCCTGTAATGATAAAGGGCCTGTTTAGGTCAGGCATATTGTATACAGAAGTGGAAGAGAGAGCACCACTAAATTCTAATCCGTATGCGTTGCATACACACACAAATTACTGTTACAGTGTACTTATGGAGCACATTGAGTGAATTGTATATTTTCCGGTGAGAAAGAACACTGGCAAACAGTCTTAGCTACGTTAGGTTACTTAATCTGGTGTCACTCTGAGCTAGAATTTATGGTCAGCGACTAAGTGTAAGGTCAATGAGTCGGATGCGAGTTTTGCAACTGTGAAATGCTTTCCTACATTATAGAAGCGAATATTAAATTTGAACTAATATTGCGAAAATTTTGTACTTGGACAGCTTAGAATGAAAATCTTTCTGTTTATTGCAAAGGAAAACAAATGATTTTCTAAAACATTGTGTCATTCACAACTTCAAACAGCTCATGTCGACCAAATCATATGAAAGAACTGACAGCGACGTATATCGGAAGGCAGTAAGATCTCTTGCTTTTTGGTTTGGCAGTACTCGATAGCCATTTCTAGGCCCAAGTAAATGAAGAAAGGCAGCGCCTTTTTGTTATCAAGTAACGTCTTCATCAATTACTTCAGTTTTAATTTAATCTACGAGTTATTACTGATGTTTGATATTAACATGAAAAGGATTCCGTAGACAGGGAAAGAACCTGTTCTTGGGAAACTACTTCTATAGTGACCAAAAGGCATCAAGTACAGTGTTCCAGCAGCAGTATGAAGAAAATGATAGCAATAATGACGGTAATAATCGAATTATCCGGTAACTTCGCACTTCCCAGTGGATTTTCTCGAACTAAAAAATTTGCTGAATTTGTGAAAATTCCGAAATTGTTTCACATCGAGCCTATGATGCCTAGAATAGTCTTTACATCCTGCTAACATGAGAACAGCATAATCTCCGCGTCAGAAGCTTGCTTCTACTTAATCATTTAATAGTCTCGCGTTTTTTCCACCGTGACTAATTTTGTAAGCTAAGCACATCACCTGTTACAGCACACTCCTGGGGCTGGGAAATGTGGCCACAATGGTCTGGCGGAACGAACTATCACAGGCGCAATGCTTCGGTTCAGGCATCTCTTTTAAGAGGCACAAACAGATTTACTTTACCCCTGGTAATATCACGAGAAAGACGTTATAATCCAGAGTCAGCATTAAACATCACGTTCCTTCATTACCAACTGGGCAGAGCCGGTTTACGTTGGGAAATGACATAGCGGGAGTCATGGTAAACAGAAACACAGTCGCCAGTAAATAGAAAATTTTATTTTATTTGTTGAACCGATAGCCATTTAAAGGAACAGGGCTCTTACTTTACTTGCACTTGATTGAACGAGAGACGTTGAAAAATTTGGTGCTGGACTGTGATTCGAGTTCGTATCTCCTCTTTCGAGGATCTAAATCTCTCAGAACAGTATAGTTCAGTCAATTTGTTCCTTTTCTCAAGACTGCGGTCTTCTCTAGGTTTCCTCCAAAGGTAAAGAATATGGGTTCGAATACTTATCCAGTAGAAAAATATTCGTAATTTCATTTCAAGTCCTATCACGTGCACACTGGCCTGTTAGTGAAAATTAACGTGCATTTTTAATGTCTGTTCATGTATTGCCAACAATCGCAATAGGTGTCGATATTTCTGGCCAAACCCGCACACATCTTACTATTGGTGAGTAAGCAACTGATACTTAAGCTATATTCGGGGATGCACGGTAGGTGTGCAGTTCGATTGTCGCTTAGGCACAAACGTTTGTATCCTTATTTTAGAGTCAAACACCTAGCAGCTGGTAAGAAAAACCGATACGTCACATTTAATTTTACTTAGTTAACAATCGAACTACGTGTTGGGTTCGTATCGCCGTCACAGAACTTCACGTCATGCACTTCATCTTTAAAAGCATGCACACTTTGTTACTTCAGAATAGAGGTATATCAGACATCTTACGTGGTTAGATAACAGGGACGAAAGGGTCTTGATAGAAGTCCCGGTTTATTACAAAAACTGTCGTCTTTTATTTTCAAGTTTAGATTTGGATACTGGTATTGGCAAAAGCTTCGGTAATTCATCACCCTTCATGGCTAATCGTCAATATGATGTGATTAGATTAGATTACATTAGATTAATCATATATGATATTTCGAAATGATGTGGAACGTGTCATTTTAATGAAAGATTTCTTTACATACCATGATTCAATTTCTTACTCTCTCTCTCTCTCTCTCTCTCTCTCTCTCTCTCTCATTCTTTGTGATTTTTACCTCTCTCTCTCTCTCTCTCTCTGTCTCACACACACACACATTCATTAATTATTTTTTTTATTTGTTTGTTGTGCTCGACTATCGGCGAGGCACGAAAACTTCTGTGAATGAGTTTCTTAGTTTTGAGTACACTTACGAAAGAGATATAAAAACAACTATGAGACTTACTGATTTATGACGCTTAGTTTGCAGTCAGTTCTGAGTATTATTAGTAACTACGCTCCAATCCCTAAACCTAGTTGCAGAAATGCGAATCAGATGCATTACGTATTCCAGGCCGTAGCAGCCGTGACTTGGAGACACCAGCTATGGTCACTTCCCAGCCCGCTGTAAGGTCACATCGGTTCGTCTTCTTCCTGCTGGTATTGAAACTGAGATTTGGCAACAAGGCAATGAATGTTTGACAACTCTGTGATCGACGAGTTACTTCCTGGTGTGCACGGAATTAAGCCTCAAAGTTCACTTGATTTTACCTGTCATTTCCATTGAATAATCTGAGTTATTATCGCTTGAGGTGTAACAAAAGATTGTAAATTTACGGTTTTCAGCGCTGGAAAGTCGTTGCACGTGGAAATCGCAACTAATCTCGTCCTTCAAATAGCGGTTTACGAGTTCTAGCCACTATTGGTCTCGTAAGAGGAAGGTAAGGCACATGCTTCTCCGCCAGCTCTGTGGTAACGTGCTCACCTGTGAAAAGGCATCTAATGCAGTTCCAGTTTCACTGGGTGTAGCGTTTTTATCCCTTCTCTGAAACACCTACAAGCAGTCGGATCAAACATTGATAAGGAAATCCTAAGAAAATACTTTCGGCTCATAGTGCAATGGTGAAAAACTTACAATGCTGCACGACTGGTAACGCCTCTTTCCGCTGTTGAGAAGCAAATTTTGGGTTTCTAGGAGCACATAACGTTATTTAAGAAATGCCACATTTGCATACCTCTTGAGTATGACATAGCATACCAATTAAACATAGACCCAATCAAAATCTAAGTGAGTAGTATTTTACCAATTCGCGACGATAGAGGCACGCTTGTGTACGGATACTCAGTTTTATTAAAACAGACTTTCGTCGTAAGGTTATCGTGGGTAGTTCTATTTCATTTTTATAATACAGTTCATAATTTTCGTAAGGATTCCCTTAATGTTGTTAAAACAACAGTAAGCATGAGAGAGAAATTATTCATCAACGATATATGCAAATTCTCTGATGTTATCTATAACAGTGTCAAAATGCACATGCAGTTTATTGATTACATGCATGTAAAAGACTTGTTCTGAGTTAAAGCTGTCAAACAAAGTTTGAAGAAGAATAAAATGCCACTACCAGACGACAGCTAATGTAGAAAATGCTTTTCCAACGTATTTTGGCACGATGCGCTCTACCCATACATAATACAAAAGTTTCGAGATGCATCTACTGTCTGGCTGTCTATTAAACCTGAAACGAACAAAATGTCGCAAAAGTTATCCCTTTTTCCACATACGACTATTTTGGGTTGAGAACTGAAGGAAATTATGTTACAAGTTCCAGTAGATTGATAATGCTAGCAGACAGCAGAATTGCGTTTTAAAAAATGTACTCGAAATCGTCACATCTTACCTACCGTGCCCGATACTTACCATTACGTCACTTGCTAACACGTAGGTATAACACCTCCAGAAGTCACAACAACTCCTCCAGAAATTCTGCATTTTACAGCGCTGTGGAATAATGCATATCGCCAGGTCAATACTTACGAGAGACAAACAGTTATACCTTTTCGTTTGCACTGCACGACGTTTTCAACAAACAGATAGTGCAATAGAGTAGCTCAAGTGGAAAGGAACACTTCCTATTTAAATTTCTGCATCCTACACTGTTGGCAGTTCTGTGTTGGTGGCAGTTACGTGATTTTATTTTGGTGATTACAAAATAAAGTTGAACGGATGCACTGGGTAGCCGAGGCAGCTAGTTCACGGTGATTCGGTCAACCAAGTAAATGAATTTACTAACATGCTGCAAATTGATACAGGGAGCCTGTGTGTCAGAATTCTCAGCCACTGTAGTACAATGGCGTTATGATAGAAAAATGAACCACTGAGGATTTGGTTGACTGTTGGGCTGATGATGGGTTCATGTATCTTTGTTCTGGGTTAGATTCCAACTTCGGTCAATGATTTTAGATAGGGAGAGACAGATTCCATTCTTTTCTCGCTACACCAAGTCAAGAACATATAATGGCATTGTGGTCTGAAATTCACATTAAAAATAATATTCCTTCTCTACCAAGTAGACGTTAGGTTGAGCCACAATAAAGTCTGGAGTGGCGACATGTAGAAACTCTATCACCAGTAACCTTTCTTATACTAATTATTTATTTCTAGTGACGAAACAAACGCTATGTACGCTCTTAGGACACTTATTCCATCTTTTATCTGAGCTTCTGTATGTCGATAAAATTGGTTCTGAACTGGGAATGCAACTCAGACCGCCCTTAACGCGGAATGTGATCCCTTCGTGACAATACAGCTCGGCTACAATTTGTTGTTTGTTCAAAACTGCAGATTCCTCAACATCTCCACATATTGCGCGTGAATGGGTTCGAATTCTGGCCCCACACTAATGATTTCATTGTGTATTATCAAACTCTAGCATGAGAACACCTATCTGTAGGTGGATAATAATTTCCATTTTTAATGTATTTTCATTCGTTGTCAACACTAACGATATTTGACGTTTTTGACTCCCAGTGAGACACAGAACTATTTGCGAGATCACTGTAAGTTCAAGATGTTATTCCGAGCTGCTGGTGGAGAAAAATTCGGTAACTGACGTCTCTTTGTGTGTAGTCAACAACGATATGTGTGGAGCTCTATTTCCAGTCAGCACTGAACTCTTCGTCATATTATTTCTAGTTCAAACCCGCTCACATGTCGCTGCTGGTGCAACAAACCCATATTTAATGCTCGTTTTCTCTAGAATATAAGAGCGATAGGTGCCGGGTTGGAGTCCTGGGAAGGAAAAAATTAATGTTTCGTCCCCCATCATTTCAGTTAAAACATCTAGCTACTGCCGAGAAAATCCGATACGTCACTGTTGATCGTGCTTCGATATCTATCTTATTAGGTTCTGGGTTCGAATCCCTGTCCAACACAAAGCTTTACCTCACGGCATTTCAAATAAGTTACTTGTCAAGAAGCAATATTTAACATCTCTCGTAGTTCGTTAACAGGCACAATAGGTGCTGGGTAGGAATTCGCGTCCGTTAAAAATGTTTGCGTTATGTAATTTAAAGTTGGTATTTGCTAATTGATACTGTCTAAAATCGAGATATGTCACTCTCTGTATGCCTAATCAGGAATGACTGTTAGTTTCCGTCAGTCACGAAATCTTTGCTTAGTCTGCATGACCTGGGTTTGAATCTATATGCAGAACGAGACGGTTCGTCGTGTCATTTGAATTTCATAGATACCCTCAACTAGATGCTCGTGAATAACTTAAATTTTTAATGTCATTTTGTGTTAAATAATAAGTACCTTGAAGATGAAATCATGAATACGACGAACTTACTACGTGCATTACCTACCTGACGTAATAATGAGAGTGGTAACATTTCAGGTACGTCATTTATTGTAATAAATGTGAGCTTACAAGCCTTAAGGACAGTCTTACCTGTGATAAGATGTTCCCTGATATTTGTAGTGAAATGAAATATCGTGTGGCTAGGGCCTCCCGTCAGGTAGACCGTTCACATGGTGCAGGTCTTTCGATTTGACGCCACTTCGGCGACCTGTGCGTCGATGGGGATGAAATGATGATGATGAGGACAACACAATACCCAGTTCCTGAGCGGAGAAAATCTCCGATCCAGCCGGGAATCGAACCCGGGCCCTTAGGATTGACAGTCTGTCACGCTGACCACTCAGCTACCGGGGGCGGACGATATTTGTAGTATCGTAGTATTACATTACACCTTGAGTTATTGCGATACAGAGCAGTGTTTTCTAGTGGTGACTTGTTGGAACCAATTTCAATAGTCAAACGACTATACCAAGGAGCGATTAGAGGGCCTGCTAGACAGCTGCGTTATGTGGGTTGCATGAGAATCAGGCGAAATGCAATTCAGGTCGTTCGGCTACTTTTGAGCATGACTGAACATCACACATACCGATTTCCTTTCTATTCGGATAATTCCTTCGTGACGTGCCGTTCTTTTGTTTTAGGGTGTGTATTCACACCGTTAGAGAAATAGAAATATATTAAATATACCTCATGCAAAAACCAAACAGTGAAACTGGAGATTAATGCTGAAAATGTGAATACATAATTATAAAATATGTAATACAAGGTTGTACATCTACATAAACACTCCGCAAGCCACACAACGGTGCATGCTTTAGGGTACCATACACTAATAGTAGTCTACATCAACACTCCGCAAGCCACAATACGGTGCATGTTTTAGGGTACCTTATACTAATAGTAGTCATTACCTTCCCTGTTCCATCCTCAAATACAACGAGGGGGGAAAAAGTCTACTTACCTCCGAATGAATCCTACTTTTCTCATGTTGTCTTGGAGGTGCCTACCCGCGATGTACATTTGCCGTAGAATCGTTCTGAAATTGGGTGTAAATACAGTTTCTCTAAACTTTCTCAATAATGTTCTCCGAAAGGAACGTTGTCTGGCCTTCAGGAATTTCCATTTCATTTCACGGCATCCTCCCGTAATAATGGCGTGTTGACTGATTCTACGCGTTACAAACTAGCAGGTTGTCTCTGAATTGCTTCGATGTATTCTTTTAATCCAGGATGGTGCAGATCCCCAACACTCGAATAGTACTAAAGAATGGGTCGCACAACTGTTCTATAAACGGTCTTATTTATAGATGAGCTACACTGACCTAAAGTTCCCTCAGCTGATGTAAATACGCCATACACTTTCCCTACATGTTATTTCCGCTTTACATGGATTTTCATCGTTATACCTGGATATTCATCCGAATTAAGGCAACACACCACTAACACTTTATTCCGACATGACATCATTTTTCCTTCTACTCATTTGCACTAACTTACATTTTCCGATATTAAGAGCAAGCTGCAATTCATCACATCAAACACGAATTCTATCAAAATCATCCTGTCTCCTCGTACAGTCACTCAACGATAACACACAATGTGATTACCAAGCACTCGCAGATTGATGCTCATCCTATCCGACAGATTTTCTTATGTATATACAGCTCAAGAGCGATCCTATCACAAATTTTGGAAGTTTCATATCAGCGCACACTCCGCTGCAGAGTGTAAATCTCATCCTGGTAACATCCCCCTGGCTTTGGCTAAGCCATGTCTCCGCAATATCCTTTCTTTCGGGAGTGCTAGTTCTGTTTGGTTCGCAGGAGAGCTTGTGTAAAGTTTGGAAGGTAGGAGACAAGATACTGGCAGAAGTAAAGATGTGAGTACCGGGCGTGAGTCGTGCTTCAGTAGCTCAGATGGTAGGGCACTTGCCCGCGAAAGGTAAAGGTGCCGAGTTCGAGTCTCGGTCGGGCACACAGTTTTGATCTGCCTAGGAAGTTTCATATCAGCGCACACTCCGCTGCAGAGTGAAAATCTTATTCTGGAAACATTCCCCAGGCTGTGGCTAAGCCATGTCTCCGCAATATCCTTTCTTTCGGGAGTGCTAGTTCTGCTTGGTTCGCTGGAGAGCTTCTGTAAAGTTTGGAAGGTAGGGGACAAGATACTGGCAGAAGTAAAGCTGTGAGTACCGGGCGTGAGTCGTGCTTCGGTAGCTCAGATGATAGAGCACTTGCCCGCGAGAGGCAAAGGTCCCGAGTTCGAGTCTCGGTCGGGCACACAGTTTTAATCTGCCAGGAAGTTTCATATCAGCGCACTCTCCGCTGCAGAGTGATAATCTCATTCTAGTCCTATCATACTTTCCTAGGGTACTCCTTACGATGAATACCGGCTGTCCAGAATAGTACTTGGCTCCGTTCCTAATAAGTCTTCGAGTCACTAGCACATCTGTTCTATACGCTCGGATCTTCGTTAAGTCTGCAGTGGGCCACTGTCATACCCCTCCGGATACCTAGCGAGATGGAATACACAAGTCGCCCTTCATCAGTGTTTCGCAAGATATCGTGCGTTAAAGTGGGAAGCTGAGTTCCTTAAGAGCGATGCTGTCTAAAACCGCACTGCTACGTGGACAGAAGCTTTTGTGCCTCAGTAAAGTTTATTATATTCAAACTTAAAATATGCTCAAGAACTCAGCAGCAAATCGACGTTGAGGATATTGGTATGTAATCCTCTAGCCTTCGTACAATCAGGACTCAACTACGCTTTTTCATGTCGTTTTGGACTTTGCTCTGGGCCATATATTGGCGAAAATGCTACTTAAGTAAGGGGCCACTAGCGAAGTGTACTCTCAGGTAAAACCGAACTGTGATTCCATCCGGACCTGGCGCCTTATTTGTCTTAAACTTTTTCAGATACTTCTCGAAGTCAGGGATGCCTATTTCGATGTCTCTGTATGGGAGACTGTGGGACGTTCGGAATATGGTACTTTTGCACGAACCTTCTATGTAAAAAAATTACAAAAATGGTTCAAATGGCTCTAAGCACCATGGGACTTAACATTTGATGTCATCAGTCCCATAGACTTAGAACTAACTAACCTAAGGACATCACACCCATCCAAGCCCGAGGCAGGATTCGAAACTGCGACCGTAGCAGCAGCGCGGTTCCGGACTGAAGGGTCTAGAACCACTCGGCCACAGCGGCCGACAAAAACAATTAATTCTCAGGACGGGTGGCCCAACTAAATATTCAATATGGGTACCACAACTCTCATAGAAATATTGATAAGGGTTTGAACAAGCTCAATATAAGAATTTGATTTATTCCTTGATGCATTTAATTGATTCTGTTCACTGAGCGGGTAATGAAAATGATTACAAAAGTTACAAGGATCCAAAAACATATACAAAAGAAGTAGATAGGTGAGTGAGTCAGATGGAATGATACGAAAGTGGTCTCCACGAAAATCTCCAATGAATGCTGAATTAGGTGATGGCCCAAAGAAAAGACCCAGAAAACTACGTATAAAAACCAGTTTTCTTGTATAAAAGTATACTGAAGGTTTCTACTTGGTTATGAATCTGTTAGGAAGAACGAAACTTCGACTAGGGACAAAATATTCTGAGGTTCCCTCATGACGATGTATGCAAATTTACCACATGTTTACTACTTGGCTGGTACTGAGGTGCAGACGATGGCTGTTGCAGTGACTGTGAATGATAAGTACAGCTGGGATATCTGTGGTGGTGGTGGTTAGTGTTTAACGTCCCGTCGACAACGAGGTCATTAGAGACGGAGCGCAAGCTCGGGTTAGGGAAGGATTGTGAAGGAAATCGGCCGTGCCCTTTCAAAGGAACCATCCCGGCATTTGCCTGAAACGATTTAGGGAAATCACGGAAAACCTAAATCAAGATGGCCGGAGACGGGATTGAACCGTCGTCCTCCCGAATGCTGGGATATCTGTGATCAGCTCTAAAACGAAGACATGTCTACTCTCTCCTGTCACCCTCTGATGAAAAAGTGTTACTTTTTCATGCCCTGAAAGAAAGTGTCTTTTTCTTCTCCTCCACAAAATCTAAATTATTCTGTCAGCGCTGGAATCTCAGTAGCCAATCAGTATATACATTCAGAGTTTCAACCTATGAAAACGTTATAGCAATTGCAACAATGGCCCTACTCCTAACGAAACTGCCCAGGTTAACCAACCCTGCTCACTTGTCAAGGGGCAGAAGACAGAAACTGTCTCCCACTACAAGTGTATTGTCGCATATCCTCCACTCATAGCAGCTGCACTACACCCACTCGCAAGTTCTCATCCCTGCTACTAAAATTATTACTATGAACCGACCATTGACGTCCTTACAGAATTCAAACATCAACGCCTGTGACCTCGTTCGGCCCCTAACAGCTGTCTATCATACTGAGTGCGTCATGTTTTCCCTTCTGTCGTCGCTGATTTTTTCGAAGGGGCATTCTTTAAGCTTCTTATTTTGTGGAAGTTTATAAATTGGTGTCCACTCTCTCTCAACCAGACATCCCCTCAGCAACTGCCTGCTTTATCTTCTTTTTTTGTATCTACCAAAGAACAGTGCTCTATTCCTGGCCTCTGCCTGCCTTACATATGGATTTCAGAAAAAGACACTTCTACTGTCACCTGCCGTGCTCACCTCTGGTGTTCTCGTTCGTTTTCATGGTCAGCTGGCCGTGTCACGCTGCAGAAAAACCTTGCAATCAAACACCACCATAAAGTGTTAAGGAAAGGATTACTATGTATATGCAGAATCATTGGTATTACGTTTAGCTTTGTACATGCTTTCATGCAATGTTAAAAATTTAAGTGGATTGGGTATCCATATCTGAATAATGACTTACTAATAAGGTTACAGACCAGTTTTGAAAAAACTGTCTCATAACAGCATGAAGTAAATGGTGTCCATTCATAGTCTAATTGGGATGTGCTCTTTCTAACATAAAACGCTCCTGACCTCTAGACGGGTTTGTTAGTTTTAATAACTTTGTTACCTATGATTATATCATAGTCACAAATCCCTTCCTCTATACGGACACTGTCAATAAGGTCAGTCCTGTTTGTAGCTGCTTTCTTACATTGATTGCGATTTGTCAAACTAGTTGCTCAAGACAATGTTTAGAACATGTTTTCAGAACCGCTTCGTAAGACCATCTGTCTGTACCACCTGCAAAGAATCCGTTGCCGTCCCAGGCTGTACACGTTAGGTTGAAGTTGCCTGCAACTAGTGCTGTGTGAATGGTGCACTTCAGCGCTACTGAAGTTAGACTTTCTTTGAATGATACTACATCTGTTACAGCAAAACTGGATGGCCGCTAAAAACATTCGATGGTTAACGAGAATTAGCCTAGGCCGGTTACACATGCCCAGATAGCTTTGCAGTTAGTCTCAGTTTCGACTCAAATACACACGATATATATCTTGACTGCAATGAATATTCCCCCTTGCATGACGTTTAAGCTGTCTTGTCGATATTTGTCAGATGTGTAGTTAAATTTTTCGGAGCTTTATACAGTTGATGGTTAAAACACATTTTATAAAACATTTTTCGCCTGTTGAATCTCACCTCATGGAAACATTACAAACTTTATACTGGAGATTTAACGCTGCCGACGATTCCGATTGTAATTTGAAAGCGACAGCCTCAGAGTCTTGTCTATGAATGTTTCGGTTTTTTATCGCTGAAAGTTTGACTTTTGAAGTGTCATTACTTTTATGCGATGTAATTTAGCTTTCAAGGTGTCATATGACGACCATTGACCAAAGTACATATAACGTCGTCCAGCCTAAAGAAGTAAAGGAAAACATATGGGCTCGACTGGTATTCTGCTGCGTGAGTATCTGCTTCATCAATGTAGCACAACTCTGACCTGACCTATTACTTCACCTCTGGAATCTGAAGCAGAGCTTTTATTCACTGCATAATTCTAATACGCTTCTAAAAGCTTTCCGTCCTCTGAGTATAATAAGGTTTTGGTGTCATCCATTTATTCCAGCAATGACAATTATACACAAGTTTATGTGCAGCACGAAGAAAAATGTATAACCACTGAGGTTGTTATTAGGAAATCGAGACACATCTCCATCCACATGATTACTCTGCAATTTACAATTAAGTGCCGGGCAGAGGGTTCATCGAACCACATTTATGCTATTGCTCTACCGTTCCACTCTCGAACAGCGCCAGGGAACGCGAGCACTTAATCTTTCCGTGAGAACTCAGTTTTCTCTTATTTTATTAAGATGAACATTTCCTCTTATGTAGGTAGGCGCCAACAAAATATTTTCGCACTTTGAGAAGACTGTTGGTGACTGAAATTTCATCAGGAGACCCTACCTCAACGAAAAAGGCTTTGTTTTAATAACTGCCAATTCGCGTATTATACCCGTGACTGTCTCTCCCCTACTTCACGATAATGCAAAGGGAACTGAACTTTTTTGAGATTTCTACATGTCCTCTATCATTCCTGTCTGATGATGATCCCACATAACACAGCAGTGCTCCTGAACAGGGCGGACAAGCGTAGTGGAAGCAGTCTCTTAATTAGACATGTTACATTTTGTAACTGTTCTGCGAATAAATCATAGCCTTTGGATTGCTTTCTGCACAACATTATCCATGTCACGTTATTTACTTTGAACCAATGTAGGCACTTCAAATGGTTCAAATGGCTCTGAGCACTATGGGACTAAACATCTGAGGTCATCAGTCCCCTAGACTTAGGACTACTTAAACCTAACTAACCTAAGGACACCACACAAATCCTTGCCCGAGGCAGGATTCGAACCTGCGACCGTAGCGGTTACGCGGTTCCAGACTGAAGCGCCTAGGACTGCTCGGCGTAGGCACTTCATGCTTCTTCTTCTTCATCATCTTCTTCTTCTTCATATTCTGTGGCTCTGTAGTTCATCGTAAACCTTGGCCTGTTCAACAATTCACAGCCAATTATCACGATCCACTGCTTGCCCTTTCCATTCACTACACGCCATTTTCGGCAGGTCCTCCACGACTCCGTCTATCAATCTGTTTATCGGTCGACGTCGTCCTTCTTAACGTCCTGGAAACCCCCTGAGCTCCTTTCGCTTCACTCATTTGTATCACATGCCCCATCCATCTCAATATGACTGATGTCACTATTCTTCTAACAGGTGGATCTTTGTACAATGTACAATTCATGATTATATATCCTTGTTGCTGTTTCACTGGTTGAGCCTCCGATTCTTCGAAGTACCATTATCTCCAAAGTATCTAGCATTCCATTATCCAACATTAACGGCCAGGTTTCCGAGGAGTATGTAAGCAGCTGTATAATAATGTATTTATAAGCTATTAATTTGAAGGTAAGAGTTTAAGAGGTTAAGGAAAATGGTGCCACCTCTTAAGAAGTAAAACACAGATTAATAGCAACCAACAGAGTCTGCTTTCTGTTAAAAAATAAAACAATTTTCCTCAAGGCGGTTTATGCTAATTTTGTAAAATTATTTCGTATATTGGTTTTGTTTGTTGACACTTATTTTGCAGGCTGAATGAATTTGTTGCCTTGCAGTGAGTTTGTGCTGAGATTAGGTGTATTTATCGGATGTAATTCCTGTTCATGTTTCTCTAAGACTTACAGAAGAAATTATCATATTTAACCGAAGGCTCTTTTTAGCACGTTACGGCCATGTGAATCGCAAGGCTGACGTACAGAAAATAAATTATTTATTTTCTTTTCGGTCGTGGCCACATCACAGAATATGTTATAATATGACACTGTATAACGAAGAATTCTGGGTAAGCTGCAGTTGTTTAATTTGTAATGTTTCTTCTTTACTACAAGCTTGCAGTGACGTTATCAAGTAAACATCTAGTTGAAATAGATGCCTATATTGTATCAGTGAATAAACTGTCAACTGTCTATTTGTTGGAAGATTATAAGACTGTAGCATCGAATAGACAGTGGACAGCTTGCTCACTGATGCAATTTGGGCATCTGTTCGATAAATATCTAGTGGTAATGGATGCCAAAATCGCCTCAGTGACAAAACTGTCGACTGTTTGTTCGTTGCTAGATTCTTATAATCACATGACTATAACAATCTAGCAACAAATAGACAGTTTATCCACTAATGCAGGATAGACATCTACTTCAACCAGATATTTACTTGAGAACGACGCAGTAGCCAAAATTAGCTTGTAATAAAGAAGTAACGTGACTAAAATGCTGCTGCTTACTTTGAATTACTCATTATAAAATATATTTATTTTTGGAATACTGAGGAATATGTTTTTCACTAGTTAACGTGCCTCGCCTATGCTCCGACTCTCTCATCTGTGTACACACTTTTACCCTCAAGTCTCGCAGCTCGTTTACGTAGAACCATGTTGATAACTATGTGTCGCATGGCAGTATAGCTGCTGGTAAACGTTTCGGGATGTGAGATCGTGGTCCAAGAAACTCTTCTGTTCCTGACGTTTCGTCCAGGACTGCGGTGGACATCACCAGAGGCGCTCCTCCGCTGAGTCTTGCCGACTGACCGGTCGGACGTCCAAGGATGAAACATAACGACGAAAAAAATACTGTTTCCCTCCCTTTTTCTTAAAAAAATTGTTGGATAAGATCGGTTAGATGTTACAGAAACATGACATTAGACCGGTCTTTAGATCAACAAAAAAAAAAAATAAGTCAGGTAATCCGGTTTGTGAAGGATAAACACCATCCTCTGACGACATGTGGTTTATACAGGATTCCGTGTACGTGGGGTAAAGTTTACATTGGAACTACCAAGAGGCTAAAAGAGCGCAAAAGTCTTTGCCGACTAGGAAAAATTAAGAAATCAGCTGTAGAAAAGCATGCTCTTCAGTCAGGAAAAAACGAAATGAAGTTTTCTGAAACAAAGATTTTATCTACAACGTCAAATTCTTGTCCACGACTATGTAGAGAAACCACTGAAAGTTATAAGCATAAGGATAATTTTAATAGAAAAGAGGAGGCAATGAAACTTAGTGACTTAAGGACAGTAGCTCTGCACATTCGCTAGACAATTTTATCTTTGACAAGACGTGAATCGACAGTCAAGTTTTATCTTTGACAAGGATTATCTTTGCTCATCACGTGATACTTCGACCACGACCCTTTCCTACATTATATACAGGGTGTTACAAAAAGGTACGGCCAAACTTTCAGGAAACATTCCTCACACACAAAGAAAGAAAATATGTTATGTGGACATGTGTCCGGAAACGCTTACTTTCCATGTTAGAGCTTATTTTATTACTTCTCTTCAAATCATATTAACCATGGAATGGAAACACACAGCAACAGAACGTACCAGGTGACTTCAAACACTTTGTTACAGGAAATTTTCAAAATGTGTTCCGTTGGCGAGGATAAATGCATCCACTCTCCGTCTCATGGAATCCCTGATGCGCTGATGTAGCCCTGGAGAATGGCGTATTGTATCACAGCCGTCCACAATACGAGCACGAAGAGTCTCTACATTTGGTACCGGGGTTGCGTAGACAAGAGCTTTCAAATGCCCCCATAAATGTAAGTCAAGAGGGTTGGGGTCAGGAGAGCGTGGCGGCCATGGAATTGCTCCGCCTTTACCAATCCATCGGTCACCGAATCTGTTGTTGGAAAGCGTAGGAACACTTCGACTGAAATGTGCAGGAGCTCCATCGTGCATAAACCACATGTTGTGTCGTACTTGTAAAGGCAAATATTCTAGCAGCACAGGTAGAGTATCCCGTATGAAATCATGATAACGTGCTCCATTGAGCGTAGGTGGAAGAAACAAAAATGAGCTCTAACATGTTAATCAAGCGTTTCCGGACACATGTCCACGTAACATCTTTTCTTTATTTGTGTGTGAGGAATGTTTCCTGAAAGTTTGGCCGTACCTTTTTCTAACACCCTGTATGTCGCTCTCGGACGTCCTGAGCCATCAGGTGGGGTTATACGTACAGTACAGATTGGCAATAGTAAGATTACCCTCTCTCAGAAATATATGTATCTAAAACAAATTTAAGTGGTCGATAAACACAGATGATGAGAGAAATTTTTCAAAAGTGGTTTCAGTTATTTTGATCCCCAAATAACGAAAATCTACTATTGCACGTCTGATTTCGTAATCTATTTCACTCAGCGTCAACTGATTTGAGGCAACCACACTCAATTAGACTTTGAAGTCGTGTGACACACTACGAAAGATTTGGACGTTCTGTACAAAGGAATGGATAATGTCCTGATATTAGATTACACTGGTAAGCCAAAATATTGTGATCACTGCCCATCCGACGTTGGATTCCACCTGTCGCCTTGCGGGCACGTGAGCCGGTAACAAAATTATGTAAACGGAGCGGTAGCGGGTGGGGTCACGCAAGCGAAGATATGGGCTGAAAATGGCGAAATCGTCAGAGATAAGGGACTTTGAAAATGTGGAGACTGTAATTACGTAGAGACTGTGAACGAGTATCTCGAAAACGGCGAGCTACTGTCGTGGGCATCTACGGAAACGGTTACAAGTACGGTGAAACTACGACTCTTCGTAGAACGTGATGTTCTGAAGCTTGTCTGAACTGTAAAGTAGGATACATGGTGATCTGTGGAATTTAGGCCGAAAGAACACAGTGTTTGTACACGTACAAGTGTTTCTGGGCACACCATTATTCATACATTGTTGAACTTGGAGCTCCGCAGCAGGCCACCGCTACGTGTGCACCTGTCGACCCAAAAAAACCTTCAATTATGATTGCAGTGAGCACCGGGTCATCGGCATTCGACAGTTGATCATTGGAAAGGTGTGGACTATCCGGCGAACCACTTGTTTGCTACACCAGCTCGCTGGGCGTCTCCAAAAACAACATCATAGAGATTAAAAGCGCCACTGACGCCAGCTGGTGGGAGCAGACGATGCTACGGCAAAAATTATCCTGCGTTTGCATCGGATCAGCGGTAGTAATAGAAAACACGCTGACAGTAGCACGTGAACATTGGACCAGCTTCGCCGTTTTCGAGATACTTGTTCACAGGCTCTGCATGTTAATAATGTGCCATTTTCTATATCAGTGGATTCCCGATTTGCAGCCCATATTTTCGCTAGGGTAATCCCCGTCATTGATTGATCCGCTTACACACTTTTGCTACCGAGTCGTATGCCCACAACGCCACTAGGCAGTATCCAATGTCGTGGTCATAAGGTTTTGGCTTACCAGTGTACATTTATGAAAATACGATTATCTGATGAAGATGTCTCGCCTGTTCTCTCAGGCTATGACAACCAGCTGTTTTCAGTAGATGGTGCTCTAAAAAGTGTTGAATGTGAATAAGAATATTTGTTGAATTTGTTTTCTCACTGTGTGATAGCACAAGATGGTAAACGATTAATTAAGCAAGATTAACTGTGATTTTCATGTATTTGTCAAAAACATAAAAAATAAATTTTTAGTAAAATTTACGTCTAGAGAATTTTTGTTCCTTTTTCTAATCCCATTTTTCATAAAAATAATGTACAATAAAGCCGAGAGACAGAGGGAAATGGCCGTCCAGGGTGGCCGAGAGGTTCTAGACGCAACAGTCTGGAACCGCGCGACCGCTACGGTCGCAGGTTCGAATCCTGCCTCTGGCATGTATGTGTGTGATGTCCTTAGGTTAGTTAGGTTTAAGTAGTTCTAAGCTCTAGGGGACTCAGTTTGGTATTGGTATATGCCTTTTTTAACATTGCACCCTACGAAAGCCCTGGAAACGTGAAATATAAGGCAGGATCCAGAGAGTAGTTGCTCAAGCAGACACACTGCAACGTATAAGAAACGTCAGTGAGCAAGCACACATCTGTCTCAATGTACAGTTTAGCATACCCCTCTGAATTATAAATGTTGAGCTCCTGCCAAGCATTCACCGCATACGTAATCCCTGAATACATTACAGCATAGAGTGCTAGCTTGCCAGTGAATGTGGCTATATATGCCAAAGTGGTTTCGTGGAATCTCTCCATCAAATCTAAGTATTTATACGAAAAATCCCTTTCTGCATTACAAAACGAAACTTTGTGTCTATGGGAAACGCAGCCATGGTGACAGGCCCATCCACCCAGTGCACTGTCGTCCCAGTGCACTGTCGCCGCAACTTCCGGAAGAGGTGCATGCGTAAATCTTAAGGAATCCAGAAAGTAGAGCGTTAGACTTGGAGTGATTTGTTTGAAGAAGGAATTCTATGCTTGCAGGTGTGATAGTGACCTAATGATTCATCAATGGCAAATCGCCCAAGTTCTCAACAAGAAGGTGAGCGTCATACCAGCTAAAATTATGGAAATTATGTTGTGGTAGTTTGTACTACAAGATGAAGTGTGGTGAGCCACAGTGCAAAATTTTCCCATTAGGAGACAGTGTCTACGTGGTATTTCCGTTTTTATATCCAACATAAGTCCACAAATGTGACATTCAACTCAGCATTCTCCTGTGAGCTGGTCATTGGAATTATTTTGCTGTAAAAGACATCAACAACCTACACACGTTTCTCCAGCTCAGAGAGCAGCCGTCTCGCAGGGTCACCCCTGATATTTGTTTCAGTTTCCTTCTGACTAACCACTTTGGCATATATAGCCACATTCACTGGCAAGCTAGCACTCTATGCTGTAATGTATTCAGGGATTACGTATGTGGGGAATGCTTGGCAGGAGCTCAATATTTCTAACATTTTCTTAGGACTAACCATCCCCCCCCCCCCCCCCCCCCCCATGAACCATAGACCTTGCCGTTGGTGGGGAGGCTTGCGTGCCTCAGCGATACAGATGGCCGTACCGTAGGTGCAACCACAACGGAGGGGTATCTGTTGAGGGGCGAGACAAACGTGTGGTTCCTGAAGAGGGGCAGCAGCCTTTTCAGTAGTTCCAGGGGCAACAGTCTGGATGATTGACTGATCTGGCCTTGTAACATTAACCAAAACGGCTTTGCTGTGCTCGTACTGCGAACGGCTGAAAGCAAGGGGAAACTACAGTCGTAATTTTTCCCGAGGACATGCAGCTTTACTGTATGATTAAATGATGATGGCGTCCTCTTGGGTAAAATATTCCGGAGGTAAAATAGTCCCCCATTCGGATCTCCGGGCGGGGACTACTCAAGAGGACGTCGTTATCAGGAGAAAGAAAACTGGCGTTCTACGGATCGGAGCATGGAATGTCAGATCCCTTAATCGGGCAGGTAGGTTAGAAAATTTAAAAAGGGAAATGGATCGGTTAAAGTTAGATATAGTGGGAATTAGTGAAGTTCGGTGGCAGGAGGAACAAGACTTTTGGTCAGGTGAATACAGGGTTATAAATACAAAATCAAATAGGGGTAATGCAGGAGTAGGTTTAATAATGAATAAAAAAATAGGAGTGCGGGTAAGCTACTACAAACAGCATAGTGAACGCTTTATTGTGGCCAAGATAGACACAAAACCCATGCCTACTACAGTAGTACAAGTTTATATGCCAACTAGCTCTGCAGATGATGAAGAAATTGATGAAATGTATGACGAGATAAAAGAAATTATTCAGGTAGTGAAGGGAGACGAAAATTTAATAGTCATGGGTTACTGGAATTCGTCAGTAGGAAAAGGGAGAGAAGGAAACATAGTAGCTGAATATGGATTGGGGGGAAGAAATGAAAGAGGAAGCCGCCTTGTAGAATTTTGCACAGAGCATAACTTAATCATAGCTAACACTTGGTTCAAGAATCATAAAAGAAGGTTGTATACCTGGAAGAATCCTGGAGATACTAGTAGGTATCAGATAGATTATATAATGGTAAGACAGAGATTTAGGAACCAGGTTTTAAATTGTAGGACATTTCCAGGGGCAGATGTGGATTCTGACCACAATCTATTGGTTATGAACTGCAGATTGAAAGTGCAGAAACTGCAAAAAGGTGGGAATTTAAGGAGATGGGACCTGGATAAACTGAAAGAACCAGAGGTTGTAGAGAGTTTGAGGGAGAGCATAAGGGAACAATTGACAGGAATGGGGGAAAGAAATACAGTAGAAGAAGAATGGGTAGCTCTGAGGGATGAAGTAGTGAAGGCAGCAGACGATCAAGTAGGTAAAAAGACTAGGGCTAATAGAAATCCTTGGGTAACAGAAGAAATATTGAATTTAATTGATGAAAGGAGAAAATATAAAAATGCAGTAAATGAAGCAGGCAAAAAGGAATACAAACGTCTCAATAATGAGATCGACAGGAAGTGCAAAATGGCTAGGCAGGGATGGCTAGAGGACAAATGTAAGGATGTAGTGGCTTGTCTCACTAGGGGTAAGATAGATACTGCCAACAGGAAAATTAAAAAGACCTTTGGAGAGAAGAGAACCACTTGTATGAATATCAAGAGCTCAGATGGCAACCCAGTTCTAAGCAAAGAAGGGAAGGCAGAAAGGTGGAAGGGGTATATAGAGGGTTTATACAAGGGCGATGTACTTGAGGACAATATATTGGAAATGGAAGAGGATGTAGATGAAGTCCAAATGGGAGATAAGATACTGCGTGAAGAATTTGACAGAGCACTGAAAGACCTGAGTCGAAAAAATGCCCCGGGAATAGACAACATTCCATTAGAACTACTGATGGCCTTGGGAGAGCCAGTCATGACAAAAGTCATGAGACAGTCTAAATACCCTCAGATTTCAAGAAGAATATAATAATTCCAATCCCAAAGAAAGCAAGTGTTGACAGATGTGAAAATTACGGAGCTATCAGTTTAATAAGTCACAGCTGCAAAATACTAACGCGAATTCTTTACAGACGAATGGAAAAACTGGTAGAAGCCGACCTCGGGGAAGTTCAGTTTGAATTCTGTAGAAATGTTGGAACACGTGAGGCAATACTGACCTTACGACTTATCTTAGAAGAAAGATTAAGAAAAGGCAAACCTACGTTTCTAGCATTTGTAGACTTAGAGAAAGCTTTTGACAATGTTAACTGGAATACTCTCTTTCAAATTCTGAAGGTGCCAGGGGTAAAATACAGGGAGCGAAAGGCTATTTACAACTTGTACAGAAACCAGATGGCAGTTATAAGAGTCGAGGGGCATGAAAGGGAAGCAGTGGTTGGGAAAGGAGTGAGACAGGGTTGTAACCTGTCCCCGATGTTATTCAATCTGTATATTGAGCAAGCAGTAAAGGAAACAAAAGAAAAATTCGGAGTAGGTATTAAAATTCATGGAGAAGAAGTAAAAACTTTGAGGTTCGCCGATGACATTGTAATTCTGTCAGAGACAGCAAAGGACTTGGAAGAGCAGTTGAATGGAATGGACAGTGTCTTGAAAGGAGGATATAAGATGAACATCAACAAAAGCGAAACAAGGATAATGGAATGTAGTCAAATTAAATCGGGTGATGCTGAGGGAATTAGATTAGGAAATGAGACACTTAAAGTAGTAAAGGAATTTTGCTATTTAGGGAGTAAAATAACTGATGATGGTCGAAGTAGAGAGGATATAAAATGTAGACTGGCAATGGCAAGGAAATCGTTTCTGAAGAAGAGAAATTTGTTAACATCGAGTATAGATTTAAGTGTCAGGAAGTCGTTTCTGAAAATATTTGTATGGAGTGTAGCCATGTATGGAAGTGAAACATGGACGATAACTAATTTGGACAAGAAGAGAATAGAAGCTTTCGAAATGTGGCGCTACAGAAGAATGCTGAAGATAAGGTGGGTAGATCACGTAACTAATGAGGAGGTACTGAATAGGACTGGGGAGAAGAGAAGTTTGTGGCACAACTTGACTAGAAGAAGGGATCGGTTGGTAGGACATGTTTTGAGGCATCAAGGGATCACAAATTTAGCATTGGAGGGCAGAATGGAGGGTAAAAATCGTAGAGGGAGACCAAGAGATGAATACACTGAACAGATTCAGAAGGATGTAGGTTGCAGTAGGTACTGGGAGATGAAGAAGCTTGCGCAGGATAGAGTAGCATGGAGAGCTGCATCAAACCAGTGTCAGGACTGAAGACCACAACAACATGACTAACCATATTAGAATGAAACTGGGTAAACTGCTGCATACGATATGTGTCAGTATGTAAAACCGGTGTGAGAGGCATTTTCATCACATTCGAAACATGATACTGGAAATAGTAAGTACCAAAATGAGCATACCCAACAAAGGGGCAACATTTCTGATGGCTGGCGTTGTTAAACACTAACAACTCTCTATCTTCAGCGGACATTTTCATCCGCACCAGTTCCTGGCTCGAGCAGTTAATCAGATGTCGTAATACTCACGCTTAGTAAAAGAGTCTATACTACCTAAAGACTAAAACGGTCAACCAAACGCAGTTACAGATGAACTATATAACACTTTCCAGTGCCTACCAACATCCGATTTTCAGTATTTTCAAAAATTTAAAATGCTCTCATAATCTACAAATTAAGAACTATAATCTTACGTTGAAGGTTTAACACAATAATTGAGGTATTAAGGTTGGAAACTAGGCATATGTCTTGAAGCAAAACAAAGCATGATATGTAAATTACCCAGAATCTGTTCATCCAATACATGGAAAAGTTAACACTTACCGATATACAACAACCTTCACACATAAATTCAAAACTTACGAATCCTTTTCTCATTGAGATCCCCCGCAAAGTAATGAAAGGAAAAAAAAAGTTATAGGTGTCTTACATTTTGGTTGTTCAAGCAGTCAAACTACAACATCAGCTTTTATGCTGTTAGTATATTACTTCTTTGCAAGTTAATCTATTTGAAACACATTTTACAGATAATATGTGCACATACTGCCGAAAGTACTGGCAAAATTGCATCGTTGTACAACCCATGGTTAAAAGAAATGTAAAGCATTAAACAATGAGATGCGTGAAAAACTGAATAACTTTCTTAAACAGATAGCAAATTACCCACTCTGTATCCTTCCAGTGCTTGATAATGAAAGGATTTAGCAGATTTTAACTAACTTTAAACATAATTTAAAACTTTAAGTAATTTTGGTTTTGACATTTCATTACTTAGACAACTTTTGTTGTTCTGGTCATCAGTCCAGAGACTGGATTGATGCAGCTCTCCATGCTACTCTGTCCAGCGCTAGCTTCTTCATCTCCCAGAAACTACTGCAACCTACATCTTTCTGAATCAGTTTGGTGTATTCATGCCCTGGTCTCCTTCTACTATTTTTACCCTCTGTACTTCCCACCAATACTGGATTGATGATACCTTGATGCATCACAGCGTGTACTACCAGACGATTTTTTATTCTAGTCAAGTTTTTGCAGAAATTCCTCATTCCCCAATTTTATTCAGTACTTCGTCATTAGTTACGCGATCTACCCAATTAATTTTCAGCATTCTTCTGTAGTACCACATTTCGAAAGCTTCTATTCTCTACTTGACTAAACTACTTATCGTCAATGTTTCACTTCCATACATTGCTATCGATGTACAAATACTTTCAGAGAAGACTTCCTGACACTAAAATTTATACTGTAGGAAAGCCAATTTCTCTTATTCAGGAACATTTTTATTGCAATTGCCACTCTACATTTTATATCCTCTCTACTACAAACATCATCAGTTATATTGCTCCCCAAGTAGCCAAACTCGTCTGTTACTTTAAGTGTCTCATATCCTAATCTAATTCCTTCAGCATCACTTGATATAATTCGAATACATTCCAATATCCTGGTTTTGTCTTTGTTGATGTTCATCTTATATCCCCCTTTCAAGACAGCCCCATTCCTTTGAACTGCCCTTCCAGGTCCTTTGCTGTCTCTGACGCAGAGCTGCAACGCCGTCGGAAAACCTCAAAGTTTCTTTTATTTCTCCTTCATGGATTTCAATTTCTACTCCAAAGTTTTATTTTGTTTCCTTTACTGCTTGCTCAATATACAGGCTGAAGAACGTCAGAGATAGGCTAAAATCCTGCCTCAGTCCCTTCTCAAACACTGCTTATCTTTCGTTCCCCTCCACTCTTATAACTGCCTTCTTGTTCCTGTACAAATAGCAAATAGCCTTTCGCTCCCTGTATTTGGCCCTGGCCACCTTCAGAATTTGAAAGAGAACATTCCAGTCAACATCGTCAAAAGATTGCTATAAGTCTACAATGCTAGAAATGGAGGTTTGTCTTTCCCTAATTTATCTTTTAAGGTAAGTCATAGGGTCAGCATTGCATCAAGTGTTCCAACATTTCTATGGAATCCAAACAGATCTTCCTCGAGGTCGGCTTCTACCAGTTTTTTGATTCGTCTGTAAAGAATTCGTGTTAGTATTTTGCAACCGTGGCTTATTAAACAGATAGTTTGGTAATTTTCACACCTATCAACACTTCCTTCCATTGGGATTGGCATTATTATGTTCTTCTTGTAGTCTTCTGGTATTTCGCCTGTCTCATAAATCTTATTCATCAGATGGTAGAGTTTTGTCACCGCTGGCTCTCCCATCGCTATCAGTAGTTCTAATGGAATGTTATCTACTCCCAGGGCCTTGTTTCGGCTTAGGTCTTTCAGTGCTCTGTCAAATAGTTCACGCAGTATCGTATCTCCCATTTCAGCATCATCTACGTCGTCTTCCATTTTCATAAAGCTGCCCTCAAGTACATAGCCCTTGTATAGATTCTCTATATACTCCTTCCACCTTTCTGCCCTTCTTTGCTTAGAACTGGGTTTCCATCTGAGTTCTTGATATTCTTACAAGTGATTCTCTTCTCTCGAAAGGTCTCTAATTTTCCATTAGGCAGTATCTATCTTACGCCTAGTGATATGCGCCTTTACATCCTAGCATTTGTCCTGTAGCCATTCTTGACTAGCCATGTTGCACTACCTGTCGAACTCATTTTTGAGACGTTTATATTCATTTTTGCCTACTTTTTCTACTGCATTTTTATATTTTCTCCTTTTATGAATTAAATTAAATATCTCTTCTGTTGCCCAAGGATTTCTTCTAGACCTCATCTTTTTACCTACTTGAGCCTCTGCTGTCTTCACTATTTCATGTCTCAAAGCTACCCATTCCTCACCTACTGTATTCTTTCCCCCGTTCTTGTTAATCCTTCCCTAAATCTGTCTCTGAAACTCTCTACAACCTCTGGTTCTTTCAGTTTATTCAGGTCCCATCTCCTTAAATTCCCTCATTTTTTGCTGTTTCCTTAGTTTTAATCTACAACTCATAAGGAATAGATTGTAGTCGGAGTCCACATCTGCAACTGGAAATGTATTACAATTTAAAACCTGGATTTCCTAAACCTCTGTCTTACCATTATATAATCTATCTGAAGCCTTCCAGTGTCTCCAGGTTCTTTCCACGTATATAATCTTCTTTCATGATTCTTATACCAAGCGTTAGCTCTGGGCAAAATTCTACCAGCCGGCTTCCTCTCATTTATTACCCCCATTCCATATTCACCTAATACTTCTCCTTCTCTTCCTTTCCCTACAATCGAATTCCAGTCCACCATGACTACTGAATATTCGTCTCCCTTCACTAATTTGATAATTTCTTTTATCTCATCATGTATTTTATCAATCTCTTCGTCATCTGCGAAGCTAGTTGGCATATAAACCTGTACTACGGTGGTAGGCGTGGTCTTCGTGTCTATCTTTGCTACAATAATGCGTTCACTACACTGTTCATAGTAGCTTACCTGAGCTCCTTTTATTTATTCATTATTAAACCTACGAGTACTTCTTCCTTACACCTACTAGATTTTGTATTTATAGAACTGTATTCACCTGATCAGAAGTCATGTTCCTCCTGCCACCTAGCCTCACTAATTCCTAGAATATCTAGCTTTGACCTATCCCTTTCCCTTTTTACATTTTCCATCGCATCTGACCGATTAAGTGATCTGACATTCCACGCTTCGATCCGTAGAACACCAGTTCTCTTTCTCCTGATAACGACGTCCTAAGTAGTCCCCATGTAGAGACCCGATTTGGGGATTATTTTACCTTCGGAATATTTTACCCAAGAGGACTCCGTCATCATTTAACCATACAGTATAGCTGCATGCCCTCGGGAAAAATTACTGCTGTGGCTTTCCCTTCCTTACAACCGTTCAGTGTACTAGCACAGCAAGGCCGTTTTATTTAATGTTACAACTCCAGATCAGTCTATCATCCAGAATGTTGCCCCTGCAACTACTGAAAAGGCTGCTGCCTCTCAATAGATAACCCTCTGTTGTGGCTACACCTACGGTACGGCAATCTGTATCGCTGAGGCACGTAAGCGTCCCCACCAACGGATAGGTCCACGGTTCATGTGAGGACTACTACTAACAACGATACAATTGTGGTTTCACCTCTTCAACGATATTGGACTAACATTGCGGCTCCACGGTTCATTTCCTTCATTTAAATGCACCTTCCTGTGAACTGGTTGCAGCTGATCGCCGGTAGGAAGCCGAGTAGAAACCTCCGTACTGCAATTCCCACCAGGGTGCGTACAACGTAACTATTGTAAGAATCGGGAAAAGGTCTTTATTTCGAATGGAAGGTAGAAATACTGGCGAACCTAAGGTACATTCCGAAGTCGAGGAGTACACGTTCACTGCCAAACCTGTGCTAATCCTAATAGTGACGCACAAACCTTATCTTTCACGCTAGCAAGTTAATGGTAATGTATTTTCCGAAATCTGAGCAGCTACTATGTACGATTTGTTCTTAAATGAAAATGTTCACCATAGTATTAAGTTTGTTGTTGTTGTTGTTGTGGTCTTCAGTTCAGAGACTGGGTTGAAGTAGCTCTCCATACTACTCTATCGTGTGCAAGCTTCTTCACCTTCCGGTACCTAATACACCCTAGATCCTTCTGAATCTGCTTAGTGTATTCATCTCTTGGTCTCTCGCTATGATGTTTACCCTCCATGCTACCCTCAAATACTAAACTGGTGTATCCTTGATGCTTCAGAACATGTCCTACCAACCGATCCCTTCTTCTAGTCAAGTAGGCCACAAGTTTCTCTTCTCCCCAATTCTATTCAATACCTCCTCAACAGTTATGTGATCTACCCATCTAATCCCGTAGCACCACATTTGGAAAGCTTCTGTTCTCTTATTGTCTAAACTATTTGCAGTACATAGTTCATTTCCATACATGGCTACACTCCACACAAATACTTTCAGAAACGACTTACTAAAATTTAAATCTGTACTCGATGTTAACAACATTCTCTTCTTCGACCATCATCAGTTACTTTGCTCCCCAAGTAGCAAAACTCAAGTGTCTCATTTCCTAATTTAATTCGCTCAGCATCGACTGTTTTAATTAGAATACATTTCATTATCCTCGTTTTGGTTTCGTTGATGTTCATCCTATATCCTTCTTTCAAGACACTGTTCATTCCGTTGAACTGCTTTTCCAGGTCCTTCGCTGTCTCTGACAGAATTGCAATGTTATCGGCGAACCTCAGAGTTTTTATTTCTTCTCCATGGATTTTAATTCCTACTCCGAATTTTTCTTTTGTTTCCTCTACTTCTTGCCCAGTATACAGATTGAATAACTTCGGGAATAGGCTACAGCCCTGTCTCACTCATTTCAAAACCACTGCTTCCCTTTCATGCTCCTCGACTCTTATAACCGCCATCTGGTTTCTGTACAAATTGTAAACAGCGTTTCGCTCCCGGAATTTATCCCTGCCACCTTCAGAACCTGAAAGAGAATATTCCAGTCAACATTGTCGAAAGCTTTCTCTAAGTCTGCAAATGCTAGAAACGTAGGTTTGCCTTTTCTTAATCTAGCTTCTAAGATAAATCGTAAAGTCAGTATTGCTTGCCGGCCGGAGTGGCCGTGCGGTTCTGGGCGCTACAGTCTGGAGCCGAGCGACCGATCCGGTCGCAGGTTCGAATCCTGCCTCGGGCATGGATGTGTGTGATTAGTTAGGTTTAATTAGTTCTAAGTTCTAGGCGACTGATGAGCGCAGTAGTTAAGTCGCATTGTGCTCAGAGCCATTTGAACCGTTTTCAGTATTGCTTCACGTGTTCCAACATTACTACGGAATTCAAACTGATCTTCCACGAGGTCGGCTTCTACTAGTTTTTCCATTCGTCTGTAAAGAATTCATGTTACTATTTTTCATCCATGTCTTATTAAACTGATAGCTCGGTAATTTTCACATCTGTCAACACCTGCTTTCTTTAGGACTAGAATTACTATATTCTTCTTGAAGTGTGAGGGTATCTCGCCTGTCTTATAAATCTTTCTCACCAGGTGGTACAGTTTTGTCAGGGCTGGATCAGCCAAGGCTATCAGTAATTCTAACGGAATGTTGTCTACTTCGGGGGGCTTGTTTCGACTTATATCTTTCAGTGCTCTGTCAAACTCTTCACGCAGTATCATACCTTCTATTTCATCTTCATCTAGATGCCCTTCCATTTCCATAATAGTGTCCTCAAGTACATCCCCCTTGTATAGACCCTCTATATACTCCTTCCACCTTTCTGTTTTCCCTTCTTTGTTCGGAACTGGGTTCCCATCAGAGCTCTTGATAGTCATACAAATGGTTCTCTTTTCTCCAACGGTCTCTTTAATTTTACTGTAGGCAATATCTATCTTACCTTTAGTGATATATGCCTCTACATCCTTAAATTTTCCTTTAGCCATCCTTGATTAACCATTTTGCTCTTCCTGTCGAACTCATTTTTGAGACGTTTGTATTCATTTTTGCCTGCTTTTTGTACTGCAATTTTATATTTTCTCCTTTCATTAATTAAACTCAATATATCTTGTGTTACCTAAGGATTTCTTCTAGCCCTCACCTTTTTACCTACTTGATTCTCTGCTGCCTTTACTATTTCATCTCTCAAAGCTACCCATTCTTCATCTATGTATTTCATTCCCCCGTTCTTGTTAATCGTTCCCTAAATCTGTCTCCGAGACTCTCTAAAACCTCTGGTTCTTTCGGTTTATTCAGGTCCCATTTCCTCAAACTCCCTCATTTTCTGCTGTTTCTTTAATTTTAATCTACAACTCATATTGAATAGATTGTGGTCAGAATTCATATCAGCCCCTGGAAATGTTTTAGAGTTCAAAATCTGGCTCCTAAATCACTGTCGTACCATTATATAATCTATCTGAAGCCTTCAAGTGTCTCCAGGCCCTTTCCACGTACACAACCTTCTTTTACTATCCTTGAACCAAGTGTTGGCTATGATTAAGTAATGCGCTGTGCAAAATTCTACCAGGCGGCTTCTTCTTTTGTTCCTTACCCCCATTCTGTATTCACCTACTACTTTTTCTTATCTTCCTTTTTCTACAATCCAATTCCAGTGCCCCATGAATATTGAATATCCGTCTCCCTTCACTATTTCAATAATTTCTTTTATCTCATGATACATTTCATCAATCCTTTCGTCATCTGCGGACCTAGTTGTCATATAAACTTGTACTACTGTGGCAGTCGTGGGGTTCGTTTTTATTTTGGCCACAATAATGCGTTCACTATGCTATTTGTAGTAGCATACCCGCACTCCTATTTTTTTATTCATTATTAATCCTACTGCTGCATTACCCATATTTGATTTTGTATTTATAACCACCATAGTCACCTGACCAGAAGTGTTGTTCCTCCTGCCACCGAATTTCACGAATTCCGTTTACCTTTTTATGTTCTTCAACCTACCTGCCCGATTAAAGGATCTAACATTCCACGCTCCGATCCATAGAACGCCAGTTTTCTTTCTCCTGATAAGGACGTCCTCCTGAGTAGTCCCCGCCTGGAGATCCGAGTGGGGGACTATTTTACCTCAGGAAGATTTTACTCAAAAGGACGCCATCATTACATAACCATACAGTAAAGCTGTATGCCGTCGGTAAAAATTACGCCTGTAGTTTACTCTTTATGTCAGCCGTTCGCAGTACCAGGACTGCAAGTTTTACAAGGGCAGATCAGTCAATCATCCAGACTGTTGCCCCCGCAACTGCTGAAAATTCTGTTGCCCCTCTTCAGGAACCATACGTTTGTCTGGCCTCTCAGAAGATACCCGTTCGTTGTGGTTGCACCTACAGTACGGCTATCTGTATCCCTGAGGCACGCAAGCATCCCCACCAACGGCAATGTCCATGGTTCATGGGGGGACTGTTAAGTTTATCAGTGGCTAATGGACTCTAGGTCTTATTCACCGATCTGCTCAATACGCCATGTGGATTTATTGTGTTTTCTCATAAACAAAATTAATTAAAAATCCGTACTTTATAAAAAACTCACCGGAATAATTATGCCTTCACTTTAACACACTTTCGGAACTTGTAGCACAACTAAAGCCGGCAAATTACAACTTCCTTCGGAGCTCATACTACACACGACCGTACCATTGAAAGGTTGGGCTCCGACTCTTGTAGACTGCTGGAAGTGTTCTCTAACTCCAAGGGAGAAGACGCGCGAAGAATACTCCTTTCAGACTGGTAAGTTTTCTTTAAAATCAATAGAAAAACGTTATTCTCCCGCTTTAATTTGCGCTTTTCGTGCCTAACCAATCAAAAAATAACACACTATTTTTATTTACACTTGAATTAGCTTTCCATCTACCATAAACGTACTTAACGTAGTATGATACAAGATTCCCCGTCGTCTGCATTCACATTGATTGAAAAATTTCTCACGCCAGTTCGTACAGCGTTTATCAGTAGAATAATGATCTACACATATACTTTAGACCACATTCACGCGTTATTCCTACTATAAAAGCATATACAAAACTGAACAAACATTAACCAATACAATTCAAGAAACCATTCACTTGACCTGTTTCTTGAATGTCTCTGTGCACAACTGTACTCTGATGGATGAAAATTAGAACTACGTATTCAGACCGTATGTCACTGTGCACGCATGAGTCACTCTCCCGATACATAGGCTTTAGACAGGAGCAATATAAAGCGCCACGCCTCAACACACTTAATGTCCAGTATTTAATACGCTAATTCATTCCCAAATTAATCAGTGTTTAAGCTGTATTATGTATGAATATACGACTGTTTACAGAATCAGTGTTGGTGTGAGAGAGAGAGGGTTATATGTTAACCTCAGGAAGACAATTTTCACTGAACGTGGTAGGGTTTAAGAAAAATTTTCACAGAGTTATTCGTCTGATCATTCGGACTGTGACAGTATCAGTATCGTGAGCATCCTCTGAAACATCTTTCAGCGCCTTGCAAGAACTGAAAAATATTCTCAGGTCAACAACTAAACATTCGAGGCCAACGAACCTACTCCTTCTTTGAGTTCATCAGAACAGAGCTGCGAAAATTAGTGTTATGGATAACATGAACGAGGTCAAGTAAAATTTTTGCAATTTAAACAGAGAAAAAATAAAGCTTTCTTTTTCTTGAGGTTAGTATCTTTCTTTTTTCCATTAAATCGCAATGCACAGTGTTTCAGTAATAATAAAAATAATCATTATGACAAGAATCATAGCCAGAAGGTAGTTTGAAAGAAACCATCTATCAATAATTGAGGAAGACTTAAGACCTCCAAAGAAATAATACCAGGTACTTCCCTAGCACTTGTAGAAAACGCCTCCAAATTTACTAGTTATTATGTACTTCAAAAATGAAGATGGAAAACCATCTCTAAACCAAGAAAACAGTGAAATGTATCAAGATTTTATTGTTTTGCTAGGAATCAATAGCAAAATTTCTAGATCGAAATCCAGGCTACTCTCACACAGACTCAGAACATCCCTCACTCTACCGCCATCATGGACGAAATGCAAAATATTATTAAAAATCTGCAGAACGATATGCCTCCTGGTGAAAATTCAGTAACTGCGTAAGTATGAAAATGGCAGGTGCCAGAACAATCAAGAAGTTAAATGGAGTCATTACAAAAAGTCTGGGAAACAAAAGCCATACCTCAGGATCAGAAAACATTAATACGCCCAGCCCACAAAAAAGATAAAACCCCATCAACTACAGAAGAACTTCCCTCCTAGTGGTTTACAAAATTATTTCAAAATCACTAAAAACAATATAGAAAGCCAACTGGATCAACAATTAGCAGAGTACCAAGGAGGATTTTGAAAAGAACCATCATTTATGGAACAAATTGTAAATCTGAAATTTATAGTGAGGTATACAACAATAGATCCAAAAGCATTTACATACATTTGTATACTTCAGTGAACAGTATGATTTGACTGACAAGGAAACATTATTTAACGCCTTAAAAAAGTTCGGAGCTCACAACAAATCAGTGGAAATCATAAAAGAGATAGTAGCAAATAAATATGCAAAATCAGAGCGAGATGGCGCAGTGTTTAGCACACTTGTCTCGCATTCGGGAGCACGACGGTTCAAACCTGCGACCGGCCATCGAGATTTAGGTTTTCCGTGATTTCTCTGAATCGTTTACTGCAAATTCCGGGATGTTTCCCCTGAAAGGGCACGACTGATTTCCTTCTCCATCCTTCCCTAATCCGATCTGACCTATGATCTCGCTGTTTGTTCCCTTTCCCTGAATCAATCAATATGTAAAAGTTAATTTTTAGGTGAAACCTCCCATGCCTTTGAGATAAACACTTACGTAAGACAGCGTGATAGGTTACCCCATTACTGTGTTGTTCAGTTGTGTACTACCAAAAGTAATCAAGGAAAGGAGGAAAAGAACAGAAAAAGACCGAATTTTAAAAATCTCATTTGGGAGGAAAAGGGATAATCCGAGTTTTGATTGTTTGGTTTCCGTAGACGATATTGCCATCTTAGCTGTATCTACAGAAGATGCATCAATGCAGAAAAATCTCCAACATGAGAGAGCTTCACAATCCAGCCTATGTGTGTCTTTTGAAAGAAAAAAAGCAATGTATACGACAGATGTGAAGGAATACACGGAAATTAATTATGGAAGAATAAAAGAGGCTACAAAATTTAAATATTTATTTAAGCACTACAACATGATGATTTGGACAAAGAAGCTAACTTAATAAGAACAAGGAAAATAGAGGTTGGTTTTTAACTAACGAATGACGCTTATTACCAGATATCTTTTTCCATACACGAAAACTCCAACACTATAACGTTGCCATTGAAACAGAATCCATTGCGCTTCAGAACGTTTTTCAATAAATACTGTTAAACAATTAGATGAAATAGAAAAGAAGGAAATGAAATAGTCAGGTAAGTCTTGGGGCCAAAATATGAGAATGAGATATGGAAATTACCAGCTAATATAGAAATTTATGAAGAAATGGAAACAATATCAGACACAGTGAACAAGAGAAAGATTGTATTCTGTGGATGCTAAAAACGGCTAGATGTAAGTAAGATAAGAAAAACAATTTTTAACTTCTTTGAAAGAAAATCAAGAACGTCTGTGACGTGGATCAAAGAAATTAAATCTGACCTTAGAGATGTGGGAACAATGGAGGAAAAAATACCAGAAAGAGAAAACTTAGGAGCAAATGTGAAACTTTTAAGAGCGCCCAGAAGAAAACGGTGACAGTGGCAGTATGGACGAAAGAAAGACGATAAAAATATAGGTAAAGGGTGAAAAACTACTGGAAAGTAACAAAGGAGAACAGAAAAGAGATGCAGTCCCCCAATTTTTAAAAAAATTGATTTATCTATCTTCGAATGTTATTGCGGTCTGCAGTAAATCAGAGCTACTCTTTCTAATCGGTCTCAGATACACGGCGGACAAGATGAAAATTTTAGGGTGCAACATCAGGTAAGTAAAGCTGGTGCGGAATGACGTCGCAGCCCAAATCCTGTACAGTGCTTTTTGTCCGTCTAACGGAATGCGGGCGGGCGTTATCATGAAGTAGTATCACTTCATGCATGATTCCTGGTCGTTGTTTTTGGTTTGGCTACAAAACATCTCTGTTGTCGACAGTAGCTTTCAGCAGTGATGCTTACACCTCGGGGAAGTAATTCGGAGTACGCCACACCGTCACTATTCCACCAGAAACGATCAGTTGTAGAATTTTGGAACACGTATTATGTTCAAGTATAATGCTTTCCTGGAGACTAAAAATTTTTTCTGTAGGAATCAACAGGCATTTTGAAAAAGACGATCGTGTGAAACCCAGCTCACGCTATTCGTCCACGAGACTCAGAGGGCCATAGACACGGGTTACCAGGTAGATGCCGTGTTTCTTGACTTCCGCAAGGCGTCCGATACAGTTCCCCACAGTCGTTTAAAGAACAAAATAAGAGCGTATGGACTATCAGACCAATTGTGCGATTGGCTTGAAGACTTCCTAGATAACAGAACGCAGCATGTCATTCTCAATGGAGAGAAGTCTTCCGAAGTAAGAATGATTTCAAGTGTGCCGCAGGGGAGTGTCGTAGGACCGTTGCTATTCACAATATACATAACATACCTTGTGGATAACATCGGAACTTCACTGAGGCTTTTTGCGGATGATGCTGTAGTATATCCAGAAGTTGTAACAATGGAAAATTGTATTGAAATGCAGGAGGATCTGCAACGAATTGACGCATGGTACAGTAATGGCAATTGAATCTCAATGTAGACAAGTGTAATGTGCTGCGAATACACAAAAAGAAATATCCTTTATCATTTAGCTACAATATAGCAGGTCAGCCACTGGAAACAGTTGATTCCATAAATTATCTGGGAGTAGGCATTAGGAGTGATTTAAAATGGAATGATCATATAAAGTTGATCGTCTGTAAAGCAGATGCCAGACTGAGATTCATTGGAAGAATCCTAAGGAAATGCAATCCAAAAGCAAAGGAAGTAGGTTACAGTACGGTTGTTCGCCCACTGCTTGAATATTGCTCAGCAGTGTGGTAACCATACCAGATAGGGTTGAAAGAAGAGATGGAGAGGATCCAATGGAGAGCAGCGCGCTTCGTTACAGGATCATTTGGCCGTCGCGAAAGCGTTACGGAGATGATAGATAAGCTCCAGTGGAATACTTTGCAGGAGAGACGCTCAGTAGCTCGGTACGGGCTTTTGTTGAAGTTTCGAGAACATACCTTCACCGAGGAGTCCTACGTATATCTGGCGAAGAGACCATGAGGATAAAATCAGAGAGAGAGATTAGAGCCCACACGGAAGCATACCGACAATTTTTCTTTCCACGAACAATACAAGACTGGAATAGAAGGGAGAACCGATAGAGGTACGCAAAGTACCCTCCACCACACACCGTCAGGTGACTTGCGGAGTATGGATGTAGATGTAGATGTAGATGCGTAACATCATCTTTTGTAGATGTGCTCAAGTCTTTGCACCGCGAGCTGCCGCTTTGTTTGGGCTGAACTATTCCTTACTATTCCGTATGTTAAGTTAAAGACAATATTTCTCGTTATCCCAGCGATACAGGATATGAATATTCTGTGTTGTTGACGAGCCAACGGATGACGAGCAAGTAGATGCACATGCCGTCGCCCACTGATTTTAGTGCTTTTGCCTTAGAGAATGTGGAACCCGTACACCTGACTTCTGAAGCTTCCCCAGTGCATACAAACGCCGTACATTTGGAATGATCACAGTTCGTCACAACTGCCATTTCACCAATGACGTAGATCATTGTGCATTAATGCGTTTAAATGATCTCCGTCAAACCCTGAAGATCTTCCTAAACGTGGAGAGCCACTAAAGTGAAATCGCACCTGCTAAGAACGTGAAAACCTTTTTCTTGCCATGCTCTGACCAATAGCATAACCCTACACGCGGTGGAAATGTTTCTGGCTCCTTGCGCTGTTATTACCCCTGTACGGTACTCAGACAGAAGAATATATTTCTCCAATTATCACTCCTTTTTACAGTTTCCACAACTCCACTCACTATCTCCAGACGACAAAATGACAATATGTTAACTGAAATAGCAACAGTGAACTACAAATAAAATGTGGAATCGATAAGTAAACCCACAGGAACAAGATACCAACACGCAAAAAGAAAAGCTGCTAAATAATGCAACAACTTAATGCGTCATATTCCTTTTTCTTTTCAGAATCAAACGAATGAAATAGAATTTAAGAAGGAGAACGTATAAAAACGGGTCCATATTTACGAGTTTTAATATACTACTGTTCACTGAAATTGCTACACTAAGAAAAAATGCAGGTGATAAACGGGTATTCATTGGACAAACATATTATACTAGAACTGACATGTGATTACATTTTCACTCACTTTGGGTGCATAGATCGTGAGAAATCAGTACTCACAACTAACACCTCTGGCCGTAAAACCGGCCTTGATATGCCTGGGCATTGAGTCAAACAGAGACGGGATGGCGTGTACAGGTACAGCTACCCATGCAGCTTCAACACGATCCCACAGTTCATCAAGAGAAGTGACTGGTGTATTGTGACAAGCCAGTTGCTCGGCCAGCATTGACCAGACGTTTTCAATTGGTGAGAGATCTGGAGAATGTGCTGCCCAGGGCAGCAGTCGAACATTTTCTGTATCGAGAAAGGCCCGTACAGGACCTGCAACATGCGGTCGTGCATTATCCTGCTGAAATGTAGGGTTTCGCAGGGATCGAATGAAGGGTAGAGCCACGGGTCGTGACACATCTGAAATGTAACGTCCACTGTTCAAAGTGCCGTCAATGCGAACAAGAGGTGAGCGAGGCGCGTAACTAATGGCACCCATACCATCACGCCTGGTGATACGCCAGTATGGTGATGACGAATACACGCTGCCAATGTGCGTTCACCACGATGTCGCCAAACACGGATGCGACCATCATGATGCTGTAAACAGAACCTGGATTCATCCGAAAAAATAACGTTTTGCCATTCGTGCATCCAGGTTCATCGTTGAGTACACCATCGCAGGCGGTCCTGTCTGTGATGCAGCGTCAAGGGTAACCGCAGCCATGGTCTCCGAGCTGATGGTCCATGCTGCTGCAAACGTCGTCGAACTGTACGTGCAGATGGTTGTTGTCATACAAACGTCACCATCTGTTGACTCAGGGATCGAGACGTGGCTGCACGATCCGTTACAGCCATGCGGATAAGATGCCTGTCATCTCGACAGCTAGTGATACGAGGCCGTTGGGATCCAGCACAGCGTTCCGTATTACCCTGCTGAACCCACCGACTGCATATTCTGCTAACAGTCACTGGATCTCGACCAACGCGATCAGCAATGTCGCGATACGATAAACCGCAATCGCGATAGGCTACAATCAGACCTTCATCATAGTCGGAAACGAGATGGTACGCATTTCTCCTCCCTACACGAGGTATCACAACAACGTTTCACCAGGCAACGCTGGTCAACTGCTGTTTGTGTATGAGAAATCGGTTGGAAACTTTCTTCATGTCAGACCGTTGTAGGTGTCGCCGCCAGCACCGCCTTGTGTGAATGATCTGAAAAGCTGATCATTTGTGTATCACAGCATCTTCTTCCTATCGGTTAAGTTTCGCGTCTGTACCACGTCATCTTCGTGGTGTAGTAGTTTTAATGGCCAGTAGTGTATTAATAAATTGTACCACTTTGCAGACCAGTATAACACTGAGTGCATAATTGATTCGCACACTACCGATACTCGTATTTGCATAACCGTTTTGCTGTGAGATGTATATTTCATTCATATTGGACGAAATTAGCTAACAGGTTTGATTATCCCTCCTCCCTATACACTCGGTGAAAAGGTTTACTTGCTCACTCGCCTCCCCCTCCCCCCCCCCTCCCTACGCCCGCTCTACCCGAAAACCTCTGTGGGTCTGTGGGCAGGTGTGGTTGCCCTACACCCTAAATAATTAGTGGGACGGTAGACCAGTGCCTTTGGAGCCGCGATAGGAGGTGCGCGAGGTGTGGTGTGACAAGACTGGCGCCCGGAACGGCGACGGTGTTCCCTGCGGTGTTCGGAGTTGGCTGCCCAGGAGGCTTGTTGGCGGCGCTCGTGTCTGACAGCGGGCGGGCGGCCTGCCCCACCGCAGACCGGCGGCCGCGCGACAGGTAGTGGGGCGGCGCGTCGCCGGCCTGCCCCATCACTTATTAACGCGGCCAGCCCGCCGGCCGGCACCTCGCCTCGGTTCCGCCCGACTCGCGCGTGTGGTCTTCCAGTAATTACTCTGAATTAATTACGCAGCGCCCGGTCGACCCGGCCGCGTCTCACGTCCGTATGGCGGCGAACGCTTCAGCAAACTCCCTAACGCGGGTTATTGCCGGAGACCCGCACCGCAACGCACTGTACCGCACCGCACCGTGTGCTCTGCCCGCTCGCTACAGCGACCGTTGCCTCGACGAGGCTGGACGCATAATTTTCACAACCGTGGCTCCTCGCTGGAGTTCAAACTATTCAGCTAGCTATTCAGAACTGTTTGGCAACACGGTCCACTTTCACTGACCGCTGGCTTTCGGAAATTTGCTTCAGTGCGAAGAAAATTTGCTGACTCCTCGAACAAATATTGAACGAGGTGGAGCAATGGTTATCATACTGGACTCGCACCCAAAAGGACACTGATTCAGATCCGCTTTCGAACATCAACATTTGGGTTTTTTTGATTTTCCTAAATCGATTTCTGTTGTGTACATAGTTCCGCGTAGTCAGCGCGTACACAACTTTCCCACTAGAGCGCGCCCGCTAAGCACAACAGCGCAGGCGCAGCGTTCGTCCGTCTCCGCACTACGAGATCGCGCTGTCTTAGAGACGGACCAAATTCTGCTTCCGCCGATCCGCGTATTAATATGTAACGCAGCCAATGAGATTGCTGCTAACGTAGAACCTGTTCTCCTCGCGGATCACACTCGCGCAGTGATACCTGAACGCGTGAGGTATTATAACGAGCGTACAGACCTCCGATTAGTCAGTCTGCATCAGTCTGCATTAGTCTGTAGTCAAGTTTCAGTCTGCGCCTAACAAGGTTATCATATTCCTGTACATAGCCATGAAGATAAATGAATAGACACTTTGTCAAGTATCAGAGATATGTGAGAATAAATTAACGTACCAAGACCAAAGGAACTTCAGAATGTCAATTGTAAACAGCATCCAGAATCAAGTTACCGAATATCTACGTTTTTATTATTTTAATAAATGTGTGTGACAATTAATCAAGTTCTGTTTAAAGTTGGTCACCGTCAATCCGCTACTCTAAGCGTGCAAGTGGCATTTCTATCGTCTGACCTAACGGCAGAAGATAAACACGCCACGATAAGACCACGAGACATATTGCTGACACTCGCCTACTTCGTTAGAGCGACAAGTCAAATTATCTGATGGTGTGTGTACCGAAGGTCTTACAGTACGCACACCACAATTTCCTTCCCATTTGTGGAGACTATCCGTACTTGTGCTGCATCTTTAATTGCCTCGCTTCCACGGGGTGATAAACCCTAGTTGTATTAACTAATATAAACACTTTTTAACCTTATTTCACAAAATTTGTTGCAAAGGGCGTTCAATAACTAATGCAAAACATTTATTTTTTAAAGCAGAACGATTTTATTCAGCATTCCAATGCACTACATTGTTGTTGTTGTGGTCCTCAGTCCAGAGACTGGTTTGATGCAGCTCTCCAAGCTGCTTCATCTCCCAGTACCTACTGCAACCTACATCCTTCCGAATCTGTTTACTGTATTCACCTCTTGGTCTCCCTCTACGATTTTTACCCTCCGTGCTGCCCTCCAATACTAAATTGCTTATCCCTTTATGCCTCAGAATATGCCCTACCAACCAATCTCTTCTTCTAGTCAAGTTGTGCCACAAATTTCTCCTCTCCCCAATTCTATTCAGTACCTCCTCATTTGTTATATGATCAACCCATCTAATCCTCAGCACCACGTTTCGAAAGCTTCTATTCTCTTTTTATCTAAACTATTTATCGCCCACGTTTCACTTCCATACATGGCTAGACTCCATACAAATACTTTAGGAAATGTCTTCCTGACTCTTAAATCTTTACTCGATGTTAACAAATATCTCTTCTTCAGAAACGCTTTCCTTTCCATTGACAGTCTACATTCTATATCCTCTCTGCTTCGACCATCATGAGTTATTTTTCTCCCCAACTACCAAAACTTATTTACTACTTCAAGCGTCTCATTTCTTAATCTAATTCCCGCAGCATCACCCTACTTAATTCGGCTACATTCCATTTCCCTTGTTTTGCTTTTGTTGATGTTCATCTTATATTCTCCTTTCAAGACACTGTCCATTCCGTTCAGCTGCTCTTGTAGGTCATTTGCTGTCTCTGACTGAATTACGATGTCATCGGCGAACTTCAAAGTTTTTATTTCTTCTCCATGGATTTTAATTCCTACTTCTAATTTTTCTTGTGTTTCCTTTACTGCTTGCTCCATATACCGATTGAATATCATCGGGGATAGCCTACTACATTATTGTCTGCAAAACCTTACTTTTTCATCATATACTCCGTTCAATGCGACAGCCAAATGGCTCTGAGTACTATGGGACTTAACTACTGTGGTCATCAGTCCCCTAGAACTTAGAACTACCTAAACCTAACTAACCTAAGGACATCACACACATCCATGCCCGAGGCAGGATTCGAACCTGCGACCGTAGCAGTCGCGCGGTTCCGGACCGCGCGCCTAGAACCGCTAGACCACCGCGGCCGGCAATGCGACAGCCGTACGCCACCTTACTGGGATGCCTGTGTGCCCGCATGGTACCACTGTATTGGTCGATATCGCATCCAATGTCTTGCTGCTTCAGTAACCACTCCATCATCCACCAACTGCTTCCCGTGGAGTGCATCCTTCATTGGGCCACACAGATAGAAGTATGAAAGTACGAGATCGGAGCTGCAAGGTGGATAAGGAAGAGCGGCACAATGAAGTTTTGTGAGCTCCTCCTTGCTTCTCGGACTTGTGTCACATCTTGCGTAGTCAAGGAGATGGAGAAGTCATTTTGCGTTTATCTGGCGACGAACACGATGAAGTAGTTTTTCAATGTCATGGTAGTAGTACAATACAGTTTCGAGTTGGTAGTTGTACTATAAGGGAGGACATCAAACAGAATAACCCCTTCAGAGTCCCAGAAGATCATCATGATTTTAGCGGCTGAGTGTGTGACTTTGAATTTTTTCTTCGGAGGAGAGGTGGTGTGGCACCGCTCCATTGACTGCCGTTTTGTTTCCGGTTTGAAGAGGTGAACCCATGTGCCGGCTGGAGTGGCCGAACGGTCCTAGGCGCTCCAGTCTAGGACCGCGCGACCGCTACGGTCGCAGGTTGGAATCCTGCCTCGGGCGTGGGTGTGCGTGATGTCCTTAGGTTAGTTAGGTTTAAGTAGTTCTAAGTTCTAGGGGACTGATGACCTCAGTAGTTAAGTCCTATAGTGCTCAGAGCCATTTGAGCCATTTGAACCATTTGAACCATTTGAACCATTTTTTCGTCTTACGTCAACCCACCTTCCGACGGTAGTGGTGGTACGGCCATACTACTATACGATGGCATCGAACCAACGGATATTCAGTTTTTGCCAGCGAGATGCATTGCGCTCACCGTTGGAGCAGTCCGTCTTATGAATCTGTATGCCCCATCTGGTGCTGAGAAGTGTCGAGAGCGAACAATCTATTACTCCGCTGAGGTAGCTCCATTGTTTCAAGGCGCTACCAAGCACCTGGTTGTGGGCGGGGACTTTAACAGCATCTTATGCACTGAGGATCAGATACCTTACCATGTCCCATGTCCAGCCCTACATGCTTGGTCAGAGATCTCACTTTGCATAATACCTGGACGGTAATCCACGGTGACCGACGCAGATATACACACTTCACCAGCCACTCGACCAGCAGGTTGGACGGGATTTATGTCTCCCAAGGTCTTCGGGCAGCAACAGTCGGTGCTGAGCTGTGGCCCACTGCATTCACAGACCATCAGGCCTTCATCTGCGACGTGACTCTGCCACGTCAACAGACGAGCCTTAGTAGAGGACCTTGGATTCTTAACGTTAACATTCTCCGGGATGAGGCTTGCCTTGTAGCCGTCACTGACACCTGGCACAAATTTGAGCGACGGCGTCATACCTATGACTCCACGATACGATGTGGACACACTCCGCCAAACCAGCTCTTCGCCGCACGCACATGGCATATGGACGAGACAGGGCGCTTTGGCTCCGATCCACCTCTCAGTTTTATTAGAAGGTCTTGCGGGAACTATCATCACAACCACCTTCGCCAGAGCGCCAAATGGCCGTCCACAGGACACAGGCAAGGCTTCTTCTGATCACGGCTGACGCGGGTTTGATCGAGACTGCAAGATTCCATCCCAGAGGAATGTGCCGCTCTTTATCACATCGTCAGAGAACGGAGAGACCGTAAGAGACGACTCAACACGGCGGTTGTTTCTGCGGACGGGCAACGCGCAGAGACACACATCACTATAAAAGTTATGCGTGCAGACAACGTTTACAATTATATATGTTTTCACATATTTCATTAGAACAGTGTTTACAAAATCCATCAATACTAAATGTACAATAACTACGACTAGTCTTATACTAGAGTAGAGCTGCGCACAGTAATGGAATTGGTACGTGAAAGAAAGCATCAAGGTTTTCCTTTTATGTAGGAAATCAGTATTGTCTAATAAATGTACTGGATTTGTTCATATAGTAATTAATGGGGGATATACACATCTGTTTCTTAATTCCTAAAATGTCTTGCTCAGTGGACTTCGCCACCTTTCCTTTTATGTGGAGGACTTCTATATCTATAACGTATTTATTGCTTTCATTTATGTAATTTTCGGCAAAGGATGAATCTGGCTTCTTTAATCTACAACTTCTGTGGTGTTCTGTGAGACTAGTGTCAAATGTCTACTCACTGTCTGACGGACATAGGAAAGCACAGAGAAACACTTTGCTTTTAAAACGATGTTTCTCCTCTTTGAAGTTTTACTTACAAAAGGAAAATTGTACAATTTCCTTTTCGATATATCTATGTTGGTCGCTGGATACTGAGGGGATCTGCCCTGGTTCTTCATTTTTTACTGAGAATTTTGGCAATTATGCTGGAATCGAAACCATTATTGATGGCTATTGTTTTTATTGTATTGGGTTACTGATCATAGCCTTCTTGGAACATCGAGACTGAAAGGAGGCAGTGAATCACGTGGTGGAAAGCTGCCTGAGTCGGTAAAGGAGTCGTTTCGGTAAATTTTAAATGTGTGGTTGCTGTTTTCTATCAGGAAGCTGATGTCCAGAAAATTAGTGCTGGAATCCCCTTACTCCATACTGGTCCTTAAACTAGTATGTCACTAATCATATTACTCAGGAACTTACGTTGTTGCCTTGTGGAAGCTTTCCACATACAGAGAATATCACCGACATACCTGTACCAACAAACATGTTTTACAATGGTTTTCTCTTATGAAAACCAATCTCCGACTTGAACATTTCTGCTGGCAATGAGAACAAGCGTACGCCCACTGTCAGACCATATTTTCTTCTGATAACTCTGTTGGGTAGCAGAAATAATTTTGATTTAAACAACGTTCCACTATGCTAATTAAGCTAAACTGTTCATCTGGTTTAATGTTGTATAATTACAATGACTTTGACACAATATTTATACAAACTTTCACAAGAAATCCTGAGGACTGGTTTTTAAAATTTGAGTAATCTAAACATCTGTTGATTGGTTAACTAAATATAGACTGTTCTGAGTACTGTATTTCGCTATGAAGATCAGTATTCTGCTGAAGATGATATTCATCTTCTTGGAATTATGTACGACAGATACCACTGGGCCGATTGGAACATCTTACTTTTCGAGTTTGGATAAGTCATGCAGCTCTGGAGCCATAGGATTTATTTGATGAATGCTCTTACAAAATATTCTGAAAAATTTTTAAGGCATTTGTTTACAGCCTACTTAACCTAAGTATTGTATTTCATCGTTGGGTTTTCTATAGTTTTTGTGCATAAACTGACTGAATTAATTCTTCGCTTGTATAATCTGCTCTACGCCTACATTTCATACTGAGTGAAAAAACTCAGTTCAATGTTTCTACCCTTTTAGACAAAATCAGAACCCCTACGTAGAAGAAAAACCTTGGTGCCGTCACGGACATGAGAAAAAATTCCATTCTCGTGAGCAGTTCTACTGCAAAGTATGTTTATTCGTAGTTATGGATTTTGTAAATCCATATATAATCGTAAAAATTTCCAGCAGGGATAACTTTAACAGTTTAAGTCAAGAATCGATGTAGTTAAGAAGTTGACATTTTTATTTTAGCTCGGATCTCAATTTTGGGACCAGTTACGTACGAGAACATGACCTTATAACCCGAAAACTTTGCCATAGAGCAGTAATAAAGTTTGTGAAACAAGGATAAAAAGGCACTTTTTTCACCAATTTTTTGTCACCAATCTCACGACTGGTTTGATACGGCCGAGTTCCTCTCTTGTGCCAACCTCTTCATCTCAGAGTAGCATTTGCAACCTACATCCTCAATTATTTATCGAATGTATTCCAATCTCTGTCTTAAAAGATGTCCTATCATCCTGTCCCTTCTCCTTATCAGTGGTTTCCATATATTACTTTCCTCTCCGATCCTGCGCACAACCTCCTCATTCCTCACCTTAACAGTCCACCTAATTTTCAGGATTCGTCTGTAGCACCTCATCTCAAATACTTCGATTCTCTTCTGTTTTGGTTTTCCCACAGTCCATATTTCATCACCATACAATGCAGTGCCCCAAATAAACATTCTCGGAAATTTCCTCCTCAAGTTAAAACGTATGTTTGATACTAGTACACTTCTCTTGTCCAGGAATGCCCTCCTTGCCAGTGATAGTCTGCTTTTGATGTCCACTTTGCTCTGTCGTCATTGGTAGTAGATTTCCTTAAAATCATCTACTTCATGACCATAGTTAACACAATATGCAATTAAAATGATTGAAACCTTATCTCCCTTCCTTTTGCCTTCCTCTAGGAAATGGCAAGGAAGCAGACACTGCTGGAACTAATCTGAAGGTTAATTTGTCGCTGCTGTTATACATTGTGATCGTGAAATGATATTTGTACTACCTATTGGCAATATAGAATCATCTCGTCCGGTAGGAACGCCCGTTCTAATTAATGTTCTTCTTGGATCCCCTAAAACTAACGGAGATCAAAATTGATCACAGAAGAAAACCAACTGCCTATTATTCCCCTTCTTTGTTCGGCAAATTGATTTTTCCCGACAACATCGACACTCTAAAATGACCATCGGAAACCTCAGATGTTAAGTCAGATATTTATTAACACACATTTCCACTAATTACTAATATGTAAATTAGTATCTCAATAAGCCGCAGGACTCAGTACCTCTTTGATTTAATTCCCTTGTTATAAAAGTGCCGTGAAGAACGGAATGTTTCAAAAAATATTTTGCTCCTTCGACTACCAAGTGAGAAAAGCTTGTTTTGCTACCTTGAATACTTATGTAGCGTTCACTTGATCAGAGCGTGACAGACAGGTCGTAAGTCAGAAGGAGTCGGCGGAAGCTGGTGAAGGATACCGGGAACGGAAGAGGCACCAGCAATGGCGTAAGCGAAAAATCATATTGAGGGCGCCGAGAAAAAAAGAATGTTACGAATGAAGAACAGGCAGAGTACTGTGCGTAGGTCAGCGATTGCTGGTGTCGAAATTGATAGATAACGATGATGCAGTCGTTACTGGCTTTACACATTAATAGTTGGTGCGAAGAAGAGAAGAACTTGGGTGAATAATAGACATAAGTAACTCAGAAATTTTGATGTAATCGCATTTTTCTTATTTACGTACCTTCCCCAGGACATCATCACGATGGGAACAACGTTCTCAGGCACATTCCGACGCCGTGATACAGGTAAAACAGAGTTCATGAAACCACCATATCGGTTGTAGAGGAAAGATGGAGACACACTTTCAACATCAAGACAAAGTATATCAATATTAATAGACGTTGCATTTAGCAGAATATTTCGTTATCATTACACACTCAGGTTGCAACAAGATAAAGGCGTTGAACAACAAGGTACAAATCACAATTTCAGGATCGTAAAAACTGTAAAAAAGACATGTTTATGCTAGGCATTGCAGTCAATTCATACTTGGCCTTCGGCACAGAATGAAACTAAAATTTAATAAAAACAATCTTGTCTCTGAGACAATAAACTCTTTTCTCTGCCCATCGCCTCCAGGGGCAGATGTGGACTCTGACCACAATCTATTGGTTATGGACTGTAGATTAAAACTGAAGAAACTGCAAAAAGGTGGGAATTTGAGGAGATGGGACCTGGATAAACTGAAAGAACCAGAGGTTGTAGAGAGCTACAAGGAGAGCATTAGGGAACGATTGACAAGAATGGGGGAAAGAAATACAGTAGAAGAAGAATGGGTGGCTCGGAGTGACGAAATAGTGAAGGTAGCTGAGGATCAAGAAGGTAAAAAAACGAGGGCTAATAGAAATCCTTGGGTAACACAAGGTATATTGAATTTAATTGATGAAAGGGAAAAATATAAAAATGCAGTAAATGAAGCAGTCAAAAGGAATACCAACGTCTCAAAAATGAGATTGAAAAGAAGTGCCAAATGGCTAAGCAGGGATGGCTAGAGGACAAATGTAAGGACGTAGAGGCTTATCTCACTGGGGGTAAGATAGATACTGCCTACAGGAAAATTAAAGAGACATTTGGAGAAAAGAGAACCACTTGTATGAATATCAAATTCTCAGATGGAAGCCCAGTTCTAAGCAAAGAAGGGAAAGCAGAAAGGTGGAAGGAGTATATAGAGGGTCTATACAAGGGCGAAGTTCTTGAGGACAATATTACAGAAATGGAAGAGAATGTAGACGAAGATGAAATAGAAGATATGATACCGCGTGAAGAGTTTGACAGAGCACTGGAAGACCTAAGTCGAAACAAGTAGACAACATTCCATTAGAACTACTGACAGCCTTGTGAGAGCCAGGCCTAACAAAACTACCATCTAGTGAGCAAAATGTGTGAGATAGGCGAAATACCCTCAGACTTCAAGAAGAATATAATAATCCCAATTCCAAAGAAAGCAGGTGTTGACAGATGTGAAAATTACCGAACTATCAGTTTAATAAGCCACAGCTGCAAAATACTAACACGAATTCTTTACAGACGAATGGAAAAACTAGTAGAAGCCGACCTCAGGGAAGATCAGTTTGGATTCCGTAGAAATACTGGAACACGTGAGGCAATACTGACCCTACGACTCATCTTGGAAGCTAGATTAAGGAAGGGAAACCTACGTTTCTAGCATTTGTAGACTTAGAGAAAGCTTTTGACAATGTTGACTCGAATACTCTCTTTCAAATTCTGAAGATGGAAGAGGTAAAACACAGGGAGCGAAAGGCTATTTACAATTTGTACAATAACCAGATGGCAGTTATAATTGTTGACGTGCGTGAAATGGAAGCAGTGATTGGGAAGGGAGTGAGACAGGGTTGTAACCTAACCCCGATGTTATTCAATCTGTATATTGAGCAAGCAGTAAAGGAAACAAAAGAAAAATTCGGAGTGGGGATTAAAATCCATGGAGAAGTAATAAAAACTTTGAGGTTCGCCGATGACATTGTAATTCTGTCAGAGACAGCTAAGGACCTGGAAGAGCTGCTGAACAGAATGGACAGTGTTTTGAAAGGAGGATATAAGATGAACATCAATAAAAGCAAAATGAGGATAATGGAATGTAGTCTAATTAAATAGGGTGATGCTGTGGGAATTAGATTAGGAAATGAGACGCTTAAAGTAGTAAATGAGTTTTGCTATTTGGGGATCAAAATAACTGATGATGGTCGAAGTAGAGAAGATATAAAGAGTAGACTGGCAATGGAAAGGAAAGCGTTCCTGAAGAAGAGAAATTTGTTAACGTCGAGTATAGATTTAAGTGTTAGGAAGTCATTTCTGAACGTATTTGTATGGAGTGTAGCCATGTATAGAAGTGAAACGTGGACGATAAATAGTTTGGACAAGAAGAGAACAAAAGCTTTCGAAATGTGGTGCTACGGAAGGATGCTGAAGATTAGATGGGTAGATCACATAACTAATGAGGTGGTATTGAGTAGAATTGGAAAGAAAAGAAATTTGTGGCACAACTTGACTAGAAGAAGGGATCGGTTGGTAGGGTATATTCTAAGGCGTCAAGGGATCACCAATTTAGTACTGGAGGGCAGTGTGGAGGGTAAAAAGTAAAAATCGTAGAGTGATACCGAGAGATGAATACACTAAACAGATTCAGAAGGATGTAGGTTGCAGTAGTTACTGGGAGATGTAGAAGCTTGGACAGGATAGAGTAGCACGGAGAGCTGCATCAAACCAGTCTCTGGACTGAATACCACAACAAGAACAACATCGCCTCGTTATCGTTGCCACTTCTGTTCCAATGGGAGGCTCGTTGTTTTTAGCACCGTACTCTTCGTTTGCAAATAGTGAGTAGTATATATGTCAAGCTTTGTCAAAACCCATCAAGGGGCTCTGGAGAACGATTTGAACATACGCATAGGTGGCGTACGTTGCACATATAATTGTGCCTGAGTCTCTGTTGTTTGAATCACACTACTACAAGGAGATTATTAAATTTATCTGCCGTGTTCATACATGTGGCTACATCTTAGGTCCTGAAATATGATGACAAAACTGTTAGTTTGCTGCAGCTAATTATCTCAATGTGGTTGACATACTGAACTGTGTAAATTACAGACAAAATGCACAACATACCTTTAAAATTATGCCAAGTGAACTAAATATAGGAAAAATGTAATAACAGTTCGACTTCTAATATTTCTACGTCACCCTATCTCATCCACACTCCCACCCGTGTTGACAGTGGGCAACCTCATTTCCACAGTACCTTTATGCATATAGTAAGACATGTATGTAAAAAAAACTAGTTGAAATTTCTCCATGTGTTCCTGAATTGTGCTTCAAAGTTACTTCCTTTTCATTCCGAACCTATATGGTGAAGGTGGTTGTCAGGGCCACAGTGCTTATTTCTAGACAGTAGCCAGTAAATCCTCGAATCTTTGACAAATAACACTGTCCAACTAGCAAGTGTAAGGGGCCTGTTTGCATGTTGGCAGCGCTATAGACAGTGTTAATATTGCTGACAGCGCTCTGTGTCCTGGGCGAGAGATTCTGTGGTTTGACGGACTAGCAGTCAAGTGAGTAGATAGGGAAGCGTATGGACATGACATTCTTAGTGGAGACTGTGTTGGTAGGACATGCATTGTAAAGTAAGATGAACTGATGTGTTTATAAGAAAATACATAAGGAAATGTATGAGGATGGATGTTGCTGATAATGTTTGGGTACTGGAATTATTGACAACTGTGTAATTTTCGAAACTGGATGTCACATGAATAAGGTAAAATTTTCTAAATACATCGTTTACTCTTCAACAAAATGTTCCTTTTACTAACCATTTGCCTCCTAGTAGTAAGAGTCTTTAGTAGCTAGAATATTTTTATTTAGATGGCCATTGTTGCTACTTTCTGTAATTACTTTTGTTCGTGTTATGAAGATTTGCTTTGGGAAGAAAATGGGGTTTGCACTATCGGTATTAGTGCCTGAAGTGAGTTTAGGTAATTACCAGAGCTGAAGGTAGTTTCATATTTCTTTAATTTCTTACATTTTGGATTTGTATTATTGTTAGGATTTATTATACGAGTAATTCAGAGCCATTTTTTTGTGTTATTTATTGGAAATCATGTTGTCAATGTATAGCAGACAGTTTGCGTTGCGCTTGTATATTGTAGGTAATAAAAGAATAGGTTAAGTTTGAGTTGACTTTGTCAGGGAAAATTCTGTAGGTCTGTGTTTAATTAAAAAAATAATTAAAGAGTTAGTTTCACCTGTCGACCGTTAGCCGAAGAATCTTCACTGTAATCTTCTCATTCCATAATTAGTGCTTGCTTAGAAATTAGTTATTGTTTACTGTCAGCGCGTAACTATATATATAGAATTTCTTTTGTAGTTGTAGTTTCTTATTTTTGTACTGTATTATCATGAGCGGAGCAGTGGAGCCATGCATGTGGGTTTATTATTATTATTTTTTATTTATTGTTTTCAGTGCTATTCTAATTTTTCTTCTTATTATTGCTTTTCAAGTTGTTTTTTGTGTTATTGTGTAAAATAGGGTCGTAATCATGGAGAGTGAAAAGCGTAACATTAGGCTGCAAAGCAAATTGATAGATGACAGTAACGACGAGCGTAGCCTGCCAGCACAACCTACTGACGAATTGACAAATATTGAAGACAATAATTTGGTAGTGGTTCATCGGGATATGGACCAGACGGTGAATAACGAGGTAGATATTGAAACTCTCAGTGAATACACTTTTCTCAATTAAGTCAAGACACACTCTCTGCTTTTCAAAATACGAAAATTGCCAGTGCAAACGCACTGATGAAAAACGCAGAGGAACGTGTTTCAGTCATTAAAGCATTGTTATTACAATTAATTCAAAAATTTGATGGAACAGACCAAAAGCCTCAATAGTTAGACACCATGGAACAAAATCAGAAACAAACACAGCAACAACTTCAACAGTTAGACATAATTAACGATATTAAACAAACACTTGAACAAACATGTGAAGATTTAACCACTGAGATACACATTACTAAATCGAAACATCACAACATTTTTGAAGGCATAGATTTGTGAACATCTCTAGACTACTTGTTCGCGATATGAAGACATTACAACACCATGTAGCAGCATTGGAAGAACTGCGGATCATTGTACACGAAAATCACAACACCGAGGAAGCTGAAATAGTTGCATCTACCGATACGGTTGCACAACTTGTAAATAATCAGGGAAAATTAAAGGACACAGTAGATACGATTACGCCACAGGTCGACACTGTAAAACATGGCTAATAAAAACACACAGAGGAAATCAGCACATTATCGAAAAAAGTACCCAAACTTTCGGATCAGTTAACAAATATATCTACAAAGGTAGATGATGATGATTTCAATGATACAAGACCTTTACAGAGACAGAGTATATGAGGAAATCAGGAAATTTAAACAGAGTTAAAAGAGAAATACGGGAAGTACAAGATCAGTTGGCACAAGTTTACAAGAATTATATATTTCAGAGAATACTCGCGCTCCGACGCGGGAAGAGGGATTTAGAAATACGGGAATGTCACTCGGTAATAACTCATGGTATTTCAGAGATCTTGAAAGGAGTCGGCAGGGGGCACCGAGCCTTGAGGTGGAACCGCCGATTCTACATAACAATGATCGATTTGCGACTCGCCGATACGATGACTTTGACTATAAGCTCTTCATCACAACGCGTAAATTCAAAACATTCCAGAATTCTAGCAATGACATACATCCACAATCTTGGCTTCATCAATTTTCTTATTGTTTTCCTCCTAATTGGTCATTAGGGCATGGATTAGAATTTATGGGTTTGTGCTTAGAAAATGAATCAGCTGTAAGAATGCGAACGGTTATTCGTGACTGTCACATTGAAGGAGGTTTTTATTATGCTTTCCTTTCTGTATATTGGTCTCAGGCTACACAAGATCGAGTAAAACACAATATTATAATGGTGAATGAATTCGAAGTCCAATTGTCCAGCCCTGTAAAATATTTTGAAGATATGATACACAAGAACCAGTATTTATCAAACCCATACCACCCATCGGAGCTGATTCGCATTTGCTTAATTAAATTACCTGAACACTTAGATATATAATTTTGATTGGAAGTTGTAAAGATGATATCGAAGCTTTTCAGGGTCTTTCGCAAGAACTGAAAATCGACACAGACAAATGCATGATGCGAAAACAGGAAAACAACAATTATATGTCACATCCATCACAATTGCGTGACGACAGAAACAACAACCGTACACGATCGGTCTCCCCTTATAACGCAAATCGTGACCTAAGTAGACACCACTCGTATGACAATTGACAGAATAAAAATAATGACACAGATCACATTTCCGTGGTAATTACTATGATAGGAACAACCATATAAATAGACGATATGGGAACCAGAATAATTTTTATCAATGGAGAGGAAAGGATTTCAGACGCAACCGTCCATCCCGTAATTACTGTTCTGAGAGAAATTCGGCATCACTCAATCGACAAGAACGAAACTACAGAAATTACCGACATGACGACAGATGCTGTAGTCATGACAACAGACCTGAATTTAATTAGGACTAGCGTGATTAAAATAGGGCAGGGTCCTCTCGACAAGTTGGAACTGTAGAAATTAGACCTTGAAATACCAGTAACGACGCGCGACTAGATAGAGATAATGGACAATGACTCGCACCGCAGGCAGCTAAATAACGTACTAATGAGGCTGGCGACATAGCTGCCATGACTATCAATTAAGACAGTCATTTTATGAGTACAATTTTATAGTGAACAGACGACATAGTCTTATCGTGAGAACATTTTCGCTTGTGAGTTGGACGCTACGTCACAACTGCAATGCTTACATTCCTGGAACATATACTGCTAATGTGGTTTTACTGCATCATTTTGGTTTTCTTGAAAAAAATATTTTTTACTTAAAGTATGTTCTGAGAGACCACAGATGACAGTATTCTGTTAGTTTGACAGCTACATGATTATATTACAGTGCTACTAACGAGTGACAATTTTCGTTATTGCTTTTACACTGTATCTGTTTTATGTCTGCACAGTTTTCCTACGTTCTTCTAGAAAATAAAACACGTTTTGGTAGTGACTTTTGTGGCATGGCTACAATGAGATAGTTATTTTAGTAACTGAATAATACGTTACAATGTTACTGTACAGTATTTTCAAACTCACGGCAATGAACGTAATAACTATGCCATTTACATGCATAGCACTTTACTTTTGTATACGACAAGGTAAGTACCCTGATTTTTGGAGAACTTTGCTTATGAACGACGATAACTACGACACTCTGTACATTTTTACTGCTAAGCGGTGACAGAAATTTTTTTACAACAATAAGTACAGTTTAGCGTTACATGACACACATTTGGTTGATTACTTTTTGTAACTGAAACACTAGAAATATTTTTTAAGTACAATGACACAGAGAAGGTTTGCGATGATACATTTCATTCCACAGTTTTAATCTGTAAGATCTGAGATACAATAACATTATCCCTCAAGGGGGTATGCCTGCTTTGTGGACCTTGCGTGTGTCAAGCGCAAGGAGCCCTAGCTAATATGGTATTTGCTTATACAGTTTTACACATCGGTACCATATTTCTATAACACAGAATTACACAGCTATCTCATCATTTAATAGAGAGAAACGAATTTTTTTACTACGTCACTGACGCATGTCTACGTAATTACACAGTTGGTTTACTTTGCATTTATGAAATTGTGCTTTGTCTGCATTTTGTGAGCTTTTCACTTACACTTTCGGAACCGCTGTGCTACTGCGAGGTCTTTGAGTGGTGTATAGTGTATGGGATCATGATTCTTGAAGTACGTTAGAGGTAGGTGACACTACTGAAGCGAGCGGAGCGCATTTCTTTTAGAGGTTCTTAGATTATTGAAGGAAGCTACGACGATTTTGAGATTTGACGCGTTGTGATGATATTATTATGACAAAGATGTTGAGATATTGTTATGATCAATAAGGTGATGCTATGAGGAATATCATTATGCTATGTGGTTTTTGACACCACTTCTCCAAGTTAGGTAAATAGTATGGATTCCTTTTACTGCACTCATTTGCCTGTTGGTCATACTATGTGTACAAAATTTCATAGATCATGTGACTTTGTTAGTGCTAGCGCATGTGATGATAATTCAGTAAGGGACTGGTTAACAGCATTGCTGGTTTAAGGATATTGCAAAAGAAAAAAAATTATGAGGGCAGAAGTGATGGTTCAGCGACTTGCACAATGCATCAATACTGACTACAGAGTAGTGGCTCATGGACTTGCTATATTATCCTCAGGACTCTTCAATTGTGTATGTGCACCCCCACAGTTGCAACTGACGGCTGCTGGCCATCTCTACGACTACATTGGGTCTGCACCTTTGGTGGCCCACGACTGTCATAATCTCCACTAAGACTGTAGTGGGTCTGCTCTGTGGTGACCCACCAATACTACCAATATTCAAGATCTCGACTCATACAGCTGTGGGTGTGCTCTGTTGTGGCCCATTACCAGTCATACGATGCCATTTCAAGACTTCATGTCAAGAGTCAGCATTGTGTTTCTGTGGGGAGGACAACCTGTGGTGTCACCGCCAGACACCACAATTGCTAGGTGGTAGCCTTCAAATCGGCCGCGGTCCGTTAGTATACGTCGGACCCACGTGTCGCCACTATCAGTGATTGCAGACCGAGCGCCGCCACACGGCAGGTCTAGAGAGACTTCCTAGCACTCGCCCCAGTTGTACAGCCGACTTTGCTAGCGACGGTTCACTGACAAATTACGCTCTCATTTGCCGAGATGATAGTTAGCATAGCCTTCAGCTACGTCATTTGCTACGACCTAGCAAGGCGCCATTACCAGTTACTATTGCCCTGTAAAACATGTACTATCAAGAGCGATGTTCACCAATTATGGATTAAAGCTAAGTATTCCAGCAGCTACGTACTTTATTTGCTAGTCTCAATTACTTTACATGTTCCAGACCTCACGCCAGCCTGCGTGAGCTTAAACGCGTGCCTTTCAGCTTCCTCATAGTGGCTTGGCTGTCTTTCCAAGTCACAACAGTTTGGCGACGAGGCCAAATCGCGTTCGTAACTATACTGCCCTAATTTACTTGTGTAATGGCTTCACCACAATCTCCAGATGTACTGTCCGAATTTTATCGCTTACAGAATCAGCAGAGGCAGGCCTTACTGGATGCCCTAGGACAGCTCGTCCAGGGTCAACGTGCAATGTAAAACGATGCGGCAGCCGCCGCTCCACCGCTACCGCAGCCACAACACGCAGTTGCACCACCTTTTCGTCCTTTTGATACGGCGTTGGAAAGCTGGACAGAGTGGTCACGGCAATTTGGATTCCATCTCGCCGCCTACAGAATTCAAGGTAATGAGCAGCAGCCTTTTCTCCTTTCCTCCGTAGGCGTCCAAACCTACCGTGTAATAGTGAAATTATTTCCCCGACGCGAAGCAGCAACTGTGTCCTACGACGAAATTTTGTCTGCATTAGATGCATATTTCAAAGAATCAGTCAATGTAGTTGCAAAAAGGTATACCTTCTTTCGTACAAAACGTACGGCAGGACAGACTAATCGGGAGTGGGATGCAACCTTGCAAGGCCTTACTAGGGATTGTGCTTTTGAGTGTGAATGTGGACTCCCTTATTCAGATGCAATTGCACAGAACGTTTCTGATGTTCGTATAAGGGAACAGATTTTAAAACCAGTCAATCTCTCCCTTCAACAAGTGATGGACATATTGGATCGGCAGGACGCACTTGACTTTGCTCAGGAATCATTTGAAACTTCGCCACACATGTGTCAGGTTAACCGGCCCGCCGGGCGAGCTGCACGGAACAGTAAACAGTCCTCGCGCCCGGCCGCACCAAAGCCGCCTGGCTCTCAGCCACGTGTACCGCGCCAGCAAGCAAATGCAGTGAAATCATGCCCGCGGTGTGCTACTAGACATTCACGTGAGAATTGTCCGTCACGCCAAGCTATTTGCTTTTTCTGTAATAAAAAAAGACATGTTCAAAGTGTTTGCCAGAAAAAGCTCCGATCGGAAGCTCAAACCCATTCCAGGCTCTTTGCTTCGCACAGGAATCGAAATCGAACCAAGGATACTCAGGCTCGTGAAACGCCGCCTATGGAAATTCATGTAGTTCATTCCACTCCGCCCAGTGCTACTCTCTCTCACAGTGACTGTGTTCGTCCCACAAATCGTGTGCGTCGATATCGCCGGAAATCTCGTCAAGTCGCAAGTGATTCTGTACCAGTGTCAGTTCACGTTGCACGAGACAGTCGCTCTTGTCGTCAGCAGGACAATAAACTTTTTGTAGACTTGGACCTTAACGGCAATACCGGAGCTGCAGTTTCTCTGATCAATCACGACACGTACAAACAGCTGGGCACAACTCCGTTGCGTGCCGCAAATGTTAAGCTAACTACATATTCAGGTCACGGGGTCCCTGTATTAGGACAGTGCAGCCTTCTTGCAACATACAAGGGACAAACAAAACTTTTGTCATTTTACGTCCTTCGTTCTTCTTCTGCAGTGAACTTGTTTGGTTTCGATTTATTTCAGTTGTTTAACTTGTCTATAGTCAATCAGGTCCTCTCAGTGAACCAGACTGTGCCTTCAGACAGTGTTTCTCGTCTATGTGAAGAGTTTGCAGACATTTTTGCACCGGGCCTCGGTTGCACTAAGAACTATAAAGCACATTTGGGACTGAAAGTAAACGCGCAACCGAAATTTTTCAGAGCGCGCAATGTTCCCCACGCATTGTGTGATGAGGTCGCCAAAACATTGCACGATTTGGAATCAGAAGGTGTAATTGAACGTGTGCAGGCTTCTCTCTGGGCATCACCCTTAGTAATTTTGCAAAAGCCTTCCGGAAAATTGAGACTTTGCGTGGACTTCAAGGCAACAGTGAATCCCCAACTAGTGCCTGCAACTTTTCCTTTACCCCGCCTGGAAGATCTTTTTGACAAACTGTGCCCGGGTAAATGTTTTTCGAAGTTGGACCTAGCCGATGCGTACTTGCAAATACCGGTGGACGAAGAATCCCAGCGCGTTCTAGTGGTTAACATGCATCTCGGTTTGTATCGATTCAAACGACTGTCATTCGGGTGTGCATTCGCCCCTGCATTGTTTCAGCAATATCTACAAACTGTTTGTGCGTCGGTCCCTACTGCAGCAAACTATCTGGACGATATTGTGATCTCCGGAAAGACGGAAGAAGAACATTTAGCCAATCTCCGACCATTATTTCAGGTCTTGCGACCAAATGGTCTTCGCTTGCGGAAGGATAAATGTGTGTTTTTTGCTCGTGACTTACCCTATCTGGGACACGTACTCAATGCCCAAGGCGTACATCCCAGTCCAGAGCACCTCCGTGCCATACAAGACTTGCCTTCACCGCAGAATTTGAAGCAGCTCCGGAGTGTGCTGGGAAAAATCATTTATTATCATCGCTATGTGCGCCACGCCTCTTCCATTTCAGCTCCGCTTCATCGCTTACCCCGTAAAGGTGTTCCGTTCGTCTGGACGACGGAATGCGAACGCGCCTTTCGCCAGTTGAAATCGGCGTTGCTTTCCAATACTTGCCTTACGCCATTCGATCCCCAGAAACCCCTTCTGTTGATGGTAGATGCATCGGATTTCGGGATCGGTGCTGTGCTTGCGCACAAAGATGGATCACACGATCGCCCTATTGCCTTTGCGTCCAAATTGCTCTCGTCTGCGCAACGAAATTATTCGCAAATCGAGAAAGAAGCATTGGCTCTCGTATTTGGTGTTACTAAGTTTCATGATTTCTTGTATGGTCGTCACTTTACCATCATCACAGACCACAAACCGTTGACATCGCTTTTTCATCCGAACAAGCCTGTACCTCCACGTACAGCGCAGAAGTTCATTCGCTGGTCTATTTTCCTCTTGCAGTACCGCTACGATATCCCGTATCGGTCCACTGCTAAGCACTGAAACGCCGGTGCGTTGTCCCGTTTGCCTGTTGCTGAGGATAGAGCATTCGATTCCTCCGAACTTGCTTGCATGTTCATTGATTCGGAAACCGATGACGTGGTCGACTCGTTTCCGATTGATTTTCGTCGTGTAGCTACAGCCACAGCTGCAGACCCTGTCCTTGCTACCGTTCTGCGTTTTGTTGCTACGCAATGGCCCTAGTCAAAGTCACGGATCGAGGATTCGTTGGTTCGCCGATTTTTTGGCGAGACTTTTTGTACGACGTGGTGTTTTGCTGCTGCGTTCAGATAATGATCAGTCCAGGGTCGTGGTACCACGTTCGTTACAGTCCTCTGTCTTACGGCTTCTCCACCAAGGACATTGGAGTATAGTGAGAACGAAACAACTTGCTCGTCAGCACTGTACTTGGTTCGGAATCGATGCTGCGATTACGCATATGTGCTCTTCTTGCATGGCGTGTGCCGAACAACAATCCGCACCACCGCGGAAATTCTTTGCATGGCCAAAAGCCACTTCCCCTTGGCAACGCTTACACAATGATTTTGCTGGTCCATTCTGGAATGCTCGATGGTTGGTTGTTGTCGATTCATTCAGTAATTTTCCTTTTGTTGTCCGGATGTCTTCCACGACGTCTTCTGCCACCATCCAAGCGTTATCCGCTATCTTTTGCATTGAAGGTCTTCCACAGACTATTGTTTCCGACAATGGCCCACAATTCATGTCCGCAGAATTTCAGTCATTCTGCAAGGCCAATGGTATGCGACATCTGACGTCCGCGCCGTTTACGCCACAGTCAAACGGTGCCGCTGAACGTTTGGTCAGGACTTTCAAGTCACAAATGTTGAAGCTGAAAGAGTCGCATTCTCGGGAGGACGCGTTATTGCTCTTTTTTTCCTCGTATCACTCTCAGCCCCGAGATGGTCGCTCGCCGGCTGAGTTGCTCCACGGTCGTCCTCATCGAACTTCGATGTCTTTGCTGCATCCGCCGCATCAGGTTCCTGTGCAGCGGCAGCCACCTGCTTTGGCCCTAGGCGACGTTGTGTACTATCGCAACTATCGCGGTTCACGGCGTTGGCTCGCAGGGCGCATTCTTCGCTGCCTCGGCCGCGCTATGTATTTGGTTTTGGGGGCCTCTGGTGAGGTGCGTCGGCATCTCAATCAGCGGCGCCTCTGTCGTCGCACGGGTTCTGCCGCTCCCCGTCTGCTTTCAGCGACGGTGCCGTCCGGTCAGCGCCCTGGGGACCCATCTACTGGCTCGCCTCATCCCCAGGTGTTACCGACGCCGCCTTCCATTTTGCCCCATGGCGACGCGCCGCAGCCGCCGCCGCCGCCTGTTCTCCCGCCGGCGACGCCCGCAGTGGACGCTTCGCTGCAACCGCCAGGCGCCTCCCTGGGTCACGCGCTGCCGATCGCTTCCCGTGACCAGGTGTCCTCCGACATGGAACTCTTGCCCGCTCCGGACCACATGTCGTCTACGCCCGTCGGGTACCCCGACGCGATGGAGGTCGACCCTACGGCCCCTCCTGTCTCTCTACGGGCGCATACACCGCATGTTGACGTGCACCCTGGACTAGGTTTTCCGGCGTTTCCTAGCTCCCCTCGGACCGAATGGCCGGATGCAGGTGGCACAGCCTCGCCTGTTGTTAGGCTCCCCACCTCGTCAACATGGGGTCCTCCCCAAGGCGGGCGGAAGCCTTATAACACAACCGTACGTCGTTTTGCAGGGGAGGAATGTGGTGTCATCGCCAGACACCACACTTGCTAGGTGGTAGCCTTTAAATCGGCCGCGGTCCATTAGTATACGTCGGACCCGCGTGTCGCCACTGTCAGTGATAGCAGACCGAGCGCCACCACACGGCAGGTCTAGAGAGACGTACTAGCACTCGCCCCAGTTGTACAGCCGACGTTCATAGCAATGGTTCACTGACAAATACGCTCTCATTTGCCGAGACGATAGTTAGCATAGCCTTCAGCTACATTTGTTACGACCTAGCAAGGCGCCGTATTCAATTGATATTTATTATGTCAAGCATGTATCATCAAGAACGATGTTCTAGAATTGTGGAGTAAAGTTAAGTATTCTACCAGTTACCTCCTGTTTTGCTAGTCTTATTTCTCTGACCTGTTCCAGACCTAACGCCAGTCAGCGTGTAATTAAACGCGTGCATTTCGGCCTCCTCTAGAAAAACAGTGTTGTCTTTTCTGACAACACTACATCTATCTTCAGGAGTTCTGGGAATTGGGATGATGGAAATGCCGTGTGGCTAGGGCCTCCAGTCGGGTAGACGGTTCGCCTGGTGCAAGTCTTTCGAGTTGACGCCAATTCGGCGACTTGCGTGTCGATGGGGAAGAAATGATAATGTTAGGGACAACACAACACCCAGTCCCTGAGCGAAGAAAATCTCTGATCCAGCCGGCAATCGAACCGTAGCCGTTAGGGATGACATTCTGTCGTGCTGACCACTCAGCTACCAGGGGACTGATATTGGGGTGATGCAAAGCGTTTTTTGATGTGTACATTCCTTCCCTCAAGATTTTTTCTTTATATTGGTTTTATTGCTTTTGAGATCGAGCTCTTGCTAATGTCTGTTCCTACTAAAACTGGAAGGTGTCCTTGGTCAACCACACTTCTATCATTTAGTGAATACACAGAGTGTCTCAAACCTTTTGGGTCAAACTGAAACAGGTGACAGTTGGTTCACAGCCAATTATATTGAGATATCGTATCAACGGTTGGAAGTGCATATTTATTGTGCTGCGGACGTACACAGAGCGCGGCGCGTAACAACTACATAGCTCAGAGCAATTGTTCAAAGCGACGACCGCTAGTCTCAGTGCGTGTACTGCAATGGCGCGTGCAGCTCTTCGCACTCTCGCAGATGCCTGTTGTCGGCAGGGCGAGTTGGTCTCTCATTAACCCGCTAAACAGTCGATCTACGTGCCTGGAAAGGTTTCGCCTTGTCTCCCTTTCACTCTTCGATGGTAGATACTGATTTATCCGACAAAAGCAGCGTTGACGAAAATTCGGCTAAGTACCTACCACATAGCTCCAGTTCTGCTCATACTTAAACTATCGAGCGTTCGGGATTCTTCCATGACTCGTTTGAAAGAACGTCTAAAGTTTCCTTTAAGCATTTTTACTGTCTTTAAAACACGGAAAATGACTATAACGTCCGTATTTAATATCCCGACATCAATTATGCAATGTTACTGACTGTCTCCGTTACAAGTTCACACCCGAAAGGAGCCAGAAGGTATTTATTTACTCCGACTCGATATTTTGAATGTCCTAAACAGTCACTGACACACGATTACCTGCAAGTTAACACATTCATTCATTCAGTAGTCTTCTTGTAAGGAAGTGCTCGTCATAATATCTCATAATCTGCACGAAACACGACACGCGGATTTTATGTACGACATTAAATGCTCACACACGAATTTCCCCTGAAATAAATCACTCAGAAATCTCAAACTTCCACGATGTACTCAATACTGTAGTCACTCTTCGTCAACGACACGAGAACCGACCAAACGCTCCAACTTCCACCTTTTGATACAAATTTGATCAGCATAGTTTAACATAGGTTTTCACCAGAGGATGACTCCGAGCGACTATATATCGATTCATTGATATGAAGCACAAAGCCCTATTTAGACTGCAGGAAATGCTGAATTAGGAGGGTGATTCCCAAAGAAATGCACACTATTTTTGTAAAAATACAGTTTTCAATCTGCATTTGTGAAAGTTTTACAATGTATAGATACATCCTTCCCGCTTGTTTTCAAACTTAGTTCAACCTGTTCCCGTGAGTGGCGCCATCACAGCATGTCTTCAAGATGGCTGCTACGCTTGACGTTTGTCAGAAGCAACGTGCTGTTATAAATTTCCTGTGCTGTGAAAACGGGACAGTGGGAAACATCCAAAAGAGGTTGAAAAAGGTGAATGGAGATGCTGCTGTCGATCGCAGTACAGTTAGTCGGTGGGCAAGCATGTTACGTGATGAAAGCGGGCACGGCAATATTGACGATTGTCCTCGCAGCAGCAGGCCTCATACTGCACACACTCCAGACAATGTGCAGAGAGTTAACGAATTAGTGACTGCTGACAGATGCATCACAGTGAACGAATTGTCATGCTACGTTTGGGTAGGGAGAGGAAGTGTTTGCAGAATACTGAAAGTCTTGGCGTTATAAAGGGTTTGTGCCGGGTGGATTCCCAGGATGTTGACAGTGGCTCACAGAGAAACAAGAAAAACGGTATGCAGCGAACTTTTGGAACAGTACGAGAATGGTAGAGATGAATTTCTTGGAATAATTGTGACAGGTGATGAAACATGGCTCCATCATTTTTCACCAGAGACGAAGAGGCAATCAATGGAAGGGCATCATGAAAACTCACCCAAGGAAAAAAAAATTCAAAACCACACCTTCTGCTGGAAAAGTTATGGCTGAGGTGTTTTTCGATTCCGAAGGACTCTTGCTTACGGACATCATGCTAAGTGGAACCACAATAAATTCTGATGCATATGTGAGGACACTGAAGGAACTTCAAGCTCGACTGAGTCATGTTCGACGACATCGGCAAAAGCAGGATGTTTTGCTGTTGCACGACAATGCACCGCCACATGCCAGTCAAAAAACCATGGGAGCGATCACAAATCTCGGAAGGACAACACTGAAACACCCGCCTTACAGTCCTTACAGCTCCATGTGACTATCATCTCTATGGGAAAGTAATAGACTCTCTTCGTGGAACAAGACTCCTGTGTAAGCTGCCAAACAATGGCTCCAACAGGTTGGTCCAAAATTTTATCGTGCGGGTATACAGATGCTGGTTCCAAGATGGTGGAAAGCAGTTGAGAGGGATGGAAATTATGTGGAGAAATGAAAATATTGTCCCTAACGGATGTAGATACACACTGTAAGACTTTCAAACATGTAGAATAAAAGATGGATTTTAAAAAAATAGTGTTCATTTCTTTTCGAGTGACCCTCGTACTGTTGGCCGGTATGTTAAGCAGCCATTTAGATCATCTCAAGCATTTCTGTTCTCACGATATATCTAATGTCAGCCAATCAGATTACCACAAATAATTTAGACAAGAAATCTCGTAATTCCGAAACTAAATAGTGTTTTAATGATAAAATATGGCTCCTTTCTACAAAATAGATTACTAATAAATTTAGAACTCCACACCCATTCTGGTTGCATTGTATTAAATGAAGCTCATTCGGAGATACGTCACAAATTCCCTTATTGCACGACAACTTTCTCACGCATAGATCTACATACTTTTAAGAAAATATCATTCTCACTTTACGTATATCCACCACTCACTCTCTGTCCCTCCAAAACACTCACACAACCAAAATACGAAGAAATAATAATTTTCCATGGCACTTTTTATTACCTCATAAATGTGTGATAATGAAACTAACGGAAATTTCAGAAAATCATATTATATGAACCTACCCTCTAGGTGGTAGTTTCAATTGATACTATAGATGAATGCATTACAGTCTCTAATTCAGTTTCACAATGCCAGCACGGTTACAATGAGTTTTAGGTAAACAATTATATCTCCGAAAGCAGTGAAGTTATTGGGTTTGAAATCTTATGAGAACGGTTGTGTAACCCACAGAATTTGGTACACTAAGTATGAAAGAGATCGATTAATATTTATTAGTACTTCTTCAGATTCACAGAGAGTATTTGTAACGTATTACACCCAGCGTTAGGCAAGCACAAGGCTCGCTTGGCTCAGTAGACAGCGTCATCTCTGACAGCGTGAGAACCAGAATCTGCTCTCCTCCCAGCTCCAATGCGAGCTACGCTTTCAGGCAAGATGACAACTCGTAATAATTCCTACGTTATATGTTGTACACTGGAACAGTCAGCAGGTGGTAAACAGCATGCACCTCTCACCACTAAACAGACGTACTGTTCATAACTTAGGTCATAGCAAGTGTGTAATGTGACGGCCGCATGCATCTAACTGGCGCATTAAACTATGCCCCACACGCACAACTATCCTCGATGTCAATTGAACATTGCTTCAGACAGCTTGCGATATTCCCATTGTGAGGTGTGCTACTGTGTAACGAGAGCTTGCAGACACGCATTTGTTGTGCGGTGCGAAAGAGTTAGTCCCCATAAACCGGCACTAATGTGTAGAGAACGCTCTCCCAACAGGTGTCACCCTAACTGGAAGATGTTTATCTCTGTGGGTACCAACTCATGTGTGACAGGATCATTCACGTCACAGACAGCCAGCAACGATTCCCGCCAAAGACATGCCGACTTTGGAGAAGCTGTTGGATCGTGTGGCCGACCACACAGCATTGCGCACCCATCAACTTGCCCAAGAAACACACGCTTCAAAGGGCACTGTGTGGTGAGTACTGGTGGAAGATGTACAAACATGGTTCAAATGGCTCTGAGCACTATGGGACTTAACTTCTGAGGTCATCAGTCCCCTAGAACTTAGAACTACTTAAACCTAACTAACCTAAGGACATCACACACATTCATGCACGAGGCAGGATTCGAACCTGCGATCGTAGCGGTCGCGCGGTTCCAGGCTGTAGCGCCTAGAACCGTTCGGCCATCCCGGCCGGCGTGAAAGATGTACCACACCCACGTCGTAATGAACGTGTGCAGGCACTACGACAAAAGGATTTTGATCCCAGTTTTCATATATGTCGATGGATTATCCGCAGCAGTGCACTAATGCCGAACTTTGTACAGTTTATGTTCTTCACGGATGCGGCGTCATTCACCTGTGATCGTAAACAGCAGCAAAAGCCGCATCTGCAGTGAAGTGAATCTCCACGCCACCAACGTTGGTGGCCACCAACAACGATTCTCTGTCAACGTAAGCGCGGGTGTTGTCAAATATCATCTAACAGAAGCTTATTTGCTTTTTACCTTTGACTGGTCCACGTTGCCTGGTTTTTTTGACGGGATATGCTGCCACAGTTCTTGGAGGCTATACCACTGGTAGTAGCGAAAGGATATGGTTTCATCATGACGATATACCAACCCACTTCGATGATAATGTCCGCGAGCTGCTGAACGGTACGTACCCACTTCGCTGGATTGCAAAAAAAGGTCCTATCCCACGGCCAATGCGATCACGGACCATACATCTCTGGACTCTCCGTCTGGGATTACGTCAAGACGTTAGTGTATCAGACGGATGAAGACTTGCATGGTAGGGTCCATGCTGCCTGTCTCCTGGTACAACAGACACCAGGGATCTGTATAGACTGTGGCAGAACAACATGCGCCGTTGCTATCAATGTACTGAGACTGGCGGTGGTCAATGTGAACAATTACCATGAGCTACCTTGTTATGCACTCAACGCTGTGAGTGCCCACAAGACAATAACTGTTCATTTCCGACCACTGGATCCTTATCTGAGAAAATAATCGGTTTTGGACCTACTGTCACCTGTTTCAATTTAACCTAAAAGTTTGAGACACCCTGTACGTAAAAGAAGCCTTTGACATCTATATATGAAGATTAATTCTCCATAGCTTTTACTTTGCTTTTGCTACAATTTACTTTCAAATTTTGCTTTGAGCTTTCTTTAGACGGTCAGTTGTTCAGTTTTATTTTATAATTTTAGATGCAAATAAATATACTGGACAAATCACATTACCAGTTTTTAGAAAGATATTCCTCTAAAAACATTTCTTCTTAAAACTGTTCTTAGGTTGAACACACCATTTCCATTATGTTCTATACAATTCCTCTGATAAATTATGACCACAACCTACCGTGTACTTGATGCTGTATGGGTGTGCTACAGGCAACTAAGTCCGACCCCGGAAGCTGAGTGGTGCTGGCACGGTAGCTCAGCGTGTTCGTCAGAGGGCTGCGTGCTCTCTGTGATAAAAAAAACTGAGTCAAGGAATCAAAGATCAGCTTGAACGGATATCTTGTGACGTCCGTCCAGACCAAACGCAACGAACTATATCGAAGGAAAATGAGAAAAAAGTGGTCAGCGCGACACAATGTCAATCATAAGGGTTCAATTCCCGGCTGGGTCGGAGATTTTCTCCGCTCAGGGTCTGGGTGTTGTGTTGTCCAAATCATCATCATCATTTCATCCCCATCGACGGGCAAGTCGCCGAAGTGGCGTCAAATCGAAAGACCACCCAACGGTCTACCCAACGGGAGGCCCTAGTCACACGGCATTTACATTTTTAAAGGCCCCTAAAACAGTAAGAACAATATGCAGGGTCTAATAGATATAAGTTAAGACATTTTTACATGTAGTATCTTCACATGTTCACACATCATTGTGGTAGTTGTTTTTCTTCGGAATCAAAAAATCTTCCAAAAAACAAGTTACATAATTTAGTAGATACCTTTTTCTGCATGGTTGTAACTGCACCACTAAGTGCACTATGCTTATCAGGATAGGCTAACAATTCTTTGCGTGCACATGTCCACACCTTAACACCTGACCGCTGCTCAGGGGAAAATAAGCCTTAACGAATTTCTCTTGCCACACGAACTTGGAGATACAAACAGGCTTAAAAATGTACTACTGCTAGTATCTATAACTATTAGTCTGAAAATGACGTAAATACCGATATAATGTGTGCGATGGAATTTTCTCGATGTGAGAATGTTGAAGGGCGCTCTGTTTTAATCGTTAATACCCATTCAAAAGCCAAGATCGCACAACATTTTTTTATTCAAGATAACCTGTTTCAACAGTCTTAGCTGTCGTCTTCAGGTCTAAATCACTCTTTTTTGTAGTAAAACATGTTCACTCATCAAAACCTGCAGGGTACTTCTCGTTGGCCTAGAATCCTGAAATGTGGCAAGAAGCATGGTTTCACAGTACAAGTAAATCCGAAAATTGTTAATCTGTAGTTAAATCACACAAAAAATTTTCTTTGGTTATTTGTTTTATGACGGCAAACTTGAAACTAAAATAATCAGTTGTTCTGCATTCACTATGACTGGATATCAGTGGTAATATTCAAACATCCAGCAAGGAATGAGTTCATCGTTCATAGGACGCGTTTCGGGATTTATTCATCGTCAGATATCTAGAGCGATCTTTGAACCTAGACTAGTCTGCAAATGTATGGTTCACATACAGCTTGAAACGGCATACCTACGTACAGTAACGGGTCCGGGGTAACTGATGATGGATAAATTCTGAAACGCGCCATATGAACAATAAAGTCATTCCTTACCTGCTGTTTGACTTGTACCATTGCGACACTGTTAGCCTGAATGGAAACTACTGATTATTATAAGAGTGGTCGCCTGCCTCCCACGTGATTTTATGTCACATTTATATTATTGAAATGAAAACATTCTCGAAATCTTGGAATCCGTGGAACCTGTATCCTACCAGTATGAATGTCGGTAACATGCAAAAATGGTTGGGATTTTCGATTTCGAAAAAGGTGCACATTCTGTATACATAATGAAGTTTCTACAGAACTCTCAATGCGCGAGTCATACGCATGTTTGACAGTTTTTCTATTTATCGGTGTGATTGTAAATTTATTTTCATAACTCTATGCTTGAGCACATTAATATTTCAGTAACCACTAAGTAATATCAATGATTAAATGTAATTTGGACCAAAAGGCAGCAGAACACGACGGATGCATACGTATAGCTGATCTACATTTATTGTAGGTTATGAGGTTCCCGAATCACTGCATGTTGCCACTGATGGGACCTCAATGAGTATTCACTTGCTTTGATCCTCCGATAAAATATCCAATGAGCTCACAGCCATTCCTTGAATTCATCAATTTAATATCGACGTTTTGGAGCCGATTATTATCGGTCATCGATGTTGAGACGTCGGTGAAAGGTAAAAATGAGCTTACATTGCACAACCCTAATTGGGACCCCTTGTATACGCTGCTATATTTCCGCAATTTATTCAGTAGACAGTTTCTTCCTTAGGCATTCAGCATGAGGCTGACTCGGTTTTCTAGCGCAGTATCTGTGGCAGGAACAGGCTTGGTTCGCGTGACGTCGAGGTTTACATAAAATACACTACATTCCTATAGGAATGTAATTTCTTTTCGAAGAAAAAAAAACTGCCCCTTTGTTCTGACATCATGTGGAAGAACTACGCCCGTGGCACAAGGTTTAAATAATTTACGTTTCATATGCATCTACAAAGAAATAAGAAATAAAAGAGCAGTTTAAAGACCTGTCGCCAGGCTTCTGTTTGTAGATTAACCTCGTTAATTATGAAATGCCATTCTCTTGTGTCTCTTGTATAATGAGACTGCTCGTATCTTCGCTTGGAATCAGAAACTGCCCGTCTCTTCCGGAAACGATACTTTTACTGCTGAACCTGCTTAATTAAACTTCACGAAGACAACAGGGTCCATTTAGTTCAAACGGTGCCAAATAGCTACTTAAGTTACCTCAGGTGTCTGGAGCAAAACAATCTGCAAACCTGATAATGAACCGGTTTCTGTAAACATTTACGAAACATTTCCTACCACAAACCCATAGAATTTTTACAGTGTTGTATAGTTTCAGTCATACAGTTTGATGTTTCTTAACAGTGACATAGCTAGAGTTATGCAACTATTACAACTTCGTATCTCACTAACAAGGATAGCTGCAGAAATGTTAGTAACCAACTACTGCTTACATAATTTTCTAAATTTTCAGAAAAATTTATTTTCTGTAGACTTGTCACTCACCAGTGTAGTAACGGGATATTCAGCCAATCACAATTTGGATTTCTACTGAGAAAGCTATTTATTAAGTTTACTGAGCACGTAATAAAATCTTTAAATGGTACAGTATGACCAGCTGGGTTCTTCTGCACGTATCAAAGGCATTTGTTTATGTTAATCACTACATTCTACTACAGAAACTAAGTTTTCATGGAATGCGTAGTTCGGGATATGGCTAGTTTAGATTTCGTTTAAGACACACAGTGAAGAGGTTTGCCCTAGGCTGCTCGAGTAATACAAAGTGGGGGGATACATCACCTGCATAGAATTGGTGTGCCATAGGTTTCGATCAGTGGCCCACTATTCTTGTGGTCTCTTAATGATCTGCCATTTACATTAATCAGAAGGCAGAATTAGTCTTCGTCTTAGATGGTACGAGCATCGTTGCCAAGTAGAGCACACAATCATCAACAGAAAATAGTAGATGATGTTTCTGTGAATGTTGTTGTCCGGTTTTGCACAAATCGGGTAACTTTAAACTTGGCAGAAACGCAATTAATCTAGTTTCGAACTGGCAAAAGTGCCCCATCTACTATTCACCTAGTATATCAACATGAAATAATATATAGCGTAAAAAGTACCAAGTTTCTACGTGTACGTGGAGCGAGGATTCCTTAGAATTATACACCATATCTTAAATACCATAAAAGAGGAAGGGGGATTGAATTATGATCGGTTGTCACAATTTATAATTAAGACAATTTATTGACATTACGTCTTTTAAGGAATTTGACAATTACAAATTGTGGACGAGGCACTAGGTACAGCTTTGCAAAACCCAACCTACACAGGACTCAAATAAACAGTCCCTTAAGAGAGAGTTATAAAAAACGTAATATGTCACTCATTTATGGAAACCTTAAGCATAGCAACTATCAGTTACCTCACAAAGTAACTTCATCAGGCTCCTTAAAACCAGTTGTTACATTAGGACGGCCACACTTAAAACATTCTTTACTAACATACCCTTATAAACTTACCATGTCAATCCACTAAAGAAGCGCTTGTTAGAAGGTCAGTTACACTTAACGTTGCCGGGCACTAATAGCCCCCGCTTTATTTTCCCTTATTAAGAAAACAGTTACTGACAAACTTGAGAAATTCAACCTCCCCTATAGGATTTCCGTCAAAATACATATAATGAAAACAACTACCAACAAAGGGTAACTTAACGACGGTTGAACACTAGCGCCAAGCTAAGATCCAATTATATGACAGAACCACTTAAATAAAAAACTACAGCAGAAACACTGATCCTTCAAAGTAATGTTCATGTGCTCAGACGTGTTAATATAAACATTACCAGAAAGAGCTACACAAGCAACTCAGCAGATGCTATACAGTTTAAGGTTTAGCCAGTTGCCAGCCCCTAATAATTAAGGAAACAGGTTCATATGCGGACAGGTTACATACAATATTAACCCTCCTTGGCGAAAGGAAGATAAATACTAAATTTTTGAAGTCGATATGTGTACAATTCCCGGTAGTGGCCAGTTTCTTAAAGACTGCCAGGCATAGACGTCGGATGAAATTTCACTCCCCGCCAAGGCGCTTGCTCAATCAAGAGTTTCTGCCCGAAACACACATTCCAAAAACTTTCATATCACGTACACAATACGAGGGAGCGGGTTCTACAGCTTCACCGCTTCACTTCAAATTTCGTTCACAGTGAAGTCTCAAAGCTGCCCATGTCGCCAAAACGTCCAACCAGTTTCACACCACAACATGTAACGGTCATCACGCTCATTCGGCAGCCGTTGACACTCGTCTCCTAGCGAATGTCACGAGATCTCGAGGGTTACACGTCGAAGGCTCACAACCAACACGCTTAGCCCGCCAACCACGAAGATAAGACACGCGAAAAGGAAAGATGACTTAGCTCAACCACAATCTATCTCAACGATAGATGAAGAAAATAATACGGGTGCCAGCTCGCCACGGTTCCATATCACCCTCTTCAGTGGTAGGACAGAATCTCCCTACTCAGTCCACCTTAACCTGGCTGAGATGTACCCTAAAAAGCTTGCCCGATGCGTTCTCCTTTACTTACAAGTCCATCGGGCTCAAGATTTTACGGATACGACAAGGGCCCCTACGTCTCCGTTTTAATTATCCTTTGGTATCTTGGCTATACGGAGCCGCCAAGTTACGTATAAAAACCAGGTCCCCAATATTTCCCGAAAATGGTCTACGACCCATGTTATATCGAAGCTGCTGTCGCCGGTGGGCTGCACGGGTATTCTGTCTGGCCCTTTGCCAATTCTCTCGGAGACTCTGAGCGGTGATGGACGTTGGTAAGAGGTCGTTTATACTCAACAAGTTTGATAACGGAGAACTAATGGTATAGGAAAACATTAACGCAGCGCGTGTCATCTCGGTTGCCTCATGTTTGGCCGTATTAAACGCCTGATTGAGCCACTGCAAGGTGACATCCCAACTACCAGGTAACCGGGCATGGTAGGTGGTTAGGGCTGTTTTCTAATGCCGATTAACTCTTTCGGCAAATGACGCCTTAGGATAATGAGGCATGGTGGTAATATGTCTAATACCCTGATTGAAACAGAAGGCCTGGTCGATGCTTACGCCTTTTGCAGATACCAAATGGCCTACGAAAGAAATCGTTTACACAAGGTGATCTTAGATGGCTTGAATGTCAGGCCAGCCGAACGCAACCTTAGGAAAACCTGCTCCAGGTGAACAAGATTTTCCTCAAAGGTGTGACTGTAGATAACTACGTCATCTAAACAGTTGTAGACAGAGAGGAACTTTAAGTCCCCTAAGACAACATCCAACAAACGGGACAACACAACCGCACCAGTGGCTAACCTAAAAGGGACCCAGTTGAACTTAATTCCAATCTGTGCAAAACGCTGTCATAGGCTTGGATTACTCGGCAGGGGGGATCTGGTAATATGCCTGACTGACATATAAGATGGTGCACACATTAGCACCTTCAAACCGGGTAAGGGAATGGTGCAAATCGGGCAAGGGAACCGACTCCAACACAACTTTTTAGTTAAGCCTCCGGTAATCAACTACCATACTAAAATCGCTACCCTGGTCTTTTGACACTAGAAATGGAGGTGAAGCGTAGGCGAAGTTGATGGTCTAATCACCCACTCTTAGAGCATCTTATCGATTTTAGCCCGCAAGATCTTCATCTTCGGTGGAGAGAGCCTATAAGGGGCCTGACGGACGGGCAAACTATCAGTTAATTGGATGTCATGAATTTCTGTCTCCCTCAACTTATCCGATAAGGTATGAGGATAGCGCTCCAAGACCTGGTTGAGAGCCTGCACTTGACGCGCCGTAAGACAACCCGTGTCAACCTGGACATTGCACTCATAGCTCACATTCCCTGTACAAGACTGCTGGCACGAACACAACGATAGACGATGGTGAGGCGCAAACTTAAAATAAAAGACACTCCCGGCATAATCGAATTTCAAACCGACATTCTGGATGAAATCACACTCGAGCGACAAAGAGACCCTCAAATTCTTAGCTATGAAAAACTATGAGACCATGAGAATTTATCGACATATCTGAATCAGAGACTGCGGAGTCAAAAACCTGCACAAATGTCTGTATTCAATGTACCAGTCATAATCTACAAAGGTTACGGAACTACCCGAATCCAGCAATGCACACACTGCTTCCTGTCCTACCCTGGCACATACAAAAGGGATCACCGGGACATGCGTCGCTTGAATGGCTTGACAATTCACTGGTCATTTAGTAAACACTCTCCATTTTCCCATCCTTTGGCGTCAGCTGTTTGAACGAGGTCTACTAAGTACCGGACAATCCCGACCGAAATGATCAACCGCATGGCAACGGTAGCAATGCCGAACTGCTGAATTAGAACTGGTATTAATAGAGTTACTACACGTTGGTGCCTCAGGTATTACTTTCCCTTGTGCGGCGCTACGCTGTTCATCCGCCCAAGAAATAGTGTGAATAGAATCAACCAAATGTAGGAACGGTTCCATAGAGCAAGGGTGCTGTACAAGGTTCAACCTGGCGCGATCCTGTACCCGCATGCCTTCCAACATACGTTCGATACAATCAAGGTCAGACACAGGCATATCCAACGCCACTACGGGCATGCGAACCCTCTCATAATACTGCGCTAAGGTTTCGTTACACGCTTGGATCTTACAATAACATTCCCGCTCTAATTCGACACACGTGCGCGCCAAGAGCCTTCTATTAATAATACGCTGACGGAGCTGAACTAAGGTACCCCGTTGTTCCAATTCCTCGGCTATAATGCTACTAAGCACACCCTTAGCCATCGGATATAATAATGCTAATACGACGCACTGACGAATATCCAACGCATCAGCGTGAATCTGGAGACGGACTAACAACCAGAGGAAGGGCTGAAATTTTCGATGTACAAGACAGGTATATCTTTCAAGACATTCATAATTGGATTAGGCAACTTGGAAAACAAACTCAAATATTCTTCGTTACACTTAACGAGTGTGACCTCACTCACATTTTTAGGCTGAGAATCATTACTTAATTCTCCCCCGCTTAAAGCAGGCGCTACGGCGCGTATCTGCAAACCTCCGGCAACACGAAACAACTTATGACGGCGAGCACCTATTGCATCATTGAGATCTATCGAAGCGATATCCGATAAACAATTACAGTAATGGGCTAAATATGCCTCCACGAGACAAATTTGTTTATGCGTCGGCTGCGTAGACGCCAGAAATTCAATTGCCCGATCTGCATCACTTAAAGCTGTTTCGATGTTCGACAAGTCACCTACCTGTCTAACGATGTCTGTCGATAGGGTAACGGGAGTGTCGACCGCTGCACGAAGCGTGGCCAGCTGATCAGACACATTTCTGTCTACCGGCAGCTCGCGAATACGGAGTTCATACATCAACAGCTCTTTTCGTAAATACGTTATGCCGGGGCAAGCTCGCAGACTCACTCCTGAAAGAGGCAGACAAGCCTCAAAACACAATAATGACAATTTTACAACTTACTAAGCAACGAAAATAAAACATAGGAGATGATAGGAAAAGCAAACCGCATCCCCCTCCCTTACGTCTCAGCTACCAAGTGATACGTGGATTCTTTAATCGTGCCACACTTACACACCATATCTTAAATACCATAAAAGAGGAAGCGGGATGGAATCATGGTTGGTAGTCACAACTTATAACTAAGACAATTTATTGACATTACGCCTTTTAAGGAATTTGACAATTACAAGTTGTGGAAGAGCCACTAGATAAAGCTTTGCAAATATAATCAGAAACCCAACGTACAGAATACTCAAATAAACAGTCCCTTAAGAGAAAGTTATACAATACCTAATGTGCCAGGCATTTATGAAAACCTTAAGCATAGCAATTATCAATTACCTCACACACACACTTCATCAAACTCCCTAAAACCTGTTGTTACATTAAGACGGCCACATTTAAAACATTCTTCACTAACACATCTTTATAAACTTACTATGTCAATCCGTTAAAGAAGCGCATGTTAAAAGGTCAGTTACACTTAACGTGGACAGCCACTAATACCCCACGCTTTATTTTCGCTTATTAAGAAAACAGAATTATTGACAAACTTCTGAAATTCAAACTCCCGTATAGGATTTCCCTCAAAATACGTATAATGAGAATAAGCACCAATAAAGGGTGACTTAATGATGCTTGAACACTAGTGCCAAGCTAAGATCCAATTACATAACATGACTGAAACTCTTAAACAAAAAAGTACAGCAGAAACACTAATCTCTAAAAATAAATGTTCACGTGCTCAGACGTGTTAATAAAATAATTTCTAGAAAGATCTACACAAGGACCTCAGCAGATGCTATGCAGTTTAAGGTTTGCCAGTTGCCATTCCCTGATATTTAAGGAAACAGGTACATATAGGAACAGGTTACACACAATATTAACCCGCCTTGGCGAAAAGAGTATAAATACCAAACTTCGGACGGTGATATGCGAACAACTCCCGGTAGTGGCAAGGTTCTTAAAGACTGCCAGTCCTAGAACTCGAATGACATTTCACTCCCTTCCAAGGCGCTAGCACAATCAAGAGCTTCTGCCCGAATCACACAATTCCAATAACTTTCATATCACGTACACAATACGAGGGAGCGGGTTCCACAGCTTCACCGCTTCACTTCAAATTTCGTTCCCAGCGAAGTCGCAGAACTTTTATCTCCAAGCTGCCCAAGTCGCCAAAACGTCCAACCAATTTCACATCACAACGTGTAACGATCATCGCACTCGTTCTGCAGCCGTTGAGACTCGTCTGCTAGCGAACGTCACGAGATATCGAGGGTTACTCGTCGAAGGCTTACAACCAACTCCCTTCGCCCGCCAACCAGGAAGATAAGGTGCGCGAAAAGCAAAGACGGCTTAGCTCAACCACAATAGATATCAACGATACACGAGCAAAACAGCACTGGCGCCCGCTCACCACGGCTCAGTACGTATTGACGAAAACTTAAAATGAAGAAAAAAGCATGAAGCCGTTCTGATAAAACTTTTAGGTTCAGCTACTTTTGCCATAATGATGATTGCCAACTTTGGGGATACAGAACTTACTAAGTTAATGTATTTTTCGTTCAGTGATGTCTTATGGAATAATAAACTGGATTAGCTCCTCACTTTGTCATAAACTATTACTTGTACCAAAAGAAGTAATTAGAATTGTATGTCGGGTTCACACATGTGCATCTTGCCGCCGGCACCTCTTTAAGCAGCTGAGAAAATTAAGCACAGCCCCTCAGTATCTTTATTTACTTACCAAATTTATTATCAAAGATCCATCTGAGTTTGAGGATAACAGATATATTTTCAATGCCTTATTACCCTTTAATGTAATTTAACTTTGGCCTAGATACAAGTGAAATAGGGAAAGTGTTTTCAATTGTAGCTTAAAGTTGTTTCTCCTTAACAAGTCCATATCTTAGCAGAATTCATTAATAGAAATAATTAGTCATTTATCTAGAAAAAAATGTTCTAAATGACCATGATGCAGTCATATAAATGTTGTTTCATCTCTAGTGTGTGTGTGTGTGTGTGTGTGTGTGTGTGTGTTTCTGAATATAATCCACAGAGCATATAACTAACTAGTGTTCTTGCATCTCGACTTCGTTATTAGCTATATGCGTAAATAAACCTGCCAAATCTCGAAGCACTTATTTACTCATTAATTTTCACAATTTGATTATGCAACGTAATTGAATTGGGATGTCTTTTTTTACAACTGTACCAGTTTACATTCATGACGTAGACTTCCTTTATTGCAGCGATTTCACTGGCTAACAAACCGCTGTAAGCGATCTTCGCCGCAGGAATTCATTAATTAGCTCGAGTCGATTGCAATTTAATTTGTTCCTGTAAACTGCGAACATTAATACGCTTGAGCGTACCATAATACTTTTCTGATAAACATCTGCATCGAACTCGCCGATGCCACTGTAATATAAAATGAACGGAAATTCCGGGTAAATACGTAAAATTAATGTTTGGAAATATATCAGTATATACATTTACGAATACACCCTTTTCATAGAGGATTTGGTCAAGGTTGAAGTACGAACCCTCTCCTAATCTCTCTAAATATTAACTTCGCTTTTAATAGACGGTAATATTAATTTCGCGGAATCCTCAGCTTCAGACTATGCCTTCAAACTATGCCTGCTATTGCAAAGGTAGATGTCTGTGTAACGATTACGCTGTTGCGAGAATTCGTCGTCACCATGAAACAAACATTAAGGGGTCTCTTATTGTAGCCCAAACAAATGTATTATAGAATTTACAAATTTTATTCTCCGAACTCTATTAACGTTCTTGGCACAGTAACTTGATTTTTGCCATTTTCTGTAGGAGATCGTTCGATGACTTAGAAATTAGGGTCGGAGGTCGACAATATGCGTTGCACAGAAGGCGTTTCAGCACTCTCGTACGATGCTGTTGATAGGTAAATCAAAATCATTTTGAGCAATTTAGCCTGCAGGCGTAATTGCAATACTGTTATGTATTCATTTATTCCATTATTCCATAAATTACGCAATTATTTTTAACGTTCTAGATTATTGCATTGTCATCGTTATGCTTTTCAAATCCTTTAATACCTAATTTGTACAGTTGTGTTAAAAGCACATATAAACCTTGAGAAACATTTTCGTTTATTTCCGAGAACACGTCATCACTTCTTTCAAATGCTACACACACAAGGGCTAACAAATTCAAGGTCTGCATTATTACCCAACAAGCCTCCAAACTAGACAATAATGTAAAATAAGACTGCCAGACAGGTATCCCTCTCAAGTATGTACACAATTTTTTTTATAGATTTAGTAAATAAAACTTAGATTATCGTTAGGGGAACTAAGTGTTCCGTTTCTTTTTTTATGTACAAAGTATATGCCAAATTTCAGCACAATTTGTGCCCCGCAGTTTAGTGTGACGTTTCATATTACGAATACATGCCAAGTAGAGCTCAGCAGTTCGCCAAAATAAACATCTCAGCTATTAAGTTGCGCATGGCGCATTTCTACCATCTGTTTTTGAATACATTTAACAATTATGCTTGAATATATACAGTAATTAGATACAATTTCTTGGTTGGATTTCATTCCGTGAATCCTCGTTTCTCTTACAGTCTTAACGGAATCATTCATCACATACAGCGATAACATGTCACTAGCACATTTGCGGAGAAAAGTCGAAGTATATGCACGAAAAGTGGCAAGTTGGAGACAGAGGGTCTCTTATATTTCCGTGCTACATAAGGCCATATTCGAGCTGTAATACATTTCCGAGCTTGCACACTTGCTCGTCAAAATCCTGACCTAGCTGTCTCACGACCTAATGGGATTTTGATGAAGTACTGGGCTCCAAAGAGCTCTTAGATTTACACACCTTCTCTTATCACAGTCATTTAATTAAGGTAATTCGCCTTCTAGTACCGAACCATACCTCCTCGAGGGCTGCACTCAAATTTCCACCTGCTCCTCTCCTTTTCCTATCGCGTCATGTGGCATGGGGCATACTCACGTAGTCATTGATCAGGAAGAGCAGTGTGCGACAATTGGGAATTTTTTTTTGTTTTTTTTATTCCACAAAAACAATAACAAAAATAACTAGCTTATCATGAAATGACATAAACAGGGTGACAGCTAACTGCAGTCACAAATTACAGCATTCACAGAATGACGAATTATATTCAGCTTTCAACAGTAGCATACATTTAACATCTTGACTGTCACCTTCAAATGGTGGCAGATGAGCAAGTGCATCTTCTTCTTCTGCAGCGTGAGGTTCCTGTTTTGGACTTCCCAGACTCAGTCAGTCAGTAAGTCACTGATGTATGTTCGTAAGTCTTCTCCAGAATAAATTATGTGGGCAAAAGAGCAGTCCCTTACAGTAATTTCCGCATTGGAAAATTCACCAGACAAAGTGTCGAAAACAGAAAACGTTCACATTAGTTTTTCCGATCACAGTGCGTTATTAACCTGCGTAAATGTAACACCACAACCCACCCGTAGAGTAAGAAGCTAGTCGAATCTAAACATATCGGTACTATCAAAATAAGACTTAGAAATATGATAACCAGAGCTTGGGAAATGTATCTCCGTTCACTAAACAACCTTCCAATTGTGCTAGAAACCGAAGCTAAGGAAAGTTTTAATATGTATTATTACAGATAATGCCAAAGGAAGGAATTTATAGTGTGCTAAGCGACCTCCACGATCTGACAGGTGCAGTTCCTACAAGATTAAAAGACATCAAGCAAATAAAAGCAAACTTAATAAATTTAAAACGCAAGAAACTGGAGGAAAGAAAGATAAAATCCAAAGCAGACTTGGTCTCTGGAGATGAGAATGCTGCATTGTACCACCTTGTCAGACACGCCAAGAATATAAGAAGAATTATCATGGATGAACTTCAAACCGCTAAAGGTGCCATAATTACCACAAAATGGTTCAAATGGCTCTGAGCACCATGGGACTTAACATCTGAGGTCATCAGTCCCCTAGACTTAGAACTACTTAAAGCTAAATAACCTAAGGACATCACACATATCCATGCCCAAGGCAGGATTCGAACCTGCGACCGTAGCAGCAGCTCCGTTCCGGACTGAAGCGCCTAGAACCGCTCGGCCACGACGGCCGGCCATAATTACCACCCCGAAGGGAGTAATTAAGGGAGTGTCACCGTACAATAGACGCATGTATGCATCAGGGGAAACAGACGAAGAAGAATATGATGACCTCTTTCGTACATATCTTCCATGAATGTCGCGAAATGATGATAAGAACATTTCTTCGAACATCACCAAGGAAGATTTACTGGGAATCGTACGCAACTCCCCCACTAGGAAATCTCCAGGACTTGATGGGCTGACCATTGAATTCTGTACACAATTTTGGAACGTAAAAAGAGAAAAGACAAAAGTTCAGGAAAACTGTCAATGAAGTCTTACGGGGAAAGTCAGTGCCTGCAGAGTTCAAACAATGCAAAATTGTGTTGATCACGAAAAACAGAGGCTGCAAAGAAATAAGTAAACTACAGCAGATTTCACTTTCAAATTCAGATTATAAAATAATAGCTCGAGTAATTAATAAGTGCTTTACACGATGCACATTATAGGCCAACGGCAGACTTGTACATTTAGAAGGACGATTTTACAAATTGAGAATGTGTACCGTGATGCCAATGTGCGCTAACACAGACAAGTAACATAAAATGTGAACTCCTTTTCGTAGACTTCTGTAAGACATATGATCAAATTAATCACAAATACCTGATAGAGACAATGTGCCGAATGGACTTCCGCCAAGAACTAGCGACATCATCATGAACATGGCAATGGGTGTTATTGCGAAAATCTCCGTTAACTCTCAACTGACAAAACAAATTGATATATAAAGGGGCATTATCCAAGGAAGCCCCTTATCCACGCTTCGGTTCGTTATGTCGCTGGAACCTTTCCTGGGACAGCTAAAGCACAGACTAATAGACATTACCGTTCAAAAACCGTGGTAGGTGCCTACGCGGACGATGTAGGAATAAACATTAGAGACCACGCAGATATGATAAGACTAGAGGTGGTAGTTGCAAAATAGTTCCGCATCAGGTGCGAGGGTTAATGAAAACAAAAGTAAATTTCTGAATGTAAAGGGGCTTGCTAACTTGGTGCGCTGAGTGGGCGAACAATGTTAGTAAACACAAGGCTCTTGGAATAGCTTTGACAACTTCCCCTCTAAAAAGGATAGCAATATTTGGCGGAAGTTGGCAAGAAAAGTAAAGGGAGCTGTGATTGGGAACTGTCAACGCTGCATAGACCAGTTCCAGAGAATACAGTTAATCAACATATATATTTTATCCAAGGCCTCCTACATAGCACAGGTTCTCCTCAACCCATCATTGGCGGCGAAGACGATCATGGCCACCTTTTTTTTGGAAAGGGAATTGTTTCAAGCGGCAATGGAGACAGCAGTGATGGATCTAAGCAATGGGAGAAATCGACATCAAGTCTAAAGCGATGAGACATCGACAGGCCAGAAAGAGCGGCCGATATATATACAAAACATAAGTTTTCAACTAAAACGTATTAGAGAGTTTTATCTTGAACGAAGCCACCTCAGAAAAGAGCTTTTAAAATTCGAAAGCAATACAGCAAAGGCAATTTTAGCAGAGAGAAGGAAACATGAAAAGAAAAACAACATAGAAACTAAATATGCTGGAATAGCATAGAATGTAGTCTGGAAAAACGTCAATAGTGATGTTGTTTCGTCAGACATGAGATCAGCGTGGTACAAGGTAGTCAATAATATTATCAACAATAACGAGCGTCTCTTTGCCATCCGTTTAAGTAACACTAACGTCTGCAGTAAATGGAACTTTTTTGATACTGTACCATCGATATACATGTGAAGACCGTATTATTAACTGGAAGTGAACCAGAGAAAAAATTACTCAAATAACAAGAAATACGAAAGCAATATACCGACTAATATTTTCTTCAGACCAGAAGAAAGTTACTACCCTCGGCAAAAAACATTACGCAGTGTTTTGGTTAATGGGCAAATATACAAGTTACATTTTTTACAATATTGGGAGTGATAAAGGCATTGATTACAAGATTTATATGGGAAATAAATTCCAGAAAACACTCAAGTATCCGAACTATAATAAGAAATATGGCAAAATGCTCCGAAATGTCTTCAAAGAGCGGGTATAGGTTAGGGACACGTGGATTCCTCGTGGAGAGGGCATGGGCTCTAGCGATGCTGCGGAGAGACCCCTACTTCCGCGACGACTTCCCGACCCTAACCTCCCCAACACGTCACATATGAAAAATAAATCAATAGTACAGAAGATATAAGAATATGACGGCAAACATCTGGTATCTGTTACAAAGGAAGGTCTCGAACTCCCTAAGTATGCGGTCAGAAGGCTGAAACTGTCCAAAAATAACAAGGCAGTGAAGGAACTAGCAAAATATGAGTGAAGTTCACCATTGTTGGTTATTTTATTTCCCACGCATCTTTCAATTTTAAATCAACAACAAGACCTCTCAACTCAGATGAGAAAGTTGGAAATTTGGTCCTTACGACTCAATACCCACTTAAAATCTCCCCCTCTCCGCCGATTATAAGTTGCAGGGATCTTTTCCTCAGTAAAGAAATTACGCTTTCTTTAAAGCACGAGGCTCTTGCAGCTGTATTAGTGCTGCCAGACGCCACATATAAACTGATAATAGTAACTACTGCTATATTTATTATAACACCTCGCACCAATTCTAGTTTATCAAAATGTCCGTCCCAACACTCGTTTCAGCGGATATATTGTAAAAACCAACGTAACTGGAATAATTTAGTTGTTGCGATATCACCTTCTGCAGGAGAGTAATATCCGTCGCTGACTCATAGAGTAACTGCTTCAGAGCAGCTGTTTTTAAATGTGACTGTATCCTGTTATATTTAGCCCGGTAATCGTATTTGTCAGTAACATTGGACAGTGACTTTCTTTTTCTAGTCTATCATTTCATGTCATTCCATGCCGAATCTGACGGGAGACTACCTTCCCCATTTGCATCTGAACCTCTCTTTTTACTTTTCTTATGGTTTCCATTGACTCTGGCCTTCAACGAATGTCCACTCCTCCCCTCCCCTGAATAGGTTTCCATCGAGGGTAGCGCCATAGGCTGTGAGGCTGGTCCCGGCGGAGGTTCGAGTCCTCCCTCGGGCATGGGTGTGTGTGTTTGTCCTTAGGATAATTTGGGTTAAGTAGTGTGTAAGCCTAGGGACTGATGACTTTAGCAGTTAAGTCCCATAAGATTTCAGATACATTTTTTTGAGGGTAGTGCCGGTGAACCTGAGGGGCAGTCGTGTGCTACCATCTCGTCCGCCGATTGCGCCCCAAACGCAGTTTACAAACATTTTTCCAGTGTCCAGTCACTTTTGCAATCACTTTTGTTTGCTGTTTGTTTGTTACTGCTGTAAAACTTTCATTTATTCGTTGTGGCAATTGGGCGGTGACGCCAACTGTTGTTGACAATAACTCGCTACTTAGTCATGTTTGCTTTCAGTTGCATCAGCGGGTGAGTCTATTTGCATTGATTGACATACCGGTACTGCTGCGCAGAGTTGTGGCATCAAATGCGTCCGCCGGCCGCTGTGACCGAGCGGTTGTAGGCTCTTCAGTACGGAACCGCGCTGTTGCTACAGTCGCAAGGTCGAATCCTGCCTCGGGCATGGATGTGTGTGATGTCCTTAGGTTAGTTAGGTTTAAGTAGTTCTAAGTCTAGGGGACTGATGACCTCAGATGTTAAGTCCCATAGTGCTCAGAGCCATTTGAACAATTAGAGCCAACTGGGCCCGCGCATTGCTGGCTTCTAACACGTCCTGGGGCTGTGACACCACCTCGACCTGTTCGATTGGTGGTGGCATGCTCGAGTTGTCTACTAATATACTGGACTCAGAGTTTGAACTTATGCTAACAATATTGTCTGAAACTGTAGTTTCCAACATTGTTTTCCGGAGGTCCCCTACAGCATTCAACGACAGATTTATTTCCCCTTCATCTGTGCTACTGCCGTCACAAGTTCGACGTCTCTTGTTAGTGACTATATTACTTTCCGCAACCGGATCGTCTAGGTATCTTTACAAAGTGAAGTTGAAAATGCTTTAAGGGTATTTTTGGCCTCTCCTCCACATTTCCCGTTATCCTGGAACTTCCGCGACTCGTCATCTGATTTTTGGTCACATGATCAGCCAGTGGAAACGTTTTCGCTGTTGTAAATTGTTCAGCAATTTAAACACCTTTTTTGGACAGTGTTTTCGGAGATGCCCACTTTCGTTACATATGTGACAAATCAAAGTCGGTCCATTGTAAGTAACATGAGCCTTGTAACCAACAACCAAAACATGAGATGGGATATTTTATTTGAGATGCATCTCGACAGAACGAACACCATTGAAGCATTTTAATCTATGTTGGCTTGACCACTGTTCATTTCGAATTTGCTTCATGTCTCCAAACTTAGATACCACGTCTTTTACGCAGCACTTTTCTCCCTTAGGGGGCACATTACATACTCTGACTTGTTTGTAATCGGCATCAGCGTTAGAAATTGTAACTGCACTCACCGAGTTCTCGCGCTTGCGGAAATCAGCTTTCGCTTCAAATTTCTGTATATTCCGTTCCATCACCAAAGGGGAAAGCAGCTTCACGAAAAAGCAGTATTAAATGGTTCAAATGGCTCTGAGCACTGTGGGACTTAACTTCTAAGGTCATCAGTCCCCTAGAACTTGGAACTACTTAAACCTAACTAACCGAAGGACATCACACACATCCATGCCCGATGCAGGATTCGAACCTGCGACCGTAGCGGTCGCGCGGTTCCAGACAGTTGAGCCTAGAATCGCTCGGCCACCCCGGCCGGAAAAAAGCAGTATTACTCCAAGTCGTAACAAGCAGTGTGTGTCTGATCCGACGTAATTCCAGTAATATCGACGATGAATTTTCAGTGAACTTGGCTGAACATTACGGGTTGTTTTGTCAAATCCAAATCTTAGAGTAAGCTACATGAGAAAAATGGTGGCCATATCAATAGTTGACAGCTTGCAAAAAGAAGGAAATTAAAAGCTTTTATCACCGCAATCACAATTTTACACAACGCCGTTACTGACGGGGTGAATAGAAATTCTCGATATCCAAACAGAACAGCACCGCGTCTGAAGCGCCACAGCGTGTCCGCTGACAAGGCTATTCTGGTCCCAGACAACGAAAATTTTGTGCCAGTTGCTTGTCGAAAGACTATGGACGACAATGGACACTGCTTAAAGTTGAACTGCCTGTAATGTAACTATATTTTTTAATTATTTCTGAATCAAACTACGATCTCTGTTTGCGTTGTTAAACAGAGATACTATTTTGACGTGACCCGTCACGAATTTCTGTCCTGTGCCAAACTCTTCATTTCATAGTAGCACTTGCACATACGGCCTAAATTATTTTCTCGATGTATTCCAATCTCTGCCTTCCCCTACAGTTTTTACCATCTGAAATCCTTCTAGTACCATGGAGGTTTCTTCTGAAGCTCAAATGGTTCAAATGTCTCTAAGCACTATTGGACTTAACATCTTAGGTCATCAGTTCGCTAGACTTAGAACTACTTAAACCTAACTAACCTAAGGACATCACACACATCCATGACCGGAGGAAGATTCGAACCTGCGACCGCAGCAGCAGCACTGTTCCAGAGTGAAGCGCCTAGAACCGCTCGTCCACAGCGGCCGGCTTTTCTGAAGCCTTAACTGAAGTCCTATCATCCTATCGCTTCTCCTTGTGTGTTTTCCATGTGTTCCTTTCTTCACCGACTCTGCGGAGGCACTCCTCATTCCTTGTCGTAACAATACATCTAATTATCAACATTCATCTACACGGCTACCTCTAAAACACTTAGTTTCTCTTCTGTCCCGGTTCTGCCACTGTCTATCGTTCACTGTATACAATACTGTGATACAAATGCACATCCCCAAAAACTTCTTCCTGTAATTAAGGCATATGTTTGACACCAATAAACTCATCTTGGCTAGAAATGCCATCTTTTCCTATGGTAGTCTGCTTCTGTGTCCTCCTTGCCTCGTGCGTCAAGTACTTCGTGACTACGAATTTTGATGTTAAGTTTCTCCCCATTTTTGTTTCGGTTGCATTAATTTTGTGTTTTTCCATTTCACTCTCTCTGTCTATTTTTCAAACGTCAGACTGTTCATTACATTCGACACGTCCGTAATTCTTCTTTACCTTCATTGACGATAGCAATGTCATCAGCGATTTTTATTATTGATATTCTGTCACTCTTCATTTTAATTCCACTCCTGAACGTTTGTTTTATTTCCGTCATTGCTTCTTCGCTCTATAAATTGAACAGTAGAGGTGAAATACTGCATCCCAGTTTTCTTCCTTTTTGATTGGAGCGGTTCAATCTTGATTCTTCATTCCTCGTTATTTCTTTGTTTTTGTATAAATTGAGTATTACCCACTTTTCTCTTTTCGAAACCTTGCACGATTTTACGATGGAACGCTTTTTCTAGGCTGACGAATACTATGAATGTGTATGGATTTTTTGAAAATGTTGCTTTCATTATAGAACGTAACGTCGGAACTTGACCTATGTTGCTTTTACATAAGCTAAAGATTAATGCTGGAGTATTTTACAGTAATTGTTTGTTGTTTTTGTTGTTGTCAACGACGAATTCGGTAGCAGTTACCAGCTTGACACAGCTGATGTACTGATCGTTGTCGCGTGATACCATGCAGTGATTACCCCTCCACGCAGTGTGGGCTGTGGGGCGTACGTGTGTGGCAGGAGTAACCTCCACTAGCACAGTCGGCCCGGAGACCTGCTATTACTGTCAACCAAGGCGGCGAAAGTCAGTAGTCCTCGTCGTGGTTCATGTAGGAAGGTCGCTTTGCTATCTCGACTGCCGCTAACTTTTGGCATAGTGGTAAGATGCTGCCTGTCTAAAACAAGGGTTTGTTTCGTTGCAAGTGCCCGCCACCCTTAAGATCCTGCTGCTGTTAGTGTACGCCGAATGAATCACTCGTTCCCGTCAATATGTATGACGATAATGCGTTCCATCATACCAATGTAGACCAGTATACAGTCGCCTTAGGTAGACGTATCACCGGTAGCGTGCGCACAATTCTACGACGACAGGGAATCAAACACAGTGTCAAGGCTTCAGCGATCCAGTAAAAGCGTCATCGCACTCCTGGAGTAAGTAAACATAGCTGCGTTTGTCGAGTAGTCTGCTTCGGTAAGACGTGACGAAAATATCATTACAAGCTGAGCCATGATGATGAAATACTCATATCAAGGGTCAGCCGTTTTACCAGCTTCTGTTATTGAAATCGATCCAGACAAACTTGAAGCCATTCGTGACATAGTGGTTCCTACTACTACAGGGCAAGTTGGAAATTTTTAGGCCTCGTCAGTTTTTTTTAACAATTTCATTCAGGTCAAAGCGCTGAACACTCCAAGACAGTGGTCGTCAAACTGCGGCTCTCGGGCCGCATGCGGCCCCAATCAAGTATTCGTGTGGCCCGCGATTCTCAGCCGTATTTTATAACAATATGCATCTGACAACTAACAGCAGAATCCAAAATATAAACTAACGCTAACAGCTGTAGTTTTCCTGCTTAGTAACAAAAAAATACTTACACAGCGAGTCACGATTTTAAGATGGGCTAAATTTTAATCGATGTTGATGAATTCGTCCATGAGCTAAGGAAAGTTGGCCGTTTGCCTCAGGGGTTCAGACGGTTCAAATGGCTCTGAGCACTACGGGACTTTTCTGAGGTCATCAGTCCCCTAGAACGTAGAACTACTTAAATCTAACTAACCTAAGGCCATCACACACATCCATGCCCGAGGCAGGATTCGAACCTGCGACCATAGCGGTCGCGCGGTTCCATACTGTAGCGCCTAGAACCGCTCGGCCACTAAGGCCGGCTTACCTCAGGGATATAGGGGTCAAGTAGCGCGGCTACTGCTGTGTTACAGCGGGAAATGTTTATTGTTTTGTCTTTCAGTACCGATAATTCACGTGTGCGAGCGTCTCGTAGAGATCAGCTGCTGCGGTATGAATTTTGAGACGGAAATAATATGGATTTGTGAATACACGTTACAGAGACGGCCATCTTCAAATGTGGTACTTATTTGCAGCAATGATCATTACATTATAGTTCTTATAACACAGTGCAATGAGGAGAGGAAAACTGACATTCAAATCATACGTCATAGTGCCTCATACTGAATAATGCTTTGAAACATAAGTACAGTTTTTTTATTAACCAATTAACCATTCGTTCACACAGACAACTCAAGACTTAGTTAGGCAAAGCTGTACTACGACTCTGCGGTCACTGAGGGTGCAACAATCTGAAATAGAGTACAGCTGACACCAAGTGGTCTGAATGGTACAGATTTTTAACGATCACTACATGGGGGCCAGATGCCAACTTATTGCGCCCTTTCCACAACTAGTATACTGGGCGCTTGGAATATACCGATTTGTGTAGTTTACTAATTAGTAATAAGATTGGTACATACGCGGCCCGAGATGTCGTTCCTCAATGTTAATACTGGCTCTTGAGAAAAAAGCTTTGACGATCACTGCTCCAAGATTATGTCATTGAACTGGTAATATTTTAAATTGGTATTGGGACGAACAAGCACAAAAGGAATTTTGTAAACTGAAACAAGCTTTACTAAATACACCATTACTTACCGGCTTGTACTCAATTGTTGTGGAAGTATACTACTACGAGCATCTTTCTTTCATTCCTCGCAGTTTCCTTCGCATTTTTCCGTTTATCTTGGGTGTCAGCAATTTTAGATATCGGTTTGGCCGTGTTGGTGGCATCTGGTGGACGGATCCTCTTCCTGACAGCACCACCTGGCCCGGGCTGAAATCTGTGTACTCCATCTGCATGCATGTAGCACAGTTCTCACGTTCAAGTGTGATAACGCTTTGTAAGGTTCAAATGGCTCTGAGCACTATGGGACTTAACTTCCGAGGTCATCAGTCCCCTAGAACGTAGAACTACTTAAACCTAACTAACCTAAGGACATCACACACATCCATACCCGAGGCAGGATTTGAACCTGCGACCGTTGCGGTCGCTGGGTTCCAGAACGTAGCGCCTGGAACCGCTCGGCCACCCCGGCCAGCACGCTTTGTAAGGGTTTGCTTAGGGTGTACCTGAGACCGGAGTGGCGACCATCGCGACATTTACCTTGTTGGATGCGGGAAACAGCCTACAAACCATATATAGGCTGATAGGCTCCACAGCCCTCGTCGTTAATCTGCGAAGCGCATTCTAGCCGAGGGCACTTCGTCTCCCTCTGCCCCGATGGCAGAAATCGGTGATACACAGCACCTGTTAGTCTGATTCGTTAAGTGTATGAGCCTATGAATCTGTCACCAATTTCTGCCCGTACATTCACACTGAAGCGATCCTGTTGGTCCACCCCCGTGATTGATAGAAGCAGCCATAGGTAACAGAAGAAATAATTCAGCTGTTCGGTGAAAGAAGGAAGTACCAAAATGTCCAACTAAATTCAGGAATACAGAAATACAAACTTTTAGGAACAAAATAAATAGGAATGGCAAGAAAGCTAAGGCGAAACTTCTGCAGGAAAAATGTGAAGTAATTGAAAAAGAAATAATTTTCGGAAGGACTGATTCAGCATATATAAAAGTCATAATAACCTTCGGTGAAATTAAAAGCAAGGGTGGTGATATTAAGAGTGCAATGGCAACTGCACTGTTAAATGCAGTGGATAGAGGGTATAGGTAGAAAGAGTGCATTAAAGACATCTATAAGGAGGAAGACACGTCTGATTACGTGATAGAAGAAGACGCAGGAGTCGATGTAGAAGAGATAGGGAATCCAGTATTAGAATCATAATTTAAAAGATCGTTGGATGACTGTCTGAACGAAACACATGCAAAGGTGAGGATGGGAAATCATGTAACTGAGGAATTTGAAATTGTGACAGGACTCAGGCAAGGAGATGGGTTGTCCCCTATCCTGTTCAACTCTGCCCTCGAGAAGATCGTACGCGAGACCTTCCAAGAGAACGAAGGGATTGAAATCGAAGGAAAGAGACTGGCATACTTAGCCTATGCAGACGACATCTGTTTACTCTCTAGGTCGGAAGAAGAGTTGGAGCAAATAACCAAAGCACTAAAGGAGGCTGCCAGCAAATTTGGGCTAAACATAAACGAAGCTAAGACAGAGTACCTCGTTATGACGCGTGGTCATTGTCAGACTGCTGATCATCTACAATCACTGCAGGTTGGGGACCATTCCTACAAGAGAGTGCAAGAATTCAGATGCCTAGGGGCACTTTTCACTGAGAACTCGTCATGTGAAGCAGAGATCAATGCCAGAATACAAGCAGGAAACCGATCTTACCACAGCCTAGCGTAATTGCTTCGGTCCAAATCTCTCTCCAGACAGTTCAAGATTCGACTGTACAAAACCCTGATCCAGCCTGTCGTTCTATATGGCTGTGAGACATGGAGTATCCGGAAACAGGACATCCATAAGCTCCTTGTTTTTGAGAGAAAAGTGCTTCGGAAGATCTTCGGTCCGGTTCTGAATGCAGATACAGGGGAATGGAGGATCAGATACAAACAAGAGCTTGAGGAACTATACCAGCAGCCCAACATTGCAGGAACTGTCAAAGCTAAACGAATGCAGTGGGCCGGCCATGTGGGCCGGATGGAGGATCACAGGCTCCTGGATTTCACACCTACGGGAAAGAGACCGCCAGGGAGACCCAAGAAGTGTTGGAGGGATGTACACCATGATGATTTATACCAACTGTCAATAGATCTGGACGAATGGCGGATAGCAGCAATGGACATAATACAGTAGAGGAGGAAACTTGTAGATGCGTGCGGTCCACTGGGCCTGATCACGTAGTAGTAGTAGTAGTTGGAAGACTTAAAGCTGAATAATGCAGAAGGAATAGATGACATTCCATAAGAAATTCTAATATCATTGGGGGAAGTGACAAAACAACTATTCTCGTTCGTGTGTATAATCTATGGGTCTGCGGTATACCACCTGACTTTCGGAAAAACATAATTCTGAAGATTGCGAGAGCTGCCAACTCGGAGAATTATCGCACAATCAGCTTAACAGCTCACTCATCCAAATTTCTGACGAGAATAACACACAGAAGAGTGCAAAAGAATATTCAAAATGTCTTAGATGACGATTAGTTTGGTTTTAGGGAAGTTAAAGGCACCAGAAGGGCAGTTCTGACGTTGCAGTTGATAATGAAGGCAAGACTGAAGAAAAATAAAGACACGTTTCTACAGCGATCGACAACGTCAAATAGTGCAAGACTTTCAAAGTTCTGAGAAAAATTGGAGCTTGCTGTAGGGATAAACGGATGATATACAATATGAACAAGAATCTAGAGGAACCAATGAGACTGAGAGTCAAAGAACGAAGTGCTGAGATAAAAAGTTTGTGAGACAGGCTAAAGCGCTCTCGGCTATCCCATCGGATTCTGCGAGTTCAACAAGATGAAGCGGCTCTCGTTAATCCACTGTACTACGAAAGTAGTACGGTGGTATGGTCTGAAATGCTGTAAGGTAGCAGATTTTACACCTTACATGATGCTAAATCAGTACTAATAGACCGAATAATAATTGCTAATAGGCCCACCGGTAGGAGAGAATGGACACAGAAATGGAGGTTGTGTGTGTCATGTCAGACCAACGAGATGGGCTCAGAGGCTGGAACACGGCCGGAACCCCTAAGGAAGGTGTTTATGTCATGTCAAACTAACGGGATGGCCGCAGCCGAACCCATTTGTCGGCTGGCACTTCAGACCACGAAAGACGTTCGGAGAGGCTGGGCCATCACAACAAGAAGCGAGAAGGAGCTATATGCGAAAGAGAGAAAGACGATTTCGTTCCACAGTGGAAAATTTGCGGAAGACTGTGACGGGATTGGCGCAGAGCGCGTAGAGGTGCGTGTTAAAAGTTTGGCGGCAACAGTAACCGCGGGAGAATTCTGTGTCATGGTTGGGTACAAACGCGCACGGATACATGGAAGTCTGTGTCGTGAGTGGCTACCAACGCGCACGGATCCATGCGGCGAAGAACAGCCAGGTTTGCAAAAACTCTGATGGAGGACTCTGGGGGTCGGCTGTGGAAGAGAGCAGTCGCGGTGTCTGGCTGCCCTGCTTGGAGAGCGTGGAGAGAGTGGAGAGAAGTAGGTTGGAGAAGTTACCGATATTGAGTCCAGTGGTTACTCTCCAAGTCTGAATAGTTTAGAGCATACGACCCCACACACGTAGCATTATCTGTTCCTCTGAGGAGAGAAACAGATTTGTACTAACTTGTGGTGTTCATATGCAATCTGAAGTGTACCTTTGCTGCCGCGCACTTGATTCGACCAACTACTCTTGCCATATGTGCAAGTAGCTTGAGTATTGACTGGTGACGGACTCCGCAATCGGACACTTACGTACAGGAGTTTACGGGCGCAAACCACGTCCACGTTGGAGATTAAAACCAAGCTCGCTCACTGGAAAGACGGCATCACGACGTTGGCTGGGCCGACCATCGCAATCATCACAGAGAATTACGGTGATATTAGCAATCATCAGCCAAAGTAGGGCACTGTAATTCTAAATGAGTTCATATTCCGCTAGCTCTTTGACTGGCGCTCTCTGAGTCTGTGTCCGTTCAGGCAGAACTTGGGGGTTCAGTGTCGACTTAAGTAATTAGGAAAAGAGAATGCATTGTGCCAATGACAGGCTAGTTACGTTAGCGAGTGTATTGTATTGTCATGTTAGGCTAGAAATATTGCTCATCCTGTTTTCTGAATAAATCTTAGTTTGGTATCATATGCTAATTTCGTAGCTAGCAATCACCATATTTTTGTTTAATAATTAGAGTGTAATGCTAATTTCGATGCAAATGATAGTGGGGCATAACCGCGCGTTTAAACAGAGCCAATTTAAGTCAGATAGCAACTCATGATCGACTAAGACCACCAATAGATATTTTTAAATAAGTCGATAATTTTACAAGAAACTCCCCGTACGTTGCAATGCAGTCTCCACCCGGTGGTTCATTTAGGCCAGATCCTTCCAGTACTTTCAGACCGTGCAAAACGACGTATCATCCAGTCCCAAACATTCTCAAAGTGGGACAGGTCTTGGGATCGTGCTGAAAATAATGGCAGGTCATTGCGCCAGACTTCTTTCGTCACCTCTACGATCGTCACCATGAGTGAATCGGAGCTTGCATTGCTGCAAAACGAGAGCATACAGGGTACTAGCTCTTACGTTTCGCAGGCACTGTCGTCTGTACTCAGATGCGCATAGCTCTGTCGGTGTGAATGTTTATTGAGTATGTCCTCAAAGGTGTGTCAATAAATTTTCCTTCTGCTGGGTCGACGAATTCTTAGTGAGTTCATTTGGCAGTAGCCTATCATAGACATCTTTCACAAGCCTGAAACCTGTTTCCGTTTCGAGTCAACGATTTTCTAATCAATTTTTTCCGCATCAATTTCCCGAATGGTTTCACCTAAATACTGCGAAAGGAGAAGCTCCCTCGGGTAACGTTCTTTTCAGAGTAGTTGACATAGACCTCGGAGAGCACGTTTGGTGTCACGAGGTACATGTGCCGCGTATTGTCTTTTTGGAAAAGTACATTAATTTGCAGCTGCACGGATGGCAGTACGCCTGGTTGAATGTTGTTTTGGATGTACCGTGCATTGTTCAATTATTCCTCGATGATCACCGGAGGAGAATGGCCTGTGTAAGACAAGGCTCCATACACCACGATACCGCGCTGCCCCTGTGCTTTTACAGTCTAGCCGTTCATGATCACCTTTACGAACCCACAGACGCGTGTGACCATCATTTGGACTGAGGCTGATGCGACTCTGGTCTATGAAGACAACAAGCCTACATTCGACCTTCCACAAGCCCCAATGGCTACACCACTGAAGGCAGGTTGCATTACTTTGTGGCGCGACAGGGTGACGCCCTAATAGCACGCAGGATCACTGCCATGCTTCACGGTTGCCAACCGTCCTCGCTGATACCCACGGACGAACAGCGACTATAATTTGGAGTGACATCGCCATGGTGTTTGGTACGGCTCTTCGTCATTTGGGACGTGCATATGTGGATCGCCGTTGTCCGTACCCAGGCTGACGAACATGTTTACCTTCTGCTGACCACTGGCGACATCGACGCACTGTAGAGAGCTCTCGCCTCACATGTAGCGCAGTTCTGCAGTATGACAACCCAGCCTTCCGAAGACACACTGTACGCCCTCCCTCAAACTCCACCACTTGCACAAGCGGTTCTCCTCGACGTTGTCACGGCACGCGAAAAATTTTGCAGACACAGACTCCACATTCCACGGTGGACTGGCTGGTACTGGTTGTGGAGATGAACAACAGCTGCGCAGCTTGCAACGTTCTACGCCTGATAATGCGATTTGTGGTTTGTCCGTAGTGCTGCCCGTTTGATCATCGCTTTAATACCCTGTCGTAGCGTCCCGTGAAGTAAGGCATTCCTTAACGACTTGTGTCAAGGTGATCTTTTTATTATTTTCCACTAGTATAAAAAACGTATCTTAGAATACACATAACTGAGACACCACGTCAGAGTCACATTTATGGAGCAGAAACGATGTATATACATATTTTTATTAAGGAATTTGGCCAATTATAGACCGTTTAGAACATAAGAAAAAGGTACAATCTTATTCATTAAATAAATATATTAATCCACAATCACAAAAGAGACTATTTTAAAAGTTCAGTATTAAGAGCATTAGATCTATGTACTTTTCCGTTTTTCATACTTGTTAACACCATTTGTAGTTTTTCTATTGTAACTGAATCCACAGTGGTACTATTTGTTGTGATCTCCTACTACTTCTTCAATTCTGCATCTTCAGTTTACCACAGTTATTTTACAAAATTCTTCCCACTGATCTTCACGAATTAAATTTAATTATTCAGTACCTTTCTCTGCGTAATGGAAGTGTTTCATTAGTTGATAGGTAACAGTTTTCCTCCCAATACCTCCTGTTGTACTTTAGTTATAAGTGATCTCATGGCTCTTGGTGTGCTAGCCTAGTTATTTCGTGAAATGGTTACGTGTTTGCTTGTACTCCTCTTCACAACAGTTCAAATGGCTCTGAGCACTATGGGACTTAACATCTGAGGACATCAGTCCCCTAGACCTTAGAACTACTTTAACCTAACTAACCTAAGGACATCACACACATCCATGCCCGAGGCAGGATTCGAATCTGCGACCGCAGCGGTCGCGCGGTTCCAGAATGAAGCGCCTAGAACCGCTAGGCCACAACGGCCGGCTACTCCTCTTCAGTTTCTGGTACTTTATTAAGCAGGGGTTTCTTGTGGACTATCTTTTTCTCTAATGGCCTTTGCAATAATTTCATTCCACACTCTTAACACTTTCTTTTTCCTCAATTCATTTCCCCAGCACCTCATATGCCGCTCTTTCTATGGAATCTTTAATATTTTACCATCCTGTCTCTCTACATCCTGAACAGCTGAACCGTCTAATTTATATTTCTGTAGCAGACTTCGATAATATTATCTAATATTATATTGTTCTGGAAGGACATCCTCAAGCTTTGCTTGTTCTATAGCACTTTGTGAGAATAAAGAGGTAGTTGTGTTTCACAAGAACGATGTTCTCTAAATCCGTGTTGATGTTTATCAGTAGACATTTTTATTCTAGGCAATTGATAGTGTTCGAACACAGTATATGTTCAAAATGTTGCTGCTTATCGACGTTAATCATATGGGCCTTTAATTTAGTGGATTACTCCTACTACCTTTCTCTTTTATTGGTGTAACCTGTGCAACTTTCCAGTCTTTGGCTACGGATCTTTCGTTGAGTGAACGATTGTATATGATTGTTAAGTATGGAGCTATTGCGTCAGAATGCTCAGAAAGGAACCTAATTGGTATGCAGTGTGGACCAGAAGACTTGCTTTTATTAAGTGATTTAGGTTTCTTCACTACTCCGGGTATATCTACTTCTACGTTACTCATATTGACAGCTGTTCTTTATTCGAACTGTGGAATATCTACTTCCTCTTCTTTGGTAAAGGAATTTCGGAAATCCGCGTTTAGTAACTCTGCTTTGGCAGCACTGTCTTCGATAGTATCTCCATTACTATTGCGCAGAGAAAGCATTGATTGTGTCTTGCCGCTAGCATACTTCACATATGACCAGAATCTCTTTGGACTTTCTTCCAGGTTTCGTGACAAAATTTCGTTCTGGAAACTATTATAAGCATCTCGCATTGAAGTCCACGCTAAATTTCGAGCTTCTGTGAAAGATTGCCAATCTTGGAGATTTTGTTTCTGTTTAAATTTGGCTTTTCTTCGTTGTTTCTGCGACAGTGTTCTGACCCGTTCTGTGTGCCAAGGAGGATCAGCTCCGTCGTTTGTTAATTTATCTGTTATAAATCTCTCAATTGCTGCCGATACTATTTCTTCGAATTCAAGCCAAATGTGGTCTGCACTTACGTTGTTAATTTGGAAGGAGTGGAGATTGTCTCTCAGGACGGTGTCAAGTGAAGTTTTTATCTTTTTTTTTAGCTATATTTTTCGTTTATAATTGGAGGATTTGGTGGATGCAATATTCAACCTCGCAACGACAGCTCCACCAATGCACTGCCCTTTTATACCTTCTACACGCAATACTACGGCCACTTGAGTATGTGCATATCGCTACCTCATGAGTTTCGTTACCTTAGTGTACTTTTAACACGCGTGTAGGTGGATCGTTCCTGAGCAACACACACATCTCTCTCTTTGCGGGACAGGGAATTTTCTCTGCTGATCAGTACGCTTCAGTAGTCATTGAGGTAATCTGCTCTGAAGCATCATAACGACAGTCTAGTACCCAACGTTTACCTCGGTAGAGATGTAAGCCGCCAGATTCCCAGCTTATTTTACCGGACATTTCTTTCTCGTAATTCATGTACGAAAAAGATCGAAAAAAAGTGTAATACATACATAAAAAACGCTGGCGGCCCGGAAAGCACTAATTTCGCTTAATGGCCCTAGGGCGACGCATTTTATGTGAGTCATTCTGTGCAGATACTTTATGGTAACAGGTTGGCGGCGAACAAAAAGGGGGTGGTGTAATCTCGATAAACGATCGCTACTTGCGCTCTGCAGCTCAGCTTCATTTCGAGAGGTTAGTGCGATACTCTTAAGCCCGTTCTCTATGGGAATAGCTGCCCCTGCACGCAATAATTTCCCCTTAGTTCTCAACACACCTGGGGCAAACGTAGGTCAAAGAATCTGGTGCCATCAGATGTTTGTATTCACCAATGGATAACGAACAACACGTTCTGCGAATTTGCCAACACACTCTGAGGACAAATGTTAGAACGTGAGAAATTATTATAATCCTGATTTTTGACCCGGAGCAATTAAGGAAGACAAACAACAAAAGTCGATAAGAAAAGTAAAATACAACAAAATGGACAGAAAAAATGTATCCAAGTTACTGGAAGTCATACATCTGGGATACCAAGTGTTCAAGATAAGAATTTATCTTCATGGAGCTGCTGCTGATTTTTCCGTAAATATGCTGAAAATACATTGCCGGAATGAATGAAAGGAAGACAGCTAAATGTAGATATGTCACAGATGAATACGTAGTCATTTTTATCGTTCCACTGAGCTCTGTGGAGAAGACGCCCATCATAGATTTTTGTAATGAAATCTGTGTGAATGTAATATAGCTGCAAAGAAAATCCCTTGCATGACACGAGTGACTGTTCTTCAGTAACTTGCATTAAAGTGGGAGATGGAAGGCGTTCCGGTTGTACTGTTAGCTATGACAGTATGGTTTAACCACTGCGAGAGTCTTACGAACACAGTCCAAGCGTTAGTATGAAACACATCGTTTAAAAAATGTGTCACATATTCCTGCAGGAGGTAATATTGATAAAAATTAGAAGAAAACTTGCAATAATTATATGTTTGGAAATAAGTACCCTTTGAGATACTGATCAATCAATGGTCTCGCAAAGCCATCTTTCTGTTACGTACAGCCGGCCGGAGTGGCCGTGCGGTTCTAGGCTCTACGGTCTGGAGTCGAGCGACCGTTACGGTCGCAGGTTCGAATCCTGCCTCGGGCATGGATGTGTGTGAAGACCTCAGGTTAGTTAGGTTTAATTAGTTCTAAGTTATAGGCGACTGATGACCTCAGAAGTTAAGTCGCATAGTGCTCAGAGCCATTTGAACCATTTGTTACGTACAGGTAGTGTTCTATCTACATCTTCGTCTACACCCATATCTGTACTCCGAAAGCCACCGTATGGTGCTGGTGGAGGGTAAAATGAACCACTACTAATCGTTCCTTTTCTATTCGACTCCTACATAGAGCGACGGAAAGCGACTGCCTATATGCCTCCATATCAGCCATTACTCGTATCTTATGTTTGTGGTTCTTACTCGAAATCTAAGTTGGTGGCAATAGGATCGTCCTGCAGTCGGTTCAAATGCCGGTTCTCTAAATTTTCTCTATGATGTTCCTCGAAAAGAGCTCGCAATCCCTCTATGGATTCCTGTTTGAATTCCCGAACCATCTCTGTAAAATTTGCCTTTTGTTCGAACCTACTGGTAACAAATTTAGCAGTTCATCGTTGATTTGCTTCGATGTGTTCCTTTAATCGATCTGGTGCGGATCCGAAACACTAGATCAATACTCAAGAATAGGTCGAACAGTGTCGAACATACACTCCTGGAAATTGAAATAAGAACACCGTGAATTTATTGTCCCAGGAAGGGGAAACTTTATTGACACATTCCTGGGGTCAGATACATCACATGATCACACTGACAGAACCACAGGCACATATACACAGGCAACAGAGCATGCACAATGTCGGCACTAGTACAGTGTATATCCACCTTTCGCAGCAATGCAGGCTGCTATTCTCCCATGGAGGAGATCGTAGAGATGCTGGATGTAGTCCTGTGGAACGGCTTGCCACGCCATTTCCACCTGGCGCCTCAGTTGGACCAGCGTTCGTGCTGGACGTGCAGACCGCGTGAGACGACGCTTCATCCAGTCCCAAACATGCTCAATGGGGGACAGATCCGGAGATCTTGCTGGCCAGGGTAGTTGACTTACACCTTCTAGAGCACGTTGGGTGGCACGGGATACACGCAGACGTGCATTGTCCTGTTGGAACAGCAAGTTACCTCGCCGGTCTAGGAATGGTAGAACGATGGGTTCGATGACGGTTTGGATGTACCGTGCACTATTCAGTGTCCCCTCGACGATCACCAGTGGTGTACGGCCAGTGTAGGAGATCGCTCCCCACACCATGATGCCGGGTGTTGGCCCTGTGTGCCTCGGTCGTATGCAGTCCTGATTGTGGCGCTCACCTGCACGGCGCCAAACACGCATACGACCATCATTGGCACCAAGGCAGAAGCGACTCTCATCGCTGAAGACGACGCGTCTCCATTCGTCCCTCCATTCACGCCTGTCGCGACACCACTGGAGGCGGGCTGCACGATGTTGGGGCGTGAGCGGAAGACGGCCTAACGGTGTGCGGGACCGTAGCCCAGCTTCATGGAGACGGTTGCGAATGGTCCTCGCCGATACCCCAGGAGCAACAGTGTCCCTCATTTGCTGGGAAGTGGCGGTGCGGTCCCCTACGGCACTGCGTAGGATCCTACGGTCTTGGCGTGCATCCGTGCGTCGCTGCGGTCCGGTCCCAGGTCGACGGGCACGTGCACCTTCCGCCGACCACTGGCGACAACATCGATGTACTGTGGAGACCTCACGCCCCACGTGTTGAGCAATTCGGCGGTACGTCCACCCGGCCTCCCGCATGCCCACTATACGCCCTCGCTCAAAGTCCGTCAACTGCACATACGGTTCACGTCCACGCTGTCGCGGCATGCTACCAGTGTTAAAGACTGCGATGGAGCTCCGTATGCCACGGCAAACTGGCTGACACTGACGGCGGCGGTGCACAAATGCTGCGCAGCTAGCGCCATTCGACGGCCAACACCGCGGTTCCTGGTGTGTCCGCTGTGCCGTGCGTGTGATCATTGCTTGTACAGCCCTCTCGCAGTGTCCGGAGCAAGTATGTTGGGTCTGACACACCGTTGTCAATGTGTTCTTTTTTCCATTTCCAGGAGTGTATGATCTCCTTTACAGATGAACCATATTTCTCTCAAATTCTCCTAATAAAACGAAGTCGACCATTGGCCTTCTTACCATAATCCTCACATGCTCATTCCATTTCATTTCACTTTGCAACATTTCTGCCAGATATTTAAACGACGTGGCTGTGTCAAGCAGGACAGTACTAATGCCGTAAACGAGCGTCGGTTTGTTTTTTCTATTCACTGACATTAACTTACATTTTCCTACACTTAGAATTGGCTGCCATTCATCACACTAACTAGAATTATTTTCTGTCACCTTGCATCATCTTATAGCCACTAATCTCTGACATATTCTCGTACAGCACAAAGTCATCAGCGAACAACCGCAGATTGCTGCCCACCCTGTCCACCAGGTCACTCGTGTATAGGGAAAACACTAGCAGACCTATCACACCGTATGGTGCTGGTGGAGGGTAAAATGAACCACTACTAATCGTTCCTTTTCTATTCGACGCCTGACAATAGCCTTATCTCTGATTAACATTCTCCACCGAGAAAAACTTGCCGGGTTCTATTAATTAAAGAGTCTTGGAGTCACTCACATGTCTGGAAACCTGTTCTGTATGCTCTTACCTTCGTTAACAACCTGCAGTGGGATGTCGTGTCAAATGACTTTCATAAATCACGTGGCCACAGATCTTTCAGCCTTTCTTTGGGGTAAATCAGACATTATTCTAAATACACCTGTCCCCATTCTGATTGAGTCACATGCATTAGCCACCAGCTCCCGTAACCCTGCTCATTGTCGACTGGTTAGGCTTTAAATGCCTACATAATCAGAAATCCAACGGATTCATGTTCAATGAACGGGGACGCCATGATAAAGGGTCTTTCGTCCCTCAGGAAACTTTGCGGTGATTTACTGTCGAGTGATCAGTAGAAAACTGATAAGTACCTCGTTTTGCATAAGCCACAATCAGCTTCTGTCCGCAAGGTAACGTTCTCTAATAGTGCTGGCAGTACATCACGCAGAAATCGGTGATACACAGCACCTGTTAGTCTGATTCGTTAAGTGTATGAGCCTATGAATCTGTCAATAATTTCTGCCAGTACATTCACACTGAAGCGATCGTGTTGGTCCACCCCCGTGATTGCTCGAAGCAGCCGTGTGTAACAGAAGAAATAATTCAGCTGTTCAGTGAAAGAAGGAAGTACCAAAATGTCCAACTAAGTTCAGGAATACAGAAATACAAACTTTTAGGAACAAAATAAATTGGAAGTGCAAGAAAGCTAAGGCGAAATGGCTGCAGGAAAAATGTGAAGTAATCGAAAAAGAAATAATTTTCGGATGGACTGATTCAGCATATATGAAAGTCAAAATAACCTTCGGTGAAATTAAAAGCAAGGGTGGTGATATTAAGAGTGCAATGGGAACTGCACTGTTAAATGCAGTGGATAGAACGCATAGGTAGAAAGAGCACATTAAAGACATCTATAAGGAGGAAGACATGTCTGATTACGTGATAGAAGAAGACGCAGGATTCGATATAGAAGAGATAGGGAATCCAGTATTAGAATCATAATTTAAAAGATCGTTGGAAGACTTAAAGCTGAATAAGACAGAAGGGATAGATGACATTCCATAAGAAATTCTAATATCATTGGGGGAAGTGACAAAACAACTATTCTCGTTGGTGTGGGCAATCTATGCTGAAGATTGCGAGAGCCGCCAGCTGGGAGAATTATCGCACAATCAGCTTAACATCTCACGCGTCCAAGTTGCTGACGGGAATAACACACAGAAGAATGCAAAAGGATATTCAAAATGTCTTAGATGACGATTAGTTTGGATTTAGGGAAGTTAAAGGCACCAGAAGGGCAGATCTGACGTTGTAGTTGATAATGGAGGCAAGACTGAAGAAAATCAAGACACGTTTCTAGAGCGATCGACAATGTCAAATGGTGCAAGAATTTCAAAGTTCTGAGAAAAATTGAAGCTTGCTGTAGGGATAGACGGATGATATACAATATGTACAAGAATCTAGAGGGAACAATAAGGCTGAGAATCAAAGAACGAAGTGCTCGGATCAAAAGGTTGTGAGGCAGGGTTAGAGTCCAACGTCAAAAAAAAAAAAAAAAAAAAAAAAAAGGTTCAAATGGCTCTGAGCACTATGGGACTCAACTGCTGTGGTCATAAGTCCCCTAGAACTTAGAACTACTTAAACCTAACTAACCAAAGGACAGCACTCAACACCCAGCCATCACGAGGCAGAGATGTCCAACGTCCCTCTGTTCAATCCATACATTGAAGAAGCAATGACTGTAATAAAAGAAAAGTTTTAGTGTGGAATTAAAATTCAAAGGGAAAGCGTATCAATGAAAAGAATTGCTAATGACGTTGCTGTCCTCCGTGATAGTGGAGAAGAATTACAGGATTTGCTGAATGGAATGAAAAGTCTAATGAGGCATCAAATAACACAGGGCGGTCGGAGCAAGGAGGACATAAAAATAAGACTAGCTCCGGCAAAAGGGGCATTCTTGGCTATGAGAAGTGTACTAGTATCAAACACAGACCTTAAATTGAGGAATAAATGTCTGCGAACGTAATTTGGAGTACATCATTGTATGGTAGTGAAACATGGACAGTGGGAAAACCAGAAAGGAAGAATATCGAAGCATTTGAAATGTGGTGAGAAGTTTCTCCGCAGAATCGGCGAGGAAAGGAGTATTTGAAAAACAGTGACAACATTTTAGAAGGGGCAGGTTTGAAGGATATCTGTTAATACATTGCGGAATAACTTCCACGGTCCAAGAGAGGGCTGTAGAGGGTAAAAACTATAGAGAAAAGCATAGATTGGAGTACATTCAACATAAATGAGGACGCAGATTGAGGTGAAGAGTTTGCCACAGGACAGGAACTCGTGGCCGGCCGCATCAAACAAGTCAGAAGAATGATGACTCGAAAAAAAAAAAAAAAATTAAGAAAAGACGAATCATATATAAATTATTCGAATGGTATGCAACTCGGTAGATGTGATTTAAATGTACACACAGACAAATGATTACAATTTCAGAAAGTTTGGATGAGTTATTCATCAGAAAGGGCTTCACAAATTGGGCAAGTCACTAACGCGTTGGTCCACTTCTGGCTCTTATGCAAACTTATTTAGCTTGGCGTTGATTGATAGGGTTGTTGAATGTCCTTCTGAGAGATGTCGTGGAAAATTCTGTGCAATTGGCACTTTATTCAGCCATTTCCGCGGTATTTTGTTGAACAATCGTATTACTTATATAATTGAAAGTGTTCCTTTTAATGTTTGTTTGGAGTAGCTCACACTTTTTATTGTTCGGGATGAACTCCCAAATTTCGCACCACACAGGTACATCTTGTCTAAATAATTCCGTAATCCCCATTGATCTTCTGCTCACTCTTGTAGTGAGCAAATGACAATATATTATGCAAACAATATAAGAGAGCTGTTCATATTGTGTCCCAAATCGTTTGTGTATCGGATAGTTATAGTTAAACTGATGAATTTGCGATTAGTAATGGGAAGCAGAGAGATGTCACAAAGGAACACTGGAACTTGGTCGGGGCATATGCACGATTAAAGGCGCAGATGCCAGAGATGATTGAGTAGTTGCACACGAGAAGAGTAAACAGGTGATGAATAGTCCATTAAGTTTCGGGAATGCAGCCGCATAAATTCTGCTTCTTCTTCTAATATTTCGGCTGTATATCTTTCAGCCATCTTCAGAGAGAGCCGTACGACTGACGCTCCAGCGCTCGCTCCATCCTTTTAAATTTGCGGACCGCGCCACTGCGCATGCGGCCACAGATGAACAAGGCGCCAGTGATGTTGATCGGCGGCAAAGACGTAACATATGCATGAGTTACGTCTGTGGCTGCGCATTCGATCCATGCTGGGAGATCGATGTATTACTGGGAGCTGAACTGTAGCGACGTCTTTGTAAGTTCAATATTGAAAGTGCCGGATTCCATGATTTATCTAATGTGAAACCGCTGTCTCTATTAATTAAATTCTTCGCCAAGCGGATTTCAATGGCCTCTTTTACTACGGAGTCCCAGAAAGATGAAACAGAAGTCAGATTTTCGACATTTTCATATACCATAGAGTGACCAGAACCAATACAATGCTCTGCCACAGCCGATTTACTGGGTTGTAAGAGCCGGGTGTACCTGCGATGTTCCGTACACCTCTCTTGGACTGTACGATTCGTTTGTCCGATATACGAAAGGCCACAATCACATGGTATCTTGTAAACTCCAGGCTTGCGGAGTAGTAAGTCATCTTTAACGGAACCCAGAAGTGCAGCTGTCTTCGCCAGTGGACGAAAAATCACTTTTACTTTATGTTTAGTGAGGATCCGTCCTATTTTGGATGAAAGGCTTCCCACATACGGCAGGACAGCCATGGATTTAAATGTTTCCTCGTCATATACAGCCGAAATATTAGAAGAAGAAGCAGAATTTATGCGGCTGCATTCCCGAAACTTAATGGAGCAGTCTTTGCGCCGCGAAAACCTGAAGATCAACATCAGGTGATGAATAGATTTTAGGAATAGAATATTAAAGATAACCTTAGGGACAGTAACCGCAAGCTTCGTGACCAAATAGAATGAAACGGCAGAAGTCTAAAGAGGGTTATCAGAAGCGAATAAGGCGACAGTAGAATGGTATTCCACGCATATTATGAACTTGGAGAACGAAGAGCTAAACAACAGACGCGTGCTCCTCCAGCTGACTAAGGAAATCATGGAATATCCAAGGACAGCTAGTACGCTGAATCAGGACATGGAGGCAATGAAATCTCGTATGCACGTATTAGATGCTAGGTTACCGTTGACAAGCCTGTTGCAGTTCGTGGGTGACAGCATATGGGACGCAAGGGTTGCAGTCCATCAGACGCTACATATACAATTAAGTCCTGTCTTGCTGTCACCCGAGAAATTCCTGTAGTGGTTGAGGAAGGTGCAAAGATAATTGCCATCGTAATTACAGCTAGTAGTGTAAGCGAGCAGTCAGAACTGACTATTTTAGTACCATAGAGCAATAGTGGGTGTAGTAACAGATAGCGTGCGGATTGATACGTAGTTTGGAACCTTTAGTGGCAACACTGCTGTGGAGACACTATGCAACGGAATCTACTGTTTTCGCTGGTAGCACATGTTGTTCACTTACCTATCTTACCTCCGAGCACGTCACCGGCGTGCGCACAATCGAGGGAAACACATTCACATGTGAGCGAGCGGTCTAACGTATTTCGAAACAAGCTCAAAGGAGTTGGGTCAAATTTGAGTGAGCCAGAGGTCGTACAACACGACAGTGTCATCAAGGTCTTCAAGAGGCGTGCGGGGAATCGGCATTGCCGTACACAACAGTAGCACGTCGGGTAAAAGCCTTCAACGAACGTCCGCAAACTGTGGCAGATATGCATCAGGCAGGTCGTCCTAGCGTCTCTGAAGAAGAAGTGCACGCTTTTGCCACGTTAGTGAACAGTGATGGACGCCATACGATTCGTGAGCTCGCTCACGAAACCGGATTAGCGCATACGACTGTGTTTCGCATCCTGAAGGAACGTCTGGGCCTGCAAAAAATTGTGTCACTTTGGGTTCCACATGAATTGACGGAAATGCAGAAATGGATGAGTTACGACGCTGCTCAGACGCACTTGGAGCGCTATGAGTGTGAAGGAGAAGCTTTCTTACGCCATATCGTGACCCTGGATGAGACATGGGCCACATCGTACGAGCCAAAACTGAAACGCCAATCCAACGGATGGTGTCATTATGGGTCGCCATGAAAGTGAAAGTGCGTCAGAGACCCAGTATGGTGAAAGTTATGGTGATTCTCGTGTACGACTGTGATGATATTATCCTAACACATTACCTTCCTCCACAGCAGACGGTCAGTACCCAGTATTACTGCTCGTTTTAGGAGCATCATCTGCGACCAGATTTTCGAAAGAAATGGCGACTCTTTCTGCGCAACACACCCATCATCTTGCACGACAATGCTCGGGCGCATACAGCGCAAGTTGTGGCTGCTCTGTTCGGTCGATGGGACTGGGAAGTATTGTACCATCCACCATACTCCTCGGACATGAGTCTTCGTGACTTTGATTTGATTCGGAACATGAAGGAACTATTTCGTGGCCTTCGTTTCAGAACTGTTCCAGAGATTCGACAGGCAGTAGACCGTTCCATTCGCACCATCAACAGAACAAGCACTGCTAACAGTATACTTCGCCTTCCACATCGCTGGCTATGGGTTCTACACAACACCAGTGACTAATTTGAAGGAAAGTTGAGACGTGGCGAGCTGGCACCAGTGTTATTTTGTTCATGTATCGTTGGGATCGATTGTGATTGAGCTAAGTTATCTTTCCTTTTCGCGTGTCTTATCTTCCGGGTTGGCGGGCGAAGCGAGTTGGTTGTGAGCCCTCGACGGGTAACCCTCGAGATCTCGTGACATTCGCGGGGAGACGAGTATCAACGGCTGCCGAACGAGCGTGATGACCCTTACATTTTGTGGTGTGAAATTGGTTGGGCGTTTTACCGACATGGGCAGCTTGGAGATACAAGTCCTGTGACTTCGCTGGGAACAAAATTGGAAGGGAATCTGTGACGCTGTGAAACCCGCTGCCTCGTATTGAGTACCTGATGTGAAGTAAGTCGTCGTAATTGTGTTGGTTCACCGACGCACTCAGAGCCATTTAAAATTTATTATTATGCTGAGAATTTCATAGTCGAACCTTCAGAAGAGTTAATTTGGCCTAGTTAAATGGTGGCCGTTGGTCGAAAGTTTTCGCTTGCAATCGAATGATTTTATGTTGCCGTTTTTAAAGGCTGCACAATATTAATACAGCTGTCCATGTGTAAGTGAGTCAGAGGTTCTGCCGGTTTAAGCTGGTGGAATATAAATACATAATGTATGTAACCTGTTCGTATATGAACGTGTTTCATTAACTATTAGGGACTGGCAACTGGCTAAAACTTAAACTGCATAGCATCTGCTGAGATTCTTTTGCTGCCCTTTCTAGTATTTTTTTATTAACACGTCTGATCACGTAAACGTTAATTTTCCTGCTGTAGTTTGGTTTATTTAAGTGGTTATACCGTGTTATGTAATTGAATCTTAGCTTGGAACCAGTGTTAAAGTGCCATTGAGTCGCGCTTTACTTGTAATTGTTTTATTACATGTATTTTCAGGGAAATTCTAATGGAGTTTGAATTTTTGAGTTTGCAGTAATTCTGTTTTCTTAATAAGGGACTGTTTGAGTACTGAGTACTTTGGGCTTCTAACCGTATTTGCAAAGCTTTACCTAGTGGCTCGTCCACAATTTGTAATTCTCAAAATTTGTTAAAAGGCGTAATGCCATTAAATTGACTTATTTATGAAGTGTGACTGCCAATCATGATTCCATCCCGCTTTTATGGTATTTAAGATATGGTGTGTAAGTGTGGTACTACCAAGGAAACACATACCAACAGTAACAGGTGCAAACATGTAACTCTTTTGTATCGGTTGTGAACAAATAGTTGCCACTATTTAAGTTCCAACCCTTGTATGTTGTGGTTGTTGTTACGGTCTTCAGTCCTGAGACTGGTTTGATGCAGCTCTCCATGTTACTCTATCCTGTGCAAGCTCCTTCATCTCCCAGTACCTACTGCAACCTACATCCTTCTGAATCTGCTTAGTGTATTCATCTCTGGGTCACCCTCTACTATTTTTACCCTCCACGCTGCCCTCCAATGCTAAACTTGCGATCCCTTGATGCCTCAGGACATGTCCTGCCAACCGATCCCTTCTTCTAGTCAACTTGTGCCACACACTTCTGTTCTCCCCAATCCTGTTCGATACCACCTCATTAGTTACGTGATCTACCCACCTAATCTTCAACATTCTTCTGTAGCACCACATTTCGAAAGCTTCTATTCTCTTCTTGTCCAAACTATTGATTGTCCATGTTAGACTTCCATAGATGGCTACACTCCATAGAAATACTTTCAGAAACGACTTCCTGACACTTAAATCTATACTCGATGTTATCAAATTTCTCTTCTTCAGAAACGCTTTCCTTGCCACTGCCAGTATACAATTTATATCCATCTCTACTTCGACCATCATCAGTTATTTTGCTCCCCAAATAGCAAAACTCCTTTACTACTTTAAGTGTCTCATTTCCTAATCTAATTCCCTCAGCATCACCCGACTTAATTCCACTACATTCCATTATGCTCGTTTTGCTTTTGTTGATGTTCATCTTATATCCTCCTTTCAAGACACTGTCCATTCCGTTCAACTGGTCTTCCAAGTCCTTTGCTGTCTGACAGAATTACAATGTCATCGGCGAACCTCAAAGTTTTTATTTCTTCTCCCTGGAATTGAGTACCTACTCCAAAATGTTTCTTTTGTTTCCTTTACTGTTTGCTCAATACACACATTGAATAACATCGGGGAGAGGCTACAACCCTGTCTCACTCCCTTAACAACCACTGCTTCCCTTTCATGCCCCCCGACTCTTATAACTGCCATCTGGTTTCTGTACAAATTGTAAATAGCCTTTCGCTCCATGTATTTTACCCCTGCCACCTTCAGAATCTGAGAGAGAGTATTCCAGTCAACATTGTCAAAAGCTTTCTCTAAGTCTACAAACGCTAGAAACGTAGGTTTGCCTTTCCTTAATCTAGCTTCCAAGATAAGTCGTAATGTCAGTATTGCCTCACGTGTTCCAACATTTCTACGGAATCCAAACTGATCTTCCCCGAGGTCGGCTTCTACCAGTTTTTCCGATCGTCTGTAAATAATTCGCTTTATTATTTTGCAGCTGTGGCTTATTAAACTGATAGTTCGGTAATTTTCACATCTGTCAGCAACTTCTTTCTTTGGGATTGGAATTATTAAATTCTTCTTGAAGTCTGAGGGTATTTCACCTGTCTCGTGCATCTTGCTCACCAGATGGTAGAGTTTTGTCAGGACTGGCTCTCCCAAGGCCGTCAGTAGTTCTAATGGAATGCTGTCTACTCCCGGGGCCTTGTTTCGACTCATGTCATTCATTGCTCTGTCAAACTCTTCACGCAGTATCGTAACTCCCATTTCATCTTCATCTACATCCTCTTCCATTTCCATAATATTGTCCTCAAGTACATCACCCTTGTATAGACCCTCTATATACTCCTTCCACCTTTCTTCTTTCCCTTATTTGCTTAGAACTGGTTTTCCATCTGAGCTCTAGATATTCATACAAGTGGCTCTCTTTTCTCCAAAGGTCTCTTTAGTTTTCCTGTAGGCTGTATCTATCTTACCCCTAGTGAATAAGACTCTACATCCTTACATTTGTCCTCTAGCCATGCCTGCTTAGCCATTTTGCACTTCCTGTCGATCTCATTATTGAGACGTTTGTATTCCTTTTTGCCTGCTTCATTTACTGCATTTTTGTATTTTCTCCTTTCATCGATTAAATTCAATATTTCTTCTGTTACCCAAGGATTTCTACTAGCCCTCGTCTTTTTACCTACTTGATCCTCTACTGCCTTCACTACTTCATCCCTCAGAGCTACCCATTCTTCTTCTACTGTACTTCTTTCCCCCCACTGCTGTCAATTGTTCCGTTATGCTCTCCCTGAAACTCTGCACAACCTCTGGTTTAGTCAGTTTATCCAGGTCCCATCTCCTTAAATTCCAAGCTTTTTGCAGTTTCTTCAATTTCAATCTGCAGTTCATAACCAATAAATTGTGTTCAGAGTCCACATCTGCCCCTGGAAATCTCTTACAATTTAAAACCTGGTTCCTAAATCTCTGCCTTACCATTATATAATCTATCTGATACCTTTTAATATCTCCGGGATTCTTCCATGTATACAACCTTCTTTTATGATTCTTGAACCAAGTGTTAGCTACGATTAATATATGCTCTGTGCAAAATTCTACCAGACGGCTTCCTCTTTCATTTCTTACTCCCAATCCATATTCGCCTACTATGTTTCCTTCTCTCCCTTTTCCTACTGTCGAATTCCAGTCACCCATGACTATTAAATTTTCGTCTCCCTTCACTATCTGAATAATTTCTTTTATCTCATCATACATTTCATCAATTTCTTCATCATCTGCAGAGCTAGTTGGCATATAAACCTGTACTATTGTAGTAGGCGTGGGCTTCTGTCTATCTTGGCCACAACAATGCGCTCACTTTGCTGTTTGTAGTAGCTTACCCGCAATCCTATCTTTTTATTCATTATTAAACCTACTCCTGCACTACCCGTGTTTGATTTTGTATTTATAACCCTGTATTCACCTGACCAAAAGACTTGTTCCTCCTGCCACCGAACTTCACTAATTCCCACTGTATCTAACCTTAACCTATCCATTTCCCTTTTTAAATTTTCTAACCTACCTGCTCGATTAAGGGATCTGACATTCCACGCTCCGATCCTGATAACGACGTCCTCCTGAGTAGTCCCCGCCCGGAGATCCGAATGGGGTACTATTTTACCTCCGGATTATTTTACCCAAGAGGACGTCATCATCATTTAACCATACAGTAAAGCTGCATGCCCTCGGGAAAATTACGGCTGTAGTTTTTCCTTGCTTTCAGCCGTTCGCAGTACCAACACAGCAAGGCCGTTTTGGTTAGTGTTACAAGGCCAGATCAGTCAATCATCCAGACTGTTGCCCCTGCAACTACTGAAAAGGCTGCTGCCCCTCTTCAGGAACCACACGTTTGTCTGGCCTCTCAACAGATACCTCTCCGTTGTGGTTGCACCTACGGTACGGCCATCTGTATCGCTGAGGCACGCAAGCCTCCCCACCAACGTCAAGGTCCATGGTTCATGGGGGGAGGGACCCTTGTATAGCAATAAAAATATTAGTAGCTAGGGAATACACCGTATTTAGGTGTTTCACAGTGCACACTTATCTTGTGAAAGTAGCGGCAGTTGGGAAATTTATACAAGTAAGGGAAGAAGGGGTGTTACTGCTAGCAGTAGACGGGGATTGACACTTGGATATAAGCGCGGGTGAGGTCCAGGAATGTCAGAATGGTGTAGTCACAACATGCCGAATTCGCAAGGTTATAATGCTTCTGCAACTGTTTAACGGTGACTGAACGAAAAATTTATTTTCGGAGAGCAGGGCTCCACTGGTCTATTCAGTGTACAGTGACACATTGGTGGTCACTAACATCAACAAGCAGGAGAAACTGATGAAGGCAAAGCGTTTTGAACTGCGAGGCAGTAGACTCCCAATTAACTGGACTAGGTGTGGTATAGTTGGGCCTTCGTTTCATTTACCAGCGACTGTGACGGGAGTATATATATATATATATATATATATATATATATATATATATATATATATATATATTTGTGTGTGTGTGTGTGTGTGTGTGTGTGTGTGTCTGAGTTGGTGGGTGGGTGTACGTGTGTAGGAGGCTCCATAGCGATGAGGAAAACCTATCCGAGGTTAATGAAATCACTGGTAGATGGGTTTCCACGGGCAAGAAATGAGAGGTAGATCGACTTATTTGTTATAGTTCTTATGTAATAATTAGAAAGAGACAAGTTGGGTAGCTCTATGCGAAAGAGTACAGTGTAACAGAAGTCGAGTAATGGAGTAAGGCGCTAGGATGCGGGTCTTCATCGTGGAGGGAAGAAGTGTAGTGGCACTACTCAGTATTCTAGGTAACAGTATTAAATCTTTAGAGTAAGTCGCTGAAAGGAACTTGGAGGTCGCCACGGAGTTTTACGGTAACAACTGTGGGCGTCAGCCACGTTATGTCGACTTATAGGGCACAGGAACAGATGCTCAAGTGAACTGTGAAGCGAGCACAGCTGAGCACAGTGCTAATTTGCCCAGTGTGACAAAGTACGATGTAAAAGTGGGTCAATACCACCACACTCGAAAGAGTCTCTTTGACTAGTCACCAGGTGTTAGAGGAACAGGTGGGCAGTAACGGAGTAGAAATGAGGCTGAATATGAGGACAGGACGTCATTCGATTCGGGGTCTTGGTTATAGCTTAGTAGCCGCACCAAGACGCAGAATCACGGCCGAATCGTGAGACGGCAGCCTCCGGTTCGAGACCACGCTGCGTCTGCCACCGCAGTATATCGTTCAGGGGACTTAGTGGAACAGACCTGCCGGCCTGCTGTCCGTGCCCGCTACCGCCGACACACTGAGACCCAGGAGGGGGGGCTCAAAGCCACAATGCCAGCGGCCGTCTGCTGCCTGTTCGAGGGGCGCGGGTCGAGGCCTACGCACAGCCCCCTCCGCTGTTGGGACAGCTGCCTGGAGTGTCGCTACGCTGGGAAGCCTCGCCTTCGCCACCGGCCCGGCGCCCTGATGCAGCATCGCCTGGCCCCATCCTAGCGGCCGGCGCCAGCTGCACCATCTAGAACTCACGAGGAGAGGTTTGCCTGCTGCGTCTAGAATTGAAGATGTAGTAAAATTTGATTGCTAAACTGGCCACTGCGTTTCCGCTGATTCCCCACCACTTACGGCATTACCACATACGCATAAAGAGTGGTCCATGTAGACGGAATCATATACCAACGGGTCAACGATTTATTCATCTGTAGTACATATCTAGACGTAACAAATGCAACTTCTGTTCCATATTGTTCCCAAGCAGTATCAAGAAATTGAGTTTAAAAATTTTCCGACCACGTTGAATACCATACAAGAGCGTCAACCGTCAGTCACCGACGTTGGCACAGCCTATAAAATAGCTGGCTCGAAGAGTATTGCACTGTGCTTAAGTTACTTTTTTTTCTTTTATTTATTTACTTATTTATTTTTGTAATTTTCTACCAAATATCTGTACTGCGACAGTGAATCACATATCTTCAGAAAGGAATAATAAAAATCATAAAACTATAACGGTTCGTCCGTGGGGTAAAGTCGACATCAAATAAGGATCGTGATGAAATATTTATTTCTCTATACCCAACCGTGGTGCACGATTTTTCGATTAAGCTTGTGGCGTGAAAGGGATATTTTTGTTTGATCGATACACAATCTTCGGTGGTTGCCTCCAGGGACAGGAGGACGATAGGGGATGTAGAGATGAACATTCACGGGTAGTGATCTATGGCCACAGCAGTGGTGTTATGGTCTACAACCAGTGCGAGCGCGGTGTTCTCGGCAAGAACGCTCAGCTATGTTTCTGGGTTTGATGATGATGATGATGATGATGTTTGGTTTGTGGGGCGCTCAACTGCGTGATCGTCAGCGGCCGTACAAAGTCCAAATTTTTACGCGGTCCAATTTTTTTCACAGTACAGTGTAGTCACTGTCACGGATGATGATGATAAAATGAGGAGGACAATACAAACACTCAGCCCCGGGCAGAGAAAATCTCCAACCCGGCCTGGAATCGAACCTGGAACCCCGCGATCTAGAATCGGCAACGCTAGCCACTTCTGAGATTTGCCTAGAGCAGGAGGGTCCTAGTGCAGGGTGGAGTGCAGCAGGTAGCCGGCAGTAAGAAACATACCTCAGTCCCCCGTGAAGAGGGTGCGCTAGCCAGGTGCAGAGCGGACAGATGTACCTCCTGGTGCACCTTGAGAGTTGCCGTTGCTGGCACAGCTCGGTAAATGGATCGTACATTCAAAGTGGCACTAGGTATCGCTGTGGTCCCTAATATGGTACTACACAAGTTTACTTCGAGCCGATTGCGCTTTTGTTAGAATGACCAGCGTCTACCTTATTACGTTATTTCAAGAAGTTATCCGTTTTCTTCTAGGCAGCATACCATTTTACATCATCCTGACATACAATCTGTAGTACTGTGGTCTACTATGAGCTCACTGAAAGTGTAGCGCAAGTATAATATCAAATAACATATGAGCCGCCGACTCACACGTATGAAAGCGTTCTCTTTTATCAAAAGTTGCTGTGTATTGTTGAGCCGAGGGACAGGCGAGTGCTGTTACTGTTTATCAGTACTTCTTGTCTCTGACCCGCAAATTTCCAGAGCCATTGGAAAATTAAATGATTTGACGAAAACGATTTTAAAGCTGGTGACTTATTTAGCTGTGTCTGTTGTGTAATAATATAAAGACCGTCCTCAAGTTTTAAGCACATACGGCTGTTGAATGTAGGTGGGGTTATTTTATCGTATGTGTGTGTTAAGTGTATTTGGTTTGTACATATATGGTGTGTTACAGTTAGCTTATTTAACACAGTTCAAAAACCTTGAAACTGTAAGCGGTTACTTGGAAGCCGTGGCGTACGCTATAGTAAACAAAGGTGATTTGTTGTGACCGCAATTGCCACTGGGTCTTTCACCTTGCACATGAAAGCTTGCATGGCTGCGAGTTTTGGAAATTACAATTAGAAACATGTTTATGATTTTTTGAAGAACATTTTCTAACCACGCAACGCTCATTGTCGGTTTATTATTTTATTCATGCACCATCTCTTGTTGCAAAATTTATTTAAATAACTTAAGTTTTTCACAATAGTGAACATAGTACTTGCATTCTGCTGGAGCTGTTTTTAGTTAAATTCATTCCGATCAACAATTTTTTTATTGTCCATGCCGAACGTGATTTATTATGAATGCGTAGGTCAAATATGTTTTTAAATGTCTTGAAGAAATTTGTTTAAAGTATGGTCACTTTTATGAGCCTCCAGCACTTCACCACTCCACCATCCAGAGCCTAACCTTTATGATACAATCATACCCATATTAAGAGGTTATAGGAGTAATTCTTCGTTGCAATTGGTAGTCCGACTACACTCCGCTCCTAGTACATTTCATGAATAACACTTCCCGACACGCAAGTTTTATTATTAATAACGATAAAGGAAAACACAGTTCATCAACTTTTAAAGATAACTGCCATTTATCAACAACTTAGGGCGACAACCGTTGAGATGTTTCTCTCGTCCATACAAGGAGCTTCTGTGTCACTGCTTGAAGCCACAGACGTGGCCGCGGCGTGAGATGAATGAGGCAAATCATGAGTTGAACAGCCCAGCAGATTTAACCAGAAACGTTCACTTGCTCGCTTGCATTAATTCTCGCGATTGCAACGCCTATGAAATCAATTTAAACAAGTGTCACCATCCTCTTAAAACGAGAGACAGGGTTAAAAATTCTCACTACTGCAAAGTAAATAACTAAAACCATTGCAGTTATCTGAAGACTCTCAGGCAGATCCTGAGATCCGCTCACTGAAGAGCATCTACACCGCTGAATGAGACATATGGAGAAAACTGTTTATTATTTCAAGATAGTCGCCATAGCTGTTTATACATTCATCGCACTATGAGGTAAGACAGTGATTGTCTTCACGAAAAATTTATGCGGTTGCCTATGGAACCATGTTTCTACCCAGGCGTGTACCCCTTTGTCGCAAGCAAGTCTGCTGCTCTGAACGTCTTTCATCTGGGCTACAAAAATATTGAAACCCATGGGCAGAGATCGGTACTGTCTGGAAGATGTGCAAGAGTGTCCACAGCGAAACATCTGCAGAGTACAGTCTTTACAACACTTGGTCCCATCCACAATCACAGTTCCGTAGGTCGCCGTAAACATTTTTTCATAAAGGCATTGGCCATTTTATCTCACAGTGGGATAAGTCTATTAATAGTCATGGTAACTGCATTTGAAATAAATTGTTTACTTACTTTTTTCTCCAACTGTCCCATTTTCATTTCGCTCCCTTTTATACGACACTTAGAATTATTTACTAGCAACATAACTTCAATAACCATGAGTATATATATCATTGTGAACTGGTCTAAAGAGACATAAAAACAACAAATTTCTGTGACAACAATTGGAATGTAATTACTTAAATTAAATATCACCTAGTCTGCTTCGTTCATTGAGAACTACCTACACCTACGTGATGGTTTTACTTCCTGACATGTCTCTTGTTATCACGGACTTGTATACTCACTAAAAGGCAACAGTCGCCTTTAAAGCTGGTAAGGGTCTATCGGAATTCCGCGACGGAGAACGCACTTCCGTTTCTTATAGTCTTTCCGCAATTGAAAATTAATTTTGATGATCACGAAGGATAGCTTCAGTTAAACACCTAAAACACCACCTCCGCCTAACAGAGACTACGAATTGCCTCTCAGCACTCTGACGGTCAGCTTGTAGGCAGTTTCATTGAACATATGTGGCTTGCGTGAATGAGGTTCCACTAATAAATGCTGTTGAAAGCTAATGCGTTTCATAAATTGTTTACCGACGAGTGCTGACGAGCACCTGCTATGCTGCGAGAATCACTCGCCCTCAAATGGCCCTAAGCACTCTGGGACTTAACATCTGAGGTCATCAGTCCCCTAGACTTAGAACTACTTACACCTACCTAAGCTAAGGACATCACACACATCCATGCCCGAGGCAGGATTCGAACCTGCGACCTTAGCAGCAGCGCGGTTCCAGGCTAAAGCGCCTAGAACCGCTCGGCCACAGCGGCCGTCCACTCTCCCTCAAGAGGGCCGTGTTAGTCTCCTTAATAACCCAGGCACGAGCATTAGGCAAAGACCAACCCATCACGTCTGGCTTGACAAGCCTTCCTCTCTACAATTGAAACGGGCTCTGGGGTATGCAATGGGGAACAGGGTGGGCACACAGGAAAATGCAGCCAGGAAATCATATATTACACTAGCACCACCGTGCGGCATTACCAGTGGTTTAACAGTTAGTTATAAAAAAATGCACGGGTATGTATTTATTCCTATGTCCTGCAAGTCCATCTCCTCCTCTTCCTTCTTTGTGTTTCTCTCTTACTTCATTCCCTCTCTCTTTCCAACTCCTCCACACCTTCTCTCTGTCCCTCTCCCCCACACCATCTCTTTTTCCATTCCATCCCCTCCCGCTGTTTATCTCGTCCTCCTTCCTCCCTAGAGCTGTCTCCTCCTCATTCCTTTCTTTGTCCATGTGGTCCTCTCAGTCCTACCAGGAGGCTTGTGGTGATTACCTGCACAGTATATATTTCCAGATCGTAACTAATCCGTATACTAAATTTAGTTGAAATCGTTTCAGATGATTAGGATTCTTAGCCATGGCTTTGCCCGTGTACGCAAATATCAAACATATTTCACATGTAAGTAACATACTTCACAGACCTCTGTTCGTATATTTCACCTGTGTCTCTAGTGAATTTCTCCCTGCAGTTTCATTTTCATACAGCTCAATGTTTATGAAGTCGTATCTCCTGAACTATATGTCGTACTTTGATATAATATTGTATGTACGTCCAGTGGTGTATGTGCATGACCAGCGAAAACGCAATAAGCCATAAACATTTTTCCCTTCATCATTTCTTGAGAGGTAGGATGGCAACAAGAAAAAGTTACGTCAACGTTTGATATTACGTATAAAGTTTGTTGCAAGTTACAAAATCATCTCATTCACAAATACTGTATGAATAAAGAATGGGTATTCATGCGTCGTGGGTTTCACTTACTTTTCATCCCATTCCTTTGACGGGTATGTACATATAAGATAGACTTCATGATAATTGACGTCATAAGCTGACTTCATTCCAAATGCCATCCAAGTCTGTCGAGCCTTTTCAGCTTGAGGGGGCAACAAACAAACCAACTCTCTCCCCTCTCTCTCCCCCCCCTCTCTCCCTTCTCCTCTTCTCTCTCTCCCCCCTCTCTCTTTCTCGCTCTCTCTCTCGTCACAGACTTTCGAGTTTGTAATACAAATAACGTAATATTTTTTTACAGATAAATATGGTTACTTCAGCTGACGATAATCGATGTGGTACAACCTTCCATTATACATTATACGATATGACCAACTGCCTAATATCGTTTTGGCGTTTAAAAACCACTATGGCAATCTGTTTGGCCATTAACTATTGGGGTAATGCGAAACTGTGCAGTCAATGCATATGAAACAAGGCATGGCCAACCTTTGCCTCCGATTCCACGTTCTCTGATGAGGCGGGAACTGCCAGTACCTTGTCGCCTATTCATTCTTTAGCCTCTTTCCGTAGATGGTTACAACAGCAGTACGCAAACAGCCACCAGTTTTGCCATTTCCGAGATGCTCCTTCACAGGCGCCCAGTCACTTATATCGCTAGATAGCGAATTGCGAGCCTACCGCATCACGTGCTGTGAACGACATCAGGTGGCGTTCAACTTTGCCGTGCTATGTAGTTATGATGTTTGGCTCACTAGTTTAACTATTAGTACCGGAGCTGTCTGTTGACGCAGTACTAGTGGCTGAAGTATAACGTTGTCTTCATGCGATAATGTTTATGTCTGCCCCTCCAGCAACACACAAACATTTTGCAATCGATTCAGAAAATTTTTGGTTAACTGCAGAAATGCATTTACTCTACCGATGGAGTTTTCATACAGTACTGAAAAGGGTAGCGAGAAACTGCGACCCATTTGGCATGTATTTTTTCATTCAATATGTTAATTTCAACTATAGGATAATAAGAAGGTAGGATCTACCAACAATACCATTGAAGAATAAGTATGACCGCAGTGACTCTTAGTAACTTTTTATCTCACTGTCGCTCTGGTGTGGAACTGTTCTTTGCTTCTCTGAGAGAGTTCGCGAGTCCCATGCACGATAAATTCAAGACGGGCAGAGCGGGGTCCGACAGGAAAGTGGGGAATGATATTCAGCACAGACACAGCCGTTCGTGGAAACGATAGTGGACAATGCCACAGGTAGACAGAAGAGTGTTGGGCGGGTGAAAGTTGCATTAGTGGCCTGCCTACTAGCCGACGGCAACTTTTGTTTAGCTTCATACCACAAATTTTTCATGTTTGCAACAATATCCTAACACGGTCTGATCTACTTAAAATATGTACAGATCTTACCTATCTGTAGAGAAAAATGACAAGCCACGATTAACCTAATCATTAATCTTGTAAATACATATTTGTACGGGGTAGAGCAAATAAAAGTGGCCAGGAGAACAGAGTTCTAGGGTACAAAGAAACACAGCAGAGAAAAGAAAATACAGCAGTAACCTGACTACAGCAGATGTTGAAAATCAACACCATTCGTCTCTTGGCACTTTTCGGTCCTGGTCTGCGTTGTTGAAGGCGGATCGAAGCTGGACTGCTGGTCTCATCCGAAATGTTTTGCTGCAGTTCTTGAAGACTATGACGGTTGCGGTACGCTTTAGACTTAAGGGGTCCCCACGCAGAGTAATAGCACACTGACAAATCCGGTGACCTGGGTGGCCAGCCAGGGCCGCGAACCGACTGACTTCTGCTAACAACTTTGTCAAGCTTGAGGATTTTTTACATTTGCTCCAATATGTGCAGTGGATCACGCGGCGGGCGTACACCTGGTGTGCTCATCAAGGGCTGTCGTTATATGCATACGTTCACCTCTAACAATATCTGGTGGGTCACTTCCATTTTCTCCACGCTATATAATAAAAGTAGTTTCTTAGAGCAGGTTACTTGTTAATTTTGTATATGTTAATGCCGTTTCAATTTTGCTGTGTTTTTGTGTGTTACTTTATATTACGTTTATATTAGATTCATTTGTTTACTTTTACAGCGATGAAGTCTGTTCTAATTACGTCTACCTTTAATTCAAATGGTTCAAATGGCTCTGAGCACTATGGGACTCAACTGCTGAGGTCATTAGTCCCCTAGAACTTAGAACTAGTTAAACCTAACTAACCTGAGGACATCACAAACATCCATGCCCGAGGCAGGATTCGAACCTGCGACCGTAGCGGTCTTGCGGTTCCAGACTGCAGCGCCTGTAACCGCACGGCCACTTCGGCCGGCTACCTTTAATTACATTCATGCATAATGAGATATAAATTGTGATGTTTGACTAATGTTAATCCTTGTGTACACGTTATGATTTTCTTTATTGTGTGTGTCTTGTGTGCTTCTGTGGTACTCGTGTTGTTACCGTCACTTGTTCCATCATTCACACTGGGGTACTCGATTAGTCTCTATCAACCTGTCATCTTCTGCGCCTTCTGTGCTGTCGAGTCTCTTTTACAAGGCATGTTCTGATTTTTAGGTAATGTTAACGATTTATTATTTGTTTCCTGGTCTCTGCGTTCCTCAGTGCGTCGGGCACTGTAACTACTGTTAGTGTTCTGTATTGTTACGTAAGTGCCTCTATTTAATGCATCCGAAAGTTCTGTTCTGGTGAAACAATTTCCCTGCATATGCACCGACTGCTTTCTGAACTAGACACACGCCGCAAGTTCATGGGATAAGAGCCGTTTCCAGTCAAAAAATTAGCCAGGCCACGGCCGGTAACGTAATCGCTAGTCCCTAATCGTTCTTGGATAATAGCGGAAAACGAACAGAACTGACGGCCCTTATCACTTACGTCCAACCCTTTCTGCCTGGTATCCACACCCCAATTTCGGTGCTTGCCTTGTTTATGTTGCCTAGTGATCTGCAACACTCTCAAGTGTACCCAACTTCAGCCAGTACGTTTTAGCCCAATAACTGATGGTTACATCGATCAGGTATATCTAAGCACCACATACAGCGAATAGACTGATGTATTACAGACTCAAAAAGTGTACAGTAGTACATTCTTCTGTGTGTAAGTGGTAGTCTGCATCATAAAAAAAAGAGACCAATTGTGTGATTGTATTGAAGAGTTCGTAGATAAACGCAGCATGTCATTCTCAGTGGAGAGAAGTCTTCCGAAGTAAGAGTGATTTCAGGTGTGCCGCAGGGAAGTGTCATTGGACCGTTGCTATTCACAATATACATAAATGACCTTGTGGATGACATCGGAAGTTCACTGAGGCTTTTTCCAGATGATGCTGTGGTGTATCGAGAGGTTGTAACAATGGAAAATTGTACTGAAATGCAGGAGGATCTGCAGCGAATAGATGCATGGTGCAGGGAATGGCATTGAATCTCAATGTAGAAAAGTGTAATGTGCTGCGAATACATAGAAAGATAGTTCCCTTATCATTTAACTACAAAATAGCAGGTCAGCAACTGGAAGCAGTTAATTCCATAAACTATCTGGGAGTACGTATTAGGAGTGATTTAAAATGGAACGATCATATAAAGTTGATCGTCGGTAAAGCAGATGCCAGACTGAGATTCATTGGAAGAATCCTAAGGAAATGCAATCCGAAAACAAAGGAAGTAGGATACAGTACGCTTGTTCCCCCACTGCTTGAATACTGCTCACCAGTGTGGGATCCGAACCAGATAGGGTTGATAGAAGAGATAGAGAAGATCCATCTGAGAGCAGCGCGCTTCGTTACAGGATCATTTAGTAATCGCGAAAGCGTTACGGAGATGATAGATAAACTCCAGTGGAAGACTCTGCAGGATAGACGCTCAGTAGCTCGGTACGGGCTTTTGTTAAAGTTTCGAGAACATACCTTCACCGAAGAGTCAAGCAGTATATTGCTCCCTCCTACGTATATCTCGCGAAGAGACCGTGAGGATAAAATCAGAGAGATTAGAGCCCACACAGAAGCATACCGACAATCCTTCTTTCCACGAACAATACGAGACTGGAATAGAAGGGAGAATCGATAGAGGTACTCAGGGTACCCTCCACCACACGCCGTCAGGTTGCTTGCGGAGTATAGATGTAGATGTAGATGTAGATGTAGTTAGTTTGTAAAGTACACTATCGACTTTCTACATGATTAGTCGCCTGTGTCCGTTGAAGCTACGTCGTTCGTTAATGTGTACCCTCAGATATCTTGACTGTTTCCCTTTTTATGCTTTTATTGCTCATTTTAATCACATGATGTCTTTGTACTGATTCTTTGGGTATTACGTATGTCGTTTTTTGTGCTGTTAGGGAAAAAAATTTTGGTTACACCATTGTTGCATTTTGCGTAGCACACCAATGGCCTTGTTTGCCAATATTGCTCTTCTGTTGGGTGATATCACTGTTAACAGGTCATCAGCATACACATCGATCCAGTCTGAACGTTCAACAACCTCAATTACAGCCAATAGAGGTTCAGCTCTGATATCCCAGCAGGTGGTTCCGCTGATAGGGACTTGTGGACATCCTTTACTTCTCCTTTTGACGACACTGAGGTTGCCTCCTTGCCAGCCTGTCACTCTATTCCTACAGCAGTCCCGGAAAATATTGTAATGGGATCCATATCTAAAACGAGCAAACATCGCTCGTCACCAAAGATCATCGAAACCGCCAGCAGTGTCCTTAAGAACTGCAAGTGCTGTGGTGTCTAATAATTGTAAAGCCCGGTTAAATTTTGTCGTTAATACATTTTCGAGGTCATAATCCAAACTGGTGTTGACTAAGGCCACGGAGTTCCCTGTGAGCCTGGAGGAGGTTACACAGAAGGTTCACATGGACCTTAGATAACGTAATTAACTAGCAAGTTGGTCAGTATGGTTTTAGTATAAAGATTGTTCCCCAGAATGAATGTTGAAAACACTGTTTATGTCTAAACTCGGCGCATTTACTGTCTCCACCTGACCGCTCATCGTCCTGGCAGATGAATCACTAACACTGCAACCTCTCAGTATGCTCATATTATACCACGAGGCCAGTGAACACAGTCCTCGAGGATGCTACATCGTTCCTCCGGCAGTATATAATTATGAAAGGGGAAAGTATGCAAACCTGCAAGCGACATGCTAACAATTGCGGCAATCAGGGCGGATCGAATTCTCCTTTGTTATTATAATTTTTTAAATTTTCTAATTTTTACTTATTTATTTAGAGTGATGAGCCTTCTGACTGGTTTGGCGCTGTCCACGAAGAATGCTTCTTCTGGGCCAATATTTTCATGTGAACTATTTGCTGCATGTATTCCAATCTCTGACTTCTTTATAATTTAACCCTCTACACCTACACTATGTGATCAAAAATATCCGGTAACCTGGCTGAAAATGACTTACATGTGTTTGGCGCCCTGCACCAGTAATGCTGGAATTCAGTATGGTGTTGGCCCATCCTTAGCCTTGATGACAGCTTTCACTCTCGCACGCTTACTTTCAATCAGGTGGTGGAAGGTTTCTTGCTGAATGGCAGCCCATTCTTCACGGAGTGCTGCACTGAGAAGAGGTATCCATATTAGTCTGTGAGATCTGGCACGAAGTCGGCGTTCCGAAACATGCCATAGGTGTTCTATAGGATTCATGTCAGGACTCTGTGCAGGCCATTCCATTACAGGGATGTGCACGAAGGCCGTGCACGAAGTACAGGTGCTCGATCGTACTGAAAGATGCAGTCGCCATCCCCGAATTGCTCTACAACAGTGGGAAGCAAGACGATGCTTAAAACATCAATGTAGGACTGTGCTGTGATAGTGCCACACACAACAACAAGGGTGCAAGCCCCCTCCATGAAAAACACGACCACACTATAACATCACCGCCTCCGAATTTTACTGTTGGCACTATACACGCTGGGAGATGACGTTCACCAGGCATTCGCCATATCCACACCCCGCCATCGGACCGCCACATTGTGTACCGTGATTCGTGACTCAACAAAACGTTTTTTCACTGTTCAATCGTCCATTGTTTACGCTCCTTGCACCAAGCGAGGCGTCGCTGGGCATTTACCTGTGTGATGTATGCCTTATAAGCAGCCACTCGACAATGAAATCCAGGTTTTATCACTTCCCGCCCAACTGTCATAGTATTTGCAATGGATCCTGGTGCAGTTTGGAATTCCTGTGTGATGGTCTGGATATATGTCTGCCTAATACACATTACGAGCCTCTTCAACCGTCGGCGGTCTCGGTCTGTCAACAGACGAGGTCGGCCTGTACGTTTTTATGCTGTATGTGTCCTGCACGTTTCCACTTCATTGTCACATCGGAAATAGTGGGCTAGGGATGTTTAGGAGTGTGGAAATATCGCGTACAGACGTATGACACAAGTGACACCCAATCACTTGACAACTTTCCAAGCCCTTGAGTTCCGCGGAGCGTCCCATTCTGCTCTCTCACGATGTCTAATGATTAATGACATCACTGATGTGGAGTACCTGGCAGTTGGTGGCATATCATCTTATCTATTTTCTAGCCGTTTTTACGGAGAGCATCCTCGTTTCTTACCATATCAGTTCACCTAATTTTCAACATTCGTCTCTAACTCCCCTTCTCGAGTGCTTTGTTTTCTTTCCGCCACCGGTTTCACTACCACACAATTCTGTGCTTCAAACGAACATTCTTATCTATTGCTTCCTCATATTAAGGCTTTTGTTTGACACTAGTAGATATGTCTAGGTTCTGAATGACCTTTTTCCAGTGCTAGTCTGGTGTTTACGCCCTCCTTCGCTCCGTTAGTCACGGGCTACTTTGCTGCCCGTGAAGCACAATTCCTTACCTTCGTCTCGTTGTTATCATTTCTGCAGCTTCTCATTACTTCGATTTACTGTCAGTCCGTATTCTTTACTCACTAGACTGTTCACTTCGCTCATCCAATCCTGTAATTTTTCTTCACTTTCTCTGAGGATAGCAACGTCATTAGAGAGTCTTACACCCTTTTCAATAAGAGTTTTTCGTTCTTTGTCTTTTCCCCAAACCTTACCACTATTTTTTGCAGAGTTTCGAACATCTTGCACCGTTTTATATTGTCGAACCCTTTTTCAGGACTACATATCCTACGAACGTTTCTTGATTTTTAATCTGTCGAGCTTCCTTAATCAACCGTTAACGTCAGATTGCCTCCCTTGTGTCTTTCTGTTTCCTAAAGCCAATCATGTATCAGATCCTCAATATTTATTTCCATCGTTGTTCATACTGTTGTCATCAGCAGCTAGAATGCATGAGCTGTTAAACTGATTGTGCCATAATTCACGAACTTCCTGGCTCTTGCAATCTTTCGAAACGTGTGGGTGATGTTCTTCCGAAAGTCTGATGGTACATCGCTAATCTTACACATTGTACACACCAGCATGAGTAGTCGCTTTGCAGCCACTTCCACCAATTATTTTACAAATTCAGATGGAATGTTCTCAATTCCTTTTACATTATTTAATATTAAAGCTGTTTTAAGTTCTGATTGTAATACAGGTTCCCTATCGCTTGCCCATCGACTCCGGTTTCTTCTTCTACCTATGTCATAAGGCAACTGCTCCCCTTCATGGAGTCCCTTAGTGTATTCTATCCACCTATACGCTCTATCCTTTGCACTTAACATTCCCATTGAACTCCTAATATCGCCACCCTCGCTCTTAATTTCACAGAAGACTGTTTTGACTTTTCTATATCTTGAGTCACCCTTCCGACAAACATTTCTTTTTCTATTACTTCACATTTTTTTGCAGCCCTTTTGTCTTAGCTTCCCTGCACTTCCTGTTGATTTCATTCCTAAGTGCCTTGTATTTCCGTATTCCTGGATTTTCTAGAACACATTTGTACTTCCTTCTTTCGTCAGTCTGTGGAAATTTTTCATCTGTTACCCATGGTTTCTTCGCCATTATCTTCTTTTTCTATGTTTTTCTTTTCTACTTCTGTGATAGCTCTTTATGGCGATTTGTAATTATGAAACTGAGAAGGGGAGAAGGATACGTGAAATGTGGGATAAACTTTGCGAGGGACTAAGAAAATCGCAAATGGATTTTAGCAACATCAAGACTTTGCGTTTGTGTTGCCACTCGTCTGCAATAATGGTCTTGAAGGAGTGACCTGACCATAGCGTGCAGCGATGAAGAAAACCAATAAAAGCCTGTGTAGGCGAGGTGCAGACGGCGCGGCCGTCACGCTCCGGAGGAGGCGCGTCGCGTGACCCTGGGGGCGCCGCGACGCCGTAAAAAAGCGACGCGACGCGCCGCTGGCCTGTGGTCTGTCTGCGGTGGCCGCCGTCTCCACCGCCGCCGGGCGCCATTAGCTGGCCGGCCAGGTACTCGTTGTTGCGGCTGCTTTATGGCGGTTTTATGGGGCGCCGCCCCCTGCCCCCGCCTCAAGTGCTCCGCACCGACGGCCGACGGCCACCCGCCCCCGCGACCTCGCCCCTGAGCGGCGACGTTAACGCCTCTTCCGCGAGCGGGAATTAACTGCCGCCCTCAGAGACAGAATGCTTCTAGGGCACGAAAGGTATGCCTTCAGAACTGCAGTAAAACTGCGAAAACAACGGCGTAAATGTTATGAATGTTGGTGCTATCTTATTTTCCTTTGTTACTGCTGTTACGGCAGTGTAATTAACACCGTATACCCACAGCTGTGATTCAGGGACACAACAGCCGAACGGTTTATTTATGGTAATCGTATGATGTTGGAATATCAGCGACTGTCTATTATTAACACTTAGGACAGGCGAAATACCCTCAGACTTCAGCATGGAGGTAAAAATTCGTATTTCGAAGAATGCAGGCAGGTACACAGGTCTGAGAGTAGCCGAACAGTCAGATGAATAACTTGCAGCTGTAAAATTCTGCTATTACTTATTAGAAAAAGATTGGGTAACTGATAAAAATCGATCACGAGAAAGACCAGATTGGTTTCTCTGAAGTAGGAACATGCGAAGCAATACTTACCTGGGGAGCTAGGTCAGAAGGCGGCAAAACCACGTTTATAGCGTTTGCACACTTGGAAAAATTTTTTGAGGGTGTCAAACGGAATATATACGTTGAAATTCCGAAGGTACCAGGCATAAAACACAGGGAAAGAAAGGTAATGTAGAGCTGCTGCAGAAACCAGACTGCACAGTTATTAGAGTCGAAGGACATGAAACGAAAACACTGGTTGAGAAGCGATTGAGACAAGGTTATAGCCTGTTCCGAATAGTCTTCATACCGTAGGTTCAATGAAGTTAAGTTCAGGGAGAAGGAATAAAATCTTTGAGCTTTGCAGATGACACTGTAATTCCGGCATAGACGGCAAAAAAACTTGAAGGAGCATCTGAACGGAGTGGCTGGTGACTTCAAAAGTGTTTATAACAGACGTTAAACAACATTAAAACAAGAGTAATGTAATGTACTGAAGATTAATCATGCGATTCCGACGGGATTAAAAGTGAAGGAGGGATCAAGAAGTTCCGTTCGAAGGTTGTAAAGTCTAGAATAGGTATGCCAATCGGGAAAAGTCTCCTTGACCCTTGAGGAAATCATTCCACCGGCACAGCAGGTTGACGAACCCCTTTTCATAAAACACAGTGTCTTGCTGCGTAAAGATGTCAGTAAATACCTGCTACACATTCTCGTCCAGCAGCAATCGTTGACTTTTCAAGGCCTTTATTAAGGAGCTGAAGGCTTAATAGTGCATGGGGAGGGATTAGAACTTTAGGGCGGTTTCTCGAGTGTCTTCCACTTGCCTGGCCTACCAGATCGAGCGGCGTCTTCTGTCGAATCGGGACCAGAATATAACATGGCGCATCATTCCACCCCATACTCATTCTTCGCTCTCCAGTGGTTTCCCACGAGCGTTTGTGTTTCGGCAACCAAGAAAAGAATAATCGCACTTTTGCCCTGTTTGGACACAGTTGGTAAGAAAGTCACCATAGTTAACCCATTTTTTCCCGGCGTTCCCAATTAGGAACAACGTTTTTGTAGTCTTTGTTTATATGTTACCAGCCATGTAATGGTTATTAAAACCCTCGTTCCTTTTTAGATCGTTGGTTTGGAGTCGACGTTCTTTCTAAAGGCATTGCATTGGACCTCATTGTTGTCTGATGATGGTTGAGTGATTACAAGTCATTTTAGTTCGGAACACATCCATCAAAAAGTTAGTATTGTACAGTAATGTAGTTTTTTCTTAGTCTCTTTTCGTTGTTCTTAGTATCTTAGGACTGTAAGGAAGTGTTCCAAACAAAATTAATTATAGTAACTTTATTTGTTTCTTAGTATGCATCGTAAATATTTGCGTGGTCCCAAATGGGAACACCAGGCCCTTATGGTCTTTATTAGTCATACATTCACAAACTTGATCATATATATATTTCTTTCAGATCTCTCACTGCTGCTGAAATTTTAGCCATTTTGGAGGAAGATAAAGACTTTTCACAGGCATATATAAACAATGATGCGCCGGACGATGGATGGACACAGAAGAAGACAGTGGAGATGAAGAAATGTACGGTACTGTTGATAATTTGTCTGGTCGACAACTTTCAGCTGTAGCTGAAGCAAAAGTCATGAGACGGGACAGAACAGAGCATATGGCCAGCAGTGCTTCACCTGATTAAGAACTTCATTCTAGTAATAATGGAAGCAGTACTCAGCGAAGCTCAGGGGATCGCTCATCTTCTCATGATTGGGAGACAGCTGACATTACTTTCAATTTCGAACAGTTTACTCCACCCCTGTTGAGTCCTTTGAACTCCTTTTTGACGACGGTGTATTGAATCACCTTCGGGAAATGACTACTCTATACGCATCCCAGAAAGGTGCAACAGTTTTGAAATTTCGTGTGACGGACTGAGATGGTTTTTGCAATGTTGATTCTGTCACGATACCTAACCGTACCTAGATGGAGAATGTTGTGGGAAGTCAACACAGAGACATACAATGCACTTGTCAATTCAGCAATGAGGCGCAGCAGATTTGAAATAATAAAACGGTTTGTTCACTGTGCTGATAACTCAAAAATATTTTCAAATGACAAATTTGGTAGAACTTCACCAATAATAAAGCTTCTCAATTATCGCTTTTTGTCTCATGCTCAATTACGGGAACATCTTTCAGTTGACGAGATTATGATACCATGTTGCGGCGGGCATGCAGCAAAGTAGTTCCTGAAGGGGAATCCCATAAGATTTTTCTTCAAGATTTGGTGCCTCTGCGAGCGACTTCGGTATGTTGTACTACTTTTTCCTTACTGCTGAAAAGATATTGAACTGCTGAAAAACGTTAACTCAGAGCGCAAGTGGTTCTGAAACTAGTCAAAGACCTGCCACCATCTCCATACAGAATATACGCCGACCGCTTTTTTCTACCTGAATTAACTTGGACAAAACACTGAGAGAAAATGGAATAGGATTCACTGGTACAATAATGTGCAACAGAACATGGAAGTGCCGTATAGATGATCCAAAAGAAATAGCGAAGTCTTTTCGCGGTAGCTTCGACTACAAGAGAAAAACATTCTGGATCAGTTATAGCTGTTAGGAATGACAACCGACCAGTTCATGCCATACCAACGTGTTCACCTCGTCAGAGAGGCCTGTAGATGGCCCCAGGCTAAGCAAAAAAAAAGTAGTTCAACAGCCAAACATAGTCCAAGCATATGACCGTTTCAGGGGCGGCATAGATATTATCGGACGTCTGTACGATCAAAGAAATGGTGGTGGCCAATATTTATTTTCTGTGTTGATGTGTCAACGCAAAACGCGTGGCACCTTATTGGAAAAACAAAAATAAACAGAAAAGTAATCAGAATCTTGACAGCCTTTCGTTTAGGAGGAACACCTTACACATATATATGCAAAAATATGGCTGACCACAAAAGTCAGGAGGAAGACCGAAGACATCAAAAGAATTACTATAGAGGAGTATCGACACTGTGCGCTTTGAGAACGTTGCCCACTGGATTTCAAATGTACCCAACCAAGGACGATGCGCTCTTTGCAAAAAAAAAAAAAAAAAAAAAAAAAAAAAAAAAAAAAAAAAAAAAATGTAAAATAACTATCCATGAGCATTGTTTCAAGGATTATCATTGTAAGAATTAACTGTTAGTTTGGATGTATGTAACATTTGTACTGAAGCTTTTGTTTTACTAAATAAATCAATATTATTGAAAAAATACGTTTCTTTTTGTTTTACCTTGCTGGACCCCTCCCATTCCTGGTGTTCCCATTTGGGAAAAGCATTTTTTGCCAATTACAATGGAGAAAATTCAAAAATTACAGTGAGGATATCTCAAACAATTTATTTTTAAGTTCATTTTAAATGTTTACCCAAAACAAAACAGAGAAAAAAATACTCAGGCAAAAATGGTTTAAAGTTTCCGAATTTACCGCTCCCACGTCATAAAGAAGCAAATGCCTACATGTCGGTGTTTATATACGTGTGTCGCGCCCATGTTTCGTTGCAAATGTGCTGTTGCAACACCATTATGGAATGTGTGTTTCGTTATTCGTGCTGCAAGGTAATTGACGTTACCAGAATTAGATATTATATAAAATGCAGACATGCCGTAACAACAGATTCGTTTCTGAAAAAGATAGGTTTTTGGCGTCAAATACAAACATGAGTATTTGGAACCATTTTCTGAAGATATCTGATTGGATATTCAAGTATATATACTTGAAAATTTCTGGTATCTCAACTGCAGATTTTTCAGCGCTCATTTAACTTTACGACTCTGTATCTCAGAATGAACAAAAGTGGACTTGTACCATTACTGAAATAAGCCCTTCATTTGAAATACGGTGCTACAGAAAAATGCTGAAGACCAGCTGCGTAGCAGGGATAACTAATTAGGATGTGCTGAACCGAAGTGAGGAGAAAAGGAGTATGCTGCACAACCTGATTTAAGTAAGGGATAGATCCTGGGATGGAGAAATCATCACTGTGGTATTGGAGGGAAATGAGTTGGAAAAAAGTAATAGATGGAAGCGACCACTTGACTCCAGAAAGCAATTTCAAGTGGATGTGGAGTGCACTAGCTATGCAGAGATGGAGGGGCTTCCACATGACAGAACAAAATGGAGAGCTGCATGGAAACAGTTTCCGAAGTAAGGACGAAACCAGCAACACCACCAACAACAGCAGCTGCAATAACGAGAGTTGAACGTTAGCTACTTGCTTAGCACTGGAATGTTAGTAAATGACGTCTCTTGCAGCACCAAGTCATAGTAGGACTGTCTGATGATTACTTAAACGTCGAAACTGATCATGTCCATAAAGTTCTGTGATTTGGTGTGAAAATAAAACTGCGCGATAAATGGAAGTGTTCGATGCATGGTGCTCCGCAGCTTCCACGTCCTTCTGAAACATTTTTATAACAATGCTTGTAAGCTGGGAGCAAGTTGTAATAATTACCAAACTGGTATCTTATGCAGGTCATTCAGAAACTATTCCTTCAAATTAATACGGAGGTAGAGAGGATCAAAACAAATATATTTCGACGAGGAACATATGGTCTTTGAAGTGAACTTATACTCTCAGGGAACAGTTTGTTTGTGTTGCTGACGTAAGATGTCGATGGTGTCGCTGACTAGCATTCTGTATTGACGCTCAAAATTGCTCTGTGTACGTATGATTATCTCTGAGGCCTGCCTGGGATGTTAGACAAAGGGCTATACTTCCAGCACGATGGGGCGCAAAACCATTTCAAGATTGCTGTGAGGAATCATTTGAGAGATACCTCTGACCTTCGAGAATTGAAGGATCGGTCGAGATGGCCTGTGACCTGGCCACCCAGATTATCTGACCTCACGTTTCTGGATTTCTTGATCTGGTCGCATGGGAAACTCTTTGTGTATGAAACTGCTGAGGAAACAGAAGAACACATCGTCGCTAGACCTGACTTCGCTGCTAGTACCGTTGCGGACACACCAGGGATCTTCGAATGGACACGACGTTCAATGGTTCGGCGTAGTACTGCGTGCATGCAGGCCACTAGCCGCACATTCGAGTGGTAACTGTGACTGTCACTGCTGTAATTAGCGTGCGAAACTGTAAATCGCCCAAAGCATCAGAAAAAATGCCATCAGAAACTGTATGTACCATAACTAAATACGTTCGTTTCGATATACTCTAAACTGAATGAATAGTTCCGGAACACACAGTATACTGCCAGAAAATGGCGATGTTCATTTCGTCTGGGCCAAATATTGAAAAATATAAGGTGTAGAAAAATTTCAGCTACCAGTCGCAATAAAAGGTTATTTATTTATCTCACGACTGGTTTCGGGCTTGCGCCCATCTTCAGGTGTTTGTACATTCATGTACATGTTTATATGATGGAGATCACTGTATAAATACAAAAAAATTATTTGCTGGTGACTAAACTGATACAAGGTGGATTTATCAAAGTTATTTAGCTGGAAGGAATCCATATGCTCACGATATTTTATACTGAAACTCCTTCCAGTTTGACCTATGTAGAACTGTGGGAAATTATCACATAAAAGTATGTAAATGACTGATTTGTGGTGGCATTGTTTATTTGTCTTACTGTTGTGGATGATGTGCTGTTGTAGATTGTTGTTAGTGCTGAAAGAAATTTGAATACCAGTTTTCCGAAAGAGGTTGCAAAATTGGTATGAAATTTTACCTATAAACGGTATGCGGGCGAATCCACCTTTGCAATTCATCTAAAAGACCATGGTCACTCAGCCACAGCCAATATAGACAATCTACAAATACTATACACTACGAACAAACGAAAGAAAATGAATCTGCTCTGAGAGCTAGAAATTTATATCCACAGCTCTATATTCTATGGAAATTCGTTGTAGCAGTCATACGACAGTTCAAGTGTCACTATCGTAATTGGTAATAGTCATATTGTAAACACAAGCTGTAACTGTTATTGTATCATTCTCAATAGCTTTCAGAGGTTCCATGTGTGTAACATAATTGTACTTCCTAGAACTAAGTACTCTGGCAACAGAGTGGCTCAAAACAGTTCTTGCTGTCATTTTTTAATTTTTAATAGCTTTTAGTAATTTCATATATGTAGTATCATTGTACTTCCTAGATCTAAGTACTCAGACAAAAATGTAGATCAAAAAATTTCATAATTTGTATCAAATAACTTCGCACTCTACAATAGATTTTTAAGTTTCTATACGTGAAACACCCTTGCACTTCCTGTGGCTAAGTTCTTTGACCATAACCTACAATTTTCTGTATGAGCAACATCTTTACACTTGCTATACATACGTTCTTTGACCAAAGCCCATATGTTTCTAGGTAAACACAGTGTATTTCACGAGTGCACATCGTAATAGTGAAATATGCTGCTAAGCTTAATAAATTTGAAATATGGACGTGAAAAATTATAATAAATGTATAACTAAGTGGAAAAACTGTCACCGCAGAGTAACTATAATAATGATGCTTCATCTTCATGTAAGTACAGATATATATTCTACAAATGCTGCCTTGTCACTTACAATTGTCCCACTTGTATCTGTTCAGTCACCAGCAAATGATTTTTTGGTATTTATACAGTGATCTCCAGCATATAAACATGTACATGAATGTATAAACACGTGTAGATGGGCACAAGCCCGAAACCGGTCGTGTGATAAATAAATAACCTTTTATTGTGACTGGTAGCGGAAATTTTTCTACACCCTACAAAGGAACAGTCACGGAGTTTACCAACATCCGCTATGGAGAAAATTCATTTCATGAAGAACATAATCTTGTAAGTACACGGTCAATTGTCAAAATCGTGAGTGTCTTTCTAGTATGACAATGGTAGTGTCGAGACGTATGATTACCTGTTGTACGCGGCAGTTGTAGCCAAAAACCGCGTGGAGCACAGGAACAGAAGGGCTGGGTCGGTACAACTGGCGTACTTCTGAAACAAGTAAGATGTGTTGTTTCTATCTCGTGATTTTAACAAATGTCCATGTAAGTTCGTAGGCTTCCGCAGTCAGTGTCAATTTGAACAACATCAATCTGGTTGTTACGCCGAATCATAATGAAATATGAACAATAACTGAAATATCGACGTTTGCACCTTATCTACAGCAGTCCTTTCAAGGCACCTTGCAAGAGGACCGCTCTAGTGACGATCAAATGTTGGTATTATATTTGTTTTCAGTGTTTCGTTATGATGTGGCTCAACACCCAAAATGTTTTTACTCGAAGTTACCATGTACTGACGTGTTTATATTTTTTTAAGCTTTTTTTAGACAAAAGTGATTATGGCAGTTGCTGCGCCACACATAGGGTGAAACCGGACCCCACCGGTAAAGTACCCAATGCTGTTAAGGGAACCGTCTCATTAATTTTGTATGAGGGACTCGTGAAACCCAGTGGATTGGTACAGAATAATTACGATTTAGTTCAACTCAGTTACCTTTGCCTCTCTCAAAATATCTTCACAACAGTAAAAAGCCCTGTAATAAGCAATCACCTTCCCAACAGTGAAAAATCGTATAATAAGCAGTCACCGAAACGTACAACTGAAACATAGTAATGCACAGGTTCTCGGACAGATGCAAAAGTACTCGGGTACGGTTACCATTGCTGTAGAAGCAGTTGAGCATTGCGTCGTTGTGCCGATCTCATAAAGCATTTGCTGAACACTTAAGATGCATGTCGGCCAACTCTTCATCATTAAACTACATATGGCTGTAAATCACTACTAAAGTACAACATTTTACGAAAAATAATCTCGACTGCGTATCGAACAGCACAAAATGCAAGCTTGTGGTTGAAGAGTAATGCAGGAGTTCTTGCTGTCAACCGGAAGTACCACGAGTGAATGGATTTGTTCCCAAACAAACCACACAGCGTATACCGTAGACCTTTAAACAGTTGTGCAGATTTTGACCGTGACTGTCTTTCAGTAACCGTGTATAAGTTTCAACGGAGAAATAACGCAGCCAACTGGTTTCACATAATTGTTTAATACACTTATCTAGGTTTCGATGCCTCTAAGGATAGCTTCATCAGAGTGAAAAAAAGTCGTGAAGTTTCATCGCGAGAAGACAACAGTAAATGCTTAGAGCAGACATGATCAAACCAAAAATTAAAAATTAAGTACGTCCCTCGCAAGGTGTACGAACCAAAGACTGGAACTTTCTAATGTAATTTTTGACTTGAGAATGTCTGCTCTAATTTTTTACTACGACCGTTTCGCAGAGTAACTTCACGCCTTTTAAATTTCATTTCTGATGAAGACATCCTAAGAGCTGTCAAAACCTCGGTAAAGGTATCACACAGTTATTTGGAACCGGTTGGCTGTGTTAGTCCTCCGATGAGAATGGTGCGGATAATATAGGTGCAACACAAATACAAAGAAAAATGTGGGTAAGAAATCAAACGAACCACCTGAGACCACGGGACCCTCTTATGTAAATACTCAGCAAACATCCCTGAACCAACTCAGAAACTGTGTCAGTAGGTGTGATTATAGCCGGCCAAAGATACCTGACGATGTGCCATTTCCCAACAGAGGGCGAATAACAAATAATTTGTACACAGACTATTTACGAATGTTATTTATAATATATAACTGAAGGGCTGTTTGTTATAATAGCGCTATTTCATTAAGAAAAATTTTACTATATTTATGTGAAACATAAAAAAAATGAAAATTCCCGTCAAGCAATGTGTAAGACTGTTACGTTGACAGCATTTGAGACAGTGCCTATACTTGTGAAAGCAGTTTCTTACCTCGCATCGATCAGAGAACCACCACTCCCGAAAAGTTGTGCCGGCCGCGGTGGTCTCGCGGTTCTAGGCGCTCAGTCCGGAACCGCGCGACTGCTACGGTCGCAGGTTCGAATCCTGCCTCGGGCATGGATCTGTGTGATGTCCTTAGGTTAGTTAGGTTTAAGTAGTTCTAAGTTCTAGGGGACTGATGACCACAGATGTTAAGTCCCATAGTGCTCAGAGCTATTTTTGAAAAGTTGTAAGTAAATAAATAAACATTGTGTGGTACAATGGTCTGGTGAAGTCTTTCAATAGGTCGCTACTTCGGCGACTTGCGGGTCGAGAAATCCAACGGCATCAGCTATTCGTCGAACGGTCACCCATCCAAGTACTAGCCGCGCCCATCGTTGCTTACTTTCGGTGATCGGGTAGGAACCGGTGTAACGAACGTTGCAAGGCCATTGGCAAAAGTTCAAAGTGGTCATTTGGGAAAGAGCACCGCACATATGAGCCTGATACCAGCCATGTTTGACAATGGAGTACTGGGTCGTGGATTGAAATACTGGTAAGTGAAACTGGCTAGGAATAACATTTTCTGTGTGAATAACTATACTGCCCTGCAAAATGCGAAGCTCTCAAAAGAGGAGGCGCAAACAAGACGAAACCTCACGGGTTGGTGGAGTACGTGATATTATTTAAGTGGTTGCAAAGTCGAGTGTTAATTTTTTACTTTTTTCAGTATCAACCAACTTATCAATACAGCGTTACACTTCCGCTGGGCCGTTGCGTCTCCTCAGTCCTGGATGAACGCACCGATTCGATTGAGACGAACGTCGTAAAACTGTTGTATCACCACTCGATGCAATCTGGTCCAAAAATGTTGTCCATAATACCCCGGACACAGATGGTCAGGCACACTTGTTTTATCACGAACAGATCTAGGGATGTCTTGAACAGTTCTCGGATATTCTGTTGGATGAATCCCTGAGAACTATTTAAGATTTCCGTAAGCCGGTAAAACCCAAGATCACACACATCTGGGTATCTTACTGGACACAGGAGTACCTAAATATGACGCAGACGCGCAAACACACGTATTGATGAGCACTTTTCTGTTAAAAATGGTACCAAGACACTAACGCCTGTGAGGTAACACAACAGGAAAAAGGATATCCGACACGTAACATCGTGCCGGCATGTTTCACTCAGTCACCGCCAGCCATTTTCTAAAATCGTATTCGAGGGCTCACCACAACATGGAGACAGCAGTAATACCGCTGCGCCTGCCCAAAATACTGGATTAATTGGTCCCCTCACAGGTCAGCATCATAATCATTTCGGGCAGTGCAGAACCACTGTCCCTAGCTGAACATAATGGGAGGTCTTTCGACATCAGTCCACGCATCCTGGTCACGGCACCATTGTAATTGCTACGGGTTGTGTTGTGGTGTCAGCGGCAACCGACATATGGGACGCCAGTTTCCTAGTCCCGTTGTTGCCAGTCTCTGACCAACAGTGCAGGAGGATACAGAACGTTGCAGGAAGTCCATTACTTGCTCTCGGAAGGCAGATGCAGATGTAAAGAAGATACGACGTTCCCGGTGCAGAATATGGCGATTAACATTTGTGGTGATCAGACGTCGTCGTCCAGAGCATGAGGACGAGTATATGGGCCCCTACATTTCCATACTGTTCAACGCGAGATCACCTCACTGTCGAATGCCTCACAAACCCGGATACTCCAAGACCAACTGGTCAAATGAAGACACTATGAGCCCCTTTACTACTTTGTCAAGTGCTTACGATGCTGTCTTATACAAGTATAGGGTGTTTCTGTGTGCTTCACAGTGAACATTCATCTGACACTGTTCACGGCCCTCTCTTGTAATAGCTCTAAATGCATATGACAGTAGTTCTCTACGGTGACGTTTCTGCTGATCACAAAGAATAATAACTCAAATCATTTACAAACAGGTCATTGGTGTGTACGGATTTGCATTGACATTCCACCATGTACTTGCATTTTTAAGTGCTTCACTAATCTATCACTGTGTCTCATAGGTCCACACACGACCACCACGACTGCTACAGTTTAGTTCATATGAAGTCAAAGGGGGGGTCTTTGTTTACTGACACAGGGAGCTGCGCCCCTCTATCTCATAGTTCACAAGTGGCGTCCGAGTGATTCAGAGGGTTCGGCGCCAAGACTACAGGGCGAGCATACGTAATGGACACGAACAGTAGGAATCCTTTATATGCTTACTAAATGAAAAATACTTCACAAAAGGAACGGGTACTATGTGTACTATGTGCATTCAATTTTATAACGATGTGTAAGTGCGAAAGCGAATGGCTGTTGCGTTCCGTGCAGAAAATAGATAATGACTTATGACGTTGCGAGTTTGTCTTTGTCCCATACCACGTGATCCAACCGTTGCCTACCCTATTAGCTGGCAAAGCTAGGTTGAGCGCTATACCTGGTCAATGTTTCTGCTTTTGAATCGGCGTAAAAACGTATGTTTGTTCGGAAAATTATCCCTTTCTCTGAGCGTAATACTTGTGTTTCCTTTCAGCTAACCATTAAGAACACCGAAATGGCTAAATACCCTCCTCGTATCTGTATTAAGATGTAAATTAAAGCTAAATGCTTTAGACGCGCTCCGTAGCACACATTACAGATAAACGAGACGGACTGCGATCATTGGCTGGACGACGGTGGAAAGAAACAAGGGTGTGCCACTCAGGCGGACGAATTTATGCTCTGTTTACCCATGTCACGCGAGAGCCATCTACGCGCTGTCACTGGAAACTGTACCAATGAACATGTTCGAGTATCGGAAACGTAATTTCAAATAAGTTCTAAAAGCATTCTGAGCTGCAGATTGCTGTAGCACTATGAATTTACGTGTTTTTGGTCTTTTAGAGCATAGTACTAGAATATCAGTCTTTTATCGGTGTGAAACGTTCTTTCTACTTCGTTAATACACTCTTCAACATACAGCCCGCATACGATTTCAAGTGAATGTTTTACTTAATAAGGGTCTCAGATTTATTTATACGATTACACAAGCTTTGGATATTTACTAAATGCGTTGTTGGGTTTGAAGCATCTGCAGTTATTATCAAGAGATGACTTTCAATGTCTCCGTTTTTTTAAGGTCGAAGTATTTATCGGAAGAGTATGCTAACTTATTTATTAGGGTCTTCATAAAAATTTCTTTCTTTAACGAAACTTTTATTGATAATTCTAGGCTGTAGTAAATACAACTTGTTTGCCGACGATTGTTTGGATACAATTCTCCTCAATTTCATCTCTATTCTTCCATGCATTAATATCTAGCTTTAATCTCGTAATTTGCATAACGAGCTCCTCGTCCAGGCTTTGAAGTCCCAAGGAATGTCTACATGCTGCTGTATCATCTTCCACCTTGCGACATTATTTGGATGCTCTAAGGAAGGGCATGTGATCAGCACACTTCTCTCCCGGCCGGTTGGCGACTTTCCAGACAGTGGAGCTACTATTTCTCATTCAAGTAGTTCCTTTATAAGCATTACGACGCTAACTGCACCATGTACACTGAAAAAAAAGTCCTTGTTTCGACCGGGAATCGAACCTGGGTTCTCCGCCTAACAGCCATCTACGCTTACCATTAAACACAGAGGCGGGTTCGTAATTTGTTTGTCCTACGGAAATTTACAAAACACATGTCTTGCTATGTAACAGGGTTCTTCATTGCTCACTTTACGTTCCAGTCACTGCTGCTTCTCTTCATCAAATTCAAGTGCTTTTTCAGAACACCATAGGCCTGCTTTCACAGTCTTTTATCCACTTTATGAATACCTCTGTATGTCAACAAACCTCGTCACATTCTACCTGTAAATTATCATACTGCCTCTGGATGCACTAGGACACTCTTCGCTACCATCATCGTCGTTTCTTTCAATATCAAATGCTCTCGACAAATGGATGACCATAACTTATCAGCATAGTCTGTACACAAATTGTTATGTATAGGGATTATCATAGTATGGTGGAATTCTTCTGATGTATGAGAGTTAGCTGATTAATACATTTTGGTTATTCGTTAGCCTTCTGATGCGGCCCAAGGCGAATTCCTCTCCAGTGCCAACCTTTTCTCCCCAGAGTGGCAACTGCAACCTCAAAATAACACCAATATTTGATACAAGCAGACTTCTCTTGGCCAGGACTGCCATTTTTACCGGGGATAGTCTGCTGTTTATGTCCTTGCTCCGTCCGTTAGAGGGGTTATATTGTTGCTTAGGAAGGAAAATTCCTTAACGTCATCTGCTTCGTGATCTCCAACTCTGATGTAAAGTTTCTCGTTTTTCTCATTTCTGCTACTGTCGTCATATTCGTCTTTCTTCGATTTACTCTCAACCCATATCCTGTACTCATTAAAACATTCCATTCAACAGATCATGTAATTCTTCACTTTCACTGAGGATTGCAATGTCAGCGAATCTTATGTCTGGTATATTTTCACCTTCAACGTATAGGTTGACCAGCAAGAGGAAAGACTACATCCTCGTTTTACACCCTTTTTAATCCGAGCACCTCTTTCTTGACCTTCCACTAATATTGTTCACTCTTGATTCTTGTACGTATTGTATATTATCCATCTTTTCATATGGCTTACACTTATTTTTCTCAAAATTTCGAACATCTTCCATCATTCTACATTGTCTACAAATGCGATGAACGTGTCTTGATTTTTCCTCAGCCTTCCTTCCATTACCAACCGCAAAGTCAGAACTGCCTGTCTGGTGTCTTTCCGTTTCCTAAAGCTACACTGATTCTCACCTAACACATCCTAAATTTTCTCTTCCATTCTTCTGTGTATTATTCTTGTCAGCGACAGGTTGTGTGATAATTTTCGCGGTTGTCAGATCTTGCAGCCTTCGCAACTGAGTGGGTGATGTTCATCCGAATGTCTGATGGTACATCGACAGTCTCATACGTTCTACAAATCATAGTGCATAGTCGTTTTGTTACCATCTCCCCAATGGTTTTAAAAATTCCGTTGGAATGTTTTCTATCCCGTCTGACTTATTTGACCTTATATCATCCAAAGCTCTTTTAAATTCAGATTCTTGTTCTGAATCTCCTCTCCCTCCCCTGTCGACTCCTGCTACTGATCCTATCGCGTCATCAGAAAAGTCTTACGCGTCGTAGACGCTTTCAGTGGACTCTTATTCACTCTCTCCTCTGCATTTAATAGTGGAATACCTATTAGATTTTAATGTTACCGCCCTTGCTTTTAATTTCGCCGAAAGTTGTTTTGACGTTTCAGTATGCTGACTGTCTCTACGGCAGTCATTTCTCGTTCGATTTCTTCACATTGTTCATGCAGTCATTTTGCCTTAGCTAACTGCTCTTCATGTTTACTTCATTCCTATGTGATTTGTTTTCCTGTTTCCCTGAATTTTCTGGGACATTTTTGTACTTCCTCCTTTCGTCAATCAATTGTAGTATTTATTCTGTGCCCCACCTGTTACCTTTCTAGTATCTACGTTTATAGCTCCAACTTCTGTGATGACGCTTTATAGATATGATCGCTCCTCTTCAACTGAAATTCCTGCTGAGCTATTTATTATTGCATTTTCTATAGCCTCAGAGAACTTAAAGCCTCTCTCTTCAATCCTTAGTGCTTCCGTATCCCACTACCTTGCCTACTCTGCATCATTACTGAATTGTGATCTGAATAAGCTGGGCAAGCCTTACAATGCAATATCTGATTTCGGAATCTCTGCCTGACCATGACGTGATCGAACTGAAATCTGCCCATATCTTCCTACCTTTTCCAAATATACCTCCAATACTTGTGATTATTGATTAGAGTATCCGCTATTACCAGCTAACATAATCACAGAACTCAGTCTTTCCCTTCTGATTTCGATTTTACTTCACTGACCTCCACCAGATGAAGCCTTAGCATTCTTCTTTTCCGATTCTCTGGCGTCCCTACCACAATGGATGAGGAGTAGACGCATCCGACTTCTCAGAATACTGCGTATGACGTCTGTTATGTTGCGGACACTGCCGACTTGGCAACAACAATTTTAGGATCATGCTCCGAGGGGGAGGCGGAAAGTCGGGTGCTGTAATCCGAGCAAGCCTCTGCTTTTCCACTGCGCCTAGGAAAGACGTGGCACCAACTCCATGAGCAGAAGAGACGATATGGGCTAACATGAATTTTCGACGCTGTTCGAGGACTTCAATACAAATATCAGCCGTGGACAAGTTGATCTAAGTTGGCCATTTCATTGCAAACTACACATTACACGAATGTGGTTACCAAAGGTATGTGGCTGGGAGAGAACATCAGGTTTGATTATCTCCACTGAACGGATTCCTCTATAACATTTCAAAATTGCAATTTAATGCTGAGGCAAATCAGTACTTTAAGCATGAAAACGAGTGAAGAGTGGGGTAAAAGCTGAGGTTACAGTATTTGACATAAGCTTTGTGGGTGTGTGTGTGTGTGTGTGTTCGAAAATGGTTCAAATGGCTCTGAGCAATATGGTACTTAACTTCTGAGGTCATCAGTCCCCTAGAACTTAGAACTACTTAAACCTAACTAACCTAAGGACATCACAAACATCCATGCTCAAGGCAGGATTAGAACCTGCGACCGTAACGGTCGCACGGCTCCAGACTGTTGCGCCTAGAACCGCTCGGCCACCCCGGCCGGCGTGTGTGTGTGTGTGTGTGTGTGTGTGTGTGTGTGTGTGTGTGTTCTTACAAACCTGTAATGCGGAAGCATGATACATAAATGACTTTCATAGAAATGATGCTTATTTTTGAACTCAGCATTTACTGTATGTGGATGGTGGCGGGAAGGAGGATGGAGGGGGCGGCGCTTATGTAATTATTTGGATAAATATTTTAGGATATAACGGCAAACAGAACTTTTGGATACCTTTTAGCATCTTGTGAGTACTTGCCTGTGTGTGTATGTGTGTGTGTGTGTGTGTGTGTGTGTGTGTGTGTGTGTGTGTGCGTGTGCGTGCGTGCTATCTTTGATACTATCAACTTTATGTCTCATTTAAGTTCTATGCTATGATTCGCAGGGAGGGGAAGGGACTGGGAGTAAAGGAGAAAGTTCAGTTTTTTTTTTAATTTCTTTGCTTGCACAATCGGGCTAATTCTACAGTCCTAGGTTTTAATTGGTTGCTTCATTTTGTTACTGTGCTATTATTGGCTATAGGAAGAGGCAAATACCAGGGAGGGGTGGGTGAGGAGAGGAAGAATGGTGGCCAGCCTTGTAATGTCATCATGGGGATGTCTTCGACATTCATGCAAATAATACATATCTTTGTCCTGGATATGTGTGTAGTACGTGTGTATATGTGAATTTGTGTTTGTGCTTGTTTTTAAATTTTTTTGCCCACTGCCATTATTAATTTTTATAAGTGCCACAATCCACCATGGTGCTAACGTCATGCATGCAAGGTAATTCGTGATACCATACGTGCTGCACATCTCATGGTCGTTGGTGGTTTCATACATTTGTGAGAACAACTACATCGCTGACCAGGGAGAGCGATTGTGTGCACTCTCTCTGTCTAGTGCGTGCTGTCGTTTTGTCCTGTGTGGATGATCTGTGTATACTTGCGTCAATACTATCGTTATTATTCTGCATAGTGGTTGAGTATTGTGTATTCTGCGCCCATCCACATCTGAGTTCCTTTACATTAAAGCTAAATGATCTCTAAAGGGACGGATTATGATGCTACAGATGTATAAAAATTAAAACGTTTTCTCTGTTTGACAAAGATACTGGTAACCCTACTGCTGGAGCAGGTGGACTGGAAGTCAGTGCGTTTGATGAATGTGACGAAATATGAAGTTTCATTTTGAAAGCAAGGATGGTAGGTTGTTGCATGTGATAAGTTTATAGCAATCGTTTATATTAATCTACCTTTGAATAATAAAGAGTAACTTTTTCTGTGGCAATTATGTTTCAAATTCATTAGACATAATCTTTCTTACACAATGTTCCAATTAAATTATCCTGACGAAAGAAATATTTCGAACTGACAGATTACAGTGAATGATAACTGAGAGTAGCAGGAAATACTACAAAAAATGACTTTGAGCACTATGGGATTTAACTTCTAAGGTCATCAGTCCCCTAGAACTTAGAACTACTTAAACCTAACTAATCTGAGGACATCACACACATCCATGCCACATCCTGTCGGTCGCGCGGTTCCAGACTGTAGCGCCTAGAACCGCTCGGAGGCAATATTACACAGTGACTGAAATAATCAAATACAGTTATTAACTGGAAAGTTAGTTTAAGTATCTAATATTATGAATATTATGGCATCTGCTTTTCCTGCTGTTTTATGTGGTCTCACTCCACTTAAGAGCGCTCTGGATGATTTCTCCTACATATTTTATGGTAGGTACAGTTTCTCACAGTTTCTGTGTGTGTGTGTGTGTTTGAGGTTTACGGGCGCTAAACAGCAGGGTCATCAGCGCCCAAACGCATAAAAAACAGGAACACATGCAGTGAAGGGACTAAGACGAACAACGAACAAGGGGAACAGCTAAAAGAGACAGACCTGACGCAGTTCCAAATCCGCACATACCGAGGCAAAACAAGAGGAGAAGGAGTGCACTAAAAAAGGAAAGGAAACACAAAGAAAGGAGGACAGAAAACGAAAGGAAACAAGGAGTTAGACGTGACTGGTTGACCTCTTACCTAAAATCTGGGTGAGCCAGTCATCTAGCTGCACATTAAAAACCTCTCCCTAAAAGCCGTGGCAACAAATTGGACAGGACACAAAACCGTAAAACCTTAAACACAGACGTTGCGTCGTCTTTCAAAATAGAGGGCAAATCCGGTGGCAAAGAAACCACCGCCCTCTGGTCAGAGAATAAAAGACAGTCAAGTAAAATGTGGCGGACAGTAATCTGGACGCCACAAGCACTGCAGATTGGGGGATCCTCCCGCCGGAGTAAAAAACCATGTGTGAAGGGACTGTGCCCGATGCGGAGGCGAGTGAGGAGAACCTCATCCCGCCTGCATGACTGGTAGGACGTACGCCATGGCCGCGTGGTGGCCTTGACCAGACGTAGCTTATTTTCACTGACTGCCAGCCACTCCTCTTCCCACTGACGCATAACGCGAAAACGCAGGAGGGAGGTAACAGCATGGAGGGGGACGGCACAGTCAACAACGTGAGGGAGGGAACATGCATCTTTGGCAGCCACATCCGCCAGCTCGTTTCCCCTAATACCTACGTGCCCCGGCACCCAGCAGAAGGAAACCTCCTTCCCCTGCCGCTGCAGGTGGAGGAGGGCATCATGGATGTTCTGGACGACCGTATCCGCCGGGTACAAGTGTTGCATGGTCTGAAGGGCACTCAGGGAGTCAGAACAGATGAGGAACTTACGACTGGGAACACATCTCATCTGCTCCAAAGCCCGCAAGATCGCAAACAATTCGGCATCAAAGATGGTAAACGCCGCAGGAAGGCGTAACTTGACGACGCGATCAGGGAAAACAACAGCACAACCAACAGAGTCCCCCTGTTTAGAGCCATCCGTAAATACTGGTACATGGTCGGGATGCTGGTTTAAAATATCATAAAATAAGGAGGTAAAAACAAACGCAGGAGTGCAGCTCCTCCGGTACTCCGACAAGTCTAAAAGGACGCTGGGCCTCTGGAGCAACCAGGGAGGCAGGCGAGTAAAACCTTGTCGTTGGGGGGCCACACGCTCCACACCAAGGGACTCAAGCAAATGCTTGGCACGAATCCCAAATGGTCTCGTTGCCCTGGGACGACTGGAAAAGAGACGTTCCATAGGCGGTCGGGCAACGGTAGGGTACGCAGGGGAGGTAGGACAGGCAAGGAATTGACACACCCGTCGCACCATGAGGAGTTTCCGCCGGATGGCGAGCGGCGGTTCCCCAGCCTCAGCACACAGGCTGGGGATGGGACTAGTACGGAAGGCACCAGTGGCCAGCCTGATACCCTCATGGTGTACTGCGTCAAGAATCTTCAGATACGAAGGCCTTGCTGACCCATACACGGTGCAACCATAGTCAAGTCGCGATCGGACGAAAGCCCTATAAAACTGCAGCAGACGCGCCCGATCTGCTCCCCAGGACCGATGGCTCAGACACTTCAAAATATTCAGTGCCTTCAGGGCCCGCACCTTGAGGTCTTTAAGGTGAGGCAACCACGACAACTTTGAATCAAAAGTGAGGCCCAGGAACCGCACAGTGTCGCTAAAAGGAAGAATGGTGTCCCTCAGACGCAATTCAGGGGGGGTAAAAGCACGTCGAGAACGATTAAAATGAACACACACACATTTGTCTGCAGAAAAGGTAAAACCCGTCTTCGCAGTCCATGCCTCTAATCGCCGTATCGTAAGCTGCAACTGTCGACCAGCAGTGACAAGACTGGAGGAAGAACAGAAAACAGCAAAATCGTCCACAAACAAGGAGCATTGGGCAGGACTCCGGATAGTGGACGTAATACTGTTAATGGCGACGGCAAAGAGGGTGACACTTAAAACGCTTCCCTGAGGAACACCATTCTCCTGCACATACAAATCAGATAGCACATTACCAACCCTATAGCGAAAGAGGCGGTGGGAAAGAAAGGACCGAATGAAGATGGGGAGACGGCCACGAAAGCCCCACTCATGGAGTTGATTGAGGATATGGCGGCGCCAAGTAGTGTCATACGCCTTATGAATGTCAAAGAATACACCTAGACAATGCTGGTTACGCAGGAAGGCCTGCTGGATGGCCGCCTCAAGCAGGGTCAAGTTGTCTATAGTGGAACGCCATCTCCGAAAGCCACACTGAGAGGGGCTAAGGAGCTGCCTGGTCTCGAGCAGCCAAACCAGGCGACGATTGACCATGCGTTCCAACGTCTTCCCGACACAGCTCGTCAAGGCGATACTTCGATAACTACTGGGATGCGTTCGGTCCTTCCCTGGTTTGAGGAGGGGTATCAAAATTGCTTCCCTCCACGAGTCAGGGTACGTGCCGGATAACCATATCATATTAAAACAATTCAGGAGAACTTCCTTGGAAGGCAGTAACAAGTGCCGCAGCATGCTATACCGGATTTGATCATGACCAGGCGCAGTATCATGAGCCACAGACAGTGCCGAATCCAGTTCCCACATTGTGAAGGGGCAGTTGTAGGGTTCAGAATTAGGAGACCGGAAGTCCAAGTGACCCCTCTCGACGGCAGTGCGGTAGCGGCCGAAATCTGGATCACAGTTAATAGTGGCGGTAGATTCCGCAAAATGCATTGCCAGTGTCTGGGCAATGTCTCTCGGCGCCGTGAGGAGACTTCCCTGATGCAGCAAGGCCGTGACTGGTAGCTGACCGAGTTTCCCGGAAATCCTCCTGATGGCTTCCCAGACTTTCGTAGAACTAGTGGAGCGGGAGATGGAGTTCAAGAACGATTGCCATGACCGTCGTTTGCTCTCTTTAATCACGCGTCGCGCTTTAGCCCTTGCCACCCGAAAGGTTGCAAGATTGTCAGCCGTGGGACGGCACTTGAAGCGGGGCAGAGCGGCACGGCGGGCTCGGATGGCTGAGCGGCACTCAGGGGTCCACCAAGGGACAGGACGCCTCTTGGGATGACCGGATGACCGTGGGATTGACAATTCAGCAGCATGGGAGATCACAGCTGTAACATGGTCTACCCATTCGTGGACGCTGTCACGGTGTTCCAAAACGGCCAGGTGGCTAAAAAGTGTCCAGTCAGCCCTGCAGAGGTGCCACCGGGGTGGTACCGGAAATGCCATAGCCTCATCCAGGAGGCGAATCCAAAGGGGGAAGTGGTCACTAGAATGGAGGTCAGCATCAACCTCCCATAGAGCAGAATCCGCTAGTGCTGGAGAGCAAAAGGAAAGGTCAATAGCTGACGACGACCCAGAAGCAGTACAGAAATGAGTGGGGGCACCAGAGTTGAGGATGCACAGTTCTTCAGACACCATGAGGCGTTCCAGAATGCGACCCCTGGGGCAAGTAGTCGACGAGCCCCATAAGACATTATAAGCATTGAAGTCCCCCAGAAGAAGGAAGGGGCGGGGAAGTTGGCCAATAAGGTCTGAGAGAGCCTCAGAGTCTATCGCATCCTGAGGAGGTAAGTAAAGTGAACAGACTGTGAGCCTCCGACCCACAAGAAGGTCAACTGCAACTGCTTGCAAGTCTGTAACGAGAGGGAGCTCAGATGAGGGGTGCATGTCACGGACAAAAACCGCAACACCACCCTTTGCCCTTTCCCCCGTCAGATCATCTTTCCGATAGACGGTATAGCCCCGTAAAGAAGGAGCATCAGTGGCCCGAAAATGTGTCTCTTGGAGACATAAGCACAAAGGGAACTCACGTACAAGGAGTTGTAGTTCGGCCACATGCGTCCTGAACCCATTCAGGTTCCACTGTAAGATGGGAGCCAGTGATCAGGGTGGCTGAACTTTCACCCTGCCTCTGTGTTTTGGAGGAGAGCCCGTACTGGCCGGAGATTTATTCCTGGGGCGAGAAGAGCGCCCCCGGTCGACATCAATGTCCATCAGCTCCGATGACGACCCACGGGAGATGTCAGACAGTACGATGGTCTCGTCATCAGACCGACCCTGATCAGTCTCCGCAGGTGGCAAAATCTTCACCTTCGGCGTCTTGGTCTTAGGGGGCTTAGAATGCAGAGCCTTGTCAGCAGTTGGAGCTTTACTCGCCTGGGCAGAAGGCGCCATAGGGGAAGAGGCAGGAAGTACCCCAATGTCAGCAACCACGGCCTTGTCCGACGTTGCGGGGAGAGCTGCAGGTTGCAAAACAACCGCAGCAGCACAAGTGCACTGGCAAACGCAGGTATTAGTGCTAACACTAGCAACCTCCGTTTGCGTAGCAACAGTGGCCATTTGTACCGGTTTTTTCAGAACGGAAGCGAAAGATGTAGTAAACACAGGAGGTTGCATGGCCTTAAAGAGCTTCTTGGCCTCACCATAGGGTATGCGCTTAGATGTTTTAATCTCCTGTATCTTCCGTTCGTCGAGATAGATGGGGCAGACCCGGCTCCAGACAGGGTGACTCCCAGAGCAATTCACGCACTTCACAGGCGACGAACAATCAGCTCCTTCATGGGCAGGCTGACCACATTTACCGCAAGTGGCTATCCCATTGCACCCCAATGTAGTATGCCCAAAGCGCTGACATTTAAAGCAGCGCATTGGGTTGGGGAAATATGGCCGTACTGGCAAACGTAAGAACCCCGCTTTAACATGCTCTGGAAGTCGCGGGCAACTGAACGTGAGAATAAACGAGTCGGATTTTACTAGGTCCCCATCGACTCGCCTCATAATATTCTGCACATCAACAATACCTTCGGCAGCCCACTCAGATTTCAACTCGTCTGTGGAGATATCCGCCAAGTCCCTACATGTCACAACACCCTTACTATAGTTGAGTGTGGAGTGGAGCTCGGTCTCGATAGCGTACTCTCCGAGACAGGGTGCTTTCCGAAGAGAAGCGACTTGACGGGAACTAGAAGTCTCAACTAAGAGAGTACCATTGCGCAGTCGCTTAACAGATTTCAGTGTACCTGCAATTCCTTCAAGACCCTTGTGGATGTAAAAGGGAGAAACCCTCTCAAAGCTACCCTCCTTTCGTTTAATAATCAAAAACACATTCTGATTATCAGCATGTGCTCTGTTACAACAGTCTGATAAATCTCTAGCAACACCAGGAGCTGGAGGACTCGAAGCACGAAGTCGCTTTTTCGAAGGGGTGTGTTTGCCTACCAGCGGCCCACCCAATCCACTGGTAGGGGGAAATGTAGAAGTCGAAGGGTCCATTGCGGTCCCACGAGCAGCTAGGGAACTAAAGGTCCGCTCAGACAGAGCCCCGCGTGCCTGAGTAAGCCGTATACAACTGGGGTGTGGCAGGTGCCCCAGAGGTTGCCCGCTTGCGACTGTTCCACCTCAACAGCCATGCATCTCATAGGCGCGGAGCACACCGGAAGATTGAGGGGTTTTTTATAGAGGTTTGTTCCATCCTCGCGATCCGGGCGGCCAAGCCAAGATCCCCATTCCCTGAGACACACAACATTCCACCGCCGCGCCGCACGGTGGTCGCTGAAGTGTACTCAGAGCTTACGGTGACGGGGGACAGGTGGCGCTTACCAGTCCCCAGCTCAGGAACCCCGGGGTCGCCAAGCCCGTACCCAGCAAATGAATGCTGAGCCCCTGGGGGGCTCACAGTTTCTCTTCTATAATGTAGTTGCACTGTAGTGGCTTCCTTTTCATATCTTTCCGCAATATGTTACCTTTACTTACTTTTAGTGAGAACTGCCAGAATCTATAAAAACATGGTTCAAATGGCTCTGAGCACTATGGGACTCAACTTCTGAGGTCATTAGTCCCCTAGAACTTAGAACTAGTTAAACCTAACTAACCTAAGGACATCACACACATCCATGCCCGAGGCAGGATTCGAACCTGCGACCGTAGCGGTCTCGCGGTTCCAGACTGCAGCGCCTAGAACTGCACGGCCACTTCAGCCGGCCAGAATCTATATGATTCATTAATCCTCTGTGGGTCAATCGACAAGTAGATACTGGTTTTTGGATTTGATTGCTATAGACGATTGCATCATATGCGAAAAATTTTAAGATGATCCGATGCTTTCCACTAGATAATTATTCGACGTTGTGACGAGACGAAAATAAAGTCGCCTGACCACAACTATGGGTTCTTGGATTGCTCGGTGAAGCGGTACATTAAATTAGTACACATGAAATATTTGTTTACTTTGATACATAAATGATTAAAAAATTTACCTAACTTTGACTCAGACCTTTCCACAAGACTGCTCGACAAGTTACAACTGTTACTAACTATTAAAACATCACTTTGGTGCACAGATTATCAAACTGTTCTCTTGCAGTACAATGTACCACATTTACATCCACAAGTCCATCAGAAACGTTAACTATCATGCTGATCCTATTATATGATGTCGACCTCTTCACATGAGGTCCCAAACTGGGACAGACATCTTCCTATCTCGACACTATATTGACAGTTTGAAAGGGCTGCTACGCAGAGAGAGTGACATGGTTTTCAGAAGCGCATCCCACACGTCATTGCAGACTGCAGGGAGCAGCCGTCAGTATCTATGTTATCGATTTGCGTTGTCAACTTTAGTGTGGCGACACGATCTCTATACGGTACCACAATTTGTATAAACTGTCTACAGTTACGGTCCTATCATTCTGAAAATTACCTTTACACCGGTCGATTTTGTTCCGCTGAGAGCGACGTGTTGAATTTTATCTGGAGGGAAGCATTGAATCCAGGAGCAAATCTGCTTCGATATTCGTTATGTTCGTATTTATCCACTAAACAGCAGTGTGAGACGGTGTCAAAAGGCTTCCTGAAGCCAAGGAACACGGCATCAACCTGAGCGCCGTTCTCTACAGAGTTACGGATCTCATGACGAGCGGAGAAAGCTGGATTTTGCAGGATTTCTGTCTGTGGAATCCATGTTGATTTCTGTACAGGAGATTATTCAAAAACGTCATAATGCTAGAGCATACACTGTGTGCTTCTGACTTGAGGTCTTTCTTGAAAACGGGAGCTGCCCGCGCTTTTTCCCATTCGATTGGTACCCTTCGTTACTCCAGCGACTTGCGATAAACTGCTGCTAGAAGGGGATCAAGTTCTGTAGGAAAATGTTTCTAGAATCTTATACTTCTCTCATCTGATCCCGATAACTTTCCACTACTAAGCGGCTGTAGACGCTCTTCTGTTCTACGATCTGTTATGTCAGTATCTGTCATATGGGCTATCGTATGACGAGTGAAAGGAGGGACTGTGTTTAAATCTTCAGTTGTGAAACAATTTCAGAAGACAGAATTCAGTTTCGATGTCAATATGGTCTCTTACTGAATGGACTGACGATTTCGAACCGCTTACTGATTTTAATTAAGACCAAAGGTCTCAGGGTTTTTACTCAGGTCAGTTGCCAAAACTTTACTTCAGTCATTGAACCGTTGTTTCACTGCTCTCCTTACGCTCATTTTCGATTCGTTAAGCTTTTTTTTCTCAGTTAGGTTTTGACTTCCCCTGAAGTGATGACGCTCTCTTTGTTTATGGATCATTTTTCCAACACAGCTATGAAACCTTGCTCGGAACATACTCTTCTAAGGCATATAGAACAATGAACTGGAACTTTTTTGTTTGTGCCTCACATCTTCATACTCATCGCTGAATATTTAATGCTGATTACTCAGAAACCCCGCAGTTTGTTCCCTGTATCCTCTTGCTAAGCAACAATACCGTCCAACATTTCTTAACATTCACTTTAAAAACCATAGTCAAAGTTGCTGTCACAGCCTTATGGTCACTGATACCCTTGATAAGTACAGTTCTGTTGGTTCCTAGAAGGTCGATGTCGTTACCTTCTCGAGTTGGTCCTCTGCCTTTTCAAAGTAATTTTCGGACAAGACATTCAGAATAATATCAATGAATTTCTGTTTCTGGAACCATTTTTGACAGAATGACTCTCTTAAAGTAAATTTGGCAAGTTGAAGTTACCCCATTACAGGCGTTCCACCACTCCAGCTTCTGACTCAGGCGGTCTATCAAGGCATCCAAACGTCATTTCTGACTGACCTTTGATATTTAACTTCGCCCAGATTAATTTCCTTTCGGAATCTGTGATAACATCTCTAGATATTGTAGATTTCTTTACTGAAATAAATATCGGTGTAACCTACCCTTATTATACATTTTCCAATCTGAACACTTCCGGTTTCAACTTGTTTCCTGTTCCTAATACTATCTGCACATTGTAGCCTCCAATAAGTGATACTAATTACGGGATCTTTCCTTGGATGCCGCTGTAGTTTACTAACAACATATTTACCACTTCTGTATTCGAACTGGAGGACGAACATTCTTTAAGGTCATTCTGCCTGATGTAACTTCAATTTTCGCAGGGAACTCGTAAAAAGGGAAACAGCTGCACTGAAGCATAAATAGGCAGGACTGTTCTGACTTAGGATCCACCTGTTGACAAGTTGCCAAACGACACGTACATCGAGGTACAGCATCGCTTTTTAAGGGAAAATTTCAAATTTTTTAAATATTGTTCTTATTTATTATGGTGTACCGATCAGGCATTCTTTACACTCAGTTAAAAGGAAGATTTGTAGTAACAAACACATCGTTGAAGCAAAACGCTTACCACATGACTTATAATTTTAACCGTAACATAATTAATTGAAGGGTAATAAAGTCACCAGTACATGTTATTGTATTTTACAGTTTAAGTAATTAGAGATTTATGTTCTGTACAGCGGAAGGTTGAAACGTTTAGAGTGCTAATAGTGACGTTCTATCTGAATGTCACATCATGTTAACAGTACCAGCTTTGGACTGTTAAACTCGTATTTTTCATGAGCAGATCACTAATTTGGGTGCTAGTGTAGTTAGTCAGTTTCAGTAAAAGTTACGAAACCTAGAGAGAAACTCTTTTCATACCATTTTAATTCTAAAACGTATTGTTAATTGAGTCTATCACGGAACAGTGTGTATTTAATGTGTCATGATCTGTTGAATCTGCAGTCAGTTAATGGGTGTCACTGTATGTGCAGGCCTGCGCGAACACGCTTCCGTTATCGCTTGGTTAAATACTTAACTGTCTGATATATACAAAGTACCTAATGCAGCTATAACGCTTTTTGTGTTTGTTTCTGTTTCGTACTTTCTAAAGATGTGAGTTTCACGCAAGGTAATTCACAGGATGGTTTCATTACATAATGAACAAGCTGTCTGGTTGCCCTATATTTTTGTTGTGTAAATTCTGCTTGACTTTCCCACACATTACTTTAACAGTCTGACTTTAAAAAACTCAGCAAGAAATAGGAGAGCTACATGCATTTTACTTTGAATGCTCTTTATATTATTGTCTTGGTGATATAATGATATTTTTTGGTTAATGAGGCTATGTTACCTGGATGTAAGATACGATAAACTGAATTGATCCAAGATAGGAGATTTATGGTACTCTTCCATTAATAGGTTTCACATTATCATTATTTACACTAAAACTACGGTATTTAAGCTAATATAACCTTGACGCCACAATCTATGAGAACATTTCAATTTTATGAACTTACAGAATGAGCCAATGTGACATATTTTCCCATCGCACACTGCAGAATATTTACTATCAATTAACCACCAATGACTACTTGTACTTGTTTTAAGAACTACTTAAGAGCTTACTGGTTTGCATATAAATCAAACTGATTATTTAGTGTCGCTGATTTTCTTGTAGAATGTAGGAGTACATTGTGAGTGGTGGCTGGTGGTGGTGGAGGTGTTGGTGTTGGTGGTGGTGGTGGTGGTGGTGGTGGTGGTGGTGGTGGTGATGGAGTGGAGGACCCAGCAGAAACTCTGAGAGTAAGGAAAGACTTCATTTAGCCCCAACAAATGATATGTCATGCCTCAGGGAGGCAAACATGACTCTATCTCCCTCTCTCTGTGTGTGTTGTCCCTGGCCAACGCCAGTGAATGGGTGGCAATTTCCACTTTGAATGCTGAGTAGGCAACCTTCGATGCTGAGGCAGGCTTATGGTAGGCCTGTGGCCTTTGGAGGCCACGGCCATTGGCATCAGTGGTGCACTACTTCTCTCATTTGCTTTGCATGTACGCTGAGATAGCTGTGTGTGGGGTTTGCGGACAGAAGGTGGCACTGAGGCACAAAGTCCCACTAGCGTCAGCGGCTGTAGGCGTGGACAGCAGATCAGCGGGGCTGTGGCATCAAGACCCACAGCAGACATAGTGCTGGTAGCAGGGGCAGCCCCATCTCAAACTCATGGCTGCTGGTGGTGGTGTTCAGTTGTCTAGCTGACTAGTGTAGCCCTTGCATCAGTTGGCCCATGATTCCTAATTCAGACTTATTTATATACCTTTGGCATTCATTTACACTAAAATCTGGCACTTCATCAAGTTACTCATAACAAGTGACTTCACCTGGTGTGGTGACATCAGCCCGCTTATTACACAGTTACTGCTAAGCTTGGGTACACTCATCTTGCAACACCCTCGTGTGTCCTTTATTGTGACCCACGTCTTGCCACACTGGCACATACTGGACCATGTCTTTTAAAGCAATGCTCTGCGGTGGCTTTCTCACTACTTTTATTACATCTTCTAAAGTATTTTTACTTTTGCTCAGAGACTGTGATAGCAAAAGTACACTGATGCCCTCACCAGAGTAGTCCTAGCCCCTTGGGTCTTGCTCCATACTGGCCCTCCTCTTTAATTACCTTCATCCTTGATCTTTAAAACAAGCAGGTAATACTTAACCAGCCACTCTTAACTACCATGTAATTATTAGGTATATCAAACTGAAAATTCGTAAATACATCTTTCACCATTTGCTCGTGGATTTCGTCTATGGAAACCTGAATTATGACACTATCAGCACTAATTTAATCTTTCCTCTAAGAAAATCGTCTATCCAACAGGATCATTTTGACCTACTCCTTACATGATAGACAGATTTAGTTATACCAAAGGTAGTCATATGTTCTGCAGTAACATATAAACTACCTAAAAGCCTGCTCCTCTCCCCAAAGGGCTTCCTCGTTCTGCCTCCTTTCAGGTTCCTCTCTTACCTTTCTTCTCCATTATCAGCACATTCCTCACATCCTGATGCCTACTTTCCGTTACCCGATCTCACGACCCTGCATTCTTATATACCGAGACATATTCCTTGGTCTGCACACAACAAAATCAAATTATGAGGACACTTAACTTTATCGTATTACTCCGTACTACAGTATAATTACTCTCACCTTAGTGGCTGCCCATACTTACTGTTATAAACAGAAACAATGATTAAATTTTGCTTCACCTCCCAAATGCTTAACAGGTTATATGCTAATAGGTGATGAGAGACACGTCTTGCTCAAAACACCCATGTTTCTCATACCAACCAGGTAAAAACTAACATTTGTACTGTATTTACACCTTCTCAAAAAATACTGTTTGTGTTCACTTGCCACACACCGAATTTACAAGTAGCACTCAATGCCTGACAAAATCGACTGATTTGCCATTGGCAGGTAGCAGTACTACGGGTTCGTGGCAGTTAGCGACTAAACAGTCAGCCATTTCAGGAATCATAGATCACTGGAACGGACAACAGCGTGCGTTACCCATAATAACGTTTTATAAAAACAGTGATTGTTTGGTAGTGGCGCAGACGGAGTTTCGACGTTTTTATAATTTAGGACATCATAATGACGTTCCGTCGAAACACGCGATAAAAATGTTGGATCAATATCTCTTAAGACTGCTTCTGCCCTCAAGAAGAAACCAACACGACGACCAAGAAGTGTGCGTTCTCCAGCGAACATTGGTGTTGTACGCGAGTCTTTCGTACGGAGCCCACGGCGTGCAATTCGTTAAGCAAGCAGCAGTGGTTGGAATGTCCCGGGAGAGTGTTCGCTGAATTCTTCATCTTAATTTTAAATTTCATGCGTACAAACTACGGATAATGCAATAGTTGAAAGACTACGATTGCCTCTGGAACCGCGCGACCGCTACGGTCGCAGGTTCGAATCCTGCCTCGGTCAGGGATGTGTGTGATGTCCTTAGGTTAGTTAGGTTTAAGTGGTTGTAAGTTCTAGGGGACTGATGACCTCAGATGATAAGTCCCATAGTGCTCAGAGCCGTTTGAACTACGATTACCGGTTACGATTGGGATTCTGTCAACAAATGACAACAAAAATAAAATTTGACGATGAATTTCTGAACAAGTTGTGGATGTCAGATGAGGCACATTTTCATCTCACAGGTTAAAGGGGAAACACAAATCGTAATGACCTTCATGAGCGCCCTTTACACGCTAGTGAAGTGACAGTATGGTGTGGTGTTTCATCACATAGGATTATCGGGTTGTATTGTTTCGCAAATAAACAGGGAAACACAATATCAATGCCGATAGTTAAACGGAGATGTTACGAACTTTTGTTACACCTGGACTGAAGAATTTTCCAAACGTTCATGAAGCTTTGTTTCAATAGGACGGAGCGACATCACACACTGCAGGGCAAACGATGGCATATGTGCGAAAATTGTTTGGCAACCGAGTGATTTCACGATTCCGTAACATTCGTTGGCATCCTAGATCGCCAGATTTATCCGTTTGTGATTTTTTTCTTGTGGGCCTACCTCAAGAGCGAAGTCTATACAATTCAACCAAAAACCCTGGATGAGTTAAAAAAGAGAATTCAGGATGCAATTCATAGTATCCCAGCTGAGATGTTTCAGCGGTCAATGACGAATCTCAACAGCAGATTTCACGAATGAATTGGTACAGGAGGATGCCATCTAAAGGAAGTGATTTTTAAAAAATGATAAATACCATCAGTACATCTACATCTACATCTATACTCCGCGAGCCACCTTACGGTGTGTGGCGGAGGGTACTTATTGTACCACTATCTGATCCCCCCTTCCCTGTTCCATTCACGAATTGTGCGTGGGAAGAACGACTGCTTGTAAGTCTCCGTATTTGCTCTAATTTCTCGGATCTTTTCGTTGTGATCATTACGCGAGATATATGTGGGCGGTAGTAATATGTTGCCCATCTCTTCCCGGAATGTGCTCTCTCGTAATTTCGATAATAAACCTCTCCGTATTGCGTAACGCCTTTCTTGAAGTGTCCGCCACTGGAGCTTGTTCAGCATCTCCGTAACGTTCTCGCGCTGACTAAATGTCCCCATGACGAATCGCGCTGCTTTTCGCTGGATCATGTCTATCTCTTCTATTAATCCAACCTGGTAAGGGTCCCATACTGATGAGCAATACTCAAGAATCGGACGAACAAGCGTTTTGTAAGCTACTTCTTTCGTCGATGAGTCACATTTTCTTAGAATTCTTCCTATGAATCTCAACCTGGCGCCTGCTTTTCCCACTATTTGTTTTATGTGATCATTCCACTTCAGATCGCTCCGGATTCCTAAATGGCAAAGTTGTAAGGTTTCAGTTACTTCTAGTTTTATTGGATTGTGGAAATGTTCCCGTTTTTCTGTGACACCCTGCGTAACGATTGCTCTTACACAATTATGTAAATACTGGTAGTGTCAGTTATTAAGTTGTAACTGCATAACGCCTTTGTTCTATGTTCATCATTCCATAACACTGGCGCCACGAACAATGAAAACGTGTTTTTTTAGTTATTTCATTAAAAAAAAAGATTTTAACGATGTGTGAAGGCGTAATGGCACCAAAACTAAACCAGAATATTTTCCGATATGAAGATAGCTAGACTGTAATAATCAATCCAAATAAACAAGATTTCTTGTGCGATCTTGTGTTAAGGTGTTTTCAGTCCGTAACGACATTAGTTAACTCTAATAAATGACGTGTTAGCAGCAGTAGAAATTGTATTACAGAGTAGGATTCGTTATGAATAGGAAGTTAGGACAGAGAGTGAGTTACTGTCAACATTTCAGCGACAGGGTGATCCTCATCAGAATCGACAGCAAGCTACACCAGAAATAATACGAGGGTCACCCTAAAAGAAATGCACACTTTTTTGATCCATCTTTTATTCTACATGTTTGAAAGTTTTACAGTGTGTAGATATATCCTTTAGAAACAGTTTTTTCATTTCTCCACATAATTTCCATCCCTCTCAAACGTCTTACGCCATCTTGGAACCAGCGCCTGTACACCCGCACGGTAAAATGCTGGACAAACCTGTTGGAGCCTCTGTTTGCCAGCGTGCACAAGGGAGTCATCATCTTCAAACCTTGTTCGACGAAGAGAGTCTTTCAGTTTCCCAAAGAGATGATAGTCACATGGAGCCAGGTCAGGACTGTACGGCGGGTGTTTCAGTGTTGTCCATCCGAGTTTTGTGATAGCTTACATGGTTTTTTGACAGACATGTGGCCGTGCATTGTCGTGCAACAGCAAAACATCCTACTTTTGCCGATGTGTTCGAACACGACTTAGTCGAGCTTGAACTTTCTACAGTGTCGTCACATATGCATCAGAATTTATGATGTTTCCACTTGGCATGATGTCCACAAGCAAGAGTCCTTCGGAATGGAAAAACACCGTAGCCATAACTTTTCCAGCAGAAGGTGTGGTTTTGGATTTTTTTTTAACTGGGTGAATTTGCATGATGCCACTCCATTGATAGCCTCTTCGTCTCTAGTGAAAAATGATGGAGCCATGTTTCATCACCTGTCACAATTCTTCCAAGAAATTCATCTCCACCATTCTCGTACTGTTCCAAAAGTTCGCTGCATACCGAATTTTTTGTTTCTTTGTGAGCCACTGTCAACATCCTGGGAACCCACCTGGCACAAACCTTTTTTTACGCCAACACTTTCAGTATTCTGCTAACACTTTCTTCCGCTATTCCAACACAGCGTGACAATTCGTTCACTGTGATGCCTCTGTCAGCAGTCACCAATTCGTTAACTCTCTGCACATTGTCTGGAGTGTGTGCAGTACCAGGCCTGCCGCTGCGAGGACAACCCTCAATATTTCCATGCTCACTATCATCGCGTAACCTGCTTGCCCACCGACTAACCGTAGTGCGATCGACTGCAGCATCTCCATACACCTTTTTCAACCTCTTGTGCATGTTTCAAACTGTCTCGTTTTCACTGAACAAGAATTGTATGACAGCACGTTGCTTCTGACGAACGTCAAGTGTAGCAGCCATCTTGAAGACATGCTGTGACGGCGGCGCTCACGGGAACAGGTTGAACTAAGTTTCACACATGCAGAATGAAAACTGTATTTTTACAAAAATAGTGTGCATATCTTTTGGAGTGACCCTCGTAGTTCAAGTAAGTGCCAATGTCGCAAGCAGAAGATAAAGAGATAGAGAAAGTATATGAGGATATTGAACGGGTTGTTCAGAACGGATAAAAGGGAGATGAAAACATAATAATCATGTGAGGCTTGAATGCGGTGGTCAGGGAAGAAGCAAAGAAAGGATTAAGGGATAATGTGGTTGGTTACTAGGAATGAGAGGGGGAAAAAGACTAATTGAGCCCCACAATAAGTTTCAGGTGGTAATAGCAAATGCTCTGTTCAAGAATCACAAGAAGAAGTGGTACACTTGGAGATACAGGAAGATTTTAATTTGATTACATCATGTTCAGGCACAGATTCCGAAATCAGATACTGGATTGTAAGGCGTATGCAGAGACAGATATAGAAACAGATCAGAATGTTGAAGAATGGGTTGATGTTTAGAAGAACGAATGAAGAGGTACTCTTGTAATTCGCTGAGGCTCTTAGGTATTTCAATTGAAGAGGAATGGATGTCTCTGAAAAGGCCAGTTACAGAAGCTGGAGACAAAAATGTAGGTACAAAGAAGGTAACAGCGAAGAAGCCAAGGGTAACATAAGAAATACTACAGTTGTTCGACGAGAGGAGAAAGTTCAAAAATGTTCAGGGAAATTCAGGAGAACAGAAATACAGGTCACATACGAATGAGATAAACAGCAAGTGCAGGGAGGCTAAGGAGAAATGGGTTCATGAAAAATGTGACTAAATCGAAAAAGAAATGATTGCCTGAGGGACTGACTCATTATATAGAAAAGTCAAAACAATCTGCACTGGAATTAAAAGCAAGGGTGGTAACATTGAGAGTGCTGTGGGAATTCCACCGTTAAATGCAGAGGAGTGAGCGGATAGGTTGAAAGAGTACATTGAAGACTCCTCTGAGGAGAACGACTTGTCTCATAATGTGATGGAAGAAGAAATTGGAGTCGATAGGGAAGAGACACGGGATCCAGTAGTAGAATTAGAATTTAGAAGAGGTTTGGAAGACTAAAATCAAATGGTTCAAATGGCTGTGAGCACTATGGAACTTAACTTCTGTGGTCATCAGTCCCCTAGAACTAAGAACTACTTAAACCTAACTAACATAAGGACATCACGCAAATCCATGCCCGAGGCACGATTCGAACCTGCGACCGTAGCGGTCACGCGGTTCCAGACTGTGGCGCCTAGAACCGCTCGGCCACTCCGGCCGGCTGACTAAAATCAAACAAGGATTGATAATATTCCACAGTAATTTTAAAAATCATTGAAGGAAGTTGCAAAAGAAGAAAATATACGATTTTTCACATTGGCGTATAAATTTATGAGATTGGCGATATACTATCAGAATTTTGGAAAACCATCATCCACACAATTCCGAAGATAGAAAGAGGCGGCAACTAAGAGAATTACCGCACAGTCAGCTTAATAGCTCATACATCCAAGTTGCTGACAAGAATAATAAACAGAAGAATGGAAAAAAACTGAGTATCTGTTAGATGACGATCAGGCACAGTGAGGCAGTTCTGACATTGCGGTTGATAATGGAAGCAAGAATAGGGAAAAAGCAAGAGACGTTCATTAGATTTATCGATCTGGAAAATGTGTTCGACAGTGTAATACGGTGCAAGATGCTTGAAATTCTTAGAAAAATCGGAGTTAGCTATAGGGAAAGACGAGTAATATCTTAATATGTAAGAATTGGAGATCACGAAGTAGATGAAGTTAAGGAATTTTGTTATCTAGGCAGACGGAGCAAGCAAGATATAGAAAGTTGACTAGGAATGGAAAAAAGGGCACACCTGGCGAATGGAGGTCTGCTAGTATCTACCATAGGTCTCAAATTGCGGAAGTAATTTGTGACAATGCACGTTTCGAGCACAGCATTGTATGGCATTGAGATATGGACCGTGAGAAAACCAGAAGAACAGAGAATGAAAGCCTATGAAATGCGGTGCTACAGAAGGAAGTTGAAAATTAGGAGGAGTGATAAGGAAAGGAATGAGGATGTTCTCCACAGTATCGGTAGGTAAGAAATATATGGAAAACACTGACAAGAAGAAGGGGCAGAACAATAGCACATCTGTTAAGCTGTAGGCTGGTGTCCTTTGGAGGCTATGGGCTTTGTCGTCAGCGGCGCACACTTCCCCCGGTGGCATGGAGCCCAGGCTGTCCCTGATTCCGCATGAGTCACAATGGTGGCACTTGGCACGGCATGTAGTTTGACTCATTGCCCTCGGTCAGGAGTCAGACGGTGGCTGGCGCTGGGGAACAAAGACCAGCTAGGAACTCATTGTTTCCCGCAGCAGGCGCTGATGGCATATTGACGGGTCTGAGGCACTAAGTCCCATGAAGGACTTAGTGCCGGCACTAAGTCCTTCACGGGACTTAGTGCTGGTGGAAGGTGCAGCCTGGTCTCAAACCCGTGGCTGCTGCTGGCCAAGGCTAGTCGCCTTACTGCCCGGCACAGCCCTCACATCAAAGTGGTCCTACAGGACTCTCGTGAAGAGAACTGTCCCCTGACTCGAAATTGAGGATTGTTTGTATGCCTCTGGCGTGCATTTGTTTCACTAAAACCCAGCAAATAGTCACGTTGCCCCTAGAAAGAGACTTGCGCTGGTGTGGTCACTGCACGGTAGAGTTTACTGCTACGCTCGACTATCCACATCTATCCCCGTTCCTGTCTGTTGTTGTGACCTTCAGGTCGTCAATCTGACGCCTATACACGCACAACTGCTCTGTGCTGGCTTTCTCGCTTCTTCTTGTTAACTTTTCAAAGAGACTTACTACATTAGATCAAAGACTGAGTAGCGACGCTACGCAATGTCACAAGTTGTACGACTTCAAAGAAGTTTGGTACTTACGAAACTGGGGCCGACTGACCATTTGTTTCCGTATGGCTACTGTTGTCAGTTTATGTCTGTGCAGTAATTACAGTAACATGCTTCCTCTTACTGGTAAAACAAACTTAATATTACATTAGTTATGGAAAGTAAGGAATTTTGGGTACTTAAAGATACATTTTCTGAAACTGTACCTCATGTTTCATTCATGGCAAGGATTTGGTGTGAATTACTTCGCCAGTGAGTTTTTGTGGTGTCATATGATTATCTAGACCTATGCATTCATAACACGTTAAAAGCAGGAATTCTCTCCTTCACATTTCAAAGAAAATAAAAAAGTAGTCCACGTTTCCACTGCTTTTGTTAGAGCAATTTACAGGATACTGTGGACATTCTTACACTGATTTTGTGATGTAATTCTTTCAAAATTAATAGAACCAGAAACATTATTTGATTTTTGATTTGTATGAGATTTTATTTAAATAGAGGATGCGTTGAATGCAAGCTCAAGTGAAAACTGTGTTCCAGACTAAGGCCGGGGTCTCTTGAGGAGTGCACTGCGAATTGCGCCATCAACGAAATTTTCATACGTACGTCAAAGTGGTCAAAGAGTCGGAAATGTGAACCGAATAAATAAAGTAAGAAGCCTCTTTATCAGCGCACTAACAAACACGTTTTTCATCCCTGTCATGTTCTTTTCGCCAATCTGTTTCGTCTTTTCACGTGAACAAACAGTCCACTGATCCTGTTATCGAATGCATTGGAAATACTTAAACCGTATTATTCTTCTCAAAGCTATAGACGTGATCAGAGAGAATGACTTCTGAAGCGTCCAGTTTAAGGCATTATTTCCGCAGGGCAACAGCGTGGGCTACCCAATTAGTGTGAGTACATGTTTTTACGATCCAGCGCTATTGTACGCATGAAAGCGCGTGGCCAGTTAAGAAAGAACACCATCGCTCGATTAACCTTTGTATTGTACGACTTGATGTATAATGGGCTCCGACGGTCACTGCAATTTACTTCTGGATCAGACCTCAGCAAATGTAATCGTAATTCGTTGGTCTAGCTTGAAATTTTCTTAATGAGCTGCTCTTATACCTCTACTTAACCTTCCATACAAGAATTGTAAAACGAACGCAATTGAGATAATTTGTGTTCATGCAACAAATAGACTATAAAATTTGCTTTTGTTACACAATGTGATCCACAGTAGTCATCAACGAGGCTATTCACTTATCTGTGAATAATATATCAAGAAAACATTCAATAAACTGTTAAAGAAATCGCTACATGCAGCTAGTGCTGAAGGAAAGTTTACATACTGCACTGAATATTAGCCTGGCAAATTCATCTGCACTCAGAGCTATAAATACATAGTAAATTACGCTTTCATTGCAGATATTAATTCACTCTATGCTCATGTTTTGTTATTATTAGCAATATTATTACACAGGTGTATTCTTGGAATGGTTTCTTGCCAATATTTGTAATTTGTTAAAGCCTGTAAAGTTATTGTATTCAGCCACCTGTATGCATATTTTTTCCTTTCAATTTAGACCAAGGAAGGACGACGTGAAGGTTTTAGTTCCTTATCGTCTGCTTATTTGTTACTCCGATTTTTTTTTCTTCTTCAGACCACTTAATACCTACTAGGGAACCCTTTTAGATCTAACAATCTCATTTTAAAAATATCTATACCTGCTGTTTATTTGTCTTTAGTGTTATGTATTTCTAAGAAGTATTAAGATGCTGTCATAGGATTTGTCGGCATGGAAAATGCGTTCGACAATGTAGAATGGTCCAAGATGTTTGAAGTTCTCCGAAAAATAAGGATAAGCTATAGGGAAAGATGGGTAATATACAATACACACAAGAACCAAGTGGGAACTGTAATAGTGGGAGACGAAAAAAGAAGTGATGGGATTAAAAAAGGGTGTAAGGCAGGGATGCAGTCTTTCGTCCCTGTTGTTCAATCTATCTATCGAAGAAACAATTACAGAAGTAAAATAAGCGTTTACGAGTTCAACGTGAAAGAATATTAATTATAAGATTCGCTGACGACATCGCTATTTACAGTGGAAATGAAGAATTGCAGGATGTGCTGAACAGAATGGACAGTCTAATGAATACAGAATATGGATTGACACTAAATCGAAGATCGGGATTGGTGATTACGAAAGAGATGAAGTTGACGAATTCTGCTACCTAGGCAGCAAAATATTTCACAAAGGTCAGAGCAGGGAGGACACAGGGAATAGCTTCCATGTTACTAGAAGGAGCTGTGCAGGGTAAAAGTTGTAGAGGCCAACACAGATTGGAATATATCTAGCAAATAATTTTGGATAGAGGTTGCAAATAGGTCTCCGAAATGAGGAGGTTGGCTTAAGAGTGGAATTCGTTGTGGGGCCAGATCAATCCAGTCAGCAGACTGATGACTCAGAATAAAATCTAAGTCATTTTTAACCTCTCGGGTCCAACTTCTCGTTCATTCCTTTTCCCAGAGGTAACTGTAGATCAATTTCTGCGACCTGTCATCATTTATCCTCTATAAAAGTCCGAGACATGTCACTTTTTCTTATTGATTCTGTCATAAGCTGTTTTACTTATGCCATTACTTTTTGATAGTGTATTAGAGACTGCTTTATTTCTTCTTTCGAGTTTTCGGCTAAGGAACCTTCCCGTCAGTATCAAGGAGAATCGTGGCTTACTTCAGTGTTAAACCTGACACAAAACTCATCATTCAGACTCATCCTTACTGTCTTATAAAATAATATCAACTGTCTAGATGGACGCACGGTTGATCAGGTTCTCTACAAGTCGTATTTCCGTTGCTTCATTGACGCTTGCATACACATCATCGCCGTAATAATCATCTTTAATTTCATCATCTTGAACACCATCAGCCAGTGATCTAAAATCGTTTGCTGTATAAAGATGTCCTCACCACTTATTCTCGAATTACTACCTTGAGGTATATACATCATTGTTGCACCTATAAGTTTCTCTAATTTCATCTAACTACCTGTAAGATGGTCCTCATATGGGTCTTACACTTTCTGTTGTAATCAAGTAAAGCATCTCACATTTTATCATCCATTTCCCTTACTACATTTCCGTATTTTCATGTTCAGCTACTGAGCTCACGTTTCCTTGATCGAAGACAAAAGCGGTTCCTTTTATAAATACTGATTCCTCGCAGTACTTTCCGGATTCGCTGGAAACGTGGAATTGAAACACCTGCTTTCCTTACCAAATTCAATTCAGGGCATTTTATCTTCATCCGAATCTACTCAAGACAAATCATAGTATGCGGTGGAGGGTTCATTGTGTACATCTTTCACCTCCTCTCTTTTCTGTCCCAGTCGCGATTGGTGCACGGATAGAACGATGGTTGACAAGCCACCCAAGTGACTTATAAACGCTCTGATTTTATCCTCATGGTCTTTTCGAGACTTATAAGTAGCAGGAATCTATAGATTAGTGACTCCTATAGGGAGGTGTGGTCATGAAACTTTAGCCGTGAACTACTTAGAGTTGGGTGAGAACTCCGTGATTCTTTCGAGCTTAGTCAAAGAACGAGCGACAAACTTATTACAATTTTCTGATCTTGTAACGTATGCCACTTGACCTGGAAGACCATCTCTGTAACAGTTTCCAGTTTACTAAACGAATCTGTGACTTACTTACGATTTTATGCCAAATTCGTTGAACGCTTCATGCATGCATTTACTGTCTGCATGCATTTCTCGTCTGTTATCTCAGTATTTTCTACTACTTTTGTGAATACATTTTCAGATACTCCTGTACCACCGCACTTCAGATGCTTCCATTTTATCCTTTCCGATTTCATTACTCCGTTTAATTCTGCACAAATCTATGTTATTGAAACAGCGGTTTACGTATTACACAGTTCCTTATCAGCATTTGTTACTATAAAATAGATCAGGAGGCTGTTCAGACGTACCTAATTTGCTTCGTAGTGGTACTGTGTCTCGTCTACTGGATTTTTTTCAGTTCTTTCTGTTTATGAGTTGCTCTGCTTTCTCCGTTGTTTGTCGTATCCGTTTTCTTGTAGTTTGAATTTAAATAAATTTTTCTTCTGAGTTGCTTTCCATTGCATTTAGCGGATTTCCGTACCTTCGAACAGCACTTTGAAACGAATTGCTTGTGATCTCTTTTCGTACATTCACTCAACCTCTTTACCACGTCGACGTCCACGACACACAATTTACGTAAGGAAGTTATAGCCCGACAATGAAGCATTGAAACCGGGAGCACCTATCAAAACCAGCCACCAGGCGGCACCCTTGCTACTAGCCGAGCGAAGGGTTCCACAGAAAGATTAGGTGGAGTGGGAGGGGGGAGAGGGGGGGGGGAGGGAGGGAAGCTCGCCATTCTCGTGGTCTGTAGAGAACACAACAGCCGGCTTACGGCTTAAGGGATGAACGCTGTCGTGCGCTACGATCTCATAGCGTCTATCTAACGAACGGCCTAAACTCTGGAACATTCGGTAACTTGAAGAACACGGTTGACCACAGGCAAAGTCGACTTCAACTTGGCTGCAGTTGAAGTTGGAAGAACCTATGAAGGAAAGACAGAACAAAACTCGAAACCAAAGATAACGTATATGCACTGAAAGAGCATTTTTTTTTATGACAACAGGAAGAATCAACGCCTGGGCAACGGAGAGATACCATGTAGTTCTTATATTTGCCAACATACTTTGGAAAAACCTCGTCTGTTCTATCCTGAACAGTTATATTCAGAAAATCATGTTGATTTCACATATTTCAATCCTTTGCAGCTTTTCCATCTACTCTTCAGTGTACTATGTGCTGCTGTAGTGTTTCTGTCTCGTTGTGACGAAATATGCAGTGCACATTATCTTTGATGGTGTATCAATATTTTTGCCATCGTTAAAATTTAATTCTTCTCAAGAGACTAATTAATATCAGAACATTCAGTTTTATTCAAACATCCTTCGACGAACCAAAAAATCAATAAAAGTTATTGTTAACAAACAAATATCAACTACTGAAATTCATTTGCTTGTGATCTTTTTTCGGTGTGGCAGAAGAAGTAGTGGCAGGTTTACTACTGTTAGTGAACGAACTTTACTCCGCCGCTCCATTTGAACCACAAATACAGATAACTCCTTGTGAAAATAAAAATTGAATACTATGTATTGAAATTGTAGTCCATTAAAACATAAAATTTATTCATAACAATTTTCTGAATTACTGTTTGTTGGGCAATACAGGTAGATAGCAGATGGGCTTTCAACAAGGCCGAGATTGTGCAGAATATATCTCGAATGTAGAAGACAGGACGACAACGCCTATCGATTCATTGAGGAAGGTGTGGACAATAAATCAGGTAATTCATTCAACAGAATTTTAAAAAACGTAACCTCTGCAGAAAAATACACAGGCAAATTTCCAGAATTTCTTGATATAAGAACAAGTTTCGCCCCAAAGGATGTAGTATCTCCACCTCTTTTCAGTCTGATACTAGATAAGATCATCAAAATATGTGAGAAACAAATGTATGCAACAGATATGAGAAGAAAAAGAAAATGATGATAAAACCGTCTCGAGAATGTAGTCACGTCAAGTGGCTTAAAACCAACAACTTTGTGGCTCAGTGCTCATACGAGCTTCAGACTGAGAGCTACTCGACCAATAACGATTGCCGTTTGGATGCTGCTGCCCTTTTTACATTGCAGCGCTATAGCCTGTGACGTCACTGGTGTCTCGCTCAATACGAACTTTTGGCAGATGAGAGCGTAATGGGTACCCCTGGACTGCCAGCTTACAGCCGCAAAATATCTGGCCAGGCCCTTCACTCCGCAAACTGGTCACTGTGTGCAATATGTCACGAATATCACCGACATCGTCAGCTGAATTAAAAAATTGCACCTTGACGAGAGAGACGTGATGGTCATCTATAACGTGGTCTCATTATTCATACACGTTCCCCTCAAATACTCCATACATCTGCTTGCCCATTTCTTAGAAGTCGCGTTTATGGTTTCCTTTACGTACTCATCAACCTAATCATTTCTTTTGTATGGCGGAGAATATTTTCACCGGTGGACGGCCCCTTGGTGGAAAGCCCTACATCTTCAGTTGTAGATAATCTGTTTCTGAAGTACTTTGAGGACATCGTTCTGGATGTGACTCCTGCAAAGCCTAGTTACGGCGACGCCAAATTCGTGGACGTGAAGAGCTAGAACTGTTCTTCGACCACATCAACAATATCCGACACTACATCACGTTCATGATGGAATTAGAGACGGGTGAAACCCTGCTTTCACTTGACGTACTTGTCTGCTGAAAGGTAAATGGGCGTCTCACTCAAAGTGATTACCGAAATTTCTCCTCAGATGTCCTGTAACTGCTCGCCACAAGCTACCATCATCTAGACCAGAAACGCACTGTTTTAAGGATCTTGGTCCATCGTGCGGAAAATGTTTCAGAACCTTATGAAAAGCGTTCAAAGAAAAAGGCTAAAACAATCAACAAATTTTGCAAGCCGTTTCGGTGAAGATTCATAAGCAGAACGTCCCCGACGAGGACACAAAGAATCATGCGTTGTTGAAGTTCCGTATCTCCGTAACAGGGAATACCGTGCGACTCCTAAACAGGCACAAAATGGATTCAGTCTTTAGTTTTCCAGCAAAAATTCGACAACTCATGAGACCATCTAATGATGCTGTGCACATCAAATCCACACGCTTCAGATGAACTGAAAACTACCATACGTCAAGAAACTGCTGCCACTTCTCAGTTGCAACTGCAAAGTGTAATGAGCAGTTTCCCAACAACGTGTCTGAAATAATTGGAAACTGAGGGTATAAGTTTACCATTTCTTTGCTTAATATACGTAATTTACTTTTCTTTTTAAGTTTTTATGATACGTAAGTTATGAATAACCGCGGCAAACCAGACCATATTTCCAACGGACCTCCTGTCACTCTCACCACAGGAACAGTAGCCAGCCTCGATGTCCAGCTCCACGCCACGAAAGCGGTTGAGGTAACCCTGGATATCTACTTACAAATGAGCTGTTACATAGGTATCGATACTAGGCAAACTATTGTTCTACTTGCTGTAACTCCAACTGATTTTAGTGAGACATAACTTATCTCTTAGACTTGTTGCAGCTCATATGATTCGTTTCTTTTGCTGACGTTGTCTGCTTTGCTTAACTCCGACCGTGCTAAGACGAGATGTTGAGAGCAAATACAGGCTTGACCCTTGTAACCATACGATAAAGCTAGCCGTATTAGGAACGGAGAATTTGGTTATGCTTGCAACGCTGATTCTACGGTGTGATCACTGTTGTGAGTCTTTCCTTTTCGGCAATCTCCCACCAGTTTGAACAATGAACCAAGACTTACAATCACCGTATATTTACTATACCTCAGACTCTTTGTTTGGTGTCAGGAGTGTAACACTTCATTGACACTATATTTATATGTGGGAATTTAAATGTTGTGATAACTACGTCATCCTTGAAGCATGAGAATTGAACTCGTTGTGTCAGATGGTTTTGTATCTCAAAATAAGAACTGACAGTAATCAGTAACAATGCTGGAAGTATCTGGCGCAAGGTTGGAAAGCCTAATGTACCCAGGAACATTATCAAACATGATCGTTGTGGTGGTCTAGCTGTTACGGTGTGGGAAGGCATAATGCTGTATGGGCGTGCCAACTTCTAAATCTTTGAACACAATGCACGCACCGATCAACATTAGTGTGACGCTGTACTCATGTACCTCGTTCCAGGCATAAAAAAAACTGGTAGCCAAGATCCCAGGAATTCTTTTTATTCCATGATTACCGATTTCGACGAAATCATATCCGCCATAATCGGATTTAGGGAGGACAGACTAAGGTACCAATTTCTTGTTTTACAAGCATCTAGATCCCTCCCACATGAGCACATTGTGCTCCTACAAAATAAAGAAAGGGAACTGAGTAAACGGATCAACGATGAACTTGAACGCATGTCGTGGGACGTCCGCCCTGAATAAATGCAACGAACAACATCAGACAAAAATGCGTATCTGTCTGTAGCATCATACCTCCCAAATGAAAGCTCCGATTTTAATGCATTTTTTATTTGAAAGTTAGTTTAATCGGAATGGTTATTAGCTATGTTCCACGAAAGTCTGTTCAGCCATTTAAATTTCATCGTCTAATTTAAGTAAAAATGTTTTCCTCCAGCGCGCTGTCTTGATATACGCTACGAAATACATAAGAACAACATTAACTGGCGTATAACAGGTTGTAGAGCTCAATGAGATCCAAATGAAATTCCGAGAGCACCTATGTTTACCTTTTACGGTTTACAAACAATGACGAAATGTTTTTGAAGTCCCCTTTGCAGCACCTACAAAGCATAAAAGGGTGACTTTGATTCAAACGTAAAAATATAAATGTATGCTATCCCAGACATTTTTGTAGCTATTTTTGAGGTCTGCCGGCCGCGGTGGTCTCGCGGTTCTAGGCGCGCAGTCCGGAACCGTGCGACTGCTACGGTCGCAGGTTCGAATCCTGCCTCGGACATGGATGTGTGTGATGTCCTTAGGTTAGTTATGTTTAAGTAGTTCTAAGTTCTAGGGGACTGATGACCACAGCAGTTGAGTCCCATAGTGCTCAGAGCCATTTGAACCATTTTGAGGTCTAGAGTACGGTACTAAATGAAATGATTCTTCGCTAATAGTTTAGGCAGCGTATTGCAAGAGAACGCGATGCAGCAATCTTTCTTCCGACTTTAGTTACTATTGTCGCCACCGCTTATTGCTTTAGTTTGCTAAGATAGCTAACAGAGCGAGGGGTGCAGTGGTTAGCACACTGACTCTCATTCGTGAGTACGACGTTTCAAACTCGCGTCCGGCGATCCCGATTTAGGTTTTCCGTGATTTCCATCAATCGCTTCAGGCATGTTCCATTGAAAGGGCACGGCCGACTTCCATCCGTAATTCGATGAGACCGATGATCTCACTGTATGGCCCTCTTCCTCGAGTCAACGAACCAACCAGTCTAAATATGCAGTAAAACATAGTCAATTAATACACGTGTCAATTAAAAATAAATGCGTAAATCGGGGAAAGTATTTTTGTGACTGAGACTGAGCGGGTGGAGTCCCGACCGTATCGTGGCTACCAATAAAATATAAAATTTAAAAAGCACCAAGTAAAACTTGAGCTAAAAATTTAAAAAATACCGACAAAAGAAAATCTCCAAAAAGAAAAGAAAGGATACGCATTGCCCTTTTAGTTTAAGATAAGAAGTAACATTTTTTATCCTAGAGTTGTCTCGTCGGGGGACCGCTAAGTAAGTAAAATAAAACCAGAACACATCTAAAAATGATGAATCCTGGCATTTCCATACACATAAGCGACCTAGAGAATATAGGTATATATCAGAACAACAATATCTAATCGTTGAGTCTGCGTCTTAATTGATTTACTCCAAAAAATTCGCAATACAGACACAACCATCGGTGACGCCTGCCCACAAGAGACTCCCCGTTCGTGTCACCGCATCTAGTCAAGCCCAGTGCTAACGGTTTAATAAAGCGTGATTCAGTACGGTAGCTTCAGACCACTGCAGCACATAGACCTCGTAAAAGAGATCAATGCATGACATTAAGTTCGTATGTAATTATGAAAAAGCATGATATAAAATAAATTGGCAACTCTGTTCTTTATCAATGTCAAGCCGACAAAAAACGGATGGTTTTTCATATTTCATATGCAATAAATAGTTATAACTTCACTAGCTACACTACTGGCCATTAAAATTGCTACACCACGAAGATGATGTGCTACAGACACGAAATTTAACCGACAGGAAGAAGATGCTGTGATATGGAAATGATTAGCTTTTCAGAGCATTCACACAAGGTTGGCGCCGGTGGCGACACATACAACGTGCTAAGATGAGGAAAGTTTCTTAAAGATTTCTAATACACAAACAGCGGCTGACCAGCGTTGCCTGGTGAAATGTTGTTGTGATGAGTCGTGTAGGGAGGAGAAATGCGTATCGTTACGTTTCCGACTTTGATAAAGGTCGGATTATAGCCTAACGCGATTGCGGTTTATCGAATCGCGACATCGCTGCTCGCCTTGGTCGAGATCCAATGACTGTTAGCATAATATGGGATCGGTGGGTTGTAACCTCCACACCGAAATTTAAAAGATATTATTTTAATAGAAATGGGAGCCAAACGTAACCTCCCTGCAATTAAATTTAATGATAATAAAAAATTGAGAATCGCAATCTGACTCAAAGTATAAGCTGTCACGAAAATAATGAAAAACAATTCAGTGCTAATGAAACTTCAGTGACAATGATAATTCAATTAAACCGAAATATCGGTGTTTGGCCCTGTGCAAAAAATCAGAATTAATTTCTTACCTCAGTATAACTGCATGTCAAATTTCTGCTCTCATTGTTGGCCACGGCTTCGAGGAAATGCATTGCAAATAATATTCATTACCTTGTTTAAATAATAATATACCTCGTCCTAAATCTTGACCAGAATGCCATGTCGACGCTCGCCGACTCGTCACACACAACTGCACTCGACTGCTACTACCGACATACTGCACTGCTCACAGACTGCCCGACTACTACCGACCGACTACTGGACGCAACTGAACTGAGCTACTGCTACCGACAGAGTGCACTGCACGACGACTACTAGAGTACTGCTCGGAACACTCGCGCGGTCAAGCGCAGACCAACCACGATAAAAGGCTCTCTGGTCAAAGATTTTATCATGCCTCACCATCGCTGCTACGTAACATACGTGTTTCAGGGTTCAGGAGGGTAATACGGAACGCCGTGCTGGATCCCAACGGCCTCGTATCACTAGCAGTCGAGATGACAGGAATCTTATCCGCATGGCTGTAACGGATCGTGCAGCCACGTTTCGATCCCTGAGTCAACAGTTAGGGACGTTTGCAAGACAACAACCTCTGCACGAGCAGTGCGACGACGTTTGCAACAGCATGGACTATAATCTCGGAGACCATGGCTGCGGTTACCCTTGACGCTGCATCACAGACAGGAGCGCCTGCGATGGTGTACTCATCGACGAACCTGGGTGTACGAATGGCAAAACGTCATTTTTTCGGATTTATCCAGGTTCTATTTACAGTATCACGATGGTCGCATCGGTGTTTGGCGACATCGCCGTGAACACACATTGGAAGCGTGTATTCGATATCGCCATACTGACGTATCACCCGTCGTGATGGTATGGTGTGGTATTGGTTACAGGTCTCGGTCACCTTTGTTCGCATAGACGGCACTTTGAACAGTGGACGTTACATTTCAGATGTGTTACGACCCGTGGCTCTACCCTTCATTCGATCCCTGCGAAACTCTACATTTCAGCAGGATAAGGCACGACCGCATGTTGCAGGTCCTGTACGGGCCTTTCTGGATACAGAAAATGTTCGACTGCTGCCCTGGCCAGCACATTCTCCAGATCTCTCACCAATTGAAAATGTCTGGTCAATGGTGGGCAAGCAACTGGCTCGTCACAATACGCCAGTCACTACTCATGATGAGCCGTGGTATCGTGTTGAAGCTGCATGGGCAGCTGAACCTCTACGCGCCATCCAATCTCTGTTTGACTCAATGCCCAGGCGTATCAAGGCCGTTATTACTGCCAGAGGTGGTTGTTCTGAGTACTGATTTCTCACGATCTATGCACCCAAACTGCGTGAAAATGTAATCACGTGTCAGCTCTAGTATAATATACTTGTCCCATGAATATCCGTGTATCATCTGCATGTCTTCTTGGTGTAGCAATTTTAATGGCCAGTATTGTGTTTATAGGTGTGGATACGGGCGTGCAGACCTGAAAGATATGACGCTACACTGTATGAGAACCTTCTACCCAGTTTTCATACATCTACAAGTTTGGATACAGTCAGACTGTTGCGCTATTCTAAAGTGTCAGTATAATTACCGTACGTCTTCGAACGCTCAGTATGCGCAAAGCTAATAACAGCACGTTTGCGTGAGAGCCTCGAGAATGATTGCTTCTACAGCGGGCCAGATGCAAATCAGACGGCGGAAGATTAGAAGTAGCGCGGTTTCCGATACCGTGCTTAGCGAATGAGAAACGTGGAGCGCTCCCCGGGTCAGAGCGGAATAAATGGGCTGCGGCAGGCAGGCATCGGCCGGTCGGCCGCCCGGCTGGCTGCGTTGGCAGGTGAGGCGGCGCCGGGGTAATTGCTTCTGTCCGTGCGGCGCTGGAGAACCGGGGAGAGGAACCGGGATCTGCAGGCCAGGAAATTGGGGGAAGGCGTAAGAAATAGACTGGAAGATTTTTGGCTCAGATCTGAGGCGAGTGGGCGTGAGCGGCAGGTGAGATTGATGGCTCCCGCCCGGAATATCCCGCTCGCTGAAAGGGGCCCGCCGTCCGGAGACACCCAACAAATTAGTCCGGTCCTCGCGAGGGGGACCCGATCCGACGAAGATGGATGGAGCTCCCGGGAGCCGCCGCCCGATAACCATGCAGATTTTATTTCCAGCGGCGAGCTGGCTGCTAGCTGCTGCTGCTGCGTGACGGCCGGCCGTCCAGAGGCGTGGCGGCGGTCCTTCGTCTTTGGACGGACGCGTTCGTTGCCGCTTCTGCCTCGCGGCTGACGTGCCGGAGACTTGGTACTCGGCAGAGCGAAGCAAGGGCAGCTGGGTGGGAGCTCAGGTTCTAAAATTACGTGCCCAGGGCCGAGGTTACACCGAGGGAGGTGGCGGAGTTGTTAGCACACTGGTCTCGCATTCGGCAGGACGACGTTCATACCCGCATCCGAACATTTTGATTTAGGTTTTTCGTGATTTCCCTAAACCACTTCAAGCAAATGCCGGGATGGTTCTTTTCAAAGGTTACGGCCGATTTCCTTCCCCATCCATCCCTAATCCAATGTGAATGATGACCTCGCTGTTTGGTCCCCTGCCACCGAAACCAACAAACGAGGTTGCATACGCCAAATCACGGCGGACCCAGGACGTCATCTACATCTACATCTACATCCATACTCCGCAAGCCACCTGACGGTGTGTGGTGGAGGGTACTTTGAGTACCTCTATCGGTTCTCCCTTCTATTCCAGCCTCGTGTTGTTCGTGGAAAGAAGGATTGTCGGTATGCTTCTGTGTGGGCTCTAATCTCTCTGATTTTATCCTCATGGTCTCTTCGCGAGATATACGTAGGAGGGAGCAATATACTGCTTGACACCTCGGTGAAGGTACGTTCTCGAAACCTCAGCAAAAGCCCGTACCGAGCTACTGAGCGTCTTTCCTGCAAAGTCTTTCACTGGAGTTTATCATCTCCGTAACGCTTTCGCGATTACTAAATGATCCTGTAACGAAGCGCGCTGCTCTCCGTTGGATCTTCTCTATCAAATGGTTCAAATGGCTCTGAGCACTATGGGACTCAACTGCTGTGGTCATTAGTCCCCTAGAACTTAGAACTACTTAAACCTAACTAACCTAAGGACATCACAAACATCCATGCCCGAGGCATGATTCGAACCTGCGACCGTAGCAGTCGCACGGTTCCGGACTGCGCGCCTAGAACCGCGAGACCACCGCGGCCGGCGATCTTCTCTATCTCTTCTATCAACCCTATCTGGTTCGGATCCCACACTGGTGAGCAATATTCAAGCAGTGGGCGAACAAGTGTACTGTAACCTACTTCCTTTGTTTTCGGATTACATTTCTTAGGATTCTTCCAATGAATCTCAGTCTGGCATCTGCTTTACCGACGATCAACTTTATATGATCATTTCATTTTAAATCACTTCTAATGCCTACTCCAAGATAATTTATGGAATTAACTGCTTCCAGTTGCTGACGTGCTGTATTGTAGCTAAAAGATAAAGGATCTTTCTTTCTATTTATTCGAGGCAAATTACACTTATATACATTGAGATTCAATTGCCATTCCCTGCACCATGCGTTAATTAGTTGCAGATCTTCCTGCATTTCAGTACAATTTTCCATCGTTACAAGCTCTCGATATACTACAGCATCATCCGCAAAAAGCCTCAGTGAACTTCCGATGTTATCGACAAGGTCATTTATGTATATTGTGAACAGCAACGGTCCCATGAGAAAAGGGAATAACGTGAGAACTCGGTTAGCGCTTGTGTTTCCGACTGAAATCGTCACAAAAAACACATAGGGTCCATAATTAAAGTTCCAATTTCAAAACGCTGTAGAAAGAGAACCACCGCTCACTATGACGTCAAATTAGAAACAGTATATTTCCGATGCATGGTGAAACGCCATGAAAAAAAAACCAACGTTTAAGCAATAAATGGCGCTACAGGCGTCAGAGTATGTACACAAACAGAGTGTTGTTCCTCAGTTTACATCCGACATGCCCAACGCTGCTGGTAAAGCTGTTTTACGACAACGGTCACACTCAAGGATACGAAAAAAGGCAGTGCTCTGAAGTCTGCTAAGCGTCAGGAGAAAATGATCACAAAATTTCAAAAGACAATTGTTTTGAAATGTAATGTGGAAGAGGAAAGAAAGCAGTTGATCCGACGTCAGTCGAAGCTGTGGCCACAGCACTGCATGCCGCCCCCGGTAGCTGAGAGGTCAGCGCTACGGACTGTCAATCCAAAGGGTCCGGGTTCGATTCCCGGCTGAGTCGGAGATTTTCTCCGCTCAGGGACCGGGTGTTGTGTTGTCCCAATCATCATCATTTCATCCCCATCGACGCGCAAGTCGCCCAAGTGGCGTCAAATCGAAACACTTGCACCAGGCGAACGGTCTGCCCGACGGGAGGCCCTCGTCACACGACATTTCATTTCAGCACTCCAGGATGGGTCAAGATGCGGTGCGAAAACATGCAGTGCACGGGGAATCGACTGAAAAATGGATATGCTTGCTAGCACAATGCTCAAAATCTCGTGAAATATCTTGCATTGTTATCCATACAAATGACCCACTTTCAGAAGTAGCTTATGCTTACTTACCAATAAGACAAAGGTTTGCTCTGGAATTTCTCGCTCGCATGCAAGTGGTTAATGACTGGCCATGGAACAGTCTGTGGACAGATGAAGCACATTTCCATCTCCAAGGACATGACGATACGCAGAATTTCAGAATACGCGCATTGGAAAATACGCACGCACATCAACCGATACTTCATTCTCCAAATGTGACTGTGTGGTGCAGATTGACGGCATCGTGTATAGCAGAGCGGTATATTTTCGATGAGGTAAGCCCAGCAGTTCCTCTTACCTGTATCTTCAGTGGTAAACATTATGAGAGTCTTTTTCGCACCAACGTGATTCCCACTCTTCAACAACATGAATCATCTGTCATTTCCTTGCAACCTAGCAGTCCAGATCGCCCGATCTTAATCAGTGTTACTTCTGGCTGAGGGGTTATCTGAGAGATGTTGTGGTTAATGCTCCAATTACGAACGTAGTTAAATTGAAAGCATGCCTTGCACTAGGCCCCCGAGACATTCCTATATGTTGTAGAAAATGCGGTTCCTGAGTTTCAAATTCCGGCAAAAAACGCTAAATAACGTATTTAACTTGTCTTGCGCCAGTCTTACAACAATTATAAACCGATGTCATTTTGTTTTTTACTTAGTTTTTGGCAACGGGGCAGTTAAAAACCGATGTCATTTCGCTTCTTAAGCTTTTTTTTGATCCGAGGACAATTAAAATCCGATGTAATTCTTAAATATTTTCAACATTTCGCGGCCCTGTCAGCAACTGTATAAATATTAATTTTAATTTTCGACTTCGTTTAAAGGATCAGGTAAATTACTTCACAGTGTAGCACCATCGCTGTGGACAACAGTCTCAGTTGCACTGTTTACCTATAATTTACCTAGGTTTCAGTCGGGATAAACCAATCTACTTCAGAATAACAGTAAGTTCCGTTTGTCCACTATGGACAAACGGTAGTTACTGTTATTCTGAAGAAGGTTGTGTTATCCCGACTGAAACCTAGGTAAATTTTAGGTAAACGGTGCAACTGAGGCTTTTGATTATTAAAATTAAAATTAATCGATGTAATTCTGCTTTTTCTACGGTTATTGGCCTCGGGAAAGTTAAAAATCGATTGTTCCTATCCTATGAGGTACGACCTCGTCGCGGTGGATAGACAGTGTCACACCTGTTGTCTGTCCATCTTGTACAGTCATGCACACTGAACAGTACGGATGGTGTAATGTGCAGCTCAAAAGATAACCGTCACATTCTGATTCATCTGTTATTTGTAACAGACCTAATCTACCTTAAGACGCTTAGGGCGCAGTCTATTGTTAAAATCTTCGTTTTCCCCTGCGTCAGTAATATGTTGATGAATCTGACGTCATTATGAGCATTGGTTACCTTTCACAGCATTTTGAAACTGTATCTTTAATTATTATGGACAGTGTCACGTGCACAGCATTTGGTTCGCTGTTGATAGCAGTTGAAGAATGACTGTTAACACCGTTGCATCCTCTTTGATTTTCGGCTGCGCTATTTCCGACTTCGTTTAAAGGATCAGGTAAATTACTTCACAGTGAAGCACCATCGCAGTGGACATTGAAGCAGTAAAGGAAGGCAATATCACTCGTCAAGTAAGTGATTAAATCTCTTGCGCAGACTAGCCATATGCAAAAATGCTTCAACCTAAAAACGAGAATAATGATTTAGATAGTTGGGGCGATTTCTATGAATTACTAGTGAAGAGTTGCCAAACACTTCCCAGAGAAACGAATTCTCTGAAGCATGTTTCACTGTGAGTATCAGCTGAGTAGCAATTAAACCTCAAATCATAGCCGGCAAAATGTCAAACACAGAAGTAAAAAACTTTTGAATCTCGAATTTAATGGTTATATTGGATAATCTTGTTGTTTATGATAGGTCTGCTCTTTATACCGTTTATTATGCGCACAGGGGAGGCCTGTTTCATCCAAAATTGTCACTGAAAAGACTACAAGAGCGATATGAAGGGGGACGACTGTTCATTCGGCAACCACGCCTCTGCGCACAGGAAACTACTTTCTGTGAGTCTGTGAGGAGGACTTGTGAGGAGGTCTTGCAGGACTTTATCTACTGATGTCCTGTTATAGGGGTTCACATTAGCTTGTGTTCTTCTGGGGTGTACTAGCTGAGTTACTGGTCTTCAGGATGTGTGCTTCGGCAAGATGGTTGGTTGGTTTGGGGGAGGGGACCAGACTGCGAGAGCATCGGTCGCACCAGATTAGAAAATGATGGAGAAGGATCCGTGCGTTTTCAAAGCAACCATCCCGGCATATCTCTGAGGCGATTTAGGAAAATCGCGAAAAACCAAAATCAAAGGATGGCGGACGCGGGTTTCAACTATCGTCCTCACGAATGCGGGTCCAGTGCGGTAAGCTCTGGGCCACCTCGCTCTGTGAAAAGATGGTTCACACGCTAGCTTCGATGAAGATATTTACAAGCTTCCAGATAACATACACCCAAATCGTTGTATTTAATCACATGCATGCAGTTGATGTTGTACGAAATCATGGTGAGAATTGTTAACGATCTAATTACCAGCGCTTTAGCTGTCTGTCTTGCATTAAAGAACTATGGAATTTTGACAGATTGCTGGATTTTTCTTCTGCATCAGCCATTTGGGTGGTTTCATGCGCCCTGCCACGAATTAATCTGCTGTGCCAGCCTTTCCGTCTCTATCACTGTTACCTACGTCCTCAACTATTTGGTGGATGTATTCCAATCTCCGTCTTACCTTGCAGTCTTTTACCCTCCACAGGTACCTCTACTATCATGGAAGCTATTCCTTTGTCTTAACCGATGACCTGTTATCTTGTCACTTCCTCTTGTCAGTGTTTTCCATATCCTCTTTCTTCTGTGATTCAGTAGAGTACCTCTACATTCCTTATCAGTTTACCTAACATTCAACATTCATCTATAGCGCCACATCTTATAACACTATTCCCTAATAATTGAATCCTTAGTTCTGCCACGGGAAAAGCTACTTACAACACTAACGTGTCGTGAAACACGCTAAGGTTACCCTTTGAGAGGATTTCAAAGTTCGACCGTGCTTGTATCTAGTGGGAACGGGTATCCGACTAAAACATCAAATGTTGTGAAGTTGGCGATAAAACCAAACGGGCCTTACGTCGGGAGTTAGCAGAAGTGGTAAAATTATAAGTGAATGAAAAAAAAGGAACGATCGCTAACCTATTTACGCACATTAATTTGGAAATATATATTTGAGAAGATTGGATAATAGCTACTGAAGTTACTTTTGTTGAGATTTCCCTTTGAATAACAAACAGAATATAAACTTACACAGTGCACTTCGTACTGTGTGTAGCAGCAGTCAGCAATAACATACACACCGGTAAATTATGGGGAGTAAAATTACATCGAGGTCATACTAATGACGGCCACAATCACTAGGATTACTTAATCAGAATACTGAAACATCACTGCATGAAGTGCAGAAATAATTTTGGACATGAGGGGCTTCTATCTTGACTGACATGAATAACACAAGTAAAGATGAACAACATCTTAATGACACTGTTTCAGTTCCTCTGTATATAGCAGTTTTTCTTAGTAGTAGTAATAGCTCATTTTTTTGAATAGGAGGGCAATATGATGGGGGACACATAAACTAGTTTAGTTTCACTATCCACGGTTTTTGATTACTGAAGCTGATCACTCACTTAAATTACTTTTCAAGGTAATAAAATGCAACACTGGGATTTAATTAACGTCAAAAGGAACCATTCATGATGGGTACCAAAACTACACTATCTTTGAAAATGTGCATAACGTCACTTTTAATAGTAATACCGCAAATAGGTTCATAAAAGATTTGTATGTACTTGCACTTTAATCACCTGTGAAGCAGGTATTCTTGGCGCTAATATTTACACAACGTTGCACTGTAAGGATATTTCAGTAAAAGCCTATCCAAATTCACTTTTAAGGTTTGAGCTTTTAAATAATTAAGGTTTTCACTTTCCTGTTGATTGATCTTTAAATTTTTCTACTTAAACTTCCTGCCTTAACAATTTCACTTGGAGCAGTCCATAAACAACGCATCCAGGTTTTATTCTTACTTTAACTTGTGCTGCTCCTTTTACTGTAGACAAAAAACCACTTTTACACACATGAATGCCAGAATTGTTCATTTAAATTAGGATACTCGGTTTTAGTAGCAGTCAGGTGATTAGCCTGCGTAGGTTCGTGATCAGGATTGAAGTTATGGTTTCGAACACGAATTGATGTATTATGCGATTATTATTGAAACGACACACAAATTAACTGGTCCATGCCAATATACATTGCGTGACTGAATGTATGAAGTCTGTGAAGCAATGGCGAAGATTAGTGGCAGGCGAAATGGCGGCTAACTTTACTCACGGCTCTTGATGTGCGAATGTTCTTTAAAATATCTTCTTGGTGTCCGATTTTCAACATATTGGAGCCAATCCAAAATTCCGTGAATACCAAATAATAGCCATATCCACATCCGAGGCAAATCCCTTCTAATGCACCTTCCAATTGCCTCTCTTAGCACCATCGAGCTGTACTGTGCTAAGGCTAGCCACACAATGAGTGCCGTTCACACAAAGTAGTCGCTCAGTTCGACCGCCAAATCCATTTTTTCATCGCGCCATACCAGTTTCATTGCGGAGAGACTTCCCTACAGCGTTTACATGTTACAAATACAAGTACTCTAAGTAAGAATCAGCTTTTAACAAACATACTTCTTTCATAAACATATTCATATTATAATAATGTAAAATTTCAACATATTCTTTTGGTTTTTTTCGTATGTACATTACAAAACACAAATTTTCTTGTCATACATCAACGAGTTCAAACAACAGAAAATGCATACTTAATAAATTGCAGATACACGGTTACTTAAACCTATTCCTAATCGATGTAAGTGTTACCACCTCAAATACACTTCAGCTCTTTCCACAGCTAATGATTCACTACCATACGGTACTGAGCTTCTAGGCATCATTCTCAGAGATTTACTCACCAAACTAACACCTTAGTACCCGTCCTAGTCAGTTTATAATACCGTCTTTCCGCAGGCCTTAATGTGTCGCTCTGTTTCCAAGGCAGCAGAATTGTCTAACTTCATGGTAGCAAATTTTTGTTGTTAAGTTTATTGGAAACCTCAATTCCACTACTTCTCACTACTTTCGTTATTCTTCGGTCTACCCTCAATCCACGTGCAGTACTCATTAGACTGCGCACTCCACTGAAATGGTCCTGAAATTTTAATTAAGTTTCACTGAGAAATGTAATGTCAACAGCGAATCTTATCACAGACATCCTTCCATACCGAATATTAACCCCACTCTTTAATGTTTCTTTTATTTTCGTCATTGCTTCTTCGATGTCAGTGTGAGTGAAAAACTACATTCCTGTCTTCCAAACGTATTAATTCGATCACTTCATCCTTCGTTTTTTGTTCTTATTTTTCACAAATGGTTCTTGTACATATTTTACATTTCCCGACTTTACCTACATCTTACTCCCGTTTTCAGGATATTTTGGAGTGACTTTTAGGGAACAGTGCTGTACCTAGGGGATAGGGTACCTAGGAGTACATGTTGTGTTTTGGTCGATACTTCAGCTCTAGTGACTGATTTTGGAGTCATATTAAAAATACGCACTAGAGACCGTCATGGCCTGATTCCACCCTTTTCTTCATCTTTGTGGCTATTAGATATGAGGCTGTGCTTTTCGTTGCATTTCTAACTGTACACGCGTAAGTGCCCTATAACGTTTTAAAGTTATTTTGAGTATAATGTTTATTCTTTTGATGCAGAATTTTATGGTGAGTAGACTGCTCTATTTTTTAACTGGTTATATAACGCGTGGACATCTAAGGCATAATTCAGCGGTCGTGTACCCTCAAACTGAAGCTCTTTTCCCATGGGAAATGTTATAACTACAAATGCACTGAATTTCTTTGAAGTCTTACCAGTTTTTCTTGTCTTCACAATGGAAAACTGTGTTAATTCCTTTAACACTCCTTAACAAGAACTGATCGAGTTAAATTCACTAAACGTCTATTGGTTTAAAAATACTGCCACACAAAATATTATTCTCTCGGAATAAATGGCTTTGATTTATGTCTTCGCGACCGTGAAAATTTCAGACATTTCAAGTACGATAATTTGATTCGCAATATGCAGTCGGACTTTTTAATTAAATAAAGGGCAGATTCTGAACAATTCCTACAATTCGTAGTTGTCTCGGTGAGATGGCTGCAATGGCGGCTATGCAGACTTCGCCCAAGCCGGTTATTGCGGTTTATACAACACTCACCTCGTTTTCAACTTTGTAGTCTGTTAATAACGTAAGAGAGTCATTAATATTAAGAAATAATATAATGAACGTCATTACTGGCATAAAATAGGCACTTATTCGCCCCAATACATTTACAACGATAGATACATCTTATCAACCAAGGCCAGGAGGAGGAAAGATAACGAAGGAAGTGGCAGAAGAAGGAATACATGCAAATGACAGAGCTCACCTCACAAAGGTGATGTAGTCTATATTCTTCCTCCTGATGTTGAAACACTATGGATTAGTAAGAAAAGATACTGATGTCTCGTTTTACACCCCCTTTGACTGAGGCAAGGAAAAGATATTTACTGGACGAAATCGGAAGTCTTTCACTAACTCCAAATGTCCAGAAACGATAGTTGGTACCTTCAATACATCAAAAGTTCAAATGAATGTACATCCGTAGGCGAAAATAAGGTTATTCACTATTTTCGTTATCACACCCATACACTGTTCACACATACTGAGATAAAAAGTAAGATTGTCTTTAATTATGTTGAATCGTAATGTTCAACTGTTTTAAGTTTCATAAAGTGATGACAGTTGGGTAATTATCACATATAATAATTGTTCAGTATCCTTAGTTCTTCTAAATGTTTAACACGTAACGCTAAAACACATATGAGTCAATTTCGTTTATAGTTTCTTTTTTCTAGTGAAAGGTTCGGATAAATTTGGATCTCCTATTTTACTTGCTAAAGTTTTAATTAAGGCTCTTAACTGGACAGGACTGGTGGCATGGCTATTGCAGGCGACGGACCGGAGTAGAACTGCAGACGCAAATGGTCCAAATGGCTCTAAGCACTATGGGACTTAACATCCGAGGTCATCAGTCCGCTACACTTAGAACTACTTAAACCTGACCTAGGGACATGACACACATCCATGCCCGAGGTAGGATTCGAATTTGCGACCGTAGCAGCAGCGCGGTTCCGGACTGAAGCGCCTAGAACCGCTCGGCCACAGCGGCCGGCTGCAGACGCAATGGGGTGGTATCTCGGGACCCGACATCGTAGCCAGAACCATCCAGGAAGGTCACTCGCAATTAGTGGATAGGGTACCTCTCAGGACAGGATTGCATGGAGATAATGACTTTTTCGTGAAAAAGTAGATAGACACTTATTAGGATAGTTGTGCACACGGAGTACCTATGTGTGGGAAAAGAAAAACTTGTATAAGGGTATAGATAATTTACTTTCTCTTCGTCTGGTAGTAATCGTTATTACTTGTAGAAGGATTTACTTGTGATAAATTCTCGTGGATATAACTTGAAACTGTAATATTACAGTATGATTACCGTAATAGTTCTTGTTACAGAATAATTTATTTACAAAATAACGTAGACAGGTCTTGAATAATGTTTATAAGTAATAGACCCGTCAGGGAATAACTAAATACAGACACAGCATACAGTGTATCTGTGCGTCGCTTGCGTCACTTTGTCAACTTTGAAATATTTTTTCGGCCGTGGTGGCGAGCGGTTCTAGGCTCTACAGTCGGGAACCACCTAACCGCTACGGTCGCAGGTTCGAATCCTGCCTCGGGCATGGATGTGTGTGATGTCCTTAGGTTAGTTACGTTTAAGTAGTTCTAAGTTCTAGGGGAGTGATGACATCAGAAGTTAAGTCCCATAGTGCTCAGAGCCATTTGAACCACTTTTTGAAATATTTCGTATCGGGTCCTAGAACGTAGGCGTCGGAGGTAGCATACGGACAACAATTGAGTTTAAGGCTACCACGTCGGGTGTGCCACAGTTTCAATCTTGCCACGCTGCCGGAGTAATCGGAACTTACATGTCGCCTCGATTCAGTGAACGCTCTGGATGTGCGTGTGTTACCGGCTGTTTTACCGGGTTGAGCACAATTCCCTGGCAGAAGAGACGACTCCTTTTGTGAATTGAACGGCAATTCGCGTTCACAACATCCAGTACTGGTAAGTGAAACAAACTTTCGTTTTGTCGTACTTTAATCAGCAAGTGATCAAGTTATTTCGCATCACCACCTACCACCGTCTCACCTTTATTCATCACAAACTGTTCTAAATGCACGTATCACAAATAACTCCTTAGGTTCAATAAAATAAGTTTGATCCCTTCCTTCGTGCATTATTTGCGGTATACTTTATATATTGCAGGCCTCACTCACATATTCACTGAATAATTCCCCTGCTGAGTTTACATTGCATTAAAATTTTTATTTAATTACATCTTTCGTTCTGTGTGTGGGGAGACGATTTGACTAATTTAAATGATAATATTTGTGTTTCATTTCCTTTCAGACGAGAACACGGTTTTATTCACGTAGTGTTCTTGTGAACTACATTTAAGAAGACAATGCCACGCATTCCGATATTAGAAGAGGAAAAAGGCGGATTGCTAACATGCGAAACAACTAATGAGAAGCACCAATGAGTACACGAAACAGTCTCACCAAAGGAGACAAAAAATGAAAACTGCGGAGCTTACAGGAAGCTGATGTAGAATTAAAAATCAAACAATGAAATATCCAGGATGGAATGTTAACAATATTCGCTACTCACCATATAGAGGAGATTCTGATTGTGGCATCAACTGCCAGAGACTGCAATCGTGTGTGTGTGCTAGAGTTGCGTACGCGCGCGCGCGTGCGCGAGTGTGTGTGTGTGTGTGTGTGTGTGTGTGTGTGTGCGCGTCTGTCGTCTTTCTGACAAAGGCCGTGTTGGCCGAAAGCTTATTTTCGGACAGTGTTCTTGTTGTGCGTATCTGCGACTCAGCATCTCCGCTATGTGTTGAGTAGCAACCGTCCTTTTTAAATATTGTTTATCTGGAAGTAAAATTTATTGAATTGAGACTTGTTCCTGGAGTTCTACGGTACCTCTCATTTACTGACTTTTCCATTTCATCCTTCATTTACTCATAGATCAGATAATGTCTTAATAACCATTGTGGCCCGAGGCCATTTACTAATTACAAATATACATATTGACAAAAAATCATGAAAATGAGAAAAATACTCTAGTTTTCATGTGTTCCCAAAACTGCGCTCTGTCTCTAAAGTTTAGTCAGAGACATTTGTGCAACACATCAAACGTCTTACTACTATTTAGTAATTTACACTAATTGATAAGTTTCTTATCCCCTGTTATATACAGGCCTGAAGATTAGATTACCCAGAAGAGATACCAAAAGATTTTATGGCCAAGATTTTCACTAGGATGTGGTCATTTTAAATTCACAGTACACAGTTTCTTATCTTTCTAATTTGAGCATAGATCGTTTTCAGTGACTTTGATGACTAAGACCTCTTTATCTTTTATTCAGTCTACTAACAGGCCTGCAAATAGGCCATGGTTAAAATTATTTACCAAAGTGTTACAGCTTCCATTCATCTACACGAAGATGTTAATTACGTATATTAAAGAAATAAAGCCCCAAATGGCTCATCACATTTCATTGCAAAAGTTAAAGGGTCTCCATAATACTTGGTACATTATTCTTTCTGTTGTGAGGAGGAAAGTTCCCTGTAATGTAGTGAATATCAACAGATTATTTTCACGTAAACACTATGAATAAAACTGTTTGTAGGTTTACAACAAACACTTCAGGCAAGAGTACATATACTTATTCTATTACTTAGCACAGTTAAATTTATGTTTTCATGGGAGTTTGCCTCTGCATTATTCGTATGTAAATTCAGATTTCTGGGAACATTGCTGTTTAATTTTTACCTAATGTAGATCATATTCCTTTTTTTTCTCTGTGTCGTAGACGAGGTGGCTCCTGCTCTGCCTCATAAATATTTCTCAAAATAAAAAAATCGGAACATCAATACCTGTCTGAATCCTATTCCATTTTACCAATTATCCTAAAAGTCATAGTGTTCGTAAGTCTACCTCTCATTACCACAAAAAGTGTGCATTTACTGAATAACAGCAACCAGGCTCCAATCGGTCTTGGTTACTTATTCTTCCTTTTTGAGTCGTCAGTCTGGTGACTGGTTTTATACAGGACCGCCACGAATTTCTCTCCTCTGCCAACCTCTTAATCTCAGAGTACCACTTGCAACTTGCATCCTCAATTATTTGCTGTATTTATTCCAATCTCTGTCTTTTTCTGCGGCTTTTGCCCTGTACAGCTCGCTCTAGTACCATGGAAGTTATTCCCTGATATCGTAACAGATGTCTTATAATCCCCTCCCTTCTTCTTGCTAATATTTTCCACATATTCTCTTCCTCTTCGGTTCTGCGCAAATCTTCCTCACTCCATACATTATAAGTCCACCTAATTTTCTAAATTCGTCTGTAGCACCACTTCTCAAAATGCTTCGATTCTCCTTTGTTGAAGTTTTCTGGTAGTCCATGTTACACTACCATTCAGTCCTGTGGTCCTAACGTACATCCTCAGAAATTTCTTTCTCAAATTAAGGCCTATGTTTCATACTGGTAGAATTCTAATGCCCAGGAACTCCCTTTGTGCGACTGCTACTCTGCTTTTTATGTCCTCCTTGCTCCCTTCGTCATTGGCAATTGTACTGCCTAGGTTGCAGAATTCCGTGACTTCATCTACTTTGTGACCATTAATCCTGATATTAAGTTTCTTGCTGTTCCCATTTTTGCTACTTCTCATTATTTTCGTGTTTTCCCCACTTACTCTCAATCCATTTTCTGTACTCATCAGACTGTTTCATTCCATTCAACAGACCGTGTAATTCTTCTTCACTTTTACTGAGGATATCATTATCATCCGTGAATCATACCATTGATATCCTTTCACCGTGAATTTTAATCGCACTTCAGAACCTTTCTTTTACTTTCACCGTTGCTTCTTCGATGTACAGATTGAAGAGTAGGGGCGAAAGATTACATCTCTGTCTTACATCGATCTGTGTCGTCCCCTCTAATTATTTCCTCCTGGCTCTTGTACATGTTGTGTGTAACTCGCCTCTCCCTATTGCTTAACCCTGATTTCCCTGTTTTCGAACATCTTGCACCATTTTACATTATCTAAAGCGTTTTCTATGTCGACAAAATCTATTAAACCGTCTTCTTGCTTTTACCATTCATAAAGCCAAACTCATCGTCATCTAACACATCCTCAATTTTCGTTTCCATTCTTCTGTATAATATTCATCTCAGAAACTTGCATGGATGCGCTGTTAAGTTGATTGAGCGATAATTCTCGCCTTGTCAGCTCTTACAGTCTTCAGAATTGTGTGGATGATATTTTTCCGAAAGTCAGATGGTATGTCGCCAGACTCATAAATTTTACACACCAATGCGAATACTCGTTTCGTTGTCACTGTAGGGCTTGAAGACCTGGGGAAAGCGTTCGATAATGTAAAATTGTGCAAGAGGCTCAGAATTCTGAGGAAAATAGGGGTAAGCCATAGGAACGAAAGGGTAACATACAATGTGTACAAGGGCCATGAGGGAATAATAAGATTGGACGACCAAGAACAAAGTGCTCGGATTAAAAAGAGTGTGAGACAGGGGTGCAGTCTTTCACCCCTACGGTTCAATCGGCACATCTAAGAAACAATGACAGAAATAAAAGAAAGGTTCAGGAACAGGATTAGAAATAAAGGTGAAAGGAAATCAATGATACGATACACAGACGATAGGATATCAATGATAGGATTCGCTGATGATATTGCTATTCTCAGTGAAACTGAGTAAGAATTACATGATCTCTTGAATGGAATGACGATGATATAATTTTTTTCACACTCCATTGTTTTTACAAAGTCCAATCTAGCCACTATCACGAATGATGATGATGATGATGATGGTGTAACAATGAGGACAATACAAAGACCCAGTCCCAGGGTAGAGAAGGTCCCCAACCTGGCACTGAATGGAATGAACAGTCTAATGAGTACAGAATATGGATTGAGAGTATATCAAAGAAAGACGAATTTGTGAGAAACAGCATAAATGGAAACCGCGACAAACTTAAGGTCAGGATTGATGTTCACGAAGTAGATGAAGTTAAGGAATTCTGCTGCATAGACAGCTAAATTACCAATGACGGATGGAGCAAGGAGGACATTAGAAGCAGATTAGCACTGGCACAAACGACATTCCTGACTACGAGAGGACTGCTAGTATGAAATCTAGGCTTAATTTGAGGAAGAAATTTCTGAGAATGTACGTTTGGAGCACAGCATTGTATGGTAGTCAAACATGGACTGTGGGAAAACCGGGACGGACGAGAATCGAAAAGTTTTGAGATGTGGTGCTATAGACGAATGTTGAAAATTAGGTGGACTGATCAGGTAAGGAATGATGAGGTTCTGTGGAGACTCGGAGAGAAAAGGAATGTGTCGAAAAAGCTGAGAAGAGGAAGGGCCAGGGTGATAGGACATCTGCTAAGACATCAGGGAGTGACTTCCATGGTACAAAAGGGAGCTATAGAGAGCAAATTCTGTAGAGGAAGACAGAGATTAGAATACATCCAGCAAATAGTTGAGGACGTATGTTGCAAGTGCTTCTCGGAGATGAGGAGTTTGGCACAGGATCGAAATTCTTGATGAGCCGCATCAAACAAGTCACAAGGCTGGTTACCCAAAAAGAAAAAGGCTTATAAAATCGCATTATTACTATCGTAGTGAAATATAATCAGAGTATCTTTGTTCTGTCATAGTTTGACTATATTCAGTGATGATTAAGTGAGCAGATAAAATGAGCCTGTCGTTTGCTTTTTACCTGTTTGGTTTGCTTGTGCTTGGGGAAAGTATTTCTTAAGATCTCGGTGTGAATAGTATCCTTCTTGGTAGTTGGATATGATAATAAGTAAATCATTTAGAACAAATTGCCCCCCTGCATTCTGGTGGTCCGTTGTTCGTGAATTGTGGCATGTTCTGTGTATTTGTCATAATCAGGAGGACTGTAACCATTTGGGCTTCCGTCAATCTCTTTTTATTGATACAAGATAGACCGCGCTCTATGTGGCGCCTGTACCGTAGTCGCTGCGTCATTGTTTGCGTCATCGAATTGATGTATCCGTCTTGTGACACAGAGCACCAACAAAACCTTACACGCGGCTGGAGAAAAACTCGCACCGCTACGGTATTAATACTTTCTGTCATTGTCACAAAGGTGAACATTTGGAGCTGTTTGTATCTGAGTTGACATTTGTCTGGCAGAACAACACACTGTTAGTCGTACGTTTCCGTGGCGGCTGATAATTACAAAGCAGTTAATCAATGTAAGTATTTTTATTGGGTACTGGACTACAGAAATCTCAACTATCAGCTACTTGCGCCTCCTCGGATGTGTAATTCCTGTCTCTTTATTGGGTTTGTGTGTGAAATCTTATGGGACTTAACTGCTAAGGTCATCAGTCCCTAAGCTTACACACTACTTAACCTAAATTGTCCTACGGACAAACACACACACCCATCCCCGATGGAGGAATCGAACCTCCGCCGGGACCAGTCGCTTTAATGGGTTTGATTCTATTTATATGTCACCTATTTGATCATTAAGATGACTTTGTATATTTTCTTACCATTTAGGCTGCTCTTGTGTCAAAGTTTTTGTATAAATACTAATTCATTTTTAACTGCCTGTGCAGAAGTGATCTCTTGGAATACACTTTGGTAATAGTATGCTGCACTGCTTTCTTTAATTCTGCCACTAGTCTTTCTGTAATTTGTTCGTCCTTTTCTTTTAAATATTCGCCTACTCTCTTTACGTTCTCAGTGGAGAGATTGATCTTGTACTTGTGTTTCTTCCTGCTGAAGGGTGGATTCCGACGTTTTCTGGTTCTAGTAGCAAAGTACTGACATTTTCATTCAGTTTCTCTACAGATCCCAGAATACCTCTAATGGTGGTTTTCACGTCTGTTATCCCATTACTTATGGTTTCTAGATCGATTCACAATACTTCCGTCACGGGATATCAACCTTGGCTTTCAATTGCTCAGTTTCATTTTTTTACCTATGAACTAATTTGTGTAACCTGGGTGGTAAAATAAATTTTTTGTTGCTTCGCAGTCGTAAAATCATCGGCCATACTTTCTTACCGTTGATTCATAGCAGTTCTTTCATTTTTCTCGTCGCTACACTAACGGGTTGAGCAATATCCTCGTTTGTAGCCGGCGATATAGTTGTCGGAGCTATCGTGTTATTTAAATGTCGGATTTGGCTAGCTCTTGGATTGGTGAGGTCTGCCGAGAGCTGTTGCCAAGCGGGGTGAACTCATTCATTGTGAAGCATATTGAGGAGCTATTTGAGTGATAAATACAGGTTCCAGTCATGAAAACTGACGAGCGGTGTGCTGGCCACACTTCCCTCCATATCCGTATCCTGTGACGTATACACAGGGTGTTACAAAAAGGTACGGCCAAACTTTCAGGAAACATTCCTCACATACAAAGAAAGAAAATATGTTATGTGGACATGTGTCCGGAAACGCTTACTTTCCATGTTAGAGCTCATTTTATTACTTCTCTTCAAATCACATTAATCATGGAATGGAAACACACAGCAACAGAACGTACCAGCGTGACTTCAAACACTTTGTTACAGGAAATGTTCAAAATGTCCTCCGCTAGCGAGGATACATGCATCCACTCTCCGTCGCATGGAATCCCTGATGCGCTGATGCAGCCTTGGAGAATGGTGTATTGTATCACAGCCGTCCACAATACGAGCACGAAGAGTCTCTACATTTGGTACCGGGGTTGCATAGAGAAGAGCTTTCAAATGCCCCCATAAATGAAAGTCAAGAGGGTTGAGGTCAGGAGAGCGTGGAGGCCATGGAATTGGTCCGCCTCTACCAATCCATCGATCACCGAATCTGTTGTTGAGAAGCGTACGAACACTTTGACTGAAATGTGCAGGAGCTCCATCATGCATGAACCACATGTTGTGTCGTACTTGTAAAAGCACATGTTCTAGCAGCACAGGTAGGGTATCCCGTATGAAATCGTGATAACGTGCTCCATTGAGCGTAGGTGGAAGAACGAAACAAAAATGAGTTCTAACATGGAAATTAAGCGTTTCCGGACACATGTCCACACATCTTTTATTTGTGTGTGAGGAATGTTTCCTGAAAGTTTGGCCGTACCTTTTAGTAACACCCAGTATATATATATATATATATATATATATATATATATATATATATATATAAACTCAGCAGTGGATACCTCGGCCTTATGATACCCTCTCCAGACAAATCAGCTTTTCAGCTTTTGCATCCTGGCCAGTACTACGATGTTGTAGGACTCTTACTTCTGAGTAAAATTGATTCAGTTCAGTTATCGCTGTAGTAACACTGCATGATCTGTCAACCCGTAAAATTTCATATATTTTCTTCCCCCTCCTGTGGGTGCTTTATTATTTTGTCAGTTTAAGTTCCTCCAACACATGAAATCTAGCCTCTTATAGATACAAATACGGACATTTATTAAACTGTGCTTCAGTAATAGCTCATTAGTAACTGTGTCCTGTATTGTTGTGTACACTTAATGTAGCCTGCGCCTGACTATTTCCCATGACAAATAATACTATCAGTCTGAATAATATTGTCATTCTGTTAACATACGGAATACCAATCGAAGAACAGTTAAACCTACATTTCCGAAGAGTGATGGTACGCATTGTCACTAATTTCTAAAATGCAATAAACTAATTACTGATTTTGCTGCCTGAGTGCTTGCATACACTTACACTTTAGCCACTCGGTGAATCAGCCATAATCGACGTAAAGGGTAGAGGTTTCGCTGTGTAAATCACATATTTACGCAAAAGAGAATTTATTTATCTTTTTGACACAGCTGTATAAAGTAAACTTAGACCACAAATCTCGTAAATCTGTACATGACGTACACATTGCTATTTCCGCGTTCCTTTTTTTTCTTTGTTTTGTGGAAGCAGACCGATATTTGTGTGCTTCTGACTGGTAAACATTTTACACCCCGCTATGAAGTGAAGGTAAATATCAGTAATTCTTCGCACCAGTTTGTTTTGAGTTCCTGACAATTCTCGATTAGGTGATTCCTACGTAGCTTTCAGTTATGTAAACGTTGGATATGATGTATATCGCCTTGTTACGTGTGCGACATTTTATTTTATTTTATTTTATTTTATTTTACTGTAGAGGGGCGATGTGAATGTCGAAGTAGCTGTAAGTCATTCTTTGCAGGACAGATCGAAAATTTCACTAAACAGTTTTCTTGTGCAATATGTGTTCCAGAGGGAACGTAAAATATGAGAAAAACAGTTTATTATTAATAAATTATTGTACATTTACGCTTTCTACGCATTGCGTGATTGATTTAACATACTTTTTTCAATCAGGAATTCATAAAATGTATTGTACACTATTTCGTAACTAAATGACTTTTGTATTAGTTTCTAAACTTTAGGCTTTTTACACCAAATCTGATTCTATACATTTTTCTGTGTACTCACTTCCACCAGTCTGTTATTAGACTGCTTAGCACATTTTTAATTTTATATCAGTCTCATAAAATATTTTTAACAGTCTGTGACTGTGAAAACTATTGTTGCCTATCTAACCACAGGAAACTTCCATTATCGTGGTTGATACCTTTTTTTAATTTAAAGTTCACAAGTGACCATTATTAACAGACATATATACTGAGATCAATTATTGTTCGGTATCTAATCACAGAAAACTGCTATTATCCCATTGTACACTTTTTTAAAATTTACAAGTGACAATTAAGAGCAGAGACATATGCTGAGATCAAGTACTTATACAGGGCAATATAAGAATTGCCTCATTAATTTGCTCCGACAACACCTCACGCCATCTGTCACGTGGAATAACATACTACAAAGCTGGCACTGAATCGTTCTATGAAAAACATCTTATCCAACTACTATTACCAAGTTACTTGCTACCTTACAGGAAGACGCGCTGAAAAAGAAATGGTTCTATGGTATTCCCATAATAGTTTCTGTAGCATAGCGCTATAGAAAACGAATCATTTGATGTATACTCTCAGTGGTAACGAGAAATAACTGAAATCACTAAAAATGAACGAAACTCCAGGCCCAGATGTAAACTTTATGAGATACCGTACAGTGTGAGCTAAGTTAGCCCTTCTGTCACCCTAATATTACGCAGAAATCTCGAACTGGAATACCAGTGGTTGGATGAATGCACGACTCACACCCGTCAATAAGAAAGGTAGCTGAAGTAATTCATAAAAATAATCTCCACCATCGCAGACACCCATCTGGTGTGAAATATTAAAAAATATATATTCTTAGCTCAAACATAATGCAGTATGTTTTCAACAAAATTATGTCCTTCGTAATAGCAATCGTAAATTTCTAACACCTCAGTCATACGAACACCAACTCGCGGTTTTCTCAAATGATATCGTAAAAGCCATGGATGAAGGCAAACAGGTAGATGCGTGATTACACGAATTGCGAAAGGCACTTCATTCCGTGTCAGATCAATAACCTGACAAACAATTATTAACATGAACAGATGTTTCGCAGATGCTGTCGTCACTGAAGTACTGTCTGAGCAACTTCGCCTGCCAACCTCTCCCGTTAACAAATGGCATCCAGGAAAGGTGATACTGTAACGTGCGTCCTAAGAAGCATCTAACTCGAGCCTGATTGCAGACGTGAATGAAGCCATCACTTTAGACACTGAGTAACCGAGGGGAGCAGTGGTGATGTAGGCGAACACGAAACGTAGTACCACAATCATAACAATGGGAAGTGCCCAAATTGGACTCCATTATTACAAGGCGACACATAAGGTGCGATTAAAAAGTTTCCGTTCTAAGGTCGGAAAAATCGCCGTGAATATTGAGGCGATCATCCACCGACACACAAGTTTGAAGACACCCATTTGGCAAAACAGTGTGACCTGCTGTGTCAAAGGTAAAAAGTCGGCTTATTGATAAAATAACATAATTATTCTCACTACAGATTTGAGTTCCGATCTCACAAATTAGAGTTTCTACGGTCGCCGGACAAGAAACAATAGACTTGGACGTTTAGGAGATACTGGTTGCTGGTCTGAAAGGACACATATTACAATACGAGACCGCTGACAAAATGTTAGTTAAGCGCCGCAGTGTTACATTAGTTATCTTGGCTGGGTGCTGCGAACTGTTAGTATACAACTTCAAATTCCTTGTGACAGAAGCAAATAGAGTCGGTATACTGTCATTTTAAATAAAACATCGATCTTTTTGGTCACTCACTTTATCAACTAAATAATTGTACAGCGTCTATTACATTACGCCAGTACGTTCCTATCCAGTCTGTAACAGAGAGAACAGAAGAGTAATAATTATTGAAGTTTTTGTCTTTTGTTTTATAAACCGTCCGCAGCTCGTGGTCGTGCGGGTTCGATTCCCGGAGGGGTCAGGGATTTTCTGTGCCTCGTGATGACTGGGTGTTGTGTGATGTCCTTAGGTTAGTTAGGTTTAAGTAGTTCTAAGTTCTAGGGGACTGATGATCATAGATGTTAAGTCCCATAGTGCTCAGAGCCATTTGAACCAATTATTTTTAGAAACCAAAATTATCTGAGATGCGCTTCTCAGGCTTGTCACGTGTATGTAAAGTAATTCTTTGCCGCTACTCAGCATATTTATTCCATACCGAATGTTTTTCAAATGATCTGTTATACTGCCTCCTAAATACTGAGGCCGACTGTCTAACTACAGTCGAACTTTTTAATTCTAAGGTTCGTTTACAATATTCTTCAAAAACACACATATATCAGTTCTCTTTCTTTTTTATACAATAATCAAATATAAATTCTAGCTCCACGCTTCTTAATGCGTATTTTAATCTCAGTGCGAGCAGAATACGTCACAGCCGACGTCACTCAACGATCACATTTCAACAGTCTCTGACATGCACAGTAGCTCGCTGTAGGTGAGTCTTTTCACAGTACAGAGTGCAGCGCTTTAATACTTTGTCACACGTGGTTAAATAGTTGGTTTGTTACTTCAAGATCATCAACTGAAGAGCAAACCATACATTTTAATATAGAAATAACAAGGTAATATATGACAGGTATTACAATAAATACAATTCGTTTTCTACGCAGAACAAATGTTGCTTATATTTACAACGTATACATTCTGATGTCAAAAATTTAATGATTTTTCACTCTTTTATATTTATTTTTGCTACTTGTCGTAGCCTCACACGTATTTCACTCTACATTACGTTGGACTTCATTGTTTGAATTTATCACAGATTATGGTTCCTTAGAACATTCCATTCATCATTTATAAGATTACGTTCGTTGTTTTAAAAGTTTTTCTGCCTAACTACTTCAGTCATTCTAAACACGCTACTATACATTTCTGTCTGCAGCAGTTGTGTGTATCTTTTACGCCACCATACAATTTCTTTTCTCTAATTACTACTGAAACCTGAAAGGAAAGATTAGTCCTTGCACAAGCCACGCAATAACACATGAGCTCAAACGCATAGTCATGAAGCAAATAAAGTAAGAATTAAAATTACTCTAAAACAAGGTACAGTATAGAGCACTTCATGTTTATGTGGACCCTAATTGTTTTCCAAAGTTGTGTAATGATTTCGTTCATCGGCATCGTTTACCTGCTTCTTTTGACATTTTCCATTTTATTCGGAAAGTATGTGGTTTCATTCTGTGTTCTTAAACGTTTCTTAATTATTTCTGTTTGTGTTAGGTTCATATGTTGCCACTCTTCTATAATTACTATGACACAGAAAACTCCTGAGTGATTGGCATAACCCCTTCATCATGCAGCATAATAAATTAAATAAATCATTTATCATATAGAGATCACTTATATAATAATGAAGTTTTCTTCCTCACCATCCCTCATTTCTTCTTAGCTGACGACCTGAAATAAAATACTTAGACGATTTTGTATACTTGTAAGCTGTGGACGCAGCGTTATGCTTTACATTCGTGGTTTTCGATTCACTTACCTGCTTGTCTCGTAATGACATTGTTTATGCTTTTAGTTGAAACTGACGTAAATCTTTATGTTGGTTCATACAATCATTTTGTTTGTTCTAGGGTTCTGCAGCAAATACGACCCATCATGTGTAATGTGAGCAATGATGTATGCACCTTCATCAAGAAGCGCCCACTTAGCGTCGATTCAATGTACAATATTTTGGGTGAGTACGCAAAAGTACCGGCATACCTATTGTAAATTCCTGAATTCGTTTTATAGTTTTGTGAAATTCGTGTTTTCTGATTGTTCGGTTCTTTGCTACAGTAATTAATAAATTTTGGTATCTTGTTGTAGGATTCCGGTTGTCCATGAACCTTCGGAAGGGGATCACACCATTCGTTACTTTCCTTTACATCTAACATAATTTCTGAAAGTGTATAGCTAGAGTAATACATTAGCAAATTATTGTAAACGTCCTATAAAATGGGGAAATAGTTCACCCACTTGGAATAATTACCTGATTTGTACGTTCGCATAAATCAGTGAAGTTCCTTGAATGCCCTTTCACACGGATTAGATGGAGGGATAAGTCTTGAGATAAGGATAATTTTTATGTCATTATCTTTCAAAAACGTCCTCCACTTATAACCTGTGTAATATGGCGCATTTTCCGAAAGGATGACGACAGGCTTGGCAACGCCAGGTATATAATCTCTAGTTACCCATTTAATGACTGTGTTGACTTTCGCACATTTTATGGCATATAATTTCGCATATTTTGAGAAAAGGCCATGTAGAACGAGTACATAATAGACACCGCTTCTACTTCCAGGCTACGGCTCACCTTTGTCAGTCGCTACAATTCCTTTAGGTCTACTGGGAATAATCGGATGCAATTCTGCTTTACAACCTAGATTCTCAAGCTTTGCCTTTTGACAAATAGTGCATGTTTTGAAAACTGTGTGAATTTTCTTCTGCATGTTAGTCAAATAACAGTAACCGTTTAGTTTCTGCATACATTTCTTTGTGCCGTAGTGTCCCCAAGTAAAATGTGTAACCCGGATTAGATTTACCTCTGTTTCTCAATACACACGCACCATTGATTCCTATATGAACGTGGACAGTGGAATAAGATGTCCTGATATAGATTACAGGATGGCCAGGGACGTTTGCTATAGTCAATCGTGCTTTACTCCAGCTCCAGCTTCATGTTGACATATTCTTACGCGTCTAGAGAATATTGACGGTAGTGTTTGTCCTGTATCAACATGATGCGATAATCCTTCCCATGTTGTAGATCATTTACGTCATGAGATAGTCCCTGAGGTAGAGTCACAACACATGTACAGTTATCTTGTCTTTGCTTGTGTTGTATACCATTTCGAACAAGTAGCTCTGCAAGGTCATTCCCATTGCGATAATCGTAGGTGTAGAGTTTGTATGTCATTAGAAAGATTAACGCCTGTGGTCACTGTATACCTTCACATGTCTTCAAAAAGTATAGTAATTAAATTTCTTAAAAGACCTTGTAATTCCAAAGGTTTTCAGCACTGCGGTTGAATAAATACGTGCGTACACAGAGTTCGACTAGCAAATCCAATAATTTTTACCTCTTGGTTGTCCCCAGTTTCTGTTATATGAAAACGATATGACCCAAGCCCGGTGCACGATGCATTGCTTGCTCTACAGAAATCTTCATTAAGATCAAGTTGACTCAAAATACATGAGTTTACCAATGCTTCCTTTATTCTGTTAAAATATCGTGTACATTATGCCGTCCAAACTTAAGCATGTTTCTTCTTTAAAAGTGCCAGCAAGTGTTTGGTGTTGAATAATTGATTTGGCAGAAAGGGCCTAAGAGATGATGCTAAACCCTGAAGAGATTTTCATTATTTTCTGATATGCGGGCAATGAAAACTCTTAATTGCATCAAATTTACTAGGATCTGGTCTAATGTCTTCACAACTGATTATATGTCCCCAGTACTTACGTAAACTTTGATTTCTGTAGATTTGTTGTAACATCAGCTTGTGAGAATGTACATATTGCCTGTTCTGAAGTATATATGTGATCTTCCCACGTTTGTGTGGCTATAAGGATGTCAGCAACGTCAATGTTACCCTTTCCAGTAATTCTATGCCTAGAGCTGTGTCTAGAGCAGTAATAAAAACACGTGAACTTACATCAAGTGCGAATGGTAGTACTCAAATTTGGTTACTGTGGTCACCAAAAATTAACTCAGTATACTTCCTTGACTCTTTACTTAATGGTACTTGCCAAAACGAATTTTTTAAGCCGACAGTTGACAAGCACTTCACCCCTAAAAATTTCTGCAATTGTTCTTCAAGATTTTCTTGTTTTGTGCGAACTGCCACTACGATTTTGTTGATCGCACGCGCATCCAGAACTAAGCGTGTATTTCCGTTTGGTTTGATTACAGTTAATAATGGAGTGGGAAAAGGAGATATTGATGGTTCTAGAATATTCCACGTAAGCATTTGCTGGATTTTTTCACGCACCTCAGGCTGCTTGTACTGAGAAATCTTGTGTGTATTATAACAAAAGATTTCGTGAGGTTTAACTTGCATGTTATATACTGTACATATGTGTAGATCACTCCTGACTTCTTTCCAAATAGGTAGATGTAGTTTAGCAATATTTTGTGTAGTGTTTCTTGTTGTTACTTGTTAATAGCTGTAGTTCCACTTACTTTATCATTGCTTTGGGACTGCAGGTCCTCCATCTAATGATCAAATACAGGTTCATTGCTAGTAGATTCATCTTGTATCTTAAACAGTGTTTATTGTGGTTCAGTGTCTGCTTATCCATACTAATGCCGATCTGAGTGCCATTGTGCTTCTTAAAGCATTTACCTTGTGAGAAGTCAATTATACTGGCCTTCTCTCTTAATAAACTACGTCAATCAGGTAGTTTACGACCAGGTTTTGTACAAGGAACGGCCATTCTATTGTACCATTTCCTACTTCCATAGTAAAAAATATTTACTTACTTACCCTACTTGATTTCCATCCCACTGCAGTCAATATTCGGCATTTTTGAACCGGAAAGTTGTTATTGTATCATCGTACCTTACGCATTCTTCAGTCACCACTTGGGATGTGTTGTGACCGTCTTAAGTTCGTTGAATGTGTGGTTGTTGAGTGACCTCACTCGCCACCGTCCCAATATTTACAGTCGGATATTGTCTGTTTCAATCACCGTTTCGTTCTCTTGATGTGTGTGACGTGTTTCGATTTGTCATATTATTGTAGCTTGGTTGACCAGATTCATTAAATTACTGTTTTGCTGCATACTACTTGTTGGTGATTCTTAATTACTTTGCAGGTTATTTAAGGATGAAAAACAACCATGTCCTAAATGTTTTCGTAATACTGTGGTTGCGGATTATTTTGATAGTGAGTTTTGCATTTTATGTTGACTGTAATTGTTATTATTTCCATGTCGATAGTTGTTATTGTAACTGGCTTTTCGTTTCTTGTTTGGACTGCCTCCATTTGAATGCGTGCCATTGTTATTATTGTATACATTCAGATATTGTTGCGTGTTTTTCTGTGTCATGCCCACATGGCTGCTTCACCTTGTATGAATCTGATGACATATCTTTTATCCATCTGTCCATATAGGGGGAAGATCGTTTGTTAAATCTTTGACAAAAACTTGTATGAACTGTTCTTTTTTAATGGACGAAGACTTGGAATTGCCTGTATTTTAATAAACTTTCATCTTGTATCATTTCTGCTAATGCAGATCCTGCCCCCTGATCGAAAATATGGACGTTTCCCATATGCATTGGTTACGGAATGTTATTTGTATTACTGCTATATCACGATGGTACGTGTTCATACCCTTGTTCTTGCTGAACGGGCTCACAAGAATCTCCACATTAGTTATTTAATCACATTGCTGTTTGTGCACGTGTCTGTCGGTTCGTAGTGGAAAATGTACAGTATATGTATCACTCTTCGAAACTTCTTTAGCTGTATCATTTACAATCGCAGACAAGTTTTTTTCGTAAACAACTTTCAAAATTCTCCAGCCAAGTGTGAAAATTTTTGTCGGTTTCTAATTGCAAACGGTCTATCAAAGTATTGGCTAAGATATCTACGTTCATAGTTAGCTCTGCGACACGTGTATGTACAGAAGCGTACGCCTTAGCAACACTTACTACTTGTTTGCTTTATGTATAATGATAACAACGCAACGTCTCAACATCTGATATAAGTAACTTTTGCTGATCCTCATATTTCTTATTCTGACTAAACAAAGTTTCAATTTTAGCAGATGATTGACCCTGTTGCTCACTAAGGGTTTTAATCTGTGTGTGTAAACCTGTAACCTTGCCTAACTTTGGTGTTCCGTGCTGTGTTCAAGTTATGCATAGTGACTAATTCTGCTTTTATATCATTATATCCGATTTTTAAGGTAGTATGATCAGTTTGTATGTTATTCAATTTAGTCTGGACTATGTCTATATGTCCAGTTTGCCCAATTTGCTTAATATGATTTGCAGTGGGTCAATGACGACAGCGCAGGCTGTTCCATAGCCGTCATGTCCAACAGTAATACGTTGTCCCCCATCAAAAGTTCTGACGTAGCTTCACTCATCCTCCTAAACATATTTCCCATACTTGCTGTCTATGTTTTGTGTAGTTACCGTAATATTTCGTAACACATATTGCTAATTTCCGTTATCTACAAAACTGATCCGTGTCAAAATCTGCATTTTCAGTGTTATGCCCCATCTCTGTCAATTGTCTACGTGTTTTAATCATCCCTGTACAAAAATTCTATCAATAAAAGTTTATTTTAATAGCAAATGTCTGATTTTTAACCATCCTCTCCTACGAAAATTCATAAATTGAAATTAAAAAATTATTTTCTGTCCCAATGTTATTTTCTTAATGACGGCACACTATTTTATGAATTATGTAGCCAAGCAAAGGCGTCTTGTTAGAACAATGTTTTACGTTTTATTGTTATACTCTGTAGTAATGTGAACGTATGTTATATGAATTTTGAAATGAAAAATGCTGCGTCAACTTCAAACTAAACAATATTTGACATAATAAAATCTACGTCACATACGCGCCCTTGCTAATGTGCTGCCGCTAAGCATTGCTGCACATTACCTTTCTTGGTTCTTCTCTTGTCAATTTTGCTTTTAATTTTATCGCCACGTAAAATTTAATTTTCGGTTTCAATGGTTTGCCGAACATCAACAGCTTTGTACTGTGAAACAACAAATAAAATAGACATACATACACGTTTACAACAGTGCTGTCATGCACGTCGCCAGTAAAAGCTGGCTTATTGATAGAACAACGTAATTGTTCTTAATATAGATTTGAGTTGCGGTCTCACAATTAGGATTTCTACCTTTGCCGGACAAGGAATCATCAGATTTATATATTTAGAAGATACAAGTTGCTGGTCTGTTAGGACACATGTTACAACACGAGACCGCTGATAATATTTCTTATAAAAGAAGCAGATAGTATATTGCCATTTTAATTGAAACACCGATATTTTAGGTGACTTACTTTAGAAATTAAATAATTGTACAGCGTCTGCTAGATTAGGCCAATACGTTCCTTTCCAAACTCTATGAGACAGAACAGAAGAGTAATGATGATTGAAGTTTTTGTCTTTTGTTTTAGCAAAAATACTATGTAATATACTTGTCACATTTATATAAATTAATTCCTTGCCGCTACTTGGCTTGTTTATTCCGTAGAGAATTTGTTTTTAATGATCTATCATAACGTCTGTAACAGCCCGTTGCACATCCTCGTCCGACAGGAATAGTCAATCCATCTAGGACTTTTTCACGGGACCGAAGGCGTGATATTGGCATGGCGTGTGCTCAAGAGTCTCCCACTTCAGTTGTCGTAACTTTTGCATTACGACATATGCACAACACCTACATCTACATCACCCTCCGCAAACCACCTAATGATGTGTGGCGGATGTTACTTTCGGTACCACAATCTGATCCCTCCAACCCTGATCCACTCGCGAATAATGCGTGGAAAGAATGCCTATGTATTGGCTCTGATTTCTCGAATTTTCTCCAAGTGGTCAGTACGTGAGATCTATGTGGGGGGGAAGTAATATGTTGTCTGACTCCTCCAGAAAAGTACTGTCCTGAAATTTCAATAGTAAATCTCTCCGTGATGCACAATGCCTCTTTTGTAATATTTGACAGTGGAGTTTGTTTGGCATCTCCGTAACGCTCTCTCGCCAGTTAAACAATCCCGTGACGAAACTCGCCGCTCTTCGTTGGATCTTCTCTATCTCTTCTATTAGTCCTACCTGACAGGGACCCCAGCCTTAAGGTTGCTCTGGACAGCTACGCCTAGACATTTTACGGCAGACGCTGCATCCAACTGTTTTTCATCAATAGTGTAGCTGTACAGTAATGTAGTTCTTTTCCTATGTATGCGTAATATGTTATATTTATTTACGTTCAGGGTCAACTGCCAGATTCTGCACCATTCATCAATTCTCTGCATGCAGTTCTGCAAATTCTTACCATCTTCTGGCGTTGCTACTTAGGTATAAACAACTGCATCATCTGCGAATAGCCTTAAAGAGCATCTGCATCTTCTACTAGATCACACACACACACACACACACACACACACATATATATACAGGTTGCGTCACCTAACATTACCGCTGGATGTATTTCGTAAACCACATCAAATACTGACGAATCCATTCCACAGACCGAACGTGAGGAGAGGGGCTAGTGTAATTGGTTAATACAAACCATAAAAAAAGGCACGGAAGTATGTTTTTTAACACAAACCTACGTTTTTTAAATGGAACCCCGTTAGTTTTGTTAGCACATCTGAACATATAAACAAATACGTAATAAGAGCCGTTTTTTGCATTGTAAAATGTTAATTACATCCGGAGATATTGTAACCTAAAGTTGAGGCTTGAGTACCACTCCTCCGCTGTTCGATCGTGTGCATCGAAGAGCACCGAATTGCATAGGGATCCAAAGGGACCGGTGATGGACCTTAGGTACAGAAGAGGCTGGAACAGCACATTACGTCCACATGCTAGCACCTTTTTATTGGTCCTTTTCACTGACGCACGTGTACATTACCACGAGGGGTGAGGTACACGTACACACGTGGTTTCCGTTTTCAATTACGGAGTGGAATAGAGTGTGTCCCGACATGTCAGGCCAATAGATGTTCAATGTGGTGGCCAGCATTTGCTGCACACAATTGCAATCTCTGGCGTAATGAATGTCGTACACGCCGCAGTACATCTGGTGTAATGTCATCGCAGGCTGCCACAATTCGTTGTTTCATATCCTCTGGGGTTGTAGGCACATCACGGTACACTTTCTCCTTTAACGTACCCCACAGAAAGAAGTCCAGAGGTGTAAGATCAGGAGAACGGGCTGGCCAATTTATGCGTCCTCTACGTCCTATGAAACGCCCGTCGAACATCCTGTCAAGGGTCAGCCTAGTGTTAATTGGGGAATGTGCAGGTGCACCATCATGCTGATACCACATACGTCGACGCGTTTCCAGTGGGACATTTTCGAGCAACGTTGGCAGATCATTCTGTAGAAACGCGATGTATGTTGCAGCTGTTTGGGCCCCTGCAATGAAGTGAGGACCAATGAGGTGGTCGCCAATGATTCCGCACCATACATTTACAGTCCACGGTCGCTGTCGCTCTATCTGTCTGAGCCAGCGAGGATTGTCCACGGACTAGTAATGCATGTTCCGTAGATCCACTGCCCCGTGGTTTGTGAAACCCGCTTCATCGGTAAAGAGGTAGAACTGCAACGCATTCTCTGTTAATTCCCATTGACAGAATTGCACTCGATGATTAATGTAGCGACACGTGATACGGGTGAAAGCGGTGACGATGCAGTATGCGCATGACACTACTTTGACTCAGTCCACCGGCTCTCGCAATGTCCCGTGTACTCATGTGTGGGCTCATGGCAACAACAGCTAACACACCAACTGCACCCGCTTCTCCTGTGACGGGCCTGTTACGGACCCGTTTGCGTGCTACGACCATACCTGTTGCATACAGTTGGCGGTAAATGTTTTACAATGTGCGGCACGTTGGATGCTCTCTGTCCGGTTACCGTTCTGCATACACCCTGCAGGCTTCAGCTGCATTTCGTCGACACTCGCCATAGATGAGTATCATTTCCGCCTTTTCAGAGTTCGAATACACCGTGGTCACAGTTCCTACAACACTACACTATCACAGACGTCTGGTAACACGGTGTACTACAGTTGGTCTGCGTGCGGAGACGGATGCAGAATAACAATAGCAGCAAGCGCTACAAGCGGACACTGCGACAGCTAGACCAAACCACAACAGTGCACTACAGCCACACTCGTAAACACGGTCGTCCTCGTAGACATGTCCCTGCAGATGCTGCTCGCCGACAATGGCCCGTGTTTGTTACAACACGTAACTGAACGTCGGAGGTTTCAAGCGTCAACTTTAAGTTACAATATCTCCGGATGTAATTAACATTTTACAATGCAACAAACGGCACTGATTACGTATTTGTTTATATGTTCAGATGTGTTAACAAAACTAACGTGGTTCCATTTAAAAAAACGTAGGTTTGTGTTAAAAAACATACTTCCGTGCATTTTTGTATGGTTTGTATGAAACAATTACACTAGCCCCTCTCCTCACGCTCGGTCTGTGGAATCGGTTCGTCAGTATTTGATGTGGTTTACGAAATATGTACAGCGGTAACGTTAGGTGACTGACCCTATATATATATATATATATATATATATATATATATATATATATATTGTAAACAGCAACGGTGCTATCACACTTCTCTGTGATACTCGGGATATTACGTTGTTTTCGACGAACATAATGCCCCATTGTCCTTTGGATGTTGTGCCTTGGCATCCAAGAAATGAATAGTAGCACGTTAGTCTTGTATAGACGCATTTGGTAGGAACGTCGCCATACCTTACGTTTCTGCAATTACCGCACGCGTGTCACAAAGCCAAAGTTACCACACCAGTTTCTTGCCTTCATGTCGGTGCCTATATACCCAATACGCACAACGTTGCATATACGTCGCAGCAACGTCCTCAAACGGAAACTTTTTATCACCATTCACAAAAAAGTTTTGAACTCTGAGATGGGGAGGAAAGAGCCCACTAGTATTCAGTATCAAACTTGGAGTTTAAAGTCAATCAAAATAAAACTCGCAAAAATGCGGTCAGTGAAGCCTCTGTAAGGTCATACTCTGCATACTAAGTGTGTTGCATACGTACTGGGCGTCAGCTCATATCGACTGCTTTATTTACGTGTGCAGGCGGCGTCTTATTAGATTCCCTTAGAAACCTGAAGCGGTGAAATGTCTAGAAACTGAATGAGGATATACACAGAGAAGAAAAATTTGCGCACTCAGACTTCACATTGTGGATCATCACGTACTGGCAATAGGAGAATGTCTCTCACAAAATTTCTTCCTGCGCATATTGTCGGCAGCAAATGTTCGATAAAGATTGTCAATCTGGCAACACTCTTATCACATGTACCGTAAGTACTTTTGTCAGCAGATAAAGCAATGTTGTGAATTTAGTTTAATGGTTTGCGTTTTGGGTTAGCATGCAGGAGATCGAGATTTCGGTTTTATGTATAGGATTATTTGTGCTTATTTGCTAAAAGTAGTGTGCACGGTACGGTGCCTGGCGTCTTAAGCGTCATACAGCGATTATGGTGAGTCTTCTACGAAACACTTGCAGTTATGTTCTACGAACACAGAACTGGAAGTACAATCGTTTTCATTGGTCTGCTTGTAAAGAGGCCTTTTGCAGAACATGGACGTGAACTGCTTCTTGCCACTGCATCTACTAGATTCCAGACTTTTTCCTGTGTATCCTCCCCAAATTGTCCCATCGAAATTATTTGCAAAGCACATTGCTAGCCCTGCTGGCTATGTAAGATCCTAACTAAATTAATGGACCTGAACGTGGTAAGAATAATAGTTGGTATTAATCAATTGGACAACACGTTTAGAATCTAGTAGACGCAGTAGTGCGAAATAATTCACGTCCACGACATGCAAAAAGGTTTCTTTAAAAACTGGCCAATGACAATGATAGTATTCCCATTTCTGTGTTCGTAGTACGTAACTGCAAATATTTTTTGAAGACTCTTTGTACTGGCTGTATGACGATTAAGACGCCATGTAGCGTGCGCTGATTGCTTTTGGCAAATAAGAAAAATGAGGCTCAACCCAGAAGCGAACCCTCGACCTCCTACATACTAATCGAAAACGATGTCACTTGCCCCATCAACACAGAAGTAATGTTATATCGTGACAGAGGTTGTTACCCTACACGTGATTACAGTGTTGCCATATTGCCAGTCTTTAACGTCCATTTACTGCCCGAAATATGCGCAGGAAGAAATTTTGTGAGACATTTTTGTGTTACTATTATGAGAGGAATCGTGCTGCGAAATCCAAGTGCACGAATTCTTCTTCAACCTGTATAAAGAGTTACATAAACTACGAGACATTTTTGCTGTACATAGTTTCTCTCCTGTCTGTTGCTTAAAACCTAAGAGTATTTATAGCAAAACTCAAACTGTGAATGTTTAAAGTTTTATTCCTAAAGTATCGATTTGTAACGAGCACAAAATGATACATTAAAAACAAAAACAAAATATAGGTCTATCATGTGGCGCTAGAAAGCGCATTTCCTTAAAAAAGGTAAAAAATGCGGAACAAAAATATGTAAGACGACGCTCCAGCACTTCGTCGAACATATTTGTAATATGTTTTTGCTATCATAAACAACTTTCACATTTATCAGTAATAACAAGAAACTGTCACCTTTGATGGTGATGAAGAACGATCTGTTGTGTACAAAATAACATCAATGACTATGTACTATGGATTCCTTTATGTTTGTGTGTGTAAACCTTACTTGCATCAAAAGTAATTCCTTTCGTTACCTAAAAGCGCTGAAGCTAATGTTCTGCTAATTTTTATTACTTGTAAAATGCAGTTTATACTCTTTAAGGATATAAAATACACAATGGGCAAGCTCAGAATGATGTGCCGTTCTAATTATGTATAAAACAAATTACCAAACAAACAAACAAATGAAGAGAAGACGTCGGCTCCCAGTTTCTCTTTTTACACAGTCATTTATGTTTCCCTTCCCTACCAATGCTACCAGTACGATCGATAATGCTACCATTTAATACGTCATTTAAGCATTGTACCAAAGCAACCGAATCGTAGTTTTGACAGAGTGCAATTCCAATGGCACTTTACCAGCATGAAGGCAGTGGCATCTCTCAGTGTCATCCCGAAGGCGGCATGTGGTTGCCTGTGAGGACCTCTGTAATCGTCACGGACGCTATGCGTCGACTTCTCCAAGACACCGACAAACGTGAGGTTGAGCGACCCTGAAAGATCCTGTTTAGTAACTGTCGCAGAAAGGCAATGGCAAACTGTACTGGTACACACTGTTTACTGTTGCCACCGTAAATGACCATTTCTATAAAAAGCGACTGTCTTACCAGCGAGCTATTAAGCAACTCCCCAGATCTGTTATGTTGCCACTGTCTGGTTCGTCCTAATCGCCAAGTACCTCACAGTAATATATCTCTACGCTCCTGTCATCCCGTTCAAACCAAGGAGTTTCTCTAACTGTCAAGGTCTTTTTAGTGAAAACCAGTAAGTAAACTTTTAAAGGCGTAGCCGTAAGATCAAAATTGCTCAAAATTTCCGGTGTACAGAAGAAAGAATGTTAAGTAACTTCCTTCTCACTTCCGTCTCCCCCTCGTCTTGACACCACGAAGAAAATCTCCAGGCAGGGTTTTTATTTTAATTTATAGCTTGACTACATAAATTACGTAATAACATACATGTACTATCACAAAAGCTGCAGACATATTCATTCAGCTGCTGATTATATTTCAAAGATTTTCAGATACATAATACTGTACACTTCAGAAAACTAAAACCTCTCTACTCATAGAAACACATGGGAGTAGCATTTTGCGTTGGTATGGAATGATGAAATGGAACGGTCACATGTGCTCTGTTGAAGGTGGTATATTTCAGTGCATTCGTAGGATACCAGGCAAATGCAATGGCTGGCTCTGAGCACTATGGGACTTAACATCTATGGTCATCAGTCCCCTAGAACTTAGAACTACTTAAACCGAACTAACCTAAGGACAGCACACAACACCCAGCCATCACGAGGCAGAGAAAATCCCTGACCCCGCCGGGAATCGAACCCGGGAACCCGGGCGTGGGAAGCGAGAACGCTACCGCACGACCACGAGATGCGGGCTAGGCAAATGCAATCTGTCTAGAAAGGAGACCCAAGTGCGTGAGTCCAGTACGAAATAGGACTAACAGGCATATTGAACGTGTAGTAAGAAGGGCTGCACAAATAGTAACACGCATGTCTCGCACATGTGAGTTGCTGAAAAACCTGAACTGGGAGTCACTTGATAAAAGACACCAACTACCACTGCGAACCAGATTAAAAAATTTCAAGAACCGGCCTTAACTGTGGAACTTTTGAATATACTACAGTCCGCAACGTATGCTCCCAGAACTATCACGAAGACAAAATTAGATTAATTTTAACAATGTCTGAAGAAACGGACATTGCTGTAGAACTTGCAGCTGTTCTAAATATGTGAATTTTATTCGCAGCTGTGGAATGTTACTGACATTAGCTTCATTAGGTACTGAGATATTCATTGGTGACACATGAAGATTTATGCCGGACAGGGATTCGAAACTGGATTTCCCACTTTTCGCAAACAGTCGCCTTAACCACTTCAGCTATCCGAGCAACCTTCCAGGACCGACTCAAACTTTCGGGTTCGAGACCGGTTGTGGTACAAATTTTCAGTTTTCACCAATAGGTAATATCTTCATACCTAACGCAGTTAACGTCAGAAATGCGCAAAGAGTAGGTGAATGACAGGATGAACAGAATTGTTTAAGCGATAACTCGTGCCACGCCCAAAAAACCAATATGAGGACGAACAAGCCTGGTACGGGAAGTAACGTCTGTTATTAATTTCTCATTGACCTGCAGAATATGTACATAAAAATGATGACCAGAGACTTGTTCTTGAAATAAATTAATTAATAACCAAGAGATAATATCAAAATTTTATAATGATTTGCAGATTAGTTACTATGGTGACGAAGTTATTTCGATGAGATTAGTTAATAGTTGAGCATCTCTTAAAATGTAATGTGATTATTATTCTCTCTTGCATTACATTTGGAGTTTTTTGCGAAGGCAGATGAAAGTATGGAAAAGGAGCAAGATAAGGTTTTGTCTTAGTGCATATGTTCTGCTGGTATGGCAGACAGAAAGGGTTTAGTACAGCAGTTAGCGTATTGAGAACCAAGCATCGTCTTTCAAAAAAAAAAGTGTATAAATCAGCAACAAAAAACCAACTAGTCCAAAAGCTACAGGGACAAGAGAAAGGTAACTTACGTTACATAATGATAATCATTAGAAAGCTATAAATGGCAGGAATATACAAAAAGAAACATATCATGTTTAATGCGATTTTGCAGTCAGCTGTAAAATGTATTTACAAGAATCGTCTTAATATTGTTTGAAGCTTCCCACGACGTTTGTTCGTGTTTGTCATTAAAATTTTTTTTTTCTTTCTTGAAAATTCATCCTATCCATACACTATTTATTTCTTTTAATTCATCGAGGCATATTTGAATACTTATGTGCCATCTTCTGTGGATCAAATCATATTTGTGTTAAATAAAATATGAAGTTTATAATCATTTACCTATTGTAGGCGTAAAAATTATAGCACGTGCATTTTGTGTGGTACGTTTCATTTGCTCAGCTGAAAATTACATCTCTAGTGGAACTACGTCATTGTAGATGTGTTTTTGCGTTTTTTTGTCGTTTTGGACAGCCCGTCATCCGCAATGTAGTCACGAACAAAATTATATGTGCATTTTTGAAGTACTATTTCTTGAGTAATTGTTATGTATGTTACTGCAATTACATTTGCCATCCTGTAGCGTAACTATGGTGGACATTTCTTTCTGCTACTATTGAGTACACTGTTTCGACACAGATATTTATAAAATTTTCGCTCACAACTTTACTTCACTCATATTTTCCACAAAACGTGATTTGAGCACACACTTCTGTCTCCATACTCGTCGAGAGCTGCTATCTATGTTGTTAGCGCAACTCACTTGTTCGTAGCTTGCTTTATGTTTAACGTGGCGCTAATTTTGAACGTTTGGTGAGAACTAATGTTGTATGTTGTGCGTCTGCTGGTTGGGTCGGCGGGGGGGAGTTAAGGTAGTCGCACGTAGTGAGAAACAGTGTGAGAGCTGGAAAGAGGGTTAAAGGAGGGGATTGGCACTGGACTGAGAAACGAGATGTTTATAGATATTTGAGAATGTTTGATTACTAAGTTTTTTGTGGGGAGGTGGTTTTGTGTAGTGTGGGACACTCAATGAACTGTACAATGCAACCTCCCCACGCAAAACATAGTAATCAAACATTCTCAGATACTTAAAACCACGTGATTTTTCAGTTGCCTATTCCCTCGTCTTCCCATCTCACACACACGCAAGCACGCACACACACACACACACACACACACACACACACACACACACACTCACACAGACACACATACACATCGCTCCACATCTGTAACAAACTTCAAATGCAAACCTGTGTCCTACACCATCATCCACTATGGAAACACAGTATCACATTCATAGAAGACAAGCCCTGTCTACGCACCACCTAGCTCCATCTCCTCCACTGGCGATCGTGGCAATCAGTTGCGATCAATCAATAACGAAGAACATAGCGACATATTCCGTCTACGGTCCATCATTATATAAAGTAATGTTTGCGGCCATAAGGGGTGGCCTAGCGATACGTGAAGGCGCCTTAACTTCGACGCTCTGTAGCGTTGTTGGATGATTTTTCTGGACACGAGTTCCTGTCCTCATTTTGCTCCTCAAGTCGCTCTCTACGTCCACTCGAAATTTGTCGGCATCGTTTTGTAACACTTTGTACTTTGAATGTCAATCAGCAACTTCAGTTGCACCCAGCCTTTCGCCCTTCACTGGGAGTGCAGATGGCTAGGTGATACGCAAGACACGACGCACACAAAGACACACAGTGCCTACGCACTGCCACCTTCCAAGGACAGTACGAGCCTTAAACGGCGCATGGCGTCGTCGTGAAGCGTCAGCGAACAACAACTTCCCTGCGTGACTGTTAGTATATCTGTACCAAGAAGATGATAGGACTCCTCTACGTCCAATAGAGTCCACACGACGTGCCAAGTAAAAAAAAAGGATACAGATGGAGATACTGGTAGCGACTCCTTTACCTTTATAAGACTGAGTGGACCCCATTCTGGGACCTCTCCACCCAACAAAACCTGATAAAATCGCAAGAAATCATCCACATGAGTTCCTAACCAGGAACAAGCAGTGGCGACTACCAGACCATGGGGGCGGTCGAAGTCCTTGTGAGAAGGACAGTGTGTGTGTGTGTGTGTGTGTGTGTGTGTGTGTGTGTGTTTTTTTTTCGTTGTGCAGCGATATTTAATCTAGCGGAGCATATGAGATGGTAACATCGCTGAACTAAGCGTTTAGTGTTTCACTATATCACCATGTAGCGATATAGAAAGTGTACATACACCGACACTACAAACCTACATGTTATAAATTTGACATATATGTCTCAGATCTTGGTACCACCTCGTGCAAATCTTTCAGACGTCCTCTAGAAGCAATGTGTTAGCAGTTCTCTTTAATATATCCTGTTGTCACCACAATCGAGTGCACCCCAATTCTCCGAGATGTGACCACATCTCCCTTGTCGAGTTCGGACGCTACTGACTATCATGTATTCGCGATGGGGAAAATCAAACCCTGCAACCTTCATCATTGGGGTTTGGAACAGGTGGAAGTTCTAGGATTGATGATCAGATCAGCATACTTTCCTCTTTCCGGTGACGTCGAAAATTTCTGTAACCCAAGATCGTCCTGAAGTGGTTTGTGATACATCAGGTCTATAGCTGGTGGCTCATGGAAAGCATTACTTGGAAGTGCGATTATGTCTTCCTTAAAATTTAGATATTGCCTGTTAGTCTTCTGAGATCCAGAAGGGCAGTCTTTGACAGAAAAGGTAACCACTGATCGAGAGGAGATTTTAAAGCTCTAGTAATATTCCTCATGGCCTCATTCAGGGTATTTTATCTGTATGAGCTGAAGACGTACGGCATAGAAGCCACACTCATCCTGCCAACAGCCTTGTAAAGGAGGAAGAGGACCGGATATAGGTTCAGCCCATAGGGTGGGAAACTGAAGCAATGATCAACGGCATGAAGATTCACAGGAAAATTGAAACACAGCATTAAAGACACACAACGTGTATCCACGGGATATGTCGCTTGTAGTTAAAAAATATCATGATGACTTCTCCACTGAGTCTTCGGAAGAGGAGAGACAGGGGAAAACTGACAATGAAAAAAAATTAATAACGAAGGAAAAGATAAAGTTATACGAGTCGGGACGTGGAATGTCAGAAGTTTGACGGTGGTAGGTAAACTTGAAAATGTGAGAAAGAAAATACAAAGACGTAATCTAGATGTACTGAGGGTCACTGAGGTGAAATGGAAAGAAGGATTTCGGGTCTGATGAGTATACAATAATATCAACAGGAGCAGAAAACGATGGATAACGATAGTTCAGGTATACACGCCGATGATGTAAGCTGAAGATGAGGATTGAAGATATTATATGGGAATATTGAAAGGATGATTCAGAACGTAAAGGGAAATGAAAATCAAATAGTCATGGAGTACTGTAACGCGCTTTTACGGGAAGCAGTGGAAGAAAAAATTACGGAAGGTTGTTGGCATGGTACTAGGAAAGAGACAGGATCAAGGCTAATGGAGTTCTACGATACATTTCAGCTAGTAATACCGAACATTCTGTTCAAAAATCACAAGAGGAGGAGGTATACTTGGAAAAGGCGTGGTGATGCGGGAAGATTTCAGTTAGATTACATACTTGTCTTGCATAGGTACCGAAATCAGATACTGGATTGTGAGACGTACCCAGGAGCAGATATAGACATAGATCACGATTTAGTAATGCCAAAGAGTGGGTAAAATTTTAAGACCGTAGGCATGAAAAATCAATTCACAAAGCAGGGAGATACGGAAGTGCTGAGGAATGAAGAGATACGCTGGAAGCTCTCCAAGCAAATAAATACAGCGATAAGGAATAGCTTAGAAGGCACTTCAGGTGAAGAGGAATGGCCATCGTTAAAAGCAGAACAATCACAAACGTTAGAAGGATAAACGTGGGTACAAGAAAGATAACGACAAAGAAACCGCAGGTAACTGAAGAAATACTTCAGCTGATAGATGAAAGAAGAAGGCACAGAAATGTTTCGGGACATTCAGGAATACACAAATCCAAGTGACTTAGGAATGAAATTAATAGAATCTGCGGGGAAGCTAAGGCAAATGTGAAGAAATTGAAAAGAAATTATTGTCTGAAGGACTGACTCAGCCTATAGGAAGGTCAAATCAACCTTGGGTGGAATTAAAAGCAAGGGTGTTAAACATTAAGAGTGCAATGTTAAACGCAGAGGAGACAGCGGGTAGGTGAAAGAGTACATTGAAGGGGAAGATTTTTCTGATGACGTGACAAAAGAAGACACAGCAATCGATGTAGAACAGAGGGGGGACCCCGTCTTAGAACCAGAATTTAAAAGATCTTTTTGAGAATTAAGGTCGAAAATGGCAGAAGAGATATATAACATTCCATCGTAATTTCTGCAATCATTGAGGGACGTGGCAACGATTGTTCACGTTGGTTCTTAGAATGTGTCTGCGATATACCACCTTACTTACCGAAAAACATCATCCACATAATTTCGAAGATTGCAAGAGCCGACAAGTGCGAGAATTATTGCCAAATCAGCTTAACAACTCATGCACCCAAGTTGCTAACGAGAATATTGTACAAGATAGTGGAAAAGGAAACTGAGGATGTGATAGACGACGATCAGTGTGGCTTTAGGAAAAGGATAGTCACCAGAGAGGCAGTTCTGACGTTGTTATTGATTATAAAAACCACACCGCCAAAAAATCAAGACACGATCTTTGAATTTTTAGACAATGTAGAATGGTGCAAGATGTACGAAATTATGAGAAAAATAGGTATGAACTATAGAGTGGGACGGGTAATGTACAACATGTGTAAGAGCCAAGAGGGTATAGTAAGAGTGGGAGACCGAGAACGGAGTGCTTGGAATAAAAATGATGTAAGACAGGCATGAGTTTTCGCCCCTACTATTAGTTCTATACATCGAACAATCAATGATGAAAATGAAAGAAAGGTTCAGGAGTGTAATTAAACTTCAAGACAGAAGTACATCAACGATAAGATTGGCCGACGATGCTGCTATCCTCAGCAAATGTGAAGATGAAATAAAACGTTCTCGGTTTTCAAGCCGCGTCAGTTCGAATAAAAGCCTCGAGCTTTCGATGGCCATCACCGCCATCGCCATCAAGAATTCACTGACTGCCGGGGTTGCTACGGTTTCTCGCTTATATAGGCATGTTGACATCATCAACAGCCAATCAGAGCGACCCAAAGTGGCGCGCGCGCGTAAGTCGACCTCGGTAAGCTAGTGGAGCTATTGTCCGTGGCAGTACCGGTGACGTCAGGTGGCGCCAGGGGTTGGCGCCACGTTTGAGACTGCCGCTCCCACGTCGCGGATCTGTCTTTGTTTTCTTTCAATGACCAACGCCCGCCTCCATACCCTGCTGATTGTGCATCCCTGGTCTCTGCTGAAATTGTTGTTCTTTAAAAGAATCTCGGCCGCTTCCTTTACAACGGAGCCTCTGTATGTCAACGCATGAGTAGGGGGCTTATGGGCGCTACACTTTTGTATTTTCCAACTGTATTTTATGTCCGTTTTCTAGGCAATGCACCGCTATGGCCGAATTGTCAAGCTCCCTTTGCTTTATATGGCTCTTGTGCTCAGTACAAGGCCCCGCAACCGTGCGAATTGCTTGTCCAATGTACATGCTGGCACATTCACAGGATTCACCACACACACCGGACTCTCGAAGAGCAATGTCGTCTTCAACAGGACGCAACGTATCTCGTATATTGGGGCCGGGACGAACACTGGTCTTAACCCATGTTTCTGCAGCAGAAGTCCTAACTTACTGCTAGTTGCTCCACAGTATGGCAGGAATACAGTCCATTTAGCCTCTTCTACTGATTCACCAATGTCTTTCGTCGCCGGCCCTTGAAAGCGTTTGCGATGTCTCCTTTGCTGTATCCATTTTCCACGAAACCACGTTTTAAGTTCTGCAATGCAGACTGTAGGTAGTCGTCGTCAGAGATAATCTTGGCTCTATGAACCAACGTGTTCAGGACAGCTTTCTTGTGTACAGGGTGGTGGAAACTATTGGCGTTCAAGTACCGATCAGTGTTGGTTTCAGGTACACTGAATAACCAAGATGGCCTCCTGCCTTCCTCTCAACCAAAGCATCCAAGAATGGCAGCTTGCCGTTCTTCTCCATCTAGACAGTAAATTTAATGGTGAGACGGACACCATTCATATTATGGACGAACTGCTGTAGTGTATCTTCACCTTGAGGCCATATCAGGAAGGTGTCATCAACGTATCGTAGAAAGCAAGACGGCCGTCATGTCACAGTTTGCAGAGCCTGCTCCTCAAAGTGCAGCGGCAGTGTCAAACATGGCGCCTGCCCCTTGTTCCACCTGACGTCACCGGTGCTGCCACTGGCAATAGCTCCGTTAGCTGGCCGGGTCGACTTACGCACCCGCGTCTCATTGGGTCGATCTGATTGGCTGCTGCTGATGTCATCATGCCTATATTAGCGAGAAACCGTAGCAACCCCGGCAGTCAGTGAACTCCTGACGACGATGGCGGAGATAGCCATCGAAAGCTCGGGGATCTCACTCGAATTGACGTGGCTGGAAAACCGAGAACGTTTTATTGAGGTATGTCGTCGCGAAAGACTCCGTGGACACAATGCGAAGAAGGGTTACAGGACCTGCGAATGGAATGACCAGTCTAATTAGTACAGAATAAGGAATGACAGTAAATCGAAGAAAGGCAAAAGTAATTAGAAAACTGAGACAGACGGGCATGTAGTAGATGAAGTTAAGAATTTGTGCTACCTACGCAGCAAAAAAGCCAGTGACGGACGGAATAAGGGGGACATCAGCAACTGACTAACGTTGACAAAAAATGCATTGTTCGCCAAGAGAACTCTAATAGTATCAAACATTGGCCTTGAGGAAGAAATTTCTGAGAATCACAACACTGTATGGCAGTGAAACGTCGACTATTGGGAAACTGGAACAAAGGAGAATCGGAGTATTTGGGATGTGATGCTACAAACGCATGTTGAAAATTAAGTGGATTGATGAGAAATGGAATGAGGAGGTTCCGTGCAAGATCGTTGAGGAAAGAAATATGTGGAAAGCACCGATAAGACGAAGGGACAGGGTGATAGGACATCTATTCAGACATCAGGGAATAACTTCCATGGTACTAGAGGGAGCTGCAGAGGGTAAAAACTGAAACAAATAATCAAGGACGTAGGTTGCAAGGGCTATTCTGAGGCGACGGGTCGCATCACACCAGTCAGAAGACTGATGACTGATGACTCAAAAAAAGTTGTCTATTTTAGTATGCAGTTGCATAATATCTAGCAGATGGGTACATAAGTTAAATTACAGTTTTCCGGGGCACACTTGGATCTGCTTCCAAGCTGTTTCTGCCTATTGTGTGAAACAGATTTGCTCATGACCCAAAGTTTTTGACAGATTTGTGCTGTGCTATGTAGTGGTGCATACAGTTTCAGGAAAGGCAGATCTACTAACAATGTTGTCAGTCTAGTCCTTGAAGTTGCCATTTTGTTCAGAGGTGAGTAAGTAATAATCCAATGGAAATGGCAGCCGCATTAGTCAGTCAGATGGCCCGCAACACTAAGTGTCTCAGTTGTCTTTGGGTGCCAGGCTTCATTGATTATTGTTATAGACATACTGTTGAATACTACGCAGAGAAACAGAAAGCAGTTGAAAAGGTAACAAAAGACTGCCCACAAGTCTCCATAAGTAGTCCTGCCTTGTGTATCTAACCAATGAATCCCACCTCTGTCTCCTCCACGACAAGGAAAGGATGGATGGGTTTGGGGCGGCAGCTGTGGTCGTCGTACTGAGCAGTCTCTCAGATAGCTGGAGGAAAAGCCTGGTTGTGTGGTTGAACAGATGCGGCGGTGGTTTTGGAATAATCCATAGCTGTAACCAAACAGGATTACAATTAAATACATCTGTATATCTCCCAGCAAGGTCCATAGATGTTTTACAGTACATAAGGAGGATTGGAGGAATTTTATGGCACATATTAAACTGCCTACAGAAGGGCAGTGATAATTATGTACAAGTTCGTGTGTGCCGGGACCATGAATAGAAAGCAACCGTTGCATGCTATTAGGGCGTACCACACCACAATCTTCAATGGTGTATTTGGCTTTGCAGATAGTGCATAGACGCATGTGCGGCAGTAAGAGAAAAGCTAATTCACCTTTGGATGAGAACAGAGTGGCATACTCTTGATCATTACTGGAGCCTTCAGTACAACATCTTCGGTGATTGTGCTGCTAATAATGGAGGTCTGTCTTGTGGACGTTCATGTACGACAAAGAACCACTTACGCAGAGGCACACTCGACGGATTAAAAGAGATTAAAGATGTAAATATCAATAATAAACTACATCTCGAGGCCCGGAGAACAAATAAATGGCACCGTGATTGGAACCATAGAACAATTCGGAGGCGTGAGTACAACTTGTTCGGAAGCGGCAAAGACGGTCAGTGTCGCGCCTTGAAGAGGCAACTAAGTAAATGGTGCATTTCATTACTGGACATGGTCCTTTTCATAGAACACCACAGAAGTGGGTACCGGGGCACATGATTATTAGGAGTAACCAAATGTCAGATATAGGAGCCAAGAAGGCATGTCGCTGTTATTATATAGCTCGGTAAGTCTCACTCGTACTATCGCCTCGCTGTTGAAGTACAAAGTCATACGTCGACGGGAAGAAGAGTGGCTAGAATTGACAGAGAGTAGCCTGCATCTAGAAAGGTGACAAAGCAGCCGTCGCATACCTCCTTCCAGCAACTCATCGGGATGTAGTACCTCTCCCTCAACTTCGTATACAACGCAGTCCTACGACACGAGGTTGCTTGCACCGGCAAGAGGACAGTCAAGGGTGTACTGCTTGAGGCGGACAGATTACAGTGCGCCCTACTTTCTTAGACTGTTTTATTTTCAGACCAGAGAGTAGCAGCTCATTTGCCGCCAGATTAGTCCTTTCTCGTAACTGACGCGCATGGCTGGCTCTTCCATGGTTTTTTAATTGGTCAGCCAGTCGCACTTCTCCGAGCAGCTATTTCAGCTCTTCCTTTTGTGTTACTTGTGTTTTCAGTACCACTTTTAGCCCACTGCACCCATTTTACGTTAAGTTAAGGGATGTGAGATTGTGTGGTTGCACGGGTGACCACAAATTAAGTTAGGAGTTGATGAGTGTAATATGTAGGACTTTTTCCTTGCTTTACGTCAGTTTAGTAATTTTGGTCACTTTCGTTCCCACTAATTTTCGACTGGGCGTAGATAACCTCGTCGTTGAGCGCTCGTAAACCGCCAACACAAACACATACACAGACACACACATACACACACACACACACACACACACACACACACACACACACACACACAATACAGAGACGGGCGAAAGCTCTCCACTACTGCGGAGAAATAGGGACGCTCGAACATGGTGCGATTCAATATCGTTCAAATGGCTCTGAGTGCTATGGGTCTTAACTTCTGAGGACATAATTCCGCTATAACTTCGAACTATTTAAACCTAACCAACCTAAGGACATCACACACATCCATTCCCGAGGCAGGATTCGAACCTGCGACCGTAGCGTTTGCGCAGTTCCAGACTGTAGCACCTAGAACCGCTCGGCCACCCCCACAGGCTGGTGTGATTCAGTTTATTCCAAACTCAAACAGGTAATATTTGACTTCAAAATGGTTCAAATGGCTCTGAGCACTATGGGACTTAACATCTGAGGTCATCAGTCCCCTAGAACTTGGGACTACTTAAACCTAACTAACCTAAGGACATCATACACATTCATGCCCGAGGCAGGATTCGAACCTGCGACCGTTGCGGTCGCGCGGTTCCAAACTGAAGCGCCTAGAACCGCTCGGCTACACCAGCCGGCAACATTTGACTCCGTTGGCTTTCCCGGCGTAATGAGTATTGAAAGTCTCTTCGGGTTTGCTGCCGGATCCTAAAATCAACGAGATCCAACTGGTCGCCATTTCAGGAGAATGCTGCTTCTGCTGAAGAATCCCGCTGAGAACTGACGCATGCGCCACCCATCACGGTGTCTGCCCTACAAGACTGGGAGGTGGCGCCGCCTTGAGTACAACAACTGCGGCAACGATGTATCGCACTCAGGGCCACACCGAAGAACGTTCAACTTTGATGCGAGGTGGGACAGGATTCCACGTCCTGCTAAGGGGAACTCCATTGTCTCTGTTAATTAAATTATCCGCCAACCTAATTTCAATCGCCTCTTTGTAGACACTGTTGCAAAAACCGAAAATGTTGGCAACTACCATAGTCTCGTCTAATTTCATACCGTGTCCCTCATTTAAGCAGTGTTCTGCTACTGCCGATTTTTCCGGCTGTTGTAGCCTCGTATGACGACGATGTCCCACACACCGGTCATGAACTGTGCGAATCGAACGGCCATGTAAGCCTTCCCACATTGTCATAGAATTTTGTATACACCGGGTTTCCTAAGCCCCAAATCATCTTTCACAGAGCCGAGTAATGCCCTAATTTTAGAAGGTGGAGGGAACACACTCTTAATGTTGAAATTCCTTAAAATTCGTCCAATCTTAAACGATATGCCTCCAGTATAAGGAAGGAAGGAAGGAAGGCCACCGATCTATGTTCCTCTTCATGCACCTCCAGTGATGGTCCAAACTCCATAGCCAGACGAATCTGATTCTCGGAGTTTCAATTTTCCTTAAAAACAGCCATGAAATGCGCAAGCTCTTGGGTTAATCTGTCCGCGTCGGAAATGGCATATGCTCTGCTTCCTAACGACACAGGGTCGATGCGAACACAGTTTAGCGTCAGTACTTCGCATCAACCCTGTGTCCACAATCATGTTGTATAAATGGAGATGATATCTTAACTACTGACGACGCCTTTGGCATAATTGTTTCATTAAACTCCATTGCAGGATGTAATTTTAGATATTTATTTCTGATGAAGGTATATTTATATATACCGAAACCTTGGTCAAGAATTTTAATAAATCTTTATCCTGCAACTGTTTTGGCTGTCATCATTTATCGTGAAGAATTTCAACAGTTGCTGTTTGAGCCATGTTTAAAATCTTGTAATTAGTGAAGGAGATATCTGTCTGTGCTACATCCGGCCATCTCCTAACGAATCCTTCTGCTTGGGCGGGGTCAACTTAGACTTTTCAAATGGGACCCCCCCCCCTTCCCATTTTATTTCATATTCAGATTCTACGCCATAAAATACGTAACTTTTCCTCAAACGATTGTTTCCCATTGGTAGTAAATCGCGCTGTAACTGAAAAGTATCAAGTGTGCCGGCTCTTGCAATTCAGAATTGACACTTTCATTTCTAATTTTCATTTACGATCTAAATGTACACTTTAGTGTTCTGACTCTTGAGACATGTTCCAACGTTTCTTGAGTGTTGCAAATACGATTGAACAGTTCGAATAATATGGCTAGGCATTGAAATTTCAGGCAAAAAAGGTACTTCTGTGATAACGAACTTTCCCATTCCCTTCGCGGTTGATTTTGATGATTCCAAAACCATCAGAATGTTTGATTTTGTTGGCCGCCCTCCAACCCCGCCATCAGGGTGAATTAAGTGTGCGATTTCAATCAGGTGGCGTAACTCTCACACTGGTCACTACGCTGCAGCGGTGGAATAAAAACCACACCACTGTAATAAAGTAAAATGTCCATGAAGTGATAGCGACATGCGCACGTGCCATGGATGCACACCCATGCGCTCACCAAAAACAAGCATCCCAATGAAGAGAGGGAAGAGAGGTCACCGAAATCAAGCACCCAAATGGTGAGAGGCGAGGGCACTCACCGATATCAAGCATCCCGATTGAAACGGGAAACTACTACATCCACGTCATTGTTGCTACATCACGCTAAACGTATGTTTAGAATTTTAGAAAGAAATTGAAACGGCTAACCATATTGCAACACTAAAAGATATTTCGGTCACAAATATCAACCACTAGAACGTAATGGTTTGCATTTACATCGTAAATGAAACGTAGAATCAAACCCATCGATTCCATGTTGCCAAAACAGGCATTCTTGATATTTGTCGTTTGTAGAACAATCCACCATCAATGGGAAACGATGGCTTGAGTAAACCGTTCGTCTTTTTGGCGAAGAATCAGAATACGCAATAAAATGGGGGGTTTCCCATTTGAAAATGGAAAGTGTACACCACCCAGGTAGGAGGGGTGGATGGGAGGTGACCAGCTGTAGTGCAGACAGGTGTTTTATTTACTGATATTTGCTTTTGATGAGGAATATTTTTTTCGTACGATACGTCGTTTACGAGATATTTAGTTGTCTCAAGCTGAAACGAACATAGTCTATATTTATTGTCATATCGAAATAAATGTGGAATGTCTAGATATAAAGACCCAGTTAAGGGGGTGGAGTCAATTGTTCGGTGGTAACAGCAAAATATAAATGAGTGGACCTCCAATTACAGGGACCGATCGAGGACGAGACCTAAATATTTAGTCCCTAGTTATGAGAAACTTTGTCCCCGATCGATGTGATGTTAGTGAAAGATAGGCACCGCAAAAAAAAAAAACACCACCTAGGTACACAGAAAACGCGTTAGCCCTGTCGCAATTACATCCTACATTCTCACTGTAAACATACAATCCTCGAATATGGGCTTTCAATTACAAAACGCGAGGAGCATAAAACAAAACCAAGGACCCTTAAAAGAATGAAGAACATGACATAAAAATTGTAACTGGAAGTGTTAAAAGTAAACCAAGGAGGTAATAGTTCCCAGGTGTTTCGAATTTATGCGTCTTTTTTAACTGCTTCACCACGAAAGCTTTCATTTTATGCAAATGGGAAGAATCAACAGTTCATTTGCGTTACACGGCTACGAAATATAGAAAGTGCCGCAGTTCCTTCCCGTGCGGCTGAATAAGGAGATAAAGGGTGGAGAGCGGGCAGCGCGTTCTATTTGTAGAGCGAAACGGGCCGAGGGACGAGATAAAAATTCAAATTTATTTAAAGTCGGTAAATGCGTTTGCGCCGCGGACGACAAGTTGGCCCGCGGAGGCGTGATAAGCGCAGCCGCCGAATGGGGAGGAAGTTCCATTGTATGGCCCGCGCTTCCGGGGAAGCGCCGCGCCCGCCCCGCCAGATAACTTGGCCGTGAAAAATCAAACAATGGCTGTCGTGCCTGAGCTGCGGCTGCTGCTGCGGCGGGTTACTTTACTTGTAGGCTCCTCTCGTGCTGCCTGGAACCTGGAAGAAGAGGCCCAGCGTGAGGGTTGCTGGAATCGAGCGAGGCGGCGATGCAGTCCAGTCGATTAGCAGAGAGGTTTTCAAAGCTCCATTCGGTCGTAATGATCCTTCACCGAAATTAACAGCATCGTAAAATTTCCAAAAGAAACAAAAACTCATGTGGTGTTGATGGAATATCAGACAGAATTCTGAAAAGTTGTTCCAACTTAAAGTCTTTAGTGAATATGCAATGTATCACGAGCACAGGGGATTTTAGTAGGTTAAAATAAGCAATTTTTAAACCTCTTCATATGAAAGGCGATAAGACAGACTTAAACAATTATAGTTCATTTTCCTTACTGACAGGTTTCTCCTAAATATGCGAAAAAGTAATATACTCATGAGCAGTCTCATACTTAAGTTGAAAAAAATTTACTTAGCACATCACAGTTTTGATTTCAAAAGGGTTGCTCGACAGAGGATGCTTTTCACTCATTCACATACAAACACAACAACCCCTAAGTAATAAAATATTGCCAGTTGGAATTTTCTGTGATCTTTCCAAGGCGTTTGATTATGTAGATCCCGTTATTCTCTTTGAAAAACTGAAATTTTGTGGAATGATGACTTTATATACAGCTGATGTGAATCAAGTTTAACTAACAGAATGCAAAAGGCTGCTTAAATAATTCTGACAATGCCAGAGTAGTGGGAAACTGTAGCGATTAGGGGAGAAATCGTTTACGGAATCCCACAAGGTACGGTTTCGGTCCACTTCTATTTCTTATACAGGGTGCTACAAAAAGGTACGGCCAAACTTTCAGGAAACATTCCTCACACACAAATAAAGAAAAGTTGTTATGTGGACATGTGTCCGAAAACGCTTAATTTCCATGTTAGAGCTCATTTTAGTTTCGTCAGTATGTATTGTACTTCCTCGATTCACCGCCATGATTTCATACGGCATACTCTACCTGTGCTGCTAGAACATGCGCCTTTACAAGTACGACACAACATGTGGTTCATGCACGATGGAGCTCGTGCACATTTCAGTCGAAGTGTTCGTACGCTTCTCAACAACAGATTCGGTGACCGATGGATTGGTAGAGGCGGACCAATTCCATGGCCTCCACGCTCTCCTGACCTCAACCCTCTTGACTTTCATTTATGGGGGCATTTGAAAGCTCTTGTCTACGCAACCCCGGGACCAAATGTAGAGACTCTTCGTGCTCGTATTGTGGACGGCTGTGATACAATACACCATTTTCCAGGGCTGCATCAGCGCATCAGGGATTCCTTGTGACGGAGGGTGGATGCATGTATCCTCGCTAACGGAGGACATTTTGAACATTTCCTGTAACAAAGTGTTTGAAGTCACGCTGGTACGTTCTGTTGCTGTGTGTTTCCATTCCATGATTAATGTGATTTGAAGAGAAGTAATAAAATGAGCTCTAACATGGGATGTAAGCGTTTCCGGACACATGTCCCCATAACATGTTTTCTTCCTTTGTGTGAGGAATTTTTCCTGTTTTGTAACACCCTGTATAGGTAACTCACTTTCCGCAACATTCAACAAGCTGAATTAGTATTTTTGTTGAAGATACTACCTTTTTAGCACCATATTATCGAGAAAGCAACAGAAGAGATGGTAAATCATACTTTTCACAGATTTATAAAGTGGTTCTCAGAAAAATGACACTCTCTAGAGTTATATATATAAAAAGAACAAACAAACAACAGTGCTGTGTTGTTTACAACAATTGATATAGCACATGAGCGGGAGACGTAAATAGGATAGAATGATAAAACGTTTTGGGTGTACATGTTGATGAAAACTCGAACTATGTCAAATTTAGTCCAAACATTTTCCGAACAAAGAGTCGTTGTTCATATTTGTATTATCTGTGTGATAAAAGAGGGTGTAGCCTTCAAATATTTCGAGAGCCCCTAGGAAAAGCCTGCTCATAAACCTCCGTAATATAAACGGCGTGAGCTGTAGGTGTAGTGATTTCAGAATATACTAACTTTTATTTTACTTAATTGCTGCATTGTGATAAATCCTCCAGTGCACATGTTTATTTCATTATTCGTTGTATCATGAGTTTCATTTTCAGCATTTCTAGCGGGACGGAAAGCCTCCATTTGCTACCGACCCGTCACTGGCGTGATTAATTCGCAATGTCCATTCTTACTTGCTGTATGTGCGGAACATGCAGTACTTCAGAAAAGAAGTCTCAGTTTTTTTTTTAATCAATCAAACAGTATAGAGTGACTAACGGATCGCGATATAAAAATTATAAGTTCTAAGATCAACACTAATTTGAGATAACAATCTCCATTTTGATAACGAAATTGTAAAGGATTTAACTCGGCGGAAGTAGAAGCCAACTTACAGTTCGTAGAAGCATATTACTGCCCTTTTCTCACAGTTTAGTTGGGGTACATTTAATGTAATATCGTTAATTATATTAAATGATTCAGGAAGGCCTGCAGCTGTGTCATTCATGATATAAATATGAAAAGTGCACCAGTTTTATTGTTTATGCTTAGGAGTACGTATTTCGAAAATTTATTCTCATTTTCAAGTTACAAATGCACTTGAAGCTGGGAATAAATTTTCGAAACGCGTAGTGATAAGCATCAAAAAATAAGTAGCCGGTACTCTTTTCATTATTTAAATCATCGGCTACTTCTGCTATTTGCATTAGTTCTTATCTTGGAAACAAACAAATCAGCCCCCTGACATATATTGCATTCGTCCGTTCTATAACGTCCTACGGAATAATTTTCTGGGGTAACTCATCATTTAGAAAGAAAGCACTGACCGCACAAAAGCGAGCAGTAAAAATAATATGTGGGGTTTACCCACGGACTTCATGACGGTAAGTTTTCAAGGAGCTAGGCATCTTAACTGCGCCGTCAAGGTACATATATTCGCTAATAAAGTTTGTCATAAATAATACGTCACCAGTTGAGGAGAAGAGTGATGTCTATACCTGCAACAATGGAACAATAACCTTTACTACCCATAACTCAAGCTGTCAGTGGCCCGGAAAAGAGTTCGAAGTACCGCAATAAAGCATCTTTCATCTTCTGCCCAGTAACGTAAAATGGCAGTCAGAGGCTCAGAAAGGAGTTCAATATACAGCAAAAGACATCCTTCATAATTTGCCCTGTAACATAAATTGGCTAATAGGTAGCAAAGAAAGTTTTAAATTTCACTTATAGCCATTTCTCCTTGACAACTCATTCTATTCCATTCACGATTTTCTACTTAGAAACTGCTAGGTAAAAGGTCTTGTTTTTTAATTTAATTGCGTGCCTGGGACTACAATAATAATATGTTTATTAGCATTACCACTAATCATGTGCACTGAATTTTTTGTTCTTATGAACTCCTTGTGAATTAACTCTGTAAACGATGTACCTGACCTCATACCTTAAATTTACACATTTACTTGAGTGTATCGACTCCTAAATCCTCACATCTAATCGATGGACTAATTTCGCTCGTCTGCTGTTTTTGTGCTTCTTATGTTTTGTTATCTCTTGTGAGTTTTGTCCTTCGTTGTCTCGCTGTCGTAAAGTACGGACACCATGCTGCTGCGCTCATTGTAAAGATTATTATGTAAATGATAACTAGATTTCCTTAATATAGTATGAAGTTATTTTGCTCTTTATTTCTAACAAAAACCATATCACCCGGCCAGGTAGCGCAGTGGTTAGGACATTGGACTCACATCCGGGAGGACGACGGTTCAAACCCGCGTCCAGCCAATTTGATTTACGTTTCCCGTGATTTCTCTAAATTGCTTCAGGCAAGTGCCGGCATGGTTCCTTCGACAGGGCACGACCGACTAACTTCCTCATCCTTCCCTAATCCAGTGGGTCCGATGACCTCGTGGTTTGGTCTTCTCCCCAAACCAACCAACCAGCCAACCGAAAACCCTGTCACTTTTATCTGATTTTTTAATGTGTATGACGTGTTTTCAGGGGACCGCTGCTGGAATAGAGGCGTTGGTGGCGCATTGATTATAGACGTTAATGATCGAACACTTTTCGTGTTCTGTCATTACTTTTCACTGTGTCTTACGCTATACGTCGCTGAGGTACTTCGTACCGGTGACTTTATTTGGATCTTACAGGATCTTCACGTAAGCTACGCAAACAGTGATTCTATCATTCGTCTACTAACAATGACGTCGTTGTGCGCCCTACACCACTCGGACACAGGCCCCACAAACATTTGAAAGTTTTTGATGGTGGTTAATTTCCCTCATATGTTGCGAACTCATCTTCAAGCCGGACTCGGTACGAAGCATTGTCTGTATTACCGCACTGAGCCGTATATACTGCGGAATATACTCGCAACCACTATCTGCTGACACCTGCTCTTCTTTATTTTGTTTTATATCAGATCACTGAAATTACTGTTTTTGAATCTATTTAAGGGTAGTAAAATGTCAAACATATGCTGAAAACTGACTGGATCCACATCATCTCGATGAAAGATGCCTTCAAATGATGTATGAAAGATGTAACTAACTAATTAACCTGTCAGTGTGTCCCAGATATCGCATTAGGTCATCAAAATGAGCTCCTTGGCAATGAAATTTCTGTTACAGACTGGAAAAAAAACATCTCACAGAGGTCGAAACTGTGGAACTTGGTTTTCTCTTGCAGTGTAAAATATTCGAAGAATAGCTGCGTAGTGTCTTCGATAACTGCCGACATTTCGGCAGCTGACGGTTGTCGCAGAAACAATCGGTTTTCGGTTAGACCGGTTACTTTAATTCCCAATTTAAGCTGACTTCTAATACCGCTTAAAATAATCAGTTTCTGATATAACGGATTTTGTTTTTTTATTGCTGTTATTTCCAGTAATAAAGTATACGTTGAACAACGTTCGAAAAATTCTAAGATTCTCTCAGATTTTGCATTACACATTTGAAGATATGTAGAACCAAAATATGAAATAAAATAGGTAAATAAATGGAAAGTTTGACCATACGACGTTCACTGATTTTCTCAAAAAGTAATTAAGGATTAGATCTATAAAAGATAGCCACTGTCTCTTACTAATTCAAGTGTTTTAAAACTCTGTTAGTGAATCACGCTGTAATCGGAGACCATACCACTGTTTGGTCACTGCGCTTAGTCAGTGCTAAATGATGAAAACTGAAGTTGGAAAACCCGGTTTTTCGTGTTAGTTTGTGCGATTCCAATGACTACAGACAGCATGTTACGTACACACAGGCAGCAGGTCAGAAACTTTTCCTTTTTCCTGGTAAAAACTGAGTAAATTATCGTCTCAGTGGTGACAGTCCAGGCCTGAGCAAGTCCTGCACACTAGTTGTGATATACTCACATAGTCTAATAGGCCACGCCACACAGAAACAGCTCCATAATGTCTCAGCAGTGCTGTACTGATCCTTATGTCAAGCGTTTGTTGCTTGTTTCAAACTGTCGGTGTTTTTATTAAAATTTCACTGTTGGTTTTTTCCATTTTATGTGATACGGCAATATTTCAAACCAGTGAAAATTATACTAAAAACACTGTATGGCAGCAAGATTTTTCCACCGTACATATAGTATTCTGCATATATTTCTCTATTTATTGTGATGCAAACTCGCACCGTTAATCATTTCATTGTCTGATACTGGCTAGCACAGCGCGCTAATTATTTCTATAGTACTGCGTGTCTGGGATTTAATTAGAGCTGAGCACTAGCAAAAAGGGCGATGTCGGCTACGCGTTCCTGAAAAGCCACTATCGGCTAAAGAGGGGCCAGGAAAAGACCTGTCGTGTTCTACACGGATGGATATGTACTGCCCTCAGAGAGTAAGTGGTAGCTTACAAATGGTTCAAATGGCTCTGAGCACTATGGGACTTAACTGCTGAGGTGATCAGTCCCCTAGAACTTAGAACTACTTAAACCTAACTAACCTAAGGACATCACACACATCCGTGCCCGAGGCAGGATTCGAACCTGCGACCATAGCGGTCGCGCGGTTCCACACTGTAGTGGTAGCTTACAATACTGGAGGCTGCAAAGCTCCCATAGTGTAGGCAATGCAGGCGGGAAGTTGCACTATGGTTCATGCAAAAAAAAAAAAAAAAAAAAAAAAAAAAAAAAAAAAAAAAAAAAAAAAAAAATTCGTAATGGCGCACTTGGACCAAGAGCGTCAGGGGTCGAACTAGGCAGAGAGACATCCTTTTAGTACAAATGAATGCGCAGGGTCGCAAACGATTGTCGCGAGCTGATCTCCTAGGAATGCTCTCATGAGAAACACCGCGGCACGTTTCTCGCCGAAAACCAGAGATTTGTATTTGATTGGCGGAGTGTCAAGGAAGTAGGAGGCGAAATGGAAACCTCCAGAAAATCTTCTGGCAGAAATATGAGTTTCAGAGAAATGCCTAGTGGATTCATGGGAGGTAAATTTTTTTATAAAGGCCACTGGAATTCATCGTCTGTGCCCAAACGTAGATCCTGTGCGTCCAGGAGTTGCTATTTTGTTAAGTCGAGTGATGATTCTTTAGCTCTCTGACACCCTCTGAAGTGCTCCTTTGCGGGAGAATACTTGAGTCGAACTTCTGGCCCCCGCTAGCGAGCAAACAGAGATCTTGACTCATGTTCTGCCTTGTACTGAGTAATTTCAGCCCTATGGGTGTGCGGACGACGTTTTGCATCCACTGAGCAGGCACAGAATTGCCAGTACGTTACATACATCATCTGCACTACGGGCATATCATCAGTGGAGCAAAACCGCTGTCCGTATTTCAATACGCGATAGGCGCACTTGTCCACCGCTTCTCTTTTTTTTCCCCCTCTCACCGCTAATCAGTATCAGCCAACTTTGTGTCCGCCTAATAAAAGGGGGCATGATCTAAAGAAAGTCAAACATGTGTTCTGCCAATCACGAATCACGAAATTATATGCACGGCGAAACCTGAAACTGTGCATTTCATATTTATGCAGTTTTTTGCACTCTACATTGTTTGTTGCCGATGGCAGGGTCATTTTAATCATCTGTAGGCGTGAGGACTCCATTGCAGACGAACGTTATGTAAGCGCACAAACTACACGCTATATATTGCATACATCATAGCAATTTTCGACATTAGTCGTTAGAAACCAAAAAGTTCAACACCGCTGTTATGAGAAATTTATATATAGTTGTTTGATATGGTTACCAGTTACATTTGGTTGGCTCATGTATGACGGAAATGTGTGTTTGATTTTTTGATGTACACTGTTTTTCTCCTACGAAGATGATTTTTACTATTGAAGCTGGTAGAGAATAAACATACAATTGTACAGCCGATGGCCCAATATGCCGTTTTCAAATCTTTTAGGTACCTTCATACTGAGTGAAGTTGACCGCTCTGGCGAAGTTGACGGAGACGTTCAAAAGACAATTTACGTTAAATAATTACACATTTGTTATGAAAATTCTTTTGTTTTATTATATTTATTGCCTGAAAGTTCTTAATTCGTGGCTACGGCTAAATGTATGGTATACCAAATCTCTTACTGAATACTAAACTTTTCAGAAAGATTGGTTTTTAAAGATTTTTAATGAAGTAAAACTTTCGTTCGTCTGACTGATATAAAACATCTCATGTGTCTTGAATGTTGTGCATTGGCCCTCCACTTCGACAACTAGAGCAGTAACAGACGTTAATCTACTTAACTCCTACTTATCTATTTATAGTCAGATAAATAAAACTTCGAAATTTCTTAGTAGAATCGGAGTAACGTTGACTACCTGAGTAACGTAGTATGGAGCTGACCATTTTTTCTCTAGCGGTTGTTTCACAAACAATCAGTCTTGAATGAGGCAAGAAGGTGTCTTAATCAACGCAGAGACATGGTGGATGCAGTAGCAATTGTCTGTACAGGTAACACTTTAGTGCTTGAGTGAGGAAATCACTGTTGCAAGGTGTTAACTTCTGTATTTGTTGCGTAGACCGCACTTCTGATTGTTGCATCATACAGTTAAGATCGTTAGATCTGTCAGTGTGAGAATGGTGCTTGAGTACAAGCAGAAATCTGGTGAAGATATGAATGGATGTATTAGAACTCTGTCCCACAGAAATTGTAAACGGAAAAACAAGAGTTAAGTACGCCATACAATTTTATCTACTTCCCAGAGGAATCATGATGAAAAAGATTGATGGTCGTCATGGTAAAACAAAGGTGGTCAATCAGTTTCCAGCGATACGGAAAAAGAATTTCAATCGATGGAACCTCACGATTACGCAAGCTAAGGGCTTCCGCTTTCTGCCTAGGATCTTCGCTACATCCTCTGTCCCACGTTCGAATAATACCAGTGCTTAAATTTGGAATACAAATTGTCAACAATGGCGGACAAAGGCTTCCGGAAAAAGAAGTCACCCTCATTTAGCCATCGGAGGCGGAGCAGCAGACAGAGTTTCAGAGCAATCACTTGCCCTTGGGCTGGGAAACTGCTCCTAAAAGTGGGATTAAGTAGCAATGATCAACGCATGAGGCAGCAAAAGGGAACAGAAATTACAGGACATGCGGTCTGTAATTGAAAACGTGTCATTGTGATCCTGCCATTGGCAAAAATACCGGACTAGTCCCTCATTCGAGTCTCAATAGGGGACTGTCAAGAGGATGGTGACCATGAGAAAAAGACTGAATAACCAACGAAAGGATAATGTTCTATGAGACGGGGCGTGGAATGTTGGAAGTTTGAATGTGGTAGGTAAACTAGAAAATCTGAAAGGGGAAATACTACGGCTAAATCTAGGTATAACGGGAGTAAGCAAAGTGAAATAGAAGACAAAGATATCGTGTTAGGTAAGAAAAGAGCAATATAAACATATGGAGAAAATGGTATAAAGGGAGTAGGATTCGTTGAGAATAGAAAGATAGTGCAGAAGGTGGCTGTCATCAGAATCGACAGCAAACCAACACCGACAACTATATTTTAATTATCTAACTACGCCATCAGCAGAAGATGACATAAATGTGTGAGGATATTTAGCAGGTAATTCATTAGTTAAAGGAAATGACAATCTCATAGTCATCAGGGATTAGAATGTGGCTGCTGGGGAATGAGTAGAAGAAAGGGTTGCAGGAGAATGTGAAATTGGTACTAACAAGAAGAGATGAGGAAGAATGAGTTCTGCAATAAATTACAGCTATTAACTGCGAATACTCTGTGCAACAACCACAAGAGAAAGAGGTATACTTGGGAAAAGGTGAGACATTCAAGAAGATTTAAGTTAGATTATATCAATAACTGCAGCAGAACTACAGTTACAAAAGAAATACTTCAGACGATCAAAGAAAGAAAGAAGCATTAAAATGTTTGGAGAAATTGAGGAATGCAGAAATACACGTAGAAATTAAATAAACAGGAGATGCAGAGGAGCTTTGGCGGAATGACTACACGAAAGAAATAAAGAAATCGAAAAACTAATGATTGTCGGATGGACTGAGTCAGCATATAGAAAAATGAAAACAGCCTTTGGTGGAACTAAAAGCACGGGCGGTAGCATTAAGAGTGCTGTGGGAATTTCACTGTTAAATGAAGAGGAGAGAGCGGACAGGTGGAATGAGTTCATTGAAGGCCTCTATAAGGGGGAGGACATGACTGATTACGTGAGAAGAGAAACAGGAATCTATAGTGAAGAGTTAGGGATCCTATAACAAAATCAGGATTTGAAAGAGCTTTGTAAGACTTAAATTAAGTAGAATGGATAGAGAACATGCTGTCGGTATTTTTGAATTTACTGGGGGAAAATGACAACAAAACAATTATTCAAGCTGGTGTGTCGAACGCATGAGATTGGCGATATTCCATCAGACTTTCGGAAAAATGTCACCCACACATTTCCCAAGACACCGAGAGGCGACTTGTGCGAGAATTATCGCACAATCAGCTCAACAGCACATGTATCCAAGTTTCTGACAAGAATAAAATACGGAACAATGATAAATAAAATTGAGGATGAAACTGAGGATGTGTTAGATTACGATCAGTTTGGCTTTAAGAAAGGTAAAGGCACCAGAGAGGTAGTTCTGCCGCTGCAGTTAGTAATGGAAGCAAGACTGAAGAAAAATCAAGACTCATTCATAGGATATGTCCACCTGGAAAAAGCGTATGACAATGTCAAATGGTGCAAGATGATCGACACTCCGAGAAAAATAGGAGTAAGATACAAGAAAGGGCCAGTAGTATACATCATTTACAAGAACCAAGGGGGAATAATATGAGTAAAAGACCAAGAACATAGAGCTCTATTACAAAGGGTGAAAGACACGGATGCAACCTTTTGCTGTTGCCTTTTCAATCTATTCATGGAAGAAGCAATGATGGAAATGAGGGTAAGGTTCAGAACTGCAGAGAGTCATCGGAGATGAGATTGGCTGATAACATTGCTTTCCTCAGTGAAGGTGAAGGAGAATTACAGGGTCTGTCGAATGGAATGAACAGTCTAAGGAGTACAGAATATGGATCGAAGAAAGACGAATGTAATGAGTAGTAGTAAAACGAGAACAGCGAGAAACATCAGAATTAGTGATAACAGCGTAGACCAAGTTAAGGTATTCTGCTACCTAGGAAGCAAAATAACCCGTGACAAATGAAGCAAGGAGGACATAAAAAGCAGACTAGCACTGGCAGAAAAGGCCTTCCTGGCCGAGAAGAGTCTACTAGTATCTTAATTTGAGAAAGATGTTTCTGAGAATGTACGTCTTGAGCATAGAACTGGATGGTAGTGAGGCGGGGACTGTGGCAAAATTGGAACAGAATGGAATTGAAGCAGATGTAGTACTAAGGAAGAGAGTAGAAAATTAGGTAGAATGAGAAATTAAGGAACGAGAAAGTCTTCCGCAGAATCGATGAGGAAAAGAACACAAGCAAAAGGGACAGAATGATAGGTCATCTGTTAAAACATCAGACAATATCTTCCATGATGCTAGAGGGAATTCTAGACTGTAAAAACTGTAGAAGGCAGAGATAGGAATACATACAGGTTACAATTTCTAGTCTAAGATGAAAAGGTTGGCACAGAAGAGAAACACGTGGCGGGCTGCATTAGAACAGCCACAAGATTGATGACTCAGAAAAATGAAAGCTTACATATATTTATCTGAGAATTTCTGTTATTTTACGCCATTTAACACTGCTCATCGGTTTTGCTAGAGCGACAGATCCTACGATGAGCGTTCACTAAGTTTTTTTCTGACAGTAGGTTGGTTTTATTGAGGACTACACCCTCCTGGCTACAAACACTTGTTTTCCAACGTGATCTATCTTCAATGTGACGGCCTCACTCCATCATACTGGGAGGGCCTACATGAACATATTGTTCTAGTCTAATGGTCGACGTCGGAGTCAACATGTCGCCGCATTAATAACTTGCCCATCATCCACGTACTTGATACCAGGGAGTTAATTATTCATTGGGATAAATAAATGGGAGTCTGAATGTGCAAGTTCCGGACTATAGGGTGGATCACGAAGAGCAATCCAATGAAGCTTTGTGAACTCCTCTCTGATGCGCAAACATATGCGAGGCCTTGCGTTGTCGTGGAGAAGAAGATGTTCGTTTGGACTTTTGTGGCAGCGAACACGCTTTAGAGAATTGTTCCATTTTTGAGGGTAGCTTAATACACTTCAGAGTTGATTGTTGCACTATGCGGGAGGAGGTCAAACAGAGTAATCCGTTTAGAGTCCCAAATGGCCAAATCTGTAACTTTACCAGCTGATGGTAATGTTCTGAACTTTTTTTTTTCTTTGGAGGAGAATGAGTGTGGCACCACTCCACCAATTGCCGTTTCCTTTCCAGTTCGAAGTGCCGCACAGGTACTCCTTCGTTGCTCTTATCGTCCTCTGTTACATGGCAAGGAATCTAGCAGGTACTCAGCTTTGAGAACGCCAAACGGTGGACGAGTGTTTCAGCACTACCAACAGAGACATCCACTTGAGAGCGATGTGTTTGACTGTGATCTGTCGATCACCTCAAATGAGAGTGTCCTCACGTTTGTCCGCACCTTCCCACAATGCAGGATGTGTGCGGCCGACCTTCACGCGGGAAGTCGGGCAGGTTTGCGCAACTTGGTTGCGACAATGGCACACACATCGCCGAAAGACTCACTGTGATTTGGTTCACAGCTAGGTCTCCGTAGACGTTCTGCAAACGCTTATGAATATCTCGATTCTCTGCTTTTCCTCCAAAACAAACTCAACAACAGCTGTGAACTTTCAACGCCTCTGTGTTACATACGCTATTTCGAAGTCTACATATAATGTCGCCACGTATCAGAACTCCATGGCAGGAGGCAGGACTATTCCTCGATGTCCCACACCTAATTCCGCATTTTCTTCAACGGACATTAGAACAGAAAAAATGTGTTGTAGGACTATTACCTTACCGAACGCCCGTCGTCTTTTCCTAAGTCTTACTTCCACTTTCAAGTGCAGAGTCAGAACCGCCACTGTGATAACTTTACCCTTTCTAAATCCTAACTGATCACCATCTAACAGAACTTCAATTTTCTTTTCCTCTCTTCTTTATGTTAGTCTTGTCAGCAATCTTACTGCATGAACTGTCAAGATGATTGTACACGATGGTCTGATTGTATGTCTCCAGTCTCACTGATTCTGCACACCAACATGTATAGTCGGTTTGTTGTCACTTGCCTCAAGGGTTTCAGAAATTGCAAATGAGCGTTAACTACGCCTTCTGCATTATTTGATCCAAAGCTCTGTTAAGCTCTGACGCTAATCCTGCATCATCTATACATTCCATATTGACTCGTACTTGTTTTTCTTTCAGTTAATCTGACGGTTCCTCCTCTTTGTAGCGGCCTTCAATGTTCTCATACCACCTGCCCCATGTTCTGTGTTTAACAGAGGAAATCCGCCAGCAGTCGTAATGTTTATGACTTTGCTTAAATTTTAGCGAAGGTTGTTTTGACATTTCCATTTACTGAGTCCGAATATTTCCTTTTTTCTCCAGCCCTTTCGTTTTACATCTCATGGACTTCCTATCTATTTCATTCCTAAGTGACTTACACCACTATGGGCTTGCGTTGTCGTAACAATTTAATACTTTCTTCTCTCGTCGATCAGTCCATGTATTTCTTCTGTTACCCATGGTTTGTTCGCTGTTCCTTCCTGTATCTACACTCCTGGAAATGGAAAAAAGAACACATTGACACCGGTGTGTCAGACCCACCATACTTGCTCCGGACACTGCGAGAGGGCTGTACAAGCAATGATCACACGCACGGCACAGCGGACACACCAGGAACCGCGGTGTTGGCCGTCGAATGGCGCTAGCTGCGCAGCATTTGTGCACCGCCGCCGTCAGTGTCAGCCAGTTTGCCGTGGCATACGGAGCTCCATCGCAGTCTTTAACACTGGTAGCATGCCACGACAGCGTGGACGTGAACCGTATGTGCAGTTGACGGACTTAGAACGAGGGCGTATAGTGGGCATGCGGGAGGCCGGGTGGACGTACCGCCGAATTGCTCAACACGTGGGGCGTGAGATCTCCAGAGTACATGGATGTTGTCGCCAGTGGTCGGCGGAAGGTGCACGTGCCCGTCGACCTGGGACCGGACCGCAGCGACGCACGGATGCACGCCAAGACCGTAGGATCCTACGCAGTGCCGTAGGGGACCGCACCGCCACTTCCCAGCAAATTAGGGACACTGTTGCTCCTGGGGTATCGGCGAGGACCATTCGCAACCGTCTCCATGAAGCTGGGCTACGGTCCCGCACACCGTTAGGCCGTCTTCCGCTCACGCCCCAACATCGTGCAGCCCGCCTCCAGTGGTGTCGCGACAGGCGTGAATGGAGGGACGAATGGAGACGTGTCGTCTTCAGCGATGAGAGTCGCTTCTGCCTTGGTGCCAATGATGGTCGTATGCGTGTTTGGCGCCGTGCAGGTGAGCGCCACAATCAGGACTGCATACGACCGAGGCACACAGGGCCAACACCCGGCACCATGGTGTGGGGAGCGATCTCGTACACTGGCCGTATACCACTGGTGATCGTCGAGGGGACACTGAATAGTGCACGGTACATCCAAACCGTCATCGAACCCATCGTTCTACCATTCCTAGACTGGCAAGGGAACTTGCTGTTCCAACAGGACAATGCACGTCCGCATGTATCCCGTGCCACCCAACGTGCTCTAGAAGGTGTAAGTCAACTACCCTGGCCAGCAAGATCTCCGGATCTGTCCCCCATTGAGCATGTTTGGGACTGGATGAAGCGTCGTCTCACGCGGTCTGCACGTCCAGCACGAACGCTGGTCCAACTGAGGCGCCAGGTGGAAATGGCATGGCAAGCCGTTCCACAGGACTACATCCAGGATCTCTACGATCGTCTCCATGGGAGAATAGCAGCCTGCATTGCTGCGAAAGGTGGATATACACTGTACTAGTGCCGACATTGTGCATGCTCTGTTGCCTGTGTCTATGTGCCTGTGGTTCTGTCAGTGTGATCATGTGATGTATCTGACCCCAGGAATGTGTCAATAAAGTTTCCCCTTCCTGGGACAATGAATTCACGGTGTTCTTATTTCAATTTCCAGGAGTGTATTTTGCCCTTTCTAATGTCCACTCCTTTTCAAATGGAGAGTGCATAGTGATATCCTTTATCGCAGTGTCTATAACATTATAGAACGTCAAACACATCCCATCATTCTTCAGTACACCAGTTCTTCCCACATTTGTCCTTCCTGGCCATTCTCTTAAACATCAGTGTACACTTTATCATTACTAAATTGTGATCTCAGCTCTTACCTATTGCTGGATACCTCTTCAATCCAGCACCTGTTATCGGAATATCTGTGTAATCATTATCTTATCGGGTCATAGCCCACGCATGTTTGCAGGCCTTTTCTTTTTTATTTTAGAGCAGTGTTCGCTGTTACCAACAGAAATTTATTGCTCAGTTCACATAGCTTTTCCCCTCTAGCACTCCTCCCGACCTCACATTCTTCTGTAACTCCTCTGTTCCATCCTTAACTAAAGCGTTTCTATCTCCCAAGATTATTATATTTTCATTTCCCTTTACATATTGAATAACACATTGATTAATTTGAAATACAGTCTCTATCTCTTCATCTTCTGCTTACGCGGTCGGCATGTATTCGTGAACGATTGGTTTACTATGTATTATGATGAAAATTACACTGTCACAGAACTTTTCACGTTAGTTCATTCTCTGCTCTAATTTCCTGTTTGTGACGAATCCTTCGCCATTACACCATTTCCAGAGGCTTCTGATATTAGCCGATGTTAGTCTTACTAGTAACACTTATTTTCTTTCAGTTTACTTTCATTGACACCTACCATATGTAGACTAAGTGTGATTCTTAGAATGTTACCTTTCTATTAGTTATTCATTTATCCCCTCATGGTTCACTCTCCTTTGGCATTTCCCTCCCGGATGTCCAAACAGTGGATTAATCCAGGATATTTTGCTACTATAGAGATCACCACGACAATTTTTCAAATCCAGAGCATGTGTGTTGTGGATGTTTTTTTTTTTTTTACGCTGTTGTTTCCTTTTCCTTCTGCATCCTCATGTCGTTGATCACAGATGACTATTTCCAGTTTTGGATACATTTTCCTACTCCATGAACAAAACGTTGCCCCTAAACTCTGTGCCTCCGCCCTCTTTGGCTAGGCCGTTTGCAGATCGAGGACGAATTCTTATATTGGAAGTCTGATGGCACCATTTCTGATGTTTTTTATTCAAAATTTAAATAGTGGCTAAATTGGAATCAGGGACATTCGTTTCCAAGTGAAAAGCAGGCATAGTTAGTTTTGGTAGCACATACAGTTTTAATTAGGAGTAGCAATGACTGTGGTTATTGGAAGTAGGACGACGTTTCATTAGCTGCCAATATGTAGAAATAGGTGTAAGTGGTTGACAGTAGTATTTAACGTAAGGATTAATACAGCACGGCATTTACGTTGTCGTTTGAAGAAGCCATTACGTGAATGAACAGTATGACTATCGAGAGGAGAGACTTTGCGCTGTTGGTTAAAATGTTTCAAGTGTACGTCAGGGGTTACCGTGCTGCATTGAGAGTACCGCCAAATGGAAGGTCCGAGAAGAGACCTGATGTCACTAAATGGTTTAAAGACGGTAATAATGAAACTTGAAAATGCGCGTGAGCCTGGTGTGGCATCTACACGAGAAAGGCGGAAATTATCGACGAGGTTTCCGTTGCTGCAACTGTCCACGCAGCAGATGCCCAGAGTAGTGCTGGTGCTCGTGCAGTGTCATGTTCGAGAATTTCCCATCCAATTTCCAACAGTATGAACAGCTTTGCCGTCTTTTTTATACTGTTTCCCGTCCAAGATGGTGTAACGAATGAAACCTCATGATCCGCAGCGACGTTCAGAATTTGAATTTCGCTTCTGATACAGACCGAAGTTGTGGCCAGGCAATGTTATATGGAGCAATGAGCACATTTTACACAACAGGATGCAGTGATAACACAGAGCTGTGGAAACTAGGGTGCTATTAAATCGCGTGTTGTGCAGGGAGAGCCACTGCAATAGCCGTATGTGACCGTGTGGCGTGGTTTCACAGTCAGGTTTAACATAGGCCCATTCTTAGCACTTTATCGAGATCTCCTTGTACGGCATGTGATTACTGCTTTGGAAGAGTAAAACTCTGTGGAAATCACTGTTTTCATGCTGGATGAGCTATATCTCTTGTTGCTTGCGCAGTGAAAGATCTGCTTAATGCTACCTTTTCCTGCTTTATCAAGAGATTTACCAGTCGCATGGCCTGAAAGGTCACGTGATCTGAATCCATGTGACTTTCGGCTTTGGGGATATCTAAAAGGACTCGTTTGCCAGGGACACGTTCGGTCGTCACGTGATCTGAGGGCCAGTTTACAGGAACCACACTGCCCAGATACCACCAGAACTTCTAAGAGCAACTGTTGATCACGTCGTTTTATGGATGCAAACTGCGTGAGCGGCAGTTAGTAATAAATTCAAGTTTATGCCTTTCTCACTTGTTTGACATTAAAGCTCGCGTTCTTTTGCTGATCTATTACTCCTATCCGTCTTCGTTGTATTCACAGCGACAGATTTGCACCAAGTGGCCAAAACTGGTACTTGTTTGTTTACTAGTGTAAATCGGTTTCGCATTTCCACATTAGAATATGTGGTGTCACCGCCAGGCACCACACTTGCTAGGTGGTAGCTTTAAATCGGCCGCGGTCCATTAGTACATGTCGGACCCGCGTGTCGCCACTGTCAGTGATCGCAGACCGAGCACCACCACACGGCAGGTCTCGAGAGACTTACTAGCACTCGCTCCAGTTGTACAGCCGCCGTTGCTAGGAAAGGTTCACTGAGAATTACGCTCTCATTTGCCGAGACGATAGTTAGCATAGCCTTCAGCTATGTCAATTGCTACGACCTAGCAAGGCGCCATCACCAATTTATATTGAGATGATAATACTGTATCAACAAGATCAATGTTCACCAATTGTGGATTAAAGTTAAGTGTTCCAGCAGCTACGTACTTTTCTTTATAGCATTCATTACGTATCCTGTTTCAGACCTCACGCCAGCCTGCGTGAGCTTATAGCGTGCATTTCGGCTTCCTCAAACAACACGGTGTTGGCACTTCTGCCGACACTTCGGAATATCTACCAAGTTTTGCTGCTATACTGTAATTACAGCAGCACTGGACGTCTGTGAGGAGCTCGACTTCAGTTATAACCACCCGGGATAATGGGATGATAATGAATATTACAAAACACCTCCACTACTGACAGTTCCGTGTGATGTATGCTGAACCATATAGTTTTGAAATGCAGTGCTTATTCGTTTAAAGGTTATTTACAGACTGGTTAAGGATAATGTAAGACTCCAGAAGAAGCAATTCAAAACTGAAACTACAAATAATACCAGCATAAAGTACGTGTTGAGGTTTGAGGACGATGTTCAACTGGTAGTAACCTTTTGCGTTTTAAAAAATGAGAGAAAAGTAGCGTATACTACAGCGAAGAAGGCTGGATAGGAAATAAAAGACAAGGAAGGTAATTAGCTCCTGGTATCCGCACGACAGACAGGACTGAAACTGTTGCAAAGGTTCTGTAAATGCTCACTGTGCCTCATATCGTGTCTGGTTTACGAACGACAAACTTCCGCCCCTTTAGTCAAAACCCGTACTACGCAAAAGACAGTCGTCAATTTTAGTGTGTTCCCCTTGCTGAGTACGTTGACAAAGAGCAAACAGAAACCATACGAAATGTTACACACGCCTTGACGTTTAGCGAGGAAAGGGCGAGTAAAACAGGAGTAGAGGAGTAGACCTAGCGTGTTTGTACGTCCGAGTGTGTATTATGTACTTTGCCAATCGGAAAACAGACTGGCCGTGAAAAGACACACAGAACGCCAGTTGTTAGCGCAACTCTGAAAGTACAGCAGTGTCAAAGGGATTCGAGGTAAATTTTTGAAACATTTGCTCTAAAAGATATTTGAGAGCAAAAGACGAACCTCGAAGTGTATCGAGCGTTGAAGTGTTGCACTAGGATACTTGTAAAAAGTTTTATATAATGCCTATAAATGTCAATAAATGATTATGATAATCATCTTTCGTTAGAAATAGTATTCAAGTGGTTTAAAAAGCTACATTAATTACGTCTTTAAATATAGCTGTCGTTAATTAAATATAACTTCATTCATCTTTTACTGGAACTTGCCTATTCAAGAGACAAGGAATTTGATCGAAAACGAATTAATGGTACCCAGTATAGATAACTGTGAAATAGGGTGTGCATCGATCTGGATACGAAAAGCTGACTAACTTTAGCAGGTTCTCTGAAAGTGGTAAATAAATGAGTGTACACTTTTTTACCTAGTAAAAACGGTGTCAAGTTGAAAGCTACTTCCCTAGTGTTGCCGCTTTCCAGTTCCATGGCATTCTTTTTTCCTTTTCTTCTAGTGGTGGGTGGTGGGATGGAGGCATTCTGCCATGTGTCAGTAGGCCCTACGTGTCCGTGCATGTGTACTGTATTCTGTCGTACCTTATACTTCGTACAGTTGGAAGTAGGATACTATATTATGGGGCTTCTCTCAATCCGCCTTGCTTTAATTGGGACGCGGTTCAGACATCATTTTGATCTGCGTGTCAGAATGATCTGTTAGGATCATACTGCCATTGCTGAGTGTGCACCTCTCCGTCACCTTCCAGAGTGTTCAGCTAAAGTGGCTGGTGTAACGAGCTATGTCGCTTCACACGGAAGGTCGGGAGGGCTATACTGCAGCGGTTAATAATCAGGAGGGAACCTAGCAGACATTTAAAAAATTTCCGACAGTAATGAAAGCAAGAAGAGGTGGTGGCAACAGTTTCTGCGTTCGATTAATAGTTTCACTGCGATCACAAGAGTATGGTAGTCAATCCGTATATCCCGAGGTAGAGTACAATTCCAGCGGCTGTCATATGTACAATGGCGGAGTATTTTTACTACACAATGTCTAGGGCACTACGAAATTTCGTATTCGAGTAACACCGGGACCCAATGGAAAGCAGGAGACGAGCGGCAACAGAAAAGTAAAATAAATGCTTCTACTTGTGGCATTTTAACGACTTGGTAACAACAAATAGTTTTCACCAAAAAGATGTCATTAAAATAGCATAGTAAATGAGTAGGTTAGCATAGGGCCACATCAAACCGGTCAGAAGGCAATGACTCTAAAAATAACCCAGTTTAGGAATCTTTTATCGGATATTGTAAACTCTTGTGGGAAATACATTAACACACCAGAAGATTGGCAAACAGCAGTTAACATGATATTTAAAAATGGGGACCGTAGGTACGTAACATTTACCGAGATATTTCTATTTCGAACCGTGGATGCGAGTCATATGCGGAAAAAACCACCATTTGTACAACGACAAAATCTTCTGTTTCTCGTGGGGCAGGGGGTGTTTCACAGCACTCCTGATCAACGTCAGTACACGTTCTGACGTCACCTTATTCAGATGCAGGCTTTTATGTGACTTGACATACTACCGATGTGATCATCAAACAAGCCCAGGACCAAATTGTCCAACAATTCAATGGCGATTGTACGTAAACCGCATGTTGTTTCAATCGATCCCACACAGATTGGGCTCATATGCGGGTAACAGACCGGCTATGAAACCCTCACCAATAATCAGCAACAAACCCAAGATTATGAACATAAAACTGTTAATTCTTCGCTGCAACACGGTACAAGTGAGGAACCTTCACAATCTGAATTTGATGACGTATGGGAGGTGTCGTTGTTGCGCATGCCAGCCTACCTACTCGGAACAGCAGGGTCATCCGCTTCGAGTGACCACCCTATGGGGGCCCCATTATAAAGTTCTTCGCCGCCACCTAGTATTACTAGTGGCGCGATTCCGCGATTTAGCTCCAAGCGTTGCGTAACCTCAAGGACGGCAGGCCAGGACGTGCCTGCGTTGGCGTGCTGAAGGAACGTCTTCCCATGAACAGCACAACGAGGACGCGTGTTATCATTAATTAAGATGAAGAAGGTTTGAAAATATTGGCAATACGGTCTCACTGTTGAGTGCTGTTTCGTACCAACGCTGTATCAAGCAGTTGGCCGCAGAATTTCATAATTGCGAGACCTCGTTCACTTCCTTGGGGGAGTGTCAACAAGCGCGACATGAAACAACAGCGTTTCATCACGTTAGCCGGTCAGGCGGAAAGCAGGACATCAGCGCTTTGCGCGAAATGGGTAGCCAGCATCAGCAGCAGCTTAGTAAAGCAATAGTATCATGTGACCTTGTTATGTGAAGTAAGATGCCGCGTCGCTAACGCAAGAAAGCGTGCTGTATATTGTTATGAACTAGTCTGTTGGTATAACAAATGTGATAAGCAAACAGGGCGCGATATAAATCACTGATACATTCGTATTAGGAAAGCCTAGGCGGTCATTCCAAGTGACGTCGTGGCAACACCAGCCGATATTTCACACTATAAATACTCCAGCATTTGAGTTCAGAAGGCATTTTGTCAGAATGATCGATGGGGTACAGGATGCACATACTCTATTCCCTGACACGTCTAACATTCTGCGTGGTGTCTGTTTGTTCTAAGTCGTCTCTCCCTACCACTTTCGCGCAACCACGAGCTGAGCGTGTTTTTTTAGCTAATTGACCAGTTTGAACCTGGGACCTGTTGCTGGTAAGGAGACGCCATTCCTCACATGACATGTAGAGTTCAGAAGAGTTCAGTGAGACTAGCGATGATATAATCAAATACTTAATGATTGCAGCGTCAGCTCCACTGCACTCCATGTAAAAGAATCTTAATACTGACTAAATTTAGTGGAAGGGGTTCAAGGCTTTTCTATTTTTAGTTAGCTGGTAAAATAACGTCGAAAAAGCAGTTAAGTTTACTATTGGAAATTTTATTCTGTTCACAAAACATTGTTTATAAATTGCACTATTGTTAAAAGGAAATATTTTAATACAGGATGATAAAAACCAACTGAATTCAACAAAAATGTGAAAGAATATTCCCTGAATGGGTTTCCAAGTTCTACAGTGGATCGAAGGATGACCTATGCCATATCACATCCATAATCTAGGTTTAAGTTAAGTTTCATAAAAGAGAAAACTATCCAAATGATCTACAGTGACCCTCAATTACCTTTAATTACTTATTTAACTTGTCGTAAGTTACAGTGGCTGATGTGGCTTCTCAATAATTATATAACAGAAAAATCATCGCGTTTCAGATTTTAACTTCAAGTAGCAAATGTGAACACCATGAGCTTTAATTGACGATCGACACTAGTATTACGTAAAAAGGGGATGTAACAGATGAGAGTTCTGCAGTTCTGAGTGAAGTGTTATGCGCTGTTATGCAGCATCGCATGTGTTCATTACCTTGACGGTGTTTAGGCAGCGTCAGGGGGCGGCGGGCAGCGCAGCTCCACACACCTCGCCATCTCGGAAGCAACTCTCTCCTAACTTCTCCTTACCACAATTTACCAAAATTTGTTTAAAAAAAAGCTATCTGGCTGTGTTTTCAACTGACCAATCAGGGTCTCAATGTTAACCTTAAGCTCCGCCTACAGTGGTTCAAATGGCTCTGAGCACTATGGGACTCAACTTCTGAGGTCATTAGTCCCCTAGAACTTAGAACTAGTTAAACCTAACTAACCTAAGGACATCACACACATCCATGCCCGAGGCAGGATTCGAACCTGCGACCGTAGCGGTCTCGCAGTTCCAGACTGCAGCGCCTAGAACCGCACGGCCACTTCGGCCGGCTTCCGCCAACAAAAATTCTGTCTATCCAATTAGAAACGTTATACTTTTCGTGGTGGGGCAATGTTTTTAACGTTTGCAACGTAAGAGAGACGCGAAAAAGTCTCACGCTAAAACTTGCAGCTAGTGTGGCCCTATTAGTGTTATCGTAAGATCTACACTGTTCTTCTGGAGGACTATCTTTTAACGTGGGCTGGGGGATGGTTTTGGCGGTCGGTTGGCGACGTGAGTGTCCGTCCCTTATCGTAGGGCCTTCTAGCTTAACACGGTTCTGCTCTCAGCTTCTGTTCTCGTTTCTTCCCTCGGAAATGCGTCTGTTTCACGGTGGGAAGGTATGACATGCCTTTAGGCGTTCTTGTGTTAGTCTGTGGTATTCCATTTGCTCATTCGTTGATCGTATTACTCTGGTTAATTTAATGTCAGGATTTATTCGGATTATTATGTGACATACTGCCGGATTTGCTATTACTCTGGTTAATTTAATGTCAGGATTTATTCGGATTATTATGTGACATACTGCCGGATTTGCTATCATGTCAGGGTTTTCATAGGAGGTGTTAGATTTGCCTGACACCTTACACACGGTATTACCGCTACTTATAAGTCTATTGTCGATTTCCTGCTCGTACTGAACACCGCCAACAGCCGCTGGAGAGATGGCTTCCTCTCTGCAAGCACCAGTCACGAGTGCGGCGCTGCAGACAGTTTCCAACGCAGATGGGAAAGCCTGAGTGTCTTACGTGTCGACTTGGGCGAAGACACCAGCGTCCCTGACACTTCAGCGGAGCCACGGGGCCTAACTGCACGGCAGGCCAAGATCTGAGCACTTCTCGACCACACTTCAACTGTCATCGCGGTTCAGGGAGCAGTGATGAGCCACAGCTGCGGGAGGGAATCGAGGATCTCCTAGTACGGAGTGTGTAAGCCATTTATACACGCGCCACCTTCTTCGAGTGCGGAGTGTGGAGATGCAGCATCCACTTCCTGAGTAGCTGCCAGAAGCTCTCGGCCCACCCGGGCAAGCAGCGGCGGAGGATCGCCCTAGCATTGCTACGGGAGAGATGTATATCCAGAAATAAATGGTTAAAAGGAACTCGTTGAGCCGTGTGTTCCCGCCATCATGTATTTTACACCCAGTTTTCAACGTACTTCCACCTCGCTACGTTAATTTAAATTACTACTGTCACTGAGATGCTGCTTTGCCTGACCGTGACCGACGCTAACAGCGTGTATCGATATATCCCCTCTCGTAGTATCTTTGCTCGGTTGCTATTACTTCCCAATCCTTATCTGTCGTAAGCCAGTTCGGGTCGCGAGTTCAGGTCTGCCAGTCAGTTGGAACGCGGCTCGAGCGCAGTCCGGACCTGCCAGTCGGGGAGCTGCAATGCGGCACTAGTGCAGTCGTGTTGGAGCAGCAGTGAGGTCTGCGTTGACATGGCTCGCCCGACCATTGCCGCCACGCATCACTTGAGCCGGGCCGCGGTCTTGGTGGATAGTCGGTCGGTCGTCCTACCGGACGACGCGTTTTGGCTCGCCTATCGTTCATGAGTCGGCTGTGGCACCGACTCCCGATTTCTCTTCGTGCGCGCTTAGTTATTGTTGATCATCGTTCAGGTCTTCGTGCAAGTGTTTGTTAGGTTGTATGTGTAGTTGGCGCTATTTCCACTGATGACTATTTTAGATGTTGTCGGCATTCTGAGAGGAGTCGGTCGGTTGCTGCGGACCAGGGAAGTTATCTCCGCGTGGTGCATTCGGCTGGGTCCACTGGCGGTCCCTGCGCAGTGTCAGAGCGTGTGTGGAGCTGTGTGATCGCCACTAGCTTCGTGGTTCACCGACTCAGGACGTCAAAGTTGAGTAGTGGTTTCAAATACCCAAGCTACGCCCATTAACGTTGTGCTTCGTTTAGGTGGTTCGCTGTTGGGGAGGTTTTCCTGTGAGCAACATCGAGTGTTGGTATTGCTGAAATTTTGCCGTCATGCGGTGGAATTAACTATATTGGTCGACTACAATTCAGGTGCACCAGCGGAATTTTCTGCCTTGTGGCCGTTAGTGTTTCGGTTACCTGCTCTGGCCACTAACGTAATTTCAGGCAGTGTCTTTCCCTCACCTGTTGTTGCTGTCCAACACAGTGTGTAGTTATATATATAAAACTGCATTTTTATCTTATTGATTTTTTAAGATTTCTTGTTTGGAGGCCTTCAGCCATGAAAGATTTGCATTTTGAAACTCGTAGTTGTAAAGGTTAGGCCACGTGCCTCTTTGGTTGTAAATGTGTTATTAAATTACAATAAATTACAATTTTAAGGTGAAACTGACCCGAACCTTATTTGGCCCTTTCCATAATCCTAATTACCTGTTCTGCCCAGTGGGTTTAGCGGGAATTTCACTGCAGCAGAGCGTGTTTACGTTTGTGCTTACCAACCTAGCTGCAGTCAGTTTCACTCTTGTTTCGATTGTGTCTGTGGCGTCGTATTGTTTGCTTTGTTTTTGTTTCAGGTGTTACGATAATGGCAGTCAGACGGTGTCCGGGGATTGGTCTGCTGATAAGAGACCATTTCGTTTATGAGTTGGCAGTAAGGCGTCAACCGACTGAGGGCAGTGCTCCAGAATTGGTAGCACGTTCGCGTGCTGCCATGCTGCAGCCGGTTGACGTTACCTCGGTGGTGGTCGCAGAGACAGAAGCGCCAATTCGGTTTCCTTTAAGTCTATTGAAGGCACTGAAGACAGTATTTGTCTTCCAGAGGGAACCCAACCTGGTGACAGTCAGCTGGATTGAGTGCTGGAACATCCGTTAAGTTCAGACACTAACTTCTAGTCTTAAGGATCTGGTAGTTCTTTGGATGTCAGATTCGAATAGCCCCTTTGGCTTTGGTCATCTTGTGAGACTTAGCTCGGTGCCTTCTGCTGTGTAGGGATGTCGGGTTGCCTGGGGCATATGTCCTCTGCATTGTTGAAGTCCGGGCGGGTGTCTCGCTAGTTTCGTTGTTGGCTCAGCAATGGCTGTGAATTGGTGGTCTTGCCGGACCTAGGTCGGTCTCTTCCCGGGACACGGATGTCGGGTAGCCAGTGTGCGTGTTTCCTCTGCAGGGGTGGGTCCGACCGAGTGTTTCATTTGCGGCCTTTCTCAGCCACTGCCTTGTGCCTTTTTAGAAGCTGCTAGTTAATTTATTTCGGCATATCACCCCCGGGTTTATGTTTGAGAGGAATAGGTTGAGCCGTGCGTGACTCGTGTTCCCGCCATCATATATTTTACACCCTGTTTTTTACGTACTTCCATCTCACTACGTTAATTTAAATTACTGCTGTCACTGAGTTGCTGCTTTGCCTGACCGTGACCGGCGCTAGCAGCGCGTATCGATATATCCTTTCTCGTAGTATCTTTCCTCGACTGCTTTTACTTTCCGGTCGTTGTCTTTCGTAAGCCAGTTCGGGTGGCGAGTTCAGGTCTGCCAGTCAGTTGGAACGCGTCTGGAGCGCAATTCGGACCTGCCAGTCGGGGAGTTGCAATGCGGCAGTAGTGCAGTCAGGTTGGAACAGCAGTGAGGTCTGAGATTTCCCTCTCGAATTGTTGACTTTTATATCCGACGGACAGCGGTGCACAACGAGTGTAACTCCATCTACATGGGTAGAGAACCATGTGCTCATATGAGTAGTCATATCTCTAAACGTTTCAAGATATGGAAACGATTTTTTTTTATACAAATGATAGCACGCAAAGAGGCTCTTACATTGTGTGATAAATACGCGAAACTATTTTATTGACGGAGTTATGAAAGAAACTCGTCCGCAGGAGTGAGAGGTCGGCAGAGTGGGATGCATAAACAGGTTAACAGCGCTTCAGGAAAACCCAGAGGCCACGTTTAAACATGTCCGCAGCACATGAGGAAGACGCAGCGTCACAAGTTAACTCATCCACTGCAGTTAACAGATGGTTTTAAGCGCTGTTTGACATGATATTATTAATTTGCTAATGGCTCCCACAGAACCAGCACAATATACAGACAGAGAGTAGAAGCACCAGTAAAAATCCTTTGGCATGGCTAAATATTTTGTTTCGTTGTACCTTCACCTATACACGGCTCAGACTACAAGTCGCCCTATGGAATATTTATATGCACACCATCCAAAGTCCACTAGACCACTGAGGGTTCTAGCGAAGCATTATCCGGTGGAGATGAACGATTTCTTTGTCTGAGTAATACCCGAGGAATGAAACTGGCCTAGGAAGTTCTTAAATTCATAGGATATGGTCGTTTCGCGTGCTAAAGGATGCATAATTTTGAACGTGTTTGCACAGATAATTTTAGACAGAGACATCGTTCTGTGTACTATCATTTTCTCTGTTCGTGTTATCAGAATTCGACCACCAAATGAATTTACTTAGACGCGAAAGTCACGCATTTCTGAAGGCACTGAAGCAGATGAGAGATGACTACACAAAAAATTTCTCTTCTGCTCCGGTTTGCTAGGCATATTACAGTGCATCCAGCATTTGCACCCTGTAGAAAATCTGTTCTGAACCTTCTTAACAATCGCTATTGACTACAGAAACCAGTATTAATATATTTACGAAAATCAAATTTGGCGGTGAAGGAGAGTCGTGGGCTTTTATTTACTTATTTCGTAAAATATTTATTGAATTATCAAAAACCTATTACCTAGTGTTTTAAAGCAAAACGTACACTTCGCAGTTTTCATCATGTCATAACTTAAACTGTTCCATATTACACGCAAATATTACTATCAAAAAAGGAAATCAAAGAAGTACTAGTAAGTCACAAAGAAAATTATGTAAAATATAAGTTGCAGGTTAGTTAAAGGACGCAGGCTGTTAAGTAAAGGGGTTGTAATTTACAAGAGAATAGAACAAAGATAGAAAAGAACTGACAAAATGCATGCCTGCCACTGTCAACGATCTGAAGGAGAAGCTTGGAGCTCCGCCTTTCGCTTTGACACGTTATGTAATGTTTAGTGCGTATTGAGACAGTTATTTACTATTACAAGTACTGAGTTAGATTGATTGATTGTATTGTTAGCTTCCTAATTTAGTTACAGATTTTAAGTGCCTGTTAGGCAACGACAGGCATTCTGTTACCACAGGTCATACAGGACGTGTCACCTGTTTTAAAGTGACCTTCAGCCAACAATGGTGGGCCACTGCTACAGTTACCCAAAATTTCAAAAAAACAATGACTGTAGCATGTATTGCTGTTTTTTCTTATGGGATTCTCAGGAAGGCAGATTCCGCAATCGGGTCATCGAATTCTGAATTTGTGACCGGCATTTTCATTATTCATAAGCTCCGAAGTACCTATGTTACAAGGTATTACTGTATCTAATTTTATTCAGCTTATTTACCTACCCATGCAGCCAGGTATTATGTGTTGCCTTATCTCAGTATGTCTTTTGCACACATGTATCACTACATGGTGTTTCATTTCCTGTATAATTACTGCTGTCATTTAGTATGGGTGCTGGTTTTAAAGGCCTGGCTGCGGCGTGTTCTCCCTGTAATATTTTGACATAACGTCCCTCTTTCGGCGAGGTCTGCCCATCATTGGTCTTGATTCCCAAGGGAGTCCTTGTGCGTCATCCTTTGTCGTCTGTCCAGTATATAGGCCACGACATCATGGTAGATGATTGTTGCAGTGTCTGTGTGTTTATGGGATGCATTTTTTCACATGACTTGTCAAGCCAGTGGCAGCACGGCATCTCTTGCCGCAATTGTCACAAGTGTATCTGTCTGCTGAGGCAGGAGCAGTGGTAGCACTGCGAAGCTTCTTCTGCCTTAATCTGTCTAACAAGCCTTCATCATGCTTCGACATTCCAGATTATATATCATCACGCCACTGTGGTCTCACGCTAGCCCGTCCCACCCATCTGCTTGTGTCGATTCCAAAGCTCTCCATATCTCGTTTACAGGAGTCCTTGAACCGCAATGCAGGACGTCCTACAGGTCTTTTGGCTATAGAGATCTCTCCAAGCATCACCTCACGTGGTAATCTGTCAGGATCCATACGGTGGACGTGTCCCAGCCAGCGGAGTCGTCTCTGCTTCAAGATAGCTGAAATACTGTTGCAGTTAGGTTTAGATTGCACTGCTTCGTTGGTCACTCGGTCCTTCCACTTTACTCGGAGGATGGATCTCAGGCACCGCATGTGGAAAGCATTAAGGCGACGTTCTTGTTTGGCATAGGTAGTCATGTTTCCGATGGATACAAGTTTGATATACAAGAATTTTGGTGGTCAAAAATGCGAAAATACCGCGAGAAACGCATGCTTGCACATATATGCAGGTGCTAGTCAAGGATGCAGGTGGCGCTGGTGTATTTGACCACAAGCGGCCCCTGTGCAGTGTCTTAAATATACTGCAAGTGTTAGTCGTGGTCAGAACAGTGTTCTGTGTAGTTGTCAGTGCGTTATGTCAGAAATGAGTGATTGCCGACTTGGGCAAGTTATGCTGCTAGTATGATGCTTCTTCCATAACTGCTGAGCGGTTCCAGGCGCTTCAGTCTGAAATCGCTTGACCGCTACGGTCGCAGGTTCGCATCATGCCTCGGGCATGGATGTGTGTGATGTCCTAAGGTTGGTTAGGTTTAAGTAGTTCTACGTCTAGGGGACTTATGACCTCAGATGTGAAATCTCATAGTGCTCAGAGCCATCTGAACCATTTTTTTCTTCCATAACTAGGGTAGCCGTAGTGTCTGGTGTTTCAAGAGGCACCGTATCCAAGGTTTTTACTACGTACGGGGAAAGCGGAAAACAGTAGCCGATTAGCTAGAACGGGGACTGAAGTGTGTGTCCAGTGATCGTGACGGATGGTCACTGAAGAGGGTTCTGACGCAAAGCGATAAGACGAGAGCTGCAAAAGCTTCTGGAGAACTCAACGTCGCAGTCGCGAACCACGTCGGCACCAAAACAACATGTAGGGATATCCTTAACCAGGGAATTGCAGGCCGAGCTCGAATTCCCTTAACCAAATATCAGCAATGCAAATGCCCGTAATAGGAAAACGTTAGAGTCGAGACCATAAAACCTGGGCTTTGAAACAATGGAAGGAAGTATTTTGATCGGATAAGTCTCGTGTCATATTGTTTCTAACTTCTGGTAGAGTCTGCGTCTGTCATGGGTCCATTCCATGGTAGAATATTTTTTCTCCGATGGTGATGCTGTGTTAAAAGACGACGTGCCCCTGTACACGCACTCTTCATCATTCGGGCCTGGTTATGAGAGCACGAGGATTAATTTTCGAACCTGGCCTGCGACTTCAGTTACCAGATCGCAATATTATTGGGACTTTTCAGTCTACTTTGGCGAGAAGGGTCAGCGATCGCTATTCACCTCCATCATCATTACCTAAACTTGTCAGTACTGGAAGGAACGTATAATATTTCGTTGCCAACCACAGAGGACCTGTATTTTCCGTTCAGAGGCAACAGCAAGCTGTTTTGAATGGCGTTGTTTCCGTACACCTAATTAGGCATGGTAATGTGTTGGGAAACAGTATTATAGTCGTCTTTGACTAATAATATGTTCTGGTTCTCGAGTTATAATCCAGTTCCTCCTTAAATTTTGACTGAAACTCGTCAGAAATGGCAGCCGAAGGCTCCCGGCATAAGAAGTCACCTTGGTTTGCCAGCGGCCTTGTCAAAGAGGGTGGAAGAGCTGAGACATGTTCAGTGAATCTCTTAAGTGGGGTGGGAAATGGCTCCAAGAAGACGCAAGAATCGACAATGGTCAACGTCAAGAGAATTATAACTATCGCACTACGTTCAAATTTATGACCTCCCATGGGAGGTAATTACCCCAGAATTGGGACCACTGTACCGGATGCTAGTTGCTTATAAATATTTTTTTAGTTTTCAATATTCAGAGCCGTTTCTGTCATGCCCTCGTTGTCGTTAAAAAGCTCAGGTGACAATGAAGAAGGAAAGAACAAACTATGTGGTGATATGGTAGCAATGCACTATAAATGTCATCAGTGAGTCTTCTCTCTTGCTCTGTATGGTCCTTCACTATTCTTTCCCTCTGTGCCAATCTGTTCGCCTCAGAGTAAAATTACACCCAGCGTGCCATCTCCGTCAGCACTGCAGTACCAACTACGCACACAATGTGGGTTAAGGATAATAAAAATTTACCATGAATTGGGTGCAGAATCATAAGACTAATTACTTGTTTTCTTGTTTTTTAATTTCCAATTTAGGCTGTTTACTGCATCCTACGTTTTTCCTCGGTCTCTTTTTCAGTTTGATTGGTTCCCTTTTTCTGGTAATCTCGTATAGAAGATTGTTCGTTTTTCACATTTCATTTTGTAACTTTCCATTAAGTTGCATAAGCTTAGTTCATTTCTGATAGCAAAATTTCTGATGCTGTCATTTCTTTAATCACCATTGACACCTGTGCTCTGCTGTTACTCTCATGTTTATAATTCAATTTGTGACCTATGTCTGTGACAGGAGCCCAATGGTGACCTTCATAAAACTTTTAAGGCTGCTTTTTATAAAGACTGTAAATGATTTTACCTGTGACTGTCATTAGAAATTAAAAAAAATCACCGAACTACGGGAAGTCATAAGAGACAGACGAAGCAAACGAATGATGGCTCAAAAATGTGTTATTCATCTGATACAGCTATGACTGAGATTTTCGTATCAAGATTTACAGGGCGATACTTACTAACGTTTAATAGCCTCCGTTGCGACGTAGATGACGCTGAGACAAGTAATATAACACACATGGCGCCGCAGTGTCAGGGAATACCCGCGGTATTATGTTACATGGAAATGAGTATAAGCTTTCGAATTTCGTCGTTACCAGTAAATGACGTACGTCTTCTATGCTAAATTATGTCTGTAAACTGAAAAAGACGAGACAAAATGAAAGAAACTCAAAATAAGAACAGCTCTTAGTTGGTTACAGCGAGAACAATTTTGTAACTTTTACGTTTGCAACAGATCACATTTACAAAAGGGGTTCGAAACCTGCGCCATTTTCCCGAATGCAAGTACTGCACCGTTCTATCATCCTTTCACGACCAAGCCCAACCGCTGCACGTGTGGCGAGGTAACTTACCTGGCGATGTCGCGTGTTGAACATTTCTCATCCACTTTTAGGGTATTTCCCAACACTGGAAGTGTGTGTGTGAAATCCAATGGGACTCAACTGCTAAGGTCATCAGTCCCTAAGCTTACACACTACTTAACCTAAACTATCCTAAGGACAAACACACACACCCATGCCCGAGGGAGGATTCAAACCTCCGCTGGGACCAACCGCACAGTCCACGACTGCAGCTCCTCAGACCGCTCGGCTAATCCGGGCGGCCCCGACACTGGAGCCCCATGTGATCTTACTGCATAATTTGTCTCAGCGTCACCTACGTTGGGTTTGGAGGTTTCAAACATTAATAAAAGTCACTCTGGGTGAGAACCATAAGATCTTTGACCATGGAAAACCTTAACGCCGACTGTATAATCAACAGCTAGTGCTGTATAGTTGGCAGACACTGGTTATTCGGCTGCGTGCTCTGAAACAAGCTAAGCCTCCACCTTCACAAAGTTGGTGAGCTCTTGCCGATCCTTCGATCTCCAGACTTGCCTCACATGGGATGGCTTTTGTTTCCCGTAACATCTCACTCCCATACCTTGTTTGCCAGAGAGGCTACACGCCGCAGATGCCCCCCGAGGTACCGTGCCGTGTCCCGAGACCTATCATCCTTGAGAGCGGACAGCGCGAAGATTCCCTGATAAAATGCAGATCAGTGCGCGCCCCCTACTGCCCATCCCATGCGGGCAGGAAAGGAAAGAACGTCGATCTGGGCTTTTATGGCGTCGTCCCGAAATGGCCGTAAAACCCCACGGCGTCGGCGTAAATTTTTCATGTCCGATTTCCGCCGCAGTGGAAAGCGGTTTTCGACGAGCGTTGGCGCGGCTCCGAGATGGACGGAGCTGGCGATTTGGCTTTCAGACGGGGCCGCAAGACGCCGGCGGAGTATCGGCGTTACGGAGGTCATTAGAAGCGCGGGGGCGGGTGGGTCGTGCCGTATTCCAGAGACGACCGCCTCTGGCGCCGCCTCACGCCCGCACTGTGATTTTACAGCCGGGCCGCCCGTGAATCTCGCGGCAGCTTTCGCCGCTGGAAGGTGTCGGCCGAAGCGTTATTATTTCCGGGAGCCGGCTGCCGGTATTAATATTCAGGAGGCGCGGTGGGCGGCTCTCGCCACCACATAAATTTTGGAGGCATCCACTGGCGGCCAAAGGGCTGGCGATTTATGCGATATGCTCGGCTTCCGCCGACCAGAAATCCGCCCAGGCAGCCGTTGTGCAAACGGATGGCATGGCACGGGCCAGAGCGGGGCGGCGTGGGGTGGCCAGCCGCCCCTCAGTCTCCTCACGCGAGCAGGTGGACGCCTCTCCAGTAGAAGACACGAGGTGACTGCTTCGGAAAACCGCCTAGAGACGGACACATGGATACACCTCATTTAGGGCTCCTAGGACAAGGTCCCTGTTTGTGCGTTATAGGGAACTCTCTACGCTGCGCACTTTCGCAAACACTGAAAATAGCACACTAACAAAGGGAGGTCACAACGTTTGGAACGTGGATTTACCGTAAACTTCATACACTCGTAGTACTCCTCGAGGACAACAAAATGTGTAAGCAGTAGCGCGTACTTCTCAAGCGTTACTGAGAAAATCGCAAGATAATTTCGGTCGTCAAATATACATCTGAGCGTGGCCATTTTTACCAAGAATCGGCTACTGCCCAGTGGTGCCGGCACGTTAGCTCAGCGTATTCGGTCAGAACGTTAGCTACCCTTTCCAATTGAAATAATTGAGTGAACGTATCAACAAACAAACAGAACAGATGTCATCGGACGTCCGCCGTGAACAAATTCAACGAACAACATAGAACAAAGTGAATTAAAAAAAAAAATACTTGGTTGGTGTTCAAGTCACTGGATCGAGTTCCGTTCGTCAGTTTTTTTTATTTTCAACGGAGTCATTGACATTACTATTTACATTACAATTGATATAATGGGAAAAATACGTGTAATCGGATGAAATTTTATTAAATTTACAATTTTATTTGGCAGTTTAGTAATTTTTCCTGTCACAAATAATATAATATTCATAACTGTTGACTAGTAAACGACCAAACGCATGCAGTGATACTGAAAATACTTCAAAACTGTTCGTATTTAATCGAAAGAGAACGAGAAATTGCTTCTCGGAAGACGCTATTAAAATACACTCGATACTGCATAACCAATTATCAGCGCCGATTTTTAAGGAAATACTGCATGGTTTGCTTCCAAATTATCGTCTGAAAGAAAAGTTTTTAAAATGTTAACGATGTTTGTTTCTCCACGGAAAACGTCAAAAGCCTTGTGTTTGCGGAAACATAGCATTTCTTCAATGCAGCTAGTACCGTTTAACTTTATGTTTTCCATGTTTTTTCGAAAAATACCATCCTACAACTCGTACTCGTAGTACCGAAAGTGACGAATAATTGTACATCTTCCGAAATCCGTCTGTGCCGGTCAAAACTTGGAGGTAACAAGTCGTTTCAGAATCCTTCCAGGTATAAGGGATTTCTCAAATCACGGACAAGCATACATTTTCAGTATCACTTTATGCGTTTGGTCGTTTACTAGTCTCTAGTTACGAATATTACATTATTTGTGATAATAAAAATTAACAGACTGCCAAATAATATTCTAAATTTAATAAAAGTTCATCGGATTACACGTATTTTCCCCATCATATCAATTGTAATATAAATAGTAAAGAAAATGACTGTGCTGAAAATAATAATAATAAAAAAAGCAGACGAACGGGGCTCTATCCAGTGATTACCGGCCTTGAACGCTAACCATTCGGCTGCCGCCGCTTCATGGTGAAAATGGCCACGCACAGGTATGTATTTGACGACCGAAATTATCCTGCGATTTTCTCAGTAACGCTTGAGAAGTACGCGCTACTGCTTACACATTTTGTTGTCCTGATGGAGTACTACGAGAGTTCCAAACGTCGTGGCCTCCCCTTGTAAGAGGGGAGCAATAGACCGAAATGAAATTTAATGGACATAACGAAACAGATGAGAGATTCACTTGTGCTACATGAGTATGGTGTTGGACTACCTTCTGCTGCAGTACTTGCCGTAACACAATCTGGCATCAAGCTGATTAGACGCCCACGTTGTCCTGAGGCAGACTGGCCCACAAATCTTGAATAGCCATCTCCAAATCGTGTGAGTAGTAGGCGTTTCAGCTGGTTCCACACGTGGCTCTATGGGGAACAGGTCCGGTTAGCAGGTCGGCCATGGAAGAGTCGGAACATGATGCAGGAAATCTTGAGCACCTGGACCTGCATGCGGACGAGCATTATCTTGATAGGAAAGTACCGCTGATAGACCATACACACGGCTGCCCATTAATATTGCTACACCAAGAAGAAATGCAGATGACAAACGGGTATTGATTGGACAAATATATTATACCAGAACTGACATGTGATTACATTTTCACGCGATTTGGGTGCATAGATTCTGAGAAATCAGTACCCAGAACAAGCACCTCTGGCCGTAATAACGGCCTTGTTACGCCTGGGCATTGAGTCAAACAAAGCTTGGATGGCGTGTACAGGTATAGCTGCCCATGCAGCTTCAACAACATACCACAGTTCATCGAGAATAGTGACTGGCGTATTGTGACGAGCCAATTGCTCGGCCACCATTGACCAGACGTTTTCAATTGGTGACAGATCTGGCCAGGGCAGCAGTCGAACATTTTCTGTATCCAGAAAGGACCCTACAGGACACGCATCACCCTGCTGAAATGTAGGGTTTCGCAGGGATCGAATGAAGGGTAGACGCACGGGTTGTAACATATCTGAAATGTAACGTCCGCTGTTCAAAGTGCCGTCAATGTGAACAAGAGGTGACCGAGGCTTGTAACCAGTGATCCCCCAAACCATCAGGTCAGGTGATACGCCAGAATGGCGATGGCGAATACAAGCTTCCAATGTGCGTTCACCGCGATGTCCCCAAACACGGATGCGACCATCATGATGCTGTAAACAGAACCTGGATTAACCGAAAAAATGACGTTTTGCCATACGTGCACCCAGGTTCGTCATTGAGTACACCATCGCAGGCGCTCCTGTCTGTGATGCAGCGTCGAGGGTAACCGCAGCCATTGTCTCCGAGCTCATAGTCCATGCTGCTGCAAACGTCGTCGAATTATTCGTGCTGATTGTTGTTGTCTTGCAAACGTCTCAAGCTGTTGACTCAGGGATCGAGACGTGTCTGCACGATCATTACAGCCATGTGGATAAGATGCCTGTCATCTCGACTACTAGTAATACGAGGCCGTTGGGATCCAGCACGGCGTTCCGTCTTATCCTCCTGAACCCACCGACTCCATATTCTTCTTACAGTCATTGGAGCTCGACCAACGCGAGCAGCAGTGTCGCGATACGATAAACCGCAATCGCGATTCGCTACGATCCAACCTCTATCAAAGTCGGTAACGTGATGGTACGCATTTCTCCTCCTTACACGAGGCATCAGAACAACGTTTCACCAGGCAACGCCGGTCAACTGCTGTTTGTGTGTGAGAAATTGGTTGGAAACTTTCGTCATGTCAGCACGTTGTAGGTGTCGTCACTGGCGTCAACCTTGTGTGAATGCTCTGAAAAGCTAATCATTTGCATATCACGGCATCTTCTTCCAGTCGGTTAAATTTTCCGTCTGTAGCACGTCACCTTCGTGGTGTAGCAATTTCAATGGCCAGTAGTGTAGGAAAGGTCCTACGTGGGATCGAAGAATGTCATCAGCATAACGCCGGTCCGTTAAGGTTCCACGTACCACAATTAGAAGGGACCAGCTGTCTTAGGCTATGGCCACCCAAATCATTACGCCGGCTGTGTGGGCGGTGTGGCAAGCGATAACGTAATGGAACAGTACCGTTCACCACGCTGCCTCCACATCCGCATTCGGTTATCATCCGTCCCCAAAATGAGTCGTAAGCATCACTACACACCAATTTTTGCAGATCTGTGACGGTGCACGTCGTTCTGGTTTTGCATCACTGTAGACACAGTCGCTTATGTCTCGGTATTAACGGCTGAGGACCTCTTCGGCAACAATCAGTATGAAGTCACTCCACGGAAAAGGTCAGTAAAAGTGCACCACAAGGACCGTATGCAATATTGGTCAGACTTGATCTTCACGGAACTTCTGACGCACCTTGGTGGTCCAGAATCCAGGTATCAGAATATCAATGGCCTCGGAACTTACACAACCTAGTTAAAAACCTGTTCTGTGACAGTAGTGTTGGTATTTAACAACATCGACATAGAAAAAAGATTACAAAAGGGTGCCCACAGGGGTCATGTTGAGGCCAAGGTACTTGAAAAGTCCAGTATAGTTTTCTGCTGAATTTGGATTACACAGCTAACACAAAGGCTGTAGCATTTGCAGATGACTTAATAGCGTTGAACCTAAGCACACACTGTCATTATTTCTGAGGAGCTATGCAATAGAGAAGTGGAAAACATCGCAGCATGGGCGCAAAAGAACTAAATCTGTTTTAATGAGCATAAGTCGAAAGTAATGATAGTAATAACAAGAATACTTAAGGCCAAAGCAACAGTTAGTGTGGTACTAAATAATAATGTTTTGCAACAGGTTGAACCATTAAAATACTGCGGTATAATTATTGATTATAATTTATATTTAACGAACACATACAGTACATGACTGAAAAATGCACGTAACGCATTGGTTCTTTATATAAATCAGCAGCACTTAAATGGGGGCTTCGTTCAGGACTATTTACCAAGGTGCTGAATCACCAATATTGGCATATGCAGTTCTTGTTTTGATTCACGCAAAAAGTAGAAAATGAAACTGTATATTCGAAGATTCCAGTGCTTGAGCAAGCTAAAGATTGCTGAGGCTTACTAAACGACATCTGATGAATGGTACCGCATTTTAACAGGTCTTACACCAGTAACTATTAAATTCCCACCAATATTATAAAAAACTTCAATGTTACAAAAACTGAACATACGATCCATTCCATTTGCACTCCTTCAGTTTAGAAACAGTGGCCCCAATCAGATCTACAGTCGCTTTAGAAGAAAGCCAGCCGCTGTGGCCGAGCGGTTCTAGGCGCTTCAGTCCGGAGCCGCGTTGCTGCTACGGTCACAGGTTCGAATCCTGCCTCGGACATGGATGTGTGTGATGTTCTTAAGTTAGTTAAGTTTAAATAGTTGTGAGGCTAGGGGACTGATGCCCTCAGATGTTAAGTCCCATAGTGCTTAGAGCCATTTTAGAAGAAAATTACATACTCAAGGAATGTACAATAGAAGTTTATAACGATGGGAGTTATTGAGAGAACAGAACAGCTTCAGAATTGGTAATAATCATTAATTGCACACCTGCCTATCAGTTAATGTAAACAATAAAGTGAAGGTGCACCATTAACCAAGCAGACTAATTAGCGGTTTAGCGAGTCCTGGAGAAACTTAAGAAATGACGAGAAATAATTATTAATTTCGCAGCTGGAATTCGCACGGATAGTCAAATTACGCTGGATTCATTGAAAAGTACCTGAAATCAAAAATATTTGATACAATATATCAGAAACATAATTAGGGAATTGCATCAGAGGAAATGACATTAACTTCGAAAGGAGGAAAGCTCATATAGAAATTTGTGAGAATAAACTGGCAGACAAGCTTGCCAAACAAGTGGCTCGAGGAAACGCTAAGACGAGCTGTAACAGAATCCCTTCATCTTTCTTCAGAGGAAATTTAAGATGTACGCCGAAAAAAATGGGATAGAGATTGCGGTGAAACTACAACCACAAAAGATATTTTCCACTGTTTAGGATCGTCTTTCTATAAAATTACCGCAGTCATCTAATCTTAGAACAATGTTAACCGGGCAAGGAAAAATAATATCTTACTACCATCGTCTCGGGTTATCCCCAAGCGCTGCTTTGTACGTGCGGAGAGGTTAAGTGAACATTAGATGTTACGGGTGTGTCGTAAACTTACTACAGAGAAAGACGCTCGACGGAACAGTGTTACAGAGAGGGAGGCCGATGGTTCTGGATAAACCGGTTTCGGTTAAGCTATACATGAGAGAATTTCACAAATTTTATAGACTGCTGACATTTCTCAGCTTATGAGCAACTAGCTCAGCCCCCGCTGCTTCATTGGCGTTTATTGTATGGTCTGCAAAGATTGTATTTTATTCTATTTTTTTTTTGTTTTATCTTAACGAATTTTAATGTTGTTCACAAATTGCAACATCATGTACATTCGGCACGCTAACCGAGGTCACCGAAGCATGGTCTTTTCCGAGTATACATCTCGTCAAAAAGCAATTTTGGCAACTACAGTTGGTGGTTTTTGCTAATCCTGCTTTCTGAGTTCTGGTCGTGATATTTTGGTAGATATTTCTCTAGAAGGCAAATACATATCTTCATAGGTTAACTTTAAAAGTGTTTTAATGTAACGCAATATTTTCACAAAAACCGCGTAATTGTCATATTTCCAAAAGCACTGAACCATGCATTACTTCCAACAGAAATGTCAAACATCACTTTTTATAAATTTAGCTTAAAAATACTTTAATAATAATAGTTTATTTTCAAAAATCTTTCTCCCTTTATTTTGAATCCTTAGTGGATGATTATCCAAAAACACTGAAGCACGTACTTTAATATGTGACAGAGAAACCAAATATCGAGTATTACAGTTCTAGCTTCAAAATTGTCTCAATGCCGACACACTTTCAAAAGACTTTTAATCCCCTACTTTCATCCCCCTCCTGCGGCTGGAATTTCTATCAATCTCGTACTAAACGATGACTACAGCGTAAGATCAACACCGTCTCCAAAATTCAACTATCTATCCTTAGCCGTTTGGGCTGCGTGTTGATGCGTCAATGAGCCATGCCCTATTTCACCGCCACGACGGGTGAATTTCAAAAAACACTGAAACACACAAAATTTACATCCCTCATTTCACCTCTTAGGGGTTGAATTTCTAAAAACGCTGAAACATTTATTTTTTTGTATCCCTAAGTGAGAAGTGCAATACCAGTTTCCATAGTTCTAGCTTTAAAAATACTCCACTTGTTCTTTAATAACGATTTATTAGGAGAAAAAGCAAAGTATTTAACCCCCATAGGGGTTAAATTTCCAAAAAAGGTAAACCTCGTATTTCTTTATTTTTGACCGAGAAAACAAATACCAAGTTTCGTAGTTCTAGTTTCAAAATTGCATTAATGGTGATATATTTTCAAAAAAATTTAGTCCCCTATTTCATCCCGTTAGATGTGTAAGTTCCAAATATCCCTTTGTAAACGATGCCTCGATGCCTACAGTATAGGACTAAAAATTTCCTTAGCCGTTTGGGCTGGGAGATGATGGGTCAGTCAGTCAAAACGTTGTCTTTGACATACACAGGTTATGTTTCTGTTACTAAAGACAGTGTCTGAAATTCTTTTATCGATCATACAGAAGTTCACTATTGTGTATGTTCTTCATCCATATTATTGCAACTCATTAGAATTTTATGTATATTGGTATCTGAACATGAAGTACGAGAGATACTGCCACATTTTACAAATAAATGGAATGAAAATGAAATGAATGCCAAAATTTTTACAATCTTAGGTGATCAAAATTTGATTTAGTTTCTCTCAGATGCAATATCAAAATTCTTCAAAAGCTATAAGCCAGACATGAGAACCAAATTACAAATCTGGAATTTCAAAATCGTTACTTTTTTACTTGAGAAAGTACTGATAAAAATCAATATAAAGTAAAATATGTCTTTATTCGTAAATCAGCATATGGTACATGTAGTGTACACATGATTTGTTCTCATATATGCTTATCCTGGAATAATAGTGTAAGTGTGTATATATGTGACATAATCTGCACCTAAATTTCTCTTCTCATTCCTAAAAGTGCAAGCGTGCATCGTCTATATGCCACTTTAAAAATGACATTTTTCTGCGTAATTTGTTAACACTGCGTGCAATAGGTTTTCTATGTGCAAAGAAATGAGCGAAATATAGCTGGCGAGTAGCAGCGAATTGGCTGTATAAGTTACATGAGATGAATTTTGTAGCGCAGGGGCGGTTGGGACCGCTTCCAGGAAATCCCACGTCGTTAAGGAGACCGCACGGCCGAGCGCACACAGGCAGCGCGCTAACATAGCGAGTTTCTGAGCTGGATTATACACTCACAAAAATTAGTAAAAAGTTGCAATAGAATGACGATGCGAGTAAAGTTATCACCAACCATCTAATACCAATATTAGCAATGTAATTAAAGTTTGTAAATATCTATTGTTTATAGTGAAAAAAGAATACTTATGAATTTTCACTCTTTTCACAAACAAGTGATATGCCATATAAAAGAGAACGAAGTCAGCTGCCGAGTAAGCCTGTCTGACAAGACTCCCTTATACAACAGAGTGGGTGAACTAGGTAAATGTTGGAAATTAATTTACATTAGCGATTTGGTGTACTACACAACGCTACGACATAAATAAAACGTTGGCTTTGTGGGAACTAATTGTCTGTTTGTTCATTTGTACTGAAATAAATTATTTTGAATGTTAGGCTTAATAAGACCACTACTTGATGGAAAAGTTTTTTGTTTTTACATTAATGAAACTAAAGTTCAATCTAAACCTGTGTCGGGGTACACCACTGAACTATCTTATTTGATGTTTCACATTTAATTCTCCTCTTTAATTCTTCATTGACGTTTAGTGAGCTTCTTAAGTGCACAGTGCAACTGCACTCAACCATCCCCTAGCCTTAAAGTGGAGCGACAAGAATCACGGCGGCTTTCCACATTTTCTTGCACGTCCTAACTTGAGCTCTAGAGCTGTATCCAGGCAACACGCATGCTGCCGCACACTTCCCACGGCGCATTTCGGTCCAGCAGTTGGCTGCCGGTCGCTTGGTTACAGTTCCACACCCTCTGTCTTTAGCACACGTCCACAACTGCGCTGCCACCGTAGGTTGTCACTACAGGTGCTGCAGTTTGTTTCCCAAGAATATGTGTGACAGTACTGATGTTTCCCTGAGCAACCATTGGTCATTATCTTGACAACATCTCACCACATCAACTCAATCCTGCCACCATAGTGGTCATCTGCCCTGGCCCTCGACAATGTAAGTAATTTTTATTCGTCTGTTCTTGCACAGTACGAGTTTTGCTAGTATTATAAATATGGTCTGCCACTTTGGAGTCAGGTGTATTAACTGTTGGCTGGGAAGGCCACGCCACAAATAGTAAATGGAACCAACATTTCGAACACCATTCACAGCTAAACAACAGAATTTAATATAAATTTATTTTAAATGATTAGTTTACACATTATTTGTAATGAAACTATTTAAATCTTGATTGTAAAGCTTTTCTAAAAATATACAGAATCTAGTTTTGAACAACGATCTTTAGATAGGCAACTTCAGTGACAGTCATACCCAAGCGGTATTAGTCGCCGTAACAGGATCACCCAACAGGACTCACAAGCAAGGTTACACGAGCATTTACGATCAAATCCCTACAACAGACTAAAAACGAAATTTATATTTCACATACGAACAGAGTCGCAACAAATTACCTATTTGAGCCAAAGCTAAAACATGTTAAAATCTTAAACCGAAGCACAGTGGAAAGAAGATGTATATTTTAAAGACGGATGGGTACTGAGCCTGGCTGACCATAAATGGCCACCTTCAAATGTTCGGTTTTAAAGAGACTGAAAGTTCTGATAAGCACCAAGAAGGCCGTCGTTTAAACGGCACTGATCATAAGAAATGTATTACAGTTAATTAGGAAGGGTTAACGTAACATGAGGTTGAATAACAATAAGAATTTTAGGACAACAACGGCCAGCTGTGCCGTAAAATTTGTATTTATTTCGTGAACCACAATGAAATAAAAAATTGCTGTATAACAAAGCTTCAGCGGCAACCAGCAGCAAAATGCGCTTTAATGACTCCAAAATGTGTTTCAGATTGAACAGCTACTTCACACGTAAAACTTCCTAGGCAGCGAAGTGTCCCTATTAATTTTCCTAGTATGAGGAAGCTGCTTATTAAGAATACGATTACCAAAAATGGAAAGCGCTTTGTTCTCCAAAATGGTGTATTTTTTACTTGGTCCTGTTAAGCACAGTAAAACCTGTAGAGAAGCACTAAGAATGTTGGCTGAGTAACTTGGCCTCAATTCACGTTCAAAAGTTAGATATGAAATACCAAACATGCAAGGCTACCATGCATATCGCACCCGTTGCATTCACCCAAAGTAACAACATCAACAAGGCATAGCCATGAGTGGAATCAACCACCACTTCAGTTTGTTGTGTTTTCTATAATACAATAGAACAAGTTTCTTCTGCATGTCTTACAGTCAATCTAAACTTGAGTCGTACGCTCACAACCACATAAAAACTGCAGCGCCACATTACACAAACGACAAAATTGGTCACCACATCGTATGTGGTCTTGACAAATAGCGAGGTGAAGTGGCACATGCACATTCCTGTTGACATCAAAGTGCATGAAATCCAGAGCAAGGCGTTGCACCAAACAGGGCCGAGTGGTACTTCTTACTAACCAAGCAGGTGGCTCTGTATATGATCGTGGGTGGTCAACCGCCTAAAACCGACTCCCGCAGCCACCCCACAATAACTGACTGAATCTGGTCCGCTGCGCTTGCACTCGGTAATGCTACTGACTTCCTGGAGTCAGGTTGAGCCATCAATATAACAATCCCCCCGGCGGTCAGTACACTGTCCACTTACACCACTTGTGCCCTCCATGCGCGCCCTCTAGCTCTCTCCGCGTGGCTCTCAGCAGAAATTCATTCTACACTTTGTGGATCACTGTTCTGTTCGCGACCATGTCGCAGATTACAACTCCCGTCGGAAAAATTTATCGATACAAGCCGGCACTGCTCAGTAGCGTTTGCTGTAAACTACTTGTATGCCTTGTAGGCCTGCCAACTTCTCTAACATGGAACTGTCAACAGTTATTTACTGCAAGTCCTCTAATAGGCCGAACAGAAATAGATTCCACGGGATTTGTTTGTGACAAGCCACGCAAGTTGCTAAAAATTTTGTTTTTATTACACCGTAATTAGTTTGAACCAGATACGTGAATGCTGTGCCCACTGAAATTTGTGCCTCTGCAAAAATGGGTGAAATTTCCACCCAATATTTTGAGAAACAGCCTGCCCTCTAATACACAACCTACATGCAGACTGAAAGTCCTCGTCCACCAGACACACACTGAATGCCAGCAGCGAGGAGCTGCACCTCTCTGTCCAAACCGCGTTGACACCACCATGCAAATGACCAGAAGCGTAAACGTCTTGATACTGCAAAAGAGCGCCACCAAAAGTCGATACTACGTTCTACAATATGTCGTCTTAGATAAGCATAGAGTACGGAAGTATAGTGTACTGTTTCCAGCTGTTTTTGATGTTAAAATACTTTCCTCCTTCTCTTATGACGTTAAGGGCTCTGTCCTTGTTATTCATTGATACCTTAAAAGAAATTTTCTAACTTATTTCTTAAGTTGCTTCATGATGCATATTCTACACTACTGGCCATTAAAATTGCTACACCAAGAAGAAATGCAGATGATAAACGGTTATTCATTGGACAAATATACTAGAACTGACGAATGATCATATTTTCACGCAATTTGGGTGCATATAACCTGAGAAATCATTACCTAGAACAACCACCTCGGGCCTTGACACGCCTGGGCATTGAGTCAAACAGAGCTTGGATGGCGTGTACAGGTACAGCTGTGCATGCAGCTTCAACACAATACCACAGTTCATCAAGAGTAGTGACTGGCGTATTGTGACGAGCCAGTTGCTCGGCCACCATTGACCAGACGTTTTCAATTGGTGACAGATCTGGAGAATGTTCTGGCCAGGGCAGCAGTCGAACATTTTCTGTATCCAGAAAGGCCCGTACAGTGCCTGCAACATGCGGTCGTGCATTATCCAGCTGAAATGTAGGATTTCACAGGGATAGAATGAAGGGTAGAGCCACGGGTCGTAATATGTCTGAAATGTAACGTCTACTATTCAAAATGCCGTCAATGCGAACAAGAGGTAACCGAGACGTGTAACCAATGGCACCATTACGCCGGGAGATACGCCAGTATGGAGATGACGAATACACGCTTCCAGTGTGCGTTCACCGCGATGTCACCAAACACGGATGCGACTATCACGATGATGTAAACGAAACCTGGATTCATCAGAAAAAATTACGTTTTGCCATTCGCGCACCCACGTTCATCGTTGAGTACACCATCGCAGGCGCTCCTGTCTGTGATGCAGCGTCAAGGGTAACCGCAGCCATGGTATTCGAGCTGATAGACTATGCTGCTGCAAACGTCGAACTGTTCGTGCAGATGGTTGTTGTCTTGCAAACGTCCCCATCTGTTGACTCAGGGATCGAGACGTGGCTGCACGATCCGTTACAGCCATGCGGATAAGATGCCTGTCATCTCGACTGCTCGTGATACGAGGCCGTTGGGATCCAGCACGGCTTTCCGTATTACCCTCCTGAACCCACTGAGTCCACATTCTGCTAACAGTCATTGGATCTCGACCAACGCGAGCAGCAATGTGACGATACGATAAACCGCAATCGCGATAGGCTACAATCCGACCATTTATCAAAGTCAGAAGCGTGATGTTACGCATTACTCCTCCTTACACGAGGCATCAGAACAATGTTTCACCAGGCAGCGCCGGTCAACTGCTGTTTGTTTATGAGAAATGGGATGGAATCTTTCCTCATGTCAGCACGTTATAGATGTCGCAATTGTCGCCAACCTTGTGTGAATGCTTTGAAGAACTAATCATTTGCATATCACAGCATCTTCTTCCTGTCGGTTAAATTTCGAGTCTGTAGCACGTCATCTTCGAGGTGTAGCAATTTTAATGTCCAGTAGTGAATTTTACCAAATACACAATTTTGTAAGGCTCTTGTATCTCCTACTTCATAATAATAACTACCACACGCAGAATTACTATTGCAACATGTCATGCTATGACGGTGTGCCTGTTCTCAATATCGGGAGAGGTATTACGTATTACGCTAATTACTCTGTCGACTTTCCCACTCCGCTGATGCAAGTTGGAAGCTTTTGCCTCCAGATGCATCCGAATTGTAGCATGTAACATAGACGTGTATGAGAGATTTGTAACGTAACTACGTCGGTGCGAAGTAAACGGAGTAATATAATTAAATTTCTAGGCGCAGAATACGTGCCGCCAATTGACATACTTGTACGGAGAACAGTGAAAACTGTGTGTAGTGGCGATTGTATCGGCATCATTAATAAGCGACGGTGGGTTGTTCGGGATCGTAATGAAGAAAACGTTGGTGATAACGTCAATGTATTTGACTGACTTGAGAGCGAACGACCCTGTGCAGCAACTGACCAGATTCATTGGAATCGGGTTTGTTAACTCGTGAGAGAAAATCGTCAGATGACGTAGTCACAGCTCTCAGTTAAGTACGGCATATCACGAGAGCTTGTTTGGGCCATCATTCTGGAACTACGTGTTGTGTGCCTGGTGGATGCCTAGAATACTCACTCCTGACAGGAAACAAGGGAGAATGGACATCTGTCAACAATTACATTTGCGTTTTGAACGTAAGCGTGATGGTTTCCTTGACAACATTGTAACAATGATGAAAACTGTGCTCACAATTTTCACCCCGAAAACAAGAGAATCTCTATTGAATTCCGCCAGAAACTTTTAGAACGCCAAAAAAATTCAAGACCTTGTCATCAGGAGCAAAGCAATCTCACAGTGTTCTGCAATGTTCAAGATGTGATGAATTTGCAATTCTTGCTTGAACGCACCGATAAATTGCAAGGTGCTGCGAGACTCTCAGGAAATTGAATGTACGAATTCGGAGAGTTTGTTCGCGCATGAAGCACCTTCCCTTCTCTTACAATTTTCTGCGATGTTCAAGATGTTATGCATTCGGAATTCATGCCTGAATGCACCGATAACTCTGCAAGGTACTGTTAGACCGTCAGTGTGAATGAAGTATTCGAGTAGGTTGAATTCAGGTGTTCTACAAAATCGTTCCAATTCTCACTGCCATGAGGCCAAACAGCAGAAGTATCATTTACACATCTGGGAAAAAAGTACACATGTTTCAAAGCCGCCATCTCCAATGCCTGTTCCTCGAAATCCTCCATAAACAAATTACCAATAGTAGGTGGCAACAGCCTTTCTGATACAACTGCATATGTCTGTTCGTAGAACTGGTCATTAAATAAGAAGTAAATGAAATCGGCACAAGCCGAAATAGGTCCGTTAATTCAGAACCAAATCTAGCATCAGTCAGCTTTAACGAATGAGGCAGAGGAACACGAGTGAAAGGGAGACCACATCAAAACTTAATAGAAATTCAGAGTCATTCTAACGCATTCCCTCTAATCGACGTAAGAAATCCGCTGAGATCTTAATATGATGCTAACATCGACCTACTACATGGCTCAAAAGAGTAGCAAGGTGTTTTGCTATGCAATATCTCGGGGCACCAAATTTACTCACAATCGGACGACAAGGAACCCTTTCAGGAGGCTGTTGACCTTCCTCTCCGCCCTTTTTCTGGAGGCAGTACAAATCTCACGATACACTGAATCAGACAGTAAACACCGAGGTTTTAAATCCCCCTCCACAGCGCTTACTTGCTGCAGTTTTGCCTTGAAAATGGCAGTGTGTGCTCCTGTGGAAATATCGGCGGTTGTGGACGACGCCACACGGATGCATTTCCGTAAGTTATTTGAACATCGTGTACATCGGGAGAAATTCTAATGGACTTAAAAGACTTCCTTTTTCTGTTCACCTGCAAAGACTGCTAATTTACTTTCTATTCCGACACTTGATATTAACTCTTCATATTACCTTGACTGGCAGCGCAGCTAGGGTTAAAAAAAATAATTAATTCAGAAGCTCGGAGTACGAATTTTGTGAAAATCCAATACGCGAATGTCTAAGGCAAGCATCTTCAGTCTTCAGGTTTTACACTCAGGAATCAATACACTCACGAATAAAACACTTAGTGTTTGGCCAGTACGTGCAATAAAGACAGATATGTAATATTTAATGATATTTGTGCTCAATAATTGGAGTAATTTTGTGATAAGCTGTGAATATCATGGCCACAGTAAGTACTAGAAGAGACAATTACGAAGGGAACAAGAGTAGAAAATTGAGTTTTTTATCCTAGCGCAAGAGTTATTCATAAGTAACTGTAAAACATAAACTTGGGAATGTAAATTCCCCATACATTTGGAGATAAAGTAAAAGAGTGTCTTGTTAGGTAGTGCCCCTACACATCAGTATATTACAGTTGGCACTTGGTTTCAGATTAAACTACTTTTTAATTTTCCCGGTATGCGACCGTTAATGGTGCAATTTGAAGCGAGTAAAGTTAATGAAATACTGTGTAAAATTATAAGTTAAAACAAAGTTCTTTCACAAACTCTGCGGAAAGGTTCCGTACCCTAAATCAAGATAAAAACTTAATACAAACATACGCTAAAAAATTCTTACTTTATCAGTGCAAAATATTCGACACATTAGATACGTATTGTTCCCTTGAAAGTGTCACCTACTAAGAAATTCACAATAATTATTTACATTTCCTGTTCTTGTTTTGTTCACTCGTCGAATTTTGGACTACCGTACCCCTTTCAAATACCTCCTCACAGTGTCGAGTGTTTTCGTAGACGTCGGCGATATGACGAACGGTTACCGCAACTAAGTTGTCTGCTGTCAAAAGAATTTGCTTCAGGTGACCCAGAGATAAGAATCCAAAGGATTGTAGTTTGGGGAGTGTTCAGGCCGTATCCATGGTCCTCCTACATGTACAACTACGTCACTACTTGGCAACGCTCTTGACGGTGTGTGACGGAGGGTGCTATCGGCACCAGTAACTAATCTCTCGTTCCTTGTTCTATTAGCGACCGGGGCATGGGAAGAATTATTGTCGGCAAGCCTCGGCAATTAGCTCTAATTCCTCCAATTTTCTCGTCGACGTCACTTCACGAAATGTATGTTGGAGGATGTAGTATGTTGTCCGAGTCTACCCGGAATGTATTCTCGCGAAATTTCAATAGTAAACCTTTCCCTGATGCAAAACGCCTCTCCTGTCGCGTCTGCCACTGCGTTTTGTTGGGCGTATCTGTAGTACTCTTGCACCGACTGAGCAATACTGTGACAAAAGGCGCCGTCCTCCGTTGGATCCTACTTGTTAGGATCGCAGATCGGAGGGCAGTACTTAAGAATAGGTCGAACAAACGCCGTTTAAGCCACTTCTTCACAGGATAGAAATAGTCGATGTTGCTCACGAGCCACCAGATGATGAGCAAGCAGATATTTACATGTAACCACCGGCTTATTTTTGTGCTTTTGGCTTAGAGCATGCGGCACCCATACATCTGATTTTTGTACCTTCCCCGCTGCATTCAAACGTGTTACGATGGTGGAATTATCACAGTTCATCGCACTTGCCAGTTATAGAGTACATAGTTGTCGATTAAAGCGTTGAAGCGATCGTCATCAAACCCAGAAGCTCATCCTGAACGAGGAGAGTCATCATCGTCCAAACGATCCTCCTTAAAACGAGAAAACCATTTTCTCGTCGTGCTCTGTCCTATGACACTATCCCCACACATGGCGCAAATAATTTCTGGCTGCCTCCGCTACTGTAACAGAAGAATACGTCGGGAAAGTTCCGATTTCTCCATTTGGCAGTCCATTTTCTAGCGTCCACGGCTCCACTTAGTATATCGAAATGACATTTTGTAAACTCAAATAGCAACAGTGAACTACAAATAAAAAATAAATATCGATACGTAAGTCAATGGCAACCAGCATACCAACATGAAAAACAAAAACACTACGACCTCATGCACCAAACTAATACATTGTATTCATGTCAAGTGGTTGATATCAGCCTGTGCATCTCAAACACTGCGACTTTACAGTGCTGGAACACCATCTTAGGCCGACCGACGTGGCCGAGCAGTTCTAGGCGCTACGGTCTGGAACCGCGGGACCGCTGCGGTCGCAGGTTCGAATCCTGCCTAGGTTAGTTGGGTTGAAGTACGAGCGCTGTCCAGAAAGTAAGTTACGATTGATCGCGAAATGAAAATCACAGTGAAAATCAGAAATGTTTCATTTGTAACAGTTAGCTACACCTTTCAGCTACTTCTCTACGTAGTCGCCGTTCTGACTCAGACATTCGTCGTAGCGCTGTACCAACTTTCCAATATCCTCATCATAGAAGGCAGCCGCCAGTTCTTTCCGCCAATTCTCTACGCTGGCCTAAAGCTCGTTGTCTGTGCCAAAATGTTGTCTTCATAGCCAGCGGTTCGTTTGAGCAGAGACAATTACGGCCTGTATTGTGGGTAACCAAACATTTCCAATTGAAACGATGCAGGAACATCTTCATTGCCCCTGCAGAATGACGCTGAGAATATTGTCTTGAAGAAGAAACCGCACGACAGTTATGTAACGTTGGTTGCATAGCTTCAGGGGAAAATTCTCACCAGGCCCTTATATTTGGCGGGAGATACTATTTTCTATAACATCTTTACGCGTTCACTAAGAGCTCAGGAATGAAAAGAGTGACATAATTCTACCTAGAGTCATACTAGAGACACTGCCCAACACATCTTTGCAAAGCTTTATCGGATTTTCGTAGTCGTTTCCATTTCGCGACCGATCGTACCTTACTTTCTGGACAGCCCTCGTAGTTCTACGTTCTAGGGGACTGATGACCTCAGAAGTTAAGTCAGTGCTCAGAGCCATTTGAACCATTTTAACGCCATCTTACATAAGCCATATATAGTTCATACTAGAAGATACACAATTTCTAGCAATCCTTGGAGAGTGTTCTGAATGAAATCCGTATACAAAACAACCCTAACACACAATTATTCAAAAACGGAACCGTGACACACTGTGCATTACTGCAGCATCTTACAGAGCTATCGAAATCTTACAACTGTATCTGTTGTGGGTGGTTTTCATTAGCGTCTATATGTTGCCGTACAGATAACTCTCAGCTCGAGGCGCAGCTTGGTACTTAATGGAAATGCGGGCCCGCTAGCAGCGCTGAGCGCTGCGCCGTCCCAGCCGCCCAGGAGTACCATTCCGCGAGCGTCGGACAGGGCGGCCGCAGCCATTCTGAGAGGCCGAACGCGGACGGGCGCACTGTTTCCACGTCACGGCCGCTCCTTACGCGCCCATAAATCACCGCCGCTGTCCTTTGTGGGCTTCACGCACCTCGCTGGCCGCTGCGCTACTGTAGGACGGCCGGTGCGCTGCGCCTGTAAACGTCACGCTAGCAGATGCGGCCTCACATCAGACGTACTCCACCTTAAGCTACGAAAACAGTTTTTAGGGGCTCCTACAGACAAAACGTGTGGAGTCCTCAAATTACAAAAAACCAGCCCGTAGGTTCATGATTGAAATACATTGACGGAAAAGGAAATCCAAACACCAAAACATACTTAACGTATAGGAATGAAATTTCGGGAATAATTTAGTCTAGATAACACACACTACTCGCCATTAAAATTGCTACACCAAGAAGAAATGCAGATGATAAACGGGTATTCATTGGACAAATATATTACACGCAATTTGGGTGCATAGATCCTGAGAAATCCTGTGCCAAGAACAACCTCTAGTCATAATAACGGCCATGATACGCCGGGGCATTGAGTCAAACAGAACTTCGATGGCGTGTGCAGGTACAGCTTCCCATGCACCTTCAATACGATACCACGGTTCCTCAAGAATAGAGACTGGCCTATTTCGACGAGCCAGTTGCTCGGCCACCATTGACCAGACGTTTTCAATTGGTGAGAGATCTGGAGAATGTGCTGGCCAGGGCAGCAGTCGAATATTTTCTGCATCCAGAAAGGCCCGTACAGGACCTGCAACATGCGGTCGTGCATTATCCTGCTGAAATGTAGGGTTTCGCAGGGATTGAATGAAGGGTAGTGCCACGAGTCGTAATACACCCGAAATGTAACGTCCACTGTTCAAAGTGCCGTCAGTGCGAACAAGAGGTGACAGACGTGTAACCAATGGCACCCCATACCATCATGCCGGGTGATATGCCAGTATGGCGATGACGATTACATGCTTCCTATGTGCCTTCACCGCGATGTCGCCAAACACGGATGCGACCGTCATGATGCTGTAAACAGAACCTGGATTCATCCAAAAAAATGACCTTTTGCCATTCGTGCACCGAGGTTCGGCGTTGAGTACACCTTCGCAGGAACTCCTGTCTGTGATGCAGCGCCAAGGGTATCCGCAACCATGGTCTCCGAGCTGATAGTCCATGCTGCTGCAAACGTCGTCGGACTGTTCGTGCAGGTGATTGTTGTCTTGCAAACGTCCCCGACTCAGGGATCGAGACGTGACCGCACGATCCGTTACAGCCATGCAGATAAGATGCCTGTCATCTCGACTACTAGTGATACGAGGCCATTGGGATCCAGCTCGGCGTTCCGTATTACCCTCCTGAACCCACTGAGTCCATATTCTGCGAACGATCATTGCATCTCGACCAACGCGAGCAGCAATGTCGCGATACGATAAACCGCAATCGCGATAGGCTACAATCCGACCTTTATCAAAGTCGGAAACGTGATGGTACGAATTTCTCCTCCTTACATGAGGCATCATAACAATGTTTCACCAGGCAACCCCGGTCAACTGCTGTTTGTTTATGAGAAATCGGTTGAAAACTCTTTTTCGGACATATCCGAAATGACAGACACCACGCGGAATCCACACCTGTGATACATAATACGTAAACTGAAAGTGAATGAGGGAAAAGGGAAGGAAAGGCACTACTGATTGTAGCTGCATGGGGACTTTATGCGGAATCAGAGGTGACAAGTGAGAAAGTGCGCTGGAACGGATTCGTATCCAGTATCTCCTGTTTACCAGGCAGTTGCGTTAACCACTTAGCCATTAGGTCACACTGTATATCGCAATTGCGTGGATTACCTCGACACGCCTCTCTGCCGACCCACATTTCCATATAGCGCCATCTGTCCGCAATCCCCGTCCATATCCTCCGTGTTCACTACTTTGAGATACCCACAGGAGGCTGAGCCATGCTAAAATTTACTGTTTTGAAGAGCGCGCCGCAGCGGGTAGCGTAAAGCAGTCGCCCTCCGTTTCTGGCGGTGGCGCTTTGGTGTCTCCCTCTGGTGGGAAAGGGGAAAGGTTGCCTTTTCAAGTGTATTTAAGGGGCGCTATGAGCTCGCTAGGGCGAGTACGGTTAGTTGGTCATCCAAGTCAGTCTGGGTCTTTCTCTCGTCCGCATTGGTGATACAGTTAGTGTCTGTCTGTCGTCCGAAGTGCTAGTATGTGTTAGGCCGCCAGTCTGCTCGAGTTTGTTCAGGCGATGGTCATTGGTGGTTGGATCGATCGGTTGGTCGGTCACATACTGAGACACAAGGTGACTTGTCCGCCTTGAGCGTCGGCGCATGTGAGGTCGCCACGTCAGTCCAATGGGCTGTGCCGTATAGCGAGGGGTAGTGGCTTCGCGGGCGACACGAGAGCAACAGGAGTCAACCCACGACATCGGTCTGGCCGGTGTGAGCTGCGGCGCTGTGAGACGGGAGATCAGCGCTCCTTCCTGCGTCTGTTGACGCGGTTGGCAGCGGACGGTTCGGGAGAGCGTTTTGGGGGTGCTGCGCCAGGTCTTTGCCAGACATCGGAGTGTATTATAAGTTATGTGATTCGTGATATGTTGTTTCATTTACTTGTCAAATTCTAGTTTTTTTTGGGTCACTATCCCTTCTCAAGCTTGCTCGTCTGTCTCTCGTCCGCATTTGTTAGGCAGTTAGTGTCTGTCTGTCTGTCTGTCGGTCTGCCGTACGTTAATAGCTGCCTCTGTCATGTTTGTCGGATTCGGTGTTAATGAATTTATTCCTTGAAGTGTAACGGCCGAATTCCTGAAATAAGTATTTATCTTGCCTATCATCTTGAGAAGCTGTGTATGTGTAATGTAGAACGTGTTTGTATATTTTATGTAAGACTGCATTTCTTGGGTTTTCATTTAAATGGTCATTTTAGAATATAAATTTGCCACCCGTCCACCGCAAGAGTTTTTTTTAAGATCAAGTTGCACCTTCGGTGGCAAGTTAATTGTTTAAATGTTAGTGTTTTATATCATTTCCATTCCTCCAACGGGGGCATAGTCTTTGTGCTTGTGTGAGTTATTAAAATTTTTAGTTTAAAGTAATCTGGTGTGTTGCAGATTTGCACCAGTGTAGTCTTTCAGAGGTTATTGTGAGCGGTCGTGACTACGGCCGTGACAAAAGAGAGCGGCAAGGTTCTCAGCCCGAAAGCTCATACAGTCAATATTCGTTCTTTCTGCCTCTGAATAAATTGTAAGTTGATATTTAGAGGGTGCTTTCTGATTTAAATCTGTTTAAAAAAAAAAGGAAAAAATAAGAAAGAAAAGGCTTTTAGGAATAAAACTTCCATTTGTTGAAAGAAGTTAATTTGTTTTCATCAGTTACCCACTGGCAACTATTTCCACGCTCACATAGAGTGATTAAATGTGTTAATGTTCTTGATGAATTGCTAGTAAATAAAGTAAATTTTTAAGAAAAGGTTTTTAAAATAAATTCACGGTTCAGAGACTAATGTAATAGTTCATCCGTATTGAAGATGATCGACTCGTTGCACATCGAGGTGACTAACATCAGCTCAGCGCGTCCAGTCTGAAATTAATCGAAAGCTGACGACTGTTAAAGCATATATTTAAAGCAAACCTTATTTCCGTCGTCATAGTAGCATCACTAACGCCACTCTTGTGCGTCTGGCGCGAAATTTCAAGAGACATCATCTTTCAGGTGTAGAACAATGCCCATCAACTTCCGTTAACGTTGCACAACTCCTTGGTTTTGGGATTTTTTTCCGTCAGTGAAATATCTGAACTCTCTATTAATATCTGTTTAAACAGCTGGGGACTTTAACTGCGCCATGTGAGCACATTTACAGTATTTTTACATACAGGTGGTGAAAAAAACCGAAATACGCCAGAAGTTCGTAGTTGAACTTAAATGCAAATACTAGACAAGTCGGAAGGTCATACTGTTGTATGTGACCACGAATGGCACGTGCCCAACGTCCTCAGTACAATACAGGTATGGTCAGAACAGTGTCCTGTGTAATCGTGAATGCTTTATGACGTACCTCATTGCATTAGAACGAGGAAAAATTGTCGGTGCTCATTTGGTGAGTGCTCTGGTAAATGAGATAGCCGAAGTGTTTGGTGTTTCAAGAGGTTCGAATCAAAGATGTTAAGTGAAGTTCCAGGTGCAGGGAACTGCAGGGAAAACTGTAATTCCAAAACCATTCATCTTCGACGGAAGAGCACGTGAGGAAAACTAATCAATGAAGCCTGGAATTTGGGCAAATGGAACAATGGTATATGGTCGGATGAGTTTTGTTTCACATTATTTCCAACTTATGGCTGAGGTTTCCTTCCAAGAGAGAAACGTAGCGGGAGTTCGATGGTTTGGGCAGCAGTACTGCTAAGACCTATGTGACCATTTTGGCTGATCAGCTTGAGCCTACGGTACAACGTCTGTTCCCCAACGATGAAGCTGTGTTCCAAGACGAGAGGGCCCCTGTTTGCATTTTCCAGGGCTGGTTTTGCGACCACTAGGGCAAACTGACTCTTCTGCCCTGGCCATCATATTCGTCTGCTCTCAATATTATGGAGACTTGTTGCCTTGTGTCTGCTTTGAATAGAAGGGTGCGTGATACCTATCTACCCACTTTTTCGTTAACCTGAGCTTGCCATTATTTTTCAGGAAGAATTGTACAATATTCCTTTGAAAGCCATATAAGACCCATATACATCCATTCCGAAATGACTGAAAGCTGTTTCAAGTGCGAACTGTTTCTCTATACTACATCATGCACGGTAAGGTATTGTCGATATGGTGTTTACATATATTTGTCCGCCCTCTGTATACAAGAAGGAAAATACCATCACTCCTATATAGTGACTTTCATTATCATTAAACAAGGTCCTGATTAAACTTACTTTTACCCAGAGTAATCATACAAAAAACACAGAAGAGTAGATTCTCAATTGTCATCACATGGCTGAGTGGCCCTTTCCCAGTCGTCGAATCAAGGATAATCTCTGGCTGTATGGGAAATTGAACTCAGGTCTTACGCATGACAGTCAGGAAAACAAAATCAGCTAACTCACACCTCTTAAATGATTCAATCTACTACGTGATCACACAGAGTAGTGAATAGTCAGAAAATAACGTTAGTTAATAATAAATACGCTGATGGAAAAGAATCCTAACTCCAGGAAATAATTTAGAGTAATGAAATTTTGGGAATATATTTACCTTGGTAATATATTTAAGTGATTAATGTAGCAAGTTTAGAGATTAATGTAAGCACGCAAAACACCATTGCAAACGTGAAATGATGGTACATAATTAATCGGTTTAACTGCCAGAATGTTGAATATAAGCAAGCAAACGTTCATGCAATGTGTCTAACAGATGCCGGATATCAGCTTGTGTGATGGCGTTCCTGCATTTTGCACTTGGTCAGTCAATACAGATACGGTTAAAAGGTGTTGTGGGTGACGTTTGAAATGCTATTCGATGATGTCCATTTGCCCTATATTGGAGACAGTTATATTGATCGAGCTTGAGCAGGCAACATCTCGAAATTCAGTAGAGCATGGTGGGTTACAACAGCTGTATGTGGGGGAGCGTTATCCGGTTTGGAAACACCCCTGGAATGCTATTCATGAATGGCAACGCAGTAGGTCGAATCATCAGACTGATATACAAATTTGAAATCGGAGTGGAATAACCACGAGTGTGTTCCTGCTGCCACAGAAGTCGCGCCTCAGACCATAACTCCAGCTGCAGGCCCCGTGTATCTACGCCGGAGCAGGTTGTTTCCAGGCGCTCAAATGGTTTCGTTCTAACCAATACGCGGGTAACACTGGGACCGAGGCAGAACTGGATTTCTTCAGGGAACGCATCAGGCCTCCACACCACCCAGCATTGAGCTCTCGCCCTACTCCAGTGAAGGCGCGAATGGGAGTGGTTTGAGATCAATGGAAAGCACAGGATGGTTCAAATGGCTTTGAGCACTATGGGACTTAACATCTGAGGTCATCAGTCCCCCAGAACTTAGAACTACTTAATCCTAACTAACCTAACTACATCACACACATCCACGCCCGAGGCAGGATTCGAACCTGTGGCCGTAGCATTGGCCCGGTTCCGGAATGAAGCGCCTAGAACCGCTCGGCCACCGCGGCCGGCTGGGAATGGACGGAAACGGTCTTCTGGCTCGGACGTGCCCTTGAAGTAAACAGATTCGCAACAGTTTTTTGTCACTGGGGTACCAAATGCTGTACGAGTTGCTGCTCCAGACGCAGTACGATGCACTACAGCTATACATCGAGAGCTCCCTGTAGTGCCACGTGGCCGTCCGGAGTTCAGTCTTACTGAGCTTATACCTTCCCGTGACCACTGTTCCAAGTAATCATCTACAGTGCGTACAATCCTGCAAAAGTTTTCTGCAGTGTCAGCTTCCATACTAGCCCTATCACATGCCCTCTTTGAAACTTAGTGAGCTGTTGATAAGGGCATCTCCGTCGTCTCAAAGATATTCCTAACTAGCATCAACTCAACACGCCCAGGCTCAAAGGTAACTAACGCTCATGACGGTCAAAACGCGTATTTGAAGCAAACGTGACCTGCATTAGCACCGTTCTTATGCGACTGGCGCGAAAATTTAATAGACGTCCTCTTTCATAGGTAGAAACATGCCTACCAACATTCGTTTATCTCGCGCAATTACATCTTGGTGTTGGGACTTCTCTCGTCAGTCAGCTGCTATTTCTTAAAGAATCATACTATAAAATTTGAAGACTAGGATGTGTGCAACGGATAATTCAAAACTCATTCCATTTATTTTGAGCTCAGCATCCTATTCATTGTCATTTGTTGCTGACCCAGCTTTTTTAGGAGGAGACAAAACGAAAAATTCAACAAAGTGCTGAAAATATTATCAACGTCATGACACCTGTTAGAAGGAATATGGACTGAGATCAATAGTATAATGAGAAATCTTTTTTTTTTGCTTTAGTAGCACCATTAGACTGTTTTTTGTTTCCAGTGTTATATTTACACTTACACAATCATGATTTCGGCTTCAATGTGCCATTGTCAACTGTTTTAAGTGTTATAAATTGCCTGGGATGGCGTACTGCCGTATTAAAATACACAGTTAGACACATTGTGTAAGATTTGATATTTGTCTAACACTGTATTTTAATACGACAGTCTGCCATCCGAGGCAGTTTATAACACTTTGAAGCCGAAATCATGATTGTGTAAGTGTACATGTAATACTGGATGTTGTATAGCTAGAGAAGGCCGAAATGCACGCTATAAGCTCACGCAGGATGGCGTGAGGTCTGAAACAGTATACGTAATGAATGCTATAAAGAAAAGTACGTAGCTTCTGGAATACTTAACTTTAATCCATCATTTGTATACATCGTTCTTGATGAGACATGCTTCATACGATAACTATCAATTGCTATGGCGCCTTGCTAGGTCGTAGCCATTGACTTAGCTGAAGGCTATTATAACTATCTTCTCTGCAAATAAGCGAGGCTTCGTCAGTGTTGCATCGCTAGCTAAGTCGTCCGTACAACTGGGGCGAGTGCTAGTAAGTCTCTCGAGACCTGCCGTGTGGTGGCGCTCGGTCTGCGATCACTGACAGTGGCGACACGCGGGTCCGACATGTACTAATGGACCGCGGCCGATTTAAAGCTACCACCTAGCAAGTGTGGTGTCTGGCGGTGACACCACACTGGAAATAATCAACAGTCGCATGGGGCCGCTGACTTCAAAGAAATATGACTGTGGCCCCGCATTATGAAAATAATTATTAAAAAGATATTCGTTGATAAATATATATAGAAAGTCCGGTATGCAATATAAAAAACGAAGGTCACTTCTTAATCTGAACCTAGAAAATGTGATGTTAGTGATTGTGTTAATTGGCTATTTTTCAAAAAGTGTTTCCCTTTTCGACAAAAATTGCATATCTGATATTTTGTGAATGGCCAAATATAAATAAATAAATAGCCATACTGGCCCATAACATTACCAGTAGGCTTGAACCACATATGGTCTACGGAATGGCGACAATAAGCTGCATCTATCACTCCCGCTTTTAAATTCTATTGATTTAACTTTGAACATGCGTCCGAGAGTTACCCTCAATTTCTTGAATGAGCCTATGTTGCTTCCAACTATTAATTTTCAGTTTATTTTCATACTAGTGTGGAGTTTCGGTCTTAAGCTATTTTTAGTGTTACTATTAAATGTGGCAAGCTTTCTTGCATCATACCTTGATTTACAATGATCAGTTCATATTGTTCCTCAGTAGTACTTGACACATGTATTTGGGAGATACAACAACTGACTGCTGTTTCAGTCACAACTCGAATATGATACAGATCATCCCGACCTTATTCGGCTGTTGGTGGCCATTTTCATGTCTATAAAAATGAAACAAACAATGGATAATGTCGTGTAGGAACAAAGGAGTCTCGCTTTATGTTAAGAGATGTTGTTGATCTTTAGGTCGAAGACCGTTCTGTTGCAAGTTCGTAGCTTATATGAGTTAACAGATATCATGTACGTATTTCTTTCCAGATTGTGTAGCTTCCTACAGACTCAATCTTCGTCATTTGGATCACCTCCTTCCTAAACAGCCCACACCTGAAATCCAAGGAGGGGTGACTAACTTTCTATGCAGTTTTTACTAAGTAAGTGGTTATCATGAGATTATTTTAGAGGACTGTTGATGTATGAGTCCCGAATATAGTGTTTTCCATTGTCTTCTGTTTCTTCACAGCTGATTATTACGCCATTAATAGCATTACCCTTCGCAAGAGCAGGATAGTGCCTGGACCATTGGTTCTTTATCTTTTGACAACTATATTTCCACAATGTGCAACACTGCTGTTTAAATGCAGACGTGAGATTGTGGCTGGTTGTAACTGTTTACTTGAAAGTCATATGTGGATATTAACAACGTCACGCACACGGCACCTAATTTCCATTGGTTCACTATGGAACTTCTCACAGAATGTCATGCAGGCTTGTCGTTCGTAGCTAATTTGGCTCTGTGGAACTTTTACAAGAATGTGCAGGTTTCCTTTCCAGTAACAAGTACATAATTTTCTTTAAATGATATGATACAGATATAGAACTGTGGTGCATGCTGCAGAGCTTTTCACAGTACAGTCACCATTACCTTCTGTTATAGACATCTACCTGATGGAAAGTGTTATCTTCTCACAGAGTTAAATGACTCCTTAGTCCAAATCTGAAAGCAAGCTACGGATTTACGGAACTGAATCCAGTGTTAAATCGTAAAATATTAAAATTAAATACCCTGAGCGGCATGTACTACAGCTAGAGATGTTCAGGGACAGTCTGCATTATTACAAGATATCCCTTCCCCTGGATGTCACCGATGTCGTATGACATCGCGTCTAACATACGCCAACATCCTATACACTCTAAGATATAAAAGAAACGACGAACGATGAAAGACTAATCAAAATGGGGCAGAAATCGGTAGACGTGATGTACATTTACACACAAACAAGTGACTACAATTTCAGAAAAACTGAAAAATTTATTCAAGAGAAAGAGTTTCACAAATTGAGCAAGTCTGACCATTATGCAAGCAATTATTTGACTTGGCATTAATTTACAGAGTTTCTGGATGTACTGAGGGATATTGTGCCAAATTCTGTCCGTTTGACGCATTAGATCGTCAAACCCCTGAGCTGGTTGGTGAGCCTTGCCCTTAACACTCCAAATATTCTTAATTGGGGAGACATCCGGTGACCTAGCTGACCAATATAAGGTTTGGCAAGAATGAAGACATGCAGTAGAAACTCTCCCTGTGTGAGAGCAATAATTATCTTGCTGTAATGTCCGATGCTATTCAATCTGCATATTGAGCAAGAAGTAAAGGAAATGAAAGAAAAGTTCGGAGTAGGTATTAAAATCCATGGAGAAGAAATTAAGACTTTGAAGTTCGTCGATGATATTGTAATTCTGTCAGAGACAGCAAAGGACTTGGAAGAGCAGTTGAACGGAATGGACAGTGTCTTGAAAGGAGTGTATAAGATGAACATCAACAAAATCAAAACGAGGATAATGGAATGTAGTCGAATTAAGTCGGGTGATGCTGCGGGAATTAGATTAGGAAACGAGACACTTAAAGTAGCAAAGCAGTTTTGCTGTTTGGGGAGCAAAATAACTGACGATGGTCTAAGTAGAGAGGATATAAAATGTAGACTGGCAATGGCAAGGAAAGCGTTTCTGAAGAAGAGAAATTTGTTAACATCGAGTATTGATTTAAGTGTCAGGAAGTCGTTTCTCAAAGTATTTGTATGGAGTGTAGCCATGTATGGAAGTGAAACATGGACGATAAACAGTTTGGACAAGAAGAGAATAGAAGCTGTCGAAACGTGGTGCTACAGAAGAGTGCTGAAGATTAGATGGGTAGATCACACAACTAATGAGGAGGTATTGAATAGAATTGGGGAGAAGAGGAGTATGTGGCACAACTTGACAAAAAGAAGGGACCGGTTAGTAGGACATGTTCTGCGGCATCAAGGGATCACAAATTTAGCATTGGAGGGCAGAGTGGAGGGTAAAAATCGTAGAGGGAGACCAAGAGATGAATACACTAAGCAGATTCAGAAGGATGTAGGCTGCAGTAGGTACTGGGAGATGAAGAGGCTTGCACAGGTTAGGGTAGCATGGAGAGCTGCATCAAACCAGTCTCAGGACTGAAGACCACAACAACAACAACAACAACAACAACAACAATAATAATGTGAGTTTGGGGTGACTTGTCATGAAGGGCGACCATGGATGACAACTGATTGCGTCCTGCTCTAAAAAGAAATGGCACCCAAGATCATTACCATTGTCTTAGGGGCTGAGGGCCAATTCTATTTCTGTCAATATGATTATATGCCGAAGATGTGTCTGGAGATGGCCTGGACGGCGGTAAGCTTCCAACCTGTCACCCACCATAAGGCCCGACAACCAGCATGATGGTCTGAGGTATCATTTCTCTTTACAGTAGGACACATTTGGTTGTTATCAGCTGCACGCTTACAGCAGGCCGGTACGACGACGACATTCTACAGCCCGCTTTGATGCCTTTCATGGTAATCTTTCATGGACTTGCATTTCACCAAATAAATGCCTGCCAGCACAAGGCGACAGTTTCTACGGCTTGTCTTCAAGCTCGCCAAACCCTACCTTGGCCAGAAAGGCCGCCAAAGCTCTCCCCAACACAGAACATTTGGAGGATTATGGACCGGGACGTCCATCAACTTTGACGATCTAACCCACCAATTGCGCAGAATCTGGTATATTATACCTCAGGTGGACATCCAAAACTATCAATCAGTGCCAAGCCAAATAACTGCATGCATAAGAGCGTTATTGAGTTGCTGAGATTGTGAAGCTTTTTCTCTTGAACAAACACTCAGACATGTAAGGATCTCCAGGGCCATTTATAGCAGACCCACAAACGTTCATTTATCTGAAATGTGAAGAGAAAGTTTCAGGTTACTAAGCAAAATTAGTGAAGATCCGAAACATTCTGAAACTTGAAAATGATGATTGTATATCAGTCACCTCAAAGTAAATAAAATTCTGTGGTGTGTGTGGCATACTTGGTAAAGTAGTTAAAAAATGGTTCAAATGGCTGTAAGCACTATGGGACTTAACTTCTGAGGTCATCAGTCCCTGATGGCCGGGGTGGCCGAGCGGTTCTAAGCGCTACAGTCTGGAGCCGCACGACCGCTGCGGTCGCAGGTTCGAATCCTGCCTCGGGCATGGATGTGTGTGATGTCCTTAGGTTAGTTAGATTTAAGTAGTTCTAAGTTCAAGGGGGCTGATGACCTTAGATGTTAAGTCCCATAGTGCTCAGAGCCATTTGAACCATTTTTTTCATCAGTCCCCTAAACTTAGAACTCCTTAAACCTAACTAACCTAAGGACATCACACACACCCATGCCCGAGGCAGGAGTTGAATCTGCGACCGTAGCAGCAGCGCGGTTTCAGACTGAAGCGCCTACAACTGCTCGGCCTCAGTGGCCTGCAGGTAAAATAGTAATTGTAGTAATCATTGTAGTTTCCACATGGAGTTGTAGTAGATTTACTCGATAGGTTCAGACAAGAGGTCATAAAATCTTCAACACAACCAAAAATTCAAACATTTCCCCATAGAAAACTGCATTACATCGACCAAACACTTTATTTACGAAAAAACACACACTACACTGCTAAGATAATATGTAGATAGGTAGATGGTAATATCACTCACTAATACATCAAAGAGATAACATTTTCACTACGATGCATCAAACTACATCACCACCACCCAGTAAATGCTGTCAGCGTGTTTGCAAGACATGAGTGTAGTGCATTTTGTCTGAATGGTTTTTTTTCATCTTCAGATGATGTGGAGTATTCCGCGACAAAGACATGTTAAGGGGAGTACATACCGTTTTCAACAAGGATTTCTTCCTAAAGTCAAGCAAAAGTGAACTTGTCAGTGCCAGATTGTGAACCCATTCCAGCTGTGGTTTTGGAAAATCCGCGTTATCTAGGCGATAAAGTGGTATTATCCTCTACGGAGCGGTGTTAGCTGTGTATCTCAGTCACTATTGCTTGCATTAAATAGTCATGGATGACTGGAATTCGAGAGTAGGAAAAGGGAGAGAAGGAATCATAGTAGGTGAATATGGATTGGGGCTAAGAAATGAAAGATAAAGACGCCTGGTAGAGTTTTGCACAGAGCATAACGTAATCATAGCTAACACTTGGTTCAAGAGTCATGAAAGAAGGTTGTATTCATGGAAGAACCCTGGAGATACTAGAAGGTTTGAGATAGATTATATAATAGTAGGACAGGGATTTAGGAACCAGGTTTTAAATTGTAAGACATTTCCAGGGGCGAATGTGGACTCTGACCACAATCTATTGGCTATGAGCTGTAGATTAAAACTGGAGAAACTGCTAAAAGGTGGGAATTTAAGGAGATGGGACCTGGATAAACTGAAAGAACCAGATGTTGTACAGAGTTTCAGGGAGAGCATAACGGAACAATTGACAGGAATGGGGGAGAGAAGTACAGCAGAAGAAGAATGGGTAGCTCTGAGGGATGAAGTAGTGAAGGCAGCACAGGATCAAGTAGGTAAAAAGACGAGGGCTAGTAGGACTTCTTGGGTAACAGAAGAAATATTGAACTGAAGAAAGGAGAAAATATAAAAATGCAGAAAATGAAGCAGGCAAAAAGGAATACAGACGTCTCGAAAATGAGATCGACAGAAAGCACAAAATGGCTAAGCAGGGATGACTAGAGGACAAATGTAAGGATGCAGAGGGTTATCTCACTGGGGGTAAGATAGATACTGCTTACAGGAAAATTAAAGAGACCTTTGCAGAAAAGAGGACCACTTGTATGAATATCAAGAGCTCAGGTGGAAACCCAGTTCTATGCAAAGAAGGGAAAGCAGAAAGGTGAAAGGAGTATATAGAGGGTCTATAAAAGGGTTTTGTACTTTAGGACAATATTATTGAAATGGAAGAGGATGTAGATGAAGATGAAATGGGAGATACGATACTGCGTGGAGAGTTTGACAGAGCACAAAAAGACCTGAGTCGAAACAAGGCCCCGGGAGTAGACAACATTCCGTTAGAACTACTGATGGCCTTGGGAGAGCCAATCCTGACAAAACCCTACCATCTGGTGAGCAAGATGTATGAGACAGGCGAAATACCCTCAGACATCAAGAAGAAAATAATAATTCCATTCCCAAAGAAAGCAGATGTTGACAGATGTGAAAATTACCCAACTACCAGTTTAATAAATCACAGCTGCAAAATATTAACGCGAATTCTTTGCAGACAAATGGAAAAACTGGTAGAAGCCGACCTCGGGGAAGATCAGTTTGGATTCCGTAGAAATATTGGAACACGTGGTTCAATACTGACCTTACGACTTATCTTAGAAGAAAGGCAAACCTACGTTTCTAGCATTTGTAGACTTAGAGTAAGCTTTTGACAATGTTGACTGGAATACTCTCTTTCAAATTCCAAAGGTGGCAGGGGTAAAATACAGGGAGTGAAAGGCTATTTACAATTTGTACAGAAACCAGATGGCAGTTATACGAATCGAGGGGCATGAAAGGGAAGCAGTGGTTGGGAAGGGAGTGAGACAGGGTTGTAGCCTCTCCCCGATGTTATTCAATCTGTATACTGAGAAAGCGGTAAAGGAAACAAAAGAAAAATTCGGAGTAGGTGTTAAAATCCATGGAGAAGAAATTAAAACTTTGAGGTTCGCCGATGACATTGTAATTCTATCAGAGACAGCAAAGGACTTGGAAGAGCAATTGAACGGAATGGATAGTGTCTTGAAACGAGGATATAAGATGAACATCAACAAAAGCAAAACGAGGATAATGGAATGTAGTCGAATTAAGTCGGGTAATGTTGAGGGAATTAGATCAGGAAATGAGACACTTAAAGTAGTAAAGGAGTTTTGCTATTTGGGGAGCTAAATAAATGATGATGGTCGGAGAAGATATAAAATGTAGACTGGCAATGGCAAGGAAAGCGTTTCTGAAGAAGAGAAATTTGTTAACATCAAGTATAGATTTAAGTGTCAGGAAGTCGTTTCTGAAAGTATTTGTATGGAGTGTAGCCATGTATGGAAGTGAAACATGGACGATAAATAGCTTGGACAAGAATAGAATAGAAGCTTTCGAAATGTGGTGCTACAGAAGAATGCTGAAGATTAGATGGGTAGATCACATAACTAATGATGAAGTATTGGAAAGAATTGGGGAGAAGAGGAGTATGTGGCACAACTTGACAAAAAGAAGGGACCGGTTAGTAGGACATGTTCTGAGGCATCAAGGGATCACAAATTTAGCATTGGAGGGCAGAGTGGAGGGTAAAAATCGTAGAGGGAGACCAAGAGACGAATACACTAAGCAGATTGCAGTAAGTACTGGGAGATGAAGAAGCTTGCACAGGGTAGGGTAGCCTGGAGAGCTGCATCAAACCAGTCTCAGGACTGAAGACCACAACAACAACAACATTGCTTGACTGTTTACTCTAAATGTTCAAGCAACTACAGAGGTATTAGGCTATCACAAGATCAGTTAAAAAGAGTCAAAATTTTTAGTGAAACAGCATACACCCACATGGAGGAACAACCCTTATATTTTTAATAATTTACGACAGTTACACCATACCACGACAACCACAGCATCCCATGCAAGAAGGTGTTGCCAAATATTTTGATGAGTGCTGCATCTAGGTATGCGGCTTTATGCCTGAGTTTATAAAACTTTCTGTTGGCGCTAATCTGTGTTCTTATTTGAGTACGACCAGAACTGTTCATAAATACCAAATGATGAGTGTGTGTGTGTGTGTGTGTATGTATGTGTATGATATTTGTGTCATTTACAATAAAACCCATGCATGTTAGTGTTGTTATACATTGTCCACCATGAGCGGTTGGAGGAGACATCCACATCACATGGACTGAGACAGCAGATTGGTCTGAAAGTACTGTGGATAGCAAAATGAGAAGAATGGATCATTACTTCTGGACAGCATCACACCCATAATTGTTGGCCGACTTGCTTGTGGGGAGACAAATTGTCTCATTTCTCTGCTATTGCATCCAGAAGGTACTCTGAGAACTTTTACGTGTTTTCAAAAGCCTTATTCCAGCTCAAATACCAGCTAGGTGAGGAAATTCTTTTAGGTATTGACAGTTTTACACAGAAAACTTCCAGCAAAAGTTATTATGTCCCACCTTCCCATGAATGAAAACCTACTACTGTATTCATATTCAAGAATGTCGGGCTGGAAAATGAAGATGAAACAGGAAAATACTTCTGCTTCAGTAGGCGCCTAAATCAGACGTTTCCAAGGATCCCCAAACAACTGATGAGACATAATGTAAACTGTAATTTTGCCTTCACACTGCATTATATAAATTTTAACACAGTTACCAGGCACCTGAAGGGACCGGTATGACAGACAGTGAATTTAGAATTGTGTGTCGGTTATTGGAATCATACACAGTTCAGCTGCTCAGTTGTCGATAAAATGAACTATCTGAATAATGGTCGATACTGACAAACGTTTTAGAAGGTCTTCAAGAGATGGCAGAGACGAACGGGTATCCAACCCGATGACACGTGACCAAATAACATAAGGAAGGACTAGGCCGATTTTTGTTCATTTGCACAGACTTTATTCAACATTAAGTTAACCTTGACAGTACGAATTAGTGACCTTTATGAGTTATTTTAAAACACTGGAAACAAATTAGCCAGATAAAATTTTTCAGACACAGCCTGAAGGGCTAGTATAAAAAACAAACAAAGACGTAAATACAACAAATTCCCAAATCAGAACGCCAGGACGGATGATTTTTAAGGAACAGAAAACAACAACCAATTACGCCTGATGGGCTGATTTAAAGAAATTCTCACTACCACAAACAACAGCACCTGAAGGGCTGATTCCGAAAACAAACAGCGAACTGCAACCACTAACACCTGATGGGTTGATTTTTAGGGAGTAGCAATGATGCCTGAAGTGCTAATTAAAGAATTGTAATTAGAAACTCAGTAATTAACTAGTACTTGAAAAGTAAATTCTGAAACAGGCTTGAAGGCCTATCTTAAACACACGCTACTTGACATTATATTTGACTGATTAATTAGCAAGACACTTTAAACAGAAGCAACTTTGCAGAGCCACCACTAGCTTTAAGAAACTGCAGCTTGGACAATAACTGAGGCCCGTGATTGTGAGGCCACGGCTTGGCCACGAACAGTGGAAGCGACTGATTACTTATCTTCGAATTAAGATGTGGACTCCGTTTGTACTTCCACCCCGTTCAGAACGCCAAAATCGGAACCAAATAGCACACGCTATCTCAGGCGAAGTCCACCGCTCGTACGCGCGCTAGTAATTTAAAAGGGGATGCTCTGCACCTCGGGTGCCCACTGCTTCCGATCTTTGAAACATTAATCATAAGCGACAACCGAGAACCAAACAAACCTTCCTTCACCTTAATTCTCATACAGAAAACTACTTCGATAAAATTGACAATAATAAAACTAATTTAATTCCTTTAAGCAAAACCACGTACACTACTAATGCAAATGAAACTGGCTCATTAAAACCGAAGCATCACATGGAGCACCTTTTGTGGGCCTGTAAGGTACCACACGGCAACCTTTAGACAAAGAATATAGATCGCCCGGTAAGGCTGCGTAGACGTATAAATTTTCATTTATTTTTATTATTATTATTATTTTTTTTTTTTGGACACTTGCCAGCTGAAATAAGAACAATACTATTAAGGAGCGAGGCACACACTTAATAAGAGGCATGCATTATCACATCACAGTCCTTGAAACACTTTGCTGCCTCAAAAGCAATCATTCTTACATTTCACTAATCATTGTTAGGACTTGAATTACTTAACTTGATGCCAGCTGCTGGATCGATGTGGCGAACACGCCAGACGTTGCTTAGTCCGATAGTAACAGCGTGTTCCTTCACGGAAGTGAGTACATGCAGAGCTTCACGAGGTTGCCAAGGAGCCACAGCGCCGACCCGCTGTTACTGACCCCAGTACGGTCAGGCGCTAACTGCCGCCCGTACTAAGGCACACCGTGCTCGCTGTCGTCTGTCCAACGTCTCGCTAATAAGAGCACTTCCGCGACCCGTGCCCAATGTTGTTCCCTTTCTTCCACTCTGTACTGCCCCCATATCCTGAGTCGGCGCAGGCTCCAAAGACAAACTTCTGCCAGAGTGAATCGATAGTGCCTAGGCCAAAGATATCCCTGCCGCCAGTCCTGCCAAGGCTCACATGCCACTATTTCCCGCTAAATGCACACGCCGTGCAACCTACGCGCTATCACGTGCCTGCACACCCCTCCAAAGACTCTCCCGTTCGGTTCACTAACCTCTCTGACGAAGATCACTAGCCGTAAATAGGAAAGATTAACTAGCCGATCGCTGATGATGATCAGCGATCCGGCTCAGATGTTGGTATGTATATGCAATGAGCAACAGGGTAATTACAGCATTTTGCTTTACACTACAGACGAGTTTGTAAGCCCATCCTCCCACAGCTAGTCTGAGAAGGGAAGGCAGATTATTTATCTGCATCTTGGCATGAGGATTCAGATTTTGAGTTACCGTTGTACCAAATGTTACACCACTACACCTAAAGCAAGGTATCAAGGAAATAATTTCTTACTCTTATACAATTTTAAGATCACTCAGAGAGTTAACTGCAAAAAAAATGGTTCAAATGGTTCTGAGCACTATGGGACTTAACATCTGTGGTCATCAGTCCCCTAGACTTAGAACTACTTAAACCTAAGGACATCACACACATCCATGCCCGAGGCAGGGTTCGAACCTGCGACCGTAGTGGTCGCGCGGTTCCGGACTGAAGCGCCTAGAACCGCTCGGCCACCGTGGCCGGCTAGTTAACTGCAAGGACTGATGTTACTGAAATGAAGGCAAATGAGAATACATGTAAGTTTTATACTGTTTCAGAGTTTGCTTAGTGTATATCAAAATGGTGACAAAACATAAAGTCGTTGAAATAGCCAAGGCTATCCACGGGAAACTACACTAAACGTCTGGAAAGAGATCAGTCATTCAGACAACTTTAACCCACTTACATACGCTATCAAATGACCCTTGAAGTCCAAAGAAGAAGTAGAAGAAGAGGAAGTAAAGCCGAGCGGAGTGGCTGCGTGGTTTGAGGCGTTCTGCCACGGACTGCGCGTCCCCTCCCGCCGGAGGTTCGAATCCTCCCTCCGGCATGGGTAAGTCTGTGTTGTTTTTAGCATAGGTTAGTTTAAGTTGGTTTAAGTAGTGAGTAAGTCTAGAGACCGATGACCTTTGCAGTTTGGTCCCTCAGGAATTCACACACATTTGAACATTTTTGAAGAAGAAAAGGATGCTAGTGCTGATTTCATAAAACATTGCAGCTATATTTTAATAGATAGATTGCATGCCGTAAGCAGGGAAAAACATATATACTGGGTACTCAATCTATAAGTTTAATCTAGAATTCAATATAGTTTGGCGCCAGAGAATCTGAAAAAACACTAAATCAGGTATTATTAAAAACTACCAAAATCCATAGCTATTAACTGAAAGATATAGGAATGTGTGCTCGAATATTACAGAAAGCCGGTGGAATAGGAGCAAAAGGCCTTAACAATTCGAAATATAAAAAAAATTATTAAACCTGCTTTAGTGGGATTGCCTTGCAGTGCCATTACTGACATTCAGGATAAGAAAACTGATGACTGATATCCCAAATACATCTACTACAATGGCCCCAATGAAGCAATTAAACGATTATAACTGCTCACAGAACTACTTGCAGCTGTGAATGCAGCTCATTCGAATGAAATCGTTTCAGAAGTTTAGATATTTGAGAAATGTGTATCACTGAATAATTATGGAGACTGTTGTTCAGAAGTTTGAACGACTTATGACAGGTGGATCTTGTGGATGTGAGACAATTCTCACGGGTGAATAAGTATTTCAAATATGTTTGAATCGTTATTGTTACATACTCGAAACTTGCATGGGAATTGCCTATGAAAACACGGAAGACAGCTGCAAATGTGTTTCATCAGTTGCTGCTGATGGGAACCTATTGCATCACAGCAATTCTTGAAGCAAATCATTGCGGAGAGTTGTATAATAAAATTTCAAGATGGTTACGGAAGGGACTGAAATACACCACTCACCGAAATTCCCTCAGATGAGCACAAGTACCATGGATCGCTCTTATAAATGAACTGATATTCTCCCACGAATCACTGACACGCAGTTTTTAACGTATCACTATACTTTACGCCAGCAGTCTCGGCCTGCAGGGTTTTCAGTGTTGAATGAAACTGTGAAAATAGTTGTTAAGATAGTCAACAAAATTAGATCTCATTTTCTTCATAGGAGACGATATCATTTTCTTCATAGGAGACTTTGCAATGATTTGAGAGACGAACGAAAATACCAGTATCACGATTTATTTCTCGGTACTGCGTTGCGTTCGCTCAGTAATGGAAAAGTACTTCAAACTTTCCACAATCTGTTACCGCATATCAAACTGTTTCTGTAAGAAGTAGAGAAGAGTAGTCTGTTAGCTTATACTAAAGATCCTCTCTGACTTACGAATTTTCCTCCCCGATTTAACTCACAGAAGAACATAATGAGCTAAATTTGAAATGATATTGCTAGTATGATATCTGAAGTAAATTCTTTTGCTGATCAATTGGGTTAATAGAAGAGTTGCCTTGAAAGAGGTGATTTAGATACTTAACAAAGCAGAAGACCAGGATATAAGAAAGTGAGATTCGTTAAAATAATGAATGTCATGTTACAATGATTTCCAATTTGAGGGACGATTTCAATGACCGGTTTCCAGGTTTCAAGAAGATTTAAGAGGTAAGTCAGTTTCTATATTTCCCTTGGGCTATCCTTGAAATATGGAATATGTCTTCTTCAAATTAATATATTTTTGACATAAATAGGGCAGCTACTGATCTTGAAGTAGTACCCTTAAAAGTGATTTGTATCTTGTAAGTGTTGCGGAACCCAAAAGCTGTTCGCCTGTAACTCCTCAGGAGAAATACCTTACATTAGTAAATGTTACACTTGAGATAATGGCCTTTGTTTGCTTCTACCTTCCTGAAGTGACTCGAAAAATACCGTTCTTTTGAAAGTCTACGAGCTCTTTATTCTCGCAAAGTAATGAGCAGTATCGGCCGGGCACGCCAAATTGATTCCATATTTTTACATTTCCAGAAGGCTTTTGATATCGTTCCTCACAAGGGGCTTCTGATCAAATTGCGAGACTGTTGATTATCATCTCAGCTGAGCGACTGGAATCGTGATTTCCTATCAGAAAGGTCGAGTTCGTAGTAACTGACGGAAATTCATAAATAGAAATAAAATCTGGTGTTCCTCAAGTAAGTGTTATAGGCCCTCTCCTGTTCCAGATCAACATACACGATTTAGGAGACAACATGAACGGCACTATTAGAGTGTTTGTAGATGATGCAGCCATTTACCATCTTACAAAATCATCAGATCATCAAAACAAATTTCAAGACGATTTAGACAACATATCTTCATGGTGCGAAAAGCGACAGTTGACTCAAATAATGTAAAGTATTAAGTCATCCAATTGAGTACTAAAAGGAATTCACTCAGTTTTGGTTACAGGATACACACACAACTTTAAAGGCTGTAAATTGAACTAAATACTTCTTAACTACAATTACGAATACCTTCAGTTGGAACGATCACATAGATAACGTTGTAGGGAAACAAACCGAGGACTGCGATTTATTAGCAGAACACTCAGATCTGCTAAAGAGACTGCTTGCACTAAGCTTCTCCGGACTGACGGAGGACATCGAAAAAGTTCAAAGGAGGGCACTTCATTTTGTATTATCGTGAAATAGGGAAGAGAATGCCAAGTATAGGACACGCGAATTGGGTTGGCAGTCATTAAAACAAAGGCAATTTTCGTTCGGTATGATTTCGTCATGAAATTTCAACCTCAAACTTTGCCCACAGAGTGTGAAAATATTTTGTTGGTGCCCACCATCACAATAAAATAAGAGAGGTCGCATGGAAATCTTTGAGTGTCCGTTATTCCCACACGCAGTTCGAGAGTGGAACGGTGGCGAAACAGCTTGAAGGTGGTTCAATGAACCCTCTGCCAGGTACTTCGTTGTGAATTGCAGAGTAATCGTGTGCATTATGAATTGCCTCGAGGAGAACGGTCTACTGATACATTCAACACGGATTTTGAATACATCGTTCTTGTGAAACACAACTAGCTCTTTACTCTCATGGAGTATTGAGTGCTATTGGCAAGAGACTTCATATTGATTCCGTACGTCTAGATTTCCAGGAGGCTTTTGATATTGTGACACACAAGCGGTTTGGTAGTGAAATTGCGTGCTTATGGAATATCGTCTAACTTATGTGACTGATTTCGTGATTTCCTGTCAGAGAGGTCACAGTTCGTAGTAAATGACGGAATGTCATCGCGTAAAACACATGTGACCGAGCGTCCCCCAAGGTATGCAGGCCCTTTGCTGTTCCTTATCAATATAAACGATTTACGAGACAATCTGAGCAGCTGCCTGAGGTTTCTTACAGATGAAGCTGTCGTTTATCGACTAAGAAAGTCATCAGAATATCAAAACAAATTGCAAAACGATTTAGAAACGATATCTGTACAATACAAAAATTGAAAATTGACCCTAAATAACGAAAAGTGTGAGGTCATCCACGTCATCCACATGAGTGCTAAAAGGAATCCGCTGAACTTCGGTTACACGATAATTCAGTCAAATCTAAAGGCCGTAAATTCTATTAAATACCTAGGCATTTCAATCACGATCATCTACATTTACATCAACGTGATTATTTTGATATTCAGAATAAAATGCCTGGCAGAGGGTTCAATGAGCCACCTTCAAGCTATCTCTCTACCGTTGTCCGCAGCTCGTTGTCTTGAGGTAGCGTTCTCGCTTCCTGCGCACGGGGACTCGGGTTCGATTCCCTGCGGGGCTGGGGATTTTCTCTGCCTCGTGATGACTGGGTGGTCCTTCATCATCATCGTTGACTCGCAAGTCGCCGAAGTGGTGTCAACTAAAATGAACTTGCGATACGGCAGCCGAACTTCCCCGCATGGGGACTCCCGCTCAACAATGCCATGCGATCATCATCATTTCTACCGATCCACTGTCGAACGGCGCTCGGGAAAAACGAGCACTTTAATTTTTTCTGTGCGTGCCCTGATTTCTCTTATTTTATCGTGCTTATAATTTCTCCCTATGTATGTGGGTGCCAACAGAGCGTTTTCGCAATCGGAGGAAGAAACTGGAGATTGAGATTTCATTAGAAGATCCCATCGCAACGAAAAATGCCTTTGTTTTAATGATTGCTACTCCAGTTCAAGTATCATGTATATGGCACTATCTCCCCTATTTCGCGATAATAGAAAACGAGCAGCCCTTCTTTGTACTTTTTCGATATCATCTGTCCCTCGCACCTGATGCGGATCCCACACCGCACAGCAATACTGCGTTCTGTAAGCAGTCTCTTTAGTAGACGTGATGCACCTTCTAAGTGTTCTGCCAATGAATGGCAGTCTTTGGTTTGCTCTACCCACAACATTATCTATGTGATCGTTCTAATTTAGGTTATTTGTAATTGTAATCCCTAAGTATTTAATTGAATTTACAGCCTTCAGATTTGAGTGACTTATCGCGTAATCGAAATTTAGTGGATTTCGTCTAGCACGCATGCGGATAACTTAACACTTTTCTTTATTCAGGGTCAATTGCCACCTTTCGCACCATACAGATATCTTATCTAAATCATTTTGCAATTCGATTTGGTCATCTTATGCCTACGTAAGACGGTAAATAACAGCATCATATGCAAACAATCTAAGACTCAGATTTTCACCTATGTCTTTAATGTGGATCAGGAACAATAGACGGCCTATAACACTTCCTTGGGGGAACGGTGGATATTACTTCTGTTTAACTCGATGACTTTCCGTCTATTACTACGAACAACTTAAATTGGAAGGAACACATAGAAAAGGCTGTGTTTTATTGCTAGGACACTAAGAAAAGGTAGCAGATCTACTAAAGAGACTGCTACACTACGCTTGACCGTCCTCTTTTAGAATACTGCTGCGCGGTGTGGGATCCTTACCAGATAGGATTGAGTGAGTACATCGAGTAAGTTCATAGAAGGGCAGCATAGGGGAAACAGTACCACTCAAATGATACAAGATTTGGGGAGGACAACATTAAAACAAAGGCGTTTTTCATTTCGGCAGAATCTTCCCAATCAATTTCAATTTTCTCCTCCGAATGCAAACGTGTTTTGTTGACTCCGACCTACATACCGAGACACGATCATCATAATAAAATAAGGGAAATCAGAGCTCGCACGGAAAGATGTAGTTGTTCCTTTTTCCGCGCGCTGTACGAGATTGGAACAATATAAAATTATTATGAAGGTGGTTCACTGAATCCTGTGCCAGGTACTTGAAGGTGATTTGCAAATTATTCATATAGGTGTAGATATAGATGTAGACGTAGATGTAGATGTAGACGAAGTGGTAGGGAGTTCGTTGGGGAGTGGAAAGTTAAACACCACAGAATAAAGTGAATTTGAATAACAGTTTATTAAAATCAGTCAGAAGCTTTTCAGTTAGCAAACTACACCAAAAATGGAATGACAAGAACCGAAAAATTGTAACGTTGAAAATGAATAGCAATGCAGATAGTGATCAAAGCGCAAGTCAAAAATAAATTAAAAAAATAAAAAAGTGTGTGACGCGTGTCTCCTACAGTTTCAATACAAATTATTTATGAAGCTATCAGAATGATAATACAATTACTAACACAGTTTGAAAATCTTACTAACTGCTAAAATGACTTACAGTCCAACTAAAGGTTTGTTTCATGGGTAAGCAAGTAGACGTAGGGTTCAACTAGATGTTGAACTATTTCGGTCCGGAGGTTGAAGATCAAAACCGATATAGCGGCGCAACACCACCTACCGGCAAAATGTGCCTGCGGCGAGTTTGGAAGATGGCGCATGGCTCGCATGAGAAAACGTAATGGATCCATCCGGGAAATTGGTTCTCGTGTGGGACGAAGTATTTCGGCAGTGCAACGGATGTGTGTCGGATGGTTCATGGAAAGTCGAAGAACACGGTGAGTTCAGGTCGTAACACCCAGACCATCCCCTGAGTAGATCAACACCTCATCCGAATGGCAATGCCGGACAGATATGCGTCCTCCTCGGCTCAGGTGCAACAATGGGACAGTGTAAATCATCGTACACTGTCTGGAGTGGCAGGCCGTTGCCGTTTGTTACGCCATGGGTTAAGGGCACGTCGTCCAAATGTGCTGATATATGGTAGTTGGCAATGGTGTATGGATGGACGTCACTGTGGAAAGGAATGGCATCATATAGTGTTTTAGGGCATATCCAGAGTCTGTTTGTTAGAAAATGATGGCCGCGTTTTGGTACGCCGTCGAGTGCCAACTCAGTGGGTACTGTTGGCTACAACCACAAATCACAGTTGGTGAGTGTCCAGGGCACTGTAATCAGTGTGACCTACCTGAGTGACGTGTTGCTACCCTTAGCCATGCCCTTTCTGTCCATCATCTCGGAACCCATTTTTCAGCAGGGCAACGCACGACTACATTTTGCTGTACGAACGCGTGCCTTCTTTGTATCTCAGGATGTCAGCCTTTTGCCATGGCCCGCTAAATCGCCAGAGTTGTCGCCAATCGAAAGTGCGTGGGGTATGGTGAAACGATGAGTGTAGTGCGGAAACGAAGGGTGCAGTGTTGTGACTCAATGTCAACCATTGCAGCATGAATGGCTATACCACAGGACGCCATTCGCACCTTATACGCATCAATGCCTCCAGGCATGGAACAAGTTATGAGGCCCCAAGTGATACACTGTGCCTATTAGGCAACAGGACACATGCTGAACCGAGATGACTGAAATGCTAATCATATATGCAGAACATATTAATGTACATGTCCTGTGAACATGAACATCCTACCTGTAGGCGACTAAAGTGTTCTGGGTTTTTGTCTGAATATGAGTGTAATTCCTATGAATGTAAGAATATATTAGTAAGAATGTAAGAATATATTTGTAAAATATTATTAAGTAAAATTATTATGTTTTCAAAAAGTAATGAAGATACATATATTTTTTTGTTAAATGGATGTTTTAAAGTATCCACGAATTAAAAAAAGGAGCAATTATTGTATTTTTAAGAGAAGTAGTTCACTTTCATGCGTTGTTATGGAATAGTAGATTGCTGCAAAGGGCTGGCCTGCAGACAGTCCCCTCCTGAACCCAATGAAACTAATTTGAGATGAGTTACATCGTTTATTTCGGTCCACATCCCAACGCCCAATATTGCCACTTTCTATGTTTTAGACTCTTGAGGGAGAATGGCCTGACCATCACCCACACATATGCAGACAGACACATCGCTGAAAGTTAACCCAACAGATTCACGCCGTCATTAACGCAAAGGATAGACACGTTCCATATTAATGCCCAATAACATGTTTCCAGATACATTTGGTCAGATATTAGGCACTGTTCAACAACTGTTATTTATTTTTCAAAACACTTTCACTTGATTTACTTCCATGAGACAAATGCAAAGGATGGTCACGGAGTAAAATGTGTTAATCATTCCGTAAAATGAGCTTGATTGGAGAGCGACCAGAAAGTGACTGAATAATTTTTTTAAAACATACATGGTGGTTATATTAAATTCTCGACGTCTGAGCCAGTACACGGAAACTATTTACCGTATGTGTACACTACTTCATAGGAATGGGGTGCAGACCGTGCACTGCAAGATTTCCATTGTTAGTCTATAGTCATGACTTGCCGTTATGCGCTGAAAATGTGCAGTGACGTAGGGTTGAAACACATGCATCAGTTTGCGTTACAACTCCTGATTGTCAACATGGCTCTGGACATGGTGACCAGGTCTTAGTGCTAGAGCTGTTTTATCTAAACAACAGCAGTCGTGCTGATGTTCTTCACGAGTATCGAAACGTTAAAGGAATTAGGAAAGGTCCTCTTTCCGCATCCAGGTTGAAGGACATGATTCGGAAGTTCGAATTAACTTCAGATTTGGGACCTGTTCCAGGATGAGGCCGACGGTCAATTGCATCACAAATTGTTGAAGAAGTTACTATTGCCATGGCACATAGTGCTGGGCGTATTTTGCGATCATCAAGCAATGCTGTGTTACGACAGCTGAACATTCCATAGTCCGTCATTCGAAAAAGTGCTGCGAAAAATTGTGAAATGGTGTCTCTAGTGCGGTTCCAGGCTGTTTTGGCTGCAGACAGTAGTCACAGTGAACAACGTTTGTGATCTGGAACGCAAACATGGTTCGCATTTACGAAATGTTAGCCTCTCATGTGACCATTAAAATGTGTTTCTTTCAATGGTTTATTCGTTACATCTCTTCAGCACGTCCTTACGAATGTTTCCACAAGCATTCACTATCCTACGATCATTAGTTTTTCAAGGAAACCCTCTCATGCAGCAAAATTTTAACAATCCCATGTACATATCGCACTGTATTCCTTCAACTGCTTCAATGCTAAATCATAATCCCCGCAGGAGACGTGGTTTATCATCAGGGCTCTCGATACGGTGGACGGCTGTCGACCATTTCGTGTTGTACCTGATGGTGTGATAGCTCTTGTCACTTCTTCAAGAAATATGTGTATTAGGTAAAGATTATGAAAAACTTTGTGGTTTACTGCAAATGACAATTTTGTTGTAATAAAGTGATTAGATTAATTATACACAGCACCATACATCGTGTAGGCAGCAAACTTCTCTGTATCACTACAGCTGATCAATCCTTGTCTGAAATAATCAAAATGTATGAACAGTGTGTCCAGTGAAGGAGCGCCCGTTTTCAAAATTTTAACAATCCCATGTACATATCGCACTGTATTCCTTCAACTGCTTCAATGCTAAATCATAATCCCCGCAGGAGACGTGGTTTATCATCAGGGCTCTCGATACGGTGGACGGCTGTCGACCATTTCGTGTTGTACCTGATGGTGTGATAGCTCTTGTCACTTCTTCAAGAAATATGTGAATTAGGTAAAGATTATGAAAAACTTTGTGGTTTACTGCAAATGACAATTTTGTTGTAATAAAGTGATTAGATTAATTATACACAGCACCATACATCGTGTAGGCAGCAAACTTCTCTGTATCACTACAGCTGATCAATCCTTGTCTGAAATAATCAAAATGTATGAACAGTGTGTCCAGTGAAGGAGCGCCCGTTTTCAAAATTTTAACAATCCCATGTACATATCGCACTGTATTCCTTCAACTGCTTCAATGCTAAATCATAATCCCCGCAGGAGACGTGGTTTATCATCAGGGCTCTCGATACGGTGGACGGCTGTCGACCATTTCGTGTTGTACCTGATGGTGTGATAGCTCTTGTCACTTCTTCAAGAAATATGTGTATTAGGTAAAGATTATGAAAAACTTTGTGGTTTACTGCAAATGACAATTTTGTTGTAATAAAGTGATTAGATTAATTATACACAGCACCATACATCGTGTAGGCAGCAAACTTCTCTGTATCACTACAGCTGATCAATCCTTGTCTGAAATAATCAAAATGTATGAACAGTGTGTCCAGTGAAGGAGCGCCCGTTTTCAAAATTAAAGATCTCGAAATCTAAGCTCGACAGACGAGTGAGAAAAGATGGTATGTTTATATTTAAAGCCGTAAGAACTGTATTCAGGATTCAGAGCTTTCGAAAGAGCTGGCGCTACAATCGCAGAACCTACTTGCTCTAAATAGTGAGCCCCAGGTGAGAGCAGTCGCTCTCACCGTTGAACTTGGAGGTTAGCGTACCGAAGGAAGTGATTGAAATTACGTATTCCAATGAACAATTAGCTTTTTTGGAAGTGCAATACCACGGTCTTAAGACAATGTGGCGCAATTTTCAATCACTACTTAAAATTACAAATGTATCCTATGCGAAAGACATTCGCAAGCTCTTTTCCAAATCTCAACGAACGGGCAGCTTGGCTGATGATCTAGCGGGGAATTTTGTGTCACGTAAGCTGTAGTTATACCTGAGAATGTCGCAGTGCTTTAAGTATTATTCAGCAATATCCAAGTAAATCCGTTCGAAGAACTGCAGCACGTACTGGTTTGAAGCACTCCATTACGCCGGAAGTACGCCTACAGATGTTCCCATTCAAAATTCAAAGCCGTGCGACAGATGGCTAACTTCGCGGACCTGATCCTCACAATGATTGATGATGAAGCATTTTATGGTGGCTGCATCTGGTTAACAGGTAAAGCACACTTCCACGTGAATCGATTCGCGAATAACCAAAATTGGCTGTTTTTGGGTGCCGAAATTCCCAATCTGCGTGAAGCGGAAAGACTGTGTTCTCCCAAAGTTATTGTCTGGGTTGCAATACGCAGCAGTCGCATTATTGGCGCGTCTTCCATGGGGCAACAATTACTAATAAATGAGCGTTATGTTTAAATTTTGAAAGAGTTCGTCGCCGTTAAGCTAGCGATGGAGGATCGGCTAGGCACCGAGTGGTTCATGCAAGATTTGGCCACATCGCACCGAAAAGCGTTTCTCAGGGTTGATGCATACTTCTTGAATAGAGTCATTGTGTTGGATTATTGCAGATTTACTGGCGCACAAATGGATTGTCCTCCGTATTCGCAATACCTGACTCCTTGTGATAGTTTTAGTGGAGCACACCGAAAGGCAATATCCACCTGAAACAGCCCACAATGCTGAACGAGCTTGACGTGGGCGATTTGTGATGCATTTGAATCCATTTCCGTTGAGACTCTACACGACGTGACGGCATATTTCAGTGTTCGTGTCCGCCACCTCTCTGTTGCAAGTGAAGGGCATTTCAAGAATATTGTCATGCGAATGCAGAACCTGCTTAGTGAATACGATTTTAGTTGTTTCAAACGGCTCTGAGCACTATGGGACTCAACTGCTGAGGTCGTTAGTCCCCTAGAACTTAGAACTAGTTAAACCTAACTAACCTAAGGACATCACAAACATCCATGCCCGAGGCAGGATTCGAACCTGCGACCGTAGCGGTCTTGCGGTTCCAGACTGCAGCGCCTTTAACCGCACGGCCACTTCGGCCGGCTTTAGTTGTTTACACTGATATTCTACGAGCTGTAGAGCATATAGCGACAGCTGCAAGCAGCTTTTCGAGCTATTTCTGAACTTCTGCACGAAATTCTCGCAGTTTTCACAACAGACATACCTTTCCTTACAATCGTCTATGAATCTTAGTTTTCGAGGTATTTGATTATGAAATGAGGAACTCCGTTCTACAACCTCTCATAGTTAAAGTTGAGAAAAAAATGAGAAACTTACATAATACAAAGCAGTAACATCAGTACTGCCGATGTACCTCGAAAAACAGTATGATTAACCAATAGTATAATAGCGTAAGTAACAATACAGTCATAAATGAAAGAATTCTTGAATTACGTCGCACACTGCCCTCCCTCAACTCTCCGTAGTTCAATATCTAGGTGGCATTCTGTTTGGAAAGTTCTGTAGAACAGCACGCAAAATCCCGACGGTTTGAGAGAACACATTTCGTTTATCGGTATTCCCAGTCAATAAACACCTCAAAGCCCCAGAATCTCCAAGCGGTACTTTTACTCATCATGTCTCTTTCAAAACAGTAGAATTTTACGCAGTGGAATTTGCTATTCATTTACTGTCTCCTACCTCTTTCTAACTAATCAGCTAATCATCAGGCTGTGGTATAATCTATTACATACAGGTGTCAACTGATAACTGTGGGAAACATCTCTGAAATAACTTGGGTTAAAAACGAATCTGAAGTTCGGGGAATTATTATTTTATTCAGACGTCTGAACAAAGTTTGAAAACACTGTTAAAGGTAGAACGGTGCACACCACATCTCGAAAATTATTTGTCCCGGACGTTTAGCTCAGCTGGCACGCGCGCAGCTGCTATCAGTTCCCGAGAGGTCCCGCGTAATTCATGTCGCCGCGTATCTGGCCAGCTGATCTTCAGGGGCCAGCTTATTTCTGCGCCGGGCAGATCCTGCGTTAATGGCCAATGCTGGCAGCTTACCGGCGGGCCTCTGCCGCAGTCGATACGGTCCCGCCAATTGGCTGCCTTTCCCAACGCCGGAGCGGCCAAGGTATCGCGGACATAAATTTCGTTTAAAGTGGATTCAGTATCGACGAACTAACATGATTTGTGGCGGCACTAAATCGTAGTGCTTTCGATAAATGACCCGCAGGGCCGGTCCGCGCTGTCGAGTGGTTAAAACGCGGCGGATGTTGGCGATCCCCAGCGGTTTTCGGTGAAAATCCCTTCAGCCTGTCTATTAGCTCCAATCTACCCACGTTTCTATTTTTTATCCTGTCTCTTATTGCTGCAAAAACTGTCAACGACTCCAAAAGATTTAATGCTGACAAGAAACTGTCGTTCGCAATGACCATATTGTATACCCGAGTCCGATATAACAGATTGCAACCACTTCGAGCACCTTTTTAATCTCCCCATCATTGGTGATGATAGCATCTCGTTGTACGCAGCCGGCGGCGGGATGATTTATGTTCTGCCCTCTCTCTCTATTCCTTTTTTACATCAGTCTTCTGACTAGTTTGATGCCGCCCGCCACGAATTCCTATCCTTTGCCAATCTTCTCATCTCAGAGTAGAGCTTCCAGCCTGGACGCTCAGTTATTTAATGGATGGATTCCGATCTCATTCTTCCTCCACAGTTTTTACCTTCTAGCTCCATGATATGTTAACAGATGTCGTATCGTCCTGTCCCTTCTTGTCAGTGTTCCCCAGATTTTACTTTCCTCGCCAATTATGCGAAGAACCTCCACAATTTTTACCTTAATAGTCTGCCTGATTTTCAACATTCGATTCTCTTCTATTCTTGTTTTCCCACAGTCCATGTTTCACTAGTATACTCTGCTCCTCACCTATATACCTACATTCTCAGAAATTTGTGCCTCTCTTTGTTTGATGCAAGTAGACTTTTCTTGGCCAGGAATGTCCTTCTTCCCAGTACTAATCTACTTTTCGTGTCTTCCTTCGTCCGTCATTGCTTATTTTGCTGCCCAGGTTACAGAATTCCTTAACTTCATCCAATTCCTGACCCACAATTCTGATTTTAAGATTCCCGCTGCTCTCATTTCTGCTACTTCTCATTACTTTCGACTTCCTTGATTTTACTTTCATTACACTGTTCATTCTATTCTACACGTTCTGTAATACTTCTTCGCTTTCACTGAGGTAGCATTGTCATCAGCAAATCGTATCACTCATATCCTTTCACCTTAATCTTAATACGACTCTGGGACCTTATCATTAATTTCCGTCATTTGTTCATCGATGTGCAGATGATCAGTAGGGGGAGGGGGGGGGAGACTACATCCTTGTCCTACACACTTTTAAATATGAACACTTCGTTCGTGGTCTTGCGTTTTATTATTTCCTCTTGTTTCTTGTATGTATTATATATTCCCCGTCTTTCCCTAAGGCTTACTCCTATTTTCCTCAGAATTTCGAAGGTCTTGCACTATTTTACATTATAGAATCGCGTTTCCGGGTCGACAGATTCTATGAATGTGTCTTGCTTCTATTATCAACCACAACGTTAGAATTGCCTCCTTGGCGCCTTTATCTTTACTAAAGCCAAACTGATCGTCATCCAAATTGTCCTCAATTTAGTTTCCGATTCTTCTGTATATTATTCTTGCCATTAACTTTGAGTCGTGCACTGTTAACGTGATTATGCGATAATTCTCGCACTCTGAAGAAATATCACCTGTCTCTTACGCTCTACACACCAATGTGACCCTGCTCAAAAATTAGCTGCTTGACACGTGTCAACAGGACAGTTGCATTTATTTTATTGTTTTATGCTGGGAGAATTAGTTGAATTCAACAGGCTTGACCACAGCTACTAAATGAAAAAAAGTCCTTAGTTTGTAATATATGTTCTGTATTTTCGCTTTTCGTTCACACATTTGCAACCAAGACCATCGTCATAGCACACTGTTCCAGAAATAAAAGCATGAAATTAAGTACAGTTGTCACTAATCATTCTACGTTGACTGCACACTTTGTCTTTAGTAGCTAGTTAAAAGTTTTGGCTTAGACTAGCCCCTGAAAGAACCGCATTTTTCATGAGTTAATAAGCAGTTCGTAAAATACAAACGATGTTTAATTGTTTTAAATGTTCACTCCAATGCTAAGCATTGAGAGACACCCACATGCCTTGCTCATACTGTGGCACCAAGCAGTCAGGCCCGCAAGATGAGTGGTCTGCCAAGCGAGTGGATTTATTCGTATTTATCGCAAAACATCAATGACTGATTATGAGCTCTAGTATTCAAAATTAAGCTACAAATTACTCTACGCACTGGCAACACCACATTTTCTTTCTTACTCAACGGCTTTGATCAACACGTGGCCGTCGCACTGAATGTGAATGGCGCACACATTATAAATTCTGGCTGGATATCATGACTACACACTATCCGAGGAACAAGGCCACCAATCTTTTTCGTTTCACTATCTTTTTTATTCCGAAAAAATCTATAACCTAAACACACCATTACATTTTCTACAACAATTACACATGAAAAATTCCGCCCAGTTGACACGGCTTTACATTGGTGATTCTCTGTCTTATGGTCTCGTAACCATCTAACACTACAGTGCACTTTCTGAATAAGATGGTGGATCTTTTGCTATATCTCACACTTCGACTCTCACACCCATCATCACGAAAATTTCTTCCAGACCGAGCGGCACAAAATGGAACATGCATAACCCAATGCCTCTGAACCTATCTTGCTACTCTCCCATGCAAACCACACACACTTAAATCACACTGCCAACATACAACACAAAGAATAGTCACAACGTTAGAATCACATCACTTTCAGCTTTCCCACTTCAATCAGTATTCATCCCAGTTTCACACGACACTGCCCCACTTCGTAACTTTCCTTCCCTACTACGAACTCTGGAGGATATATGCACGTCTTCCTGTGCAATGCAAGCCAAGTGGCGTTGCTGGATAGATGGCTGACTCACCTTGCTTCTCTCTCAGAGTATTAGAGTTTGAATCCAGCGTCACACGGAAACATAACATGCAGATTAATATGAAGAACATATTCGTCACACACGCGAGTCCTCAACTGATACCATGGACGAGTACTTCTCTTTGTCCTTTGTCTCATACACAGATTGAGAATCACACAGTACTCACCACGTGGAAGTACTCGTTACTAATTTCAGGTCCTGCACACGCCATTTCTTAAGTATTTCCAACTTTTAGTACACACGCCAGTAATTCAGCTTAACTTTAGCTCTCGGATGTATGTCAACTTAGAACTAGCACTCGCAAGTATTCCAACTTTGTAATAGCACTCGCAAGTATTTCAACTTATTGCTACACGTGGTTTCACCGTGACCGTTGGTCACTTCCGAAGATTACTACGATCCCCTTAATATTACCTGCCTGTCGTTTAATTCTCCACCCAAAAGTTCCTGAAATAGAGAAATAATTATTCCAAATTACTCTTAAGTATTTCACATGCATACCATTTTCTCAACTCTTTTGTCTTTACGTACCACACCTAAGACAGGTCTTACCAACACAAGATCCAGCGCCAGAGTGCTGAAACATGGCCGTTCTTCAGGTCAGCTCGCACCTCCGTCGAGGTGGGGGACCACCTTGCTACCATATTGGTCAGCCACATTTCAGGCGCTCAAAGCTCAGGTGAATTTCGTCTCTTTGGTTCTATCAATGTGATCAAAGGACAGTCCCAAAGATGATCATATATTGCACATTCACTATCTGCGGTTAGCAGACGACCATACATTCATTCATTTCGCAGATCTCACCAAATTGGATGTAGGGATTTATTTTGTGGGAGTGCACATGTGATCAATTAAATAAATAAAGTCCGTCTTTCCTACACTGGTATCCGGCTTCCGCGTATTAAGTGAAATTGAGTTATTATTACAAAAAATATGTTATTCTGACAAGAATAACGAAGAATGTTGTACCCACTTTCAATGTCGGGCGGTACTGTGCCCTTTCAGCAAGTCATTAGTTTTGGACTCTGAAAGTTGTCGGTTATAATCGTACAGCATGCCACGCGGTATTTGTACCTCTGGAGAGAAAATCTGTTTTCACTTAAAAATCCTATATTTTCGTAAAAGTCATCCAAGAGAGATCATATGTAATTTTCTCATAAATTACATTCTCCAAGGTACCACTAGTAATCAATGTTAACGACTTGTTACAAGAGATGAACACGAACTCATTTTGTCCCACGCGTCAAAGTCCTGTCCGAATTCCAAAACGCGCCACTGATCTCTTCTCTGATTGGCTCAGTAACAGAGTAGCCAATCAGCTTCATAATTCGATTCCACTAAGTCAGTACTCTGCCTTACGAAAACAGTTTAGAGTAAATTATACTTTAACATATTCCCAAAATCAAATAAATCGTCTAATAAAGTGAAATATTCTTTACATTTGCAAACCACCTAATACTGAGTGCTTTACAATTATGATTTTTCCATTTAACCGACTCACATCAAAGCTGCACAGTCCGCCAGACTCACACACATTCACTTATTCACAATTTCAATGGTTCACACTTCACTTACATTCCACTTTCATTGTCTCATTCGCTCGGACAGCAAAACATTTGAAAATAATAACGTCGAGTAAATAAATGAGTAGTAGCAGTCTAAAATTGAGGTTATTATGTACATCTTAATTCTCATCTAAGTTTCGTTTATTCCTTTATTTAAGGATCAGGTGTTTAGGTAATTTTCTTCTATCAACGGGAAGAGTGTTCTTGTAACCTAGCAACAGTGCATCCACGCGTATTTCTAACATATTGTATTATTGTCAAGGATGGTGTACATAAATATGAGGGTTGGAACTTTAGTAGTGGCAACTATTTATTTACAGCTCGTATCAAACAGATACGTGTTTCAAAGTTTTACTGATCTTCAAAGCAGTCACCAGCATTGTGTATAGCCCTTTGCCAGCGATGTGGAAGTCGTAGAATTTCTTAGCAGTGCCAGTTGTGCTGACAGTTCGAGCGGCGCGGTCTATCGCCCCACGAATTTTTAGCAGTTCTGAAGCGAATACCGTGAAGTGTTTCTCTCAAATAAGAAATCGAGTTGAACTCACGAGGGCTTAAGTCAGGGGAGTGCAGTAGGTGGTATAGCACTTAGCAGGCCCATCAGTGAAACAAATCAGTAACAGCTTGCATAGTACGTGCTTCAGCATTGTCCTGCAAAATGATGGTCAGGTCCTGCTGAAAGTGTCATCGCTTCTGTCTCTATGCTGTTAAATTTTGTAACAGAACCTACGACCACCTTAGAGACAGAAGTGATGACACTTTTTTCAGGACCTGACCATCATTTTGCAGGACAATGCTCAAGCGCTTACAGCAATCTGTTACCGATTTGTTTGGCTGATAGGGCTGCTAAGTGCTATACCACCTACTGTATTCCCATGACTTAAGCCCTCATGAGTTCAACTCGATTTCTAAACTGAAGGAAACACTTCACGGCATTTGCTTCAGAACTGCTACAAATATGTAGGTCAATAGACCGCGCCACTCGAACTGTTAACACAACTGGCACTGCTAAGAGTATCCTACGACTTCCACATCGCTGACAACAGGTTATACACAATGCTGGTGACTACTTCGAAGGTCAGTAAAACTTTGAAACTCGTATCAATTTTGTACGAGCTGTAAATAAATAGTTGCCACTATTACAGTTCCAACCCTCGTATCTCTTATGCGAACGTATACGGTAGGATGTACACTCAAATTGCAAGTTCTCTGATCTTCTGTCTCGGGACTGAAAGCAGTATGGCTTGAAACGTGGTGGCACTCTTTTTTGTGTGTGACACAACCACTTGCATTACGTCTCACAGAGTCTAGCGGCTGAAACGAGACTTAGTGAATTTGATGTTGGGAATGGTGACCTTTTAGTTACAAGACCAGAGCGTAATCATTCAGTGTCTTCTTGCACTGTGTGACCCTACTTGAAATTCACCGCCAGTTGAGTGATACCTATAGTGATCACATTTCACGGGCGTGAATAATGTTCTTTCGTGAGTGCCACAGCTTAGAGAAGGCCAAATGTCTAACGATAAGGAGCGAAACAATCTCGACCTAGCACCATCCGATCTGGCAAAATGATCATACGAGGGAAAACACCTGTTCAAAGGGATGGCATATCGATTGCGAAAGATATCGCATCCACAGGTGTGCACAAAACCCAGCATGATGACCTGAAAATGTGGACATTGCTTTCCCGGCTGTTGTTATGAAAACTGACAGACGATTTGAAGGCTGCGTGTGTGGCCATTTTCCAAAGGATACTGACACATGATAACGGCATGAATGTGACTTCCCTTTCATCATCTGTGCAATGAATGAGACGTGATGTTCAGAAGAGATATCGTCCCTCTCGTACTGATACGGAATTATGGGCAGCCCTGAAGGTGAAAAATGAAACAGATTTTAATTACATGAATGTTTAATGCCGTAAAAAGGAAAGCCAGGTCTAGAGATGTTGCCAAGGCTGAATATGCTGCCGCCCAAGAGAGCAGGAGAGGAGAGCGTCTAGTCGGGTCGAAAGCTGGCAGCAGAAGAGACGGGACGGTGTGTCCATTCCCAGCGGCTGGCTGCTGTCCCACCCCCACTTGACCACCTCCAGGTCTCCCTGTTGGTCGGCCAAATCGAAGACCCAGAGTTCGGTAGCGTTACTTCGTCAGCAACACGTCAGTGTAGCTGCTGATTTCTCAAAACTTGAGTTTCAAAGTGGTTCTGTCCAGTTTCTTGCAACGTGACTGATCTGTTGCAACTAGCTGCCAGGCAGAAGGCACTGACGAACATCAAGTGAGAAATAAAAATCAAATTTTTATTCTAGTAAATCCATTCAGTAACGGCACCCACTGTACAATAGAAGCTTTTCAAATGTGGTGCTACAAAAGAATGCCGAAGATTAGATGGGTAGATAACACAACTAATAAGGAGGTAATGAATAGAAATGGAGACAAAACAACACGACTAAACAACCTGACTAAGAAGGGATAGGTTGATAGGACTGAGCCGCGCACGTCTAGTGTTCATACCAATTATGGTTTGTCATCTTCTATTACGGTAGTGCCGCCACGTTTCCTTATTCCATTCACTGGCGTCACTAACTTCCTGCCTTACTTGCCCATGTGGGGCAGCAGCAGCGCGTATCTATAAGTGCACTGTCGTACCATCTCTGGAGCAATCGATAGTATTACCGGCTCGTCGTGTGTCGGGTAGTCGGTGAGTGGGAGGCGCACCAGCAGTGCAGTCGCGACGGAGCAGCAGTTGCGGACGGATCAGCAGACCAGTCGGTCGGTTGGCGTGGAGCAGCAGGCAAGCCCCCATCGAGCGGTGTCAGGCTGGATCTGCTGGCGGCGTGCACACTCGGTTGGAGTGTGAGGTGCTGCTTGCGAGTGGTACGAAATTCGTCGCCCACCGATTTTGGACATGAAAGTTGAGTCCTCACTTAACTTACTATCGAGCCTCAACTGTTTACATTTCTTCATTTGATCCTGGATATCGCTTTTGGGACATTCCTGCGAGCAACAACGTGTGTGTATTTAAGTCAGTTAAGATTCCAGCAGCCTTCCTGTGAAGTTTAACTTTATTTATCCCCTGTTATAGAAGTTGGCCAGAGGTATCTTCTGCCTTGTGGCCATTGACGTTCCCGTTACCTGCCCTGGTCGTTGACGTAATTTTAGGCAGTGTATTTTCCTCGTCATGTTGTTGCTGTCCAGCACGGCTTGAATTTCGACAGCTGAGATGTTGCTGGTCGTTGTGGGCGCTAATATTCTGTGTGTCGTGCATTGAAATCTCGTGATCATTTTGCTGGTTGCGTGGAACGGAACTGATGTGGTTGATTCGTCGGTCGGCTGTCTGTCAGTTGGGTTGCCTCCAGATTGAGAAGTTGTTGGATAGGCTGCCTATCTCACCTAAACTGGCGTTAGAGTTACAGTCCCAGGCTGACCCTTGGAAACGTCTGAGAGCCATTCCTTGTGTGTTATGTAGTAATTTCCCTGTTTGGATTTTAGTTATTTGGTTGATGTGTGGCTTTCAGTCGTGTATCAATATCTCTTAAATTAATGTTCTTGTCTTGCCCTTAAGGCATGGGATTGTTATTTTTTTTATATGGGGCTTTCTGTCGAATTTTACTTGAGTTGTTTTAAGATAAGGCCTTCTGCTTTTTAAACTGAAACTCTTTTTGTAGGCCTTAAGCCGTTAAACATATTTTGTTGATATGTGGCCTTCAGCTGAGTATTAATATCTCTTAAATTAATGTCCTTTTCTTGCCATTAAGGCATGAGATTGTTATTCCTTATTTTATATGAAACGTTTTGAGATATGGCCTTCTTCCCTTTAAAATTGAAACTCTTCTCCCTAGTGCTTAAGCCGTTAAATTATTTGTTGGTGAGCGACCTTCAGCCGAGTTTTAATATCTCTTAAATTAATCTTCTTCTCCTGCCCTTTATGCATGAGACGGATATGCTTTTGAATGGGGCCTTCAGCCGAATTTGCATGAAATATTTCAAGATAAGGCCTTCTGCCTTTTGATTGAAACTCCTGTTATTGCTTAATATGTGACCTCCAGTCTAGTTGTATTAAAATTAAATTGCTCAGGCCTTCAGCCGATTAGATTGAAGATTTTGAAAATATTCTTGGGTGAAACCTCCAGAAGAACCTTCTATTTCAATTTTGCTTAAGCTCTGTGTCTTGGATTTTGAGTGTGGTCTTCAGCCGGTCTAAAGTTAATCAAAGGAGGTCGATTAAAGTTTTGAGCGTTGTGCATCCTTGTAGTAGTATTGTGTGTTGATAAATAAAGTTTCTATGTTGCAGCTGACAGGAACTCATTTTGGCCTCTTTCCACAACCTAATCCACTCTGTCTTGCTAGCCCAGGTATTTTAAGGACACACTTTGAGACATCAAAGTATCACCAATTTGGTACTAGAGGGAAATGCGGAGGGTAAAAATCGAGGAGGTAGACAAAGAGCTGGATACGGCAAGCAGATTCAGAAGGATGTAAGTTGGAGATGAAGAGACATGCACAGGATACAGCAGCATGAAGAGCTGCCTGAAACTACTCTTTCGACTTAAAGATAACATCAGCAGTATCGTAATAGATGATGAAGTATGGTTTTACGGATTGTTCCTGATGGATTTTATTATTCGCGTGACGCGCTGTGAATAGCTCACGTTCGAAGTCACTGAGATTTCCTGCCCCATCCATTCTGCTGTCACTGTTCTACACTGACAGTGCAGCACCCCTCCCCCCTCCCCGCCTCGCCTCATTTTGTACTGGAAGTTAGGGCTCTTTCGACGTTTAATGGTCAGCTATGCAGTACATAACAGTGTTGGTATTCCCTTTAACAAAGAGCGTAAGCTGTCCCTTCACCAACTTCAAGCTTCTGACAAGAGCATTACTTCCTGTATTCTGTCGCTTCCTTTTAATAAAACTGACAGGACCTTCTCTGTTTCAGAACGTGGAGCGTTTTCAAGGGTTCGTCCACATTCATATGGAAGAAATATAGGGGTTTAACGCATCGTCGCGGATAAGGTAGCTATGGTCGGACGCAAGCTCGTACTGCGGGAGGAACAACAACCACCCCTGCTGGCAATGTGTCTTGTAAAACATAGAAGTGGACATCCGAACGTGGGTTTCAGTCACCGTACCATCTCGCCCAGTACTTTGACGTTAAGATCTTCTAATACTCATCATGCTCTTTTTGTAGAATCCTTCGGGGCTATGATGGACATTCTGTCGCACGTTCTCAACTGTTATTTCTGTATGTCATCTCGTCCCTTGTCCTTCGTAGATGTGCTCTGTAGCTCCTTACGGGCCGCACCATCGTAAAATGGGGCTGGTAAATAGTGTGTTTTTATAGAATCCGAAGTGTTGTTGGAAAATTGTTACCCGGCAGAAGCAAATGAAATACAAAGACAAAGTAAACATTCTCAGTTGTACGTATTTCTCGAGGCGCGCTCGCTTTGCCCTACTGAAAGAAACATGAAACTACAGCAACAAAACAAAGCTTTGCGTGTGCCTTGGCATTTCTTCGTTTCGCCTTATTGTGTCATGAAATATGGCTGCGGTAGAACAGTGAACACATTTATTTGTGAAAACGCCGTATATACGAGAGAGCGCAGAAAAGTAATGCTTCCGAATTGTTTATGTGAAAACTCTAAAGCCTTATAAGTAGGACAAACTTTGTTAACACTCAACAACGTTATCCTTTATATCTACACATTTACTTCTCAACGTAGTCACCTTAGTGAAAAACACAATTCTCCCAATGCGAGACTAATTTGTTGACTTCAACACTGTAGAATGAATTTCCTGAACGAGCCACAATTCACCTCTGCTTGCGCCACGTTATCACCATCAAAGCGAAGTCCTCGAAGGTGTACTTTAAGTTTTGGAAACAGATGAATGTCGGATGGGGCCAAATCGGAACTGCATGGGGGCTGATCGATGACCGAAAGCGTCGTGTTGCTGCAGATGCCGCATCGCTCGTGTGTGGTTTGGTATTATTATTTGAACTGACATTGTCATTGGCATTGGAAGGAGAGTATGCTCCACGGATTTGAAACTCGATATCAGCATTCTGTTTCTCACGCACCGACATAGTTACGTTACACGCTACTGCGTTAGGTGCTAGAACTCGGAACCCTCTACCACCAGAGGCTGCAAATATGCTGACATGAAGAACAAATATTGAAATCCGGTTTCCCAGGACAGAGCGGATAAGGTTGTGGAATGGTGCCAATGTCAATTACTGTTAGTTATACAAGAACACACACAACTTTACTACTCAAACCAATGCACAGTTTTCTCTTTAAAACAACAAAGATCAATTCACCATTGCTGAGGGCCCAAGTAACTTCTTGAGAACAGGTTTAACTGATTCCTTACAAAACATCAATATTTACGTAAGTAAAATTGCAATATCTTCTAGGCTAAAGGCCAAAATAATATTTCAGATCAGCTACGGAAACTCCTTAAAAACCAAGCATTTACAAATTCCGCCTCAAGGCAATATTAAGGGAAATTCAAGTTAATTCTTCGGCTGAAAGCCCAATAATTTTTTTTACATAATAAAAGAGAGGCTTTAAAGATAAGCTCTTACACAATACAACAGAAAAACATATTAAGAAAACTTGAAATATCTTGTCGGCTGAAGGCCCAAACAATTATGCAAGAATAATCCAAGACAACCTTAAGATAAACATTTACAGAAGACGGCTGAAGGCCGTTTCAAGAATTCAAGATAATTAAAGAGAAAGCTTACAGACAAGGATTTACATATAAAAGCCACAGATTCTGAAACAAATGCTGCTGAAGGCCTCAATACAGAGCAACAAGAATTTTAATTGAAACACGGCTGAAGGCCTAATCTTAAATTTGTCGAAGTTCGGCTGAAGGCCATATACTAAACATAAAAAATACAATATTAATACACGGATGAAGGCCTGGCACAGTACCTCCCCGCCCCCGGTAGCTGAATGGTCAGCGTAACGGAATGTAAATGCTAAGGGCCCGGGTTCGATTCCCGGCTGGGTCGGAGATTTTTCTCCGCTCAAGGACTTGGTGTTGTGTTGTCCTAATCATCATCATTTCATCCCCATCGACGCGCAGGTCGCCGAAGTGGCGTCAACTCGAAAGACCAGCACCAGGCGAACGGTCTACCCGACGGGAGGCCCTAGCCACACGACATTTCATTTCATACAGTACCTCCGAGAAAAGAAAATCACAGTCACAAAGAGAAACAGCAGAACAGTGGCGCTCAGATGCGTTCCAAGGGTAGACCTGAGGAGAAAACTCCAACAACAGTTTAGGTGAGACAGCCAGCCAAGCGTAACACTAAATAATTGGGTGGCGATACGACTTAGGGATGGCTAAAGAACCAGCCAACAACGTAATCAATTCCCACTGTCGCAACCGACCAACTGCCTATTCCTGTATGCAGACTGCATTCATCTGCTCAGTGAAAATCATACAGTTCCACATAAAAACACTTGAACAAGAACTCGAACAATCGTAAAAGCAATAACTGTGGAACCACAGAGACGAATCAGTTCGACACACAGAGAGTTTCCACAAGCGCTCGGCGACAAACTACACGTCGTTCGATGAGACGACCGACTGAACGACCAACCCAGGAAGTTCCCACCCAAGTCACGTGTGTCGGCAACGGTCGGGCGAGTCTTGGCTGTCCGAAGCTGACAGCAGCTCCAACCCGACTCAACTTCACCTCCGTTCGGAACTCGGAGACGCGGCGATCCGGGCACACTGGCTTGGACCCAACCATGTAGAGGTTACTTTTGCCCATTGGCCACGACATCTCTGCACAAGGATGGAACCGACACACGTCCGGCAAGATGACCAAGTGACGAGGCCCAGAAACGGTCAAAAGACCAAATACACGTCGCCCCCTGAGACAACAAATCGAACGACCGACCAACGGTCGTCCCGCTCCAATCTCCTTCCGCCGTACAGTACACACAGTGCATGTGTGTTGCCAGTGGTCGGCCAGTACTGGCTGTCCGCACCTCACTGGCGTTCCATCCCGACTGAACTTCAGTGCTTCTGCCTCCCGACTGCTGCTCTGTGCCCGACTTCACTCCTTCTGCGTCGCTGCGTCCCGACTGAACGTCCGACTGAGCTCCTAACTCTACTCCAGACTGACGACGACCCGGAAATACTAGCGGTAGCTACAGAGATGGTACGACAGTGCACTTATCAAAAGGCTCTGAGCACTATGGTCCCCTAGAACTTAGAACTACTTAAACCTAACTAACCTAAGGACATTACACACAGCCATGCCCGAGGCAGGATTCGAACCTGCGACCGTAGCAGTCGCTTGGTTTCCGACTTCGCGCCTAGAACCGCTTGGCCACCGCGGCCGGCGTGCATTTATCGATAAGCGTTGCTGCTGCCATTGATGGGCAAGGAAACCAGCAACCTAGTGGCATTAGTAAATCGAATTAAAGAGAAAACGAGGCGACAGAACCACAAAAACAAGATGACGACCAATAAACGGCACGAGCGCGGCCAACGCACGATTCAAATATGTAGATCGATCGGTAAGATTGTTTTGTTAATAGCATTAAGAGTCCTCATATATAAATTTGGTTGCATTACTGTTCAGCACTCCCATGTATGCTGAAATATGAAGAATACCTTTGTTTTCATTGTCCTCAACAACTAGGTCCAACGACATGAAATAATCCGCAATTGTGTTTCCGTTCTAACGCTTTACGCTCTTTGAAATCGCACATTCCGCTTGTTACTTATGTGCATATCCGTGGATACAATTAGCAACACGTCAAAGTGATGACATTGTTTTTTCCAAGTATTTACAACCTCTCCCATTCACTTTCTCGCAGTAGTATCCTTTTTTTGGCATATTAACGAGTAGCTTCAACCTAGCATAAACAATGTACATATTGCGTGTAGAAGATGTGTCCTACTCTGGACAAACCTAGAAGAAAAGTTCCTGTAATGAAACATCCGGAAGGCAGTACCTGTTTATCTATTGGGCAACCTTTCCTCTCTTCCCTGTCTGTGTGACACGTAGAATCAGACGCTGTAGACACTGCTACTTATCGTTATCACGCATCCTGACATATCCTTCAGCTCTTCTCCGACGTGAACCACGCACTCATTCAATACAACTGACTCTATTCGGATTGCATCACATGCTCCCGTAACGTCTGCCGATGGGTTGGGCGTCGACAGATGCCTTTAAATGTCTCCATAGCCAGAAGTACAACAGATTCTGGTTCTCTGCAAGAGGAGGCCACGCTTTCGCACCTCCTCGAGGAATCCACCGCCTGATGAAACATTGCGGTAGGGTACGTCGCAAGATCCGTAGAAAACTGATTATTGCCATGTTCTGCGTAACCGTTTCTGTGGAGGCAACGTTCTCCAATAGCGCTGCTAATTCATCGTGCAAGTAACGGTTATATACAGCATCTGTTAGTCTTTTTGGTAAAGTGTATGTCCCTAAGAATCTGTCACCGACAGCTCTTGCTTATACATAGATACTGAATCTATCCTAAAGCCTCACCTTCATGATCTCTCGATGATTTACATCTGCCCACACGCGCGTATTGTTGTAATTTACTGTGTCGTCTCTTGCGAATCTGAACAGTATACCTTACTCGCCACAAGTAAAAGTTCTTATATATCAACAGGTATTGATTTCAGGCTGTATAATTACAAGAACGTTTCTTCAAGTTTTGACTAGTAATACCGCCTCCAGAAATACGTGGCACTTTTCTGTTACTTCAGAAATAAAACAAACATTAGTTACTGTACTTACAGTCATTGTGCATTTACAGTACTCATCAAAAAGTCTAAGATCAAGCTACGATCGTAATCGACAACATTACTATTCCATACGGCACATATCGTCATATAACATTTAAATCTACAGACACATCCGGAAGCGAGTGCAAAGTGCACACGCAACTTTTATCACTCTCTCTGTTTTATTCCATACATTGTGAGGTTCCATACAGGCCTAACTATATATATATATATATATATATATATATATATATATATATATATATATATATATATATATATATATCCGCTCTATTACGACCATAGAGATGTGCCTCTAAAATAAATTCTATGACTGCTGCATTATCTATTTGGTAACAAACTATAATCCAGTAGTACTTCTAATTCAAGATGTTATTTAATCCTCATATGAAGTATTACCTGGAGCCCTTGCCATCATCTCTGTAGAACAAAAAGAAGTCTCATCCTCCACAGCGTGTCGTGAATTATCCCGGTTTCGTCCCATTAAAATTCGTATGACATTCATTTATCTGAACTGTCACATTTGCGTGATGGGGGGGGGGGGGGGGGGGGAAGGGGAAGGGGAGGGAGTTGGGGTGGCGTGCCTGAGCGCCATTTCTGTTCCGGCACTGTTTAGTGACGGGCGAAAAAATTGGGGACGACACATGAAAGAAAGGTGGGGGGGCAGGGGGGTGGGGGGAAAGGAGTCGGAGGAAGAGGAAGATGATTAAAGAAGAGTAGAAATGCTGAAAGTAATGAAAGGCTCTCCATGTGGCAAGAGACATACAAAATGTTCTGATTTCATGTACACACAATAGGCCGTTCGCTGCGATCTACATCCATATTATGCAAACCACTGTGAAGGGTACTTCCCAATGCTACCGTTGTAAGGGCTTCATCCTGTACCGTTCGCATATAGAGCGCGGGAAAAATAATTTTTGAAACGTATTTTTGCGAGCTGTAGGCTCTTTCGGGAACCTTTACGTCCATCTTCAAGCGTCTGCCAGTTCAGTTTCTTCAGCATCTCCGCGGATCAGACCAACCTGTGACCATTCGTGCAGCCCTTCTAATGTATGAGTTCCTTACCCTCCCCCCCTCCCCCCTCCCGCACACGTTACTCCTGTTTTGTGAGCTGGGGCCTACAGTCTGACTTGGTTTCAATCCCTCGTATCATGCCCGGTGGCCACACAGTTGAGAGATCCAGGCTACATTAAAGGCAGGTACAGTCTCTGTTGTCCTTTCAGGATTCGATCTCTAGACCTCTCGGTTTCCAGTGACGCGCGTTTGCCCTGGAACATTCTTTTCCTATCTGCATTTTCTTATAAGCTTCACCAGTGAAAAAATTCTTCCAAGTGAAAAAAATCTTTCCGAGATCAAAACCTTCAACAAGTCGTGAAATGCTCTTGGAGACTAGCTACTCATTTAAATCTAAATTATAGAGAAATATTGCTTTCCTGAAGCTAAAGGAAAGTTCTCGCTCGCAGTTGTCTCAGATACTGTCGTCTTCGGAAAAAGGTAAAAACGAAAAAAAATAACATTGGGAAATTAAAATTCTGTCGCCAAAATACCTCTACCTCCCATTTTCGCAAGCGTGGTCTCGTACGATTCGATGAATAAGACCCAGCAAATGCTCTTGCACTCTTAGTTTAGCTTTTGTGCTCCGAAGTAGATTGTGTGGATTATATAACTTTCAGTGATGGATGGTAGTGCCAAAGTAATCCCATACCAACTCTCGGTCTCTGTTTTAGCTTCGATGATGATGATGATGATGATGACGATGAAGACGTTTGGCTTGTGGGGCACTCAACTGCGCTAATATCAGCGTCCGTTCAACTTCCCCACCTATGCTCAGTCCAACTACGCCACTTTCGTGAATGATGGTGAAATGAGGAGGACGACACAAACACCCAGTTATCTCGAGGCAGGTGAAAATCCCTGACCCCGCCGGGAATCGAACCCGAGACCCCTGCTCGGGAAGCGAGTACGCGGCCGCGAGACCACGAGTTGCGGACTTTTAGCTTCAAATACTCTGTGACTGAAAATTGCATTTGGTCAGCGTATGAGTGAGACTTGTTTTCCACTGTGTAAGGCATGAAGTGTTTTAGTAATCACGGGACTCTGTTCTTTCTGGCACCCGGGGACTAGTGGCAGTCGAGTTTGGTGATAAGATCTGTTCTAATTAGCGAATCATTCATGCCGACAACATTGCCCGCCATTTTTTGGTCAGTTTTCACGTTTCTAATCGTGCCTTGCCTACTAATCTGTAGGATTGAGAGACAATCACTTGGCATTCGTTGCATAAGGGTGTCGCGACAAATTTGTCGTGTGCAGTTATTCCTTAACTGGTAAGGTATCATTAATCACCTTGTACCATGCTGCTGCCGCCGTCACACTGGATTGTAAGATTGGGGTGCTAATATTTTTCCACATCCTTTTCCAGTCGAAATGTAGGTACTTTTTTTTTTGACAGAGTTGACTGGTCTAGTTTCATGAATTCCGTATAGGCCTTTTCGTGGAGTATTGAAGCGTTGAGTCCTTTACGTAATGATATTCAGATAAAGCTGTCGTATATAAAACGAATTTCTTCCACTTCACTTTAAACTTTCAACTAGTACGTTGTAGGAATATACACACATCAATAAAATGTAAATGACAGCACAAAAGTTTTGCGTCACCTGGGTTCCGAGAGTTCCGGAACCTGTGCAGAAAATTGGAATAGAGATCCACATAAACATCATTTCCGCCCATTTTATTGCTCATGAAAACCGTACATTGCATGTTGTACCACCATACAGCGATATCTTCAGAGGTGGTGGTCCAGATTGCTGTACACACCGGTACCTCTAGCACGTCCTCTTGTATTGATGCACGCGTGTGTTCGTCCTTTACGTAATGATATCCAGATTAAGTTGTCGTATATAAAACGAATTTCTTCCACTTCACTTTAAATTTTCAACTAGTACGTTGTAGGAATATACACACATCAAAAAAATGTTGGTCCAGATTGTCCCACTCCTCAACGGCAGTTCGGCATAGATCCCTCAGAGTGGTGGCTGGGCCCTTTTCGATCTATCCCAGGCATGTTCGATAGGGTCCATGTCTATGGAACGTGCTGGCCACTTTAGTCGAGCCGTCATTCTGAAGGAGGTCATTCACAAGATGCGCACAATGATGGCGCGAATTGTCCTCCGTGAAGACGAATGTCTCGCCAATATGCTGCCGATATGGTTGCACTATCAGTCGGAAGATAGCATTTACGTATCGTACAGGCGTAATGGCGCCTTCCATGACCACCAACGGCATACGTCAGCCCCACATAATGCCACCCCAAAACAGCTGGAAACCTATACCTTGCTACACTCGCTGGACAGTGTGTCTGAGGCGTTCAGCGTGACCGGGCTGCCCCCAAACACGTCTCCAACGATTTTCTGGTTTAATGCATATGCAACACTCATCGGTGAAGAGAACGTGATGCCAGTCCTGAACCGTCCATTCGGCAGTTTGTTGGCCCATGTGTACCGCGCCGCGAGGTGTAGTGGTTGCAAAGACGGACCTCGCCATGGACGTTGGGAGTGAAGTTGGTCATCATGCAGCCCAGTGCGCACCGTTTGAGTTGTAACACGACGTCCTGAGGCTGCATAAAAAGCATTATTCAACTTCGTGGCGTTGTTGTCAGGTTCCTCCGAGCCATAACCCGTAGGTAGCGGTCATCCACAGCAGTAGCAGCCATTGGAAGGCCTAAGTGAGGCATATCATCGACAGTTCCTGTCTCTCTGTATCTCCTCCATGTCCGAACAACATCGCTTTCGTTCACTCCGAGACGCATGGACACTCCCCTTGTTGAGAGCCCTTCTTGCCACAAGGTAACAATGCGGACGCGATCGAAAAGAGGTATTGACCGTCTAGGCATGGTAGACCTACACACAACACGAGCCGTGTATCTCCTTCCTGGTGGAATGACTGGAACTGATCGGCTGCCGGACCTCCTCCGTCTAATAAAAAAATGGCTCTGAACACTATGAGACTTAACATCTATGGTCATCAGTCCCCTAGAACTTAGAACTACTTAAACCTAACTACTTAAACCTAACCTAACCTAAGGACAGTACACAACACCCAGTCATCACGAGGCAGAGAAAATCCCTGACCCCGCCGGGAATCGAGACCGGGAACCCGGGCGTGGGAAGCGAGAACGCTACCGCACGACCACGAGTTGCGGACCTCCGTCTAATAGGCGCTCATCATGCATAGCTGTTTATATCTTTGGGCGGGTTTAGTGACATCTCTGAACAGTCAGTGTCTGTAATACAATATCCACAGTCAACGTATATATTCAGGAGTTCTGTCAACTGGGGTGAGGCAAAACATTTTTTGGAGTGTGTAGTTACGATACATCGAGATGTCACATTTTTCCTGATATAAAAGTTCCAATTAACATGGAATGGAAAAAAAGGCCTCTGTATAGAATTTGATTTTCCAAAGAATACTATTTATGGTAAAACTTTACACAATTTGATTTTAAAAAATGGAACATTACTGTATTTTTGTGTCAGTGTGGTAACAATTTATTTTCAGATCTCCTGTTGTCAAAGAACGAAATAGCTAATTAATGACACGTAGCAGACAAAATAACCGTAATTCTCTCACTCTATTAGTTTAAGTGAATCCGACTTTCCCTGATTCCATGATCTATAGGATACTAATTTCTTCTGTCCCATAGTTTCTCCCGCAGACTTACCATGTTGGAATCGCTCTCATCCTTTGCCGCCCTCTCCTCCTTGTGCCTTGGATCTGCTCCAACATTAAGGTCTTTTCCAGCTTATGGTGTATTCTCATGATGTGCCCAAAGTAAGCCAGTATTTGTTCCAGTATTAGACCTTACAAGGAGCGGCAGGGGGCTCCCGTCTTGGGAGTATGTGGGTGGCAACCACACGGGCCCTTAGCTAAGCCTGGCATTACTTCCACTTACTTGTGTCAGGCTTCTCCTGTTTCCTTTCCTATCCGGCCCCCCTCGGCCAACTCTTGGTTTCTTCGACCCCAACGGTATTAGGTTTCCGAGGCCCAAGGGTGTCTTTCACTTTCCTCTCTAGTATCTATTATCTACCCTTCGACCCAACGGCGAAGCGAGCGGAAGAAGAATCTTATATCCCAGGTTCTCAAAGATCGTGGAGGCGGAAGAGGTCATGCCAGACGAACTGGCTGTAAAGGCGCCGCTCAGCCATCATTGAGCTCGCGGCAGTTCGTTGCAGTTCTGGGACCTGAAGTCACATGTCACATACATATGTGCCGTGATGAATTGTTCCAGAATTATAGTGTGTGGGTCACTCCCTCGCAAGCTGTAATCCACCTTAAAGAAATTCACTCAAATGGCAATTTCTCCTGTCATTTTCTCTAAAGACCAATGGCGATGGGATAAGGACGATGGTAGCAGGCTCCGAGTGAGGCTGGAAGCTACTAGTCTAGACCTGCACACTGGCGGCAGGTGTGTGATGGTCGCCTTCCTGAGAACCCGTGTGACTACTCGGGAATCCGGTCCTGCATCTGCGACTGGATGACCGCTGCCCACCCTGAATGGGGAAGGCCCTAGAAAATGTGGGCTAAACATCGGAAGTCACACTTGAACCGGGCTGGAAATCCGCACCCAGTAGGTCACTCCTTATACTGCGGACGTAAACAAAAGAAGAATGAAATGATTATGACAATAGGGACATGGAATGTCAGGACCCTCCTGGACGTGAACAATTACAGACCAGAGAGAAGAACCGCTCTTATCACCCAAGAACTAGCCCGTCTAGATATAGACATAGCTGCCTTGAGTGAGACAAGACTCTCAGTTGAGGGACACATTAGTGAGGTACGTTCAGGGTACACCATCTTCTGGAAGGGAAAGGATGCAGGAGAACCACGCATCCATGGTGCAGGATTTGCCGTAAAAACGAAAATAGTGAAAGATCTTCGACTTACACCTGTCTCAATTAATGAAAGACTGATGACTCTTAGAGTACCCATTGGTTCAGACAGATTCATCACCTTCGTCTCTGCATATGCTCCTACTTTAGACAGTGATGAAGACACAAAGAATCAGTTCTACCACCAACTGAACAGTACTCTCTCTAAAATACCCATTCAAGATAAATTAATTTTACTTGGTGATTTCAATGCCAGAGTGGGAAGGGACAACCGTTTTTGGAGAGATGTCATGGGTAAACAAGGGGTGGGAAACTGCAATGCAAATGGGTTGCTACTTCTTGGTCTATGTGCTGAGCACGAGCTTTTCATCTCCAATACCCAATTCCGTTTGCGTAACCGCTATAAGACCACATGGATGCACCCACGCTCCAAACATTGGCATCTTATAGACTACGTTATTACGCGACAGCGTGACAAGAAAGACATACTCATCACAAAAGCAGCACTAAACATCGATGAGTGCTGGACGGACCATAGACTTTTAGTCAGCCGTTTGAGAGTACCAAAGTATCGCAAGCCACGATCCCACTTTTCAAACCCACCACGCAGAAAATTCAACATAAGCAACCTGAACAACAAAAACGTTCGCTCACACTTCCAAGACATACTGTCTGAACAACTTAACAAAGCTCCAGCAACCACAGATGACGTCGAACAAGAATGGACCACATTAAAGAACATCATCAAAGAAACTGCTGAGAATGTTGTTGGTTGTAGTGCACGGAAAAGAAGTGACTGGTTTGACGACAACCACGGAGAAATCCAAGCAATCATCAATGCAAAGCGGGATGCTTACCTATCCCTTTCTCAAGATCCATCCTGCGCAGAAAAGAAAGCACACTTTCAAGAACTCAAGCAGAAATGTCAAAGTGAAATACGAGTAATCAAGAACAAATGGTGGCAACAGAAAGCCACAGAACTCCAAAATCTTTCTGATGCAAGGAACCTGCGTGTCTTTTACGCTGATATTAAAGAGCTGTATGGACCTATCCGCTCCTCATCAGGAGCACTGAAAGCTGCTGACAACTCCACCATTCTTACTGAAAGTCAGGACATCTTAAATCGTTGGAAAGAGCACTTCAGCTCACTGTTAAACAGCCCTTCTACTGCCGCTGGAGATTTTCTCAAAAATGTCCCACAGCACCCTTCAAAACCCTGGCTGGCTGATCCTCCAACTTTTCAAGAATTTTGCAAGGCACTCAAGAGTGTGAAACCTGGGAAGTCTCCTGGACCTGACAGCATCACGATGGAGCTTATTGAGGGTGGCGGCTTGCCTCTAAAAACTAGACTCTTCTCACTTATTATATTAATGTGGGAAACCCGCAAGGTACCAGCTGACTTGAGGAACTCCACAATTGTCACCATCTCCAAAAAGGGCGACAGAAGCGTCTGTGGTAACTACCGGGGAATATCTCTACTCTCTGTCACTGGAAAAATTTTTGCAAGAATCCTTTTAAATCGCCTCCAGACACTTTCAGAGACTATACTACCTGAGTCTCAATACGGGTTTCGACCTTCAAGAGGGACAATTGACATGATCTTCTGTGCACGACAACTACAGGAGAAGTGCAGAGAACAGCAAAAGCCTTTACTACTTGTTTTCTACGATCTAGAAAAGGCCTTTGATACAGTTCCCAGAGAAGCCATGTGGATGGTCTTAAAACGCTTCGGCTGCCCTGAACATTTTGTTGACCTGATTGAAGCTCTCCCCGTTGATATGACTGGACAGGTCCTCTGCCAGAATGAAATGACTGGTGAATTCCCAATAACAAGTGGGCTTAAACAAGGATGCGTTCTTCCACCTACATTGTTTGCATTGTATCTGGCAGCTATGCTTTACGAGACAACCGTAAACAATGCAGGAATAGAACTAAAGTACAGGTTTGATGGAGGATTATTCAACCAGTCCAGACTCCATTCAAAAAGGTTCACCAGTACCACTGGTGTGACAGAGCTGCAGTATGCTGATGACAATGCCTCTCCAGCTCATTCACCTGCAGAGTTGCAGCTGTCAGTTGATTCCTTCAGCAGGGCGTACGAACGATTTGGTCTCTCCATCAATATTCCAAAGACAAAGGTGATGGCGCAGCCAACTCCTGGCTCCTCCGTACCTGACTTCAGCATATCCATCTATGATACACTCTTGGAACAAGTGGACCATTTCCTCTACCTGGGAAGCATACTGTCATCCAACTGCTCATCTGGAAAAGATGTGGAGAATAGATTACGTGCTGCACATGTAGCATTTGGTCGTCTTACAAAGCGTGTCTTCCTGAATAAAGACCTAACACTATACACCAAACTGATGGTGTACAAAGCTGTAGTCATTTCCACCCTGCTATATGGTTGCGAAACCTGGACGTTATATCGCTGCGATCTGAAGAAACTAGAACGCTTCAACCAACAGAAGCTAAGATATATCATGAACCTGAAATGGGATGACTTCATATCCAACACGGCTGTTCTAGAGAAAGCAAAAATGCATAGCATGGAAGCTCTTATCATTGGGCATCAACTCAGATGGGTCGGACATGTCCAGCGGATGAAAAATGACAGACTTCCACGCCAAATGCTGTACAGCGAAGTGAGCACAGGTAAAAGGACACGAGGTGCCCCTCTCAAACGTTATAAGGATCAGTACAAGAAAAATCTGAAAAACTTGAACATCGATCCGAGTAACTGGTCCACAATAGCAGAAGACCGAAGTCGCTGGCGCTCAGTTACCTCAAATGCTCTTCAAAACTTTGAGCTGGAACGTCGAAGAATGGAGAATGACAAACGCCAGAGACGTAAACTCCTCCAGGCTCAGCCACGTCCTCCACCTTCCATCAGCTGTAATGTCTGTGGCCGCCTGTTCCACGCTAGGATTGGATTACTAAGACATCAACGACACTTCCACGCCTGAACCGTGACAAAGGAAATCTCAGGAGAGAAATGAAAACTCGGATACGAGTATCAGCCGACGACGACGATAGTGACATATTCGTTCTCTTTGCAGTCCACAGAACTCTAAAGTGTTTCCTACAACATCACACTTCAAAAGTATCTTTTCGACGCCGTTCAGTCTTTCTTACGCTCCAGGTCCCAAATCCTTACATCACAATACGAAAGACCGCAGCGCTTGCTATACGGAATTTTGTTATTAAAGCTATGTCTCTACTCCCTAAAATTATATCAAGGTTGCACATTGTCTTACTACCAAGCAAAAAGCGTCTCTTGATTATGTGGCTGCAGTCACCGTCAGCAGGAACCTGGGAGCCGAGGTAAGTGGACGTAGGAATTACCTACAATGTTTTTTTCACTTATATGACAAGCATTACTTAAGTCCTGTCTCATTGCATTTTCAGAAATCACAGACGGTTTGGTTGGTTCTAATTATGGCCTTTACGCCCGAAAGAAGTTTGCTTGTATCATATACCGGCGTTTTTCAGGAAGACATTTCTGAGAACCTACGTTTGGAGCACGGAATAGTATGGAAGTGGATCATGGATTGTGGGAAAATCGGAGAAAAGAGTATAGACGCTTTTGAATTGTGAGACTACAGAAGAATGTTGAAAATTAGATTGACTATTGAGATAAGGTTTTAGATGAACACTGTAAAGAAGAAGGGACAGGATGACTCGACATGTGTTAAGACAATAAGAACAATTTCCATGACGCTTCAGGCATTTATAAAGCGTGAAAACTCTAGGGAAAGATGGAACTGGAAATAATCGAACATATAATAGAGGGTGCTAGGTCAAGTATTACTCTACGCTGAAGAAGGTGGCACAAAAGGAACCCTTGGTGGGCTGCATCGTTCCAGTCAGAAGACTGAAGAAAATAAAGGAAAAGAAGTGGGTGTCTCTCGATTCTAATGTAATAGATTTCCACCCCTGGCAGTGACAGAATTCTTCATCCCTCCAGAATGAGATTTTCACTCTGCAGCGGAGTGTGCGCTGATATGAAACTTCCTGGCAGATTAAAACTGTGTGCCCGACCGAGACTCGAACTCGGGACCTTTGCCTTTCGCGGGCAAGTGCTCTACCATCTGAGCTACCGAAGCACGACTCACGCCCGGTACTCACAGCTTTACTTCTGCCAGTACCTCGTCTCCTACCTTCCAAACTTTACAGAAGCTCTCCTGCGAAACTTGCAGAACTAGCACTCCTGAAAGAAAGGATATTGCGGAGACATGGCTTAGCCACAGCCTGGGGGATGTTTCCAGAATGAGATTTTCACTCTGCAGCGGAGTGTGCGCTGATATGAAACTTCCTGGCAGATTAAAACTGTGTGCCCGACCGAGACTCGAACTCGGGACCTTTGCCTTTCGCGGGCAAGTTGGTAGAGCACTTGCCCGCGAAAGGCAAAGGTCCCGAGTTCGAGTCTCGGTCGGGCACACAGTTTTAATCTGCCAGGAAGTTTCATATCAGCGCACACTCCGCTGCAGAGTGAAAATCTCATTCTGGAAACATCCCCCAGGCTGTGGCTAAGCCATGTCTCCGCAATATCCTTTCTTTCAGGAGTGCTAGTTCTGCAAGTTTCGCAGGAGAGCTTCTGTAAAGTTTGGAAGGTAGGAGACGAGGTACTGGCAGAAGTAAAGCTGTGAGTACCGGGCGTGAGTAGTGCTTCGGTAGCTCAGATGGTAGAGCACTTGCCCGCGAAAGGCAAAGGTCCCGAGTTCGAGTCTCGGTCGGGCACACAGTTTTAATCTGCCAGGAAGTTTTCTTCATCCCTATTTAGCTGCCGGCCGCGGTGGTCTAGCTGTTCTAGGCGCTCAGTCCGGAACCGCGCGACGGCTACGATCACAGGTTCGAATCCTGCCTCGGGCGTGAATGTGTGTGATGTCCTTAGGTTAGTTAGGTTTAAGTAGTTTTAAGTTCTAGGGGACTGATGACCATAGCTGTTAAGTCCCATAGTGCTCAGAGCCATTTGAGCCATTTTGAACCAACGAGGCAGAGAGTATTTGTTTCGGATTAGCGCTAGCTCTTCCAGTGTGCACGTGTTCCAGCAGCGGGTACCGTGTATTGGCGGTAATTGCGGCAGTGGCATCCGTTACACGGACCATCTGATGTGTGGTTCAACAGCACATTCGCTCTGCTTGCTTACTGTGTTGGTCGGAGATAGAGATTGGGTTTTCCCACTACCTGTTTTAATGGTGGGCGTTCATTGATATTTCTATTATACTCGTTCCGGCCGATGGCTCTTGTTTGTGCTGCACCGGTTTAGTAATTATTGACTGTTTGGTGCTCAGCTCTCAGCCGTCCATTTTGCAGTCCTGATTTGGTGCTATCTGTTCCTGAACTTTTGCCACGTGTATTCAATCCTCTCTCTCGAAGGCAACATACTGGATCTATTAAGGCTAATTACTCTGAAACTAAACAGGCAAATATCGCAGGGAAACCGTTTTAGGTTAAGTTAGGTTTTGGGTTGTTTCTGGGGGAGAAGACCAGACAGTGAGGTCATTGGTGTCATCGGATTAGGGAATTCAAAGGAATCAGGATGGCCGGTGGTGGTGGTGGTTAGTGTTTAACGTCCCGTCGACAACGAGGGCATTAGAGACGGAGCGCAAGCTCGGGTTAGGGAAGGATTGGGAAGGAAATCGGCCGTGCCCTTTCAAAGGAACCATTCCGGCATTTGGCTGGAGCGATGTAGGGAAATCACGGAAAACCTAAATGAGGATGGCCGGACGTGAATTGAACCGTCGTCCTCCCGAATGCAAGTCCAGTGTGCTAACCACTGCGCCACCTCGCTCGGGTTTTAGGTTAAGTCTTTTTAGTTTTACTGGTGTTTAATTCGTTTCCAATGCTCTTGTGACCTGTATGTGTTGTTTTATACTTTAACTGCTTAGCTTTTGTTTGTCAAGAAGAGCTCCCCTTCGTAACAGCATCAAGTGTTGCGTGGAAGAATAAGGAATTTGTAATTCTAGTCAAGTTTTAGTTAATAGTTGCCTCAGTAATCCTTCGGACTACTGAATCACTTATTAATAGTTGGCGTGATTACTTTAAATTTTCTGGGCATAAGCAACGTCTGTACTGTTCGAGTGGAGCGAGCGCTATGCTGACAGGGTGTCACAGTCTCCCTTCACTCTGTCCTTAAGGCACAAAAAAGTCGTACTCTGTCCACACGAACCCGTTAAAGCCAGTTGTACCAATCCCTGACTTTTGCTGTACTGGATCCGAATAATTGTTGGAAGTGTCGTTACCCATTGCACACGGTTTGAAGAAAAGTCTTATTCTGCCGAATATGTAAAATATGTAATCTTCTTAAGAGGAAACGCTTGGAAATAGTGATCAATGTGGTAGTATTAAATTTCAGTATCGTCAAACATCGAAAGAAAATTATGTAACGACAGCATAATTGCTGTCTGTTTTATTCAGCTGAGATCAAAGCTTAAATCCCTCACTGAGGATTAATGTAGCGTGGAACTGTGATTAGGTCGACAGTATCAACACTTCACTTTCAGGGCAAACTGCAATACTGGCGCTGAATATTCCATGTTGAATAGCGGTTAGAATAACATTTCTTTCAATGGCAGCGTCGAGTCACGTAACGTAAGTACTGACGATACAGGAGTCCCGATTGAAATAAATCAGGATATTTCGACAACGGAGAGTCTGGAATCAGTGAGGAGACGAAATTCCACGTGATAAAAAATAAATAAATAAATAAATAAAACTAATACCTGCCTCGAATTCATTTCATATACGTTCAATCCAATGTGCTTCTGTGTTTCGCAAATGTTCTGTTGGTAGTAAAAGATTATCGCAAATGTCAGTGAGATTGTATTAGGCTTCAATTCGTTTAGCCTGCTCTGCGGTGACAAAGCTGAATGGAACGCTTTTTGTGACAAATAAGTCAGTTGCTGTGAAAAAGTAGATGTTTGCGTGACTTCATTTTTGGAACACCATACCAATCGTTTGCGTCACATGCAAAAGCCAGATTAATGGCTACAGGCACCGTTATTTATTTCTGTACCGGTGAAATTCTCTCTCACACAATATGAACAAAGAAGTCGTGTAGGTCCAAAAGCAATGCAACTGTATTCAATAGAAACTAAAAGTCAGGTGTGATTTTTAAATCCTCTTCCATTGTCGTTGTCAATGTACTTCCGAGATACTTCTCGTGAAAAATTTACAGAGCTGTCTTGTTAAGCCGTTCAATGAGACATTTTACTGACAGAGAAATAAGAAATAAGTCTCTGCTGCCAATCGGAAATTGTAAGGTCACTAATATCTCGCTCAGTGCCTTTGGAAAACGTTATCTGATATATCCAGATAGCCACACATGCAACTGGTTTGGTTCTAAACTGCATATGCTAATGAATTGTGGCATGCATATGTTTTACAATAACGCTGCTTGTGCCTTTGGTATCTGCTTTTAGGCTCATTTGGAAATGCGTCTTTGCAACGCCAGTTAAAGCAGGAATATTTCAATGTGTAGTTCGCACGGTAAGACGACTGAAGCGAAGAGTTTACCAAGGTGGTAAGCTGCAGTGTTGTTTATAGACAATTATTTCACATCGTAATGTTAAAACTAAACTTTCATATAGAAAACACAAAATGTTCGAGATAAGTAGATTAAAGCATTAGCGCTACGGCTATTTTAACAAGCGTGGTAGCTGACGTCTCCCACCGTTTGTTGATTCAGGTAGGGGGAGATTACACTGTTTGAAGTGTACGCCAGCAGTAGGAATTTGCTCTCAAACTTCGAAACAACTAGAAGTTTAAAGGAGGCACAAATTATGTGAACAATTATAGCGTTGTTTGCCTGTCTAACCTGTGTTGTTCGTCAGATATACCAATGATTTTGTGGTTATTTCTATATACAACAGAACAAATACAATTTAGGTAACACTGCTAATGTGCTTCGTGATTTTTGTATTGTGAATGTGTTCGCATAAGAGGGATGGGGTTATAGATTTTGGTACAATTAGTTTGTCTGGGTGAAATAAAATTTCTGAATTTTTTTTTTTAATTTTGTATTATTTTTCTTGGAAAATATGTCCGGTGGTAAAATTACGTCATGAGTTGTGTACGGTACATCACAGGGAGCAACGTTGAGTAAATCGGCTATTCACGGTACTAGTTACCTGAAACATAGCGATGTTAATGTAATGCTGTAGTCATTTTAAATTGCACTTGACACCATTCGATAAACGTTTTCGTTTCTAGTATGAAGAAATGGTTCAAATGGCTCTGAGCACTATGGGACTTAACAGCTATGGTCATCAGTCCCCTAGAACTTAGAACTACTTAAACCTAACTAACCTAAGGACAGCACACAACACCCAGCCATCACGAGGCAGAGAAAATCCCTGACCCCGCCGGGAATCGAACCCGGGAACCCGGGCGTGGGAAGCGAGAACGCTACCGCACGAGCACGAGATGCGGGCTAGTATGAAGAAAGGGTGTGTGTGACTACTAATCTAAAGGCAGTGGGTTTTGAGTTGAATCCCTGTCGCTGCTTACTGCCTTAACCCCATCCAGACAATGACTCTTCAAAAGAGTGTGACGGAACAGCTCGAGGTTCAGAGCATTCTTTCGGTCTCAAAGCGCGAAACTGTGTAATCGTGACATACGTGATGTGGACATTTTCTAGAGAATCATAAAAAGCATACTTTATAGTACGAACATTAGGAAATTTCCCGACTTACCCACATGAGCTTTCGCTTCCTATCCCTAACCTTTCATAACATCAGTGTATTACTTTTGTAGTTGTTGTTATTATCCACATTATTACTAAAGAGAATGTCTTCCCCCTTAGTGGCTACAAAGACGTTAAGTACAAAAAGCTTTCACAACTTCTTTCTGAATAAGATGTGTTATTGTCGTTAACTGATCTGAGGGCAGTAGGAAGATATTTCGCTTCAAGTGACTGTGGGTGGTGTATAGAACACGTGACTTCATCGCATGTATAATATTCCTCGCTTCTTTCTCTTTCTCCCTCTCCTCAGGTTTATCATTTTTCACTTTAGAACGCGAATGAATACAAGCGGAACTAACATTCAATTTCTCGTCTTTCGTCTCGAAAGTAGTAAGATACGGTAACTCGGGCAGTAGAGATTTGCATGGTCAAAGAGAACATTCTAGGCCACAGGAAGAACAACTGTTTATAAATCTTAAGACAATAAGTTCAACGTCGCCGTTGGGCGTAGTTCACAATATACGTCGATGGATGAGATAAATAATTTGCTTTGACACACTTCCAGCCAACAGTGAACACAAGAAGATGCCATCCGAGTGATCAAAACCTCGAATTTTGATTTCTAAGGAAGGTAACGCGGCCTAACAACTTAGATTTCGCTTTCAACTAAAACTAATATTCTCGAAAAATCAGAGAAGGGGCAGGATAATTGGCCAACAACATACCATGCTTCCGTCCCAAGAGACAAGATAATATGGTTAGAAGCGCAATTCAGTATCCACCATTTACATGCTTAAATGTGCCCTCGTAACTTCCTGCCATCAACCAGGATAAAAAGTGACCCTATCTGCTCGAGTTTCTTTAAGCGTTATCATTACAGAGTGGACTTATTAATGTAGCTGAGTCAGTGATGAGTCAATTAAAGTGTGAGGAGCTCGTCAGTGACTCATCAGTGACAAAAAAGAGTGTACTGAACCAATTTGTTTAATTATTTCGTGTTCATAGACTGTCTGCTAGACAGCTCGATCGGAGTTTATGCAGACGCTCATATTTACGCCAGCAGCATTGCAACTGACGTCAAAAGCTAATCTGTGCTTTCTGTTGCCGGTAATAGTGCCCGCAGAACGTCCTAGCTGCCCTCACGAAACGTGGAGCCATACGTATCACTGAGAAACAGTTACACAGCAGGCGATCCCTTTGTGGGGAATGTGTGCTGCTAATAGCACGACAAACTGCCGTGCGTTCATCGAGGACATACACTGTTCGCTTTCAGTGGCCAAGCCAGCTCGTGTTTTGTTGGCCGCTATGCGTCCGGCGTTTATTTGTGAGTGTTGGAGCAAGTGTTTGCAAAAGCGGCACCAAATAATGGTGGCCCCCGGCGTGTCGTTTGGGGAACTAAGCGTACTTTACAGCTTCATTGCTCTCCGGCATATTACCATCACTTCTGTACGACGGACGCGATAACATTTATCTGACTGACGAGCGGGAATCTAATGTGTGGGTCTTTGTTCGGTGCATCCAGGACGTGAAATGGAAATATATCTCATCCAGTTTGCGCTGTTCAGACTCGCTCCTGATGTCAACTACAAGCGTTCTACGACGAAATCTTTAATGGATGAGGACATTTAATTTCTGTTCCGGCGTAATGAAAAGCACCGGCACGCAGATGGAGAATGCAAGAGCAGAGACGGCTGTGATACGTCGTCAGCCAACAGTTCGCTGACTAGGACCGCACTCCGACAGGACCGGCCTCTAGCCGAAGAGAATATAAGCACAGCTCATGCCAGCCTCTGCCGGACAGTAGAAGACGGACACTATAAGAACCTGGACTTGTGATCCGCATCCATTACGTGCATGGACACTCTATATAGGGAAAGACATTGAATGTTTGCATGCCGCCAACCGCTTGCGACACTTTCTTGTAAATCAAAGTTACGTATTGTCAATCTACTTGAATTGTTGTATAGCTATCCGAGAAAGCAGCATCCTTTAGGTACCCTATAAGAGAAGAGTGGGCAGGACCCCAAAATTTGTTATATATTTAATGTCGTGACGGTGTGTCTCCACGCCGCCAGTGACCATCGCTGTCTGATAAAGAACAAAACGAATCCACATTAGTCTTCACCCAATAAATTCTCCTTCTATTGAATAAAATTCTCAGTAGCAAACCATTTTTGCTAATAAGAAGAATAAACAGGAATATTTTGGACGTAGAATACCGAATTCCGTTCGCAGATAACATTTTCGGAATTTTGTGAAACGAACGAAATCCCAGTAAAGCGACTTCAAACAGTTTGTCAGTCCTTGGTTATAATTTCTTCTTTCATGTTTATTTGTAATGATAATTTCTTCCGATAACCCTTTTCAGAGTTCATAAGTGTTCAAATAACTGTCTCCAATAACTGTCACTCTACAAACCCAGTTAATATAGGTCTAATGATCGATGTGCAATCAAAATATAAAACGCAGTCGAGATAATATAAGTAGGCGTACACGAATTTCCATGTAAGTAAGCAATTTTCGCTTCAATATATGACACTGAGACATAAAGGTGACTGCAATAATGCCGTAGCATTCACAGCACCTATTCGTCTTTTTCTGAATTGTTCAATGCTGCATAGCTTAACCCAAAATTCACGTTAGCTGAATTTGAAAGTTTTTATAATATTCCACCTTGCTGCCTGTGAAGTTACAAATGACAGTTAATTGACTTATGTGGTTCCTAATACTTCACTAAGATTCAGATACGCGGTCTTATACCGACGTGCCAATTAATAATCAAATTTCATTCACTGCACTGTATGAGACGTGTTGCTATCACTTTTAATCACGCGAGATGCGTAAAAACCTATAACGTCCTGATCATTTCACTTAAAAAATTCGTAGACTTCATATGAGCTCACAACACTGCTAGCTGTAATACCTGAGCCGGCCGTTGTGGCCAAGCGTTTCTAGGAGCGTCAGTCCGTAACTGTGCTGCCGCTACGGTGGCAGGTTCGAATCCTGCCTCGGGCATGGATGTGTGTGATGTCCTTAGGTTAGTTAGGTGTAAGTAGTTCTAAGTCTAATGAACTACCGAGCGAGGTGGCGCAGTGGTTAGCACACTGGACTCGCATTCGGAAGGACGACGGTTCAATCCCGCGTCCGGCCATCCTGATTTAGGTTTTCCGTGATTTCCCTGAATCGCTTCAGGCAAATGCCGGGATGGTTCCTTAGAAAGGGCACGGCCGATTTCCTTCCCCATCCGTCCCTAATCCGAGCTTGTGCTCCGTCTCTAATGACCTCGTTTTCGACGGGACGTTAAACAGTAATCTCCTCCTCCTCCTCTAGGGAACCGATGACCACACATGTTAAGTCCCATAGTGATCAGAGGCATTTGAACCATTTTTAATATCTGCGTTTCTTCTAAACTGTGCATTAGATATATACATTGAAGCGCCAAAGAAACTGATACAGCCATGCGTATTCAAACACAGAGAAATGTAAACAGGCAGAATACGGCGCTGCGGTCGGCAACTCCTATATAAAACAACAAGTGCCTGGCGCAGTTGTTAGATCGGTTACTGCTGCGACAATGGCTGGTTATGAAGCTCTAAGTGAGTCTGAACATGGCGTTATAGTCGACGCACGAGTGATGCGACACAGCATCTCTGAGGTAGCGATGAGGTGTGGATTTTCCCGTACGACGATTTCACGAGTGTACCGCAGTACAACATCAAATCTACGACATCGCTTCGGCCGGAAAAAAAGGTCCTTTAAGAACGGGACCAACGACGACTGAAGAGAATTGTTCAACCTGACGGAAGTGCCACCCTTCAACAAACTGCCGCAGATTTCAGTGCTGGGCCATCAACAAGTGTCAGCGTGCGAACCCTTCAACGGAACATTATCGATATGGGCTTTCGGAGCTGAAGGTTCTCTCGTGTACCATTGATGACTGCACAGAAGAAAGCTTTACGCCTCGCCCGGGCACGTCAGCACCAACATTGGACTGTTGATAACTGGAAACATTGTGCCTGGTGGGACGAGTCTCATTTCAAATTGTATCGAGCGGATGCACGTGTACGGGTATGGAGACCACCACATGAATCCATGGACCCTGCATGTCAGCAGGGGAGTGCTCAAGGTGGTGAAGACTCAGTAATTTTGTAGGGCGTGTGCAGTTGGAATAATATGGGACACCTGATACGCCTAGATACGAGTCTGACAGGTGACACACATTTAAGCTTCCTGTCTGATCACCTGCGTGCATTCATGTCCATTGTGCATTCCGACGGACTTCGGAAATTCCAGCATGACCATGCTACAGGGTGGCTCCAGAACACTCTTCCGAGTTTAAACACTTCCGCTGACCATCAAACTCCACAGACATGAACATTATTTAGCATATCTGGGATGCTTTCGTACGTGCTGTTCAGAAGAGGTCTCCACCCCCTCTTACGGATTTACGGACAGTCCTGCAGGATTCAGTGTGTCAGTTCCCTCCAGCACTACTTCAGACAGTAGTCGAGTCAGTGCCACGTCGTATGGCGACACTTCTGCGTGCTTGCAAGGGCCGTACACGATATTATAGGAGTATTACATTGACTGTCGTCGTGGTATGTTTCAGCTTAGTATGAAAGATCAATAGCATATCGGTATCGATACTACATTACTTCCCATCATTCTACTTTTCTTAAATGCTTTGAGGGAGAAAGTGGCTTTTTAATTTAAAAAAATATAGCTTCAAATTTTCTTGATTTAGGCGAGCAAATCCAGGAGGCGTTTCTGCTCTTGGTCCTGCCCGAGGCAGGATTCACCACTGACGTGGCATGCATCGTCAGAGAATTAGATAATTCTCATTCCAGACGTTGTCATCTAGTCGAATAAGGTGGTTTCCCTCTGCGCCTTGGCGCCAAAGTCACGACCAATGATTTTGCTGTCAGCAAGGATGGCAAATTTTGGCAGGGCTCCACCGCATTTACGTGAAGTTTGGGAAATTCTTGCTGGCAGTTGTGGTAAAAGGTGGGAATCCTCCCATCCATGTAGTCCGTTTTCATAAAGAGAAGAGGAGCAAAGTATTTGAGAAGACATTCGGTATGGCAGAGGTGTACTGCCCAGGCGTCTGGTGCACAATTTGATTGATCTGCTATGAATTTCATGTTGCCCATGAGCCGTATACAGCCTCATGGACCTTCAATCCGTTTGCCTCACAATTGCGAACTGCACAGATTAGTTAAACTTGTCGTATATCTACAACAGTCTCCAATACGGCTTTATGTATCTTTCAAAGCGTTAGCGATACACTGATTATGCAATTGAACCCCTAGCGAGCTACGCTTTCCAGTAAATTTTACGAAAATTAATTTTTGTTTTACTAATAATTGATTATCAGTTACTTTCATTGTGGACAATGTCGAAATTTGAGTCAGTAAATCAATACTATGTAAAACTGACTTGCTTTGCATTTCGAAACGTAATTTTCCTACAACTGATACTCGTTTCCTCGCCTAATTTGTTGTCTGACTGTGATTGTGTTTCCATTGTAAAACGTGTTTCCACACTTCGGAACATTCAGAGTTGTTGCTAGAGATTGGAACTAACTTGTTCGGCGTCTAATGAACATTGCACTCATTCGCACAGAATCGTAGTGTTGAACTCACAAGCAGACGTGTTTAGAGGTGTTTTTATGAATTTGTATATCTGTTGTCTAACGAGCGTTGTGCCCACCGTATAGCACCTCAGTATTTAATTGGTACGTGTGGTAGGTAGACAGCACACACCACGGACAAGCTCCAACACGGCAGGAAGCATAAACATTTCATGGCGACCCTTATCCCAGTGTTTCATTACTGGAATTTCTGACATGCCGTTAGAACGGCATGGTAAGATACGCCTTACATTGTAAAATCTGTTGTAGCGACCATTTGTGGTCTGAGTCTCGCTTACAGGGTTTAGCAGCTGCAGGCTCACTAATGCTAAGTGCATCTTATCTCATTTCATTTTAGGCTGTTTTGTTAGTGATGTGTTGCATGTGGAAATTTAAGGCATCGCTCGTGTGAAACTCAGCTTGCCCTTTCCTCACGTGATACACTGAGAACTACGGATGAACGGCAACAGGCAATAGCCTCCCGGAAAGCATCTGACACGGTGCCCCACTGCAGGCTGATAACGAAGGTACGAGTATATGAAATAAGTTCACAGCTTGTAACCTCCCCACAAAAATTTAAAAGACAATATTATATAGAAATGGAGCCAAGAAGCAATATCGTCCCCACAGAAATATTTAAATAAAAAATATAATAATAAATGGGAGCCAAGCGTAACCTCCCTAGCAATTAAATTTAATGACAATAAAAATGAGAATCGCAATCTGACTCAAAGTATAAGCTGTCACGAAAAATGATGAAAAACAATTCAGTGCTAATGAAACTTCAGTGACAATGAAAATTCAATTAAACCGAAATATCGGTCTTTGGCCCTGTGCAAAAAAAATCAGAATTAATTTCTTACCTCATTGAAACTGCTTGTCAAATTTCTGCTCTTCTTGTTGGCCACGGCTTGGAGGAACTGCATTGCAAATAATATTTTTTTTTTTTTGAAATTTAACTGAAACTTTTCTTTAAGGGAAATGGAAGGAAATCGTTGGTTCAATTAAATGCTTCTTTTGTTAAAAATATTGTTTTGAAATCAAAATTATTATTGGGGCACTTGTTGAAAATTAATTACAATAAATAAACTTTACATTATCTGATGATTACCTTAATTAACAATATACCTCATTCAGCATCTTGATCAGAATGCCATGTGGACGCTCGCCGACTCCTCACACACACAACTGCACTCGACTGCTACTACCGACATACTGCCCTGCTCACAGACTGCCCACTGACAGACTGCTCGCAACTGTACTGCACGACGACTACTAGCGTACTGCTCGCAACACTCGCGCGGTCAAACGCAGACTAACTACGATAAATGGCTCTCTGGTCAAAGATTTTATCATGCTTCACCATCGCTGCTACGTTACATACGTGTTTCACAAGCCAAAAAACATTCCGAAACGTGTCCGCGCCCCACAAAGTGTGGCTGCAGTTCACCAGAAGCTGCTTCAGACTCCTACCAAATCAACCCGACGCCTGTGGCAAGAGACCGGTATATCACATCAATCGTGCGGACGAACACCATCTGGACCTGCACATGCATCTCTACAGAGTGTCTGTTGCTCATCCATTAAAACTAACAGATGCTCCTCAGCGCCTCCAGTTTCGTGAGTGGTTGTTTTCTGGGATAACAGCGAATGGCTTGGATATGGATCTGTTCTTTACATTTGGTGAAGCCTGGTTTCACCTGAGTGGTTGTGTCAACTCACACAATCACAGGTTCTGGGGAGCGGAGAGTCCGCATAACTTCCACGAAACACCAATGCATGATCGGAAGGTTGGGGGTACGCTGCGCAGTCTCTGCACACGCATTATTGGTCCCATCTTCTTTCAACAGACGCTGACTTCGGCGCGTTAGGTTGCCAACTTTTTGAAATCATTTTCAACAGCATTAAGGAGGAAGAAAAGACCTACAGTTACTTCCAACAGGATGGAGCAGTTGCCCATACAGGAGGCCGAACCTTTGAGACCATTTACACAATCTTCACGTCTGACAGAGTTGTCAGCAGAGGGCAGTCCCGTCGTCCAGGTCACATGATTTGCCAGTGTGCGATTACTTTGTGTGGGGAGCCCTCAAGTCTAAGGTGTATCGCAATAACCCTGCAGCAGAACATTTCGGATGCGACTGTAGGGCCTAAAGGCGCCAAGAGATGAATAGTGGTCACTTTCAACATCTACTATAGTCAGGTTAGTACTGTATTTCCTCCCCTCTGCTGTGTTTCTTTGCACCTTGGAACTTTGTTCTCCGGGCCACATTTATCTGCCCCACCCGGCACTTTTAAAATTTCAGATTTAAAATCTTTGACTGTTACCGTTTTCTGATTACTAGGAACACCTTTCCAATAACCTTGATCTGGGTTATTCACGTTTTTCATGTAAGTTTCTGCGTACCCTACAAGTCAGAAAAACCAGGAATTTTCTCAGGGAGGAGAAGTGTTTATCGTAAAATATTCTATGACTTGCAGATATATACTACAGTGCTACAGTCGCTTCTCCAATTGTAGCCCAGGCCATTACGGATGAGGCTGCTCTATTAGACTGCAGACTTTCACCCACAATGCACTAATTTTCCTTCCTCATCCAATTTTCAGATACTGCAAGTAGTGGCTCCGCTACTAGCACTAACTAAAATTCATTTCTTAATTTATTCATTTCGCCTTTGAGCAAACTTAACTCTTCAGGTTCTACAAATTGTACAGGTTCAGTTCTATCTGATCCCAGTCGCTCCTCCTCCCTTTAAGAATGTGATTTATTAATGCCTGCAGCGCCATCTAGCCGGCCAACCATAGCGCCATCTGGTTTCGCCCTTCAAGCTGGACGAGTTTCGTTGTTTGTAGTTTTTTCCTTTGATGCTTATTTCGTGAGATATTTGGCCCGGTCACGATCAATGGACCACCCTGTATAGGGAACAACAGCGGTCATATCACAATTCCCTGGGGCACTCTTGATGATTCCGTTGTCTCTGATAAACACTCGCCGTCTAGGACAACATACTGGATTCTTTTATTTAAGAAATCTTAGACCCACTCATATAGCTTGAAACACGTATGTAACGTAGCAGCGATGGTGAAGCATGATAAAATCTTTGACCAGAGAACCATTTATCGTAGTTAGTCTGCGCTTGACCGCGCGAGTGTTGCGAGCAGTACGCTAGTAGTCGTCGTGCAGTACAGTTGCGAGCAGTCTGTCAGTGGGCAGTCTGTGAGCAATGCAGTATGTCGGTAGTAGCAGTCGAGTGCAGTTGTGTGTGTGAGGAGTCGGCGAGCGTCCACATGGCATTCTGGTCAAGATGCTGAATGAGGTATATTGTTAATTAAGGTAATCATCAGATAATGTAAAGTTTATTTATTGTAATTAATGTTCAGCAAGTGCCTCAATAATAATTTTGATTTCAAAACAATATTTTTAACAAAAGAAGCATTTAATTGAACCAACGATTTCCTTCCATTTCCCTTAAAGAAAAGTTTCAGTTAAATTTCAAAAAAAAAAAAATATTATTTGCAATGCAGTTCCTCCAAGCCGTGGCCAACAAGAAGAGCAGAAATTTGACAAGCAGTTTCAATGAGGTAAGAAATTAATTCTGATTTTTTTTGCACAGGGCCAAAGACCGATATTTCGGTTTAATTGAATTTTCATTGTCACTGAAGTTTCATTAGCACTGAATTGTTTTTCATCATTTTTCGTGACAGCTTATACTTTGAGTCAGATTGCGATTCTCATTTTTATTGTCATTAAATTTAATTGCTAGGGAGGTTACGCTTGGCTCCCATTTATTATTATATTTTTTATTTAAATATTTCTGTGGGGACGATATTGCTTCTTGGGTCCATTTCTATATAATATTGTCTTTTAAATTTTTGTGGGGAGGTTACACTTGTTCAAAACAAATCCTGTCTAGTGCCATTTTCGGATTAACCATTGCATGGTACTCTTTGTTGTCACTTTCACACCATTAAACTTTTCAGGAAATAACTGACCACACCGTTGCCATGACTTCTTGTCACGTAATGTTCCACTCCCGTTTCTCCATTGTGAGTACAATCGTCCCGTTTGCAATTCTCCACTCACACTGACGCTCGGCCGTTGATGGTCGAGCAGCAGTCACGTACCAAATAGTTTTATCTCGTGACTTCGGTTTTATATATTTGATGGAATTCTGTGACAATGATTTTACATGAGCTGGTCGGCCTCATGTATCGTTATATCCAGATGGTTTATAAATGTTAAGCTACATTCAGATCCGATGATGGCACCTTTAGCGTGTTGAAACCGGTCATCCAGTAAACCTTATTTAAGTGATCTTGGCTTTTGCATTATTTCTAGGCCGATATGTCTTTGTTCCTGTTTCATTGTAAGTCTTTGTGCAATTCCTGCATGTAGTGCTTGTGGTAGGATAAGTTCTACACATATCGTACTGACGCAGTAACATTTTGTGCGCGTTGCGTATGTTGTTTCATTTCGGGGACATGTGTCGGAGAGCATATGTGACTTGTTTTCAAACTCTTCTTCATGTTTCTGTTCCTGTAATACATGTTTTCGAATGTTTTAGATAATGAAGTGCAGCGACGTACTCACAGTATAATCGGCAAAGCCTGCCGAGAGGTGTCCGTTTATTCTTTATAGTGAATTTCATTTCCGTGTCTCATAAGTAATTACTAACTGACATATGTTTCCTGTAGATTGAATCACTTCTTTTGAAACACCGTCACCAGTCAGTACATATCACTTCTTTCACACTTGGAAAACAGTATACATCTTTCTGTGCATTGTGTTAACTGAACTTCTTGTTAACTTCAGCTAAACACGCGTACACGCGCTGGTACACAAACACACACACACACACACACACACACACACACATTCACACACACACACACACATCTAAAGAAAATTTATGTTGGTGTAACTGGATTCGTAGTTAACGTATCATACGCCATGTGCCGTACAAAGTGTCATCAACCAGAGCAGCCCCGTCAGCGATGACCAAAAATATCGAATAGTGGAAAACAATCGTGTAGTCGTAAACATTTGTAGAGTTAGAGCACGGGCCTGGGAGGGAGGGGGAGAAATCAAGATAAATTTGTGTCTTTTTCATCAATGAGTCGGCAACCGCGGCTTCTAGAGAAAATGCTTCCCAGTAAATAATCAAACTACAGCTATTTTTTCTCTTGGATAAGGTTTCTACTTTGCAGTTGAGGGAAAATTTCGTAGATTATTAGAGTTTTAATGATATAAGGTAAACGCTTACTGTTAACAAATATTGAATTTCTGTACTATGCCCAGTCGCAGTACAGCTCGAGGGAAGTTAGGTCACCGGGTTGTTCTCATGCACTTCCCTTCCGGTATCCTTTTAACTGCACCCAGTGAAATCTGCACCTAGTCAAATTTTCACCCAGAATTCGTCGCGGAAGGTTCTACTAATTTCCTCCCCCCCCCCCCCCCCCTCCCCCCGGTAGAGAAGCCGAGGGCCCGCAACTGTCTTCCTGAAGATGCTCGAACAAGATCTGTAACACCATAAATTTTACAATCGGAAGTGATTATAATTTTATTAGATTTCTGTCAATCGGTAATGCATTGAAAATATATGCGAAACAGAGAAAATGTCGACAATGTGCACTGTGTGTCGCGTTCGAAAAGAAACTTGTTCCGTTCATTCACGATATCTGCTGTTGACAACACCAACATCTGCTTTTCTCTTCGCCCTTAAGCTTGCGTTCACTACTGCTCCGTCCAATCTCGGGGTGATTTTCCCGTCAATGTTAGTTGTACGTTAACAGTGATACACAAGAGTCTGGATTGGTTTACTGATGAAGAATGTCCCGATATACTTATCTTCTATCGGTTAACTAACTGCAGTTGAAATAACGGTTCGAAGACGATCATTTTCGCTGTCCTCGCAGCAAAGTCAACAACATAACAGTAGTTTTGCATCAGTATGTACTCGTCCACGAATAACTGGGTTCTTTCATGTCATGACGTTTTGTTGACTCGACACTAGAGGGTTTCTCCCTGTTCTGAAACTATTTTCACAGAAACAAAGGTAATTTTGGTAATAAAATCAAGCTTGTTATAATTACAATATTGCCCCAACGAGTTACCTGCACCAAAATACTCAGAGGTTATCCCTCAACAACCTCTGAAATTTTGTCGGAGAGTTCTAGTTCAGCCTGTGTAGGTGACATGAGTTGTACGTAGCTTCTTCTTCTATTCCTAGCGCTTCCTCTGTGAGTCCTCTATATGTGACAAAAATATGAAATCAATTTTCTTTGTAAGAATAATTCTGCATCGACATCAATACTGTGTAGACCACTGATAAGTGTTTGGCAGAGAGTACTTCCCATTGTACCAATAATTACGACGTCTTAAAGTTTCATTCACGTATGGAGCGCGAAAAGAATGACAGCTTAAACGCCTCACTAGGCACCGTAGTTAAACCTGTCCTCACGGTCCCTACGAGAACGATACGTGGGGTTTGTATTACGTTCCCAGATTCATCATTTAAAGCAGGTTTTCGAAATTTTCTAGCTAGGCTTCCTCGGTACAGTTCGCCACGATCTGCAAGCGTGTGCGGTTGAGTTTCATCAGCATCTCCGTGACACTCTGCCATTAGTTTAACAAATGTAACCGTTAATGTTCCCTGTCTCTATTAACGTTCAATATCCCCTGATAGCCCTGTTTCGTACGGGCCCCACACGCTACAGCAATATCCTGGGAGTCTTTTGCCTGCAATCCCCTCTGTAGATTGACTTCTTCTCCATAGTATCCTACAAATGAAACAGTCTGAAATTTGCTGTACCTACGACTAAGCATATGTGATCATTGCATTTCATACCCCTACAATGTGTTACCCCAAGTATTTTTAGAAGTTGATAGATTCCAGTTGTGACTCCCATCTGGCAAACAAACATATTTACACCCTTCTCGGAAAATAACGCTGTAGATGTGTGCTAAGTAGGTCCACTCACTGTGGTCCACAATACAAATGCCAACAATTCCTGAATGGAAAACGTTTATGCAGTGTGGCAGTAACGCAGCTAAGCGTGAAAGCAGAGCAGTCACTGACAGTATTACACTTACAAATTATATATTTCTCAGTCGTTTATAGGAACGTATTATACACGGTGATTCAAAAAGAATACCATAACTTTAGGAATTTAAAACTCTGCAACGACAAAAGGCAGAGCTAAGCACTATCTGTCGGCGAATTAAGGGAGCTATAAAGTTTCATTTAGTTGTACATTTGTTCGCTTGAGGCGCTGTTGACTAGGCGTCAGCGTCAGTTGATGCTAAGATGGCGACCTCTCAACAGAAAGCTTTTTGTGTTATTAAGTACGGCAGAAGTGAATCGACGACAGTTGTTCAGCGTGCATTTCGAACGAAGTATGGTGTTAAACCTCATGATAGGTGGTGTATTAAACGTTGGTATAAACAGTTTACAGAGAATGGGTGTTTGTGCAAAGGGAAAAGTTCTGGACAGCCGAGAACGAGTGATGAAAATGTAGCACGCATCCAGCAAGCATTTGTTCGCAGCCCAGGAAAATCGACTCGCAGAGCTAGCAGAGAGCTGCAAATTCCACAATCAACTGTATGGAGAGTCCTATGAAAAAGGTTGGTTATGAAACTACCCGAGGCGATGTATCGGCCGCCAGGCAGCCCGTGACAGAGCATTTCATCACTGGCCTCCAAGATGCCCTGATCTTTCCCCCTGCGATTTTTTCTTATGGGGGTATGTTAAGGATATGGTGTTTCGGCTACCTCTCCCAGCCACCATTGATGATTTGAAACGAGAAATAACAGCAGCTCTCCAAACTGTTACGCCTGATATGCTACAGAGAGTGTGGAACGAGTGGGAGTATCGGGTTGATATTGCTCGTGTGTCTGGAGGGGGCCATATTGAACATCTCTGAACTTGTTTTTGAGTGAAAAAAAACCTTTTTAAATACTCTTTGTAATGATGTATAACAGAAGGTTATATTATGTTTCTTTCATTAAATACACATTTTTAAACTTGTGGTATTCTTTTGAATCACCCTGTACTTAAAAGATCGCTAAACAACTGCAAATAAGTGCTCTTCTAATAAACAGAAAATAGCCAAGCTATATAAACATGAGGTTAGTGAAGCTACTTTGTCAACTCACGTAAGAGAACTGGACAGAAATGCTATGGAGATATAGACCGTCTGCAAAATGGAAGGCGAGACGCTCATGAAGAAGGAAATCGCCTTTCCCACTAGATCGCAACAACCGTACATTATGACTATGAATCAGTTTCCCCATTAGCAGTGCAGACCAGTGTGCAGAGATTTATGTACTTAGAGTCTGTCCATGTGCTTTTCTTGCATTATTATTGCTAGTAACTCATGCATTCCAAGCAGTGTTGACGCACTTTGTATAAAATAACTACCATTCGGGCATGCCTGTGCACTGCGTCGCTAGTGATTCAAATGGAATGCCGTGGAGGGGCGATATAACTTTTCGGCGTAGTGGGGTAGATATAGCGTGGAATCACTTGCTTGCTCTTCAGGCAATGAACGGGGAAATCGCATGACCGCAAATTGGTGACTTACCTTCCCTTACGCCTCTACCTTCTACCCCTACCTCAGAGCACACTTCACCCCTTTAATATTTTTTCTTAGCCTATTACTTTTAGCAGTAAATATCAATTATGTACCACTTTGACATTATTTTAATAACTGCAAGTTTTTCATCCTCTACAAAACGGAAATTGTTAGTCTTACAGAAAAATGAATATGACCAAGATTTTCGAGTTATTCAAGAAAAACGTAAAAAAGTTACCTTTAAACCGTTCCCCACCCCCAAGCTCAAGGCCTACTACCACTGTACAGAAATCTGCAATCGCTTGGCCTATTTCCCAAATTTTTCTTCGATGACTGGACTACAACACAATTTAGTGTTGTTCTTCTGTGTTATATGACACAGAGTATTAGCATATTACAAAGAGTATTAGCTCTTATTATACTCTGAGCAAAATGATTTCTGTTTCCATATTTTCATCATATCTCCTCACATCCTCTGTAATACATTTCAAAATAATTTTATTTTATTTATTTATTTTTTTACTACAGCGTATTCTGTCACGTTCTTATTAGCATTTGCATAAAACTCAGTCCTTCTCATTGATAGCTGCCTTATGAGAGATTGTCATTTCATCGTACCTGCGATATCTTTTACTTCTTGTAAGGCACTTTTGTGAATTGTTGCCGAGTAATTTGTGTGAATTTTTTGCTTTATTAAACTGTTTCAGCTTCCTATTCTAAACCATATTTCATAGTCCATATATAGAATTTATTACATGAGGTATTTCTCTCTACCTAGATTTACATCTCCTTCTTCGTCTGTATCTAATTAATCTGTGATAACTTGTAAAACTCCATCGGTGATTCCTTAAATTTTTGCTGCATTGTTCTCTATTTTCTGCGTCACCTATAAATGTCCTTCTTATTGTAGTCACATTCAACACCTCCATTTGAACTCCAATGGTCTTCGTGTTTTCGCCCCACTTGTGATTAGCCTGCTACATTTCATTTGACGTTACTCACCTTATATTATAGCTCCATTAATCTATCTTCTGATTGACAGTTTTTATTTTATAGTCCACGAGTTGAAAGTAGCAGAAGCATTTGCGCCTGTAAGGTTATTTCGCAAATCTTTGTCTTGCCAGGTGCGGAAGCATAAGTAGCTGTGCGTGCTTAGTGATCCATCGCCGTGTCCAGTGTTCCATCAGTCCACTATTCCCAGTACACTGTTATCCGTACGCGGAATACCAACGTTCCCATATCTAGTAAGTGGCTACACAGCCTCCGACATCTTTATTTATAATATAGGCTGCCGAGGCCTTAGCTGATGCACGTGAGAAGTGTTAAACGTCGTGAAAAAGTTTCGCCATATATCTTCCTATACATTTCAACTACTCTCTCCAGCAGTAATGCTAAAAAAAGGATTAAAAAATCTTATGTCTGGCTGCCTAACGCAGAACAAGATCTACGTATCATTGTTTTTCATCCCATTTTTCAATATGCCTAACACTGCAAGTGAGAAGCAGGTGAGAGTGATATTTTCCTGAAATTATCACTTGCATCACATTTTCTTGTTCTCAGCATGCCCTATAGCCAGTGAAAACAGAAAAGTTCAAGCATTTCTTCCTGTGCTAATAATTTCGAATGGTGATGAACAAGGAGTTATTTACCTGTTCATAAGCAGTTGTAAGCGTCTTCGCTAACATTTTACCCACGCTTACTAATTTTGAATGACTCAGATTCTACAGAGATAGTTCAAATTCATACTAGGTGATAGTAGCTTTACTGGTATTTGCGACTGGGATCTCCTCAATTATTTTCCTTTTAATCGTGAGTTACTTACCTTTACCCAGATCTTCTCTATTAATTTTCAGATTGTAAGCCTATATTCACTCTTAGCGTGTCCCTAAATTTGTCCCTTCCAACTACTGAATTTGCTTCTGATTGTTATTGTAGTCTGTTTCTCATTGTAGTCTTTTAAGTTCACTGCGTTATAATTTCAATCTTTTGTGTAATTATTTACATCCTCAGATATATTATTTGTCACATCTTCCTGCTGCAATGTTTTACTGTGATTTAATCTACTTATACATCTACGTCTACATGTGCATGGCTAATCAGCAAATCACATTTATGCGCCTGGAAGAGCATTCATCGGACCACCTTCACAATAATACTTGTTATTCCACCCTCGAACAGTGCGTGGAAAAAACAACCTATATCCTACCCTTATTTTATTGTGCCGATCGTTTCTCCCTGTGGAGGTCGACGCCAACAAAATATTTTCGCGTTCAGAGGAAACAATTGCTGATTAAAATTTTGTTAGAAGACACCTCCGCATTTGTTTTCATGACGCCCATCCCAAATCATGTATCATGTCCGTGATGCTCTGTCCCCTATTTCTCGATAATTCAAAATGTGCTGCCCTTCTTTGAACTTCTTCGATGTACTCCATTAAACCTATCTGTTAAAGATCCCACACCGCGCAGCATTAGACCAAAAGACGATGGACAAGGGAAGAGTATGAAGAGATTCGGGTTGCAGCCGGTCGTCGTAAGTTTCACTCCACGATATTTCAACTGGTCACCAGACCGACATCTTCATGTGAGTCATCAGTTTTCGATGGCCCGTCCGAGTATGAATGGCAAGTGTCCAGTTGGAATATCGTTGAGTGAAGTTTACGACGATGTAATACAAAAATCTCTTCGAACTTATATTTTTAAACTCCACCAGAGTAGCGTAGGCAGTGTCTTTAGTAGACCTGTTGCATTTTCTAAGCGTTCTGCCAATAAGACGCAGTCTGTGGTTCGCCTTCCCCACAACATTTTCTGTGTGTTGTTTCCACTTTAAGTTGTCCGTAATTGTAATTCCTAGGTATTTAGCTGGGCTTACGGAGGTTTGATTGGTTTATCGTGTAATCTAAGTTTAAAGCATTGCTTTTAGCACTCACGTGGATGACCATATACTTTTAGTTATTTGGAGTCAATTCCCAGTTTTAACACCGTACAGATATCTTATCCAAATCATGTTGCAATTGGTTTTGATCTTCTGATTGCTAGACTATAAATGACAGCATTACCTGCAAACGACCTAAAACGGCCGCTCAGATTGTCCCCTAAATCTTTTATATAGATAAGGAGCAACATAGGGCCAATGACATTACCATGGGGAACACTAGAAGTAACTTCTGATTTACTTGAGGACTTTCCGTCAGTTACTACGAACTGTGACCTTTCTGAAAGGAAATTACGAATCCAGACCCATAACCGAGACGGTATTACATAAGTGCGCAATTTGATTACAAACCGCTTGTGAGGTACAGTGTCAAAAGCCTTCTGGAAATCTAGAAATAAGGAATCTATTTTAAAATCTTTGTAGATAGAACTCAATACTGACTAAAGAGGCAGTTGTGTATAACAAGAACTGTGTTTTCTAGATCCGCGTTGACTATGTATCAATAGACCTATACTTCAAGGCAACTTACAATGTTCAAGCACAATATATGTTCCAAAATCCTGCTGCATATCCACGTTAATTATATGGGCCAGTAATTTAGTGGATTAATCTTAAAGAATTTCTTGAATACTGCTGTGACCTGTGTAACTTTCCAGTCTGCGTACGGATCTTACGAGAGGTTGTATATGATGGTTAAGTATGGAGCTATTTCGTCAGCATAAAGTGAAAGGAACCAAATTGGTATACAGTTTGCAGTCTTTATAGGTATACTTCTTAGGAGTTCACACTCACTGCCTTCATTACTAAATATTTTTCGGAAATTGTTCTTTTTCGCTTTTGGTAATATTTCCACTCGCTTGACTACAACATTTGACATTCTTCTAACCTAAGAAGTTCCAACATACAGATGGAGGATTGGACCAGGAAGACAGGCTGTCACACATCACTGTTACCATACTCTACCAAGGTTACGAGGTAACTAAGCTAGCTCGTGCTACAGTTTGTTGCGTGCGTGGAAAACATTCACATTGCAGACTCCTGCGAAGTGTATCATGTTGTATCTCTCGATTGGTTATTGGTGAGGAACAATGCATATTTGGTTACATACATGTATATCGGAGGAAACTTCATGGTTACACTTACCTCAAAACTGGTTACATTGTAATTTTACTTTTGTTAACATCATAAAAATCTTCTGTAGGCCATGATTTGAGAATAGCCGTGGTTCTCCGAAACTAGACTCCACAAAGAAATTATTATTAAATAACCGTGACGGACATTGAAGGAAAATGAAGATCCTTCCTAAGAGTTTTTGTAGCCTGCTTCTATAATATAAGCCTTGACAAATTTTATAAGAGTTAAGAAAAATTAAGGGAAAGTGGAAGAATCGTGTGCACTTACCCAAAAATAATTGTTTTGACACGTTAGCTGTAAATAACCTGAATTTAACAATATGTAAGATATTGTTCAGCTTTTAGTATACTATATCAGTTTAAATACCAATTAAATAAACATAACTGAAAATAATCACCACTTGAGTAGTGCGCCAGTTTATGTTAGGGAATTTGGATATCCAAAGGTATTTGAACAGTAACATAAAATGTGCAATGTTTTTCATTTTCACATTTCAACAGATCTTAGATTGTTCATTTCTTGTATAAGGTGCTACCACAAACGTAGTCTTTGGGTGTCTTCTACGTATAGTAGATCCAGCATAATTCCAGAGAGAACACATAACACACCTGTACCACAGTCTTTGTCTTTACCTGCTTCTCCACAGATTCAACATAAATTAATTCGTTCTTTACTACGTTTAAGTAGCGCTGATCATCAGTTTGGCTATAAGAGAGGGTCAATCTTAGATTGGCCTTGTTAATGGAGGTAAGACGAAAGAAAAATGAAGACATGTTCATGGGATTCGTCGAGCTGGAAGAAGCGTTCGACGATGTCAAATGGTGCAACATGAAATTCTGAAAAAAAGGGGGAAAGCTATTGGGAGAGACCGATAATATGCAATATTTACAAGAACCAAGAGTAAATAATACGAATGGAAGACGAAGAACGAAGTGCTCCGATTCAAAATTGTGTAAGAGAGATATGTACTAAAAAAAATGGCTCTGAGCACTATGGGACTCAACTGCTGAGGTCATTAGTCCCCTAGAACTTAGAACTAGTTAAACCTATCTAACCTAAGGACATCACAAACATCCATGCCCGAGGCAGGATTCGAACCTGCGACTGTAGCGGTCTTGCGGTTCCAGACTGCAGCGCCTTTAACCGCACGGCCACTTCGGCCGGCCCGTGAGATATGTACTCTTTCGCCCCTACTGTTCAATTTATACGACGAAGAAGCAGTGACGCAAATAGAAGAAAGGTTCAAGAGTGGAATTAAAACTAAAGATGAGGAATACCAACGATAAGGTTCACTGATAACACTGCTAAATTTAGTGAAACTTAAGAAGAGTTTTGGACTATGAGGGCTGAAGGGACCAGGCTACAAAGGCCATTGGTCAGTTAAGAAGATTTACAGGTTTTACTGAATGGAATGAATAGTTTAATGAGAACGGAATGTGTTTCGAGAGTAAATCTAAGAAAGACAAAAGTAATGAGAGGTAGCAGAATGAGAACAGCGAGAAACTTAAAATCAGGAGTGATTACGAAGTAGATGAAGTTAAGGAATACTGCCACTTAAGAGTAAACAATGACGGACGGAGCTGGGAGGACCTAAAAAGCAGAGTATCACTGCAATTCCTGGTCTTAATTTGATTAAGTAATATCTGAGAATGTACGTTTGGAGCACATAATCGTGTGGTTGTGGAATATGTGCTTTGTAAAAACGGAACAGAAGAGATTCGAAGGTTGTGAGATACAATGCTACAGAAGAATGCTGAAAATTTGTTGGACTGAGAAGATAAGGAATTGCAAGGTTCTCCGGAGAAAGGAAAAGGATATGTGGGAAACATTTATGAGGAGAAGGGACGGGATGGTACGATATCTGTTACGACATCACGGAATAACATCCACTTTACTAGATGGAGTTGTAGAGGTAAAACCTATAGGTAGACAGAGATCGGAATACATACGGCAAATAATGCATGATGTAGGTTTCAATTCCTACTCTAAGATGAAGAGGTTGGCACAGGCGAGAAATTCGTGGCGGGCCACACCGAACCAGTCTAGATGAGATTGCAGAACACCAGAATTCTGATTAATGTAACCATCGAAATCATCCAAAATTTGGAACTATTCGATCCCTCCGATGACTGTGCTCTTTCTCTTTTACTTCTTCTTCTTTTTATTTTCTTGCGATTTAGTAAAGCATCTTCCTATAACTTCCCCACCATCGTTCTTCATCTCCGTCTGTTCTTTCTTTTCATTTATGATTTTCGTGTTTATTTCAGCTTTTTCCTTCTTCTTGATTGTGCACCCATTCCCTTTCAGTGCACCATTACCCCAGTCTACCATTACAAACTAACGCTATCAGATTCTACACGTTAAGCTGTCATATTTCGAGAGAAATTGCAGGCCATAACACACTGACATAGAAATAAATCAGTAATAACTGCAAGCTTAAACTTCTTAGTTTTTTTTAGCTGAAAATTGCAAGAAGCTTGACTGTTTTATTTGCTTCACACTTGCAGGTTACATATCCAACAGGGTCTGTCCTCTTGTACTGCTTTTGCTACTTACAACAAGATTATCCAACTTTGTCAAGCTTTAAGATCTATAATTGAAACACCAACCAGTCACAATTGTGGTTTAAAACTGTTTACTTGAATCAAGTCATGACCGGTCTCTGATTTATTACAAATCCATCTGCAATTGGTTGCTTCAGATTGCTCTCTCTCTCTCTCTCCCTGGCCTCGTTTTGTACCCGTTATTGTGTTACTGAGTTATGATAGAAAGTTTTTTGTTCACTATTTGGTAAAATTTACCAGTGATTTAGTTCTTTTGACCTATATCGAAGCGTTTATGAAATGCTTTGAGGTCACTAAAATGAGGATTGGGGTGAAAACTTCACTGAAAAGTTACCTGGATTTTTAAAATCAACACACTTGTGTACGTGTACTATTTGAGTGCTGTTCAATTCACTGGAAAACGCTTAAAACCACTGTCTGTAATGGGAGCATACACGATATTTTGAGAATGTCACAAATCGAGGCCCCAGAAGAAAAACGAGATCTGTAACAGACTACTGAAGATAGATTTGTAAGTAATTCGATAAACCATACTTGTGACTGGTTGCTCTTTGAGTTACAAACCTTACAGTATTACAGTCACGGATCTCAGCGTCAATTTTCGAAAAAATCATGGTAGCCAAAATTTTTGTTCCCTAATTTTGCTAACTTGCTAACTTTGGTACCTTGTCCACTTTACGTAACAACGGTGTTGGGCCGTTTATGGAAGTTAACGGAATTACTAACTCGCAAAAGGCCTGACTGCACTTTTTTTACAAGCTCTCTCCATGTTGCCGAAATCGACTCCGAAACTCCCCGTCTCCTGCGTGTAGGACACGACTAGTGCCCTATTTGTGGCATGGTGTTTTAACATTTCTCTTGAAATTTGGTTGGGGTTTCTTCTCACTCCTTCTTATTCCGTGTAGTTCGAAGTGCTTTCTTAAGAACGGTCCCCCGCATACCCCGTCATCATCCACCTCTCTCCCCCTCTCACCGTCCCTCTCCCACGTAGTCACAGCAAAATACGTTGTCTGCACCCGCACAGAGAGTTGGCTTCGTAGAAGAAGCGCCAACGGAAGAGAGGTAGAGAGAGGGCCGCGAATCTTAATCCCGGCGTCCGTGCGGCTGGGGGAGACCTCTTGCCCCGCCCGCCATGTTTGCCGCTGCTGGCCAGCCGAGATTACGCAAACTCAGTTAGCGGGGCGTCGCCGCAGAGTACATCCGCAGCTGCTACAAGAACGGCGCTTTCTTGCTGCGTCGGCTCGCCGGCCGCAATTGTTACCCACCGCCCGCACCATTCTGCAGTCCGACAGCAAAACTTTCGGATCTTTTGTCTGCATTTCCCGTAATTCGAGCAGCAGCGCAACAAATTGCTCCTAAACAAGAGAAGTAACTCTGCGTCCACCAATTAATCCTCGGCAAAGCGAGTGGCGCGCAACCTGCTCTCGAACCAGAAAGTTCGGTCTATTAATTGCTTTCGAGTCAGCAACATATAACGGAGATTAAATGATCCCCTGGTTGTAAAATTTGTAGCTCTACATAAATCGAGCGTTGACATTGTGGAATTTTCTCTGTATTCTCATAAGGATTATATTTTGGACAGAGAGATGACATACAATTATGATAATCTCAGTTCATGTAATAGTACATCTTGAGTCTTCATCAGAAATGTACTGAAAATTAAGAGCAACTTGAGGACGTGTTTCTAAATCACTGTTGTAGACTTTAGCTTTACTAATGAATAGCCTTTTCCCAATGGATTCGCCTGCATACACGTACGTCATATACAATCCAAACATCTCTTGGTCCATCTCGACCTCTTCCCTCTCTCTGCCTATCATCTCCTCACCTGTCTGTCCATCTCATCCCCTCATCTTCTCTCTCTGTATGACCCCCCCCCCCCCCCCCGCTCCGTTCATGTCGTCCATAACCTCTCTCTGTCCATCTTTTTCTCTGCCTCCCTCTCTTTACATTTCATCCTGCCCCCTCCTTATCTGCCCTCTTTCTCTTTATCCATCCCCTCCTTCACCCTATCCATCTCCTACTTTATGCATTTCAATCTTCCCTCAGCCATGGCCATTACATGTGTAGCTCTTGAAAAGAGATCGATACATCATGTTGGTACTACTCCTACAACATGCCTCTTTGCAGTACAACGTATATGCGATGGGCTTGGAAACTCTTTTTTTCCCATTCATGTAGGCTGGTATGCAGAGTAGGATGATAAAGTAGGCTGATAGTACTGAAACGTAATATGCCTGTGGTTCTTGGTACCCTACACGTCGGGGACCGTAAAACCTTTCCTTGTCCCTGACATGTAGTCCGCAATGGAAAGCATGTTGATAAGGCAGCTCGATACAATTCCCATACTACATAACTTTCGTGCTGGGCAGCGTACATAGCAGGGGTTAAGAACCACACACGTCTGTATCTTCACAAATAGGAGGGCCAGTGTATTATAAACCCCCCAAATTTTGATCCTCCCAGGGCAAGCAGTTTGTGTCAGATTTGGGCCACTTTATCCAGAGGAATGGGAGGAGTTCTTTACTTATATGTAAATACATATGCAGATTTTATCCATAATGACATTGCTCCGTTATAAATATACAAGTACAGTACTGTCTGACAGAAGAGGCAGGAAGATATTTTGCTTAAATCAATCAATCATGAGGTAATTAGAGACACGACATGTACCTGATGGAAACACATCATGTAAACAGTGCAGCTGAGTGAGCATAACATATTTATCGTGACACATAATTCTTTCATACGGAAATAGTGTGTTTGCCTCCATGATAATGAACATTCGTCACACCAACTTTCATTACACTTCAAAGATCTCATCAGCTTTCAGCACACTAAATACCTGCTGAAACAAAGATACCTTTTCAGTATTGGTGTTCACGAAGCAGGAAACTATTTGGAGAATGCATGAATCATTCGTAATCTGATCAGAGAATATGATGAAAACTTCCAGTTACACAGAAACGTAGGTAAGTATAACGTTTGATGTTCATGGATACTTCTGTAGGCAGAGAGAACGTAGATTTTTTCGAGAGTGTTGTTCCTCATTTTACGCACATTCCCATTAATCTTCCGTAACCTTTGGCTTAAATTTCCCATGTTCAGAATGTCGCCAATTTGAAACAGAGTAAACTGTATTCGGTGCACACACATGTGCATCTTTTTTTCTCATTCAGCGTATGACAGCAGTTTGTCGCCTTACAAGTGTACGAGATGTGGGCAGATGCACTGGGAGATTCCACTGCGCCAGCTGTTATTGACTGTTTCTTCATTTCAGGGTTTGGACTGTTAATGCAAATATATTATCGATCTCACGCAGAAGTAGAGGCGGAGTCTGTAACATGGATACCCAATTATCATTCTCAAACAAAGCATGATGTTTTCCATTATGCACAGTGTTAGGGATGTAGGTACAGATAATGTGACAATTTGTTCCTTAATATGTAGCCACATCATAGTTTTAGTTTTCTCTGCGTCTGACAGTCTTCCTGCAAACACATCACATAATTTACTATTTGATGTTTCCTGCACGGTCGTAAGTGGGCCATGAAGCTGACTACACTTGTCAGCATAGACAAATAGTTTTGCGTTCATATGTCTACACTTCAGCACATGACGTGGTACCCAGGGAAAAAAAAGACTTGCATGTTTCACGAGTACTTGGAGGTTCTAACCCATCTAAAAATCTGTTACTAGTAATAGCAGTAATTATTTGTCTGCAAATGGAGTAAAACTGATATAATGTTGTTCAGTATATTGCCCTAAGTCACCAGTAGAAATGTCTGCACTTATACCCCTAACAACTTCACCACTGATATGAGTTTGCGACCATCTGCTTAGTAGCACGTTCAGCCGCCTTTAGAATGTGACATAGCAGCGATTCTGCGCCGAATAGGGACAACAAGCCCTTCGTATGTTTCCAGCGTTATGTGGCACTGCATTTCAGAGAAGAGGTCACACGATTTAAGAAAATTATGGATTTATGGCTGCGGAACTAGCGCCCGTTAACAGCACAGATATGTTACGTAGGGTTCATGTTAAATAAATTTGTTGGCCAAGTAACTAACGTGGGTTCAGTTACAAAGCACAGTAGTCTGATTCTGACCTCCTGATACTAGCCGCTCTCCTGTTGGAAGAAGCCATCACTTTCGGGGAAACAACAGGCCCCACTGGAGCCTAGATGAATGTCTCCGATACCTTCAGTTGAAGGTGGGCACCTGGATTAAAAAGAAAAAAGACGATAGTACTATTTCCACCGGCCTGCTCCCCTGACCTGTTCTACCAAGAAACGTGATTCATCGGACGAGGCGATGCCCTTCCGTGATTCGCGGTCCAATCTCGATTGTCCTGTGCCCATAACTGCCCATAATTGCACATAATTGATGACATCGTTGGGTCAAAAATATAAAACGTAATGGTCGTGTGCTGGGAGTCCTACTCGTATGTGTGTTCCGAAACACTTTTACCGGGATCGATCGCCAAGCAGTTCGGTCCCCCCACCCCCTCCCTACCCTCACTCCTTTTAAACAACTAACCAACCCACTTGTACCCGCACTAGAACTCTACCCTGTCGTTCGATCTGCCACAGACAACTGCCTGTCCTGTTTCACAGAGCGGAGAAGTCTACGAGATCCATGTTGAATCACGAGGCGTGGACGTCCAACATGTCGCCCATTCGCGTTCTGCCATCCTTCTACCATCTGCCAGAGATGATTACTGCAGAGCACGGTAACACCTGACCAGCGTCACCACTTTGTAAATGTTCGCTCCCATATACTGAACAATCACAATTTGTCGAAGTCGCTCATGTCAGTGCAATTCCCCATTTCCTTCACGGATCCTTTCTATACTCTCTCATCAGTGTTCTCCGTTCGCTTACATACTTTTAAAGATCACTATTGATCTTTTGAACATAGACTGGCCACGAAATGTCATCCGTGCGTATACAGTCTGCCACGCTAATGTTAGCGAGACTGCACTAAAGCCTGTAGGAAGTAAGATGGGTCAAGTTCCTTTATTCCTTATTCGGCGTGCGACTGCTCTTGGGTGATTGTATGGTTAGATGAGAATTAACACATCATAATGACAGACGAAGCAAATGTCTAGTACGAGGGGAAATGTTGGATACGTTATTCAAAAGTTAACGAAAGCGTCTCCTATCCCGAGTTAGAATATTACTTCGAGAATGACAAAGGCTTGTCTTGCTTGAGGGAGATTGTTATGCCCGCACTATAACACAACAAATATTCCGCGATAACCAAATTTATTTGACCTTCTATCACTCAAAACAAAAATTAAGTTCGACTACACAACACTTCGCTGGCTGTAGCGCAGAGGAGAAATCAGAGTCACTAGTAGAGAATACAAGTCCAAACCACTGCCAACCAGTCGATACCGACGCGTCGCATGTTTCCAGCCAGGGAGGCCACCGTACGGTTCGGTCGTCGTGATTCCAGCAGCCGGGTAGTAACACAGTCATCGGCGAAGATTGAACAGGTTAAGCGGGCTCAGGGAGCTCGCTTAAATCCGCAGGTCCGGCCAATCAGAGTGTTTGTAGATGGCGCTCTTATACGGTTGCTCACTCTGGTGGCAAAGGCAGCGCCGCCAGGGTAATCCGTATCGATAGTGGTGTGTACGCTGCCGCTAACCCCGCGACGACGCGTTCACTTGCGCCAGTTGTTGACATCGTGTGCGGCGCCAGCGGTACTCGCTGTGTGCCGCGCGTGTTGTAACACGCCGCGCCGAGTTGACGGCTGCTGTGCGGCGGCCGATACGACAGAGATGATCAAACTACAAATCAAGAAAGAGAGGATCATCGGTTTTTTTATACTTTAGCAAAACTTTCTCCTCACCTCTTCCAATGCGACGAAGAGGTGCTTATGTGGAGATGGCGAAACGCCGAACGGCAAACGAGACACTTATTGGCGTGTTAGAATTGTAATCGGGGACTGCTCCCCACCGATTGACAAAGAAAGCCAGTTTTGGAAATAAGACACATGTTCAGGACGAAAAAGGGACAGAGGAACGTGTAGCCTCAAATGGCCCTTAACTGGAGTGTTTCACCGGCCACTGTTCAAATGTGTGTGAAATCTTATGGAACTTAAATGCTAAGGTCATCAGTCCCTAAGCTTACACACTACTTAATCCATCTTAAGGACAAACTCACAAACCCATGCCCGAGTCACCGGCCACTGTGACCGAGCGGTTCTAGGTGCTTCAGTCCGGAACTGCGTTGCTGATACGGGCTCCGGTTCGAATCCTGCCTCGGGCATGGATGTGTGATGTCCTTAGATTTGTTAGGTTTCAGTAGTTCCAAGTGTAGGGGACTGATGACCTCAGATGTTAACTCCACAGTGCTTAGAACCATAGAACTATTTGAACTGGAGTGTTTCAAATTCACCATACATCTTCCCTCTCTACCTGCACAAAATGGCCGTTTTGGAGATGACCAGAGGTGAGAGACACAAACGAGCGCAGAGTTGTAGACCATGGGATGAATCTTACTACCTCCCTTCGGGTGGAATGGTAGCTGTCGTCCGAGAGCGGAAGTTTAAGATGACCGAATAAGGGATGGTTTCAGACGAGGATGGAAAAGTTATGGCAGGACCAATAGAGTAGGAAGCCTCACTTGAAAGTTTAAAATATTTTGCTTTGCGCTACTCCTAAGGGCCACAGAAAGACCTGTTTCCACGTCACTGATGGAGTATGAGACCCTGATGGATGGCGCTGGAAAAGTGACTGGTTGCTTCCGGAAAGTGCACCAGTGCGAGTGTCAGATCTGCTGTTGTTCTTGGAAGAACCGAACGTAGACCATGACAGATCACGTTCCCGCCCTTTTCATTAATGCTTACTTGAGTCAGTAAAGTCTGAGAGACATGGGGGACGTTCTTATGTCTCGTAGTGACTTTTGGATCAACAAAAGTATCCCTGACGGTCTGTTCCTCGCTAGGCCGTGATTTCTCCTCTGTCTCTCACCAGTGTTTGTAACAGTGGTCGGTAGTTAGCAGAGTATCATGTTTCTCAGGTGTGTCTGGAAGGTATGCGAGATAAAATATTATCCCTTCTCAGATTACTGATATCCTTATTTTCCTCTTCTGATGAGTGTATTTCCGATGTATTTACAGAGTAATAGTGTTGTGGGATCCACGCCTTGCCATGTAACTTTTTTGTGATGGCTCTGAGCACAATGGGACTTAACATCTATGGTCATCAGTTCCCTAGAACTTAGAACAACTCAAACCTAACTAACCTAAGGGCATCACACAACACCCAGAAATCACGAAGCAGAGATAATCCATGACCCTGCTGGGAATCGAACCCGGGAACCCGGGCGCGGGAAGCGAGAATGCTACCGCACAACCACGAGCTGTGGACTTTTTGGTAATCATTAATTGTTTGTGATCTTGCCAAGGCGTTGGTTACGTGTTTTGTACTTATTGATAAAGTCTTACGAAATAAATATCATTAGTGAGACAAGCAAAAGTACCCTCGCTGATGCTAAAACAAAACTGCAATATCCTTCAAGTCACCATCTTCCACCTACTTTCTAGAATTCGTTTCCGTTGCACGAAATTCAAAGACTATTGTGTGGTCCACGATTTAATCTCTCATCCTAGTTTTTAATGCAGTAGGGAACGAAGCTGTGCAGGTGGCGATTGCTGAAGTTTAACATGAAGCACTAGAAGTTCATGGAAGCACTTTAGATACTACACAGTCGTGCTTTCAGGCAACTTGTACGTAGGTTGTTTAGGTTTTTATGTTGGTAACGCCACGTAGCGCTCTATATGAAAATCACTGACTGTGCTGTGTGCAGTTTGTGGCTGGTTTGCATTGTTGGAATATTCGCCATTGTAGCGTTGGGCAACTGGCTGTTAACAGCGCGTAGCGTTGAGCAGTTGGAGGTGAGCCGCCAGCAGTGGTGGATGTGGGGAGAGAAATGGCGGAATTTTGAGAGCGGATGATCTGGACGTGTGTCCATCAGAGACAGTAAATTTGTAAGACTGGATGTCATGAACTGCTATATATATATTATGACTTTTGAACACTATTAAGGTAAATACATTGTTTGTTCTCTATCAAAATCTTTCACTTGATAACTATGCCTATCAGTAGTTAGTGCCTTCAGTAGTTTGAATCTCTTATTTAGCTGGCAGTAGTGGCGCTCGCTGTATTGCAGTAGCTCGAGTAACGAAGATTTTTGTGAGGTAAGTGATTTGTGAAACGTATAGGTTAATGCTAGTCAGGGCCATTCTTTCGTAGGGATTATTGAAAGTCAGATTGCGTTGCGCTAAAGATATTGGCTGTCAGTTTAGTGTTGATCACAATAGGTAAAGAGTGAAATGTCTGAGTACGTTCAGTTCTACTCAGCTGTTTGAAAATCAAATAATGTAAGAGGTTTATCAGCACAGTAATTCATTAATTTTTCTAAGGGGACGTGCAAACTTTTCTTACTAGGGTGTATATTACAGACAACTTACCGTACCATGTCACGTGCCCATAACGCCATCGTGAAGCATTCAGTCTCGTGGTGGCAGTGGTCTGATGTTTTGGCTCAATTGTATAATGTAATTATTTGCCATCGGTGTAAGGTTTTATTGTGGAAGAGGCTCTGAAGACGGCGATCGGTCGTAGTCACAACCTGCTGGTACTTCGTCAAGGATACAAGTCAGTTCTGTGCTTGAACATGCTGTTATTACAGTTAATTGTAAATATGTGAACTACGGGGTGAAGTTCGCTACAATAATGTAAATTATCTTTGAATACGCTTGTTTACTGCAGGTAAAATTTTAAATTACAATTCCTATAGTAACACAGAGAATTTTAAAAATGAACTAAAGCCCATTGAAGGGGAATATCGCCTCCGAGGCACTTAGACCCTACAATTTTTTTATCATTATTTAAAAAATTGATGTTACCGAGACTTTAATACCCATACAGTTTAACGGTAAAAGAGTCTTTCAAACTAGCAAACTATAAAATCCAATATTGGATTTACCCCTGTGGCATATAGCATGGACTATACCAGGGCCGGCCACGGCGTGGCGAACTTCAAACCTGCTGAGTGTGCAGGCCAGGGCACGGCCGGTCATTCGGCTTTGCTCGGTCCTTCTCGGAAGTATACGGAACAACGCGACACTTCGTTCAGCTTTACAGTGTGGCACTTTTCTGTCGGCACCCTATACAGAGTTCGTCAGAATCGTGGTGTCAACGCTGCTTCTTATCCCTCGCTGTTTGATCGTGGTACAAAGGACGTTCATAGGTCCCGTGGCTGCTTCCGCAAAAGAAAAGAGGAATTCTAGCAATCGGTTGTCACAATAGTTTAAAGTGAATGGGAATGACGGAAGAAAGAGATGAGAATTCCCAATTTGCACAAGTGACAGATACTGCATATCTGGTATGAAACGTCATTACTATACGATGCAGAAAGAATTTGAAGATTTACTTGACAGAGAATGAGCAAGAAGTTACAGCGATCGACAGACAGGATTGATTGTTCTGTACATCAAGAAACGCTATGTGCTAAATTTTCAGGTACAAGGCACGTGAAGAAATTGGTGGTACGAATAGTAAAATTCCTGAAGTCGAACACATTGTTCCATTGTCAGTTGCAACAGTTTTCAATGGAACTAAACAGAGTATGAAGGCTTTAGGTATTACTGCCAAGTACGTTGGTTATGTGAAGGGGCATTTCTGAAACGGTTTTTCGATTTAAAACTTGCTACTCTCAAGTTTATGAACGAAAAAGGTATGCAGAAACGAAAATTACAACATCTGGAATAGATGGAAGCCATGGCATTTCAAGTGCACTTTTCTGAACATTGCCTGGACAAAGACACTGCAAGGTAACTTCATTCTCGTGTGGTGGGCTTTCATTTAAAAAGAAAGTCATTTTGTAATAGGGAAATTCTGACAGTCCAATTCCCTAAGATCACTAGCGTTAAATAAAACGCGAGGTTCCAAGAATTCATTGTGGCCTTGAAAGAATTACAACGGCAGTTTTGCAAAGATTCTGAGGACACTCCCAGTCTTACTTATGTTTTCGAGCTCTTTTCGAGACTGATTGCCATTTCAGTTGAAAGCACCCCTGTGAATGTGCAGACGTAATTTATTTACCTGTCTCTTTTAATGACACGTCTTTTTTGCGTTACTACTATTCCGGGCATTTGCACTGCTATCTTCAGGTAGAGTTTACAGGTCTCCACAATGAGCCTGCAGAAGCTCTACAGTATTTCGACCGACGTGTTTGTGTGGAAGACCTCTTCTCGACTATAAAACTAAATAATGGTTATGTGGCAACTTGAATGGAAAACTCTGTGAAATCGTTTGCGACTCTCCGTTTGCCGACAGTTGGTATCAGGCAAATATTATATTAGGTTTTTAGCATGCCAAAATAATTACCTAATTGTTGAAATTTGTCTTGTTTGCGATCTATGTAGCTGAGAAATGTGAAATACAAAACCAAGTCATTTGAAGTGTTACTGCCATTCAAATGTGGCTCGTTCGCAATGTTTGCCCTCTTCCCTTCCTTCTCGCTCACACAGCGTGACATGGTGGGGAAATTATGCAGCGAAGCTCACCGCTGAGTCACCGCCTACTGACGTTGTGCATCTGCAGCATGACTGAATTAAAACATCAGACAAGTGTCCATCAAAAGTTTCCCACCGCAGTGAAAATCGAGCACCCCAGGTTCAAAAAAGAAAGTGAGCAATAGTAAATCAGCAAGGTTAGTTATTCATAAGAGCGAGAAAATAATGGGGCTGAATCGCATACATTAACCAACGCATGGCAATCAGCATGAGCTCATCTCCACGCCCCGCACAGTTGCTCAGTTCAGTACAGACTTTAATTTACCCAATATATGAGAGCCAAATAGAACATGGGCCGACAAATGCAAAAGCAAATGAAGGAAGACAAGTGAGTCCTTTCAACCCAGAGGTAATTAAAAGAGTAGAATTTACATAACTCAGCAACAACAACAACACACACATTCGCCTTTGAATCTTAACTGACAACAAAAAGTTCAAGGTACTTGAAAGCAAGAGTAATGCAGGTGAAATCAAACCCTTTTGGATCAATGCTTATGGCAACGATAAAAAATATTAGAGCAATTTACAAGTGGAACAAACGCACTAGTATCTATACTGAAGCGCCAAAGAAACTGGTACAGGCATGTGTATTCAAATACGGAGATCTGTAAACAGGCAGAATACGGCGCTGCGGTCGGCAACGCCTATATAAGAGAACAACTGTCTGGCGCAGTTGTTAGATCGGTTACTGCTGCTACAATGGCAGGTTACCAAGATTTAAGTGAGTTCGAACGTGGTGCTACAGTCGGTGCACCAGCGATGGGACACACCGTCTCCGAGATAGCGAAGAAGTGGGGGTTTTCCCGAACGACCATTTCACAAGTGAACCGTGAATATCAGGAATCCGGTAAAACGTCAAACTCCGACATCGCTGGCCAGAAAAAGATCCTGCAAGAACAGGATCAACGACGACTGAAGACAATCGTTCAACGCGACAGAAGAGGCACACTTTCGCAAATTGCTGCAGATCTCAGTGTTGGGCTACCAGTAAGTGTCAGCGTGCGATCTATTCAACGGATCATCGTCGATATGGGGTTTCTGAGCCGAAAGTCCACTCCTGTACCCTTCATGACTGCACGCCTTGCCTGGGCCCGTCCACACCGACATTGGATTCTTGATGAGTGGAAACATGTTGCCTGGTCGGACGAGCCTCGTTTCAAATTGTGTCGAGCGGATGGGTATGTACGGGTGTGGTTACAACCTCATGAATCCGTGGACCCTGCATGGCATCAGGGGACTGTTCAAGCTGGTGGAAGCTCTGTAAAGGTGTGGGGAGTGTGTAGTTGGAGTGATTTGGGACCCTGAGACGTCTAGATACGACTCCTGACAGATGACACGTACGTAAGTTTCCTGTCTGATCACCTGCATCCATTCATGTCCATTGTCCATTCCGAAGAACTTGGAAAATTCCAGAAGGACAATGCGACATCCCACACGCCCAGAATTGCTATAAAGTGGCTCCAGGAGCACTCTTCTGAGCTTAAACACTTCCAGCGGCCACCAAACTCGCCAGACATGAGCATTACTGAGCGTATCTGGGATGCCTTGCAACATGCTGTTCTAAAGAGATCTCCACCCATTCGTACTCTTACAGATTTACGAACAGCTCTTCAGGATTCTTGATGTCAATTCCGTCCAGCATTGCTTCAGACATTAGCAGAGTCCATGTCACGTCGTATTATGGCACTTCTGTGCGCTCACAGGTGCCCTCCACTATATTTGGCAGGTGTACAAGTTTCTTTGGCCCTTCAGTGTATGTGGTGCCTGTTCTTTCGAACAAGTCCGGAAGAACAGACACCATTTTGATTCAGAAGCCACCATGAATTAAGACACAAAGGAATTACAGACATTGGCTTGAAAGGTGCATTGATTTAAATCAAAGGGAAAAGTTGAATATTTTTGCCTGTCAAGGATTCGAATCTGGAATTCGTGTTTAATAATCGGATGTTCTGATTAGTGAGCCATCCGGACACGTTTCCGTCGCACCTGTGCAGACCGATCTAGCACGGATCCCGTCAGACCCAAATTCTCTCTACTTATCCATACACTACTGATGTAGGGGCCCTTGCCCATTATCCTGGAACTGTTACGGGAGTCAGTGAAATTCCGTGAGTAATGAGGGTAATAGTCAAGGAGCACTACTTTACAAGTGTGTGGATAAATTTAGAATTCCTGTCTCACTGGAGGCGTGGTAGGGTAGTCCGTGCAGTTGAGATAGCCACTGTGTCAGGATGGATTAGTGGGCAAAGCACTGCTTAGGAAGGAACAGACCCAAGTTCGAATCCCTGTCCAACAGAAAATATTCAACTTTCCTCTGATTTAAATCAGTGCCTACTTGCAACCAGTGTCTGTAATTCCTTTGTGTCTTAATAAGCAATACTATTCCAGGTAAAGGAAAAATCTTTGCGCATGAAAGTAAACGATAAATTATGATAACACCACCTAGGAAAATATCTCAAATGGTTCAAATAGCTCTGAGCACTATGCGACTTAACTTCTGAGGTCATCAGTCGCCTAGAACTTAGAACTAATTAAACCTAACTAACCTAAGGCCGTCACACACATCCATGCCCGAGGCAGGATTCGAACCTGCAACCGGAGCGGTCGCTCGGTTCCAAACTGTAGCGCCTAGAACTGCACGGCCACTTCGGCCGGCACCTAGGAAAATACACACAGTAAGTGTGTACATAAAACAATCCCTCACAGAAAGGTCTTATAATAGGTCCACGTACCAGGCATCGGTCGAATAACCACAAGAAGAGCTTACGGAAAGAACACCAAATGAAACTCGGCAGCAAAAGCAAAAGGGATTTCACGCGCGGTCCACGCTTAACTGCATGATGTTCATGTTATACCTGAGTCAGGACCAGGAGAATTAAGGACGGCGTATGTGGGCATGTAAACCACAGAAGGCAAGACGAAGCAGGTCCAATTGTATTCCCCAGTATGGCTCGACGCTGCACACTCACAGGGAAGCGGCGACTCCCTAGTAGGCATACGCACGCTCCCCGCAGTCCACATGCGCAGTCCAAATGCAGTGAGCGGGCGTCCGCGACTTGCGAGACTCCGATCCCGAGAGACTCCCACCGAGACGATGAACCCTCAGCAAACAGCCCTCAAGTACGAGCTGCGGGCTCGCTCAAACCTCGGCCGTGGCGCCGCAAAGTCTCCACGTCAAGAGACTCCATTGAAACAGTAGTTAGTCAACGAAACTCAGAGATATTCCTTAAGCGCAGGTACCGATATGAACACACGCATGGGTCAAAAAAGACAGACCAATAGTGATTCATAAATCATCGTGATGTTACAACCATGTGTGTGATCAGTCTTTTGATAACAATCGAAATCGATACACCACTGAACGCTAGTGCCAATTTGTTGTATAAATTTTGTCTTTTCTCATTATTTTCTACTATGTGGCCACTTATACCAGACATATAGCATTACATATTCATTTACCTGAAACATTTCAGTATCTCACCATTGTGTACAAGTCATAAAAGTTTCTGCGATACAGTCCTCAGCCAAATACAGTTATTTGGCCTCTGTCCGATTTCGCAGCAGTTCTTTGTAGGCTCTCAAGATTCTACGATTCTACGTCAGACTTTCCAAAATACACTGAGGTGCCAAAGGTCATGTGATAGTGATATTTACATGTACAAATGGGGGTAGTACCGCGTAGGCAAGGTATAAAATGGCAGTGCATTAGCGGAACTGTCATTTATATTCAGGTGATTCATGCGAAAAGGTTTCCGATGTGATTGTGACCACACGACGGGAATTAACAGATTTTGAACTTGGAATGTTAACTAGAGCAAGACGCATGGGACATCCCATTTCGGAATTCGTTAGGGAATTCAATATTCCCAGATCCACATGTCAAGAGTGTGCCGACAATACCAAATTTCATGCGTAACTTCTTACCACGGATTACGCAGTGGCCGACGGCCTTCACTTAACGACCGAGAGAAGCGGCGTTGTCAAGCTGATAGACAGCCAATACTGTGTGAAGTAACAGCAGAAATCAATATAGACCGTATGTCGAATTTATTCATTAGGACAGTGCCTCAGAATGTGGCGTTAATGGGCTGTGGCAGCAGATAACCGACCTAGTGGCTTTTTGCTAACAGCACGACATCGCCTGCAGCTCTTGTCATGGGCTCCTGACCATATCGGTTGAATCGTAGACGACTGGGAAGTGAGTCCCTATTTGAGTTCGTAAGAGCTGATGGGAAGCTTCGAGTGTGGCTCAGACCTCACGAAGCCATATACCCACGTTGTCAACAAGACACTGTGCATATACCCACGTTGTCAACAAGACACTGTGCAAGCTGGTGATGCTCCATGATGGGTGTCAGTTGTGTTTACATGGAATGGACTGGAACACAACCTACAACCAGCTTAGAGACAGAAGTGATGACACTTTCTACAATCATTTTGCAGGACAATGCTCAAGCACGTACAGTGCAAGCTGTTACTGATTTGCTTCACTGATGAGGCTTTATACCATCTACTGCACTCCCCTGACTGAAACCCCCGTAAGTTCAACTCGATTTCTAAACTGAAGGAAACACTTCACAGCATTCGCTTCAGAACTGCTAAAAATTCGTCTGGCAATAGACCGCGCCGCTCGCACTGTCAACACCACTGGCACTGCTAAGAGTATCCTGCGACTTCCACATCGCTGGCTGTGGTTTATACACAATGCTAGTGACTAATTTGAAGGTCAGAAAACTTTGAAACACTGATCTATTTTGTACGAGATGCAAATAAATAGTTGCCTCTATTAATGTCCAAACCCTCGTATAACACCGTAAATGTGAGAGCATAGAACGAATTTGTTGAAGTTTCAGGAAAAATGTACTTCACCCGTCAAATACACTCGTTGTGCGAGTGCGTTGTTGCTACAAACACTTCGTGTTCTCACACAAATGTCTGTTCCGAATCCCATTTACAAGTGTTCACTGGAGAATTGCATCATTTTATGTCAGTGAGTTAATTTCATGAGTTACAATTTTAGTGGAAGTAATTTACAGTGAATTTATTGAATTCGAAAAGAAGCAGCCGCCATTTGGTCTGCATCTCCTATCAATAGGAGAGGAGCGATTCAGAGATTACATCTTACAGCTACCAACAACTGTCGTCAGCCTGAGGTAGAAACATCACAAAGAAACGACAGCCTTCACAATCATAACAAAACCTTCTTTATTATAACTATCCCTTGATGTATGAGCGTGTCTCAGTATGTTAATAAAATAATAAAACATCGTTCACAGCAGTAAATTAAATAATAATAGTTAAATTACATATGATATGCGAAATTTTATATTCATCAGAACTTCATAATTAAACATGGTGAATCACATGGTCGCTCTAAATTCTCTCGCAGTTATTTGATATACAACTTTTATAAATACATAATGAGTACAACACGAACAGTCAGAAAATTTTGGATAATTGATTATAGGTTTCATATTATAACTCTTAATTACCCATGGTCAGTGGTAATTTCTGTTGATTCGTTAATAGGATTATATATTATAAGTTTGCATTATAGAAGTTGTGTGGTGACACTAGTGATCCATGATTCTGCTTTGATGTAAATAAAATAACAGATCACTGATCGGCACATACTCCATTACTAATGCATTTAATTGTTATTACTCTAATTTATTATTCTATATTTATTCTTTTGTTGTATAATATGAATGTGTGAATGTATGTACCCATACTGTCGTTGTTGTGGTGAAGTGAGAGACACAGCCGTATCAGGGAAATTGTACTTAATGGTAAGTTTTGTTTTTGATTCATTAAATGCGAAAAGGGCATAATAAGGGCATTGTGAGTAAAAAAGAGCACTTGCAAACACATTCAGTAAAACAGAACGTCGAGACAGCACAGAGTCGACAACAGTTTCTGTGGTGAGCGACAGACATCTTAAATAAACCATTAGCAGTGTTTTGCCGGGCGACTGTGCAGCAGATATTGTTGTTGGCATAACAAAAATCACCTGTTCAACTCAGTTAAACTATCTTCTGGAAAGAGGTACCGATCGATATAGCTGGTGATGGCAGTGGAACAAGAAACAGTCGACCAGAGAGTTTGAAGTAACACTATTTGAGAGCAAACAGGGCCAAGTGAAATAATCAGAAGCCCACCCAACAGTAGCAAACATCGCCGTACAGGCTGGTTCAATGGGAGAGATGAATAGCGTTGTTGAGTCAATTACTCTATATGATGAAATCTACATCTACATGGATACTCCGTACATCAAACTTGTGCCTAGAAGAGAGTTTATCGAACCACATTCACAATAATTCCATCCTCGAACAGCGGGCGGAAAAAACGAACACCTACATTTTCCCGTTCGAATTCTGACTTCCCTTATTTTATGATGTTTATGGTTTATCCCTATATAGGTCAGCCTCAACAAAATATTTTCGCATTCGAGGGAAAAAGTTGGTGTTTTAAGTTTAGTGAAAAGACCCTGCAACAACGAAAAATGTCTTTGTTTTAACGATGACCACCCTGAATCCTGTATCATGTTCGTGACACTCTCCCTCCTATTTCTCGATAATACAAAATGTGCAGGCCTTCTCTTAGCTTCCTCGTTATACTTCGTTAATCCTATCTTATAAGAATTCCGCATTGCAAACCAGCACTCCAAATGAGGACGGACAAGCGTAGCCTACGCAGTCTCTTTAGTAGATCTCTTGCATCTTCTAAGCTATCTGTCAATAAAACGCAGTCTTTCGTTCACAATCCTCACACCATTTTCTACGCGTTCCTCCCAATTTAAGCTATTCGTAGTTGTAAATCCTGGGTAGTCAATTGGAAATTACAGCTTTTAAAATTCATTGATTTATCATATAACCGAAGTTTAACGAATTCGTTTTAGCAGTAATGTGAATGATGTCACACTTTTCGTTGTTTAGAGTCAATTGGCAATTTCCGCACCAAACTGATAACTTATATAAATATTTTTGCTGTTAGTTTTGATGTTCTTATGATTTTACTAGACGATAAAGGACACCATTATCGGCAATCAATCTAAGACGGCTGCTCAGATTGTCTACTATATCGTTTGTGTAGATAAGGAGCAGAAAAAGTCCCATAACACTACCTTGGGGAACGCCAGAAATCACTTCTGTATTACCTGATGACTTTCCGTTAATTACTACGAACTGTGACCTCTTTGATAGTAAATCACGAATCCTGTCGCATAACTGAGACGATATACCACAAGAACGCAGTTTGATTACAAGACGCTTGTGAAGTACGGTATCAAAAGCCTTCTGGAAATTTGAAAATACGGAATCAGTATTAAATCCTTTGTCAGCAACGCTCAGAACTTCGCGTGAGTAAAGAGCTAGTTGTGTTTCACAATCCGTCCGGTGTGGGCGTGCGGTTCTAGGCGCTTCAGTCTGGAACCGCGTGACCGCTACGGTCGCAGGTTCGAATCCTGCTTCGGGCATGGATGTGTGTGATGTCCTTAGGTTAGTTAGGTGAAAGTAGATCTAAGTTCTAGGGGGCTGATGGCAATAGATGTTAAGTCCCACAGTGCTCAGAGCCATTTGAACCACTTTTGTGTTTCACAAGACCGATTTTTTTCTAAATCCCTGGCGACTATGGCTCAAAAGACCGTCATCGTTGAGGCAATTCATAATCTTCTAACACAATATGTGTTCCAAAATCCTGCTGCAATCGACATTAATGATATGGATCTGTAATATAGTGGATTAATCCTATTGCCTTTCTTGAATATCGGTGTGACGTGTGCAACTTTACAGTCTTTGGGTGCGGGTCTAAAGGATTGTTACGTATGGGGCTATTGCATCAGCATACTCTGAAGGGAACCTAATTGGTATACAGTCTGGACTGGAAGACGTGCTTCTATGAAGTGGTTCATGTTGCTTCACTAGGCTGAGTATCTCTACTTCTAAGTTACGTATGTTGCCTGCTGCTCTTGATTCGAATTCTGGAATATTTACCTCGTCTTCTTTTGTGAAGAAATTCCGGAAGGCTCTGTTTAGGAACTCTACTCTAGCAGCGCTGTCGTCAATAGCATTTCTACTGCTATCCCGGAGGGAAGGCACTGACTGTGCCTTGCCACTAGCATGCTTTGCACACGACCAGAATCTCTATGGATTTTCTGCCCTGTTTCAAGCAAAGTTCCGTTGTGGAAACTGTTATAACCATCTCGCCCTGAAGTTCGCGCAAACAAAAGGAAGTTACAGTGGGCAAGCAAATAAAAACATAGTGGGTCGAAGCGTGAAGCGGAAATGAAAGCAGGTCAAAGTAGATTTGAAGGAGCTATCGAAGAAGTTAACGCAGGAGTGGAAACCGAACTGGAAAATCTGAAGCCGAATGTAGAATGCAGAATCAGAGCTGCAAAAGAAAAAAGTAAAGTAACTGAGAAAAAAAATTCACAAACGTCATATCGGTAGAGGAAAATTAATAACACACCACGGTCAAGAGAGCCCATAGGATAGTTTGTAGGGGAAGGGCTAGAGCCGGGGGATATGGAGTTTCTTTAATACTTTGCATCTTATAAATGGCCATCAAGAAGTCTGGTACCTTCCTTGTTAAAATGTTTTTATTTATATTTATTTATTTGTATAAGGTGGAGCCCCTCCACGTCCACACCGGCATGATGGCCAACGTAAAAGATCTACTGTCATCTCTGCGTATGGATAGTTTTCACTGAGATCTCGCAGGACATAGGTACTGCGATGTTTGCGTACGTCTGGCTATGATTAACCATTAACAAGCGCTCATATGGAGGTAGACTGCGTCGAACGTTAAACGAAGGTTAGCGGTTTGAAGGGTAGAGGAGATAAAGTACCAAGGCAAGAGCCAAGGGAAAAATCCTCTGCGATAGATGTGTTGTAAGAGCAGTAGCAGCTTTCTTGCTGCCTGCGAAAGGTCATTCAAGGGCTTGTTTGTGTTGGGTATCATACTGGCGGATACCTTTGACATTTGGGAGCTTGTTACCGGAGTATCTGCATAATACCGATTTTTAAATCATTTTTTTGAAGGAAAAATGCCTAAGTACATTTTTTTCCTATCGCAGAGAGGTGGAAAGGGACAACAGCCCTGTCTCGCTCCTGGACATAGGTGCCCTTCGCCATTTCCAGGATAGTCACTACAAGAACGAAACACAGTGATAGAACAAGAAACAAATAAGATGAGTCAGAAAGTACAATAGAGTCCTTTGAATATTATTATGTCTTGAGAGTTGTCAAAAGGCGTGTTGTCAAAAAGCGAAAATTGCCAATATGGAACCTAAAAGAGTTGGATCTCTACACCCTAAGGATTTTCTGCAAGGATTGTGAAGAAATATACCAGATACGCCAGTGGAATGAGGAAACCAGAGAGAGTTTGCAGTTTGATGAATTAAGATGGCTGGCATTGGGTGCATGAAGGGCAAATTTGAGATCAAACATTCGAATTGCCGTCTCAGGAATTTCTAGATAGTGTAATTAGAGTAGTTGATGGGAGAACAGCGATTAGTAAGTTACGTTACTGATGGATTGACGGGAAACAACACGCGATCATGAATTTAGTAATGGAAAGAAGCGCGATGTGTCAAAATTGTAGGTAGAGCTGAAGGCATAATTACAGTTAGAAGATTCAAATGGATGAAGTGGTAGTAGCTATGTAGAGCTGAAGAGGTTTCAGGAGCCATCTGCGTGCTCTGTAACTGTTCGTTGCATGTTTTTTGACATGGTTTTCACATATTCGGAAATTTCATTTTTGGCTATGTTGCGGTGATTTAAAAATAGGTCTCGGTCCGAAACTAGTCATCGAGTGAATAAAAAAAAGTAACATTTGCGACTTTGGACTGGTTTTTCGTTATACTAATAGAAGTTGCTGACCAACAGCTACTCCAGCATGATGAAAGTTCATATGCAGATACAACACTGTCGGTTCAGCCGTATCGACTCGCTCTGTATCGCTTCTGCAGTAGCAGCTGCACAGTTTGGTATTGGGAACATTCGCACGTTTCCCGATAATGTGGTACTGAATTCTCTGTGGGGATCGTAACACCTTTATCACTTTTTGCGCGCTGTCACTCCTACCTTCCAACCGTGTGTTGTGGAAGAAAAACGAGTCGCACAGAGATACAAGCCACACTACGACAACGAATCACAGCACGTTACAAGTTGCAGCTGTCATCCGCAGCTGACGGTGGAGACTTCAACCAAAATCACGTAGGTGAACAGGAGAGACAGTTTGATACAGCGCATTCTCCGACTGGTTGGTACTAAGGTAACTCGCGGGTTAATAACTAGCTGATAATCACTTCATGATTCTTTTCAGGAGTAGTGCCTCTGATCTAGTCTGCAATGAGTGATTTACTGGAGAGACAAAAGAGTACTGGTTCACACGTCTTTCTCTCAAATTCTCTCATTTTACACCAAGAAGTATCTTTGTGCATCTCCAATGCTGCATCCGACTGGTACATATGTAACAAGATATCGCTGTTTTCCACCTGAAGAAGAGAGTATGAACTTTCGAAACGCGTCGTAGGAGAAAATAAAAATTATTTTTTTGAACTTTTATTCCCAAAGCATTGGCAGTTTCCTTAAAAAACAGTTCAGCATGGACGACATAAGGCTATACGATCATATTGCCGCGGACTTACTCGAAATCTATTGATGATTGTTTTTCTACTATGCTGCGGATGATCTTCTATGTAAGTAATATCTTTAGTCTCCTCTCCTTTGACCACAATTGTCCTTTGCTACGTTTCACTGTAGACTACAAGGATGATGAACTATGTGGTTCGACCGCTGTTTCAGTATCACTTTCACTTGTTAAGCACCTATCGTCATCATTGTAATAATCATATAATACTGTCCGCACAGTCGAGCGTATACTACACCGCCACATCCCACTAATTTGTCTTGCAGAAACGCCAATATTTCATCTCACGCTCCTTTATCACCCTGAGTAGTTCACTGTATTCATTTATGGCGAAATGTCAATTTCAGCAATTGTTGTTGATATACTGCAATGTGTGTTTTGTAACGACACCATTAGCACTTTTGCACTATTGTAAGCCACTCGTCGGCCAAATAGTGAACTACGCTCCGTAGCCTCCTGCTGTTCTCAACATTGGATACCTCCAGTCCTGCCTCCTGTTGCTATTAGCAGCAAATACTGTGGTTGCATGGTAGACCATATGTGGGTCTTGGAATGCCGTAAACATAGTTGGCCTTCGCAACCTCGCACTTGAGGAGTTACTTTTAAGACTAAAATATAAATTACAGCGTACAAATACGTAATGATGATGAAGCAGATTGCTAGAAGCAATGCATTTCAATTTATTTTTTTGCCTTGGTCAATACTCCAGCAGCGTAGCAAAGGTTACAGAAATAATAAGAGAATTTAGGTAGTATATGGGCACCTTGCACATGAACTGCTGTCGTTTGTAGGAAAATAAGCGGTTGTAACCCACGTATGTGATTCAGAGAAATGTCCAGTTTACAGTTATCAATTGAGCCCGTTAACTTTGCGTCGATTAGGCGTCATGAACTTCTGGGGTGGTTATCTAAAAAACGGGGAGGGGGAAGGGCAATTCTTGGAACAGTATATCGTAGAGTTTTCGAGTTCAGGTTGTATACAAGCTTTTGCGAAGTATTAGCCGAATCGTTTGGTAGGTCTGCGACCTTCCTCTGTCAGGAAGGATCTGAGCAGCTTCAACTACAGGAGCCTATTGCCCTTGCGCTTAGCAGCGAACCAACATGCCCCCTTTCCGACCTCAACAGTCAATCAACCTCGTGATGCAGGTATAGTGCCATTCATATATGAGAGTTTACGAAACAAAAGAGTTTACAAATTTTCTTTACCGAAGAAGAATCTTCGCTAAAATGTAGCATTCTCTAAATCAATCTAGAAATATATTTAATAAGTAGCGTTAAACTCCCCACCACGAACCATGGACCTTGCCGTTGGTGGGGAGACTTGCGTGCCTCAGCGATACAGATGGCCGTACCGTAGGTGCAACCACAACGGAGGGGTATCTGTTGAGAGGCCAGACGAACATGTGGTTCCTGAAGAGGGGCAGCAGCATTTTCAGTAGTTGCAGGGGCAACAGTCTGGATAATTGACTGATCTGGCCTTGTAACAGTAACCATAACGGCCTTGCTGTGCTGGTACTGCGAACGGCTGAAAGCAAGGGGAAACCACAGCAGTAATTTTTCCCGAGGACATGCAGCTTTACTGTATGATTAAATGATGATGGCGTCCTCTTGGGTCAAATATTCCGCAGGTAAAATAGTCCCCCATTCGGATCTCCGGGCGGGGACTACTCAAGAGGACGTCGTTATCAGGAGAAAGAAAACTGGCGTTATACGGATCGGAGCGTGGAATGTCAGATCCCTTAATCGGGCAGGTAGATTAGAAAATCTAAAAAGGGAAATGGATAGGTTTACGTTAGATATAGTGGGAATTAGTGAAGTTCGGTGGCAGGAGGAACAAGACTTTTGGTCAGGTGATTACAGGGTTATAAATACAAAATCAAATAGGGGTAATGCAGGAGTAGGTTTAATAATGAATAAAAAAATAGGAGTGCGGGTTAGCTACTACAAACAGCATAGTGAACGCATTATTGTGGCCAAGATAGACACAAAGCCCATGCCTACTACATTAGTACAAGTTTATATGCCAACTAGCTCTGCAGATGATGAAGAAATTGATGAAATGTATGACGAGATAAAAGAAATTATTCAGGTAGTGAAGGGAGACGAAAATTTAATAGTCATGGGTGACTGGAATTCGTCAGTAGGAAAAGGGAGAGAAGGAAACATAGTAGGTGAATATGGATTGGGGGGAAGAAATGAAAGAGAATTTTGTAGAATTTTGCACAGAGCATAACGTAATCATAGCTAACACTTGGTTCAAGAATCATAAAAGAAGGTTGTACACATGGAAGAATCCTGGAGATACTAAAAGGTATCAGATAGATTATATATTGGTAAGACAGAGATTTAGGAACCAGGTTTTAAATTGTAAGACATTTCCAGGGGCAGATGTGGATTCTGACCACAATCTATTGGTTGTGAACTGCAGATTGAAAGTGAAGAAACTGCAAAAAGGTGAGAATTTAAGGAGATGGGACCTGGATAAACTGAAAGAACCAGAAGTTGTAGAGAGTTTCAGGGAGAGCATAAGGGGACAATTGACAGGAATGGGGGAAAGAAATACAGTAGAAGAAGAATGGGTAGCTCTGAGGGATGAAGTAGTGAAGGCAGCAGACGATCAAGTAGGTAAAAAGACGAGGGCTAATAGAAATCCTTGGGTAACAGAAGAAATATTGAATTTAATTGATGAAAGGAGAAAATATAAAAATGCAGTAAATGAAGCAGGCAAAAAGGAATACAAACGTCTCAAAAATGAGATCGACAGGAAGTGCAAAATGGCTAAGCAGGGATGGCTAGAGGACAAATGTAAGGATGCAGAGGCCCGTCTCACTAGGGATAAGATAGATACTGCCTACAGGAAAATTAAAGAGACCTTTGGAGAGAAGAGAACCACTTGTATGAATATCAAGAGCTCAGATGGCAACCCAGTTCTAAGCAAAGAAGGGAAGGCAGAAAGGTGGAAGGAGTATATAGAGGGTTTATACAAGGGCGATGTACTTGAGGACAATATTATGGAAATGGAAGAGGGTGCAGATGAAGACGAAATGGGAGATAAGTTACTGCGTGAAGAGTTTGACAGAGCACTGAAAGACCTGAGTCGAAACAAGGCCCCGGGAGTAGACAACATTCCATTAGAACTACTGATGGCCTTGGGAGAGCCAGTCATGACAAAACTCTACCATCCGGTGAGCAAGATGTATGAGAGAGGCGAAATACCCTCAGACTTCAAGACGAATATAATAATTCCAATCCCAAAGAAAGCAGGTGTTGACAGATGTGAAAATTACCGAACTATCAGTTTAATAAGTCACAGTTGCAAAATACTAACGCGAATTCTTTACAGACGAATGGAAAAACTGGTAGAAGCGGACCTCGGGGAAGGTCAGTTTGGATTCCGTAGAAATGTTGGGACACGTGAGGCAATACTAACCTTACGACTTATCTTAGAAGAAAGATTAAGACAAGGCAAACCTACGTTTCTAGCATTTGTAGACTTAGAGAAAGCGTTTGACAATGTTAACTGGAATACTCTCTTTCAAATTCTGAAGGTGGCAGGGGTAAAATACAGGGAGCGGAAGGCTATTTACAATTTGTACAGAAACCAGATGGCAGTTATAAGAGTCGAGGGGCATGAAAGGGAAGCAGTGGTTGGGAAAGGAGTGAGACCGGGTTGTAGCCTCTCCCTGATGTTATTCAATCTGTATATTGAGCAAGCAGTAAAAGAAACAAAAGAAAACTTCGGAGTAGGTATTAAAATTCATGGAGAAGAAGTAAAAACTTTGAGGTTTGCCGATGACATTGTAATTCTATCAGTTCTATCAGAGACAGCAAAGGACTTGGAAGAGCAGTTGAACGGAATGGACAGTGTCTTGAAAGGAGGATATAAGATGAACATCAACAAAAGCAAAACGAGGATAATGGAATGTAGTCAAATTAAATCTGGTGATGCTGAGGGAATTAGATTAGGACGTGAGACACTTAAAGTAGTAAAGGAGTTTTGCTATTCTGGTGATTCTGGAGACTGAGACTTTGAAGAAATCCAGGAGCGGAAAAGTGATTCCGTCACCGAACAAAAAACGTCGAGTGCTGAATCAGAAGACAGTGATTGTGGTGCTGACAGTGACGTGTTTGTCCGTAGTGACGGAACAGTGTGGAACTCACGTGCTCCGCCAAAGAACTCCCGCACACGTTGTCATAACATCATAACTCACTGACCAGGTGTGAAAGGTGCTGCGGAAAGTGCGAAAAATCCTCTACAGTGCTGGGAACTTTTTTTTGATGAAAATATTACACACGTACTCGTTGACTGCAGTAATAGGTACATTCAAAGTATCCAGGGAAACTTGTCAAGGGAAAGAGATGCACAACGAATTAATAAAGCTGAAATAAAGGCCTTATTGGGATTATTATACTATGCTGGTGTAATGCGTGCCCATCGACTAAGTCTACAAGATTTGTGGCGAACAGATGGCACAGAGGTTGAAATATTTCATCTCACAATGGGCATAAACAGATTTCGTTTTCTCCTTCGATGCCTCAAATTCGACGATAAACAAACGAGAATGGAAAGGGAGAAAACAGATCAAATGGTGGCGATAAGACAGGTGTTCAGTCTAATTGTTGAAAACTTTCAGAACGCTTATACAGTTTCTGAATACGTGGCAGTTGATAAAAAAACTACAAACATTCCGCGGAAGATGCAGATTCCGACAGTACATGCCAAATAAGCCAAACAAGGATGGAGTAAAGATTTTTGCAGCAGTGGATGCCAGAATGTTTTACTCATTCAACGTGGAGGTGTATGCTGGGCAACAGCCTGAAGGTCCTTACAGACGGGACAACAGAACAGTTGAACTTGTTCAGAGACTTTGCCAACCTATCTTGAATACAGGTCGCAACATAACTTGCTACAATTGTTTTACAAGTTGTGAGCTTGCAAACACATTGATTACGAAGAAGACGCCCATCGTTGGTACCCTGAGGAAGAACAAGAGACAATCCCAAGGGGATTTATTAACACTAACAACCGACAAGAAAAGTCATCTATGTTTGGTTTTCAGATAAATTGCACCTTAATCTCTTACGTGCCGAAACGAAATAGAGTGGTCTTACTACAGTGAACGATGCGCCACAATGGAAATATTGACGAAAATACAGGGAACGATAAAAAACCAGAAATTATCACTTTCTATAACCTAACTAAGGGTGGAGTTGACGTTGTAGACGGAATGAGTGCAAAATATAATGTAGCTAGAAACACAAGAAGATGGCCAATGGTTGTTTTTTATAGCATCATGAACACAGCTTCGATAAATGCTGCTATTATTTTCAACTCAAACCAGAAAGAACAACTGAGAAGAAGAGAGTTTTTGAGGCAGCTTTCTTTTGCGCTTCTGCATGATCATCTTCAGCAAAGTGTAATGTCAAAAATATTGCCAAGGAAATAACTGAGAGAATATGAGAGCTTTGCAGTGTGAAATTTTCTGAAGTGGAATCAACTGCGACTTCACGAGGACGGTGTGTGGACTGCAGAAGCAAAAAGAGAAAGACAAAATATATTTGTAAGAACTGCAAGAAATACATTTGCCTTGAACATTCTGTTACTGTCTGCCAAGACTGTATCGACAAAATATCTGACCGAATACATGCATTATTTTGAAAACAGCTACATTTTATGTATCTCCAATTGTGTAAATATTTTTGACCAAAGTATTAAATTTATCCTTTAAATATATTTACTAAACTGATTTTTAATGATATTACTTCATTTAATAACGCATGCCTCCATAATATACATCTAAATGCAAATTCAGAAGGATAGAAACCGCAAGGGTCTGTGAAACCAGCTGCGTGTACTGCCGTCCAGTTTCCAGGTGCGTGCACCGCCGGGTTAATTACAACCCGTTGCTTCGAAAGTTTCGCTGGGAAGCCGTCACACGTCCTCTGTACAGCCCCGAGCTCTACTCAAGTGATTTCCATTTTTTTGCATCTTGAAGACAGATATTCGTGGCCGCTGATTTGCGTCGGACGATGTGTTACATGCCTTCCCCACGTGTTGTCTTTTACTGTACATGATGTTCTAGACTTATGATTATCAGGGGTGACCGAAATCATTCCGTTTGAGGGCGCTGCTGCAACGTAAATGTAACTTGGCGCGACTGAAATGAGGGTACATAGGCACCGACATGCAGACAAGGGATTCGTGCGGCATTCATGTCTGTCTGACTTGCGACCGGTAAATGCGAAAACGTGAACCATAGCGTCCAAGTAGGATCAATGTGTTGTTATCCGTTTTTTGGCTGGCGAAGGACAAACACCCACAGACATCCATAGGAAAATGAACAATTTGTATGGGGCAGCTCGTCTGTCGAAAACCATCTTTGTGAAATCGTGCGCCAAGGGATGTTGTTGCTTCGTGATAGCGCATGTGTCCGTATCATAAATTTTGTAATGCACAAGTTCCCTCAACCCAAATGGAAGGCAGTGTAGAGCAGTAGAGTACCCACCCTATAGTCCTATTATTACGCATTCGGTCCCTTGAAGGGTCGGCGACTCCTATTGGACGAGGATATGCAGCAAGCAGTTACGGACTTTTTCAGGCAGCAGGATAGGGTATTTTACCAGACGGGTACCATCAACCTGGTGCATCAATGGGATAATTGTGTCAATACCCATTCCGATTTCACCTAACTTGCAATCGATTTTGGCGTGCACAGACTTATAAGGAAACATTTTGACCGTCCCGATGATAATAATAAATCGGCAACATTATGTACAAAAGAAAGGAGAAGGACAACAGGTGGAGAAGCCGAAGCAATATTGTAAAAATAACAAGCATAAAAAAAAAGTTTAAGTCGCCGTGTTACCACTCGGTAACACGGAGATAAAAATTTAAAATACATTAAAAATACCAACTACATTAATTAGTTTAGGACGTTCGAATCCGACACAGAGAAGTGTAGTGACAGAAGCGAAAACAGAAATAAGAAAGGGCAGTACGATAACGACTACCGCATCGCATTTTCAAAGCACTTGTTTACTTAGGGACTAGACTCCAACTTTTTCATGTGAGCAGACAAAGATCTTGGAAAAGTGGAATGGATTGTAGTAGTTCCGGTTACAGTGTAAATTTCACTGTTGGAGGTGCACGGATGCAAATTACATAGCCCTCTTGCTTTTATCCTTCTACGCTAAATTTTCTTAGGGTTACTCTCATGATTGTGAATGTTCGTCTATGTGAACTTGTAACCCACCGTGTGGACATACATATTATGAACGTGATTTGCTTGTAGCCCATTCCTACCTGATGGTTAAATAGAACAGTAAGAAATGATGTTGAAAATTTGCAGTCGCCGTTGGCAAGAGTTCTGAAGAACTATTTTGTTAGTTTATATAGAAAGAAAAATAAATATTTTAGCGTTTCTTCTTCAGTTCTCTGTAGACAGAAACAAACGCCGTTGAGTCGACATTTCGTTACTCATCTTGCGTATTATTTCAACCAAGTTGTGTGGCGAGGGCAACGTAATAAAAGAGTTTAAGCTCCAAGCCTTAAGTAAATACCTCATTAAAAACGATTTTTTTTCTTTAGTGCATGCCGGGTTATCGATTCCACGGTGGTGCTGCTAAACGGCTATAGCTGTTGCTTTTCGAGTAACGTCGGCAGCGTCCTACTTCGTGTAAAAGTTGCTGCCTGCTGAAGTTGTGACTTTGGTTTCATTACCAGGAGCCCCTATTGAGATTTACTGTTGCATGATGGTATTAAACATTATCCACTCTATTAAGGCCGAATGAGAAGATGTCAGCACCAATGTACACTTACACACAGGCAGCAGAAGTTTCATTTTTGTAAATGTCACTGAAGCACTGTTTGAATGTCATGAGAATTTAGATACATTCCAAACTGGAACTCGAGATCACATATGTTCTATGCACCTAAAAGGCCCTACCAACTTAGCATAAACACTCATATATACCTGACGTTCTACAGCGCTTGCGACCGAACCGCCGAATCTTTTCTTCAGTAAATGGGGTATGTTCTCAAGTGACTCCGTTGTTTTAACCCCTCCACTGACAGAATGACCCGCTTCCTACTTCCGTATGTATAAAGCCAATACGGACTTGTAGCTGTCACGCCTTTGCGCTTACTGCTACGTATTTTAACTGTAAATAGCTCAGCCCTAATGGTAAGAGTTAGTAGTGAATTCTGGCGTTATTAATCTTTGAAGACAGCACAGCTGCCACAAGCTCAGCTCACTTTCACTCCACTCCTACCCTCGCCATTACACCACATTAACTAGGTGCTACATAGACCTTGCTAAATTCACTTGCGTATACATTTCTGACCGTTACTCGCCAGTATTTACCTATTGGATTAGTACACTCCTAACCGGACTATTTCTCAAAGAGCTGTGATGATTGAACGGGTTCGATCCACGGCCTACAGTGCCCTACAGTTCACACGGTAACACTGCCTACCTGACCCACTTAACTTGGTAGTGAGCTTATGTATCCAATCACCACTGCTAGCAGCAGTAGATAATCCTATCAGCACGACGAGAGCAGCAGACTCACCGTCGAATCCTCCTGAAAATACTTATAACTACGGTCGCCAGCTCTGAAGGAGCAAAAGAATAAATCAATTTTTTGGCTCGTTTCAAAGTGAAACGCCTTGAGTTGAATTTTAAACTTAATTCTGAATATTACTATTTCTGATCATTCTAGGTGCTTCTACAAAGCAAATACTCTCTCAATTTCTGTGAGTTGGCTTGGTAATTACCACCAAGACAATTTAAGCTACTTAGGTTAACAGACTTCTACCCTTCAACTTATTTAATGATTTTGGGATATTACTCTTTGGACAATTGCTATAGAATTAGTTAAGTGACTTTACTTGAAAGGTTACTCAGAAAAATTAAAGTAACTATAAATAGGCGACTCATTCTGGTGTGACCATTGCTCTTTTCTACATTCTTAAACGCTAAAGTATTCTACAACCAAAAGAATTGTAAATGAAAGAGGCGATGGTGGCCTCAGTCTGATTTCACTACACTATGTTTCAGGTTACTACACTTTACAATGAACAACATGCGTTGTAATTTTACTCATTACTATATTCAGTCTTCTGCACTTGCACAAAAGAAAACTGGTATTCTCCTTTTACATGTATACAAAGTTCGACTTAACAATTTCAAGCAGTCTTGCCTTGGGTAGACGTGTCGGTGCTGGTGGTGGGATGCATGTGGCTAACGCAGCTCTTCACGCCTCATGCCCTTAATGGCGGCTGGAACTACGAGCTGTAGCACTCGTATAAGCTACTGCACGTCCGCCATAAAATCTGGGCGCAGGAACTCTTACAATCAGCCCCAGTGGCATAGAGACGGCTTCGACAACCATTCGTCGCGTTCCACTCCACAAACGGCGACGATATTCTCCTTTTCGCTGTTGCACAGTCACTTTTGCGTGAGCACAGTTATGCACGTCCGCTCACGTCAACACTCCCCAGGCCATTCCATTGTTCAGTCCCTGTGTCTCCAGCTACCTCTAGCTATGCTCGTATCACCAAGAGTGGGGGCGTTCCCCTACCACCTTTTTACCGAAATCATTTAGTATTTAAGAATATTTACATTTATTACCCTGGAGTTCATACCAGTCATAATAATTTACTACTAGCGCTTTATAACATTAAATCATACAGTAATAGCTTATAATTACCAAGAAAAAGAATACATTTGACTCCGATATCTTATTGCATTGTCTGAGACAGCGCTAATTCCCAGTTTCGCCAATAGATGGCATCAGGGTGCACTCCCTGGCAGTCTCACACCAGCGCGCCCGTTTCCGACGCGCGGGCTCCAAATTACTGTCAGCCCACCATCATTTCAGTTCCGTTACACATGCCCCACTTCTTATTGAAGTATCTAACAGTGATAATTCAATAAGAAGTCTCTCCTATAATGAATCTGAAATTTTCGTTAAGCTTTTTACCAAGGGTTTTCCCTTTCTTACTGATACACCTCGGTACTTATATTACTTATTTAAAATTAAACACCAATTCTTTCTATCTTTCCTGCTGAACATTACATAAATGATTTACATATATTCTTTACAATTTTCTTACATCTAAACACAGTACACTTTAAACATCTTTTTTTTTACAAAAATTTTAAATACACTTCTTTTATCTCAGGCAAGTAAAACACACGTTATGCGCCTATTACTTTATAGCCTGTCCTTTTCACTTTACCTCCTCACTTTTCTACCTCTTCCACAACACTTATTTACACATCTATTAAGGCTTTCTTAGAAGCTCAGTCTTTCCCAGTCTGTTTAGTCTCTACTTAAACTAGAAGTTTCATTAGAATACTGCAACATATTTTAGTGAACATTTACCTTTCACATAGAACAAAAGAAACAAAACTATTTACATATTGGTTTATTTTAATATTTATTTATATATTTATTTTCAATCTGGTAGAATTCGTGGTTCATACCTTTTGAGATCCACTATGTTTCTTACTCCCAGGCGTTTGCCTGTTAATGGGTACTCTAAATAATAAGCGTTCACATTGGGTATGGACACTATTTTAAATGGTCCATTATATATATACTTAAATTTGCTGATCTCGTTATTAATTTCACTTGACTTTTCATGTGTTTTTACAAGAACGAGATCACCTATTTTGAATTTAGGATTCCTTTCTTTTTCGTCATGACGACGAATTCTCGCATCTGCTTGTTTTCTCATCTTGTCTTTTACTAAGTTCTTTTTACTATCATAATCTAATTCAACTCTATCTGGAAATTCTAGTAGGTCTTCTACTAGACTTTTACTTCTCGTCTTTTTCAGGATTTCTTCTGGAGTAAATCCAGTGCTCTCGTTTGTTAATGAATTCATGATTTCTTCGAATTCACTCACATACATGCCCCACTTCTTGTGGTTACTATGGCAGTATGTCCTAAATAACCGACCTATCTCACGCATATATCCTTCTGCCGGATTGCTTGATGGGTGATAAGCTGAGATATGGACCACTTCTACCTGTTTCTCAGTTATCCCATCCTTCCACATTTTTGAGCAAAACTGAACACCATTATCTGATAGTATTCTCTTTGGCTTCCCTACTTTCACAAAATAATCACACACCATTTTATCATACACAGCTCTGGCAGTAGCTTTTCTCAAGGGATATAGCTTTATATACTTTGAGAAAAGTTCAACTGCTACAAATATGTACACAAAACCCCCCATGGTTTTCGGTAATGGTCCAAAGATATCTACTGCTACTATTTCTAATACTTCATCAGGTTTTATTGATTGCATGGGCCCTTGATTAGTTGCATTTGTTACTTTCGCCTTTTGGCATAGATCACAAGATCTTATCCTCTGTGCTACCCTTCGTGCCATGTTGTTAAAGGTAATGCATTCATCTAACTTATCGGTACACTTCCGTGCACCACAATGGCCATATGCCAAGTGAACATAATCTATCAGCACTTCAGTGTGTTGTTCCGGCCAACATACTCTCCACTTCCCTGGATTATTTAATCTTTGAAGATACAGTACACCTTTGTGTATTTTATATGAAGCCCTTATGTTAGTTGCGTCCGGATTGTCAAACTTGACCTTTACCGACTTGAGTGCATCATCATCACTTTGATATCTTCGCATATTCCGACATATTTCCCTAATTTTTTCTCTTCCTTCCGCTTTTTTGAAGTAATTCACCTCAAAAACATCTTCCCTATTCTTTACACTTTCTAGTGCCTCACATCCTTCCGGTAATCTCGACAAAGCATCCGGTACTGCATGTTCTTTCCCTTTAACATACTTGATCTCTATATCAAATTGTTGTAAAAACAGCGCCCATCTGGTCAACCTGTTATGTAACAATCTGCAGTCCTTCAAAAATATTAAAGCTTTGTGGTCTGTATGGACCACAGTCTTATGCCCCCATAAGAAAAGTTGAAATTTCCTAAAACCCCATACTATAGCTAAAGCCTCCTTCTCTGAAACCGTATAGTTTCTTTCGTACTTAGACATGGTTCTACTCGCAAATGCTATTTGTCTATGAGTTTTTTCCCCATCTATCATTACCTCCTGAAATATGGATACTCCCAATCCATAATCTGAACTATCTGTTGCCATGTGGAATGGTTCACACAGGTCAGGGTGCCATAACTTTATGTTTTTAGCCAAATTGTCTTTTAGCTGGTTGAATGCTGTTTCACATTCCTCAGTCCACATATACACACTGTTCTTCTTAAGTAGGCTGTTCAGATGTGGGCTATTGAACACCTGATCATCCACATACTTACGATAAAAGGAACAAAGTCCTATAAATGACTTTAGTTGTTTTTTATTCTTGGGAGCCGGACAATTTCTTATTGCTTTGACTTTATCGGGATCCTTTTCAATTCCCTCTGGTGTTACTATGTGACCTAAAAACTTTATTTCTTTCTTCACAAACTCGCATTTTTTCAGGTTCAGGGTCATTCCTCCTTTAATTAAAGCTTTGAACACCCTGTCACATAACTCTATGTGCTCTTCCCATGTCCTTGTAGCAATTAACAGATCATCTACATAAACCGTGATTAGCGAACTAAGTTCATTCCCTAAAATTTTGTCTAAAGCCCGAATGAACACTGAAACGGAAGTATTTAGGCCAAATGGTACCACGGTGAAATGGTAGCATTTGCCATTGAATAAAAATGCCGTGTACTTCCTAGACTCCTCACTTAATGGGATTTGCCAGTATCCTGCAGTTAGGTCTAAACTAGTCATGTACTTTACACCATTAAACTTCTGCAATAAATTATCTATGTTCTCTGGACGATCCAACTCCCTCTTCACTACTTTATTCAGAGTACGAGCATCTATCACTATTCGTACACTCCCATCCTTCTTACCTACTATCACTAGTGGGTTATTATATGGGCTAGAACTCCGTTCAATGACCCCACATGAAACCATTTTATCTATTTCTTTTTGAACTGCTTCTTTCTTAGACAAGGGTGCATTATATGGTGGTTTAAAGAAAGGTTCATGCTCCTCTACCTCCATGCAGTACTCATAATTTATCACTCGTCCCGGTTTGTCCGAAAATACCTCCTGATTTTCTTTCAGAATTTGCCATAGATCCCCCCTTTGGGCATCAGATAGTCCTTCCGTTTTATCCACTACATTTCGAAGGAGTGTCTCCTTATTTCCATCTTCAACTATCTGCCTCACCAGACACCAATCGAATTTTTGACCTATTCCTGAATCATGATCATCTCTAAATTCTACCCATCTCAGCTGGTTCTCTTCCATTACTCTAGATGATTCAAATGGTATTTCTAAGATCGCACTATCAACTTTACAAACTATTATCCCTTTGTCACAATCTATAATTACTTTCTGTTTTATTAACCAGTCAATGCCTAAAATGATCTCGGCACTGAGCTCTGGAACTACTAAAAATGCATTCGAGAATAGCTTGTTTTTTATCTTAAATTCCATCATCACTTGATGTTTAACAGGTTTACTACATTTCCCTGTCGCCCCTATCACTTTAACACCTGTTACTGGCATCATGACTACTCCTCGTTGCTCTTTGATCATCTCAAAAAATGCGTGCGAAATAGCACTTATTTGAGCACCAGTATCCAACAATACATATAAATCGTATCCACATATATTAATGGGTAGGATTGTTTGCATCCTATTGTCCTCTTTCATACTTTCTTTATCTTCCCATAATAAATCCTTTTCCACCGCCAAGTCTTGCCATATTATTTTTCCGGTTTTTATACTGACCATTCCATCTGGAGGTTTCTTTCTCCTTTTCATCCTAAATTCTTTCACCACTTTTCCCAATAGTCCTTCGTCTAGGCTCTTTAATGCTATCTCGTTCTCATTCGAATCTGTCATGCCTGAACTCTCGGTTGCGGGATCGGAAACTTCCTCTACTTCTTTTTCTCCCTGGATGCTTTCTGATGATTCTGACGATAATTCCTCCTCCTTAGAAATATGACCTTCTTCGGATTCAAATAATTCTTGCAAATTATAATCCATTTCTCTACTTTCCCTTTGTTGGATAGTGCATTCGCCACTCTTACTTTCATTACTTCCCCCTACTAATGGAATTCCAGTCTCACTCAACTCATTTGCTTCAGTACCACAGGGATCACAACACTCTTTCTCTTGGTTAGATACACTTTCTCTAATTTCTTTAAAAGAATCTTCATCACAGTCATGTACTCTTGCTGTCACTAGGTACACATCATAATCGGTATGGCTCTCTAACACTGTCATATTCGGGTCCAAATTAATCACTTGAGTGGAAGATCTTTCTAGTTGTGCTGGCTGGCTTTTGAGCTGATGTACATATTCTGCATACGAGGTAATTTCTGAATCGGCATGCGTCTCTGCACTATGCCCCTTTTTCTTATCCACCCTTTCCTCTTTAATTACTTCTCGATGCGATTCGTCTACTATTCGTACGAACCTTTTACCATAAATCACATCACTCCTACCTTGCCCCTGCCTCTCTGCACAGTTGCCATCCCTACCGACAAACAACGCCTTCTCTGACTCTTCCTTCATCAATTCGTCACTCTGACCTCGAATTGCACTTATTTCATTCACGTGAGCCTTCACATCCGACCGATATTCTTTTCCTACTTCATTTCCCTTAATAATTCCTCTCTGCTCTCTCTCCTCTGTTTGTATCCCTGCATTATACTTCGCAAAGTTTCGTTTATGTAACTGCTCTTCAGGCGAACGACGCACTATCCTACTATAGTACTGACTACTCCGATCTTCCCTATATTTGGGCCATTTCTTTCTTTCCGCGCGCGTTAGGCCCTTGACCTGCGCGGCATTTAGTTTTCCTGATTTTGATAATGCATCCCGTTTCCCTGATAGTGTCCTCTCCCTCGCTGAGAGTTACCTCCTCGACCTCTTCCTCTCATCATGTTAATTTGCGGTTCATTCCTACCACCTTTTACTATTCCATTCTGATTTCTGAAACCTCGAAACTCTCTAGTTTCACGCCACCTATCTTCATTCTCGATTTTTTCTAAAAATTCATCGAATGTTCGATGAGTGCCTCCTACATAACGCTTTGAATCGTCAGGTAGCTTTTTCCACAACTCCCACACTATCTCCGATTCTGATCTACGATCTTTAAGATACTCCAAACGCTTGAACCATCCTTCACAGTATTCTTTCATGAGCCCACGCCCATGTTCTGGCATTCTGGCGACAACGAATTCTCCCCACAACCTATCCCTCTGTTGTGTGCCCCAGAATTCCTCAAGGAACTTTTCTTTGAAGTCTGTAAACTTCAAATTGTCGATATCCAAATTCAATCCCCAACGTTTAGCATGACCTGCTAAAGCGTCTATTACTAAATTAATTTTTTCTTTATCCGACATGTCTGTTGGTAAGACACGTTCACAATTTTTTATAAAATCCATTGGATGCCATCCACCTTGTTTCTTTTGAGGATCGTATTTTTCCTCCCTACTCAGTATTTCCGATTTTTGCATTACCAATGGGATACCACTACAGGTGAGAAACGTCTGATTCTGAACTTGCTGACTTAACAATTTTATCTCATTACGCAGTGTATTTTCCTGCTCCTGCACACATGCATCAAAACTCAACATGGTATTGCGCAGTGTTTCAATATCAGCTGCCGTTTCTTTAACAATCTCTTTCTTTACAACTGGTACTATCACCTGTAATTTACTTTCAATTATCGGTTCTAATTTTTCACTAACCAAAGGTTCCACTGATTTCTCTATTCTCTGAATTTCGGTATCAAATCTTTTCTCTATTTCTGTGACTTTTCTCTGAACATTTGTTATTTCAGCCCTAATGCTATTTACTGATTTGTTTACCTCTGTGATACGCTGGCTTTGCGTATTTAAAATATCTAAATTGGCTTTTATTTTACCAGATAGGTTTTCCTCCAATTGGGATATATGACTAGCCATTTCTGCTTTCAAACTAGCATTCCCTTCTCGAATTTGCGCCATCATCCTATTTAACAAACTTGTTAATTCCATATCCTCTCCCTTGTGACTTGCATCCACAGATACATTGGGTTCACTTTTCACTACCTTTGGTTTCACTTCCCGTTCCTCCGGTCTTGTGGGTGTGGATTCATCTATAGGATTTTCCAACCCTACAACAGTATCTATGGTCCCTAACTCTGGGTCTGACCTTGTAATGTTTTCGTCTTGCTTGTTACTATTCGACTCCATCTTATGCTGCTGTATTTCGTGCCTAATAGAAATGTTTATTAAACCAAGTATTACTTGTTTAACTCCTACTATTGGACTTTCTTTTGCTGCTTTGCAGGTTGTCGTCTTGAACTTACCAATTGTGGTATATATGTCTACAACAGAATTTTAAACTTAAAATTTTCTGGAAACTACAAGTTTATATAAAACACTTTTATTGGAGCCATTATTCTACAAAATTGGTAAGTCCTGTCACGGTCGCCACATGCGACCGAACCGCCGAATCTTTTCTTCAGTAAATGGGGTATGTTCTCAAGTGACTCCGTTGTTTTAACCCCTCCACTGACAGAATGACCCGCTTCCTACTTCCGTATGTATAAAGCCAATACGGACTTGTAGCTGTCACGCCTTTGCGCTTACTGCTACGTATTTTAACTGTAAATAGCTCAGCCCTAATGGTAAGAGTTAGTAGTGAATTCTGGCGTTATTAATCTTTGAAGACAGCACAGCTGCCACAAGCTCAGCTCACTTTTACTCCACTCCTACCCTCGCCATTACACCACATTAACTAGGTGCTACATAGACCTTGCTAAATTCACTTGCGTATACATTTCTGACCGTTACTCGCCAGTATTTACCTATTGGATTAGTACACTCCTAACCGGACTATTTCTCAAAGAGCTGTGATGATTGAACGGGTTCGATCCACGGCCTACAGTGCCCTACAGTTCACACGGTAACACTGCCTACCTGACCCACTTAACTTGGTAGTGAGCTTATGTATCCAATCACCACTGCTAGCAGCAGTAGATAATCCTATCAGCACGACGAGAGCAGCAGACTTACCGTCGAATCCTCCTGAAAATACTTATAACTACGGTCGCCAGCTCTGAAGGAGCAAAAGAATAAATCAATTTTTTGGCTCGTTTCAAAGTGAAACGCCTTGAGTTGAATTTTAAACTTAATTCTGAATATTACTATTTCTGATCATTCTAGGTGCTTCTACAAAGCAAGTACTCTCTCAATTTCTGTGAGTTGGCTTGGTAATTACCACCAAGACAATTTAAGCTACTTAGGTTAACAGACTTCTACCCTTCAACTTATTTAATGATTTTGGGATATTACTCTTTGGACAATTGCTATAGAATTAGTTAAGCGACTTTACTTGAAAGGTTACTCAGAAAAATTTAAGTAACTATAAATAGGTGACTCATTCTGGTGTGACCATTGCTCTTTTCTACATTCTTAAACGCTAAAGTATTCTACAACCAAAAGAATTGTAAATGAAAGAGGCGATGGTGGCCTCAGTCTGATTTCACTACACTATGTTTCAGGTTACTACACTTTACAATGAACAACATGCGTTGTAATTTTACTCATTACTATATTCAGTCTTCTGCACTTGCACAAAAGAAAACTGGTATTCTCCTTTTACATGTATACAAAGTTCGACTTAACAATTTCAAGCAGTCTTGCCTTGGGTAGACGTGTCGGTGCTGGTGGTGGGATGCATGTGGCTAACGCAGCTCTTCACGCCTCATGCCCTTAATGGCGGCTGGAACTACGAGCTGTAGCACTCGTATAAGCTACTGCACGTCCGCCATAAAATCTGGGCGCAGGAACTCTTACAATCAGCCCCAGTGGCATAGAGACGGCTTCGACAACCATTCGTCGCGTTCCACTCCACAAACGGCGACGATATTCTCCTTTTCGCTGTTGCACAGTCACTTTTGCGTGAGCACAGTTATGCACGTCCGCTCACGTCAACACTCCCCAGGCCATTCCATTGTTCAGTCCCTGTGTCTCCAGCTACCTCTAGCTATGCTCGTATCACCAAGAGTGGGGGCGTTCCCCTACCACCTTTTTACCGAAATCATTTAGTATTTAAGAATATTTACATTTATTACCCTGGAGTTCATACCAGTCATAATAATTTACTACTAGCGCTTTATAACATTAAATCATACAGTAATAGCTTATAATTACCAAGAAAAAGAATACATTTGACTCCGATATCTTATTGCATTGTCTGAGACAGCGCTAATTCCCAGTTTCGCCAATAGATGGCATCAGGGTGCACTCCCTGGCAGTCTCACACCAGCGCGCCCGTTTCCGACGCGCGGGCTCCAAATTACTGTCAGCCCACCATCATTTCAGTTCCGTTACACGCTTGAATAATGGCATTTCGTATCAGTATGTAAACAAACTTCCACTGTAGTTCTGAATATGTATTTTATGTCTGTTACCTAGCTCTTTGAGACAAGACAAAGGAAATACTGGGTGTATCAAGTATAAGTACAGGGATTTCTTTTGGTGACTGAGGCCAGAACACTAAATAACATTAGATCAGCCTTAATACAATTTGCTGACTAATAGTTATTAGGAGTAAGTTCGTTAGTACATACAAGTACATGTAACAAGCGCTAGGCATTAATGCGTATTTTCCCCTGGGTAGTAGGTCAGGTGTTGTGAAGTGTGGATATATCGACGCAATACGGTTACTCTGTACTCATACTCATAGGCTACTTAGTGGTGCAGTAATGGCCATGCAGGAAATATCAGATAGTAAAGTCTGTCGTGTGTATGCGGGAAGACTGCTCGACACAGAGAAAGAACAGTCAACATACGATTGTCCGGCCCGAATAATTTAGAGTTGAAGAACTGAGCATTTCACACGCCCAAGTTCAGAGGTACCAGTGCTCACCACTCTAGCTGTCTCTGGAGCTTCAACTTGGTGTATATATCGTCAAACATAAGCAATATAGTAGTTAGGATACAGCGTATGTGGAGACTCATTGCAGTTCAACACTTCATATCATTTCTTTTGAAACAGTGGAAATATAAGAACACGTCGGTATAATTACTACAACGAGGAGCGTTTCACATCTGTTTCAGTAGCCGAGTACATGCGGGCACGGTAACTCAGCGTGCTCAGTCAAAGGGTTAGCTGCCCTGTAAGGGGAAAAAACTGAGTGAATGGATCAACGACGTAGTGCAGGTAATATTTTATACCTCAATTCGCTACAAAATTGTGCAGTTGTAGGCGTTCTCAGAGTCCGCATTTGTTCAAAAGAGTCTATTTTATAACATTCTAATCTTTAAACAGACAAATGGTCGAAGTAAAAACATTGAGAATGGATGTGTTTATTTCTAATTACTTCGACCGCCGCCTGGTGTGCGCGTAGCTTCCAGCTAACAGAAACGTATCAGCTGACATATTTTTTGAGTCCTTACGCACGGTCTACCTAAGAGAGTGGATGTATCATCCAATTTCTGTTGTTTCCAGTTCAATATTCGTTCTTCAACTACGGTATTCCTGTTCGACCACTACTCTAAAAAGAAGAGATCGGTCTCTTCTTTGTTGCTTGTCAGCTTACTGTACTGGCAGCTGTAGTATGTGACGGATCCAATCTCACCGCAGTCTTATTCTTTGTAATCGCACCGGATATCTTTCGTGATTTACTTACTTTTTGTTATCAAATTATATATTCTTTTCTTACATTTTTCACCTTTCTCTTCAGCAAATAACCAAATATGGTTTGTGAATTCGATTTGTGAAAACAGTCTTCCTTGGAAAGTAATATTTATCCCCAACACCAAAAATAATCATCTTTGGAGCAGTGATCTTTATCTGACCTTCCAGAAAAGTACAGATAATCTTTCTTGGAGGGTGATATTCATCCGAACTCCCATAAAAATACAAGTAATATAGCAGCAAGTAGATTTGTATTTTGAAATTAGTATTTCTGTCCTACTAACTATGAAGGCCTTCTAAGAAAAAAATTAAATAAAATAAAATGAAGATTAGGCTACATATAGCTTCAGTATCTGGTCCACGTGCCATTGGCATCAAGGACAGCTTGGATCCTTCGAGGGATAGAATTTCCAAGTCTATTCAAAAAGTCCTCATCCACGGCAGTTCTCTCCCATGAATAATGAACAAAATCCCATAAGACATTCCCAGTTCCTGGAGGAGGGTCCGGCAAGTTGTCCAGCAGAGTCTTCTTAAGTTACGCCCAGGTAACATAGGAAGCCACGGAAGGCAGTGAATAATATTCTCCCTCCTTTGAAAACAGCTTTGAATCCTAACGTTGGTGTGTGATAGATGATGTCTTCAGGGGTACCAAAGGCAAGCTCCTTGGATGATCACATTTTCAAGGAAATGTTCATAGCATGCGGAGGTGAACTTGCTTTGGACACACTCTAAAGTTCGTGCACTCATGTAAGACATCCAGCCCCAACATTTCACTCCCATGTGTCCACTTCTAGGGCATGTGGCCATGAAGCGCACATCATATCGTTACTCGTACGTTGCTTGGTTGATTTGGGGGAGGGGACCAAGCAGCGAGATCATCGGCCCCATCAGATTGTGGGAGGACGGGGAAGGAAGTCGGCGGTGCCCTTTTAAAGGAACCATTCCAACATTTGCCTGAAGCTATTTAGGGAAATCACGGAAAACCTAAAACATAAATTGAACCGTCGTGCTTCCGAATGCTCATCTGTTAGGTAAACAAGAGCGGGACTTCTGCTCATGGGCTCACTTGTGCACTCGTCGGAGAAAATGACTTTCCTCTGATCGACATCTTCCGAGAAACTCACAATTGGTAGCCTGTCCACGGCTGGTTCGTCAGACAATCTTTGATAAGAGCACTACGGGACCTGATTGTATGGTCCTTCAGTCTTTTGAGAGCAGCTTCCGACGAGCCCTTAAAATGTGAAGCACTCCTTAATTCCCGAATGAGTGACAAAGCATAATTATGGGCCCCCATGACCAATTATTCGTCTTGTCTCCGTGTAGAGACTGTGGTCTTAAAGATATTGGACGTCTCGCTGCCTCACCATTATCTCTAAATTGTCTAATCCATCTTCCTGCTGTGGAAGCATCAGCACCATAACGACGTCTTGCCTCAGATGCAGTAACACCGTTTTCAAAGAGAACAATTATTCGCTCGAGAACATTCACGTCAGACATTTTGAAGCAGATGTATGACGTATGCCAATCAGCTGATATGTTTCTCTTAGTTGAAAACTATAGTGCTACCAAGTGGCGTTCGAAGTAATTACAAATAAATATAACAATTTTCAGTATTTTTCATGTGATCATTTGTCTGTTTGTTTAAAGATTAGATTGCTGTAAAATGGGATCTTTCGAAAGAATGTGGATCATAAAAAAGCCCACAATAGCAAAATTTATACTGAATTGAGGTTTAATATATTACCTGCACGGGTCTAAATAAAAATAAAAAAAAGACAGGTAACCCCGGTTACGTTCGAACACTCGTCCTTTACGTTCGTAAACCATCAGCCTACCCACGCAGTCACTGAAACACATGTGACATGTTCGTCGTTGTTGCCTGGAGGCCTGCAGAGAGCAGGATGTGGTCCAGTGTCCTATTCCCTTGCAGTATGTCTTTTCTGCACTCCACAAGATGTGCATGGAGTTGTGGGAGGAAGAATGGCTGGCGGTGGGTGAAGTCAACAGCTCGGCCATGGCGTTCCTCCTGCCGGTTGCTCGGGCGGGAGGAAGTGACCCTCACGCGTCTTCGGATTGGGCACTGTCCTCTCACAAACAGCTTTCTTTCACGGCGGGAGGATCCCCCGTTTTGTGATGCTTGTGGTGTTCACGTCTCTGTCCGGCACATTTTAACAGACTGCATTTCATATCGTGATGCAAGGGCAGAAGCACACTTTGATTGGGATCTGCCCTGTGTTTTAGCTAATGATGAGACGTGTGTGTCTAGGGTCTTAAAGTTTTGTGATGTGTCTGGACTCTGGCCTAAACTTTTAGGCTGGAGGTTTTAGTGTATTGCAAAGTGGCTGGCTCCTCCCTTTTTTCCTTGCGATCAGCCAGCCACTTCCATCTGTTACATTGTTTTAGCTCCCTCTATCACTTTCTTCTTGTGATGTCCATATTTTATTGCTGACGGCATGCTTCGTCACACGTTTCGGTGTGGTTACGCACATACTTTTCCAACCTTGTTACCTGTGTTTTACGTTCTGTTTTATCTTACTGTTCTGAGTATTTTCTTGACACCCGTCTCATTCTGTTACTGAGTGGGCGCTCAAGACCCTGCCGTCGTGCGCCCATACAACCCTCTCCACCAACATCACCACCACACCTACTTTATCTCTCATATGGAAATTCTTATCTATCTTTTCAGCTCATCCAAGTTCGGAATTCAACAGACAGTAATGTTGTAAGACTTCTTTGGCCAAACTCTTCATCATTCAAACACAATATTCATATAGGCATGCTCGTAAAATATGAGTACATTACTATACCAGTTAAAAGTTCTGAGTATAACGAACACCAAAATTTTAAGATTTACTCGGCCAACTTTTCATTAACTAATACAATGTTCATAAAATCCTGCTTCATAAAATATGACTAACATGTATTACTCACACCATATTTCTGAGCTCAACAAGCCCCAAAATTTTTAAAGGTTGCTCGGCCAGCTTCAGATTAATTAGAACAATACTACTTGCATATACCAAGTTCGTATGATTTTCAGTACTTGACTATAACGAGAAGATCTTTCCAAGAAAAACTCAACAGGGGCCGCTTCCACTGTATATGAGAATCAGTGATGGACGCGAGCATGCCAAAAGATTTTAACCAGTACAAGAAATCCACGGGACAGGAAATGAAATAAAAAGGTACTCAACTTTGCACTGCGACTGAGTTTCAGAAACCATAGCTCTCCACCGAAGGGATGGAATTACAGGACAATAACAACATAACCCGAGACTTGGGAGGGTGCAGGGCCTTAAATGTAGCTCTGCCATCGTGGTAGTCCGATCCCAGTTTGCTCGCGTCAACCACTGCCAATTGTCGACAACATAAAACGCATCAGCGGCAAACAATATTCTGAAGCATGAGATACACAGTCCTAATCGCACAACTAACTATCAATATCTTGCAACAATATACTCCACAAATGAAACCAAGAGAATTAACATTCGTGACTTACTTGGGCAGTCACGGCTCTTAAAATCTGGTTGGCCAATCCCTTAAAACCATCACTAAAATATATAAAAATATCTGCCCTTATATGCATTAAACCCGTATTGTGGTGGCTGGGCAATCATTTGACTTGCAGTTCGAAAAGTGGTTGTTGGTGTTTTCCAGTTACCTGTAGCAACAAGGGTAATTCCTTACTTCCAGCGACCGCCACTTCTTATCATTCCTTTACTGGTCAGACTCATCGGCTGTTGAGAAAATCTACGCCCACAGTCTACAAATATTATGCTGCCACTTACACACAACTTGAATAAGATCTACTTAAAACAAATTTTGGAGAAACATTTTGTTACTGGGTAATAAGATATGATGTATTCGCGAAGTAATAGGAAACGGAAAAGGTGGAATCAGTTAGAAAGTACCACGACATTACTAACAACAGAGTAGATGTATCGTCTGGCTGTAACAGGATATACAAAACGACAACAACAAATGAGTCAAATGATAAATTCCCGATATATTAACTGCAAAGCTCTTTGGACCATTCCTCTGTCACGAAGTACTAAATTGTCGATGAGTTGCTAAATGTGATTAACCATCTCTGATGGACAGCTTCTTAACTCCAGTTGGCAAGGTAATGAGGAAACTGTATCCTTCTAGGGGAACAGGTGTGGAAAGGATGACCCAGTGACCTGGAGTTTTGGTCGTTTAATATAGGTCTATCAGTGCGCCAAACTAACAATCTGGCTCTACAAACCCCGCTTAGTTAGCAGCTGAGCTGCCGACGCTGCTGATCGCATCGGAGTCACATCGTGTCACGATTGCCAATGAAACCTTGTGGTTGCTTCCGAATTGTAACACAGACCTTATCCACTCGTTACTCAATCCAAAAGTAATCGAGAATTGTTCAATAACTGGAACAGGTACACAGCCATATGCTAATAATTCTTTTAAACTGAACATGTTTTCTTAGATGTATATGGCTCAGCGTTTTGCATTGTTATAAATAAGGATTAATGCGGATCATTCATTCCGTTGTTGTAGTGTTCTGATCTGATATAGCTCCACACATTATTCTACACCGTTTAACATTCTTCGTCTCTGCATAAAGTTTACATTTCACACCCAATTAAAATTGGCTAAAATTGTCAACCTCTTCTGTCCTTTAGTCAGCTTTTGCCATAAAATTCTTTTCACCTAATATCTGATCAGTTCCTCTTCATTACTATTCCAGTCTATTCCCACAATGTTCACCATTCTTCTGTAGTAACACATTTCAAAGCTTCTGTTAGCTTTTACTCAGCAATGTTCATCGTCCATATTTCCGTTGCATACAAGGCTATACTACAAAATTTCGTTCATACTTAAATTTTTGTGAGAAGTGAAATATTTGTCTGTTTTAGAAAAGGTTTTCACACCATTTCCAACTTTCATTTTATGTCCTACCTCGGCAATCGTCAGGTATGTTGCTCCCCAAACAGAAACACTCATTATTGTTGTTGTGGTCTTTACTCCGAAGACTACTTTGGTGCAACCTACGCACGCTGATCTGTCCTGTGCAGTTCTCTTGCATAACCACTAAAATCTCCATTTCCCTAAATTTCACTACTGTGTTCATCACTTGATCTCCACCTTTAGTTTTCACTCGTTACAGTTCCTTCCATTATTAATCTGATGATTTCTTGATGGCTTAGTGTATGTCCTGTAAGTAGATTCTTTCTTTTAATCAGAGTGAGCCATAAATTTCCTTCATCCCCCACTCCTCCCCTCCGCAACTGATTCAGTACCTCGTCATCTGCGTAACCGATCCTCCCATATCTTTATCAGCACTCTTCTGATAGCAACACATTCCTAAAGCTTCTGTTTTCTTCTTGTCTGAACTGCAGATTACCCACGTTTCACTTTCGAACAAGGCTACTACGAAGCAAAATACCTTCAGAAAAAACCTCCTAACATAAATTTCTATTAGAGGTTAACAACTTACTCTTTTTTAGAATGTCTTTCCTTCCTACAGCCAGTCTGCATTTTATATCATCTCTAAATCGACAATAGTAAGTTATTTTGCTTCCCAAATACCAAAACTCATCTACTGCTTTTAGTGTCCCATTTTGTACTCTAATTCCCTCAGCTAATTTAAATCGACACAGCTGAATTTGAAGTGCATTACATGTGTTCTTCCTTAGTACGCCGGATAGCTGTTGATGACCTGAACATGAAATTCGGTTGTAAATAAAGAAGTATTTACTAACAGTTCTTGGTTGAGCTACGACGTTTCCTAATTTACGTACAGTAATTTAAACACAATGACCCTAGCGCTAGGAAACAACAGTAGCTCACCATAATATCGTTCAGAAATGCTCCTACAAATTTATTCAGGCTTGCAACACCCATTAGCCCTATCTCCATTGTAATTCAGTCTCCAAAATTGCTATCCGAAAACACGTTCGCCTGTATATAACTCTTGCTTATCGTCTGCAAATGTGAAGCCGGCGAGTGGCACAATGCTGTTAAAAAACTGCGCCTTTATACAATAGCAGTGTGCCGTAACACAGTCAAACGAATTCTTTGCAGCAAGGAACGTTACAGAAGATCGCCATTAGCACTGGGAACAAAGAGCAGTGCCCCGTACAACCAACGAGTGGTAAATCCATTCAGGCACTGAGTGTGAACTACATTTTCGAACACTCATTGTTGGAGCTTTAACTTTTGTTTGAGCACTGTATACCGCTAAGCCAGTAGATCACGCAGCAATATACAAGGTATAGAATGAATGTCATCTGATGGCTTACATAACATTTTAATTTAGCAATATTGATCAATTATCTACTATTTCTAGGCTAGCAGAGGATTTAAAACGAAAAGAATCAACATTGTTCGGCAGGCCTTAAGGAACTATGTCTTACGTTATATTTAACAAAACTATTTTCAAATAAAATAAAAACCTTAAGAAATATAGCACTTCTCTGCGTTCAAGTACATTGCGGAAGCAGAAAGTACGAACTTATTAAGTTATAAATGTAAACAATTGTGTTCAAAGAGGTTTCAGACTTGCAGTGGGCCGTAGTTTACTAAGGCCCCCAAGATGTTTCGACTAACCTTATGCTAGTCATCCTCCGGAGAGCGTTCGAAGACTAACGAAGACCTAGGCTCCATCCTATATGAGTGGCAGAAGCGATGACGTCCGCAACGACTTCGAGGAGTTTGTATATCCTTCTATGAAGATGATCAAGTCAGTTCTTCGAATGCACAAGGATGAGCATAGATGATATCGACTATATGATCAAGGAATTAAAGAGTAGTATTTCTTTTCTTATGACCAAAGTTCAGAAGCCAATAAGCGTTAAGAAAGTATGATCATTGCATTGAAATAATATGCTCATTATAGTTACAAATAAATTCTGTGCTTGACTTGTCTCAGCTATACTTCTAATTGGAGAAAATTCCATTACACATTTTGATATTATATTTTTAACAGAGGCTAGTAAGAAGTATGTACGTGGTATCATAAGTAAGTAATGTTCACATTTAATGTCATAATGAATTTTGAGAACCGAGATCCCTCAATTGAACCTAATTACAAGCTCATATGACATGATTTAAATACCTTAACCTACGTAGTAATAAAAAAAGTGAAATCATATTACACTGATCATTTACCAATAGGCACATCGCATAATAGCCACTTTCTTCTTGTTTATGTGGATAAATTTTCTTATTGTGCATACAAAATTGACATCACTGTACAATACATACAATCTAATCTTCGTAAATCCATTTTTAAATTGGATAATGCTGGGACATGAGGTGGTACGATTTTTTATTGAAAATGAAACTCCGCCAGCTATATTTAAAATATCATATTTATTTGGCTTCTAGTTTCTATGTTGCGTCAACGTCATCTTCAGGCCCATGCACTTTGACGACATCAGTTGTGTATGGCTGAGTACTAGAAGTCTGCGGTGTGACCACTACGTGCCATGTTGAAACCTCCCTTGTCTCGCCCACACTTTTGTGTTGTAACTTCACTCCGTTCTTCCGTTATACAGTTATGGAAGGTCGAATGTAAGAGACAATTTATTAGTGTCATAGTTACTTCAATACTTTTTTTTATTTTTAAAATTTCATTATAGAAATCTATAGGTAAATGGCAGACATGTGTGTCACTACAACAGCGTCACCTTGTGACCGATTTGTATCAAGACTGCACTTGGCTGTAGTTCACAGGAGATGAAGAGGCACAATGTGCGCATATGCCGGTTTGTAAAACGTATTTTGGCAAGTGGATTTTTTCAATATTTTGAAAACTTGTTAAGATTTTTCCATAAACTTTAGCAGATTTATTGTGACACTAATGAAACCACTACTTACTTATAACAACGTGTATACATCTGTTCTTATTCTTGGTAAATGATGTAACATCGAAGCGTGTAAGCAGTTTCCTCCAGTAAAGCGTGTGGGCGAGACGAGTGGAGTTTCAAATGCAAAAATTGCATGATGTCTTACACTGTGTTTTTGCAGACCATCAAAGAAAATTTGTAGCGGAAACATATGAGAAGGATCTAGTTATTGCACTGTGTAATTCACTAACTATGTGTGCCCTTTTATATCGTTAACTTTTTTCTGCTTCAAAACCTGAAATTCTTGATGCATGTATTCAAAAAATGTGCATCCACTTACATGATAAAGCACTCATCATGTTCATAGCCACTTTGTGATTTGTAAGTTAAATGAAATTTCCGTTCAACAACTAATTATTAACAGTGATGTTGATGTGATTTATTCATGACCCCACGACCTTTGTGTGTTAAGTTTGTCATTACGCTGGAGACCCATTTCAGAGTACCTTTCTAAGGTCTTACCAAGGTACAGTTTATTCATTTATTGTGAAATGTTCATAAACAAATCCAAATATCTCAGTAACACGAAACTCCTAATAAAAATAATATACGAAGTCGCTCAGCACGGAATTTTACTGATATTTAATTGTTGGCAATGTAATTCAAAGCCAGTGTTTCAATGAACCAAAGAAGTTTCCAATCTCACATATTTTTCTCCGATACTGCTTCTCTTCAAGTTGCGTACATTCTCCTAGCGACACCATTAATTATCGGTCTCGCTGGAGATCAACTTACCTATCACATTTAAGCTAAACGTAAGATGTCGTACTCTTCTGAAATGTTATACCCATCTTCATTTATGCCAGCTTCTGTTTCGACAGCACATGACAGCAAAATTCTAGGCTGGTAGAAAAACATATTTCACACCCACAACCAGATAAAAAACATTTTTCGAATAGTGCAAGGGTTATCTGAACAAATGGTCATTTCGAAACAGTATTGGCAAATTTGATGGCAAACATGTAATAATGAAGAATGTCCTCGTTCTGGAAGACAGTTCTTCAGTTACATGAGATACGTTTCAGTTGCTCTTTTTCCAGTAGCCGGCTGCTGTGTCTGAGTGGTTCTAGGCGCTTTAGTCCGGAACCGCGCTGCTGCTACGGTCACAGGTTCGAATCCTGCCTCGGGCATGGATGTGTGTGATGTCCTTAGGTTAGTTAGGTTTAAGTAGTTCTAAGTCTACGAGACTGAAGACCTCACATGTTAAGTTCCAAAGTTCTTAGAGCCGTATGAATCATTTTTTTCAGTAACAGTTTCAAAATATAGATGATGGAGCATTTGAAACAGACAGTGACGATGGAGTGCACGCCACAGAATTTTAGTACTGCAATCCATGTCTGACACCAAAATGTTCTGTAAATATATGCCATCTGAAATATTTAAGAGCATTGGTTAATGCACTGTACATCTCGTTTCCACACAGTGTTCACGTACATCTATCTCAAAACCTGGATTACTTGATGCCTGTGAACTTAGCCAGAAGATAACTCCTCTATCTGGCAGCCACTGTGTGGTAAGTCACACACGAATTTCCTACTGAACTAGAAGACATTTAGCTGAGATGGTAAAGTGACTCAACCACAGTTCTGTCACTCCAGGAACAGTAAATAGAGGAAACCTCAGTCCACTTTTGCGTAGAATTGTTTAGAAGCTAAATACAAACACTGCTGTAACATTCCAGTTTGATACTAACGCAAAGGATGTATGGAACAAGTATGCAACAAATGAAACAACACCAAATAAACTCCCATACATTGATAACAAATATCCAAAATTACTTCAGTTACACCTCCTTTCCACAACTATCGGGATATTTACCAGGTAACCGCTTGTAATACATGCAGATTTACAAATGATTACGTTTTGTTTACCACCATTCATATCCATAGTAACACCGAATGCTATCGGCGTACATTTACAAGTTGTTTGTGTTTAACCGATTATTTATTTTGGTCACGTTAATAAAGGTAACAACTACCTGTAGGAGTAGCTATAAGCGAAGTTAGCGTGTCACACTAACTATGCTGATAAGTGTATAATATTGCCCATAAATTATCTTTTCGTAACCTGTGGGACATGTTGTACATTCTTCAGCTCCATTAGCGTTGCGACCTAAAGTCAGCGCCGGCACGCCAGTCGGGAACGACAGGGAAAATTAGGCTGTGAGAAGAGGTCAGCCGATTGCATGCTGACCGACCTGCCTCCAGGACGACAACGCGACAGCAGCGGTCCCTACGTTAAGAGGACGTAAGCACCGCGCCCGAATGGTGGCAGCCCACTTCGATAGCAGCTTCAGTGTTAGCCACTTCATTGATACCCTTTGCATAGCACACACTTGTGTTTGTCTGTACTGAAGAAGGCTGATTATCTTATATTCCGCCCTTTGCTTGCGACATATCTGTTAAAGTGAAGTATTTGTAATTGTCTTGGTGAAATAAAACTCGTTGATACTAGTTGGTTGATTTCTTGTCTAGCGAACCGAGTATGCAGTATTCCTAGACACAACAGTTAGTGTGACACGACAAGTTAATCACTGTGGTACACTATATTTGTGCTGAGGAAGAACTGAACATGGTCCATAACAGCTCATACAGCTAACCGCCTACTATAGATCGTAACTGCGACTGAAAGAATGCTATTCCGGTATTAATGAATGGAACATATTAGGCGTCAGGGTACAACTTTTAGACTTTCTCCTCTAGGTAGTCCTGTAATGGCAGTTTCAAAATTTTCTTATTCCTTTTTGAGCGTTGACTACGTGTGGTGCAGTCTTTTTCTGAAGCTACAAAAATAACTCCAGAGGAGTAAAACATTTGAAAATGGGATAAAATATTCCATGCGTAAAATGAGCATATATCTGGGAAGAATTAATGCATTCAAAGTTAAAGGGGTTGTTATGTGTAACGCCGGAAATGCATATCCTCCTATTTCCATCTATTGTACCATAATTTTTTCCTTATGTTGTTACCTGAATATATAACATTTCTGTGTCTTTGTATATTGTAATTGTTTTACTATTTGTATATATATGCATTTATGTCGATGTATAATTGGTTTGTTTTGTGAATATTATTTGTATTTATACGCTGGGTCTGGCCTAGGGAAAACTATACTATCGAACGAATACATCGATAGGTCGTGCGGAGAACGAAAGTGTAGGATCTTTGGTAGTGTGAACTCGGCCGCGTGGAGCGCGAGCAGAGCAGAGCGAGAGTCTGGCTGGAGTAGCGAGTGGAGCAGGTGTGTTGTGTGACGCTCCCGCGAGTTGCCGCGCTTTCGGGGTTTGGCAGCATGTAATTGCGCTCGACTTGCGATGATAGTTTCTGACATGGTGTCGCGGACGGGAAGAATTAGCTGGCGCACATCAAGAGCCCGTTTCGCGTGGTGACCGTGTCGAGAAGAAGGCGCGCCAGCATCCAGCTTGCTGTAACAGCGACGGCCGACAATGAGTGACTGTCGCCACCTCCTCGATCGACGACTTCAAACCTTCAATCAACCAACAAGGAAGACTAAAAGCACGTAAAGTTTCAGAACTGTATGGCAGACCTCAGCTTTTCAAACTGTTCCATTTGCCTCGCAAAATTACAGCAACTTAGCATGAACCTTTCTTGCTCATTGTCCCAATTGCATTACCAAGCAGGGTCCCTTCCTTTTCCGAAATGAACCCAAGTGTCGTTGAAATTCAGACGCCAGCATTAAAGTACAATCATTCCATTTCACTGCTTTAAGTTCAGTTTAAGTATTCATAGTTGGCTACAATATTTAGATTACACAAGCACGAATTAAGAGTGCGAGTTTTGTTACCATATTTTAGCTTACCTGTGACTGCAGCTCAGCTTGGTACGTACTAAATTTTACTATTGTTAATTGTTCAGAATCATTTAATTCAAGTTCAAAGTTAAATCTCTTATTTCTAAATTGCGTAGATTCAAGTAGCTTTTGAAATGATTGTTGAGGTAGTCCAAGACTAACCGTATTTTACTGAATTTCGATGTGCTTCAGAAAGAAAGCTCACTATTAATTTCAGTCACTAAATTAACTTTGAGTTTTCCGGTTTTATTAATTCTTTTGCTAAATTAAGTCAGAGTGCAGCGAAATTTATTACTTCTGACAAACTTTCAGTTTTCACACTACACGTGTCAACCTTCAGTTGCCACGCTTCTAGTGCTAATTATATGTGTAATAACCTTTCTTTTTCAGTTACTATAGTAATTGTCCTTAGGACTGGCGACCGTAATTTCCCCCAAATCTCAAATATCTAATTACCGCTAGTTAATTGTTCACGTAATGGTCGCACATTTACTTTCTTTATTAACTTTACCCCTTTTCAAAATTAATTTCCACCAGTTTCATTTGCATTTTTCCTTTCATACAGATGTAACCCTTTTCTCCCTCTTTACCGACAGATTAACTTCGGTGACGATTGCTTTTCCCAAATTTCCATTAGGTACACGCGGTTTAATTTTTCACTGTCATTAAGGTCGAAAAGTGAGGGAGAGGTTACACGTGGCGACCTGGTGACAGGACAATCGTCAGATTTGAGGTTGTTCTGGACACGAATTTTGCATTGTGCAAATCTCTTAACAAAGTACTGGTTACGAAATGGTCGATACGTCAGCGATAATATTAGTGTGAGGAATCCTAATTAGATTTGATATTTGGCATTTATATTGAAAAATATTAAAATGAGTGAAGGCAACAATTGCCAAAATTTGGTAGACTTGGATACGGAACAATCGGTCGAACAGTGGGAAACGCGCACCGCGTTACCCATTGTTCAGGGGCAGGCGGCTAGCATGAAAGACGCGACCGCCGAAACGCAACAAAAAGCAGAAAAGGAATTCCAAACTTTAGAAATTGTTTCGGAATCGGAAGTGAAAATCAAATCTGAAATCCTTGATGACGAATACGGGGGGACAATTAAAGAGGAAGCCGCTGCGGAAGTAAAACCGGTAGTTTCCGGGAATTTAACTGATTTATTGAATGTTTTGATTAACGAAATCAAGAGTCAATCTGCAGAAATTGAAGCTCTGTCAGCCAAGCAAGAAGATCAGGCTGCCAAGCAAGAGGCTCAGGCTGCCAAGCTAGAAGCTCAGGCTGCCAAGCAAGAAGCTCAGGCTGCCAAGCAAGTAGCTCAGTCTGAAACAATTGAACGAATGCTATACAATCAGAACAAAGCTATTAATGTTGTTAACAACAATGTTGAAGTTGTTAACACAAAAGTTGATAAAATCAAAGACGATATTGTCGTGATTAATACCGAAATCGGTAATCTTAAACAGGAAATGACAGGCGTTCAGGCGGAAATTGCGAGCATAAATACTCGTTTTGATTCCGAAATTAGCAGAATCGAGAAAAGTGTAGGAGACGCAGTTGCTCCGATCATCGAGAATAAGGTGACGGAACAAATTCAATTAGTGAGAAAAGAGGATCAACAGAAGGTGGAAACTTTAAAGGCTTTAGTATCCGAAGTAGATACCAAAGTGACGAAGCAGGCTAATACCTGCGAAGAGAAAAAGAGGGAAGTGGAAACGCTTGCGACAACCACTTGCCAAGTGATTACGAGGGTGTCGGAATTAGAAAGGAAACTTGCCGAAAAACAGAGCTATGTGCCAATCTGTGCACATAGTTCGGAGTTGTTGACGAAAGAGGAGCGGTTCGACCCCTTGAAAAAAGGCGGGATACACCCGACGTATTTCATTAAAAACTGTGAAAGAGTTTTACCCAGATCATGGACTAATGAGAGAAAAACTAATGCGGTTATTGATTTGTTGGCTGGTGATGCCAAGCGTTGGGGCTTAAACCTCAACATTACGAACCTGACTTTTGACGAGTTTAAAAATTTGTTTCTGGCTGAATACTGGTCAGAGCAAAAACAGCAAAGTGTCTGGCGCGAATTTGTCGTAGCGAGGCCTTTCGATGCGAATTCGCGCGGCTCGATGAAGGAGTTTTGTGAGGGCTGGATCCGCAAGTTGGAATATTTGCGTGATAGCCGCACGGAATCCGAAATAGTCTGGGAACTCTACATGAAGCTTCCAGATGATACAAAACGCTACGTAGGAAGCAATTACAGGAGAATCAATGATTTCCTGGAAAGAGTTGAGGACGAGGACAATTGGCGCAATAATCGCAATACTGGTAGAGGCCATGGTAACAACAACGGGTACCACAGCAACCACAACAATGATAACTATGGGAATAATGCATACCGCAATCTTGGCAGCAATAACAATAATGGTTCGTGCCGTAATGACAATCGGTACAATGCAAATAATAACAGGAATGACGGAAACCAGTATCATACTAGCGTGATACTGACTTCACAGAATAGTAATAACGCCAGAGGCTGTGACCAGCCGCCTCAGCAGCATCCAGGGAGCGTATCTGCTGGGACGAGACAGGGAAACCATTAGCCGCGCCGGTGAGGGGCCCACCGGGGGTGGAGAAAGTTTGGCGGCCCAATAACAGGAGAAAACCCAGGTGTCGTCGTTATGAAAATTCCGTATGGAATAATCAACGGCAGGAGAGTGTGCCAGTGTTAGGAGAAAGGAGTGCACCCACAAGTAGTAGATCAGTTGTATACACGGCAGTAGAAAAAACATTCTCTGTCAGTGAGAACAATTTAAGTAGTGTTCCGGAAACCGATTATAAAGTGGCAGCTGTAATACCCACTGCGGAACTGGAGATTGAGTTTAAGAATAATTCGAAAGTGTTGAGAGAAGATCAGATGTCGGATACAACGTCTAACCGGCAGACTTTACCGAAAGTTGTAGTGGTAGAAGTAGCCGACCCATCCGACGCGAACATCCAGTTTAAACATTGCGAGAGTATTAAGGAGAAAGATTACGAAAATTTTAGTGATAGCCGGAAACGATTGGTAGAAAAGCACGTAGATTACAGCGTGTATGAGATTAGAGCTGACGTTATACGGTCAGACGGTAGCAGTGTGGGTTGCGCAGATCCAGAGGAAGTAATTTCAGATGCTACTGGGCACATTCCTCCAGATAGATTGGCAGATGAGATCAATCTGACCAAAGTGGAATCAACGAAGGTGACAATTAGTGAATTGATAGCAAAGCAACACTCACTAGTTGACGAGTTACAGGAAAAGGTTTCGGTATTTGAGGCGAAGCTACAGATTAAGCCTAAGGACAAACATGTTGAAATTAAAACTGTATGTGAACAGAGGCTGAAAAGGCCGCCAGATAAGCCGGATTTAGGATCAAAGCTGGATGGTTGTTTCTGGAATGACATGGATATGGACGAGGATTTATTATGGGAAAATAAAGAAACAGTCGAGGAAAAGTGTAGACAGATAGTAGTGTCTGTAAATATGCACGAACTACTACTAAACGTGTTGATTGACACCGGTGCAGAATTGAGTGCTGTATCTGGGAAAATATTTGAGTTACTGAAAGACAGACCTGGCATCGTAGTTATGCCAGTAACAGGAGTGAAAATTATCGGTGCTACTGGGAAGGCTAGTAAACCGGTCACTAAACAGATTTTTGTCAACTTCGAGATATGTGGGGCACGATTTGAACAAGAGTTTGTCGTCGTGCCAGACTTAACTACGGAAGTAATTATCGGGTTAGATTGGCTATTAAAGTACCGTGCAGTGATTAATTGCGAAAGCACAACTTTGACATGTACGTCACAAGATAAAACAATAGTAGTTAGCTTTGACGAGTCAGGAGACGGTGTGCATAGGCAATACCAGCCTATACACATTGTTAACTGGCCGAATGGTATTGATGTAGGTATGAATTTGAACTACTGTAATGTGAGGAATTTCGGCATTGACAAAAGTGTAGAAAGTAAATTGGAAGGGATAATCAAATTCCCTCCACGGATTGACATTAGTATTGGTGTGAAAAAAGATCGTTTGCGAGAAGTAATGAAGCTAAAAGCCGATGCTCGCATACGTCGTCATGACGCTAAAGCGCGTTTTGCTAAGTTTGCAATCGGAGACTTCGTACTTGTAAAAGCTCATGAGAAATCGAGCGAGACAGACAATGAAATCTCGAAATTTAAGTTTGTTTATAATGGACCATATAAAGTCATTGGTATACCTCACACAAATGCTTATTGCTTAGAGTATCCAAACTCTGGAAAACTATTAGGTATACGGAATATTGTAGACTTCAAATTGTACCAACTAGTATCGATTAATACCACACAATGGGTAACTTGTACAGGATGTACAGGATGTAATAGAGTGTAAGATTTAAGGATTTGCTAGGTTGCCATGCTTTTGCCAGACCAAGAGGTCATGAAAGGAGTTGTAATTAGTAAGTAATTAATGTAGATTAATTGATTTAAGAGTTACTGAATATTAATCAATTTAAAAATACAAGCTGCTGAGTCACAGTAGATTCAGGAATGTAAATATGCTTTTGTAACTAGCTGTCAGATTTCATGAATGTGTGTTTTACTAGTCTTTGCCGATGTACTTAGACGCTGTTTTAAGTTTCCGGCTAGTACATGCGTGTGATGATGGACAGTGTTGAGTTATCCACTGTGATAGTGTTAATGGACTCCTTGAGATTACTCGGGAGTGAGGTTTTCCGAAAGAATTCAGTGAAACGGACATTCTGGAGATGCCGTTACACAAGGCGAGTGAGATCAAGCGTGCCGCACAGGCGGGCGCAACAATACTGGCGAGGCGGAGTCGCTGTCGGCTCTTGTGCCGCTGTTGGCTCTTGTGCCGCTGTCGGCATTCTTTGTACTTGCAACTACGGAAGGCGGAGTTGTTTTTCTTCCCGGACAGCTGATGTGAAAGAATTCTGCTGTCAATATTTATGTTTTTTCGATCTGATGTGTATTATTTTCTTGTTTACCGTTTAATTGGACTCCCATGGCGAGAGTATTAATTATGAAAAGGTTATATAAAATTTGTATTCTATGTAATTAATTATTAATTTGCATATTTGATATACCTGTTTTTTATGACCATGTACTCTGATTAAATTTGTAAATAGTATTCCATTTCTTGATACTGTTAGGAATTTTGACAATTTTAGAATAGCTAAACCATTTTTTATGTTTTCCATGAATTTTAATATGTTGTCAACCTGTTTTATTTTGTGTAAGATGACAGAGTGGAATAGGATTAGGAGTGTCTCCACTCAATTATTATGGTCCAAAAACTGGTTTATGGTTAATTAAACGAATGCTAAATTTTGTTGATGTTTTGAGCATATGCATTTCCGCTGTATCTTTTTTGGGACATTTTCTGAGTCTGTTTAGGTTACGCGAACATCCTCAGACAATGTGGGGCACGTGTAACGCCGGAAATGCATATCCTCCTATTTCCATCTATTGTACCATAATTTTTTCCTTATGTTGTTACCTGAATATATAACATTTCTGTGTCTTTGTATATTGTAATTGTTTTACTATTTGTATATATATGCATTTATGTCGATGTATAATTGGTTTGTTTTGTGAATATTATTTGTATTTATACGCTGGGTCTGGCCTAGGGAAAACTATACTATCGAACGAATACATCGATAGGTCGTGTGGAGAACGAAAGTGTAGGATCTTTGGTAGTGTGAACTCGGCCGCGTGGAGCGCGGGCAGAGTAGAGCGAGAGTCTGGCTGGTGTAGCGAGTGGAGCAGGTGTGTTGTGTGACGCTCCCGCGAGTTGCCGCGCTTTCGGGGTTTGGCAGCATGTAATTGCGCTCGACTTGCGATGACAGTTTCTGACATGGTGTCGCGGACGGGAAGCATTAGCTGGCGCACATCAAGAGCCCGTTTCGCCTGGTGACCGTGTCGAGAAGAAGGCGCGCCAGCATCCAGCTTGCTGCAACAGTGACGGCCGACAATGAGTGACTGTCGCCACCTCCTCGATCGACGACTTCAAACCTTCAATCAACCAACAAGGAAGACTAAAAGCACGTAAAGTTTCAGAACTGTATGGCAGACCTCAGCTTTTCAAACTGTTCCATTTGCCTCGCAAAATTACAGCAACTTAGCATGAACCTTTGGTGCTCATTGTCCCAATTGCATTACCAAGCAGGGTCCCTTCCTTTTCCGAAATGAACCCAAGTGTCGTTGAAATTCAGACGCCAGCATTAAAGTACAATCATTCCATTTCACTGCTTTAAGTTCAGTTTATGTATTCATAGTTGGCTACAATATTTAGATTACACAAGCACGAATTAAGAGTGCGAGTTTTGTTACCATATTTTAGCTTACCTGTGACTGCAGCTCAGCTTGGTACGTGCTAAATTTTACTATTGTTAATTGTTCAGAATCATTTAATTCAAGTTCAAAGTTAAATCTCTTATTTCTAAATTGCGTAGATTCAAGTAGCTTTTGAAATGATTGTTGAGGTAGTCCAAGACTAACCGTATTTTACTGAATTTCGATGTGCTTCAGAAAGAAAGCTCACTATTAATTTCAGTCACTAAATTAACTTTGAGTTTTCCGGTTTTATTAATTCTTTTGCTAAATTAAGTCAGAGCGCAGCGAAATTTATTACTTCTGACAAACTTTCAGTTTTCACACTACACGTGTCAACCTCCAGTTGCCACGCTTCTAGTGCTAATTATATGTGTAATAACCTTTCTTTTTCCGTTACTATAGTAATTGTCCTTAGGACTGGCGACCGTAATTTCCCCCAAATCTCAAATATCTAATTACCGCTAGTTAATTGTTAATGTAATGGCCGCACATTTACTTTCCTTATTAACTTTACCCCTTTTCAAAATTAATTTCCACAAGTTTCATTTGCATTTTTCCTTTCATACAGATGTAACCCTTTCCTTCCTCTTTACCGACAGATTAACTTCGGTGACGATTGCTTTTCCCAAATTTCCATTAGGTACACGCGCTTTAATTTTTCACTGTCATTAAGGTCGAAAAGTGATGGGGAGGTTACAAATGGAGAAAATCAAATTAATACTGCATTTCATTGTCTGTGTTACTTTAGTACTGTACTACACACCAATAGCCAGTAAGTGAAGTCACATTCAGAAGAAGGAAGACCAAATATTGGTTACAACTTGAAATATTTTGAAACAGAAGCTACTGGAAACTAATACAACTGGCTCTGAAGACAAAAAAAATCTTTAAGACACTAAAGAAACTCAATTACTTTCCAAGTATGAACTATTCCATGATGGTTGACTTTCTTCCGTTTCAACGTACGAGATGGTGCATGACCGACAAAGAGTGGCTTAACCAAACGCACGTTATGTATTTTTAAAAATTCACAGATTTTTGCTCACCACGAAACTCTGCAACGGAAGAATGAACAATATCATTCATATGTTGTTGTTGTGGTCTTCAGTCTGGTTTGAGACTGGTTTGATGCAGCTCTCCACACTACTGTAGCCTGTGCAAGCTTCTTCATCTCCCTGTATCTACTGAAACCTACATCCCTTCTGAATCTGTTTAGTGTATTCATCTCTTGGTCTCTCTCTGCGATTTTTACTCTCCGCGGTGCACTCCACTACTAAATTGGCGATCCATTGATGCCTCAGAGTATGTCCTACCAACCGATCCCTTCTTCTAGTCAAATTGTGCCACAATTTTCTCTTCTCTCCAATTCTGTTCAATACCACCTCATTAGTTACGTGATCCACCCATCTAATCTTCAGCATTCTTCTGTAGCGCCACATTTGGAAAGCTTCTATTCTCTTCTTGTCTAAACTTATTATCGTCACCGTTTCACTTCCACACATGGCTACACTCCACACAAATACTTTCATCAACGACTTCCTGACACTTAAATCTATACTCGATGTTAACATATTTCTCTTCATCAGAAATGCTTCCCTGGCCATTGCCAGTCTACCTTTTATATCCTCTCTACATCGACCATCATCAGTTGTTATGCTCCTTAAATAGCAAATCCATTTACTACTTTAAGCGTCTTATTTCCTAAACTAATTCCCTCAGCATCAATCGATTTAATTCACCTACATTCCATTATCCTCGTTTTACTTTTGTTGATGTTCACCTTATATCCTCCTTTCAAGACACTGTCCTATCCGTTCAACTGCTCTTCCAGGTCCTTTGCTGTCTCTGACAGAATTACAATGTCATCGGCGAACCTCAAAGTTTTTATTTCCTCTCCATGGATTTTAATTCCTACTCCGAATATTTCTTTTGTTTCCTATACTTCTTGCTCAGTATACAGATTGAATAACATCGGGGATAGGCTACAACTCAGTCTCACTCCCTTCCCAACCACTGCTCTCGACTCTTATAACGGCCATCTGGTTTCCGTACAAATGGTATATAGCCTTTCGCTCCCTGTATTTTACCCCTGCCACCCTCAGAATTTGAAAGAGTGTATTCCAGTCAACATTGATAAACGCTTTCTCCAAGTCTACAAACGCTAGAAACGAAGGTTTGCCTTTCCTTAATCTAGCTTCTATGATAGGTCGTAGGGTCAGTAATGCCTCACGTGTTCCAACATTTCCACGGAATCCAAACTGATCTTCCTCGAGCTCGGCCTCTACCAGTTTTTCCATTCATCTGTAAAGAATTCCTGTTAGTGTCTTGCATCCGTGGCTTATTAAACTGATAGTTTGGTAATTTTCACATCTGTCAACAACTGATTTCTTTGGGATTGGAATTATTATATTCTTCTTGAAATCTGAGGGTATTTCGCCTGTATAAAACATCCTGCTCACCAGATGGTAGAGTTTTGTCAGGACTGGCTCTCCCAAGGCTGTCAGTGGTTCTAATGGAATGTTGTCTACTCCCGGGGCCTTGTTTCGATTTAGATCTTTCAGTGCTCAGTCAAATTCTTCACGCAATATAGTATCTCCCATTTCATCCTCATGTATGTGTGTGTATGTATATGTATGTATATTCAAAATGGTTCAAATGGCTCTAAGCATTATGGGACTTAACGTCTGATATCATCAGTCCCCTAGACTTAGAACTACTTAAACCTTACTAATCTTAGGATACCACACACATCCATGCCCGAGGTAGGATTAGAAACTGGGACCGTAGCAGCAGCGCGGTTCCGGACTGAAGCGCCTACCGCTCGGCCACAGAAGCCGGCTCTTCTTGTTAAGTAATAACGTTTTAACAGTAATTACTCGTGAACTTCGCAACGTATGGAAGTTTTTCATTAAGAATTATTTTTCAGCACAACCCGCCCTGTAACACCCTTACATGCTTTGCAGACCGTTTCTGAGCACCCTGTCTTTGTAGTTTTTATAGCCCAAGTTTAATACGTACTGTGTGAATTTACCACAGTCTATTGTCTTAGAAAAAGTACAAATGGCAAACATATAAGATAAATAAAAATGTGTTATACTCTCACCACTGAAACGTGTCCTGTGACTCATATCTTTGATTATCGTGTTCTTTAAGAAAGAGTCTTGTTACAAAGAAAGCTTGGTAGGAACTAAATCAGCCCTCTGATCATAGATATTCACTTCAACGCATCCCTTCGTCGGTTAGTTATTTGAAAATGATAATTTTGTTGTTCTTGTCGTGCCTGTTCATACACCCAGATCCACAGAAAACTGCTGAAGAGCCTATAAGTTTCAGAGACTCAGAACAAAGGAGAACAAAACGATTTTAGGAACAACTTAAAGTACCAACAAACGCCTCAGCTTAACAGCCGAAGATGAAGCGCACCTATACGCCTGAACAGACAGACGTGAGACGCCGTTTCCACGGATGAGTTGGCTCTGTTAGAGGGGGCCGAAGAGAAGTTCATTAAATGGCTGCGTGCATGAGCACTGGTAATCGCCCGCCACGCGACAGCAGGTTACATGTCAGACAGCTCACGGCCAGCCTTTCTTACCGCAGGCGCAGTGCACGCACATTATACAACGCAGGCACGGCCCTTGCACATACCTGCCTCCGCGGTAAACTTCCGCATGGCATGTGTCACAGGAGCACGCTACATCTGCCCCCGTCTTCTATATTCTCTTAATGCTACCTTGTCCTCCTCGAAATTCCAGGCCACTCCTCAGGTGGGCTTTGGGGTTTTTAACAGTTGTCATTCGTTAGAACCTGGGACTGTAGTCCGATCTGTTGGCAGAGACATCTATATTATTTGGGACAGGTTGGGCCACCATCATCACAGACACCAGAATCAGCGTGCATTATCACTATTCCTGATCCTACTGTGGACCTTTATGCTCAATTCTGTGGGTTTCATATCAGAAGTCAAGGTCTTTCAGAAGGGTTCCTGTGTCGCAACCATCGACGCCACAGCCACAGGCTTTGGTGCCGATGTCCCGTCAGCCACAGGCGCTACTCCCTCGACAACAGCAGCCCCAGACGTCTCAGATCCTTGTGTTGCACCCTCTGTCATCGCAACTCCCGACAGAAAAGTTGCTTCTATCATCGATGCGTCCTCGCTGTCTCAGCTGTAGATGTCATCCTCTTCAGTGTTGTCTGCCGCAACGCCCATAGACGTGCACAGACCTATACCATCGCGGGAGTCCTCGCACCCAGAAGGGCAGGAAGCACATTTTCAGAGGGTATGGAGTATATGCTAGAGGGCAGGTCGGCCACTTCCAGACCCAGCTTCTGGTCGTACCTTATCGCCCTGCCTCCGGTGCAGACTTCCCCACTGTCGCCATGGTCCCTCACAGAATATCACCGTAGTGAGGCATTTTGGGGAGTGGGGGTTGGGGGAGAGTGTGGTATGACCAATGCCTATACCATCGTGCCAGCCGCCACACGACCACAGGTCACCTGTCAGACACCCCAGGGCCAGCTGTTCTTAGCGCAGATGCAGTGCTTGCGAGTTGGGCAGCGCAGGTGTGGACCATGAACACAACTGGCTCCACAGTATCACAGCAACGCCCGCCTGATGTACCGACGTCTAATACCTACACGACAGTACCGGGCCAATCAAGCTATGTCGCTATATCACCCCAAGTAGACTTACAGGTGGCGGGGATATTCCTACACTACACAGTGGAACCAATCCCTCATTACAGCAGTCTCATCTTCGAATTCGCTACTGCTGGTATCACGATGCCATATCATTTGGGTTTGCAACCCAGTCTGGAACTAGACCACCCAAAGGATTCTGCTTCACAGTGCTCCATCCTCGGTGTCATCCACGGACTTTGCCGATACCTGTCCCAGTGACTGCTCTAGATCATTCGTTGCTGTAAGTATTCGTCTGTTTCAACTTTTCCCTCTTTGTGGAGTAAACTTGGTGTCTAATCACACATGCTATTCTATGTTGTTCACCATCCACAGACACATAGTCAATAGGTATTTAGAAAACATCGTTCTTGTGAAACACAATTATCTCTTTACTCACACAAAGTGTTGAGTGCTATCGACAAGGGATTTCAAATTGATTCCGTATTTCTGGATTTATAGAGTGCTTTTAATGCCGTGCCTCACAAATTGCGTCATAATGGAATATCGTGTTAGTTATGCGAGTAGTTTCGGATTACCATCATAGAGGTCTCAGTGCGTAGTAATTTCCAAAAAGTGAAGCAGAAATATTTTCTTGGCTTCCCAAGGCAGTTATAGACCTGCTATTGTTTCTTATTTATATAAACGATTTAGGCGACAATATGAGCAAGCATTTTCGGTTGTTAGCAGATGATGCTGTCGTTTATCGTCCAGTAAAGTCATCAGAAGATCAAAACCAATAGTAAAAATATTTACATAAGATATCTGTATGGTACAAAAATTGGGAGTTGACCGTAAATAATGAAATGTGTGAGGTCATCTACATTACCGCTAAAAGGAATCCGTTAAACTAAGGTTGCACGGTACGTCTTTCAAGCCATATGCCGTAAATTGAACTAAATAATTAGTAATTACAATTACTAACAACTTCAACTGGAAAGAACATACAGAAAATGTGAGGAAGGCATTTTATTGTTAGAAAACTTAGAAAATGCAACAGATCTGCTAAAGAGATATCCTACACTAGACCTGTCCGTCCTCTTTCGTAGTACTGCTGCGCGTTGTGTGCTCCTTACCAAACAGAATTGACGGAATGTACCGAACAAGTTCGAAGAAGGGCAGCACGTTTTGTGTCTTCGAGAAATCTAGGAGAGAGCGTCACGGACATTATACAGGATTTGGGGAAACGTAATTAAAACAGCGGCCTTTCTCGTTGCGGCGGGATCTTCTCACGAAATTACATTCACCATCTTTGTCCTGTGGATGCAAAAGTATTTTGTCGACGTCGACTTACACAGGGAGAAACGATCATGATAATAAAAAAAATGGGTAAGATACAGGTGCTCGTTTTTCCTCACGCTGTTAGAGAGTGTACTACCGGAGGATTAGTGTGAAGATGCTTCGTTAAGCCCTCTGCCACGCACTTAAGTGTCATTTTCAGAGTAGTCTTGCAGATGCAAGTGTTGATTTAGGTGCAGATGGCGTGTAGTACTTCAACCTATGCTGAGAACACAGTAAAAAACTAGAAGGAAATACCTTTTACCACGCTCTCATACGTAGTCTTACTCTCGCGTCTGTCGCTGCACGTACCAAAATATTTAACAGTAATACGGGGCTAAATCACACCTATAATCAACCAGAAGCTACTCATTGTCCTATGTCTGCTATTAAACAAGACTAAGAAAGGAATAATCCAGCCCTGACTTCTCAGCTCAAGATGATCCTTTGTGTTTCAAACAGCTACCTATCTATGCGACACAACACTGCGACCCATCATTACAGAGAGCTGTAAATTTACAGTTAAAATCAAAGCATAAACAAAGAAATACGCCAGGTGTGAGTAGGACCCATGTTATCAGGGTACTGTACAAACTTAATTACATACGTCGACAGTCCATCCACACCGGAAATCGAGAATCTCGATGATTTTTGCCTGTTGACGACATTGATAATGGCAGGATATTGGTCTCGGGACTCTCAAGACTTCCGAGACTTTTTAAATGTTAAGTTAGAAGTCGGATTACGAATGACAATTTTTTCGTGCAATAAACTGCGAATAACAATCTTCAGATTATTTTTTCTTTCTTATACTACGAAATCTTGCTTCTTGCCACATTATACGTTTGTAGATCAAAAGCAAGTGTCTTATAGGTTTAAATGAGTGAGTTTGCGAGTATCAAAACACGTGGCATAAATGCCCGTATCATTTGGTGGCACTGCGTTGTAGCACAACGCTTTTACACCACAGAGAGACCACAGACTTTAGCAAGTGACATAAATTTCAGCCTGGTCGTCAATCCCTTCCTGAGGAAATGGCGTCTTGTCAGACGGAGAAAAAACAGTCGTGTAACAAACGCCACAGTTTTCATGTGATATAGTTACAAATTAACAATTTTCTCGATATTTTCCCTTAATTGTGTTGTCAGATATTGCTTCATGCCAAATTTCATAGTTCCCCGTTAACGGAAAATACCGTATATGTTGCATCGAGTGAGTTTGCGACAGTCAAAAAGATGTGACATAAAGACCGGATCTCTTGACTGCATTGACTTAGAATCTTCAAAAATGGCTCCGAGCAATATCGGACTTAACTTCTGAGGTCATCAGTCCCCTAGAACTTAGAACTACTTAAACCTAACTAACCCAAGGACATCACACACATCCATGCCCGAGGCAGGATTTGAACCTGCGACCGTAGCGGTCACGCGGCTCCAGACTGTGGCGCCTAGAGCCTTAGAATCTTCAATTTTTTACACTACCAACTGAACGCAGACCTTCACGTGTGCCATAAATTTCAAATTGATTCGTATAACCGTTCACGGGAAAAGAAGTTTTAAACAGTCGGACAGAAAGACAGACAGAGGTACGGACAAAGAACTGATCTTATAAAGGTTCCTTTTCTACCGACTGAGTTACGGTCCACTAAAAAGAGTCAAATAAAAGTGCTTATCAATGCTAGTGAGAAAATGCAAAAGTTACAGCAGGCTGCCTGTTGATGTGAGATAATTATGCATTTGTTTGGAAGTGTTTCCTATAATAAGTTCCTGCCTCTGGCATTTCTTCTATTTTATTATGTTTTTCGTGTTCTTTAATTTATTTATTGGATTTCTTTGGTACATACTTACACGTAGTAATATCTTTTTTAGAAAATCTTATCAGCTGAATATATTACTGAGCATTACCAAGAAGAAAGAGTTAAATGTTAAATATAAACGCTACATTAATACTTTCTCGCTACCTTTTGAATCCCGGCATCTCAATTTCCGGATTATGTGTTTGTAACGAACAGTGTAAAAGTAAGTATCTAAAGAAAAAAGGAGAAAAAACGTATGTAATTCCAAGAGTCGTGAACTGCGAAGGTAATATACGAGGCATATTTTATGTCTGACCTCAATTCTCCTCACAGCTCACATTTCGTCAGCAGTGTTGTTGATACTACAGGGATACGTGTCTACTCGCCGGGTGCGGGCAACGTACTGCTTCCGAGTGCCAGCGGCCGAGGATATTCCCTTTGTTTTATCGTTAACGGTTTTCTGCTTCCATTCAGGCCCAGCATAAGTGCGAGGAGAACCCACAGAAATAAATCTGCCGGCGGTAGCCTAGGCTTACAGCAAACGTGCATTATAGGAGTCCCTTTTTATCCAGCCGCTAGAGAATAAATAACCAGAGGAGTCCTTTACTCCTCTCCTAAAAGTTTCGTGCCCCCGTTCACCGAACAGACGCCTCCGCTTGAACAATGTTCACTGATTGCGGACACTGTCGCCCTCTTCCGTTAATTTTTTACTTGTGCCATTTGCATATGAAACTAACAATTTTATTATACGTAAGTATTTTTATATAATTTGAACATTGGCTCAATATGGTCGTGCATTGTTTACAGTGATATACGTTTAAATTTGCTTCATAATTCAACAGATAATGTAAAATGAAGAATAAGGTGCTAGTAACAACATTGTGTGTTGTCCGACGTGTCACATCATGGTATTTATGCCACTTTACTGGTAGGCCCTACATTATCCATAATAAGCGTCTCAGGGGCCATGTGTAACAGGTGTTTGGTGGGACACTGAGGGCATAAGATTTACAGCGTGTTGTGCAACTCCTATCAATCGGGATCAGCTACAGCACCATTATCCTTACTTCCCTTCCAGTAGCCCATATCTACCCAGTACCAAGTGGGAACTCGTACAGGATATCTCCGTTTTCGCGGAGTTCTTACGCAATGTTACATAGTCAATCATCTTTTTGGTCAATTGATTTTTGACAATCTGTCAGATGACCAAAGAATTCCTTTCGCATTTTCTTAATGTCAGCTCCGATGTTTCAAGACTGTTCTGTTGTTTTTATTGATTGCCGCATGTCACCGTCTTGGGATGTCTTATACCTAAAATTTTTCTGGTGGTCTTTGTCTCTTCTTCCTTGATTTCCTGAATTTCATTTTTTCTGTTAACTGCCAGTGTTTCGCTTGTATAGAGGACTGTTGGTCTTTTGAATGTGTTGTACTGTGGAATTTTTGTGTGTTTGATATGGACTTTTCGTTGTAGAGGCATTTTTGATTTTGTGACTTTTTTCTGAGAAGGAGCCGTGCGGAGTACTGGCGGTGCATTGCAAATATTTTGCATCATTTTAGAAAAAAATTTCTTAGAAACAAGAAGTTCGAATTGTCTCATTGAGTCATTAGCTTCTGGTTTAATGAAACAACTTCCAAACTAAATATCATCTTTAGTTATTTAAAAACGAAGTTGTTCAAAGACTTTTCCTTCTCATTCTCATCTCTAGTTAGGCGCTAATGTTTATGGTGATTCTGTACGGGGTGGAGAGGTTAGGTAATAGCTAGTATGTGCTTGCACATTGGCGTAGCGGTCTTAGTAAGGCTGGGGACCACTTGCGTAGAGCGGGTGCCCTCTGCATAGGCAAATGTCATAAGGTTTTGAAAGTGTAAGCCTGCCTGCTATGTAACAAGTGTGATGTGGATTTTTCCTCAAGAAATGGTGCAACGGAGTTTTTCTTGTCCACTACGACTGACGTTTCCGATCTGCAACAATGACGTGTAAAAATTATTGTAACAAACTCATTCTTCTTTGTTAATGCATCAATGAATGCAAATATCCATAAATCAGCCACTCTCTTTATTTCCTGCTTATAGTTAAGGACATTTTGTGATGCAAGTGATGTTGCGCGGAACATCAAACTGAGCCTGGTACTCCTTAGTGATGATGGGGTTAACAAAAACGGCATACGGTGCCTTGCAGGCGTTGTGTTTTGCTGATACGACCAGCTCCATCTTTACCCTTTCACCGAAGATGTAGTCGGTGGTCATTCCTTGATCCATTTTAACGCATTACGTCTTACAGGGGAAATAACAATCATGCAGACAGAGGAAGATACGAAGTTCAGTCACATCAGGTATGACGTGGAGGTAACAAGCTAAGACGTTTTGCGTCAATCGCCAAATGCCAGATAGCGATACATGCGTGAAGTGATGTTCATAGGTATGCAGCGGCCGACAAACAGGGCAGAGGAAGGAGCGGTGTCTCGACGTATGTTTGTCGTTGGTGACTTGATACCTGGTCGTGCACGTAGTGGTGGACAGAAACTGTATCGTTTTCCACACTCTTGGCAGTGGTCAGCTACGTACCGACTTCTATCACCTTACGTAGAGCCCCTAGCAGATGGGTGGCGTAAAAATCTTTTGTCTTCAATGGCTCGTTGCAGGGATAGCTGACGTAATTGTATTTGAGACCGAATGTAGGTACCTGAGAGAGCTGCGTCGCGATGTAGCAAACCGATATGAGCCTTACATGAAGAATGGAAAAGAAAATTGAGAATGCGCTAGGTGACGATCAGTTTGGCTTTAGGAAAAGTTAAGGGACGAGAGAGGCAATTCTGACGTTACGGCTAGTAATGGAAGCAAGGCTAAAGAAAAATCAAGACACTTTCATAGGATTTGTCGACCTGGAAAAAGCGTTAGACAGTATAAAATGGTGCAAGCTGTTCGAGATTCTGAAAAAAGTAGGGGTAAGCTATAGGGAGAGATGGGTCATATACAACATGTACAACAACCAAGAGGGAATAATAAGAGTGGACGATCAAGAACGAAGTGCTCTTATTAAGATGGGTGTACAACATGGCTGTAGCCTTTCGCCCCTACTCTTCAATCTGTACATCGAGGAAGCAATGATGGAAATATAAGAAAGGTTCAGGAGTGGAATTAAAATACAAGGTGAAAGGATATCAATGATACGATTCGCTGATGACATTGCTATCCTGAGTGAAAGTGAAGAAGAATTAAATGATCTGCTGAACGGAATGAACAGTCTAATGAGTACACAGTATGGTTTGAGAGTAAATCGGAGAAAAACGAAGGTAATGAGAAGTAGTAGAAATGAGAACAGCGAGAAACTTAACATCAGGATTGATGGTCACGAAGTCAATGAAGTTAAGGAATTCTGCTACCTAGGCAGTAAAATAACTAATGACGGACGGAGCAAAGAGGACATCAAAAGCAGACTCGCTATGGCAAAAAAGGCATTTCTGGCCAAGAGAAGTCTACTAATATCAAATACCGGCCTTAATTTGAGGAAGATATTTCTGAGGATGTACGTCTGGAGTACAGCATTGTATGGTAGTGAAACATGGACTGTGGGGAAACCGGAACAGAAGAGAATCGAAGCTTTTCAGATGTGGTGCTACAGACGAATGTTGAAAAATTAGGTGGACTATAAGGTAAGGAATGAGGAGGTTCTACGCCGAATCGGAGAGGAAAGGAATATGTGGAAAACACTGATAAGGAGAAGGGACAGGATGATAGGACATCTGCTAAGACATGAGGGAATGACTTCCATGGTACTAGAGGGAGCTGTAGAGGGCAAAAACTGTAGAGGAAGTCAGAGATTGGAATACGTCAAGCAAATAATTGAGGACGCAGGTTGCACGTGCTACTCTGAGATGAAAAGGTTAGCACAGGAAAGGAATTCGTGGCAGGCCCCATCAAACCAGTCAGTAGACTGATGACCAAAAAAAAAATGAGAGACCGGCATCATACCTTCCAATAGACGACCCACGAAGGGGGCGTATTGACGGGTCCATCGTTTCCAAATATTGCTCATATAGAGGGAGCTGTCCGGTCCCAAACATTAACCAGTCTCAGCCCTCCATCATGAGAGGGAAGGCCGGTGGGGGTGGGGGGGGGAGAACGTTCTTCTTCAAATAAACGTCCTGTGATAGGAAATAACCAAAAGCCGCTTGAAGTTTGCCACCTATCACCGCTGGTGGCAGGAGGACCAGTGACACGTAATTGAGATTTAACGCCACGTTGACGTTTTGGTGCTCCACACGCTGCAGCTAGTTCAAGCACGGTAGCAGGTTCCTGCACACTATCACACGTAAGATACGCCGTGCTCATCGATAGTTCCCCAGGGCTGTTCCGCGCACATCCTTCATAAGCTTGTCCGCAGGTCGTGGTCGTGCGATAGCGTTCTCGCTTCCCACGCCCGGGTTCCCGGGTTCGATTCCCGGCGGGGTCAGGGATTCTCTCTGCCTCGTGATGACTGGGTATTGTGTGATGTCCTTAGGTTAGTTAGGTTTAAGTAGTTCTGAGTTCTAGGGGACTGATGACCATAGCTGTTAAGTCCCATAGTGCTCAGAGCCATTTGAATTTCATAAGCTTGATTCCCAAATATCTCATTTCAGTAGCAGGCAGGAGGGGGGATACAGCGCTCGGCCCCAGACCATGCCTGATATCGAATGCTGCCGACTTGCTGGTGATCAGAAGACTGCCTTCGATCTGTCCGTGTCGCTCTGCTGGCCGTCGTGTCGTCGCGGACGAACTACGGCGCCTTATAGTCAGCCGTTTACCATTGATTTTACTCATTCGATATCGTTCCCGTTGCCTGTTCAGAGATGGATGTTGAACGTCGAAGCCCCAGAGCACTCAGTAGTAAAAGTCGTCCAGTGCCATACAGCCGAGTGCTAGCGAAGCAGCGACAGTGTCTTGTGGATTGCTGGTTGGGTGCAGAGGAGCTATAACACCGAAGTCGATCGGTGCGGGAAAGGCGTAGTTCACAGTTGGCCAACGTTTTGGTGACTTGCTGCAACAAGGAGTTCAGCTCCTGTAGTTGAGCTACGTTCATCCTTCCATAGCTGTTACTACGCCAGACTTGTTGGGGTGGAGAGATGCATCGAGCAGATATAGGCGCTGTGGTCAGCGAAGGCCAGCGGCCATCATTCTGAAGCCACCGTTCATCGTGAAAGACCTTGTGTCGGCTCTCCGAATGGCTAATTAGGGTGAGTGTGTTCAAGGCTGTCGCTATGTAACTTTTTCCACGTATATTGCAAGTGAAGATCGTGTATCATTATACCCAGTTCTGGACAAGGACCATAGTGTAGGATTTGGACCTTAGGATGGACGCAATTCATAACGTCCGAGGAAAAGGGGGTCGATGTTCGTGGATTAGAACCTGGTTCAGTCAATACATTCCGTAGTGCCTGACAGTGCATAAACGTTAATGAATCGGGTGTCGAGTCCCGCGATCGCTAGCTCTCGAACGGAGGAGAGATATGTGATGTCGGTGGCTTCGATACTGTCAAGCACTACAATAGCCAAGATGGTGTCTGCGGCACTACCAGGTCTCATGTACATTGGGTTACCGAAACAGTTCGTGAGCCCGTTCATTGACATGTTTTGCAGGAATGCGAAGTCATCTCCATGTGGGTCATACTGCTTCTCTCAGAAGTTGGATCCTCGCAGGGGATCTAACCATATTCGTGTTCATCATGACGATGCAAGTCATCGCTTGCTTTAAACAAGAAGCTAAATGTTATTATCCTTACATAAAAAATATTATCTTGCCAATAACTTTCAAATGCTGTGCTACACCCTTAATTTTTGTGTGTGAAATAGTAAATATACTCATGGCACTTTTGTTGCCCTATGCCTGTAATCACTTTCAGAACTCAATTTAATAATCAAATTAACAAATTTGATAAATTCAACCTTAAATTGCTGGAGTACCCATGTACTACCACAAAAAAACTGTGAATACTAGAGGGAATAAGAATGTAAACAGTGGCATATTTAACTTCAAAAAGCAACCGGAAGTTTTATTAAACCTTTAATCACAACAACTTTTAGGAGAATAATCCGATAGATCATACACACAAACCATAAACACAAATCTGTCAAGGAATTGTGTTTAATAGGCAAAGCAAAGAATGGAGTGGAAATTATACTAATTTCCGGCTGAATTAATCTCCTTTACAAAGTAATCTCTTTTATAAAAATCCAGCGTGAGGCCCAACTGTATTTAAATGGATCCAACTACGATCATGTATACCACAGACAGTGGTTTACCTGAAAATGGCTCTAAGCACTATGGGACTTAACATCTGAGGTCATCAGTCCCCTAGACTTAGAACTACTTAAACCTAACTAACCTAAGGACATCACAAACATCTATGCCCGAGGCAGGATTCGAACCTGCGATCGTAGCAGCAGCGCGGTTCCGGACTGAAGCGCCTAGAACCGCTCGTCCACATCGGCCGGCGTGGTTCACCTGAGAACAGGGAGCTGTGAATATCATTTAACAACCGTACGCTGGTGCAGCAATACTTTACCCATCTATTTTGATTCAGGCGGCAGGAGGAAACGGCGCGCTGTGGGTGCGGAACGGTGCGCTGCGAAGCTGTATGTTGAGACGCATCCATGAAAATAGGCAAACGACACAGCCTGGCGTTCTGATTATCAGAACGCGGGAAACCTCCCTATGAGAGCCCTGAAAACCTAGCAGATTTCAGTGTGAGTTGCACCCATTTGCTGGTCTACCCAAACCAATTTGACTCTCAGGCACGACTATGCATGCTGGAATTGTTAAATATCAGACAGCCGAGTCAGGACGAATAAGTTCACCCTCGTAACACATGACATGTCTGAGATGATATTCAGTTCCATTGTTGGTACAGTTGGAAACTGCCACTGCCTCTTGGTCCACCACAAGATACTCGTACAGGCCATCAGTCTCACTCAATAGGGAAAGACTTGAAGCTCTCCACAAGGTATCAAGCAGAAGACCCAGGAAAAGAATCACAACCACTTTCCACCAAGTCTCAGTACAGGAGCTGATTTAGCAAAAATGAAACAGCGCCCACATTGCACAAACCAATTGTTATATTTAGATTAAAGTTCAGTCTTGATCACGTTATGTCTGTTTTAATGAGTAACCGGTTTCGGTTTTTTCTATAAAACCATCATCAGACCCATTGGTCCCTTGGGTTGGTAGGTGGAGCTCTCCTTGCTGCTGTGCAGTCAGTTGACTGCACAGCAGCAAGGAGAGCTCCACCTACCAACCCAAGGGACCAATGGGTCTGATGATGGTTTTATAGAAAAAACCGAAACCGGTTACTCATTAAAACAGACATAACGTGATCAAGACTGAACTTTAATCTAAATATAACAATTAATTGATCACTGCATTCCAAAAATGTTTACCAAAATTGTACAAACCAATTGAACTATCCTCTACTCACTGAATCTCACCTCATGACTGTTCAGTTAGTCTGATAGCAATACAGAGACATTACTGGGTTTCACAGGTTGAGGGAGCAAGCCACTGCTTTATATATCCTGAGAGGAGCCAATCAGTGTCTGAATATCTCTCTTGTCTCGACAAAGAAGATTTTAGACTAGGGAAGCGTCATTCTCATTGTAAGCATGGCCATGTTTTGTCATCTACCTAGATGGGATCATAATCCATCCTTTACAGAGTGATTTAATCATTGCAGGCCAACCATTTCCGTTTACTGAGAGTTGTTCCCGTGAAATATATGTTTTTGCCGTTCGCTAAAACAACCTAGCGACTTCCTGGCGGTAGTGGGGTTACATTCCTGCCTCCACTAAACACATACACCCGCTGCTCCATCCCTATCGTCTCACCTTGTAACACGAGAATACAGAGCTTTATGACCTTCCCACCATTTCAACAAAAGCTCATTTTACAGCAGTCTCTCTTAAATGGCTTCCTCCACCACTACCTGCCATCCAGTCACCTTCACGATCGACTGCATCTGGCCGCGCGGGACTTGCCGAGCGGTCTCGGGCGCTGCAGTCATGGACTGTAAGGCTGGTCCCGGCGGATGGTCGAGTCCTCCCTCGGGCATGGGTGTGTGTGTTTGTCCTTAGGATAATTTAGGTTAAGTAATGTGTAAGCTTAGGGACTGATGACCTTAGCAGTTAAGTCCCATAAGATTTCACACACATTTGAACATATTTGACTGCACCTGGCTCAGGTAAAATGTTTTGTGAACTGACGTCCTTCTGTCCGACCCTAAGCGGAAGGAGGAGAGAGCTTCAGCCAGAAGTTCCTCTGCAGGTAAGATCCACTGAACACTTCTTCCCAGAATCACTTATACGGCCATGTCATTGCCCTCAGCATTTACGGCCCCCAATTTCATCTCTTTACATGTTCTCCATCGCGTCCACTATGGTCCCTCAAGTTCTCTACAGGTAATACATGCAGTTATAAAAACATTCTGGTCACAATTTCCAATGTAAGAAGTCATAATCCACACACTGCAAGTGTAGAACAAGGGAACACCGAGATTGTGACCTAAAATATGAATTTTAATCTGACTGACAACGTTTCTTTTTTTTTCTTTGGTAGTAAAAACAGCCCAATGGTTGCAATGGATTTTATAGTCAAATTTGACTATAAAATCCTTTGCAACCAGTGGGCTGTCTTTACTACAGAAAATATTTTCATGGTTGCTGCGCACAGCTATGACTGACAACGTTATTAAAGAGATTGGCATTCCAGCTCTCAACCAAGCAGTTAACCCGCACTTGTTGGGCAAAGTTATCTCAGTTGATGGTATACACAAGTGAATATTGCGAGTGACATCACTTTCCGCCGACCGTGGGCCTCTCAGTTCTGTTCAGAGTAGATGATCTGGTGGCTCCTCATCAGTCCCCAAATCGGGGTCCTGGGCATTCTCTGCGTCCTCATCCCACAATGTAGACATGAAAATCTATTCATGTTCCGTAAGGTCACAGTGGTTGGTGGGAAGACACTGAGCAGCTTCGTAGGCTGCACTGGAACTTTAATGCTGATAATTGTTTACTGCAGCGGACTGGCGGATAGACACCACCCATATCGCCAGCCGCTCAGCAGGGATGGAGTCAGTGGCAATGGTGTCAGCCTTGTGCCCAGCGTCCTGTCGGAGCAGTTCATCTTCCTCTGGTGCATGGGAGCTGCTGTGTTCTGACACACTCCTGCAGCGTCGTGTGGACTTCTGTGTAGGATGATGGCACTAAACCATGCCTCACCGGCACAGAGGTATGGTGAAGTCAATGTACTACCATCCTGCTGTTGGTGGTGCCGGCTGTGCTTGGTATTATCAGTGACAGTAAGTGGAATTTTGCCACTGGCAATACAGATTAATCAGCCAGCTGTCGCTCTGTGGAGGGCTGCTCCAATAAAGCAACGTCAGTCTGTTGTGTCAGGACAGGGAGAGATGTCGTAAGCATCTATGCACAAGTCACTGGCAATATCGTCAGGGTGGATAGAAGTATGATGCCCTGCAGTGGAAGTTGTTTGATCCGACACTGGAGGCACTCAGGCCATAACGGATCTTTCTTGTTCCAGCCAGAATACATTTTAGGCATTCCGTTACACATAACTATGGCTCGGCTGCCTCTTATATGCAGATATGGGGTGATACAGTCGTCAGAGGCAAATGTAATCACACATATTCCGTTGAGGACTGGATATGTCATAAACTGGTCCCATTTTTCTGCCTCGTGTTCTTCCACCAAGCTGTAGGGGGAGTGTCTCCACAATGTCTGCGGCTGGGAGTTGAAAGTGGAGTTCGATTACGTGAATAGTTCTCAGTTCCAGTACAGCAGAGTCAATCTCGACTCCGCACAACATTTACGTCTGCGTGGCACAAGTGGAGTCCTTGATTCATCCGTCGAAGAATCTTGTTGCACGAGGCAACGCTAATGAGTTTCACACAGACCGTATTACTTATGAACGAAAACTGGATGCCGACGGTGTTGGCAGCCGGACCTTGGCCTCCTCCTTTGGTTCTGGTCAAGAAAACTCGTTTAGAAAAGCAAACTTTATTGATGATTTTCTGTGTCGATTCGTAGTCATCTCGTCGCTTTATGGCGTCACGAATGGTACATAACAAATACGTTTTCCAAATGTCTACCCTCTACTGAATAGTTCTCTCTTTCCTGAGATGGAGTGTAGCGAAGACTCGCGATGGAATCGAAATTTCTTCACCATTTTAGAAAAAAAAATTTGTTGGAAACAAGCATTACGAATTGTTTCATTGACTCATTAGCCAATGTTACTACAAAACTCTTTAAAAACGTTGTGTTTTTAAAATAAACTTATTCAAAGATTTTCTTTCTAAATCCGAAATTGAGTTAGTGCCTAATTCTGATGATTTTGTGTGTGTGGTGCGTGGGTGGCGAGGGGCGATACCTAATATCTGGCTGCACTCTGGAGTAATAATCTCAGTAAGGCTGGGAACTATTGGCGTAGAGTAAGTGTTATTTGCATAGTCAAATGTGATACAGTTTTCAGTGTGAACTAGCCCGGTTTTCATCTACATCTACATCTAGATGGATACTCTGCAAATCACATTTCGAAGAACCTTCATAATTCTCGATTATTCCAATCTCGTACAGCGCGCGGAGAGAATGAACACCTATATCTTTCCGTACGAGCTCTGTATGTAGGTAGGAGGAGAAATTTGGTGATTGGAATATCGTGAGAAGATTCCGTCGCAACGAAAAACGCCTTTCTTTTAATAGTGCTGAGCCAAAATCCTGTATCATTTCTGTGACATTCTCTCACTTATTTCGCGATAGTACAAAACGTGCTGCCTTTCTTTGAACTTTTTCGATGTACTCCGTCAGTACTATCTGGTAAGGATTCCACACCGCGCAGTAGTATTCTAAAAGAGGACGGACAAGCATAATGTCGGCAGTCTCCATAGTAGGTCTGTTACATTTTCTAAGTGTGCTGCCAATAAAACGCAGTCTTTGGTTAGCCTTTCCCACAACATTTTCTATGCGTTCCTTCCAATTTCAGTTGTTCGTAATTGTAATACCTAGGTATTTGGTTGAATTTACCGCTTTTAGATTAGACTGATTTATTGTGCAACCTCAGTTTAACGAGTTTCTTTTAGCACTTTTGTGGATGACCTCACACTTTTCGTTATTTAGGGTCAACTGCTACTTTTCGCACTATTCAGATATCTTTTCTAAATCGTTTTGCAGTTAGTTTTGATCTTCTGATGACTTCATTAGTCGATAAATTACAGCGTCATCTGCAAACAACCGAAGATGGCTGCTCAGATTGTATCCCAAATCGTTTATGTAGATAAGGAACAGCAAAGGGCCTGTAATACTAGCTTGGGCAACGACAGAAATTACTTCTGTTTTGCTGGATGACTTTCCGTCAATTACTACGAACTGTGACCTCTCTGACAGGAAATCACAAATCCAGTCATATAACTGAGACGAAATTCCATAAACACGCAATTTCACTATAAGCCGATTGTGTGATACAGTTTCAAAAGCCTTCCGGAAATCCAGAAATACGGAATCGATCTGAAATCCCTTGTCAATAGCACTCAACGTTTCATGTGAATAAAGAGCTAGTTGTGTTTTACAGGAACGATGTTTTCTAAACCCATGTTGACTGTGTGTCAATAGACCGTTTTCTTCGAGGTAACTCATAATGTTCGAACACAATATATGTTCCAAAATGCTGCTGCATATGGACGTTAACGATATAGACCAGTAATTTAGTGGATCACTCCTACTACCTTTCTTGAATATTCGTGTGACCTGTGCAACTTTCCAGTCTTTGGGTATGGATCTTTTGTCGAGCGAACGGTTGTATATGATTGTTAAGTATGGAGCTAATGCATCAGCATACTCCGAAAAGAACCTAAATGTTATACAGTGTGGACCAGAAGACTTGCTTTTATTAAGTGATTTAAGTGGCTTCAGTACTCCGAGGATATTTACTTCTACGATACTCATGTTGGCAGCTGTTCTCGCTATCAATTCTGGGATATTTACTTCTTTTGTGAAGGCATTTCGGAATGCTGTGTTTAGTAACTCTGCTTTAGCAGCACTGTCTTCGATAGTATCTCCATTACTAGCGCGCAGAGAAGGCATTGACTGTTTCTTGCCGCTAATATACTTCACATATGACCAGAGTCTCTTTGGATTTTCCGCCAGGTTTCGAGACAAAGTTTCGTTGTGGAAACTGTAATGAGCATCTCGCATTGAAGTACGCTCTAAATTTCGAGTTTCTGTAAAAGATCGCCGAGCTTGGGGATTTTGCGTCTATTTAAATTAATTATGTTTGTTTCGTTGTTTCTGCAAAAGTGTTATGAACCGTTTTGTGTACCAAGTAGGATCAGCTTCGTCGTTTGTTAATTTATTTGGTATGAATCTCTCAATTTCTGCCGATACTATTTCTCTGAATTTAAGCCACATCTGGTATACACATATATTGTTAACTTGGAATGAGTGGAGATTGTCTCTCTGGAAGGCGTCAAGTGAATTTTTATCTGCTTTTTTGAATAGGTATATTTGTCGCTTATTTTTCGAGGTTTTGGGGATTACAATATTCAATCTCGTTATGACAACCCTGTGTTTAGTAATCCCTGAATAGGTTTTGATGCTTGTTATTAACTCAGGATTATTTGTTGATAAAAGGTCAAGTGTGTTTTCACAACCGTTTACTATTCGCGTGGGCTCATGAACTAACTGCTCGAAATAATTCTCAAGGAATGCGTTTAGCACAATTTCGGATAATATTTTATGCGTACCTCCGGAATTAAACATGTATTTTCTCCAACATATCGATGGTAAATTAAAGTCACCACCAACTATAATTGTATGAGTGGGGTACGTGTTTGAAATCAAACTCAAGATTTCTTTGAACATTTCAGCAACTGTATCATCTGAACTGGGTGGTAGGTAAAAGCATCCAATTGTTATTTTATTCCGTTTGCCAACAATGACCTCTGCCCATACTAACTCACAGGAAGTAATTACTTCAATTTGGCAACAACTTAAGCTACTTCTAACAGCAACAAACACACCACCGCCAACCGTGTTTAGCCTGTCCTTTCGGATCACCGTTAGGGTTTTCGCTAAAATTTCGGCTGAGCTTATATCCGGCTTTAGCCAGCTTTCAGTCCCTATAACGATTTGAGCATCAGTGCTTTCTATTAGCGCTTGGAGCCCTGGTACTTTCCCTACACAGCTACTTCAGTTTTCCACTGTTATACCAATGGTTCCTGTATCTACCTTCTTCCTGTGCTCAGCCTGTACTGTTTGTGACTGAAGCCCTTCTTGTGTTTTCCCGAGACTCTCTAACTTAAAAAACCGCCCAGTTCACGCCACACAGCCCCTGATACCCGTGTAGCCGCCTCCTGCGTATAGTGGACACCTGATCTATTCAGCGGAGCTTGAAATCCAACAACCCTTTGGCGCAAGTCGAGGAATCTGCAGCCTACACGGTCGCAGAACCGTCTGAGCCCGATTCAGACCCCCCCACTCGGCTATTAAACAGAGTTCAGCAATCAGTGCTGTCGACTATGCTGCAGATAATCAGCTCTGCTTTCATGGTGCAAGCAAGACTGGTAGCCTTTACCACTTCTGTTAGCCTCTCTAAACCAGAGAGAATCTCTTCTGATGAAAAGTGACACTCATCATTGGTACCGACGCGAGCAACCACCTGAAGTTGGCTGCACCCTGTGTTCTTCATGGCACCCGGGAGGACTCTTTCCCCACCTGGGATGACTCCACCCGGTATGCACACGGAGTGCACATTGTTATTCTTACCCTTCTTATCAGCCAAGTCTCTAAGGTGCCCCACAACGCGCCTAACGTTGGAGCTCCCAACTACCAAGAATCCCACCCTCTGTGATTGCCCGGATCTTGCAGGCTGAGTGATTTCCTCTAAAACAGGACAGGCGACAGCATCTGGCTCAGCGACAGTGTCAGCCACAGACAGCACCTGGAACATGTTTGTCAGACAAACCGGGGAGGCCTTACGTGCGGCCGCCTGGTAAGTCTTTCGTCACCCTCTTCTTCCTGGGGCGACCTCTCACTCGACCACAGGTGAGAGATCTGTCTCAGTGCGAGCAGTAACTGGGATGGCCACCGGTGAGGACCGAGCGGAGGGCTCGGACGTGCTGGACGTCCGTTGAATCCACATGGCCGGCCCACAAAAGTGTTGCCCATCCACTGCAGCCTCAATCTGTGTAACTGTAGCCATCACAGCCTGAAGCTGAGAGCGAAGTGTCACCAACTCGGCTCGCATCCGCACTCAACAATGGCAGGCCCTGTCCAGTCTAAAGACTGTGGAAACCTAAACTAGGCATATAAACGGACTATCGGCAGGTGCTGCGCAACTCTACTGTAGACCCTGACGAAAACGCACGAACTGTGTCTAATAATAAGCAGATATTCAAAATCCTAACTACCGAAGCACTCAGGTGAAACTAAATAATTCTCTCCTGATTAGGAACTTGTAATATGTCATAAAATCGGTTTACTTTCCGACGAAAACGGAAACACTCTAACAGGGGCTATTAGATATTAAATTTACACACAGAAACTCAAGAAACTAAACTATTAAAGCACACAGATGATATAATAAAATTCGCTCCAGTTAGGAACTCGTGAATGTCACAAAATCAGTTACTTCCCTTTTACAGCGTCCATCTCGGTCGGCTACTACTGCCTGACTCACCGCGTGAACATTACAACAAAGTTATCCGGCACACAGGATTCTGTTCGTATACCACGAGGCGGTTTCGACCCTGGACCGGCGTGCCTACACGTCTCCACGGTGCGATCGCTTTAACGTGTTGGGTTATCCACGCGGGCATGCTATCACTACTCTCAAAAGAGATAAATCTGAGGAAGTTCTACATTCCCATTCCTAAAACCCCATGGAATTGAAGAATAAGTGTGGGACCTTTAGAATGAAGTGGAGTGTCTAATGAGCACACACTATGTATTGTGAGTAAATCAAACAAGGATGAAGGTAATTGGAAGCAGCAGTAACGAGAATTACGATTAAATTTAAATCCTAAACTGGGTATCACCAAGCAGGCGATGTGAAGAATTCTGCTACCTTCGAAGCAAAATAACTCTCTGTGGACGAAGCATAGAGGACATAAAAAGCAGAGTAGCTTAGGCAAAGAGGTCATTTGTTGTCAAAGAAAGTCGACTAGCTCCAACACCAACTTTAATTGAGAAAGATACTTTTGATAGTGTACCTTTGAAGCGTTGCATTCCATGGCAGTGAGAAAAGATCTAATGTATGATAGAGCATGTGTTAAGGCATCAGGGAATAGCCTCCATAATTCTAGAAGGATCTCTAGTGGGTGAAAACTGTAAGAGAGGGCTGCAGCATTTCCAACCCAAAGACCAGTGGCAGCAAGTGAAACTATGCGACGAATAAATTACGACAGGAGAGGAATTCGTACCTTTCAGGTGCCTGATGAAAAAGAAAATTTAAATACGATCCACTAGAGTGGAAATTAAATTGTCCCAAACAATGTATAGAAACAGCGAAGGGTGTAGTTCAATAAGTAAGATTCGTAAGAAATGGCGTATTAAAAGAGAGCAGCAATAAATTATGGAACTATGTACCGTTAGTTGTGTTTCACAGCACTGTTAGACTTTGAAAATATTTCCTTGTAACACAGTAAGGTACAGTATTATTTAATCAGCGACCTGTTCCTTTCAGAGACCATTCTGAAGCCCAGCTTGAGTTAACGGACAAGATACTGTGGAGTACAACGACATCGGGAAAAAAAGCGCAAGTAGACTATTGACATCATTCGACGGAATTATATTCCACTGTAACTCTTGCTGTTAAAACCATCGGTGTTAGAAAATGGTCTTCAACCGAAACCAGTTCCTTGATAGAAAAACCGGTTATTGCTAAACAATACTGTTAACGTTAATTTATGGTGTTGTATGGCGTCATTTACAAAATTATCACTGGTTTACCAGTTGTCAATAAAAACAAATCATACAGCTCCCGTTCTGTAGCCTTCCTTTTTCCCATTCCGATTGCTAGCAAATATCGCACTTCAGTCAGTCGTTGTTGCAACAAAGATAGATACGATACACAGAGAACACTTAGTCATAATGCAAAGATTTTGTTGAAGTGCATTGATGAACAGAAAGGAATGAAGAGATGACAAGGAGAAACAGTCGTCCATTACAGAATCCGTTACAGAACCGAAACTACTGGAAGCCTTTCATCAAAGCGAGCATGAATTAATTGCCGTTTCTGTTTAACATTCAATACAGGGCGGAGGTTTCCTTTGAGAGCTTAAGACTGATAGCCATCATTCGCAAATGCCTTCTAACGGCGATAATAACTGGAAATCCTCTGACTTCATGTACCATTATTAGTAAGAAATTTAACCTTACATCAGTCTATCTGGAACAACATTTTAGCAACGCCCTAATAGTTAGCCAGAAACTATATATTCAGAATCAATGATGGAGGAACGAAAATTGTAGTGAATCCTTATGAAAATGATTGGAAGTTGTGCTGTCCCTTTTTGCTGTATTTACATAGTAGTTACTTGACAGCTGTACAAAATATCAAGCGAATCTCGTGTCGACTTTTTCTTTCAAAAACATGATGAGAAACGAAAAGCACGTCTTTAGACAAACAGCTATTCCGGAATTATTATTAAAATCTTTTACTTGTTAGTAATATATTTACGCATGTAAGCATACGATTGCCTGTTAATATTCTTGTGGACGCTTCGATATCTTTTTTGATTATTCTACTGATTATTTTGAAGTAGCCTGTCTTGGAAATATCTTCATCTCAAAACAGCACCTATTCAGAACACCGTCAATTATTTGTCGATGTATTCCACTCCCTACCGTCCCCTACAATATTACATCTACCCTCTGTAGTTCACAATAATACAGAGAGTATTCTAGGTATTCCCTACTGTCTTAACATATGCCCCGTGATCTTGTTCCTTCTTCTGCTCCAGCTATCCCTTTCTTCGTTGATTCCGTATTTGTTATCAATTCATATAATTTTCAGTAACTTTCTATAACACCACTGATTCCTTGCTTCTACATCTACATCTACATCTACATTTATACTCCGCAAGCCACCCAACGGTGTGTGGCGGAGGGCACTTTACGTGCCACTGTCATTACCTCCCTTTTCTGTTCCAGTCGCGGATGGTTCGCGGGAAGAACGACTGTCTGAAAGCCTCTGTGCGCGCTCGAATCTCTCTAATTTTACGTTCGTGATCTCCTCGGGAGGTATAAGTAGGGGGAAGCAATATATTCGATACCTCATCCAGAAACGCACCCTCTCGAAACCTGGCGAGCAAGCTACCCCGCGATGCAGAGCACCTCTCTTGCAGAGTCTGCCACTTGAGTTATCTAAACATTTCCGTAACGCTAACACGGTTACCAAATAACCCTGTGACGAAAGGCGCCGTTCTTCTTTGGATCTTCTCTATCTCCTCCGTCAACCCGATCTGGTACGGATCCCACACTGATGAGCAATACTCAAGTATAGGTCGAAGGAGTGTTTTGTAAGCCACCTCCTTTGTTGATGGACTACATTTTCTAAGGACTCTCCCAATGAATCTCAGCCTGGTACCCGCCTTACCAACAATTAATTTTATATGATCGTTCCACTTCAAATCGTTGCGCACGCACACTCCTAGATATTTTACAGAAGTAACTGCTACCAGTGTTTGTTCCGCTATCATGTAATCATACAATAAAGGATCCATCTTTCTATGTATTCGCAATACATTACATTTGTCTATGTTAAGGGTCAGTTGCCACTCCCTGCACCAAGTGCCTATCCGCTGCTAATGTTATTAATGCATTTAAATTTCATCATCTTTTTGTAACACAACATCCCATAGACTGCGATTACCTTTATCTGAGTTTACTACAGTTCATTATCGATTTTCAATCAGCGCTGTATTTCAAACGTGTATTGTCAGAAATTTCGTACTCAGATAGATGTCTGTTTTTTGTAGAAGTAGACTGAATTTGTTAGGAATGCTCTTTTTAAATGGATTACACTGTTTCTTGTATACACATTTCAAAGTCCACCATGGGTTATTTTGCTTCTAAAGCAGCAGCATTCCTTCACTTAGCCAAATATGTAGGCCAAAACTTTTAGATTGAGTTTATTAATAGCCTCATTTCTGGTGCTCTTCATTATTCTTATATTTCTTTATTTTACTTCCATCCGTATTCTGTACTCAGTTACGTTCGCAAAAGTAACGCCACATTTAAAAAGAAAGAATTTAGTTACTTCATCGCATACAGGGTTTCTCAAAGTTTCCTCGAAAGAGAACTGAATTGGTAAATTTTCATATTAAAACCGTAAGTTAGAAAATGTCACCAGCTGCTGTGTTCCGTGATCAGTTCCAAGAATTTTACTGTGTTGATCATCACACCGTTATAACAGTCCACTTTTATGAAAGAAAGGTTGGTACAAAAATTTGGCTGGAATTACATCTCACAAAACGAAAGCAAAGAGCGTTTTCGGACAAGCTGAATTGTGGAAGGAACGCAACATTTTAACGATTTAAGGAAATAAAATCACAATTGTAGACCCACACGCTTCAGTTTGCTTCCAACCTCATTCCTCATTTGTGACTGTAGCTTATCACTTACCAAAAATCAAGTATGAGTCACATTTTCTTCAAACAACACAAGAATGAGAGTATATTGTTGGTACTAATGTCCAGAGTATTATTATTTACACTGTGAAACATAGGTAAAGCACCAGTTCTTCGAAATCCGATAACTGTGTCCCATTGCAACGCGTAAGTTTGAATTCCACGCCAAATGTGCCTACAATCTTCCACTGTAACGGTGCAAACGCGTGGAGCACTGCGACTTCACCCTCAGGATTGACGGCACTCCAGAGAGCCAGGTGTCGACAGTTGTGAAGTACGGCAACACTTAAAACCCATACGATGTCATTTTCCGGCCTGTAGACGCCTACGACTATTCCGCAGGTTTTCTCTGTAAAAGTATATTTTTAAAGTTCTCAATAAGGTGCTACGGAGGGTATTCCCGTACTCGGAGATACTCACGCATGTGTCAGTGTCACACACCTCCGAGACTGCGCCACTGGAGCGCATGAAATAGTAGGGCTGAGAATGAATAAGCGCCTCTTATTGTTTCAGATCATATACAGATTTTGTCGAATGGTTCTGTACGGTCGCTAGTGGTACCAATCCGGACATCAGAGCAAAACGTGCGGCCGCACGGCCCTCCAAAGATGTGCGATGAAGTAAAATGGCGTTGCTGGCCCGCGATGCCTTTACAGGAGGGTTGAAACGACCGGATGCGTCAGGAGTTTCTAAAACTGGTAAGTTTTTATACCATCACGTAAGGCCTTTTCGTGTCGATTCCTGGCGGCGGTGCGTCTGAAATGATTTCCTAGCTCACCCATAGCAAAACCGCGTGGTTTCATAGCAGGACGTCGCAGTTCCGACCACCATTGCAGAGGAGTCAAGAGGCGGAATGTGGGCAAGACGGAGTGTGACGACGTTCTCATGCTATGAAGTGTCAACGGTGTCATTTGACGGAAAAGTGGTGAAATTTGATGCCACTTTACACCTCACATGAACTTCTGAGCTCTGGTCTTTTTTCGCACGTGTCGACACCTAGCAGTTTGTAGGTCACCGAGCACGAGGGCGAAGTAGCTGGGTCCACGCTTTTGCGCCATTACAGTGGAAGGTTGTGGGCATCTCTAAGACTTAGCCTCCCACTGGGAGACAATTGTGGGGTTTTGAATGTTGAAAAACCTCGAATCGAAGAGTTAGGGTGATCGGGACAAGGTGGGGGGGGGGGGGGGTGTCGGTAAAGCCTCACACTTTTCTATTGTGGTCAGTGAGGGGTAGACTTTCCCGCTTTTTCAGACTGAAGTCAACCGAGCGAGGTGACGCAGTAGTTAGTACACTGGAGGACGACGCTTCAATCCCGCGTACGGCCATCCTGATTTAGGTTTTCCGTGATTTCCCTAAATCGCTCCAGGCATATGCCGGGATGGTTCCTCTGAAAGGGCACGGCCGACTTCCTTTCCTGTCCTTCCCTAATCCGATGAGACCGATGACCTCGCTGCTTGGTCTCTTCCCCCAAAAGCCAACCAACCAGACTGAAGTCATAATTTGGGTTGTCACCTATAACTACCCGAATTCCAGCTCTGTTTACTTAAGTTATTAATTACATAGAAATTTAAAATTTAGGTAAAATAAAAATTGCGGTTTTTTGTCCCACAAAATGTGTTAAAGCCCTGCAGCTAGGGTCTTTGGTCTATTTCATATAAACATGGATAAAAATGGTTGAATGCATAATAACAGCAGTTAAAATTACGCTTTGGAACATTGTTGCATTGTAGCCAAGTCACGCAACACAATATTGAATTAAAATATTTCGTAGATTTAAACGTTCAAACGTGTGTGAAATCTTATGGGACTTAAGTGCTAAGGTCATCAGTCCCTAAGCTTACAAACTACTTAACCTAAATTATCCTAAGGACAAACACACACACCCATGCCCGAGGGAGGATTCGAACCTCCGCCAGGACCAGCCGCACAGTCTTTGACTGCAGCGCCCCAGACAGCTCGGTTAATCCCGCGCGGCGCAGATTTGAACACAGCGTTGAAAAATGCTTGTACAAATATAATAACTTTTTCTCCACGGAAAGCGAGTTAGCAGGAAAACCTGAAGGAGTTCGGTTACTGAGGCTAAGTTATCTATGTACTTAGTTTATAGTGTACATTGTTAGGTCTTCTGAGACTTTCTTGAAGTCCCAGGTTTTGTTTTCGTTCTTTTTCCTACACTTCTTCACCAAGGAGTAGATATATATCGATATCTGAGTTACTGTCATGATGTGAAAACCCTGAACGTGACTCTAAAATGGTTCAAATGGCTCTGAGCACTATGGGACTTAACTTCTGAGGTCATCAGTCCCATAGAACTTAGAAATACTTAAACCTAACTAACCTAAGGACATCACACACATCCATGCCCGAGGCAGGATTCGAACCTGCGACCGTAGCGGTCGTGGGGTTCCAGACTGTAGCGTCTAGAACCGCTCGGCCACCCCGGCCGGCTGCCTCTAAGGAATAGTCAACTGACTGAGCTGTCTTCATCATTCTTCTGGCGTCATCATCATCATCATCATCATCATCATCATCATCATCATTTAAGACTGATTATGCCTTTCAGCGTTCAGTCTGGAGCATAGTCCCAGTTATAAAATTCCTCCATGATCCCCTAGTCAGTGCTAACATTGGTGCCTCTTCTGATGTTAAGCCAATTACTTCAAAATCATTCTTAACCGAATCCAGGTACCTTCTCCTTGGTCTACCCCGACTCCTCCTACCCTCTACTGCTGAACCCATGAGGCTCTTGGGTAACCTTGCTTCTCCCATGCGTGTAGCATGACCCCACCATCTAAGCCTATAGAGTTCATTCCCAGTTATTCTTTGATTTCCTCATTATGGACACCCTCCTGCCATTGTTCCCATCTACTAGTACCTGCAATCATCCTAGCTACTTTCATATTCGTAACCTCAACCTTATGGATAAGGTAACCTGAATCCACCCAGCTTTCGCTCCCATACAACAAAGTTGGTCGAAAGATTGAACGGTGCACAGAAAACTTAGTCTTGGTACTGACTTCCTTCTTGCAGAAGAGAGTAGATCGTAGCTAAGCGCCCACTGCATTAGCTTTGCTACACCTCGCTTCCAGTTCTTTCAGTATGTTGCCATCCTGTGAGAATACGCATCCTAAGTACTTGAAACTGTCCACCTGTTCTAACTATGTTCCTCCTATTTGGCACTCAATCCGTTTATATCTCTTTCCCACTGACATTAATTTTGTTTTGGAGATGCTAATCTTCATACCATAGTCCTTACATTTCTGATCTAGCTGTGGAATATTACTTTGCAAACGTTCAATAGAATTTGCCATCACAACTAAGTCATCCGCATATGCGAGACTGCTTATTTTGGGTTCACCTATCTTAATCTCACCCAGACAGTCTATTGTTTTCAACATATGATCCATAAATAATATGAACAACAGTGGAGACAGGTTGCAGCCTTGTCTTACCCCTGAAACTACTCTGAACCATGGACTCAATTTACCGTCAACTCTAACTGCTGCCTGACTATCTATGTAAAGACCTTTAATTGCTTGCAAAAGTTTGCCTCCTGTTCCATAATAACGTAGAACAGACAATAACTTCCTCTTAGGAACCCAGTCTTATGCCTTTTCTAGATCTGTAAAACATAAATACAATTCCCTATTCCACTCGTAACACTTCTCCATTATTTGCCGTAAGCTAAAGATCTGGTCCTGACAGCCTCTAAGAGGCCTAAACCCACACTGATTTTCATCCAATTTGTCCTCAACTAATACTCGCACTTTCCTTTCAACAATACCTGAGAAGATTTTACCCACAACGCTGATCAAAGAGATACCTCTGTAATTGTTACAATCCTTTCTGTTTCCATGTTTAAAGATTGGTGTTATTACTGCTTTCGTCCAGTCTGATGGAACCTGTCCCGACTCCCACGCCATTTCAATTATCCTGTGTAGCCATTTAAGACCTGACCCAAGGTCTCCAACCTTCCCAAGATATCTTCTTGCATGCTGTAATTATCTGTTTGGCTTTGTTTATATCTTCAACATAACTTTCTCTGCCTACCTGAGTTCTAGTATGTAGCCATTTTTGATACGCCTTCTTTTTCCTTTTACAGGCTGCCTTGACTGTGTCATTCCACCAAGCTGTTTGCTTCATCCTACACACTACTGTTCCAAGACATTCTTTGGCCACTTCTAGTACTGTGTCCTTGTACCTTGTCCATTCCTTTTCCAGTGACTGCATTTGACTACATTCAACTAACTGGTACCTTACTGAGATCACTGTTATGTACTTGTGTCTGGTTTCCTTATCCTGAAGTTTCTCCTCTCTTATCCTCCTACACATGTACCTGACCTCCTGCACTTTCGGCCTCACAATACCGATTTCACTGCAGGTTAAATAGTGATCACTGTCATCAAAGAATCCCCTGAATATACGTGTGTCCCTCACAGCCTTCCTGAATTCCTGATCTGTTATTATATAGTCAATGACAGATCTGGTACCCCTGCCTTCCCAAGTATACCGGTGAATGTTCTTATGTTTAAAAAATGAGATTGTGATTACTCAGCCCACACTGGCACAGAAATCCAAGAGTTGTTACCCGTTCCTGTTGGCCTCCATATCCTCTCCAAATTTACCCATAACCTTTTCATACCCTTCTGTTCGATTTACAATCCTGGCATTAAAATCACCCATGAGCGGAACACTGTCCTTGTCCTTTACTCTAACAACTACATCACTGAGTGCATCATAAAAATTATCCATCTAATCTGGATCTGTCCCTTCACAATGCGAATATACTGACACAATCCTAATTTTCTTGCTAGACAATGTCAAATATATCCACATCAGTCGTTCGTTTACATACCTTATTGCAACTACGCTGGGTTCCATTTCTTTCCCGATGAAAAGCCCTAAACCCCATTGTGCTATTCCTGCTTTGACTCCTGACAGGTAGACCTTGTATTCTCCCACTTCGTCTTCTTTCTCACCCCTTACCCGAATGTCACTAACAGCTAAAACGTCCAGCCCCACCTTACCTGCAGCCTCTGCCAGCTCTACCTTCTTCCCACAGTAGCCCCCATTGATATTAATAGCTCCCCATCTCATTACCATTTGTTTGCCAAGTCGAATCTTATGAGTCCCTGGTTTGTCAATTAGAGGTGGGACTCCGTCACCTCCAAAGGTCCGAGGCATTTTGCTCTGATTGTTGCCAGCAGCAAATTTATAGTACCAGAGAAGCAGGTTGCTAGCCTTACTTGCCCCGGGTCCCATTGAGTTTTAACCTTAACGGTTGAGGGACTAACCGCTGGATTTGGCAGTCTTTGCGGTCTGAGCACAAATGTGGCCACGACTCGGAATATGTCCGAGATGCCCAGCCTTATTCCAAAGTAACTGGTATCCCGACTGTCAGGCCACTTACTTGGCCACTAATACGTTGCCCGTGGTTCATGAACTAGGACATGACTACAGGAACCCACACCATGAACCACTTTTGGCGTTGATACAATTAAATCTATTTTTCGTTCTTTTGTTTCTATAGCACGCACTTTTCTTTCTTTAACACGTCTCTCCTTTTCAGTAACAACAAGCTCTTCATTTCCTGTGTACTCTTTCCTCATTCGTTCTTTATTGGACGTCGACGTTAGAATCACACACTTCATTGTTTTTGCGGGGAAGTTTCGCCTAATTCTTTATTTTTGACAGCCCTTCAGGTGAGATAATCTCACACAGTGTGTGTTGAATGTCATTTTTTGCGGGGCTGTCATTGAAGAATTATCATAAAATATTTGCAACTGCGGGGATTTACCACTCAACACCTGCAGACACTTGCCCCATTTCGCAGTTTCCTGACAAATGTGCCAGTGTTAATTTTGAGAACTAACCGGAACAATTATTTTCACGTGAAAGTAAAGCTTAAATTCAATACTGTAAACGACTGATTTGTTAACAGTTCTTTGTATACCCTCCAATACACAATATTCAAGTATAATAACAGAAAAGTTACATATAAGCAGATTTTCTCACCTCTGGAACCACAAGCCGGTATGAACTTTCGTGAAAAAATGATATATACTAAGATACACCTGCCACCTGGTGGCCAGCTTCTGAATCGATGGCAATCAATTAAGAAACTCGGTACGGGATTTTACCCCTGCAGAGTCTTATACCCATGTGCCCTATGCCACAAGGAGGAAAAGCGGGACACCATTATCTACTAAGTCACCCTGAAGAAAGTGTGTGTTGAATGATCGTGGCAGACAATCATTGAAGACGATTATGAAGAAAAATAAGCGGAGGACAGCTGCAAAACTCGTTGCAGAACTGAAAGTCACACTCGAGAACCTTGTCAACAACAACACGCAGGGAGCCCTATCACCAGCGAATACAGGACTATCTGGAATCCCAAAATTACGCATTAGTGATGGAACTGTCTGTAACGAAAAACGTGGTACCAAACCCTTAAAACCTGAACTATGGAGCACTGGAAGGAAGTCACTAGGTCCGATGAGTGCTGTTTCATACTGATTCCAGCTTCTGGTCGAGTTGACGTCTTAAGAATGACATATGGCGGCAGATCAGTGATGATTAGGCAGTCGCACAGTGGTATATCATGCGTCCTATGGTTACTCTGCAAGGTCGCATTCCTGACAAGGATTATGTGGCGAGATTGACTGATAGCTCCATTCCATCGTACAATATTTGTTGCATAATAGTGAAGCAGTGTTCCAAAATGACACGGTCCTTTTCACTCAGGGTCTGCTTTGGAGAGAAGAATGCATAATCGTTATCCATCTCCAACCGTACTTGAATTTCTCATTGCTTTGGTGGAAGAATCGTATAGGATACAAGACCTGTAGTTATCCATTCCGAGACGACTGGAAGCTCTTTTTAATGACAGCAGTTTTTCTACACGGTATCACGGACGGTAATATCTGATGTATTTGGTATTTCATTTTTTGCCCACCTGTGTACGTCTATAATACTGAAAAAGAACCTTGTTTAGAATCTTCTAAAATGGTCCAAATAGCTCTGAGCACTATGGGACTTAACATCTGAGGTCATCAGTCCCCTAGAACTTAGAACTACTTAAACGTAACCAACCTAAGGGCATCAAACACATCCATGCCCGAGGTAGGATTCGAACCTGCGACCGTAGCGGTCGCGCGGCTCTAGACTGAAGCACCTAGAACCGCTCGGCCACACCGGCCGGCAAACTTCTAAAGTTACTGATACAGAATGATGTCAGTAGCCAAAACAACGTAATAAACAGAAAGTACCTTATTAATCGATCTAGACGATCTCTTTCAGAAGATATTCACAACGATCGTAGACTCACTCAAGAAATTTATTTATTTACTTATTTATTTAATTTCTTAAGCATTGCATTTGGTGTCCATATTATCAGTCATCAGTTAATTAACCATAAATATGTACTGTTACAGAAAATGATGTAAAGAAAATACAAAGGCTCAGATTAGATGAATACTGAACCCATGTGCTCGTAGAATAATATAGTCGTACATGATCGCACACTACTTTCACTCTAGAGACTAACGTTACCTCTAGGGACTACTGTTACGAGAATGCTCAAGGTTACAGCAAGGATGAAATTTTAGTACCACCACAAAATAGAGCAGCCAAGTTCCCCAAGTTTGGTCAGATTATTTAGTGCATACGCCCGCATCTCGTGGTCGTGCGGTAGCGTTCTAGCTTCCCACGCCCGGGTTCCCGGGTTCGATTCCCGGCGGGGTCAGGGATTTTCTCTGCCTCGTGATGGCTGGGTGTTGTGTGCTGTCCTTAGGTTAGTTAGGTTTAAGTAGTTCTAAGTTCTACGGGACTTATGACCACAGCAGTTGAGTCCCATAGTGCTCAGAGCCATATTTAGTGCATAAATCAACGTAATTTCTGCCTAACGCTTCAAAAATATCAGTGACTCAGTGAGGAAGCTCAAGTTGCCGAGGTTTACGCAGAACTTAACGCGTTTATCAGCACCGAATGCAAGTAACGTTGTAGACAGGGTGCCGGCGCCAGGTCAGTGGCAGTGTATCGCTCGCCATGTAGTGGCACCACGCAAGCTGCGCTGCCGTCGGCCGTAATTAGTGCCACGCGTCCTCGCAAATTTACTGGCTGCATCTGCGTAACTGCCCCGTACCCGTCGAGGACACTATCTCGCCTGCTGACGCATGCCTTGACGTATGAGAGGTACCGTTCTTGGAGGTACTAATGTTCCGACGTGTATGCACAACATGAAGTGTTATGGAAGCAACATAAAAACTGTCTGAGTAACTCAATTAATATTTTTCGTCTGTATTTGAGAAGCTGTTATTTTATTTTGCAGTATTGTTGACATCCATGTCCCCCAGATTGTCTTTGTTTTCAATTAATTGTTTTCACTTCCTTTATCTTCCATCCTTTGCTTATTAGTTGCTGACGTTCTTTTTTACCTTCTCCTTTTTTCATCGTATAGATCCTCCAAATGTTGTGCATTTATGGCATGTGTTATCTCCGCCATTCCTTTTTCTATTCTAGGAATCTTTGTATTTATACTACATTTCAAAACGATAGAAAAATTCGTCCATGCGTCTACTGCACTCATTTCAAGGGCAAAGAGCCTAAAATTTCTTATTCTTGTGGCATAGACAATATTTTCTCTTTTTTCTGCATCTTTAGTCTCCATGGACTTTTCTTACCGTATCTCTATCTTTCCTCTCCTGTTCCAAGTGGTACAGTAAACTTTTTCATTTAAAAGCAGTTTCATGTTGTGCTCCATAGATTGGATAAAGTTTTAAAACATCATATTACTACCAAAGATGTTAAATTAAAACGCTCTATTTGTCTCTGTGGAAAAAGGACCCATCCCTACTGTCAAACATGAAATTGCTTTGAAGTCGAAACCTACTTGGCTGGCTTAAGGACTAGCGACATTCATCCTGAATGAAATATTTGTCATTACCTGTTTGGTGCAAACTTCTGACAAACCACTGCAAGAAAAGTACTTTGCAACAGGGTGCATTTAGTGGGGGTGCAAAATGGCATATTGGCGTATGCAAGCGCATACAAAATGTGATTGGTTGAAAGGCTTGAATGTTAAATTTTGTGGGGTCGTGTGGAGTTGAAAATAAGAGCTGAGTGAGGCAGACAGCAATGGTTCAAATGGCTCTGAGCACTATGGGACTTAACTGCTGAGGTCATCAGTCCCCTAGAACTTAGAACTACTTAAACCTAACTAACCTAAGAACATTACACACATCCATGTCCGAGGCAGGATTCTAACCTGCGACTGTAACTGTAGAGAAGTAGAAGTCAGGTCGTGACGTTAAAGAGCATTAACATATCAAGTTAGTAGAATATCTATGGTGTTTTTTGCACCGTTTTTGGTCCTTCCGTACAGAGCGTTAGATATTTTGATCACTGGTGCCATATACGTACACCCTTCCATGAGTTAACTATATTTTCTTTGCGTCTAATGGTCTTCCTTTAAACAAGTCACTTAATTTACCACCTGCGGTTTCCTGCACAGTTGTATCTGCACCATTAATTGCACTACGCTGTTAGTAAAGACTATCTGTGTCGTGGCCAGTTGTCAACACTTCAGTACCTGTCCTGTTGTCTAGATCAATTCAGACGTGAATGGTCTGCTCTTGCCACATGTGCTTGAAGGTAGTAACCAACCTAAAAACATCGCTGCTCCTAACAGCTATAATTATTAATCTGCAAATGAAATAAATTTTGATATAATGGGATTCAATAAAAATATCTGCTTATATCTCTAAAGCCATTGTGTACCATGCTCAGTACGTATCCATAACGTCTCATGTGGATAGCACGCATACAAAAACAGGAGAGTTCTGAGCTCACTGATACAGCTTCATCAGCAAAAAAAGAAGAGATATGATAGTCAAATTCGATACTGGTACCTCACTTGGTGCAAGCCACAATAGACGCTAAAGTTAAATGAACTCACATTTAAATTGCGTGTATAAATTACCAAAATACATGTGACATTTCTCATCCAACCTATAGGATGAAGTGCACATGTCGAAGAGAACACTTCGATCTTGCTACCGCTCTTTAAAGGAACGAAAATGCTATTATTTGTCACTTCTCATTACGCCTCCTAAATTTAAAACATGTCTCTACTCATCCAAGAAGTTGCTGACTAAGCATAAGTGTATATCTTAAAACAATCTTCTTAAGATTCCAAGTATATGGCAAGGATGGGAGAATGGAGGGCCCGAACTCATTGTGTGATGTCAAAGGGCTGTCTTAAGATGTGTGTCTGTGCTGTCAAAAACCTCTAAGATGAGTTGAGACTTGTTTTAAATTTAGGAGGCTTAACTGCAAATGGTGTATTAATAAGAAAGAGGGGACTGTGCTAAGATATGTAGCTAAGGGTAACCCATCACTCAGAAAAGTATAGAATGCATAAAAGCGAGCAGTGAGAATAAAATGTGGTGTTAAACTGTAGGCGTCCCGTACAAACATATTAATTAAATTTGCTACAAAAGTCACCATGATTAGAGAACTTTTGTTTAAAAATTGGTAGCATGTAGAAATTAATTACTAGTGCAACTACTGCATGAGTTGGGCTAAGAAATAATGTCTTCATTAATGTTAACACTAATAATTTATACATCTTGTAGACTGATTCCACATACTTTCAATAAACGTACTATTTAATTGACCTATGAAACATGTTATTACGTAATTAGCGAACTACATTTAGTTAGCAGAGTCTCACACAAGTCAAGACATGTTGATACAGGATATGACAAACATTTTTTACTGTAAGACAAAGTTATTACCCTAGTATGGATCATCATAAAGTTTGCTTATTTGTAACCAAATATGAAATGACTAAATGTGGGACAATTCGTTATAATTTCCTTTGATGCTTACCTCGAAGTATCATTTTGTCTACGGTGTGTTACTGCATAGGTTAGCATCGCCGGCAGACGATAAAAAACTTGTTGTAGTGCAAGATAAAGCTCTGGCCTGTCACTTAGTTGCCATAATCATCGTCTAGCTTTGAAGAGTAGCTGAAAGTGGGTAGCTGAAAGCATACCAACCTTACAAAATCGTGGTGTGACTATAATGTTTCAATGACTTTGAAACGTAGTTGGAAGTGATTAGTTGAAAGAACAGCAACTCCAGTTTCTTAGCTATACGGATCTGTAACAAATTCGTTAAAAGTACTGTTCCGTATAGTGTTTCATCGAAGTACCATGTAGTGTCCACTGTAGGTCAGCCGTCACCAAATGTGTTTTAATCTGTAAATTAGGTCAGCGGTGTCCATAATCGAGCCGTATGTGTTACGACTGTTACAGAAGAAATCTTTGTGTATTTTGACAAATAATACAAATTTTTGTCCTGTGAAGTGTGGGAGAAAGATTGAACTGTTCTTATCGACAAGTGTGCTTTAACCTCTAAGTAAGAAGTGCCACGTTTTTTTTTTATATATATATAACGTCATAGATGAAATCTTTACACATCTTGATACAAAATTCATTCAGTTTTAAGTGCAAATGTATTTTGGCCGAAACATCGAATTTTAGTTCGATTTTCGTTGAGATATATGTGGACCCATGTCCACAACTGTCTTTGGTATAAGCAAACCAAGCAGTGTTTATGTAGCAAACATATCGGTTTAGGTGCATTTGCAAGTTATACTTGTATATTAAGAAAATGTGTAGTTTAAGTGATACAACGCATTCAACATCTCGTAAAAGCACACCATTTTCATTGCTTAAGTATCGGAGAACTGTAATGTGGATGGATAAACATGCCATAGATATTCGTATTATCCACTACTCGTTATAAGGAATACACTTCAGGTACGTTCCGTAATCATCAGTATCTGGCCAACACCTTACACCTCAATGCAACTCAGCAGAATCTATAACAAAGAACTTAAAAGGTCTTCACAGCGCACGTAAGAGGATGGTACTTATTACATTAGAAGAGATAAGAATTTATGCTCACTACAAAAATAAACTCTCGTTCATACTCAACGAGAAGTTAGATTTAAGGCGGTTAGGACTTCAAAAGGGCCGACTTGGAGCAGCTGAGGCACCACAAAGCATTTTAATTTCCACTGTATATACTTTTACAAACTAATTCATAAAACTTTGTCAGTAGGACCAGGAAGGATTCAGGATTCACACTCATAGCAGTAGAAGTTCGGAAACACAGCAAAATAATTTTTTTTTTTACGTGTGAAATTTCATATTTTTTCATTTATTATTGGCTGCATTTGTTGCTATAGGTACACTTTTCTTCATAAGTAAGAGAGATTCTTTGATGAATTTTGTAAAGCATACAACCATACTGGATTGGGGAGAAGAGAAGATTGTGGTACAACTTGACCAGAAGAAGGGATCGGTTGGTAGGACATGTTCTGAGGCATCAAGGGATCACCAATTTAGTATTTGAGGGCAGCGTGGAGGGTAAAAATCATAGGGGGAGACCAAGAGATGAATACACTAAGCAGATTCAGAAGGATGTAGGTTGCAGTAGGTACTGGGAGATGAAGAAGCTTGCACAGGATAGAGTAGCATGGAGAGCTGCATCAAACCAGTCTCAGGACTGAAGACCACAACAACAACAACAAACAACCATACTTACAGGTGTATGAAACTCTGAAATTTATTTAATTTATGAAAAAATGAATGAGCTGTTTCATTTTCAACTTCATGTTTAGAAAAAACTCAAAGTTTATCGTTAAGTATCTCAACTTTTACCACAGTTCTTAATACATTTGGAAAATTCTAGAGCTACATGCACCTGTAAGTATGTTTTGTATGCTAGACAAAATTCATCACAGAATCTCTCTTATCTATGAAGAAAAGTGTACGTATAGCAATAAATGCAGCGAATAGTACGTGAAAAAATAATGAAACTTCAGATGTAAGACAATTTGTTTTGTTGCGTTTAAGAACTTCCACTGCTAGAAGTGCGAATCCTAAATCTTTCCTGGTCATGCTACTACAGTTTTATGAATCTGTTCGTAAAAGTACAGACAGTGGAAATTAAAATGTCCTGTGGTGCCTCTCCTGCTCCAAGTTAGCCTATTTGATGTCCTACCCCCCCTTAAGAGAAAAAATATTTCCATAATCTTTTTGAAGACTTAATATAGAATGTTTCTGCTCTTCTGCTACTCTTCCTGCTCTTCTGTTCCCCTTTTGTTCTGTCTTTTGTTTTATTAAATCTTTTCTTCATTGTATACAACTTTTTTCACTTTTCTTTACGTTTTTACTTTTTAGTCATGACTATCTTAACAGGCCCAGTTTGTCTTACGACACTCACACTGCAGTGCCTCTCTTGATGTAATATGATGATTTTGCTCCAAGCCAACTAAGGAGGTATATTTTGCCTCTGTTCGTTTTTATTCCTCTATTATTTCTCCAAATAGTAATTGTAACTTCATGTTTATTGCTATTTTATGGGTCTTTTGTGACTATAAACAACTATATTCATAGTGCCTTTTAACTTTAGACTGATCATGCATCTGTTTTACATGTTTAAAACATGTTATCCTACTCTATGGAATTTGGTGGAATATTTATGACTTTAAACAACTATTTTCACAGTTATTTTGGATTTAGTTTCTTACGCTCATTATTTTGTGCATTTGACTGCCTCGATAGGTCGACGAGATTTTGTGTAGTAGTTCTTTGGATTTAACTTCTTTTTTCATGCTGCCGGTATCGTGTACCCTACTTCACTTATTCACTTATTATCGTGTTGGTTACTAAGTCAACGTCGTCGGGGGGGGGGGGGGGGGGGAGGATCTGACACATACTACGACATTCGTATTAGTTTCAGGACAGTAACAGCTTGTCGCTGTCGCGACACTGAATTCGTCTTCTGTTGAAACGTGCACATCGATACCTTCGCGCCGTAAATAACGGCGTCACTCAAGCAGTATTTTCACTGGCACTACGACCTAGGAGCAATCTACAATACCCGGCATGCATTTCTAATATTCAGCCGCTGTAGAAGCTCAGGAAACGCCTTCTTCTGGATGGCACATATCGATACTACCACGCTGTCTCCTTGGGAACCACTGGCGTCGCTTAACCACCACTACCTTTGCTGCCACACAATCTTCGATTTTGCGATAAATCCTCATAGATGACCATAGGCGTTGTCCCAACCGATTATAATTTGTTATTCCTTTTATATATATTGCTGTCGTATACTGACGAAATGCTGTTTAGATCAGTTGCTTTACATAATGTAATAAACCTATTTCTTCATTTATCGTTAGATATCGTGTAACCATTCTATATGGTATATATGGTATATATATATATATACCATATTGTAATCACTGTTTTACATCTAGTATGCTTGATTGGCTATCGCTGATATAATTCGATATGCAGTGGGCAGAAAATCGCATACTGAAGCAACAGCTGCATTGCCCTCCTTAGCGGTTGACATTCGTTGCAACACCCGCTCCATTCACGGCCACCGTCCACCATCGTGGGTATTTCTTCTTTTAATATTTGTTATACACGATGTGGTTTAATTTTACTATTGTTCTCAGACCGAGCGAGGTGTCGCAGTGGTTAACACACTGGACTCGCAATCGGAAGGACGACGGTATGAACCCGCGTCCGGCCATCCTGATTTAGGTTTTCCGTGATTTTCTTAAATCACTTCAGGAAAATGCCGGGATGGTTCCTTTGAATGGGAACGGCCGACTAGCTTCCCCATCCTTCCTAAACTGGAAGGAACTGATGACCTCACTGTTTGGTCGCTTCCCCCAAACAAACGAACCAACTATTTTCAGACATCCCTCCGAATCTATTATATATTCATACCTCAGTACGAAGCTCTGAAGATGGTCAATAACTGATCGAAACCGGTTACCACAAAAGAATTTTTGTGCGGTCCAGAATTTTTGTGTTCATTTCAAAGCATGATTTAGATATAAGGGAACTGTCAACTATTACTACACTGATAAAATATTTTATTAGTTCTCACATCGCCAGGTGGAGGAGACAGATCGAGCTATAATGTTAAAAATTTTAATAATATTGATTGCAATAACACTTAAAATTAAAATTTTGTAACAGCAACAGAAAATCTATTTGCAGTTAATCTGTAGTTACTAATCTTTGAAAAATATGCACATTTTAAAATTATTGAAACGTAAGAATAGTAAAAGAAAAATGTAACGTGCTTATTGAAGAATCAGTATCTATGTACAATGTTGGCCACAACACCGTGGCTTTTCACATGTAACTTAGGTCTATGGAGATAAACGGAAAATTACCTTTCATTTAATGTGGAAACTTAATGATATTTAAAAACGTACAATGTTTTTAAAAATATTGAAACAAAAAAGTAGCGAGGAACATGCCACGTTTAGTAAGGAAAAGGAATGAAGATGTGGTTTCATGCCTGTCGACATCGAGGTCACTAGGGAAAGAGCACAAGCTAGCATTAAGTCAAGAATGGGGAAGGAAATCGGCCGTACCCTTTCAAGGAAAGCATCCAGTATTTATCTGGAGCGATTTAGGGAAATCACGGAGAACCTAAATCTGGAGTGTGTTAACCACTGCGCCACTAACTCGATCTTACTGTGAATCTACATGATAGTACATACTGGCCACACCATCATTAATAGATGCAACACATCAGCGGCAAAAAGTTGGTCACAGAATAACGGTTAACGTTTAAAACCTTAAGACCAATAACCTTTGTAGGTGCTCGCCCGTGCCTACCATGGTATGCTGCTTGTGATGATGTTTAGTTAGAGGCAGTAAGTTACCTTATCATCTGTAGAAACTAAAAAAAAGAACTGATTTAATTTTCTCACAAAATGCAATAACAAAGATACGGCCATTTATGTCACTGACATTGACACTCGCCAAATCATGCATCACAACCTATAGGGTACTTCTCAATGACATGGAATCATAAAACTTGGCAAGAAGCAAGGTTTTATTGTACGAGTAAAGGAAAAATTTCGAAAACTGTTATTTTTTCAATTAGGCATAGCATGCTGTTGCCCTAATAACTATAGTTGTTATCCAAAATGAATTTCCACATTGAACTGTGCGCATAATTCAAAACTTCCTGGAAGATGAAAACTATGTGGCACTCTGGGAATCAAACATGTGACATTTTCCGTTCGTGGGCAAGTGCTCTGCAGGATGAACTACCTACACAGGGGTCAAAAGGTCGCTCATACATAGAATTTAGCAGTCGCAGCTGTACTTGGGTAGCTCAGTCACTGGAGCAGCGGCCTGTAAAACGCAAAGGTCATGGGTTCGAGTCGCAATCTGGCACACAGTTTAATCCAACGAGGAGTCTCGTCAGTAATCATGTTGTGCCCGTGGAGATATTATTGACTAAAGTTGCTAGTGTATTGATGGGAGGGTGCTTTTATCCATTCCAGTTAGAGTGTAGTTAGATAATTGCAGGGCATTAATCATTGATCTTGGTAGGAGTTAAAAAGTAGCCCTATGTTGTCGGTCAAAGTGAGTAGAACTATATGCAATGCCACGACCGCTCGAGACAAAAGCAATGTTTCACATGCGGACTTTGCTAAGATTAATCAAAATTTTTATCCCGAACTTTTCTTGGAAAGCACCAGCCGCCGAAGGGGAGGCACTAGTCTATGAGCCAGCATAGCAGGATCTGACCACAGCCTACTTAGGACTCAAGATACACAGCGCCATTTTCACGAGGTCGGCAATACTTCTTTTCAACTGGATTCTGGAATACAGAGCCATCCGCTGTGACGTAGCGGTTCTAGGCGCTTCAGTCCGGAACCACGCTGCTGCTACGGTCTTCGTTTCAAATCCTGCCTCGGGCATGGAAGTGTGTGATGTCCTTAGGTTAGTTAGGTTTAAGTAGTTCTAAGTCTAGGGGACTGATAACCTCAGATGTTAAGTTCCATAGTGCTTAGAGCCATTTTAACCATGTGGATACCGTCTCTAGCGTCCCTAAACGACGAGAGCGTCAGTGGATACGTTCCAAGTTAACGTTTTTGGATTCCGTGTATCAGTTGGTAGAAACCAATGTAAAATAATTTCGTTGTCGGTCTGTCCGTCTCCTTGTTGTGTTTCTGTCTGTCAAGACGTCTTTTTCTCAGGTGCAGTGTTCGTCTGTTAGCAGTGACAACTCTAAGCAAACGCCGCTGCTCTCGGTCGTGAAGTGAATGACTTCGGCCACTCCGTTGTCCGTTGTGAAAGGTAACGCCTGAAATTTACTGTTCTTGGCACACGCTTGACGTTGTTAATCTGGGATATTGAATTTCTTAACGATTTTCGGAATGGAATTTCCCATGTGTCTAGCTCCATTCCGTGTTTAAAATCTATTAACTTCCTTCGTGTGGCCATGATCACTGCCGAAACCTTTTCACATGGATCACCCGAGTACAGTCCGCCCCGACAGCTGAATGGTCAGCGTGACGAACTGCCGTCGCAAGAGGCCCGGGTTCAATTCCCGGCTGGGACGGGGATATTCTCCGCTCAGGGACAGGGTGTTGTCTTCATCATCATTTCATCCACATCCGGGGCGCAGGTCGCCCAAAGTGGCGTCGAATGTAATAAGACCTGCACCAAGGCGGCCGGACCTTTCCCGTAAGAGGCCTCCCGACCAATGACGCCAAACGCTCATTTCGATGTACCTGAGTACAAATGACAGCTCCGCTAATGTGTCGCCCTTTTATACCTTGCGCACGCGATAGTAACGTCGTCTGTATATGTGCATGACTTCTGACACCTCAGTGTATGTAACTGGATGAAGTTCTTTCATGTTAGACAGCGAAATAAAATTGTAAGTGTAAATTTATCACGAATAAACCCAATTTTACCTTGATTCGCATTCCATTTACCAATGCAATCCACTTCAAGTATTCAAAGAAGATAGCCATCAATATTTTGACAGAGAATAAGTGTTGTATGCTGCTTGTGGAAGCTCATTCATGAATCACGACATGTTCTCACACTCATGGAATCAGTTTTATAAAAACTCACAAGTTTAGAATCTTGCCGCATTCTGGATAAACTTCTGTGGGTGTCCTTGGTGCCACTAGTTTACTTTACTTCTCTCCGTTCGGGCGTTCAATTATCTCCTTGAATTACTGAGAATGAATGCATATCGACAGATTACTTTCGGAGTCGGACTGCGCGGCTAAAGAAACGCGGGGCACAATGCAGTTGCTTCCTGCGGGTCGTTACGGAGTCAGCGGGCGCCATGGGCGGCGGTCGGCCATGCCCTCGGCCAGCGTCTTGTTAAAACTTGGCCGCCCCAGACACCAGAGTTCGCGGGGCTGGATCCGCCCGCTCGCCCCCTCTCCACTACCCCAGCCTCTGACTTCTCTGAAACGCGAAACTGTTTTCTTGCCGCAGTAACTTGACTAACAGACCGGAGCCCCACCCCCACGGGTAACAGTTTCGGCCCTAATGTTGCAAATTGCTCTCACTTCACCGCAGCCGATGCCTTCACGGAACTTTACTTCAGCTAAATGTGGTTACCTGCACAGAGGGTACCGCGTAGGTTAAAAAGTTAGGCCTGTATTCTCCACTTCTGGCGTCCAACTTAAACGCTACGCTTCTGTTTAATTTTGATACGTAATGTCGTTATCTGTAGCTAAATGTCATTGATCTCTTGTTTAGTAAGGCAAGACGTCATCTTCCTACGTATTTCTTCGTTTAAGTGCATCATCAGAACAGCGCCCCCCGTGATACCGGCTATTGTAATACTAGAACTACCTTCAAGGAAACATTACATCTCCTTTATTAATTTTTACAGTTTTGTTTTGTTAGACCGGCAGGAAAGCAGTTAAGAGAACCACATCTTACTAGAAATCTAGAAATTATACGCCCTGCTAAACCCGCAGGTCAGGACAAGCAGTAGGAAGTGAGGATGGGGGCTAGAATGGGTGGCTGTCACCTACACTCCAAACGTAACACTTTACTTAGGTGTCCAAACATTACAGCGCAACTTCTAAGCTTGACTATAGACAGAAAACGTCTTTAATTCTAAAACGGCTGAAGGCCCATAAATTAAATACAACTGCTATAATTTTTTTTGAGACACAAGGCTCTAGGCTTTAACCTTAAATAGTATTTAAGGCAGAGCGATGTAAGACTTGACTAGTCAGATTAAGTTTTTAAAAGCGGCTGAAGGCCGATAAATTTAAAACAACGTAACTACAATAGCCTTTCAATAGGCAGAAGGTCCAAGTTTTATGACCAATAAAAAACCTTGCCCCAAAACCGCTGAAGGCCTTCGTTTTTTTTTTTTTTTTTTTTTTTTTTTTTTTTTTTTTTTAACTGCAAACAATTTTCCAAGCCAGAGGGCCCAACGCTTTTAACCTGCAATAATATTTAAGCCCAAGTGATGTAACACTTGATGAAAAAATTCAAAATTTTAAAGTGGCTGAAGGCCCATAATTTTATGAACATGGCAACTACGATAAATTTTCAACAGGCAGAAGGTCCACAGCTTTAACCTGAAAGAATGTAACACTTGATAAGTAAGAACCTTAAAACTTAAAGCGGCTGAGGACCCATGCTTTTTAAAAAATCAACTACAATAAATTTTCAGCAGACAGAAAGCCCACAGCTTTCTCTTCCAAAAGGTAAAAATTGATAAGTAGGATCCTTAAAGCGGCATAAGGCCGATGTTTTTAAAAACAATACACTACAATACATTTTCAGCAGGCAGAAAGCCCATAGCTTTATCTTCCAAAAGGTAATACTTCATAAGTAAGGTCCTTAAAACTTAAAGCGGCTAAAGGCCGATGCTTTAAAACAATACAATAAATTTTCAACAGGCAGAAGTCCCAAGCTTTATCTTCGGACACTGTAAGACTTGTCCAATTTAGAAAGACTTACTTTTGAACGGTTGAAGGCCTTTGATTTTAAAAAACACAATTACAAGCATACAAATTCCAACCATCGGCTATGAGCTATTAAAAATACACAATTAAACGCCAACAAGTATAGGCAACGGCGCTCAGAAGTTTCCATGATGCGCCAGACCAACGATGGTATACGGTGCAAATATCGATACACACCGCAGCTGCCGCACGTAGAAAGAGGAAGAACCACGGCATAACTGCAATAACCACGGGAAACCAAACCCAGAGTAACAGCCAAGTTTTAAAGCAACGCATAAGCCGGGGTCAGCACGGCTCGAGAAAGAAATTCAGTAGCCATATTCCACGTCACATTCGAGTAAGTACATCTAGTATCTTAAAATATTTGTAGTCACAAGTCAGGAGGACTTGATGAAACTAAGTTCATCCAAATGAACTTGTGGCGAGGGCAAGGAAACGCAACGGTGTTGTTCTGTATGCAAGTCACCTGTGTGGGTAGATTTTAGAAATTACACAGTCGAGTCTCAATAATGTGATCACCGTTCGTGTTCGAAATCAACGTGCGATAAACACTCACTGACGGCAAGTAGCAACAATATCAGTAGAGAGTATGTACAGCATTTCGGAGGAACGGGGGGGGGGGGGGGGGGGGAGGGGGGGTAGGGAGGGGACACAGGAAACACTGCAGTCGTTGTCGAAATGCGGAAACGAAACGACTTATGTGATGTCCCAAAGGGCATTATCATTGGCTTTCAGGCCAGTGGTGAAGCATTTCCGAAACGTTTAAGTCTTTAAACTGTTCGCAAACTTCCATGGTTAAAGTACGTCGTGCAGGGCAACATCTTGCTATCCAATACTGACAATTGTGGTGCACCGCGCACGATAAATGAAAGGGGTGAACGACTGCTGTTGGGATGAATACGAGCGAACAGACGAGCAACTGTTGACCGAGACGAACCAAGGGGCTACCAGCAATGTCTACTCAACGACTGTTCAGCGAACATCGTTGCGTACTAGCCTCCACAACAGGCGCCTTGGTGGTGCATCCTTGCTGACTGCTGTTCATCGAAGGAATTTGTTCGCCATTACCTCAACTGGATGTCCATTTAGTGGCAACAGAGGGCACTTTCAGATGAATCACGTCTTATGCTCCATCGGATAAGATGGCCGTTGACATGTTCAAGTTGAAATCTGAGCCCAAATTGTTATAAATTACTTTTAAATTAATAAGATTGCCGCATACCACGTACATATTACTAAAAAGACGCTTGTAGAAAGTACCGAAAACCCCAGATCATGTGACAAAAAATATGACTCACATTGTGGTCTAATGATTACTTATTTAAGCATCAAATACCATCATCAGGCCATCCTATAATCAAAAACACTTCCGTGCAAAGTTAAATACTCTTTTATAAAATGCTTATTTATATTAAGAAATTTTATCGCAATAGAGAATATTTTTTACATCAGCTGTATTAGGCATGGAAATCACACCTATTGGTGACACATGAAAATTTGTGCCAGAGCGAGACTCGAAACCGGAATTCTCGCTCATCGAAAGCAGTGGCCTTAACGATTTACAATATCAGTGCACGCTTCCAGAGCCGATCCAAATATCCAAATATGACAGTGTCCAGTGTCCAGTTTAGACTGGCAAGACGACGAAAATACACACATCAAAAAAAGTTTTGCATCACCCGGTTCCTAGAACTCCTGAAGATAGACGTTGACTGTGGACATTGTATCACGGATACTGTCCCTTTGACCAGAGATGTCACTACACCCTCCAAAGACGTAAACAACCGTGCATGAGCACCGCCTATTAGACGGAGGGGGTCCGACAGCCTATCATTTCCAGTCTTTAAACCAGGAAGGAGGTACACGGCTCATATTTTCTGTAGTTCAACCATGCCTAGACGGTCAATACCGCGGTTTGATCGCGCCCGCAATGTTACTTTGTGCCAGGAAGGACTCTCAACAAGGGAAGTGACCAGGCGTCTCGGAGTGAACAAAAGCGATATTCTTCGGACATGGAGGAGATACAGAGAGATAGGAACTGTCGATCACGCGCTTTGCTCAGGTCGTCCAAGCGCTACTACTGCAGTGGATGACCGCTACCTATGGATTATGTCTCGGAGGAACCCTGACAGCAACGCCACCATGTTCAATAATGCATTCCGTGCAGCCACAGGCGTCGTGTTACGACTTAAACTGTGCGCAATAGGCTGCATGACGCGCAACTTCACTCCCAATATCCATGGCGAGGTCCATCTTTGCCACCACGACACCATGCAGCGCGAAACAGATGTGCCCGACAACACGCCGCTGGTGGTCATGGAAGGCTCCGTAACGGTTGTACGATACGTGAATGCCATCATCCGGCCAATCGTGTAACCTTGTATTGGCGGCATTTTGGTGGGGCATTTCTCTTCATGGACGACCATTCGCTCCCCCATGGTGCGCATGTTGTGAATGAATTCCTTCAGGATCGCGACATCGCTCGACTAAAGTGCCTAGCATGTTCTCCAGGCGTGAACCCTATCTAATATGCCTGAGATGGATTGAAAAGGGCTGTTTATGGACGACGTGACTCACCAAAGATTCTGAGTTATCTACGCCGAATCACCGTTGAGGGGTGGGACAACCTGGATTAACAGTTTTTTGATGAACTTGTGGGCAGTATGCCACGACGAATACAGGCATGCATCAATGCAAGAGGACGTGCTACTGGGTATTAGAGGTACCAGTGTGTACAGCAATCTGGACCACCACCTCTAAAGTCTCACAGTATGGTGGTAAAACATGCAATGTGAGGTTTTCGTGAGCAGTAATAAGGGTGGAAATGATGTTTATGTTGATCACTATTATCCAATTTTCTGTGCAGGTTCCGGAACTCTTGGAACCGAGGTGATGCAAAACTTTTTTTTGATGGGTGTACTAACGGTGAATACGTCTGTCTCATTAACCAAGCTGCGGGAAACCAGGTAACCTGCGAGCAGTGGGGGCCTAGGCAGTATGGCATATGGAGCTTTTGATAGGTTGTGGAGCGTGCATGGATAGCAGAGACTTGTAAAGCAACCACTCGTGTTAAGTGGGAAATCCGGTTTCGGGACCCAGCATGCCACAAATTTTCATGTCACCAACAGATATGATTTCCATGCCTCAGATACCTGATGTCAAAAATATTCGCAATGCGTGCATGCACGACTGCACATATGAAGCAGCATACGTTATATTTGTAATAACAAATGTTGATCAATTTGTTAGCAAATGAGCAGTAGAAACTGCAATCTCAAAATGTGCATAGATCCTTACCTAGGGCGCGCAGTCTTCTAGCACCGCTGATGAAGTTGGTATGTCGTATATTCTTGTTGTGGTCCTAATTTCGAAGACTGTTTTGATGCAGCTTTTCCACGCTAGATTGCAGTAGTGGAAATCTTTACAAGGGCAGGGAACATAAAAATAATAGTACAGTTTCAGAAGCATACATGTATCATATTTATTATGTAAGTAGTAGATACATGTAAGGCATAAACAATCATGACAGAAATACATATTTTCTTGCGTAATACGAAAACAGAATAAACCGTCGGCGTTTTCTGAACGTAAATTGGTATGGAGGCACTCATTGTTCTTCTGTGTTATTGCACTGTTAGTACATTGTCCAACCTCCGATTTCCCTAATTACTTCAAAATTATCTTTGGCTTTGATTTTGTTAGGGTTTGTATTTCTTGCAGAGAAATCCTCGCCCACTCTTCTCGATCACTCTTTGCAGCTCACAACTGCCTTCATTTGCGATAAACACTCCTTGTAATTATTCACCAAAGATTTTCCATGAGTTTCAAGTCTGGGCTACGTGCTGGAGAGGGCAAGACATCGATACCTCCGTCATCAAACCACTTTTCGGTTGTAGCAGAATCATGCACAGATTCTTTGTCTTGTTGAAGTATTAGACATTTTTCTCCTAGGTCCTCATACATTCTAATCTGTTCTATTTTTAGCTTCTCATTGGTCATGTTTGAGTACATTCTACTACTCAGTCAAGCAATGCATGATTTACCCTTGGCGTAGAAGGCTGTTCAAATCGTAACACTTCCACCACGAACATTTCTGTTCTCACCTGCTGCTCTGTTCTCAAATCATACTAATTGTGCAGTGTAGCTCTAAAACATCTACTGTCCGACGACCAAAGCAGCGCCGCGAAACGTCATCAAGCAGGAGGCGACCAGCGCTGGAATTCAGCGCCCCTGTCAACGCTGCCTTAATCAGTCGCCCATCCCTGGTAGGCCACAGTTCGGTCGCAGACTTCGAGAGTATCAGTACTGACTAATAGGCAAACGATACTTAGCCTTCGTTCTGCGAGTAGTGATAGAATGGGAATGTAAGTGCACGTAGGAGACATAGGAAGCACATGAAGCCACCTCATAACGAGAAGTTATGCTTTTCCCTTTTTTGAATAAATTTTTCTGTTAGTTTGGAAGTGTTCCGTATAGATCATTTTGGATTCCTGGCCCCAGCCATCGCAACTCTCTCCGCCCTTTTTTGTGTCCGTGCTGACTCCAATAGTAGCCCACACAACATCAATAATATTGAAATCTATCCGTCTCCTCTGAATTAAACTTCTTCTCATCACTGAAGAACACTTTATCACATTTAGAACACCGTAACATACATTTTTCAGCACACTCCAATCTAGCCTGTTTATGGTTGGGTGTTAGAGCAGGTTTCTGCTGTTGTTTCCTGAATACAAGATGTTTGTCATGTGACAAAATTGGTCGTACCCGTCTGATGGTTACTAGCGAATGTAAATTAGTAACCAGTTGAGATAAAGAAAACATTTGTCAGCCTTGCTTTGCACAAACGTAACCGTTTCGATGCCACAGATAATATCCTACTTTGCCGATATTTGCCGTTCTGTCATAACGTGGAACAAAGCTAACAATATTACTAGTCCCTTAACTTGAATGGTCAGACTTCCCGGTGATTTGATGACTAGAGAGTCCCACTTACTTGTGACACATCGATTTTTACTTATTCATCACATGATAAGTTTAGAGCGTGGTATTGTCTTAGTTGTGGTTGATGTCACTAATGGTATCTACTTCCTATCTGTAGTAAAGGCACGTTCGCACACGCTAACGCCGCACAGAGCTGCGTGCCTTCATGTAGTGTTCTACGCTCTACCACCCGATCTATTGATGTCCCACATGTATGCAATTTGACTGCATTTGGCGGTTTACTGGATCTCATACTATTGCATTTACACTTCACACAACTATTCCAACCCATAATGTTAGTTTTCCTGCAAATATCAACGCCTTTGTACTGATTTCCACAACTGTATCACGCGCACGCGCATAACTATTTCAGACTTAATCCATTTCATTCTGCTTTCTGTAACCAAGTATCGGCCTCTCTCTACAGTTTTTCTACTCCATTTCACAATCAATCTGACTATTTCTTCATGATTCAAGATATGTCGTACCAAACTAACTTTTTCAGACTTAATCCATTTCATTCTGCTTTCTGTAACCAAGTATCGGCCTCTCTCTACAGTTTTTCTACTCCATTTCACAATCAATCTGACTATTTCTTCATGATTCAAGATATGTCGTACCAAACTAACTTTTTCTTTAGCCGTCTCTTAAATATCTTCACCCCAATTCACTTCCGTTGCCCCTCATTAACTACCCAGTCTACACATCCAATCTTCAGCATTATTACGTAACACTTCATTTCAAAATCTTCTATTGTCTTACTGTCTGAAATTTTAACCGCCTACGTTTCACGTACGGTTAAGACAGGTAAATTCAGAAAATACTTTCAATCCCTTAAATTTATATTCTGTGTGTAAAACTGTTGCGTCATGTACTACTGGAAGAAGATGAATATCATGCGTTATGTAGACTCAGGTTGCCGCCACCAAGTACATGGACGTTCCTTATTTACAAAGTTGCTTTAAAAGGTTACGCAGTGCAGAAAACATATAAAAATAAAACACCGCATAAAACATGGAATACAGTAATATTAATAAAGAAAAATAATGAATTAAACGATTTTCAATTTAATAAAATATTAGGAACCGAACAACACACCAAAATGGACTTATTTTCATGGACATTGTATACGTTACGTTCTTCTACAAAACACAGATCGCCGGCCGCGGTGGTCTAGCGGTTCTGGCGCTGCAGTCCGGAACCGCGGGATTGCTACGGTCGCAGGTTCGAATCCTGCCTCGGGCATGGGTGTGTGTGATGTCTTTAGGTTAGTTAGGTTTAAGTAGTTCTAAGTTCTAGGGGACTTATGACCTAAGATGTTGAGTCCCATAGTGCTCAGAGCCATTTGAACCATTTTGAAAACATAGATCTAGCTACGTATAAATCATTGTACTTTGATAGGTGTTGTCCATAACAGGAAAATTATTTGTTGAAGAAATTGAATTATTTTAATTGAATCGTCTCCAGCAACCAAGTGGAATAGTTGCGCAGTGTGGCTGCGTATCATACCGCAGTAGCCAGTTGACGATCTTTGCCAACATTTCCAGTTTCCTAGTTGTCCCAGCAATTTCCCGATAGTCTCATCAATTTCCTTGTTGTCCCAGCAACGGCCAACTTTTGGGTTACGTCGCATTGCGCTTTCTCCACACTATCCCTCACAGCCAACCTGCAAGAACCAGGAAGTTCACTTCTCGTGAGACCAACGTGAGTCGCAAGCTGCTGCATGTGTGAGCTTTAGTATTCGGAGCCCGATAAACAACGTTAATAGTGATCCGAATTACAGTGTCGTGAAGTCATTGTAAACGTCTTATATCATCCAAATCGAGTACTAATTTCCTATTCCGTGAGGAAAATCGTGGAAACCAGTAATAAAACATTTCTATATCCATATTTTCGTAGCATATCTGCAACACAAAATAGTAAGTTAACTGCATGGGTAAGGCATTGCTTACGTTTTAAGTACGCACTTTCTACTGTTCTTTAGCTATCCCATAGAAAATTATTTTAAAATATTTCCCAATAATTATTTTAATTATACAGATTTTTCATAGTAGGATGCCCTGGTGGCTTGGTAGGGAACCTAGTAGTAACTTAATAGACTAAAAGTACGACGATAAAGGGAATAAATCTCCTTTCATTCTTCCTTGCTCTTACTACCGACGTTATGTCCGTAATATGTATTATGGGAAAAACGCCTAAGTGACAGAAGTGGACGAAGGTGTTGTAAGTAGGCTGCTTAGGTTTTTATGTTGGTAACGCCATGTAGCACTCAGTATGAAAATCGCTGACTGTGCTGTGTGCAGTCCGTGGCTGGTTAGCATAGTTGGAATATTCGCTATTCTAGTATTGGGCAGTGGGATGTGAACAGCGCATAGCGTTGCGCAGTTGGATGTGAGCCGCCAGCAGTGTTGAATGTGGGGAGAAAGATGGCAGAATTTTAAGTGCGGACGATCAGGACGTGTGTCCGCCAGAAAGAGTACATTTCTAATACAGCATATCATAAACTGATATATATGTTATTACTTTTGAACATTATTAAGGTAAATAAATTGTTTGTTCTCTATCAAAATCTTTCATTTGCTAACTATGCCTATCAGTAGTTTGTGCCTTCAGTTGTTAGAATCTTTTATTTAGATGGCAGTAGTGGCGCTCGCTGTATTGCTGTAGGTCGAGTAACGAAGATTTGTGTGAGGCAAGTGATTCATGAATAGTATAGATTATTGTTAGTCAGGGCCATTGGTCTGTAGGGATTTTTGAAAGTCACATTGCGTTGTGCTAAAAATAATGTGCGTCAGTGAAGGCTACCGGTCTTGTGTGATTCAGATCATCATCTACCTTTGTAGATAAGTTAGTGAACTGATCCGAAAGTTCGGCTACTTTCTCCGATAGTGAACTGATTTCCCCAGTGTGTTTTTCTGAACCAAGTTTCAGAGTGTCCATTTGTGTTGAAATCGTATCTACTGTGTTCTTTAGTTTTCCTGAGTTTTTGCAAGTTGCGTAACCGAATCGGTAGATGCAACTGAGTCAATTTTAGCTTGCAAGGTGTTGTGATTTTCATGAACAATAGTTTGCAGATCTTTAATGGCTGTTTCGTGATTCTGTAATGCATTTTCAAGACGCGAAAAAATGGGTTTGAAATATTCACAAATTTGTGTTTTTACGTCATTACAGAATTTTTGACATTTATATTCGATTTTAAGTAATTTAGCAGTTAAACCTTCACGTGTTTGTTCAAGCGTGGTGTCTAACTTTTGAAAATTTAGTTCCATTGTGTCTAACTGTGGCTGTGTTTATCTCTGATTTAATTTCATTTGTTGCATTAATTGCAATAATAATGTATTAGTGTCTGGAATCTGTTTCTCTATGCTTTTCGGCAGTGCATTTTCACCGGAAACATTCACATTTTGACAAGCAGAAAATGTGTCTTGACTTATTGGAGAAAACGGTGAGGACACAAAACCTGAAACTACAGTATTTGCAAGATTTTCTCCTGTCATTTCGGATTCCTGAGGTGAGCTGTTGCCGACAGATCGATCGATAATGCTTCCTTGTTCACTAATTGTTTCACTGTCTACACCATTATTTGGCGCCCGCTCCATTTCCCTATGCACAACTACCAAATTGCAACGATGAATGTCTGTTAATTCATTACACGGTGGTGCTGATAAGCTACAATCATCGTCACTATCATTTCTCAGTTTACTTTGGAGCCTAGTGTTACGTTTTTCACATGCCATAATTATGACGTATTTCACACCTTAACAAGAAAAGCACAATTTGAAGAGCAAAAACAAGAAAACACATTAGCATAGCACTGAAGATAACATTTTGTTAATTGCACGCGCAGCAGCGAATTACTTGGTGCAAATCTACATGCATGCCACAACTGTTTTACTGTACAACAATGAAAAACTACAGCTACAAAAGAAATTCTCTCTACAATTACCCTCTAGCAATAAACAATAGCTACACTAATTACATAACCAGCAAGAAAAAATCAGAAGATTCCAGTGAGGTATCCTCGGCTAAGGGTCGACATATGTAACATCCCCTTTGAAAAATTAATGAATTACTGTGCTGATAAACCTCTGCGTTATTTGATTATCAAACAGCTGAGCAAAACTGAACGTACTCAGACATTACTCTCTTTACTTATTCTGATCAACACTAAACTGACACACAATATTTTTAGCGCAACACAATCTGACTTTCAAAAATCCCTACAGAAGAATGGCCGTGACTAAGAATAACCTATACCTTTCACAAATCACTTACCTCTCAAAAATCTTCGTTACTCGACCTACTGCAATACAGCGAGCGCCACTACTGCCATCTAAATAAAAGATTCTAGCAACTGAAGGCACTAACTACTGATAGGCATAGTTAGCAAATGAAAGATTTTGATAGAGAACGAACAATGTATTTACCTTAATAATGTTCAAAGTCATAACATATATATCAGTTTATGATATGCTGTATTACAAATTTACTCTTTCTGGCGGACACACGTCCAAATCGTCCGCTCTTAAAATTGTGACATCTTTCTCCCCACATCCACCACTGCTAAATGAATATGACATTAGGTTTGTTGAGGAAATGCAGCAGTGTTTCAGACTGTTTTTGCAATACGGAAATACTGAGAAGGTACTTTTTGTGATGTGAAAGCAAGCTGTTCTGTCACGCACCCATATTGTAGGACACTTGTCGTCTCACAGACGAAAAGTCATCAGCCGTCTCTGATTGCAGGAGTGGTGCATCATTGTGATCAGGAAAGGGCAAGTATCTCTTATGGCAGCATCACATTTCTGACCGGCACTAGCCAATCAGAATGCAAGCAGGTATATTTTGGTTGGTCATCCCATGCAGTTTAAGCACATACCATTATTTAGTTCTCTGTCATCCGTGCGGCACAGGGCAGCGGAAACGATTTAGGCTCTTGTATATTTGGTATCTATGCACTGTAGCAGCAACATTCGAGCTTTGAGCGTTCGGGTTCTACTGACGTGATTGGATATCATGTAGGCTGAGAGGTTATATAAAATAATTTCCGTATCGGTTCTCATTTTACATTTGGACTTGCGTGGGTAATGTTGTGTCTTTCTTTTCGTTTCATATCTCATCAGAATGTGTGGTGACTGGGAAACTTCTCTGAGCTAAACATTCATAGATTCAACAAAATTGCGTTCAGATTCTTCTCGTCGCAAAGCTATGCCTGGAAAGTCTGATATTTTTTACACATTTTTGTGTAAGGATGTTCGGAGAGGATATTATCTGTTGCAATTCGATGTATGACGTTATCCACAACGTTTGACTTTGTATACGAGAATTGTTTACACAATACTGAATACACAATTAGGTCTTTGCGATTTCATTATCTTACACCTTGACTTTGTTTGCAAACTTCATGAAGTATACCTAACCTCCATATTGCAATATCCAACATTTCCTTAATACAAAATGTACTACATTCACTTGTATTGCCATAGTAAGTAATTGGTTTTCCCTAGCCCTTAGTGTTATAATTCAGTTCACGCCGCTGTCACAGCTGTCCAAAGTTTAAACAATTTCCCCCGTGATATCACAGTTTAAACAATTTCCCCCATCCGTCTAAAACACAGTTCAAGCTACCCTCACATTAAGTCTGAAACCCAAGAACTGACTTGTCCTAGGTTTAAAACTATGTGCCATGTAGCAGGAATTATATAGAAATGTTTATGTCTTTTCTTTGCGCCACCATCCACATGTTACATGAGATCTGGAAACCGTCACCACATGTGACTAGCAGTTTGGAAGTGCCACCACACTGCACTGTGCCACGCTATGTCAGTTCACCGCATTGCCACATACAAATCTGCGCACAACAGCGCTCACATAGCTAATGAGCAGTACATACTGTGATTGTGGAGAACACTTCACTACAGTGCCTTGCATGTGATGTCAAATACCTCGCACAGTTCCTACTCCTCTTTCAACTAGCATACCCTGCCGTCATGACTGAAGTGCGGTGACCGAGGCTTCAAGACATGCTGCAAGGCATGACAACTGTATCTGCTCCAATTTGGAAAACCATGATCAAGTACAAAATCTCTTCTGCTCTGGCCAGCATATAGCGTTTAATGAATTCCATCTAAGACATATGTACTCTATGATCCAAAAGGAAAGCAACTGATAAGTGAAAACAGAAACCATATTATTGCCTTCAATTAGATAATATTAATTTAAAACACAATTACCAGACACATGTAGGAGCCGAGGTGACAACTGTTGAATTTACATTTTTGTGCAGAGATTACTGGCATCACTCAGTACACCTTTTGGTTAATGACAATATCAGGGAACTGAGTGATGTTTGATACAGAAATTTCAAGTGTGTGTGTGTGTGTGTGTGTGTGTGTGTGTGTGTGTGTGTGTGTGTGTGTGTGTGTGTGTGTGTTTGAGGGCGAGAGGAGAGAGAGCATTTGTAGACATTACAGCAATGAATAATTTACATTTTTGTGTTATAGATAAATTTGTATGCACATTTGTCCACAATCAGTTAGAGAGGTGAAAACACATCATTCGTGTACATGTCGAAGTGAAAAATTCAGACCACCGATGTCAATTCTACTAGACTTAAGGCACTTAACAAAAGTATCAAAGCAATAAACAATTAGTATCAGACCATTTAGGGGTTAATCAATTAAATGAATGCAACGTCGATGTAGTTGAAAAAAGGGAAAACGAGTGTGAATATAAGCTGTTTACAGTCCCAAAGTCTGTTTCATGTACAAGGTGACTGAGATGTCCCTACAATATGGTTTTGTACAAACCCCAACGCCTCTGAAAACACATGCGAGATTTACACATGCTCTTTCTAGTTATGTTCAATTATTAGTCCTAAACATAAAATGTAAAAGACCTTTTATTTTTAATTTAATGGAGCTAAATTTTATGTGGACGTTAAGTTAGCGATGGAAGCCGTAGCTTTCAAGTTACTGAAGAAAAACGCTTTTGAAGGTCACTTTTGTACGTTTTTCTTGGATAATTCGAAAACTACAGCCTCTAGCGAAAATTTATATGCGTGCAAAATGTAACTGCGTTATATTTCCTAAAAAAAATGATGTTAATTATTTCTGTAAGACTATTAGTTTGCACACATCAAGTGACAGAATACGAAATTTTTGTGCGTGTTTTATGGAGGTGTTGTGGCTTTCATAAAACCGATCGGTAGGGGCAGTTGAATCACCCTTTAGAGCAAGCCCACAAAACATAATCACTTAAGCATGAAAGATGCAAGGCTACCTACGGGTTATTATAGCTGATATTATGGCATTTGGGAAGAGAGCTCTCTAACAACTCTCACAGGCAAAGGATTCTCAAGAATGTGTAATGAGTGAATTCGGTAAACATTGCGATGGTAGTGAGATACGTAGAACGTAAGAGAGACGTGGGGAAACCATATATGCTGGGATTCAGACTATAGTTTTAACCAACAATGCAATACAAAGCAGTAATAGCGAATTTAAAAAAACTCTGGTTTAATGAACGTAATGTTTCTAAAAACTAAAACTCTCGACAGTTATTGACAGAAAAATATAGACATATTTGGTGAAATATTACGCATGGCAGGAAAGATAGCTGTGAAGTAGAAGCAAAAACCCCCACAGGTAGAAATATAAAAGCATTATTAAATCAGTGACAAAGGGTGTTCCTGGCAGTCGCATTATGGATACTCAGAACAAGAAAATTAACTACCGATTTCCTCCATACATCTGAAGTGATGACCCCAGTGAAATAACTGTATGATTACGATTTCTGACAGTATCATCACTAACTGTCAATACAGCACTTTCAGATGAAATCATTTCAGTAATTTTAGAGATATGAGATGTATGTGTCAGTCAACAATTATGGATTCAGTAATTAGAGATATTCCTAAAGCAGCACATAAGACATTCCCACACGGGTGTGTCGCAATTTGAGGTCATGGGGGACTTCCGGTATGCCAATCTTGTAGATACGAGACAATATTCATGGGAGAACAAATTTTATCATATATTTTAATAGTCATTGATACACACACAATATCTGCCCGTGCGTTTCATGTGAAAGCAAATATGGAAGAGCAAAGAATAAAAATTAGAGTTTCTTGTCCCATCGACATCAAGGTCGTTGTTAATGGAGCACAAGTTCAGAGTGATTCAAGGATAGGGAAGAGTATCAGCAGCACCATTCGAAAGGAAAAATTCGTACATTTGCACAGATTGATTTAGGGAAATCATGGAATATCAAAATCTGGATTGCTAGATGGGGAATTGAACTGTCATCATTCCAAATGTGAATCTAGTTTGCTAACCATTGCTTCACCTCATTCGATAATAAACGTGAGAAAAGCAGTTGCACAAGTGTTTGATGAATGTTTGCAGATGGTAACCAACCACATCCCATTCAATCTTTAAAAAACCGATGACGAGCTTTATAATAAATATTTCACAGCGGTAACAGAATTCATTACTCTTCAATGTTCGCTGATGAAGGAAAATATCATCTAACACTGTAACTGAACTATTAAGCCACGAATGCGTATGATTTTAACTCTCATGATTGTTATAAATAGGCTGGCATCCATCCACAAATAACTGAACAGTGTACTGGACGGTGCACCAAACTATAAAAATGAAAACAATTGAATTACATGGTAATCTACTACTAAACTGTTGTATTAAAAACAGAAATATATTGTAGGTCATATAGTACACATTTCATAACACAAGACTGCATTAGAGAAATTATACCTACCAAATTGTTGAATGAATGTATATACCATTTCCAAGACGCAAATACCAATCTCACAAACTTACATATTGAATAGCACCAATAATGAAATTATTGATAAGTGGAAAACAGGACGTCTTTTTTCACAGATAGGTGGAGAGGAATAAGTACTTGTTAAGTGGCTTGGCTTCCATTCATTGCACAGAAGTTGGGTGTATTCCTATGATATGCTTTATAACAACGCATGCAAACCTCAAACAGTGCATTATTATAACATGCATGAAAAGGAGCAAATCGGCTGAGCTATGGTACTGTATTCTTGACAAATTACCTACAGCACTTCGAATGTCAATGTATAATTATTTGAGCTGGGAGGTAATCCAGGTAATCCACGGAAACAGCTTGCACATGACGATAAGAGCATAAAATTTTTAGAGGGCTGTACACATCTTCTATGACAGCAAATAATGATCACACGACACATCGAATTGTTGCCAACATATCGAAGGAGAGATATTGGTAGTGACAACCATACTGCCGCGCTCGTAGCCGACAAAGCAATTTGTACATAACTTAAATTTGGAATGGGGTTAAAATTCAGTCGAGTAATGAATGCAGCTCCTCGTCCAGTGAAGAACAAGAAATATAAGGAGAAGATTACCTTATCAGGTTTTTTAAAATGCTTTCAGTTGTCACTGACAGCAGCTAAAAGAGCCTGGAAGAGAAAACTGAATAAAATGCGTAGAGTCCTGTCACTGCGTAGCAAATCCTACTATTCATAATTTCAGGTCTGGTGCGAGTTTTATTAATTGTATCTTTAGCCAGCATCAGATCAACTATTGATAGGACAGTGAAAAATCCAGAAAACGCTATAAAGTCTTTCTGATGAGCACTTATATTGAGTGAGTGTCTCTCTCTCTCTAAATGTTTCCCATACCACCTTGTGTTTGTCTTTATATGTATGAGTGACTGTGTGTGCTGTGTTGTGTTTAATACCTACACCATTGATTTGATACAGGACGATGTGTGAAACTGCTTTCACACTAAACGCTTTCGGTGTTGTAGCAATCTGCTCTAGCTGCTGCACACGCTGTATTGAAGCTGAAAGTGTTAATCAAAGTTGTGGAGAAATATTCGTCTTGGCTCTATTGCATAGCAATCAGATTTGCTTTCAGATGTTAGGAATGTCCAACATTGGTGGATTTAAATGAGACGTGAAATTATTCCTTTTCCTAAGAAAGCCTCAAACTATTTAATTAGAACTGAATGCTCTTGTCGGAAATGTTCTCGGGCGGGTGTTCAATAATAGATCATAGTTGAAGTATGCGTCAATTGTGGAATAAACATGTACCTTCTCGAAATGAATATTCCTTTATTGACTTTTGTGTCAGTAAAATTCTTCTCCTAACATAAATTATCTGTTCACTGGCATATATACAGACATATAATACAATTTACTTCAAAATCTCACAATGGCGTCGATATCTTCTTCACAAGAATAAAAAATCCTAATGAAATTACTTCTTAACAAGAAGAAAGACTTCCTACACTAAGAATAATTATCTGCGAGCTAACTGTCACAGAGTAATAAAGAAAATCTTTGTCTCTCTGTCTAGTACCGTCACATCAAGTCACGCTGCTTTCACTCGTATTACATGATACATCATAACGCACAACGGCCACTTCACAAAGCAAAGATACATAGTAGATTCGCAAAATTACTGAATGTTAGGAAAGGACTATATTAGAAGCCGCACAGGAATGTTATAGCTATATTGCCAGCTAATCCACTTTCCGATATTGATCTGCATAAATTGCTCAAAAAGTACTCTGTTTAAAGATTTCCCAGACTTTTTGTGAGGAATACACTAGTTAAGACTACGTGTAAACCAAATGAATACAGAATTGAATATGTAGATGTAGAGGAAGGACCTGGAACTCACGGAGTGGCGTATGTTAGAAGAAGAACCCAGAATAGTATACACTTACTTGATTCATTTGGGGACTCACAGCTGCTGGAAAAATAATGACACTGCTTGAACAGTATTTACAAATTCTACAATTTGCAATGATATCAACATTCAACACGTACCACTGCAGGGTTCAAATGGCTCTGAGCACTATGGGACTTAACATCTGTGGTCATCAGTCCCCTAGAACTTAGAACGACTTAAACCTAACTAACCTAAGGACATCACACACATCCATGCCCGAGGCAGGATTCGAACCTGCGACCGTAGCAGTCGCGCGGTTCCGGACTGAGCGCCTAGAACCGCGAGACCACCGCGGCCGGCCCACTGCAGGGCCCTGGTCTCATACTGATAGTCACAAAGAAGATAAAAAAGAATAATCACCCACAAATGTTTCAATTTCATGTCATACAATTCAACTTTAAGAGATCGATCGTCATTACTATGTGCAAGGTACTACCCACCAAAGAAATTAAGCAAATGGGGTTGGTGCATTGTACTGACTTGGTTAGAAGGCTACAACACTATTTCTTGTATCACAGCATCAAACTGCAATATACATATGGAAGGTGGTAAAGTTGTGCAAATATGCCAAAGCTCGTCGAATGCCCTAAAAGCATTCTCGAAACGAACTGTGGTAGGTTATGGGCTCTGTACCAGTGTTGTTTTTTCAAACAGGGATTCTCGAAGAATCCTATTCTACAGAACGATTAGGATAAATTTTAATCAAATCGTTTTGTGGGTATAGTACCGCTAAGCACCATTCAAGTCGAGTGCAAATTTTCAAAAACTTCATTTTTTAATGACAAGTCGAGTTACAGAATCTACAGATTTTTCCCTTCAGTCGGCACAATATACAAAACTGCAGAGATGCCAAGCAACATCATTTAACTTCCAGTAACTATACAAACTTAAGATTATGGATCAAAATGATCGTCACGACGTTCGTGGTGAAGAAATAGTGATGTGACTGCATCTGAAGCAGGTTGGGTTTTAAAATCTGCACATCCAACCAAAAGACAGTTACTTTACAACCAAAACACAACATTTTACTGTGCTTGAAACCATGCAAAAACTGAGTCGTCAATAACCATAACAACTGCTGTTGAACATGATGAACGAATCATTCACAAGGAATACTTCTCGCATAAACCTCTTGTTTATCGACATTTGAGAACAATGAGGGGATTTCGGTTACAATCCAGAATCAAGATTCTTTGTCCGTAACAAGCAGTCTCCTGTACACTTAACACATTCGCTTTCCTGTTTCAAGAAATAAGATACCAACTGAATTGTGTTGAAACTTACCACATTCGTAATGTAGGTATTACATGAACCCTAAAAAACACATGCCACGATGTCAATATCAGGTATAAACAGTGCAGAAAATGTGGGATGGCTTCTGAAGAAACTGGCATCAGCAAACTACTACAAAAAATTTAGTGTATGCACACCTCTCCAGATGCCGATGGGGTACCACGAGGATATGAAGCGCCTTCTATTTAATGATAAGGAGGAACTTAAATTAGTATGAAGTGGAGTGGACATTAATGTTTATATCAAAGCACTACGTGTAATCCAACAGACAGCAATATCGTGTCTGAGAAAACTGCTTGTAAAGTCCCTTGTATATTTCTTTTTCCTTCACCTCCTTTCATTTTACTGCTTTCGTTTTATTTTTTAATAGAATATCTCTGAGCACAAAAAGTGAACGGGCAAGGGGTTAAATTTTAAGGAACTGAAAACACTAAATCAGATTTAAGGTGATTCCAACATACATAGCGAGATTTTTGGACCTTCATTAGACTGTCATATTTACCAGTATGAGAACTCCATATTTCACACTAGAACATCACGTTGTCGTGTGAATTACCTCCAACGGAGCCATCGAGTGAGGGTTGACATTTGATATCTGTCATTCGGTTTCTTTAGCATTCTGCCACACAGATGTTAGTTTCATCTGTAAATAGTACACCGTGACAGTTCTCGTTTAGCCAATATGTTACGTATTCTATAAGCTGAACCTGAGAATCTGGATCATCCTCAGTGAGGTGTAGCTCTTGCATTTAGTATGGGTGTCACTTGTGAGTTACTATATTTCTCGACATTGATATACTGCTGAGCCCACTTTCCTGCGAGATGAGTCGAGTACTTGGCTCTGGACACTTGCTGAACGGTGCCAGAACAGTACAGGAACTTACTTCATCCGTAGCCATTTTCGAACCTAAGACTTTCTGTTCGTCTGCTAAAGAGCCATTTGCTCAGAATTATGCGAGACGTTTGACCAGCATGCCATGGATAAAGGGTGGTCTGTCCGGGTGCAGTTGGTGGACGTCCCCTGTCATTATATATGTCCTCCTCTCAGGACGATCTCAATGCCTTCAGCTTGTGTTAAGGCTTCTATTCCTTAATGTAATACCATATTCTTAATATCTATGATTTTTGCCCATTCATCACCTTTATATAGTTCCTCTATGTCTTCATCTTCTGCCTGCGACATTGGTATCTATAGCTCCACCACTGCTGTTACTGTTGTTTTATTTTCGATTCTGATGCGTATAATCGTGTCACTCAATTGTTCACAATTACTGGCTCTCCCCACAGCCTTCCATTTCATGAAGAATATTAGTCTAGTTACACCTCTTTCTCTTGCTCTTGGTTTTACCTATATCCGTCTCATCAGAAATTCTTATTTTCATTTCTCTTCACTGAGCAAAATTGTGTCGGATTGAGCCTTTGCAAATCCCTCTTCAAATTTTGTACCTTCCCTACCAGATTCAGACTTCCTACGTTCTACTTCAGCCTTCTGCTCTTTACTGATTCCATCCCATGGCCATTCACACGCTAATCATTTAATTGTACAACAGAATTTGATAAAAGCAACCCAATTATGACATAATATCATAAATTCATCTATGAAATTTTAGGTGTTGTCAAGTATGAATTACTTCAGTTCGTGTTTACGATTTTTATTATCAGACAAAATCTGCAATACCCAAGGGAGATGGTCGACTACTTTTATGGCTGCACACTTTACATCTTTATGTGGAAGCTGAGTAATGGAGGCAAATTTTTTCCTATTGTTACATACAGGAGTGCTACTATTATCTTAAAATTCTGGCTGATTCTTCACAACAAACTTCATAAAATTCATAAGAGAGTAAATGTAGTACGAGGCTGTTGGTAGTGAGTCAATTGTTTAAACAGTTGTCTCCATGTAGTTCGATGATAGACACCACATGTTGTCTTTGCAACGCGTTTGTGTACAATAAATACTTCGTGTCTGTTTGTAGTATTGACGCTAAAAAATATAGCATTTGACAGCAAAGAATGGAAGTATTAGATGCAAGCTAATTTATTGGTAAATGAGCAATTATTAGATGTGGAAAAAGTGATGCCAAGTGCAAACCTTTGAGGAGATCTGTAATATGTCATTTCCAGGTGGTTAACTTATTTGAAAAGAGGAAAACTCAAGTTTGATAAATTATTCAGGAGGAAGAAAAATCACAAGACAACTTTGTTTAGCAATTTAAAAGATAATTTCTTCCTGCTGTGTGAATCAGTTCATTTGCTGGAATGTGTTAGGCGAATATTACCCGGTTTGGAAAATATTTGTTGCTGCTCTGACGAGTTATATCACTTGAAGGTATCCTCTAATAGCGTTAAAGGAAGAAGAAAATACATTTTATGGTACTTATTTATATTACATGAAGAGTAAAGTGTTACGTTAATCGAGTGACAATATTTCGAGAGCTAGAAAAGTAATATAAAGTATATACGTCTTTCTGAAGTGCACTGTTAACAAACATTGTAATTATGTATAGTACATTTAAGCGATAACCACTATTTCTCAATGCTTCTGAGCCTTAAACTAATGAATATTTATATCTCGAAGTGTTCCATAAGCTCAAACAAAAATGCGTATAAAACATGTCACAAATAATGACTTAGCACTAGTACACAAAACTGTACTAAATTTACAGAGAAAATGAATGCAAAACATGTTAGAAATATAATTGATTGCTGTTACACTTCAGTCATCTTTATCTACTTCTTTGATAGGCTACGTCGTCAGCTTATTATTAAGACTTGATATTATCGACCTGTAACAAACTTCAGCAGTTTGTCACGATCATGTGTCTTCTTTTTCTGTCTGAGGTGGCCCATTGTTCTTGTAGGGAAATATGTCCTGGTTATCACTAAAGTAAAGGCATGGATCTTGAGGTTCCCGACGTAGAACTTATCAACTGCTCGTACTTTCCATTTTGGACTCTGCTCATCGTAGGAAGCTAATAAGGAGCAAATCATAATTTGACCGGTTTTCTAGTGCCTTGTACTACTGTTTCGGTAGACAACCTTTCTGTGTAAAAGCATCCATGCTGCTATGAAAACGATCTGTTTCTCCAGGTTTTGCTGCATAAATTGTAAAGTGGCCAAGGTGGCCGGACACACTAAATATACAAACCTTGAAGAAGTAATTGACTGTACATTCGTAACTTCCTTTTCACGACACCTAAGTCGCAGTCAGATGGTAGATACAAGGGCCCTCCAATGGGAAGATAGTGATAGATTACATTAAGTCTGCCATTCTTTGTTAAGAGCAATAATATGTTTACAAAAGTATGATTGTGATTTTAGTCACCGGGTGCATTGTTGAACAAATGGAGCTCTCTTATGTGATGGTATAAAAAGGAGCACACTTCACTAACACCTTTCTTACCTTGACCCTTATTGTAATAATTACTGTACCACCATCTGCTGTAATTTTGTATATCTCAGAAAATCGTAGCATACTAAAAAGTAGCCAAGCTTACATTTTTTTCCTTCATCTTTATTTGAACCTTCAAATTTTGAGCTGTTCATCTTAATATCATAAGTGGAATTCTTAATCACAATTTTTCAACAAAAATTGATTCGACATGATTTAAGGCCTACCACAAGTAGCGGAGTTGTCCCCTATTAAAAGCAAATGCAAATTTAAAACCGCTCTCTACAAGTAGCAAAGGTAACGACAGCCCTATATACGTTTCAAGAAACCGAAGCTGACAAAATCTGCATTTTCCATTCTTGAGGAGTTATTCCCTTACAGGAATAAGTGATTCAGTTCAACTTGTGCTCAGCACGTGAACTCAGTATTTTTCAACAGTCTGTATTACGTGTTTACATTCCCTCGTGTTGAATTGTTATTGAAGATGACATGTCTTGTATAACAGAATTAACTGTATTAAGTAATACGCAATTTGCAATTGACCAATCAACAACATTTTTGAACATTTTATTTATTGCGATTCTTAATTTTGCAGATCTTTTGGGCTTGATTGAGATGCTTGCATCATCAGCGGAAATCATAATCTCTCTCCAAAAACGAAAGTGATATGTACCGTTTGTAAACCATGTGTGTTGCAACTACTTCCTCCGTTGAAAGACAGAGGGAATGTGTGCGCCGGCCGAAGTGGCCGTGCGGTTAAAGGCGCTGCAGTCTGGAACCGCAAGACCGCTACGGTCGCAGGTTCGAATCCTGCCACGGGCGTCGATGTTTGTGATGTCCTTAGGTTAGTTAGGTTTAACTAGTTCTAAGTTCTAGGGGACTAATGACCTCAGCAGTTGAGTCCCATAGTGCTCAGAGCCATTTGAACCATTTGAACTTGGAATGTGTGCATGGACGTCATGAAACGTTGTCCGATGCCACAATTCTCAGCAAAGGATGAGAAACAGGGATTCGCTTTCGTATGGTAAGCATCGCAAGAGCTTGCGAATCGACACTTCAATAAGATTAGACGACTGACCATTTACCCACTTTAGATAATATTTGTCACGTGGTTATCCCATTTCCGAATTTCGCATTGTTTCTTTACTTTATGTGGCGCTTCACAAACACTGTCAGCTTTACCTCAAACGCCTAGAAAATCATATATGACCATGAAGAAAACAAAACTTCTCTTGGACGTGTGTCGTATGACACAATAATAGCTTTTGCGATTGTTATGGAAACTCACGAGAACGCTCTATCAGGTAGTAAGAGAAGCATGTATTTAATTCCTGTGTTGGTGCAAAGTATGGAACCTCTGATTCAGTCGAATAGTTTGTAATCACTTAATACTACGTTATTTGAGGGGCCCTTCGCTAGAATGACGTTGCGAGGAGCTCGCATGTCCATAGAATCAAACACAATGGCAGCTCATGTGTTGCAGCTAGCCCCAAAGCAGTAGTTGTTCCCAATCCGCCCGCCATTGTCTGTGTTCAACCGTCCATCGCAATAGGGATGCTGATGATCCACCGCCATACAGCAAAATCAATGTACAGTGCTTGATACTGAGCGGACAGTGGGCACAATGGAGGACTGGGGGAGGGAGGACCGTTGTAGACAGGGATAGGCTTCAGATGAGTATTACTGACAGTTGGGAATATTCCGAAGATATCATAGCAACAACTGTTACAACAAAACAATTTCCATGGCTCAAGCCACGGAATTTTTTGTACCTGGGATTACATTTCACAGGGGCACAACAACGTCTCGTCTTGTATAAAGTGCCTCGTTCACAGCATGGCAGTTTCTTCATCTTTATACGGAGGCGAATCAGCTGGCTGAATGCAATTAGAATATTTTTATCTGTGCAATTAAGGAAAAAAACTTGCAGATATGAATGGTATTAATAAGTTTCATCTGGAATATTACGTCTATAATTTTCAAAAAGTTTTAGTGAGGCCGATAGACAGCATAGTTCCAGACCTCCAAGTACGTTGACCATTTCAACACTCTGATAGGGACAGCGAGTACTCAAATACCACCATTCGCCGTAATTACAGAAGATAAATTGATGTTTAGCTGCAATGCTGTGTATCAAAATGCATTACTTGCTCAGATGGACATCTGAAAAACTAATACTCGATACGTTCATGTATGCTGCGTTTTTTCTTCAGTTTTCCATTTTTGTGCCGTTTTTCACCAGTAAATAACCACTAAATTCAACATGCTGTATAATCTGAGTAGCATGTTATAGTGTTAGTCTGTCCCATGTATTTCCCTCTCTGATACTAATAACTGTGCTTGGATATCGTAGCAGACGTTCCAGTAACCTGTCGTCCCTACTTGTTTGCCTCTTCCGTAGACACTTTCTTCCTCGCCTTTTCCATACTTTCAGTATTATATCTGTCAACTAAATTTTTGATGTTCTTCGATAAGGCCATATTTCAAATGCTCTCAGTATCTTCTCCTAGTTAAGAATGTTTCACGTCGCAGTCCCATGCAATGCTGTGCTCATGACGCATACTTTCAGGCACTTCTTCCTCATCTTCAAATATGTGGTAGCAGCGAAAATCTTTTACTGTTTAAATCTACATCGCAGTGAGTATCTTCTTCTTCTTAGCAGGAAAATTCTTCCACTTCTTCTACCATTGTGTCGTTCCAAATTTATAAAGATAGATAATCCATCATTATTCTACTACGCTTCATCACTCTGGTCTTTGCTTTGCCCATCGTCAAGCAATACACGCTGCCCACACTTTATAATAAATCTATGAAGTTTACCACCCATAGTATCGATTAGGCATGTCATCTACGACCTCAGCAGTGGTATGTGTTCCACTTGTACTTCAATTCTTCTCCCGATAGTATCCTTCACCTCCCTCATTGCTCTTCAGAGCACTGTTCTTCTTTACAAGCTTCTTAACACAAATTTCTCTGTCTCGAACTTCCAATTTTGTTACGTTCAACTGTGTACAAAGCTTATCATGCAAAAAGGGCAACATTGACTAGTTTCGACAGCTGTCTGAAACTACATGGCAGATTAAAACTGTGTGCATGATCAGGATTCCAACTGGGAACTCGTTTTTCCTGGCAAGTGCTCCACCAACTGAGTTACCGTGGCATGACTAGCGACACGCCCTCATAGCCGTACTTTAACCCTTGCGTCGTCTTCTTCTTTCTCTACTTCACTGAAGTCGTTTTGAATACCTCGAGGGACTGGTACGCTGCGAGAAAAATTCCTGTGGGGACGTGGCTTGGGGGATACTTTCCAGAATTTATTTTCATTGTTTAGCTGAATGTGTGCCGGTTTGAAAGTTACTGGAAGACTGTGCACCGTAACAGGACTGTACCTGATACTGAGACTTAGATCCTGGCGTCTGTGAAAAGTTCTGTGCGCTTAGCATACAACTACCTCAATCATATCTTAGCGAAAAGATCTGCCCTAGAACCAGAGGAAATTCTGGTCCTGTGTAAAATCGGTAAGTGGATCTGAGGCTTACATCTAGTCAACTGCTCACCAGTCTGGTGTGGCAGTTGAAGATAGTAAAACGAAAGCCGAAGTTTTCAATTCCACATTTAAGAAATCGTACAAACATACCATCGTTTGACCATCGAACAGACTCCCGTCTGACGATATCCCTGGCGTAGAGAAGCAACTGAAGTTACAATTAATATTTAAATCGGTCTTTATCGCAATCTTGTTAAAATAATTTTTTATTGGAGTGAGTGACCGGTTTCGACTCTATGAAAAAGTCATCTTCAGACTCCGGAGCGTTGGATGGACACTGCTAGATGAGTTCCGTCGACCCTCGACCCTCGTGTAACTAGGGTCGAAACCGGTCACTCACTACAATAAAAAAAAATATTTTAACAAGAGTGCGATCAAGACTGTTTTAAATTTTAATTGTAACTAATTTTAAGATCGCTGACTATGTTTTCAAAAATTTCAAAGATCTTAAGCAACTGAAGGACTTGAAAACAAGTAAGTCAGCCCGTCCAGTATTTTACAAAGGATACTGTACAGTATTGGCCCGTTACCTATCTTGCGTTTGTCGCGAATCTCTCCCTTTGTGCATGCCCCAAGCGATTGGAAAAACGCACAGGTGGCTCCTTTGTATAAGAAGGGCAAAAGAAAGGACCCGAAAAGTAACAGACTAACATTCCTGACATCGATTTGCTGTAGAATCCTTCAACACACTTTTAGTTCGAATATAAGTTTTCTTGAGACCGAGACTTACGTCCACGAATCAGTATGCTTTTAGATAGGATCGCTCGCTCGAAACTCAGCTTGCCCTTTTCTCACTGGATATGCTACGAACTATGGATGAAGGGCATCAGGCAGATTACATATTTATAGATTTCTGGAAAGCTTATGACGCTGTGCCCCACTGTAGGCTGTTAAAGATGGTACGAGCATGTGGAATAAATTGACAGCCGTGTGAATGACTCCAAGATTTCGTTAGTAATAGAATCCAATACGTTGTCCTTGTAACGGAACATATTAAAGGCTTTACTTTACCGAAGTATGCGATACCCTCCAAGTTCAACCAGTTTAACGAGTATTTATGATTATAGAAAAGTTATTGTGTATGTTAACAATGATTGCACGACATGTCTCCATAAACAGTCAACCCATTAAATTATACTGAATAACTGACCCACACAAAAGTTAATATCACTTGATCACTGATACAGCAAATGTCATCATGTAAAAACACTAAGTTTATCTTAAATAATTAATATGAAGTACGAAAAATAGTGACCAACTTAGGTATTTTGGATCTCCTTAAATAAAAATCACCCAGTGAAACCTATTTGTTCACTAGGAGCGTTTTCACTCAGTATTCACGTAATCAATCCCATTTTAGACGAAAACCAATGTAATTCTTAATAATTCATGTTACTTACTTATTTATGCAAATTAGAGTAGTCAATTGACAAACTTCTAAAAAACGGCATTTTTGTAACAAAGAATTATTCTGTCAAGTCAACAAATCTGTCTGTCATTTTAATAACATGTTAAATTATGTCACTCGATGCAAATTAATAACTTTTCTGCACAAATTATGATAACAGATGTACATGTGACTTATAAACTATATCTCTTTTTACTAGTTCTTTGACAAGGTTATAAATACAAGCAGCAAGAAGGGTCGAAGAGACAGTCAGAATGTCACTTTGGTAAAGTGTGTTTGTGTGTTATTGTTTGAGGTGGATAAACAATGCAAAGAACATGTAAAGGAAGTACTATTTTGTGTTGTGTCATGGTCTTAGGTGGACAGTGGAATTAAGATGGCCACCAGAGTAATAAATATTTGAAGTTTACATATTTGTTGGTTTCGCTCGTTCTTTATCATCAAAAGCACATAAAAAACACGGGACCTCATGTTTTTAACCCTAGACAACCAGATTTAGAGCCAGCATCAGCATCGAGACACAGCAGCGATCCAGCAAGCAGCAGCGATTACTACAATGCATTTTAATGGCGCCAACCTAACATCAAGTGCTAACAAGCTCCGTAAATTGGAGTGAAATAGTGCGATTATAGCAATTAGCAATATCTACGACTAGGCGACCATTACATCCTCCACGGTGAATTACCATCACAGAGAAGGGTATAGTCTGGAGTGCCTCAGGAAAGTGTGACATGACCGTTACTGTTCTCTGTGTAGATAAAGGATCTGATGGACAGGGTGGGCAGCCATCTGCGGTTGTTGGCTGATGATGCTGTGGTGTACGGTAAGGTGTCGCAGTTGAGTGACTGTTGAAAGACACAAGACTACTTAGGTAAAATTTCTAATTGGTGTGATGAAGTGCAGCTAGATCTAAATGTGTAAAAATGTAAGTTAATCCCGACGAGTACGAAAAACAAACCTGCAACGTTCAGGTACAGTATTACTAGTGCGCTACTTTACAGAGTCCATTCGTTTAAATATCTGGGCGTAACGTGGCAAAGGGATACGAAATGGAACGAGCATGTGAGAACTATGGTAAGGAAGGCAAGTGGTCCGCTGCAGTTTTTTGGGAGAATTTTAGGAAAGAGTGGTTCACCTGCAAAGGAGATCGCATATATTGCGGTAGTTCCGCCTATTCTTGAGTACTGCTAGAGTGTTTTGGGTCCGTATACGGTCGGATTTAAACAAGACATCGAAAAAATTCAGAAGCGGGGTGGTAGGTTCGTTAGTGGTCGATTCCAAAAACACGCAAGTCTTACGCTCATACTTCAGGAACACAAATGGAAGTCGATGGAGGCAACACGACATTCTTTTCGAGGAACGCTATTGAGAAAATTTAGAGAATCCGTATTTGAATCTGACTTGAATCTGACCACATAACGATTCTACTGCCTCCAATAGGCACCGCTCCTAAAGGTCAAGAACATCAGATTAGGGCTCATAAGGAGGCATATAGACATTCGCTTTTCCCTCCATTTGTGAGTGGAACAAGAAAGGAAATGACTATTAGTGATACGGGATACCCTCAACCGCCCGTTAGAGGGTGGACTGCAGAGTATTCATGTAGATGTAGAAGTACTGTCGGAAGCAGAGCTCATCCACTAAAACATTTTCCGCACAAAAGGTACAGATTACAGGTTAGAGTCCCAATGTAATCTATTACGAAGTTTCCAATTAGTGCACACTCCGCTGCAGAGAGAAAATTCATTCTAGCAACATCTGTCTCTCAATATATTCTTGGAGATGAATGAATGATTTCTCCCCGCCCTCTCACCGGTTGGGTGTTTCATCAGTTAATTACTTGCATGTCCCATGAACCATAATTGCCATATCTGGCTCTGAAGTCGAACACAACAGTTGCTTTAAAGTCTAACATTTTTTCCCAGCGAAAAATATGGCAGCAGGCTGACCAGTTGTGTGATTTATACGTCTACCCTACTAGATGTCGCTAGAACACAATTTGTGATCACTCGCAGGTAGTGACGAAGAGATGCGTGACACAAACATGTGCCTGCTATGGTCGATCACCGCCAAGTTCAAAAATTGAAAGGCTAGTCATAAGCAAAGTCGTCTTAAGCATGCGTAAACAGACCATGGAGCTACACGAATAGAAAAACTTTCTCCCAAGCAAGCTGCCCGGCCGGAGTGTCCAAGCGGTTCTAGGCGCTACAGTCTGGAACCGCGCGTACGCTACGGCCGCAGGTTCGAATCCTGTCTCGGGCATGGATGTGTGTGATGTCTTTAGGTTAGGTAGATTTAACTAGTTCTAAGTTCTAGGGGACTGATGACTTCAGCGGTTAAGTCCCATAGTGCTCAGAGCCATTTTTTGAACCCCATGCAAGCTTAGTTCATCTACAATCAACGATGCGCATCGAAGGCGAGAATTGCTGGACAAGTGCAGGGCGGTGCATTTACTGGCACTCAAGAGGCAGCTAACGCGCCCAAGTCGCACGCCCAAAGTGACGGTGCTCTCTGTAAGATCGTGCTATGAACGAGCTACTATCTCAGCTTGATACTCCTCATCGGTACTCAAGGAGGGTGGGTAATCTGAGACGTTATCAGATGCTAAACATACATTCATCATAAGCCACACGAGTTCCGTTTAATTTTGGTGCTTCACACTCAGTCCAGTCATATTAAAGTGACCGCCTGTCAAAAGCTTTAATAGCCAACTTCTGCTGCGCGGAATGCTGTGAGACGCGCACGAAGAGAGTCAATGAGCTGATGGAAGGTATGTGGTGCCAGGCCGACTCCTGAGCCATGGAGGTTTCTCGGTTTAGGATCCACGGTGCCAAGAGCCTTGTACAGGTGGTCCCGAAGGTCCTCTATTGAGTTTAAATCCGAGGAGTTTGATGGCTACGGAAGTATAATCCTGGTGCTCTTCGACCCTCAACACGTATACTGCGAGGTGTGTGATGCGATGCATTGTCCTGGTCATTGATGCCGCAATGCCAAGGAAAAACAAGGAGCGTATATGGGTGGGCACGTTCACCTATGATAAATGCACGCTTCTGTTGATCCAATGTGCCTTAAAGAATAACGAGATCACCTCCGCTGGTCCCGGCGGAGGTTCGAGTCCTCCCTCGGGCATGGATGTGAGTGTTTGTTCTTAGGCTAATTTATGTTACGTAGTGTGTAAGCATCGGGACTGATGACCTTAGCAGTTAAGTCCCATCAGATTTCACAGACATTTGAACATTTTTTATTCTTGTAGGATGCTTGCTTTCAGACGTTTCATTCAGTAAACACTAATGGCCATCTGTCTGACACAGCATATAACGTAATGCTTCTAAAACGGCCACCTGTCGCCACCGAGTGTACGTCAAGTGACAGTACTGGCGAGCAAATTCCAGGCTTTGTCGCCAATGAAGAGCAGTCAGAATGGGCCCGTGAACCAGGCGCCTGTTGAAGAGTCCCAAATTCAGCAACGTTCACTGAATAGTCGTTGGGGAGACACTGTTGGTAGCCCCTTTGGTCGTCTGGACTGTCAGTTGCTTAATAGTTGCACGTTTATTCTTCTCTACACACTTCTGCAGCCTTCGTTTACCCTTGGCAACCACACTTGTGAACCTCACTTGCGTTGGCGCCAGTTTTGGATAGCACCATGTTGCCATGCAGAATATACTCTAACCATGGCGGCACGCGAACAGTCTGCAAACTTAGCCTATTCGGAAACGCTTCCACCTTCGGCTCGGAGGCCAGTGATTCAGCACGTCAAATAAATCGCTCCATTTTCGCACTAGAAAAACGACCGCACTGTTTTTACCGTCTCCCCGACACGCTTTATGTACCCACCGCTGCTAGTGTTGCCACCTGCCCTCAGTGAGTGGTTATTGAACTTCGGCGCCGACTGTAAATGGTGGTTACGTTAATCTGATTGGGCCGTGTATTTAACTCTTTGTATAATCTCTCTCTATCTCTATCTCCATCTCTATCTCTCTCTATCTATGGTTTTCTCTATCACAAACATTATTCTACGACACATGTAGGTAGTCACAGAGTTTGTTGACAACAGGCTTCATCAGGCAGTAAATGTTTTGTGAAGCTGTTGGCCATATGCCGTGCTTAATGAGCTGTCAATAGAGTGTACAAGAGTGGACACATTATCATTATAATAAAATCTATTTTTCACTTTCGACCTGTGCCACAGATCGTGACTCTGCATAAATATTCTACTTGTTAACACCTGCGGCACTGAGTGACAGGACGAAACAGCGGTATGATAAAAGGAGAACTGTAAGTTCTGGACACCTTCAGTTTTAAAAAGACACTACTTAAGTTTTTTTGCTTCTTCCGTAACACGATATGCCATCCAAATCAGCATCTAACCTCGTATTTCGCTGTGTTCCGAGTTATTATCGTTTTTTCTTCTCGTCAGTCTTCTGACTAGTTCGATGCTGCCCGTCACAAATTCCACTCCTGTGCCAATCTCTTCATCTCAGAGTATCACTTGCAACCCACGTACTCAATTATTTGCTGGATGTATTCCAATCTCTGTCTTTCTCTCCTCTTTTGCCTTTACAGCTTCCTCTAGTAAAGTGGAAGTCATTCCATGATGTCTTAACAGATGTCCTACCATCCTGTTCCTGCTTTTTGTCAATGTTTCTATACATTCCTTTTCCCTAACATTCTTCTCAGAACCTCCTCATTCTTTACATTATCAGTCCACTTAGTTTTCAACATTCGTCTGTTGCATTACATTTCAAATGCTTGGATTTTCTCCTATTCCGGTTTCCCCACGGTTTATTTTGCACTACCATAAAATGCTGTTCTCCCAAACGTACATTCCCAGAAATTTCTTCCACAAATTAAGGTCAATGTTTGATACTAGTGGATTTCTCTTGGCCAGGAATGCCATTTTTGCCAGTGGTAGTCTGTTTTTTATGTTCTCCTTGCTCCGTCCATCATGGGTTATTTCACTGCCTAGGTAGCAGAATTCCTTAACTTCATCTAAATCGTGATCATCGATCTTGATGTTAAGTGTCTCGCTGTTCTCATTTCTGTTACTTCTCATCACTTTCGTCGTTCTTCGCTTTACTGTGAATTCATATTCTCTACTTATTAGACTTTTCATTCCATTCAGCAGATCATGTAATTCTTCTTCACTTTCACTGAGGATAGCAATGTCGTCAGCGAATCTTCTCATTCACATCCTTTCACGTCCAATGTTAATTCCACTCATGAACGTTTCTTTTATTTCTTTCATTAGTTGTTCATTGCATAGATTGAAGAGTTGGAGCGAAAGACTACATACCTGTCTTACTCCCATTTTCACTCGAGCAATTGGTTCTTCAACTTGCACTCTTATTATTCCCTCTTGGCTTTTGAACATTTTGTCTCTTCTTATAGCTTATCCCCGTTTCCCACTGAATTCCGAAGACCTTTAGATATTTGAGACTGTTGAACGCTTTTTCCAGGTCACTAAACGCTATGAACGTGTTTTAATTTTCCTTTAGTCTTGCTTCTATTATCACCCGCAACGTCCCTGTTGCCTGTACTTTTCCTAAAGCCAAACTGATCTTCATTTGACACATCCTTAATAATCTTTCCCGTTCTTCTGTATTTTATTCTGGTGAGCAACTTGGATACATGAGCTGTTAAAATGACTGTGCGATAATTCTAGCACTTGTCGTCTCTCGGAATCTTCAGATTTTTGTGGATGATATTTTTTCGAAAGTCAGATGATATATCCTCAGTCTAATTCGAGTACTGGATCCCCTATCCCTCCTGTATCAAACCCTGTTTTTTCTTGAATCACATCCGACAAGTCTTCTCCTCTTCTACCTACCCGCTCTCTCCTTTGCACTTAACAGTGAAATCCCCCATGTCTTTCTTAATGTTACCATCCTTATTTTAATTGTACCGACGGCCGTTTTGACTTTTCCATAGGCTGAGTCGTCCTTCCCACAATCATTTCGTTTTCGATTTCTTCACATTTTTTATGCAGCCATTTCGACTTATCTTCCTTGCAATTCCTATTTATTTTATTCTTAACGACTTGTATTTTTGTGTTACTTTATTTCCCTGAACGTTTTTGTAGTTCCTACTTTGATCGATTAGCTAAAGTATTTCTTTTGTAACCCTGGCTTCTTCGCAGTTACCTACTTTGCACCTATGTTTTTTTGACCAACTTCTGTGACTCCCCTTTTCAGAGGTTTTCATTCCTCCTCAACTGAGCTGCCTCTGAGCTGTTCGTTATTGCAGTATCTATAGCCTCAGAGAACTTCAAACCTATCTCTCCTATCCTTAGTACACCCTAATTCTTTGCACATTGATTCTTCCTGAAAAGTCTCTTAAACTTCAGCCTGCTATTCATCACTACTAAATTGTGATCTGATTCTGTATCCCCCTGGGTACGCCTCACAATCCAGTACCTGATTTCGGAATATCTGTCTGACCATGATGTAATGTAACTGAAGTCTCCCCTAATCTCCCCACCTTTTCCATTTACATCTCCTCGTCTCGTGATTCTTCAACAGATTATTCAGTGTTACTAGCTATAATTTATTGCAGAGCTTAATTAGTCTTTCTCCTCTCTCATTAGTAGTACCAATTCCATATTAACCCGTAACACTTCATTCAACTCCTACAACCGCATTCCAGTGCCCCATGACTATTAGATTTTCATCTTCCTTTACCCCTTCAATATCCTCATACATTTTCTCTATATCTTCATGTTCAGCTTGCTAAGTCGACACGTATACCTGAACTGTTGTTGTCAGTGTTGATTTATTGGCGATTCTGATGAGAAAAACACTATAACTGAACTCTTCACAGTAACTCACTCTCTGCCCAACATTTCTATTTATAATAAATACTAACCCCTTTATAACATTTTCTGCTCCTGCTGATATTGCCCTGTAGTCATCTGACCAGAAATCATCCTGTTTCTTCCATTTCTACATCTACATCTACATCTATATCCATACTCCGCAAGCCACCTGACGGTGTGTGGTGGAGGGTAACTTGTGTACCTCTATCGGTTCTCCCTTCTATTCCAGTCTCGTATTGTTCGTGGAAAGAAAGATCGGTATGCCTCTGCCTAATATCTCTGATTTTATCCTCATGGTCTCTTTGCGAGATATACGTAGAAGGGAGCAATATACTGCTTGACTCCTCGGTGAAGGTATGTTCTCGAAACTTCAACAAAAGCCCGTACCGAGCTATTGAGCGTCTCTCTTGCAGAGTCTTCCACTGGAGTTTATCTGTCATCTCCGTAACGTTTTCGCGATTACTAAATGATCCTGTAACGAAGCACGCTGCTCTCCGTTGGATCTTCTCTACCTCTTCTATCACGCCTACCCTCAATGACCCTCATTATGTCTTGATTGATCCTTATCATTTCCCTTTTCAGACGTTCCAGCTTCCCTACACGTTCAGATTTCTGACATTCCACATGAAGATTTGTAGAACGTTACTTTTTCGTTGGTTATTCAACCTCTTTCTAATGGTCACCTCCCCCTTGGCAGTTCCTTCCCAGAGATCAGAATGGGGGGCTATTCCGGAATCTTTTGGCAATGGAGAAATCATCATGACACTTTTTGAATTAGAGGCCACACATCCTGTGGATACACATTATGTGTCTTTAATGTAATGGTTTCCATTGGATTCTGCATTCCCAAGACGCTGAACATTGCTGATTGTTCCCCCTTTAGGAACAGTTTCCCATCCCAAGGACAACAGAGTGCCCAGAACCTCCGTCCGCTCCTCTGCCCTGTTTGACAAGGTCGTAGCAGAATGAGGGTGACTTCTTATGTCGGAAATCTTTGGCCGCCAGTGCTGGTGATTTTTATTCGAAACATAAGCTGTGGCCGGATTCGAACCCGAGAAAGCGGAAGTTTTTTTTATTAATCAAGGACGCTACCTTGTAGTCCACAGGTGCATTAACAATCCCAACTAGAACTATAAAGATGATTGCTTATTTGACCCTGATTGAATCTTGCCATGAGTTTGAATACTGTATCGTTTTGTACATAAAATTTGCCGCTCTTTACAAATCATCAATTGTATATTATGGTTTGGTTTAAAGAATCACTTGAACCTACAGATCACTTTGAAAATCACTTTCAAGCTCACGGCCGTCAGTAGCAATGCGCGAGCCAGCGCTGTACTTTGTTCATATTAATCAGAACTTCAAAAATGATATCTTACTTGGGAGAGCTCTCTTGTCTCTTATATCTGTATTGATTTTGGTTTGGTTGAATCAACCAGTGCTTTAAATTTTTTCTATTTAATTAAAATGAAAATTTTGAAAGTGATAATAATCGACCAAACTATATGACCCTAGTAGTTAGTCACACACCAGTAAGAGGACTCTTATACAGCACATTTACATAGGACTGTTTCTTTTTTGATATCTAACTATTGATTTTCAAGTGGGAATAATTATTTTTCAAGTACCATAATCCGATGTATTGAAAGTACTAGTATTTCGCCTTCAGTTTTTCGTCAGCACTGGTAGCACTCACGATTTATCCAAAAAAATAATGCGTGATTACATCAGACAATTTTTCTGTATCTGGTTTTGCGAAGAGAGTTCGTATTAATATCCTGGAAGCTGTAAAACCGTATCTGATTCATTCATTCTTTCCTTTCTGGGTTTCAGCATGATTGTGTGTCATTTTCCTAGGTGCTGTTACATAGAATGCTTTCTTTCTATTGTGAAGGCTTATAAGTGAAACTCGTATGCACACAAGCTCGCCCAGTGGCATCCACTGCCTAACGAGTCTAGCTGTCAAGCGGCAGTTGTCTTTACGCTCTTTTGCCTATGATACATTTGTCACTCCAGGAGCTTCCATTGGAGTGAGACAATGAGAACACAGGTTCCCACAATTTCGCTTTATCGACTTGCCCTGAAAACGATAGCTTCACTTCTGGTTCTGGATCTAGCATTAGTGATATAGACGTTTCGGTGGATGGTGTTTCGGTGTGTAAGTGTCCTGTTTACTCCAGTTGCATAAGACTGCTACCTGCTACGGATTTTATGCGCTGTCTGTCATTCATTTTCCACTTGCTTTCCCTACATTTCAAGTATATTTTCTTGTCAGGTGGATTTCGTATACATCCTCCCGCCAAATGTACGTTCAATTTATAACTTGACTTTAGATATCCTTTATGATTGGTTCGAAGCTATGTGCAGAAATGAGTAACAGTATCCATTTATAATCGTTCCATTCGTGGAATATAAATGGCTAGCAATATTTCCCCCACTGGTAAAGAACATGCTGAACTGTTTGTAAATTTTATTACGGGTTTCGTCAACTGATCATCTTATTTCCTAAATATTTGTCCTGCTGAAATTTACAGCCCTTCTTGAAACGTAATAAGATAACATTGTGACATTTTACGTACGCTTACTTTTTGCATTAGAAGACTTCTCTGGCCCATACATACAGACAGGTCTCCATGCCCACTCGTACCATACCGTTATCATGCGTCGTTTGCTTCGAGCGTATAGCACCTGTTAACTTCGCAGGACTTGCGCCTACTACCAGTCTCAGCATTTTTCAGTGATCAGTTTTGCATGCCGTTACCCACTTCCTGAGACTCAGTTTCGAACAGCCAATTTTCGGATCCGCCACTGCTCTTACTTTGTTACTTTTCAGGTGGCAAACACATTTTCCTTGCACGAACCGATCCTATGCGCTTGAGAAGCTTGTACCCAGGTCAGTAAAAAGTTTTCCGAATCAGACTGTATTCTCAGGATCCTGTATTTGAAAATGTAGTGTAGAAATGACTTTGAAATCTGTTCAAAATATCATTATAACTGTCAGTTAAGTTTTTGCTCTACTTTGTAGGTTTTCACAAATTTTTACAATTATTTCCTGCATGCTTCATACATACACAGTACGTCCAAAAATATCCGAGATTCGTTTCATTCCTGGCGTTTCACATCAGCGCAATAGCTACTTTGACATCTGAAACTAACAAATGCTAACAACTGACGTGCATTCTACTACTCGGTAGCGAACAGATAATTTAAGTAATAGACGTGTGAGGGTAGTGTGTCAATGTTGGTGCTGCCAAAACGCAATGGAGCAAGGAGCAACATCTATCAATCGAGTATGGAAGACAGTTTCCAGAATGTTCTGTCTGAACAAGAGAAATGCATGCGCAAAGAAAAAGAAAGAGTACATCTCGTGGACGTCTGCCGTAACTAATGCAGTGCCCATGAAAATGTGAAGTATTTATTAACTTACGGGAATATAGCGGGTGACGTCGTCGACGACCACCGGTATTTCCTCACTGACCAACCAATAATTTTTAAGGCAAAAAAATGTTTATATTCATAACATCCCTTACCTCATAAAACAGTAATTACCTCTGTTACAAATTTCTTTATTCACTTAGTCATTATAATTAAGTCCTGGCAGACAGCAATCCTAAATTGGCAATGACTTAAATAGATCTTTCTGGGCAAACTTTCAATTGATGA